>NC_090330.1:69159082-70459499 GCF_035084215.1 Heptranchias perlo | reverse complement strand
ATGGATTTGACGATGGTTTCTGGTGTCAGGTGGAAGCATTCAAAAGGCTCCATCCAATCTGAATTTGAGCCCGTGACGGTTGTGCAAAGTGACAATGAATTACATTTCTCCTAATATTCAGGAGACTATTAACAAAAAAAATGTTATTAAATAGAGAGGTACTTTATATTGTAAATATTTGCCCATTGAATAGCCTTCCTTATTAAACTCATAATTAATCTGCAAGTAGGTAGAGTCCATGCTCGGCATTCCGTCGCTATGCCAACAGCTGACTCTATCTGTGCCATTTGCAATACGACTGCTAATTCAACAGGGAGTTTGAATTGAAGAACAGAGCATCAGTGCAATGAATTAAAAATGCAGGCATACAGTTGCCAATTGTCAAAGGTTTTGTGGGTCATGTGTGGTGTGATGATGGGATACAGATATTTAGTTTTATAACAAATTTGCATCTCAGTGCCATTTCCAAAAGAGCTGAATCATACTTCTCAAATCTACTGTTAATTTAATGCTGTATCTTTCCTAATAAATCACCAGATTTTGCCACCTTCGTTGTGTGTGTTAATTTGGGCTTTTTAACCTGGGAAATCTCAACTGTAACAGGAGATTTGAGAAATATGATTCAACTCTTTTAGAAATAACACTGAGATGCAAATGTGTTATAAAACCAAACATCTGCACCCATCATCACATCACACATGGCCCACAAAACCTTTGACAATCAACAACTGTCCGTTTGCATTAGAAAGGGTGCAGGGAGATTTACTAAAATGATACCAAGGATGAAGGACTTCAGTTATGTGGAGAAACTAGAGAATCTGGAATTGTTCTCCTTAGAGCAGAGAAGATGAAGGGGAGATTTAATAGAGGTGGTAAAAATTACGAAGGGTTTTAATAGAGTAGATAGGGAGAAATTGTTTCCAATGGCAGGAGGGTTCATAACCAAAGGACACAGATTTAAGATAATTGGCAAAAGAAGGGAGATGAGGAGAAACGTTTTTATGCAGCGAATTTGTTATGATCTTGAATGGATTACCTGAAAGGGTGGTGAAACCAGATTTAATTGTAACTTTCAAAAGGGAATTGGATATATACTTGAAAAGGAAAATTTTGCAGGACTATGGGAAAGTACAGGGGAATGGGACTATTTGGATAGCTTTTACAAAGAGCCGGCACAGGCACGATGGGCCGAATGTCCTGCTTCTGTGTCGTATAATTCTCCACCCCCTCACCCCAGTGCCAACCTAATTTCAATTCTTTCAACACATCGTAAGTGAGAAGTATGGGAAATGATAAATAGAATCGGTGATCTAGAAAGTTGTATTCCAAGAGATGCTTACTTCTTGGTTTTTAATTCACTTGAAATCCCTGAGTTGATGCTTCTGTCAATTCCTCATAACAATTTCTCCTCATCTTATGAAACTGTTGCAGACAAATTTGGCTTTTTATTAAATAATCATCTACCGCCCAATGACTATCAATGGTATGCTCATTGTTCGTGTGGTACTGAGTCATATAGGTCATAAGATCCAAGGTTCGATTCCCAACCTATGCTTAGTTACTTGATCTCAGCTGGTATGGCAATTGCAACATTACAATGGTGAAGAATTAATCATGATTTCTGCTCTTGTCAGAGAGCCAGTGACCTCTGCTGAACGTATCCAAAGGATCGGGATCTGATGTGAAGCCACTTGTATCTGAATAGCTTGCCAACATTCACAGTGTGGGTTCACACATGAAGAATGGCACTTGGATAAAGTACTGGAGGGCAGCCCAACAGAACACAATGCGGTGCACCAGAGAAGGGGGCTGCAAATCTCAATAGGAACATTAGGAACAAGAGTAGGCCATTCAGCCCTTTAAGCCTACTCCGCCATTCACTTAGATCATGGCTGATCTATACCTCAACCCCATTTACCACCTTTACTCCGTATCCCTTGATACCCTTACCTAACAAAAATCTATCAATCTCAGTCTTGAAAGCTCCAATTGTCCAAGCATCAACAGCCTTTTGGAAGAGAGAGTTCCAGATTTCTGTTACCCTCAATATTAATTGTCATATAAGCTTAAGGCGCTTGAACCAAATTCCTGTCGGCATTACTTTAAAGCAGGTGTTACCCTATTGCTTGTAAATGGCCTTAAACGCTTGCATGATTGGAACATTTCCCTTATAAAGTTATGACTGACTAAGTTTCACTGTCCTTTGAACATGTTGCACTTTTTTCAGTACATGTAAACAAAAATTTGGGCCTATAGTTCTCAAGTATGGCTGATAGCTGCAGAACCTCTGTTCGGGAAGGAGTGATAAGATCTACCATCTCTGGGGGTACACAAAAGCTGGCATAGCTCACTCCCCTAACTGTATACCTTCTTGCGAGTGGCCATCCTGTCAGCAACAGGAGTGGAAACTGGAGAAGAAGGCCTGGATAGGTCTGGCCTGAGCCAGCAAATTTTGTCAAAGATTAGGGTGGCATTTGAGATTTTAGTTTTTTTTAAAAGATTTAACAATTTTGATGTCATGAGCAGTGCAACACCCCAAATACCAATTTATTTGAAAGTTGATCAATATCATTATTGACACGCATGACTTAAATTAAAACCAATCAATCTCCCACCCAAACTATCCTCACAGTGTGAATGAGTTGGAAATTGAGGCCACACAGGTCGACAAATCCAGCTGATCCCAATTCACTCCTTTTCCCTAGTGTAAACATGGTTTAAGCAAGTGTCACAATGAAAGCTCATGAAGTTCCGCACTTAAGGTGTTTAAGAGATTAAAGACTTTAAGGCTGTGTGCTGGAGTTTGCCTACACTGTGCAAAATATTAAATTAATTTACTTGGCCTGCAACATCAAACCAGCATAGAGAGCAACCAGATGTAAAGCATTTTCTCAAGCTGGTCAACTGCATACATTCACAGCAATAGCTTGCTGCAGAACAGCTGTTAAAAGTGCTTTGATAAACTCTTAAGTGTTCATAAATTAGATGGTGCCCTTCACCATATGTTGGATAACACATTTCTAACTCACTGTTCTTCAGTTCTTCCCAGTTTTTCATGTATAAAATTTCAAAATGTCTACCATCCTCCATTTTTGATATAGATGTACTGATCCAGTTCATCAAAGTTTTAAAATCATAAAACAGTATTGAAAGTAGGAGTTGGAACCCTAAAAGCTAATAATAAGGTACATTATGAGTAAAATAAGAAAAAGAAAGACTTGCATTTATATAGCGCCTCTCATAACCTCAAGATGTCCCAAAGCACTTTACAGTCAATGAAGTATGTTTTGAAGTGCACTCACGGTTGTAACATAGAAAATGCCGCAGCAAATTTGCACACAGCAAGGTCCCACAAACAGCAAGGAGGCAATGATCAGATAACCTGTTTTAGTGATGTTGGTTGAGAGATCATTTTTGGGCAGGACACTGGGGAGAACTCTCCTATTCTTCTTTGAAAAAAGCAATGGGATCTTTTACATCAACTTGGGAGGGAAGACGGTGCCTCAGTTTAATGTCTCATCTGAAAGACAGCACCTCCGACAGTACAGCACTCCTTCAGTAATGCACTGGAGTGTCAGCCTAGATTTTGAGCTGAAATCTCTGGAGCAGGGCTTGAACCGACAACCTTCTGACTCAGAGGTGAGAGTACGACCACTGAGTCACAGCTGATACTTAGTAATGCTTCAAATTATTACCTCACAGAATACATAGGCCTGTCACAAGATTAAGTAGTGACAACATTATAATTTGCCTCATCACCTTCAATCATCCTGTGTTCCATGTCACCAACTCCTTCACCTAATCACATCCACAGGCATGAAAAAGACACTGTAGAGCTCAACATTAACTTTTCTGGGTACTTATTCACCAAGTCAGTGATTCGAAATTGGCTTTAACTGAGAAATTATTTGAAATTCGGAGTTGTACTTCAACACAATTGATCCTGGCATCGAGCTTGCAATAGATTGGCGATCATATAATAGTCAGCCATTTTTACACAGGTTTTATAAAATAGTATAGGAACATGAGTTTGATATCACTGCAGGTAGTGATAGCCTGTGCATGTTCTAAGGATGGACTCACACTCCACAAGTTAAGCATTGGTACAAAGTTGAAAACACTTCACACCAAAACTAAATTTATGAATGTAAATCGGATGCCAAGGCTCTGATGTGAATCAAATTCACACTACCTCCTCCATAGAGTCTCATTTAACTTGGTTCTGGTGTCAGGTCAAGCCATGATGTGCGTCGGTTCCAAGCCAAACCCCTTCACACCAATGCTACATTTGTAGTATAAGTGCATCCCAAAGGAGCAACAACATTGCAAGTTGCATGAACAGAATAGGTTTTGCACAATCCTACCTCTTTATGTTGTTACGTTTTTCCAATACAAGGCCTTGTGTTCAGCTCTGGATAGTGAAGCAAAGCTCTTGAATTTGAAATTTTAAATTCAGGAAATCTCTGTTTTCACACAGGGCAATGAAAACGCTCTGATAAGGATATGCAGGCTGAAGAAAATAATCTTAGAAAGGAAAGTGATGTTGGACACAATGCACTCTCCACAAGCGAGAATGGTGACCTTCACACTTTACTGTTTAAAAGATAGATGGACAAAGTTAAAATAGCATTATCAAAAGTTACAATAGGTTATAGGCCAAAGATATATAGAGTATCTGAATCAACAAACAGAAAATATCTCTGACAAGTAGAATCCAACACCCACTGTGGAAGTGCGAAAGGTTCAAGAGTATTTGGCAGTGACTTTGTGACTGCTGCCAAGTCTTTGCTTTGATGAGCTTTTTTTTGTAATGATCGCATCTACTTCCCATATTTCTCCAATGGAATTGTTTAATTGTTCTTGTGCTTGGTATATTAAATGCAGAAAATGGTACAAATAAAATGAAAAGACTAATTTCCTTTTAATTGATTAAAAGACTGACATTTTAGCTCTTATACTTAGATATAGGGCATTATTGTTTAAGGATAAGTAGCAAGATCAACTCTCTTTCTGCTCCTTGGATTTTGCCATGCAACATCGATGAAAAAAGACTGAAGGTGCCAATTTGTGGTGGAGTGGCTGGTAAATATATACATTGGGAACGGCAGAAGTTCTGGGACTGAAACCTGAAATATTCCCCGGTCACAATTGTTCAATTAGGGTTACTTCAATAAGAAGGTAGGAGATTAAAAGAAGGCAAGGGACAAGAAAAGGGACATTTGGCCCATCAAGCTTGTATCTCCACGACTAGGCATAATTTGCACTGTCATGAAGTCTATCAAATCCATTTTATCTCCCAAAGAAGCTGCCCTACAACAGGTAACGCTTTAGCTAAAGCAGAGTTCTGTGGGATTTCTCTCCAACTCGTTAACAATAATCCCATCAAATTACACAATATTTATCCCATCTAAGAATCCATACAATTCAACGTTCACAGGTCCCATTGCACAAGTGTCTCAACCATGCTCTCAACAGTCTACAAACCATCATGTTCCATGGAGAATTTGAATATCTCTACCCATCTTTATAACCTTCAATATTTGGAAACAGATTTCTTGAAAACACAGCATTAATTGCTTTTACTATGAGTCCATTCTATGGCTGGCATTTTCCTCTTCTGTGCTAAGCAACCTGTGATTTTCCATCTATTAAAGTGAATAGGCAGAAAATCGCATTGGGTTCAAGTACAAAAACTGAAAGCCCTGGACTTTATGTCCAATACTTTGTAGAAAAAGGGGGAGCTTTGCTTCCTGTTATTTAACAAACCTTTCATTAAATTTATCACCATTTCCTTTACTCCAAAGCCTTCATGTTAACCACAAGTCTCTTGTGAGACACCTTATCAAATACTTTCTGAAAGTCTAGATGTATAACATCCAACATATTATCATCCTCCACCAATTCTGTTGCATCTTCAAAGAATTCCAGTCATTTTCGTTTTTAGGCCTGCCTTTCATAAATCTGTGCTGGCTTAGAGTTATTGCCTTTAGGCTTTTTTCAATGTGTCTGAATTGTTTCCTTTATAATAAACTCCAATGCTTTTCCTGCTATCAATATCAAGCTAATAGACCAGGATCATGTTTCTGATCTCCTTTCTCCCACAAAAATAGAGCACTGGAAATTTTTCAAACATCTGGCAGTAGCCCAGCATTTAATGATCTGCAGAAATTTTCAGGCACAGTTCCTCTACTTCAATCCTCCTTTCCTTAAGTATTTTTGGACACATTCCATCTGATTCTGTTGCTTTGTGAATATTCAAGTATTCCAAACTTTTTAATGACAATTTTGATGTCAAAGATCTCTTTTCTCCATGAACTCGGGACTGTCTACGAGCCTTCAACTAAATTTATGTCATATAGAGGTAGGAGGTTAATCTCAAAACCTAGACCAAAAAGGGTGTTAATAATTGTGTCAAGGAAGCAACATTACTTTTTTCTGCAATAAAAAACTATGTTAAAAATATAATTTAAAAACTTTCCCATAATTTTCTCTGCCGCTAGCTATCTTTTTTTAAAATCTATTTTGCTCTTGCCTATCATAAATATATTCATTTTTTAAAAACCTTTTACTTGTCACTTATAATTTCTTCCTTGATCTTTTCTTTTCATCTTTCACCAGTCATTAATCTGGTTTTATTTATGTTCTAATCTTCCTCTTTCCCTATTTTCTTACATATCTTTTTAAAAGCCTGTCTTTCCTTGACACTATTATTAACTTTCCTATTTAGCCATTTTGGACCCATTTTTGATATTAACCTCCTATCTACAAACTTAGCATTCAGTCAGAAACATGCACTAAACAACAACAACTTGCATTTATATAGCGCCTTTAACATAATAAAACCTCCCAAGGCGATTCACAGGACCGTTATCAAATAAAATTTGATATTGAGCCTCATAAGGAGATATTAGGGCAGGTGGCCAAAAGCTTGGTCAAAGATGTGGGTGTAAAGGAGCATCTTAAAGGAGGAGCGAGAGGTAAAGAGTTGGAAAGGTCTAGGGAGAGAATTCCAGAACTTAGGGCCAAGTCCCTTGTTAAATAGTATCTGGTTGATTAGATTTGCTAAGTAACATTCATGAAACAATACCCTTTAAAGAGCACTAAAGAACATTTATTAAATTGCATGGACATAAAAATGAAATGCCAGTATGTAATTTTTCAACCTTGATTAACCCTCGACAGCTCCGAACACTATTTTCAGCTTCTGCCACTCTCCATTCTCTAACAAAACTATAGTAACCAAATATAGAACCTTCTTGGAAATAGCTTGTCTGAAAATTATAGCTCAGCTGCAATACTGACACAGCAGTCTGTAGCCTTTCCAAGCAGCACTCCCTGGAAGCAGCCCAGTCACCAATTTAACTTGAATCAGCTGTTCGCAAGCTCCCTCCTCACAGGATAATGTAAGCAGCCCAACATTCTATTCAGCCCCAACAATTAAATGGAAATTTCAAGGCAGAGAGAGCTCCCTGTCACAAGCCCATATCATCCTGAACAGTGCAAAAAACAGTGGCCACATACTATGATATCACAGACCAATGCACCACAATAGCAAGCAATCCATGACTATCTCAATTAAAAGCCATAGCAACAAAAATAAAAAATTGTGATAGTCATGGTACAAATACCTAAATAAAACAGCATTCTAGACTTCATTGAATGGAGAAGATATTTCATTAGGGAACTACATAACCCACTCATGAGGTCGAGCTCCTACACGGAACATTCCCATTATTCAAGGACCTCAAATGTGCTGTCCTCTTATTACACAACATTGGGATGTTCTTAAATCATGAACCTATCCCAGTGAACATTTCTGTTATCACTCGCTGCGGCACTCTTCAAAGGTTTAAAGGAACATGATGGAAAGGATTTCTTTCAAAACTGAAAATGAGGCGGTGTTGGCACCAAGCCTGCTGAAGCATTCCAATTACCTGATGTTTAGAAGAAAAAGAGGTATCAAAGGCCTTTTCCAAACAAAGCAGTTAATTCATTTGCGAAAGTCGCTCATAAATTATACTCCGTTTCTGTAGGGAGGTTGTGGTTTGATATAAAACTTGTACAGTTGAGACAATTGTTCAGCCACACAAAAGAAGAATATGTGCATAAGTGGGTCACTTTGTATGGGTTTTTGGCAAATTTGTCTTTGCCTGTATTGTTTAAGTACCTGTTTATAATTTCATTTTTCAACAACCACAAGAAAGTAATCACGTATATTATTTGAACCAGAAAAAGTTTTGAATGCGTGTGTAAAATCTTAAAGTATTAAGTATTCAAACAGTATTGTAGTCACTGACCGTAAGTGTCTATCCCAAGCTGAATGTGATGACTACAGTACTAGCTTCATGAATAGGATATCAACTAAAGACAATTGTCCCATTAACACCAATCCTCCATTCAACAGCAGGACATCCAATAACCACGTGTAAAGATGCTCGGCAAGTTTAAACAATCTTGTGTACACAGACGCAAGAAACCATCAAGAGAGCTGTGAAGTTTCGTAAATTAATTTCTGTGAGGAGGATGTCCAAACCTTGGCAACCTCCATCTCACACAAACCTTCCCTGGATATCTCCAGTTTTAAGTGCTAAAATCAATGTCAATTTGCTTCATTCCTTCACTGAAATCATATAATTATAGAATTATTGAATTGTACAACACAGAAGGAGACCATTCAGCCCATCGTGCCTGTGCTGGCTCTTTGAAAGAGCTATCCTATTAGTCCCACTCCCCTGCTCTTTCCCCATTGCCCTGAAAATATTTCCCTTTTCAAGTATTTATCCAATTCCCTTTTGAGAGTTACTGTTGAATCTGCTCCCAACACCCTTTCAGGCAGTGCATTCCAGATGATAATAACTCGCTGCATAAAAAAAATTCTCCTCGTATCCCCTCTGGTTCTTTTGCCAATTATCTTTAATCTGTGTACTTTGGTTACTGACCCTCCTGCCAGTCCCTATGTACTCTATCAAAACCCCTCATAATTTTGAACACCTCTATCAAATGACTGACAATTTTATAAAATGGATTATAGAAAATACAAAATTGGAACATATTCAAGTATAAAACAGAGCGTAACAACACACCTGCAGTAATTTTATTCACTACGCTTCTTTTTAAAACTATTATGAGGTTAATTATTTTCACTTTTTGGGAAACACAGTGACATTTTTGCAACACAACTGAAATTGACTTTTGTTTGGGCTACTTTCCATCTACAGCCTACGGCTTTTACCAGATGCCATTTTTCAAACATGGACTGTTTAAAAGCACGTAAATCTGTGCCAAGCTACGGAGAGGTGACTATCCCTTAAAAATCTCCCAATATATTTGTTATTTTTGTTATATATGTTTATTTTTATGTACTGCAACAAAATGAGACTTGCTTCATAATGCTGTGATTGTAGAGGTGAACACTTCAGTGAGGAATGTTGTCAGATCTTAGAGCCTCATTTCACCCAGGACTTTTCACTAAGGCAATTTTCGACTTGGTCTCATCTTATTCCTTACTCAACATCCCATAGGAATAAACCATGAACAGGTATTCTTATCTGGGATGTTGGATACCTTGGAGACCTAAATACACTTTTCTGCAATGTTAGTGTTGGTGTGAAGTGGTTACAGATGTGTTGCAGTGTAAATCTGGAGTTGAGGCCCGACTTGAATCTGAAACAGAGTGAGACTTCAAGAGGGGCCCTGACTCTGGATTTAGGCGATATTTACTGATCTTCTAAGTTTGTGGAAATCTAAGGACTGAAAATTATGCGCAGTGAACCCACAATTTCCCAATACACGCAGCTGATAGGAAAATCCTCCTTGCATCATTGTGTTCTCAGACTTCATCACTGTAGTGTTAGTGCGAAGCAAAACTTAATATTTCAAATTTCTGAGTTTGGCATCACCCAACCATTACTTCTCACTTTACTGCATCTTCTCTCCAACTTGTTTTAACCTTGCTGGCATCCCCGCACTTTGGACATTGGACCTTTGTCTAGGTTTCTCAGTTTTAAAAAGAAAAACATTGTAGAATATTTCAATGGGCTGTTTGCATCACTGAGAATGCAATACAGAAAGGATTGGCCAAACACTTTTGGAAGCCAAATTCTTTATTGCAAAGTTGTTTGCGAGTTTGTATCTTCAGTCTACTTATTATTTCAGCTGCTGGCTGCACTCCCCTTTTATTACCACAGCTGATTGTGTTTGGCTAAAGCCTGAGGCTGATATCAGATGATCAGTTCAGCCCTTCGCTCTGGTGTTCAACCAAACAGACGTGGGAAACTTGTCGAAAGTAGTTATTTATTATCCCTACTAGGGTGAGCAGTAGACTGTTAGACACGTTGCAGTTTATTTTTTCTTTACATGGCACAATTGTGTCTAAATTAAATTGTAAAAGTAGAAGTATGGAAACTGGGAGAAGGTGCAGTGAATGTTAAATTCACAAATTTGTCTTTCAAAGAAAAGTACAAAAATTTGATAACTCGTTATAAATCTTCCTTAACTTTGTTACTCTTCCATTTTTTTCTGCACTGCAAAAATAGTAATTTAGCTCAATAAACCACACCATAACTGTAAACCGATATTGAGGATTACATCATAGAGAGCAGCCATGTCTAGGAAATTCAACAACCTTAATTAAATTGAATTACATAGAAATTACAACACGAAAACAGACCAGGTAGCCCATCCAATCTGTGTTGACATTTATCATCTACATGAGCACTAATCCTAATCCCATGTGCCTGTCCTATTCCCATATCCTTTTATTCCATTTTCTTTCAATCACCGATTGACATTTTATCCAGAACAGTTCAGCACCATTCATCATCAGCCTCAATATGAATCCAATAGTTCTGTTTACAAACTACAGTGGAATTAATGGGTGTAAATATATTTGATAACTTGGCATGTACCTTTTCTTCTGTAAAAGTTATTTTAAAAAATGTATTTAGTGCGGTTCAGCGTCTTTACTGAACTCGCTTGACTAATCCTAACATAAATAATAATTCATCCAGTTTAGAGCTGAGACACTGCGGTTGTGGATCTGGCCTACAAATTCAAACTGATGGAAATTCATGTATGTATCCATAATCAATCCCATTAGACAAACCTAATACAACTATGCTATGATTAACAACACAAACTAAATCACAGGCATTATATTAAAGGAACAATTACTGGACCTATTGATTTACAGGGCAATGATGCACAAAGGTCATCATTACAACAACAACTACAACTTGCACTTATACAGCACCTTTAATGTTGTAAAACACCCCAAGGCACTTCATAGGTGCGTTATCAAACAAGATTTGACACCACGTAAGGTGATCTTAGGACAACTGACCAAAAGCTTGGCCAAAGATTTGGTTTTAAGGAGTATCTTAAAGGAGGAGCAAGAGATACAGAGGTTTAGGGAGGGAATTCCAGAGCTTAAGGTATAGTAAGCTGAAGACATGGCCAATGGTGAAGTGATTAAAATCGGGGGTGCACAAGTGCCAGACTTAGAAGAGCGCAGAGATCTCGGAGGGTTGTAGGGCTGAAGGAGGTAACAGAGATAGGGAGGGGCGAGGCATTGGAAGTATTTGAAAACAAGCATGAGAATTTTAAAATCCAGGCATTGCCAGACTGGGAGCCACTGTACATCAGGGAGCACAGGGATGATGGGTGAACAGGACTTGGTGCGAGTCAGGATACGGGCAGCAGAGTTTTGGATGAGATTAAGTTTACGGAGGGTGCAAGGTAGGAAGCCGGATGAGAAGAGCATTGGAACAGTGCTCAGAGTGTGTTAAAAACAATCAATTACCTACTTTACTGAGTACTTCATTTTTAAATATTACTTCATAACACACATCTTTAGTACGTCGTATTAGAAGTACATCTATGAAAACTGAAACTTGCAACAAGTCTTGAGTTAAGAGAGGGGCTCAGCTCTAAGTGGAAGTAACTGAAAATCTGGTGGATAGTAAGACTGGAATAGTGGACTAACCTGTGGCATGAGGATGACTGACTCAGCCCTAAAATCAATAGTCGAACACTACAATTGACCCAGCAATGTAATCTTCTTCTCCACATAAGAAAATATTCCCCCCCACCACCACAACATTCTTTGCCACTGTTAAAAAGGGTGATATTCTGCGACAACAATTGAAACTTTATCCTACTTAGGAAACACCAATGTCGGGTGCATTAACTGTGCTACTAGTTAAAGAAAGAACTTGCATTTATATAGCACCTTTCACATCCTCAGGATGTCCCATAGCACTTTACAGCCAATTAAGTACTTTTGAAGTGTAGTCATTGTTGTAATGTAGGAAACATAGCAGCCTATTTGCGCACAGCAAGCTCCCACAAACAGCAATGAAATAAATGACCGGATTATCTGTTTTAGGAGAATTGGCTGCCCTTACTTTGAATATTACTATGGAATCTTTTACATCTACCAGAGTGGGCAGACAGGGCTTAGTCCAAAAGACAGCATCACACTCCCTCAGTACTGCACTAGGTGTGTCAGCCTAGATTATGTGCTCAAGCCTTTGGAGTGGGACTATGAACTCATAACCGTCTAGACTCAAAGGCAAGACCGCTACTAATAAGCCAAAGCTGACACAAGTTAAATTAACATGGATAACCTTAAAGACCCAATTCAGGTAACTTTGGGTTCATTTGAGTGTGCTTGTCTTTGGTTTTTAAGTAGTAGGAGGATGCCAGGTGAAGATTAGTTGAAGCATTTGCATACAATTGCTTTGTCTGTTATTTTAACCTGTTAATGTTAAACAGGTTAATGCTTCCATTAAAATGGCAGAGCAGGTGAACCATTTGCACACAAATATGTTGTGTTTATATGTTAATCTGCATGCTGCCTAATTTCAAGGCCTAAGTGTATCTGGCAAGAGGCCTCACAACCACAGCTGTGCGCTCCCACTTGGCTTGAATAGGTCTTGTCTTTGTGAGAGTAGAATATGCTAATCGTTTTGTCAGTCCTATAGGCTCAATACCATCAGTTCTTGTATTAAATTGGCACTGGCTGGTACTGATATTGATGCTTCCAAGTTTGGACCACATTCAGTATCTGCTATTAGAGCTACCAAGCTGGGAAATGACCTCCTTCCATCTCAGTAGCTGTAAAATAGTTTGGTTTTCATTACTTTCACAAGTTCTAATGGAATACCCTCCACCCTAGAGACAGTTTGATCTTGCTGAATTACTTGTCAGTATTAAGATGGGACATTTCAAAGTTAAAAATAGATATTCTATAATAGTCTTTAACCATCACACTGTAAAATGAATAGGACTCTATTCTTAGTTCAATAACAGTCCTTGTATAAAAGTTGGTGCTTTGCAAATGAGAACAAAACGATTCATATAGATTTTCTAAGGTAGAAATTCTGATTGGCAATGTTCCTCTACAAACATGCAATGCACTCTTACTAAATTCCTATGTGCCCTATCTTTATGCAGGATTGAACTCAATTAAAATAAACGGATTAATGCCTGTGTAAAAATTACACATACAGGAATGTTGTACAAGTGCATTGAGCACTCGTACTTCACCAATTGGAAGTTCAACCTTTAAAAGACTACGATCGAATCTCCTGTAGTATTGCTTATGGGAAGTCTAAAGCGCAGTTGCGATGTTCAGCTGCAGAGATTGAGCAGTGTTTCATATGGGTTCTCTCTTTAAGACCAATAGTCAAGTAATCTCTGTGGAGAAGTGGTCTAAACAGGCACATCCAGGTAATTGTAGCTGCTTGTAAATTCCTGAGGTCGATGAGAGGGCAATTGTAACCGCTTATCAATTTATACCTGCAGGTCTGAGTAACCCAGCATGAAATAACTGTCTTTTTTCAAAGTTTGACATCTGGAGTGATGGACTTATGGCAGGTGCAAGGCTTTTACATGTAATAAATATTTAACATAAACTTAATATCGACAAAACATAACTGTCCTCATAATTTGGTTCCAAGCACACTCAGATACTGAAGCTGTTATTTTAACAGCGAGACATCTTTTTGTTAAACTATTATTTTTGGAGGAGGGCAGAAAGCCACTTCTTGGGATCATGGTAGGACTATGTTGGCAGTAGCACATATTAGCTACTCACTATAAAAATCTAACATCATGATCCCAAAGCTACAACCTTCAGAGCACAACAGCACTTGTTTGTAGTGTTGCTACTTATATGTGTTATAGAATCTGACCCAGACAAGGGAGCTCATTGTTTTTACAGGTCATGTCTGTACTGTGATCATTTAGTTCTGATGTTCCTTTCTATTCTTCCCTCAGAACATAAAAACCATTAAAGATAAGTTTCCTCCTGACTCTAAGAATGATGGGAATGAGGCACGTTACGTCAGTCATTGTCTGGTGGGAGCTACTCTTGTGTTTTGACAGAATTCCCACAGGATGCTCCTCCAGTGATTGTTGACTTAATGAGAATCCAACAGAGACTGTTCACTTCCTTATTTATTGCACGTTTTCCAATTCATTAGTTGAAAACGTTACCATTTCTCATATTTTAAAGAGTTTAATTATGTTTGCTGTATCACGCTCCTGGTTTTACCCTGTTCTCTTTTATACCATTAATGGTCTCTGCATCTCACCTCCATTAGGATGTCAGAGCAGTGAGTGATTGATTTGTGAACTGAACCCTTCATGGAATAATAAAGTTAAATACACTTATAATTGTGATTTGCAATTGCATTTTGTAGAAATATTATCTGTTAATGAACTCTGTTCAATGACTGCATAGAAATGATGGGGACAGGATTTTCAACCATCAGCCGTCCATTTCTTGCCTGATAAATGGGCGGCCGACTGAGGAAAATCTGGTGGGCCACTCCGGCACCCCTTACTTGCCTGAATCAATTTACCCGCAAGACTTTAAATGGGCCCCAAGAATTCCTGCCCAAAGCAGGCGGGAGACTGTTTAAATATGTAAATCTGGGTCCTACTCTGGTTGTAGGACCCCAATTGCAATTTTAATGTACAAATGGGCAGAACATGCTAGTCCCACTTGTACTGAGTATTGAGCGGCCTAACCAGTGCTCCTTAAAAGACCACTTTAGATCACTCAGGTAAAGTTAAGTTTCCTCCTGGCTCCACAAAAGCCCACTGTCAGCCAATTCACACCACCCTTCCACAGGGAATTGCATCCCCACCCAAAACAGGCCCTACCAGCCGGCTGGCTACATGCAGAAGCCACCAGATTATCCAGTGAGCTGCAGTGAGGGTCTGTTTGGTGCCGCCATTTCCCAGTAAAATTCAAATGAGGCCCATGGCCTCCTGACTGCCTCCCTGGGAGGGCGTAGCAGATGCACCACTGACTTTACGCTCATTTTAGGCCAAAGTAGAAGACCAGGGGAGTTCTCTTGGTTTCCTGGCCAACACTTATTTCTCAACTAACATCACTAAAACAGAATATCAGGTCATCTATTGATTGCTATTTGTGGGAACTTGTGTGCAAATTGGCTGCTGCAGTTCCTACATTACAACAGTAATTACACTTCAAAATGTACTTCAATGGCTGTAAAGCGCTCTGAGACGTCCTTAGGTTGTGAAAGGTGCTATATAAATGCAAGTTCTCATGACAGTTAACAGCAAAGAACTGGATAATACTTGATGTTCTCCTTTTATTACTGGCAGCTGTGAGCTGCATAGGTTGGGGACAAGTAAAGTATCATTAAAACAGCTCAACGGTACCCAAAATTACTATTTTATTGTGTGCACCAGAGGACAAAATGGCACCGGTAATTTCACTGGGCCCAGTATAGCAGTGTAAAAATCCACTTTGTGCCAACTAAAAATAGAACTTTTAGCATCAGGGGTCTCAGAGATGTGCCTATGCGCCAACACTCACAGCAGTAATCAAATCCTCCCCATTGACAAAGGACTTGACATAGCAATAAAACTAGAAAATAATACAAAAGAAACCCTTTCTTTTCTCTTGAGAATCTGCAGAGGACAGCACATTTTGTAGGCAATTTGAAATTCTGTAACTAATTCTGTATTCACAGAATTCTGGCTTTCCATAGTACTTGCTCTGATTAAACTAATTCTCAACAGCGACCACCATGGAACAATTGGTTTGATTTGTAACATTTCATGAATTTGCATTGTACCCGATCAACAGGATTGACAATTCCTTAGACTTTCTGACAAATTTCACAACTGTAACAAAACTTTTGTACAAATGGGACTTTTTGTATAAGTCTAAATCAGAAAGATCAATGTCCATGATAACAGAATATAATTTTAATTCAGACAAAAACAATTCAAAATAAATAAGGAAAATGCTAGAATATACACAATAGGTCGGCCAGTATCTGTGAAGAGGAAAGTCAGGTTAACATTTGATGTATAGATCTTTTATCAGAACAGAAACTGGAAGTTGAGTTAATAGGATCGAATAAAACAAAGTGGGAAAGAGAACATCAGGGAGAAGTCAAGAGTCCAGAGTGCACACTCCTGCCAGGGTGGAAGTTAATGGGTTAAATGACCAGCAATCAGATATTTTGAAAAGCTGGAAAGAGTTGAAAACTGGCAGATGCTATGCTAAGATCATTTCCGTGAAGGAATGAATAGGCATCTTTTTAATTTGCCCTGAGCAGAAGTGCCCTTTATATAGTAAAACTTCCAAGTATTATCACCAGTAATCGGGAAGTCCCCTCTCCCCTCCCCCACTAACTGGCCAGCTGGCATTGACTACTAGTTTTTAAGTCAAAACAGGTGATGGCCACTCATTTACCAGTCTTCTTTATGCCAAAGTACCTAAAATGGTACCTCTGTGCATGCAGATGCCTTTTTAAAGGGACCCAAACTCAGAATGACCCAAAGTCAATGCAGTTTGTGTGTTCCCAAAATAAGGTATTTGTCCAATTGAGAATCCCCTCAGCTTTCTACAGTCTTCACAAACACACAGCAAATAGTTAATATAATTATGTAAATTAATGTTACAGCAGTGACACTGTGCTTTTATCATTTCCGTTGTACCATAAAGCAAGCATTAGTATGGTGCAGTTATCCAGATATACAAACGCATTCTTATTGCTATATTTGCTTCCTCGAAACAGGGCTCCTCTGTATGGATTGAATCCTGTGTATGCAAGAGGCAAATCTGTCATCTCAGTTCCCAGAAGCAAACATGAAAGGGGCCAACATCCATTTTCAACACAAGATCAGATCGCTGCAGCTCTGATTCAGCCCAGGCCTAGTCCAATTGTAGATTTTGGGAGAGGGAGTGATACGCAGGTTTGATTGTTGAATACTTTTGAAAGAACAGTACAATGGCTTTACTGCAGGTCTAGGTGGGGCTGACACAAACCAGTAATTCCAGAATCAATAAGTGCAATGTGATAATAAAAATAGAGTATTAATTTAACATTGTAAAAAGAAACATGGGCCTGGAATTTTTTATTTGTGTGATAGTGATTGGATGGATTTACTACCAGCAGGGGAGCAAAAAATGCTTTTGTTTTTGGATGATGACTCATCTTTACCCCCATTTTTTTCATCTTTTGGAAGCTGTAGTTGGGATCCCATCAACCCTCTGGTGCCTTAATGACCACTCTTCTTATGAGTTAGGGAGCAGTCTACTCCATTTTAGGGGCAGCGGGGAGCGGGGAGGGGTGGTGGTGCAAAGGCATCACGGCCAAGTCTGATCATGTCTTTACTTGATGTCCATATATATACACTTTCAGCAGGAGTCTCTGGAAAGCGATGATGAGTGGCAGCCCTGGGTGATTCCCCCCAACCCACAGCCCAGGGGGAATCATAACACCCCAACTGCGTTGGCTGAAATCGATATAGCTTAATACCTCACCGGACAGTTCATTTACCACAATACTATAGGGGGAGCTGCTAGACTCTATTTCTGCATCTTCTGGTTCCTCAAACACTCAGTTATAATTACTGCAACTAATATTTAAGTAGACAGCTTAACATACCAGCTGCTTTGTTACTGCAAGAAGAGAATATCAGAAAATAACAACACGGTAATGATGGAACGTTAAATATGTGATATTACTTAAGATGTGCAGAAAATCCATCCCATAGAAACCAAGCTGTTGCTAAGAGCAGATGTGCAAGCAGCACAGGTAAAGTCAGTTCTCAGGCCCAAGCTCCTCAAATATTGATTGAAGTGAGTTATTTGTTAATATGAAGCCCTGCTGGCTGCATTACCAGAAAAAGTCCAAAAATATTGATTGTTTGGAGGCCTTGCTAAAGTCTTGCTGCCGCCTCTTCAGGAAAGAATTTCAAAAGCCCAGCCCTAATTGTTAGATCCCAAATGTTTATTCTTCAGAACAGAAGCTATTGAGCAAAAGTCAGTGCCAAGCCAAACAGGGAGGCACTTGCAGCAGCAAGCTCTGTTTGTTGGCTCTGTTTAATGACTCCCAAATAACTCGAGAGTGGAAAGTGACTTAACTTTCCAAAGAATAGACATAGTTGTTTCCCATACAACATTTCCACATGCAAACAGCCCAAAGTCTTACTCTCAAACTGTTTATCTTGAAACAATGCAAGCCATTTTCACGAAGAGGGTGTGGAGGAAATGCTCATGTGGGAAAAGTGAACTGTCTGCGAAGTGTAAGGCATTAAAATACATAAGTTTGTCAGTCAACAAATGTGGGAAAGGAGCTTGGCACCACTGTGGGGTTTTTTCTAACTAAACAGGTACACACAACAAATTTACAAATTACGCTTAATTGCTTCAACTCAATTTATTTTTATAGTTACCAAGCTGTTAACTATCAGATAGTGCATTCACATTGGTGAATCTGTTTGCAAAGCTCACTGGAGCAACATATTTTAAAACAATTTTCTGGCTCTTTAATTGCTCGTTTACAAAGCAGACAGCATTTCTCTAGTGGCAAGTTGAGACTCCCCCCAGCCCCCCCCACACAACCTAGAAAATTACATTTTTTCCACAAGCAAATTGATAGAAATACAATGGTTGATCCCTAGTGAGAGGCAGAGAACACTGATGTTTTGTGTCATAGGCTATTGATATTTTACACTGAGACCGTTTCAGTGGGAATAGGGCTTCATAAGCTGGCAGCAGCCCCCGTCGATATGGTTGCAATTCTACTGCCTTTTCAATAAAGGATATTGAACCTTCCAAAACATCGGCTTGACAACACACCAGTCAGTCAGGTTCGCCAAGTGCATTAGGTTTGTGATAAGCTCGCTTCAAATTCTGCACCTCGGCTCAAGGGCAAAAAACAAAAAATAAAAAATAAATTGAACTGTTAAAACAATGACATACACAGCGGAGATCTTTTAACAGCTGCTTTAACAACCTTGAATATAGCAACTGAAGCAAGTCTCTTAACCATTATGCTACCAGGGAATAGTTTAAAACTTTTCTACCAAGTGTATCACCGATTATTTTGCGATCATTGATGCACCATTATCAGTTCAGAACATATTTCTGTGTTGCACCTTTAATTCATACAGCATTTAAAGACTTCTTTCAGATTCCAGTTTCCTGCTGTAAATATGTGTAAATCTCGAAGGCATCTACCATGTGTGACATTACAGAAATAATCCCAACTGAATGTGGTAAAAATGATCACTCAACCATTTGTAGCAGTAAAGGAGGAGATAGTAACAATATTGGATAGGATAAAAATAGATAAAGAGGAGGTACTTAAAAGATTGGCAGTACTCAAAGTAGAAAAGTCACCCAGTCCAGATGGGATGCATCCTAGGTTACTGAGGCTCTGGAGGCTCTGGCCACCAACTTCCAATCCTCCTTAGATATGGGGAGGAAGGAAGGGTTGCAAATGTTACACCCCTGTTCAAAAAAGGGGAGAGAGATAAACCCGGCAATTACAGACCAGTTAGCCTTACGTCGGTGGTGTCGAAGCTTTTAGACACAATAATGTGGGACAAAAATAATTGGCACTTAGAAAAGGATGAGATAATAAATGAAAGTCAGCACGGATTTGTTAAAGGAAAATCGTGTTTGACTAACTTGATTGAGTTCTTTGATAAAGTAACGGAGAGGGTTGTTGAAGGCAATGCGGTTGATGTTGTGTATATAGACTTTCAAAAGGTATTTGATAAAGTACCACATAATAGACTTGTTAGCAAAATTAAAGCCCATGGAATTAAAGGGCCAGTGGCAGCATGGATATAAAATTGGCTAGCGGACAGAAAGCAGAGAGTGATGCTGAACGGTTGTTTTTCAGACTGGAGGAAATCATATAGTGGTGTTTCCCAGGGGTCAGTATTAGGACCAGTATATTTTTGATATATATTAATGACCTGGACTTGGGTATACAACGTATAATTTCAAAGTTTTACAAATTACACAAAACTCGGAAATGTAGTAAACAACGTGGAGGATAGTAACAGACTTCAGGAGGACATAGACAGACTGATGAAATGGGCAGACACATGGCAGGTGAAAGTTAACACAGAGAAATGTGAAGTGATACATTTTGGTAGGAAGAATGAGGAAAGGGAATATAAACTAAATGGTACAATTTTAAAGAGAGTGCAGGAACAGAGAGACCTGGGGGTGCACATAGACAAATCTTTGAAGGTGGCAGGATAAGTTGAGAAGGCTGTTAAAAAAGCATATGAGATCCTGGGCTTCATTAATAGATGCATAGAATACAAAAGCAAGGAAGTTATGCTAAACCTTTATAAAACACTGGTTAGGCCTCAGCTGGATCATTGTGTTCAATTCTGGGCACCACCTTTAAGGTAGGATGTCAAGGCCTTAGAGAGGGTGCAGAAGATATTTACTAGAATGATACCAGGGATGAGGGACTTCAGTTATGTGAAGAGACTGAAGAAGCTGGGTTTGTTCTCCAGAGAAGGTTAAGGGAAGAATAGATAGATGTGTTCAAAATCATTAACGGTTTTGATAGAGTCAGTAAGGAGAATCTGTTTCCAGTGGCAGAAGGGTTGGTAACCAAAGGACACAGATTTAAGGTGATCGGCAAAAGAGCCAGAGGCGATATGAGCTAACATTTTATACGCAGCAAGTTGCTATAATCTGGAACGCACTGCCAGAAAGGGTGGTGGAAGCAAATTCAATAGTGACTTTCAAAAGGGAATTGGATAAATACTTTAAGGGAAAAAATTTACAGGGCTATGGGGAAAGAGCAGAGGAATGGGACTAATTGGATAGCTCTTTCAAAGTGCCGGCATGGTACAATGGGCCGAATGGCCTCCTCCTGTGCTGCACCTAGTATGATGTTATGATACTATGCACTGAAATCTACTGAGAATATGTAGTATTCAACAGCTCTAATGCTCGTTGAAAAAGTTAAACAAAGCTTTCCCCCAGTTGTCATGTTATTAAAACTGTACTTATTTAAAAATGTTGGTTCATATTTGCTCACCATAAATGTTTTACTATTGTAATAAAACTGAAGCAGCTCGACTCAATGTCTGAAATAACTCTCCCCCTCCCACCCCCCCCCCCCCACTCCATTATACTTTTCAGCGCAATGGGAGGGAACTTCCTGTAGGGTTTTATCAGCTCAGAGCACAGGCCAGTCGTGATTCCTGCTGCACAGACAAATTGAAGTACAAGATCACTTAATCCTCATGCAAGAAACAGTTTAATCAGTGGATATTCCTCTAATTGTTCTAGTATATTTTCAGATTGGGTCTTGATAATAGTCATGCTCTCAGGGAGCCTTTTTAACCAAGAATATCTTTCTGTTGCCCTTTCAACATACACAAAGGGTTGCATATACACCGAAGGTTTGGTGTCAACATGAAGCAGTTTTATGCTTCACCTTGACACTACTTGCAGTGTCAACCCGGAGTGAGGGCCAAATCTGAGAGTGGGACATGTTTAACCCTGAAGTTTCTTGGTGATTCCTATCAGTTTTCTTAACAAAGATACAACAGTCTAGAAATTGCTATTGGATTAAAGCATTCTGCTGGCAACGACTGTGATACTGGCCAGCAATGTTGAGGGTTCCGAAGCTTGTGCACTTCCTGCCCATTTGCAGAGCTTTTCAATGGGCAGTACAGTTTAAGTGTTATTGTCATCTGTCATGTAAGTTGGGGGATTCTAGGTTTATAAGCCTACAAAATTCTGTTTTCATTCACTCTATATGCAATGCGCCAATCTCACCCTGATCAAATGAATGTTAGAGCACAGCCAGGTTCTTGCATTTCAAGAAGCAGAAGCTAAGTGAAGCAGTGTCAATCAGTTTTTGCAGGCATACAGTTCGCATACATGGAGTTCATTTCAGTGCTTCTCCATCATTCAATTTAGTGGAGGACAACAAGCTGGAGGATGACAACTAGGAACAAAGAAAGGCTGCACGAGAGGCATGCTGTCCTTGCCAACTAATATGTAGATTCAGGAACAAGTGCCTGGCAATGACAGAGGATCACTACCTTTGGCGGTTCAGGTGTAGCGAGGAACTAGTTAGAGAGGGACGCCATCTGTCTCAAGGAGTTCTGCAGCAAAACCTGAACATAGGTACAGCACTGCCAGTAAGTTGTCAAGGAAATCACTGTCCTCAGATTTTATACCTTTGTTTCCTTGCAGGCTAGCACAGGGGACATCAGCAGTATCAATCAATTTGCTACCCACTGATGAATCAAGCAGATGGCTGATACTTCATTTTATGGAACTAATACCTTCATCCCACAACAGCAACAGGAAGATGAAGAGGCTACCCAATTTCACCACACCTCTCAGAAAGTACTGGTAATGATTGATAGTACCTGCAGCAACAACTGGCATTTATATAGTGCCTTTAACGTAGCCACCTGGGCCCCTAGACACAATGCAATGACTGACATGAAAGTGACTCTCTTCTACCAATATGACCAATAACACCGTATCATGCAAGTCAATGCCCTCTTCTCGAGCAATACCCACAATGGTTTCATTTGGAGAAAGTTGTTCGTGCCAGGCTTTTTTGAAATTGAAGGGAGTCTGGAAGGAAGGTGGACAAGGATACCCTCTTCAGCCCTAAACTAATAACACCCTTTTAGGAGCCACTGAGAAAAATAGAATGCATGAACAATACTTATCAATTAACAGGATCATCATTGAGCCTGTTGAAGCAGCACTTCAGATGTCTGGACAGATCATGAGTACCACAGATCATGAGTACCTTACAGTACAGTGCCATCATGGATGGACACCTTCATCTCTTTAAAAATCTTCTAAGCTTGCGTGTCTCCAACGTAAATACCCCTAACTCTTGGACCCCATCCTCATAAGTAGGAGGTTTTAGGTTAGGTATCATTCTGCTCGCTCTACTTTGTGACTTCTCCAGTGTCTTGATAACCTTCGAAATGTGCAGGGATCAAATTATTTGGATTTTTCTTGAATTGCTCATACTGAATTCATTGGAATTTATAGAGTCCTTTTGTCCCAATATTTATGGGGTGATGGGAGAGAGCGAGGAGGGGGAGTTGTAATGGCTGGGAAACTCAGAAGTACGGGTTTCCTGGAGATCCTGCCGAATTTAACGGTAGGACCTGATTTAAATTTTTTGACTCCGTTTCCTGACCGGCAGTCGGCCAGATTGAGAGGCTGGTTGGATGTCAGGCGGGAAGGCCGAGGGCATCAGGCCATAGCTGGGGAGCGGAGAGGAAGGAGGGAGAGAGTGAGGGATTGAGGGCCGGGGGGGATATCAGGGGGGACCATGGATAGATCGGGGTGGGGGGGGGGGCCATGGGTAGATTGGGGGGGGGCAGAGAAATTGGGGGGACGAGGATAGTTTGGGGGGGGTTGGCTACAGAGATCAAGGGAGGGTCCGATCACGTGGGGGGGGGGGTCCTATTGAGGGGGCTCCGATCACATGGAATGGGAAACAGATTTGCTTGGGAGGCTGGGTGGATGCACCCCTGCTCCTTCTGCCCCACAAACAGTGCTGGAAAGGCACTTACCTGTTGCAACCAGCCATTCTTGCCTCCCTTCTGCTGCCGGGTTTCCCGAGCCCTGGAAAACCTAGCCTGCAGCCATTAAATTTAAACCTGAGCTAAAATGTGAGACATGCAGCCTCATTAAAATATTTAAATGATGGACCCGCCTCCATAGAACAGATTGGTCACCTGCCCTCCAATCGGCCTCCATTAAAACCAGAAGTGGGTGCTTTGGAGGCGGGTTGGCGTTGGGTTTCCCACTCTTGAATTTTTAACCCCTCCTGCCCCTCTCCCGCCTGTCCTGGGGGGTTAAAATTCCTTCCTTTGTGTCTGCTCTGGGTAAACATAAGCTGCACAAACAGACAACACTTGACCCTACCAGTAAGGTATGATGGCACAATATATTCGTCTATCAACAATCTCTGCTGCATTGTTGTACAACATAAGTTTGTGCCTGTAATTTTTCACATGGTGACTTCCTGCCTTCAGCAGGGAGAGCCACCATGGGAAGAATGAAAATCTGAGATTGAGTCAACCCAAGCCACTCTCACAATGACCCCCTTCCCCACCCACCTTCCCCCGCCCCACCCCAGCAACTTGCTCAAGAGCCGAATGGGGAGAGGCCCAGAAACAATGGCCTTGTCACTCTCTCAGTCGGGGGTCAGCCTAAAGTATAGGGGACCTAAAATAGAGTGAGGATGTATGTTTTACCTATTTTCTTTAGCTTTATTCCAGATATTGGGAGCAAACATGAGCATTCCAAATCCAAAGCTGTGAGGGAATTTTTCAGTCATTTATCTGATGAAGGAAGCAAGTGCACCACACGGACAGCAGCGGTTCAAGAAGGCAGCTCACCACCACCTTTTCAAGGGCAATTAGGGATGGGCAATAAATGCTGGCCTTGCCAGCGATGCCCACATCCCATGAATGAATAAAAAAAAGTCCAGAGATATTCCACAGGAATTTCCTTGGGGATTCTCCTGATCATCCACCATAACTTTGGAAGAGACCCTCTTTACACATGTAGTAGCAATCAATTGGGAGAACCATTGAGGAAATTCTTTGCATTTATTTATCAACCCACTTTTTTAATAACTTCTTACTTTTATGCAAACAATTTAGAACATAATAAACCCAATAATTCAGCATAAGATGCTGGACAAATCTTGACAAAATCTGGTGTAGTCAGACAATCACTAAAAGGTAGAAAAAACACAGTAGTCTAAGATGTACATTATACTCTTAATAACAAAGCATATATTACTGTTTAATGAACATATATGAGGACCTTATTGTACTATTTATCCAAAAACTGGGCACAAATGAAGACCGGACAAACATGAAGACATCATTACGACATGACAGAAGAGGTAGTTGCTCTGCTTCTTCTCATTATGCTCCAAGCTCACCTGAACTAATCAAACTGAATGGAAAATGAGCAGTGTAAAAGATGCATTAGGATCATTTTGCAAAGTGACAGCCAAGAATGGCTTCAGACAAAGCCACTCCAAATAAGTTGTCCATACGGATTCAGATCAGTTCAGGTCACTTTCTCATGTCTTTCTGAGATCAGTAGAAGGAGAAAGCACTCAATGCATAACATAAACAATATGCACCATATCAGAGTCACAATCAACTCAAGTCAGCTGTAAGCATCAAATAGCAGGGTTGAAAGTAATAAAAATTCTACATTAAAACAATAAAGCAATGAAAAATAAATTCTATTTTATCGCATACAAAAATCTGACTGGCTCAATTACTAAGGCCTGGATTTTCCTCTACCATCCTGCTGCAAATTGAGTGGGATGGTGGTGGAAAATGCAGGAAAATTGGACAGTGAGACTCCCTGACCTCTACTTCCTCCTCTATCCTATCTAAGAAGGCTGACAACAACCCTTTCCCTGTCCACTACTTGTAAATGACAGCAGGGTGTTGGGTTCTGGTAAGCCGCCCCAATTTCACTTCTAGCCGCCACTAATACTGCCAGCTCCAGGGTCCACCAGGAGAGGTTTGGCTGTTGTCCCTGAGGTAGCGACGACATGCCCCTACTTCATTAATTGGAAGGAGAGGGATTAGCAGTGGCCTCCTCTCCTTCCATAATAGCCCCAATCCTCACTGGTTGAAGGGTTTCAGTCCAGTCTGAAGGCTTCAGTGCAAAATGCAAAGTACTCTTCAGGTCTCTACTGCCCTTGAATGGTATTGGTTCAAGATTTACCCATCAATGGGACAATAGCAATAAGAACCCTTTCCATACCTTCAAACCCATAAAATTCTAACAGGGCAAAACACCAACTAGGAAGTATGAGTGCAAATAGGACTCAGTTGTTTGGGTATCAAGGGCCAAATTAACCAGGTCTTTGCAAGTGGGCCACATGTGATTTGATTTGTCCCCACCCCACACCCTGCTCCAGACAAACTAATACAGAAGTAAGGATATTCCAGAAAAAAAAAGTATAAGGACTGAAAAAAGGGGTAATGTGGAGAAGTAAGTATGGGGAGAGAACTAATAATAAAGAACGGGAAATTAAAGCAGCAATGGAATCAGTATAAAAAACAGATTGAATAACGTAAGTACTGAAATTGTGAGTGAGTTTATGAAATCATGTCTGGGGAATTGTATATTTTATTCACAGGAAGTTACATTGTTTTTTATCTACACCATGGTGTTGTTGAAGTTGGTGAGGTAATTATTAACAAAAAAATCCGAACAATCCAATCTTTAAGAAGTACAGAGATGGAAAGCCTTTTGCAGACAGATTTCATGGACAATGTTGGGTGAAGTAATGTGCCTGTGCTGATTCATTGGTATCTGCATTTATATTCCAATTGTTCTGGAGTTATTGAAGCCAGAGCAGGGCTGTGACTGTTCTGGTGTTTGAGCCTCTGAGCGAGGATTTGTTGAGGTTGAGGAGCAAGTTCTTATCGCTCAGAGAAGCTAGGTTGTTCAGGCTGGTAATGGATCTGGGGGTTGGGGGGTGGGAGCAGGGTGATAGACATTCACTTGGAATGAAGAGAAAGGGATTTGCGAGGCACTGGAGCAAGACTTGATACGTAAGATTGACATTTTTTTTCAAGTCAGTAAAACTGTGTGAGTTTATGATTGTTTGTAACAGGCTGGAGTTCATGTATGTTGGGAACTTTGTGACTGCCCAGAGCATATTAAATAAGACTTTCACTTGTGCTTTCCAAATATGGAATGCAATAGTTCAATAAAAAAAAATCACATTCAATGGATTTTATATTATGGCTCCTTGGACCATAACCAGAATAAAAATCTATTCATAAAGGATTCTGACTGGATGAAAAATGTGTTGAGGCTGATAAGGATCATTCGGCTTGTCTAATCCTGAATAAATTTCAGAGAAGTAAACTGAAAAAAATAAACAAGTTGAAGCAGCAGCCTCCGGTCGACCTCGATGGGACACTGTCATGGTCTCTCTCATATTGTAATTAGAGCTGAAACACGAATATAGGAAATATATCATTTGCTTGCAGAGCCTCTATGGTTAGCGGGACAAGATTGCTGATTTTCTGACGAGGTTTATACCTGAAAATTTTGCTGCGATGTTAGCTAAAGTTAACTGAAGTTTGATCTGCAACAGTTGTAATACCATGGTGACAGCAGTCCGTTAATATCCACCCACTTATATAAAAAGAAAGTGTTGCATTTATATAGCACCTTTCATGACCTCAGGACATCCTAAATAGCTTTACAGCCTATGAAGTATTTTTGAAGCGTAGTCAATGTTGTAACATAGGAAACACGGAAGCCAATTTGCACACAGTAAGGTCTTACAAACAAGCACTGAGATAATGACCAGATAATCCATTTTTCAAATGATGTTGGTTGAGGGATAAATGTTGGCCAGAACACCGGGGAGAATTCCCCTGCTCTTCCTCAAAATAGTGCCATGGGATCTTTCACGGCCACCTGAGAGGGCAGACAGGACCTAGGTTTAATGTTTCATCTGAAAGATGGCCCTCTGACAGTATTGCAATCCCTCAGTACTGCACTGGAGTGTTAGCCTGGATTTTGTGCTCAAGTCTCTGGAGTGGAATTTGAACCCATAACTTTCTGATCAGAGGCGAGAGTGCTACCACTGAGCCATAGCTGACATTCATTTTACATTCATAACATTTACTGACAGTGAGGTCTTAAAGTCGTTACCATGCAACATTAATGATTGCTTATTTTCTAATATTGCATCTCATTCTGTTTGTACGTAGGAGGTAAAACCACCATCATTAATATCGCAAATCCATACACACTGAGCCTGGCGCCAGTCTGAAACTACAAGTCATTTCAACAATCAGGAAAAGAAATCTGTAATCTAATGCCAATAATTAGCTGGTTCACTCTGTGCCAAAATGAAAGTTAATGAGCTGAAATCACTGTCATCAAATGCACAATTTTATATTCATTATTACCAAAACAAACTTGCTAGCAAAATTATAATAGTGAGGCTGCCATTATACAACCTCTTTCACGCTGATGCAAAGTGGTTTCAGGTGCTCAGTGACATGAAATTAGCAGTATAACTTGGAGTCAGGTCAGCAGCCTGAGTTCTAACCACATTGAAACAGGAAGTGCCTTTGGGTGATAGTGTAAAACAAGGGTTATCAATTCAGCCACTCGTTATACATCTCTCTCCATTTTCATTTCCATTGAAGTCAAAATCAGGAGGGACGTATAATGGGCGACTGAATTGATATCGCCTGTTTAACACTATCACCCGAAGTCAAAATTACCCCTGAGGTGTGAGATCACCTCTGGTAGGTATTCTCACACCACTCATGCTTTGCATGAGCTAAAGTATAATTCCAGCCAGGAGATCCCAGTGGAAGGGAGATGGGTAAGGCAACTGTTCCACCCAACAATGCTGTCCATGGGAGGCCCAATCAATTTTCATGGTCAGGTCTCATTAATATTGTATCGGTGAGCTGCCAGCGTGAATCAAATCCTTATAGGCAGCTCGCTGTTTGGGTGGGCAGGAAATTCGTCATGGCTCCTGAACTTGATGGCTTACAGCAGCATCTTAAAGGGGAGGGTAGAAGCATTGGAAGCCATGGTTTAGAGTTGCAGGGAAAATTTCTACCGCGGCAACAAGGAAATCAAATTTTTTACTCCTTCAAAAAATTCAATAAGGTTGGTCAAGCATGACTTTCCCTTCTGAAATCTGTGCTAATTATTTTTTATTATATTTTCATTCTCTAGATGTCTTTCTATTACATCTTTGAGTAAAGATTTCATTATCTTTCCTACTACCAACATTAAGCTAACTGGCCTATAGTTCCCTGGACCTAATAGAGGTGATCTCACACCTCGAGGGTAATTTTGACTTTAAAGCAAAGAACATTAAAAAGTTGAAGTAAAATAATGAGTTTCAGAAATGCTTCAGTTGTTACAGTTAAGAATCCCTTTAAATATTGCCGTATTGCTGGAAATGCCACCTACTGATTTGTACTGTCCATGGCTTGTGAGCTGGTTCAGGAACTGGCAGTAGCAACACTGGTAGAGACGAAAATGCTTTTGAGCTCTTCACTGCGTCAATTGACCCTGATTTACATAAAAAGAAATAGTAAAATATTCTACAGACACATAAATAACAAAAGAAAAATCAGAATAGGGATAGGACCACTAAGGGATACACATGATAAACTCACAGGTAACAGCGGAATGGCAGAAATATTGACTTTGCCTCCATATTTACCAGGGAGACTCACAAGGTGGGCAGGACATTAGAAGAAGAGATCAAAAAAAAATTTTTAAATTAAGATAGAAAGGGGGGAGATAATTGAAAAAACAATCAAACTTAGGGAGGATAAGTCTCAGTTCTGGATAGATTGCATCCACAAATATTAAAAGAAGTTAGGGAGGAGATAGCAAAGGCACTATTACATAGATATAATAATTCATTAGAAAAGGGAATAATGCCAGAGGACTGTCAGACAGCTAATGTTATTTCTATATTTAAAAAGGGAGATAGTACAAGTCCAGGGATTATAGACCAGTTAGCTTAACGTTGGTGATAGGAAAAATAATGGAATCTTTACTTAAAGATGTAATAGAAAGACATCAAGAGAATGAAAATATAATAAAAAATAATTAGCACGGATTTCAGAAAGGAAAATCATGCTTGACCAACCTTATTGAATTCTTTGAAGAAGAAAGGGTCGATAAGGGTAATGCATTAGATGTAATATATTTGGGTTTTCAAAAAGCCTTCGATAAGGTACCGCATTATAGACTCATGGCTAAGGTCAGAGCATGTGGAGTCAGGGGACAGGTAGCAAAATAGTTAGCAAGTTGGCTACAAAACAGAAGATAGAGAGTAGGGGTTAAAGGTAGCTACTCAGACTGGCAAAAGGTGGGAAGTGATCTTCCACAGGGATCAGTGCGAGGACCATTGTTGTTCGCAATTTACACTAACGATTTAGATTCAGGAATCGGAAGTACAATTTCAAAATTTGTGGACAATACCAATTTGGGGGATGTAGTTAATACAAAGCAAGGATGCATCAAAATGTAAGAGGACATCAATAAACTTTCAGAATGGACGTGTAATTGGCAAATGAATTCCAATATAGATAAGTGTGAGGTGGTGCATTTTTGTAGGAAGAATAAGGAGGCCACATACTGCTTGGATAATACAAGTCTAAATGGGGTAGAGGAGCAAAGGGATCCAGGGATGCAGATACACTAATCACTAAAAGTAGCGATGAAGATTAATAAGGCCATAAAAAAGGCAAAACAAGCACTAGGGTTCATTTCCAGAGGAATAGAACTGAAAAGCAAAGAAGTTATGTTAAACTTGTGTAGAACCTTGGTTAGACCACACTTGGTCCAGATTATGGAAAGGATGTAGAGGCATTGGAGGTGGTGAAAAAAAAAATCACAAGGGTGATACCAGAGATGAGAGGATATCCTTACCAGGAAAGGCTGAACAGGCTGGGATTCTTTTCTCTAGAAAAGAGAAGGCTGAGGAGTGACCTGACAGGGGTCTTTAAGATAATGATAGAGTTTGATTGGGTAGATGTAGAGAAAATGTTTTCGCTTGTGGAGGAGTCCAAAACTAGAAGTCATAAATATAAAATAGTCGCTAATAAATGCAACAGGGAATTCAGGAGAAACTTCTTTACCCAAAGAGTGGTAAGAATGTGGAATGTGCTACCACAAGGAGTAGTTGAGGCAAATAGCATAGATGCATTTAAGGGGAAGCTAGATGAGCACATGAGGGAGAAAGGAATAGAAGGAAATTAGTATTAGTAAAACAATAGTGCTGGAGAAATTAATGGGACTGAAAGCTGATAAATCCCCAGGGCCTGATAATCTGCATCCCAGAGTACTAAAAGAGGTAGCCATGGAAATAATGGATGCATTAGTTGTCATCTTCCAAAATTCTATAGATTATGGAACAGTTCCTGCAGATTAGAGGGTGGCAAATGTAACCCCACTATTTAAAAAGGAAGGAGAGAGAAAACAGGGAACTACAGACCGGGTAGCCTAACATCAGTAGTAGGGAAAATGCTAGAGTTTTTTTATAACGGATGTGATAACAGGACATTTAGAAAATATCAACGGGATTAGTCAAAGTCAACATGGATTTATGTTTGACAAACCTACTGGAGTTTTTTGAGGATGTAACTGGTAGAATAAATCAGGGAGAACCAGTGGATGTGGCTTATTTGGATTTTCAGAAGGTCTTTGATAAAGTCCCACATAAGAGGTTAGTGTGTAAAATTAAAGCACATGGGATTGGGGGTAATATACTGGCATGGATTAAAAATTGGTTAACAGACAGGAAACAGAGAGTAGGAATAAATGGGTCTTTTTCGGGGTGTCAGGCAGTGACTAGTGGGGTACCGCAGGGATCAGTGTTTGGGCCCCAGCTATTCACAATATATATCAATGATTTGGATGAGGGAACCAAATGTAATATTTCCAAGTTTGCTGACCACACAAAACTAGGTGGGATTGTGAGTTGTGAGGAGGATGCAAAGAGGCTTCAAGATGATTTAGACAAGTTGAGTGAGTGGGCAAATACATGGCAGATGCAGTATAATGTGGATAAATGTGAAGTTATCCACTTCGAAAGGAAAAACAGAAAGGCAGAGTATTATTTAAATGGTGATAGATTGGGGAATGTTGATGTACAAAGGGACCTGGTGTTCTTGTACACCAGTCATTGAAAGCAAATATGCAGGTGCAGCAAGCAGTTAGGAAGGCAAATGGTATGTTGTCCTTCATTGCAAGAGGATTTGAGTACAGGAGCATAGATGTCTTACTGCAGTTATACAGGGCCTCGGTGAGACCACACCTGGAGTATTGTGTGCAGTTTTGGTCTCCTTACCCAAGAAAGGATATACTTGCCATAGAGGGAGTGCAGCGAAGGTTCACCAGACTGATTCCTGGGATGGCAGGACTGTCGTCTGAGGAGAGATTGGGTCGACTAGGCCTGTATTCACTCAAGTTTAGAAGAATGAGAGGGGATCTCATTGAAACATATAAAATTCTGACAGGACTAGACGGATTGGATGCAGGGAGGATGTTTCCCCTGGCTGGGGGATCCAGAACGAGGGGTCGCAGTCTCAGGATACAGGGTAGGACGTTTAGGACTGAGATGAGGAGAAATTTCTTCACTTAGAGGGTGGTGAACCTGTGGAATTCTCTACCACAGAAGGGTGTGGAGGCCAAGTCACTGAATATATTTAAGAAGGAGCTAGATAGATTTCTAGACACAAAAGGCATCAAGGGGTATGGGGAGAGAGCGGGAATATGGTATTGAGATAGAGGATCAGCCATGATCATATTGAATGGCAGAGCAGGCTCAAAGGCCGAATGGCCTACTCCTGCTCCTATTTTCTATGTTTCTATGTTTCTATGGTATCCTGATAGGGATAGATGATGTGGAGATGCCGGTGATGGACTGGGGTTGACAATTGTAAACAATTTTACAACACCAAGTTATAGTCCAGCAATTTTATTTGAAATTCACAAGCTTTCGGAGGCTTCCTCCTTCCTCAGGTGAATTTCACAGCATTCACCTGAGGAAGGAGGAAGCCTCCGAAAGCTTGTGAATTTCAAATAAAATTGCTGGACTATAACTTGGTGTTGTAAAATTGTTTACAAGGGATAGATGAAGTAGGGAAGGAGGAGGCTCGTGTGGAGCATAAACGCTGGCATAGACCAGTTGGACCGAATGGTCTGTTTCTGTCCTGTAGTTTCGGTGTAGCTCGATGGAATTCGAAGTTAATGGGGCTCCCGCCTGTTTCTGGTGAGTGCTCTAACCACCTAAATTGTGGTCCTCCTGAAAATTGGAATGGGCGGGCAACCAGCATTAAGTTGGTAGATCAATCCTTCACATGATTTTGGTCCTTCTACTGCCCCAAGTGTAAACAGGGAGTGTAGCGAGAGAAAAATTGCCCCTATAAACTTTACATTGGACTCTTTTTAATGGAGAAACACCACTGCGACTGATAACATTATAAATCAGCTATCCTAAGAGCAGAGCCTTGCAAAAGTACCAAAGTACATGTGTGTGTTGCTCCTTTTATCATTGAGCTCAATGTAACCTATAGTACAGTGTAGCCAGCAGCATTACTTGCATCATTTAGCTCTACATTTCAGACCTCCTTGTCTTTTTTCTTTCTTCGTTTTCTCTATTTTACCTTATTTTCTCACATTTATTGTTTGGGCCTCTCCTGTGTCTATTCAGCCTTCATTATTTGAATATCCTTATGTCCTTTTTTGGCTCTGTAACAGCTCACTGGTGATTTTTTAATCACCCAACAGTTTTCTATTAACCAGTTTGCAGGTGATTCAACCCATTAACCCTCTGTGATTGTTGTGTCTGTTGATTCATAGTCATTTTCTCGCTTGCTCACTCTTTCCCTCCCCGCCCCTTTTTCTCTCAATTTTTCCAACCATACTTCGGTTCTGATGAAGGGTACATACCTGAAATGTCAATAACCTGTTTCCCCTCTTTTTTTTGTTTGTTCATGGGATGTGGGCGTTGCTGGCGAGGCCAGCATTTATTGCCCATCCCTAATTGCCCTTGAGAAGGTGGTGGTAATCCGCCTTCTTGAACCGCTGCAGTCCGTGTGGTGAAGGTTCTCCCACAGTGCTGTTAGGAAGGGAGTTCCAGGATTTTGACCCAGTGACGAAGAAGGAACAGCGATATACTTCCAAGTTGGGATGGTGTGTGACTTGGAGTGGAACGTGAAGGTGGTGTTGTTCCCATGTACCTGCTGCTCTTGTTCTTCTAGATGGTAGAGGTCGCGGATTTGGGAGGTGCTGTCGAAGAAGCCTTGGCGAGTTGCTTCAGTGCATCCTGTGGATGGTACACACTACAGCCACTGTGCACCGGTGGTGAAGGGAGTGAATGTTTAGGGTGGTGGATGGGGTGCCAATCAAGCGGGCTGCTTTGTCCTGGATGATGTCGAGCTTCTTAATTGTTGTTGGAGCTGCACTCATCCAAGCAAGTGGAGAATATTCCATCACACTCCTGACTTGTGCCTTGTAGATGGTGGAAAGGCTTTGGGGAGTCAAGAGGTGAGTCATTCGCCGCAGAATACCCAGCCTCTGACCTGCTCTTGTAGCCACAGTTAAGTTTCTGGTCAATGGTGACCCCCAGGATGTTGATGGCGGGGGATTTGGCGATGGTAATGTCGTTGAATGTCAAGGGGAGGTGGTTAGACTCTCTCTTGTTGGAGATGGTCATTGCCTGGCACTTGTCTGGCGTGAAAGTTACTTGCCACTTATGAGCCCAAGCCTGGATGTTGTCCAGGTCTTGCTGCATGCACGCTCAGACTGCTTCATTATTTGAGGGGTTGCGAATGGAACGGAAAACTGTGCAATCATCAGCGAACATCCCCATTTCTGACCTTATGATGGAGGGAAGGTCATTGATGAAGCAGCTGAAGATGGTTGGGCCTAGGACACTGCCCTGAGGAACTCCTGCAGCAATGCCCTGGGGCTGAGATGATTGACCTCCAACAACCACTACCATCTTCCCTTGTGCTAGGTATGACTCCAGCCACTGGCTCTCTGACCTGCTGTGTATTTCCAGCTGTTTCTGCTTTTATTTCAGAATTCCAAGATTTGCAGTTTTCTTTTTATTGAACAGTAGCCTTACGTAACAATCGAACTCCAAATTTAAATATATACATTTCCATTATGTAGAAAAGAAACTATTGAAGGTTGAAAGGCTTATGCTCACTACAGAAATGCGACATCCATTAAATTAAAGACCTACCTGATCCAATCATAGACTCCCTGTGTAACACACATTTCCTCATTCCCTCCAGTTATGCAGAATTGCTGATGCAATTAAAACGTATAAGTATATAATCATGATCCAAGCATTGTAAATTCCCCAATTATCCATGTTTCAACGCTCAGCCCACATTGAATTGTCAGTTCAGCTGATGTCACTCATCGCTTGCACATTAATATCTTCTTGTAAGAGATTGTATTTGAGTATATCAAGTGCCTTAAAATTACATTTCGTTATGAGATGAGAGACTAAATGGGCTAAGGTACAAATTGGTCATGCTCTTTTAATCATTTGACTTCACAGAGTTCTTGTTTCCAACATCTGATTTATTGGTAAACTAGTGTTTACCAATAAATCTGATGTTTTTTTAAAATCATCATTGAATTGCCATTTTTTTATGTTTTAGATATGATCTATTGGTTAAATGTAGTTAGATAGGAAACCTTCAAAACAGCAGAGAACCACTGATTGCATATTGCAATTCAGGTGCATTTGCCACTTGCATTCATCTTCTCCCAAAATTCAAAAAGATAGGCAAGTATTTTCAGATAGTTTAATGTAGATTCTAAATAGTCACTTCACAGTTACATGTTTCTGGATATCACTGCAACTGAGAAAGGGTCACTATCCATAAACAATTCCTAGCTTATAGCAGGGAAATCTTTAAAATTAAGCTGTATGATCAATTAAAAGAGAAAATGTGGTAATGGGTAATTTGTGGGTTGGCATCGGAAAACTGATGGATTGCAGTTAAAAATCTAACTGGTTCACAAATGTCCATCAAAGAAGGGAACCTGCCACCCCTACCTGGTCTGGCCTACACATGACTCCAGTCCCACACTATTTGATGGACTCTTAATGCCCTCAGGGTAACTAGGGATGGACAATAAATACAGTCTTGCCAGTGCCGCCCATTACCAAGAACAAATGCATATATTTTTAAAATTACACTGAATTTCCCATTTTGAATTTGTCTGCCCAATGCAGTTTAAAACCTGATTTTTCATTTCTTATTCTAATAGAAAACATTATTCTCTGATATCCCAGAACTTTCTCATTCAGACAGTCTAGTATAACTGACGTCAATCACCACTACCGAAATCTACTCTTTGTAACATTTTTTAAAATTAAAATGGCAGAAAGTGGCAATGTATTGATGCCTATGCAGGAATCAGCTCCTCCTGAACCAGTTGTAACAGCCTCCTGAACAGTAGGTTTATTAATGATCAGTCGAAGCTGGCTTCCTTTTGAAAACATGTACAGACAGCACCTACTGATAACATTCAGAAATAATTTCCAATGTCCTGTTGATATAAGGAAATGCTTGGTACATAAAGAAAATGTCAGTTTAGAACTTTGGCTATCATTGCTCAAAGATTTGCATAATGGCAACCTGTCGAGTCTGTAGAAATATTTATTAAAGGCTGTGCTTTTTTCTGTATATTTGAAGACACAACAGGGGTGCAAGAATTACTCTGATCATTGTGCATAACAACATCATAAACACTTTCATGAAGATTTCCATTTGTAGTGAATTGGTAAATCCATTCTTTTGATGGTCTGCCTTAAGCAATTGTAACTCATGTGTCGGCACTCCAACCCCCTTGCAATAAAGGCCAACATACCATTTGCCTTCCTTTATGCTTGCTGTACCTGCATGTTAACTTTCTGTGTTTCTTGTACAAGGACACCCAAATCTCTCTGAACACCAACATTTAATGGTTTCTCAACATTTAAAAAATATTCCGTTTTCCTACCAAAGTAAATAACCTCACATTTCTCTACATTATACTCCATCTGCCACCTTCTTGCCCACTCACTTAATCTGTCGATATCTCTTTGCAGACTGCATCCACCTCACAACTTACTTTCCCACCTCGCTTTGTATCATCAGCAAACTTGGATACAATATGCTCGGTCCCTTCATCTAAGTCATTAACATAGATTGTAAATAGCTGAGGCCAAGCACCGATCCCTGCAGCATGTCACTAGTTACAACCTGCCAACTTGAAAATGACCCGTTTATTCCTACTCTTTGTTTCCTGTCCGTTAACCAATCCTTAATCCATACTAATATATTACCCCCAATGCCATGAGCCCTAACCATGTGTAACAACTTCTTTTGTGGCACCTTATCGAATGCTTTTTGAAAATCCAAATATACTACATTCACTGGTTCCCCTTTATCTACCCTGCTAGTTACACCCTCAAAAAACTCTAATAAATTTGTCAAACACGATTTCCCTTCCATAAAACCATGTTGAATCTGTCGAATCATGTTATGGTTTTCTAAGTGCCCTAATACTACGTCCTTAATAATAGATTCTAGCATTTTCCTACTACTGATGTCAGGCTAACTGGCCTATAGTTCCTTGTTTTCTCTCTCCCCCCTTTCTTGAATAGCGGAGTTATATTTGCTACCTCCCAATCCACGGCGACCATTCTAAAATCTAGGGAATTCTGGAAGATCAAAATCAATGCATCCACTATCTCTGCAGCCACCTCTTTTAAAACCCTAGGATGTAGGCCATCAGGTCTAGCGGATTTGTCAGCTTTTAGTCTGAATAATTTTTCTAAAACTTTTTCTTTACTTATCTTAATTACTTTAAGTTCCTCACACTCAATTATTTTTTTTAAATGTTCACCATTGCTTATCTACCATCATATCTTTTAATCTAATTTCCAAATCAAACTTAGCCAACTCGTCTCTCATACCTACATAATTGGCCTTGTTTAAATTTAAGACCCTAGTTTCAGACTTAATTACATCACTTTCAAACTCAATATGAAATTCTATCATATTATGATCACTCTTCCCCAGAGGATCCTTTATTATAAGATTACTAATTAATCCTGTCTCATTGCACAATATTTGGATCTAAAATAGCCTGCTCCCTAATTGGTTCATTGACATATTGTTCTAGAAAACTATCTCGGATGCGTTCCATGAACTCATCCTCCAAACTACTTTTGCCAATTTGGTTTGCCCAGTCTATATGAAGATTAAAGTTCCCATGATTATTGCATTACCCTTGTTACATGCTCCTCTAATTTCCTGATTTATACTCTGTCCAAAACACTATAACTATTGTTAGGGGGCCTGTAAACTACTCCCACCAGTGTTTTCTTCCCCTTTTTATTTCTTAGCTCCACCCATACTGATTCTGGATCCTGATTTTTTGATTTAAGATCCCTTCTCACTACTGTCTTTATCTCATCCTTTATTATGAGGACTACCCCACCACCCTCCTTTTCCATTTTGCCTATCTTTCCTAAAAGTCAAGTCAAGTATCCTGGAATATTTAGTTCCCAACCTTGGTCACCCTGCAACCACATCTCTGTAATGGCTACTAGATCAAACCCATCTGTCTCTATTTGTGCCTTTAATTAATCTCTCTTGTTGCAAATGCTTTGTACATTCAGATACAGCACCTTTAATTTTAACTTATTACTTCTTTTCCCTGATGTGGCCTTAGTCATTAATGCCCTATTACCTTTGTTAAACTTTCTGTTCCTTCCTGACACACTCTGCTTGTTTTTATCCAAATCACTACTCTGCTCTACAGTCTTGACTTTTCTATTTAGACTGGTAAAATTACCCTTACTTGAACCCTTCACCCACCCCCCGCCCCTGTTATTAGTTTAAAGCCCTATCTACCATCCTAGTTATTCAATTTGCAAGAACACTGGTCCCAGCTGGTTTAAGTGGAGCCTGTCGCAACGGAACAGCTCCCTCCTTCCCTGGTACTGGTGCCAGTGCCCCATGAATTGAAACCCCTGCTTCCCACACCACTCTTTCAGCCGTGCATTTAGTAACCTAATTTGTTTGTCCCTTTGCAATTTGCGCTTGGCTCAGGTAACAAACCAAAGATTATTACCTTTGGGGTTCTACTCGTTAATTTGGTCCCTAGCTCCTCAAACTCCCTCAGCAGACCCTCAATCCCAGTTCTACTTATGTTGTTGGTTCCTGCATGGACCACGACAACTGGATCTTCCCCCTCATGCTCCAAGTTCTTTTCTAGTCACGAGGCGATGATCTCAATCCAGTTACGGGGCAGGCAACACAGCCTTTAGGGCTCCCGATCATGACTGCAGAAAACAGTATCTATCCCCCTGACTATACTATCCCCTACCACCACCACATTCCTTTTTATTCCTCCCACTTGAATGGCTTCCTGTACCACGGTACCATGGTCAGTTTGCCCATCCTCTCTGCAGTCCATGATCTCATCCCAATAGGTAGCAAGTACCTTGTACCTGTTGGACAAGGTCAAAGGCTGAGGCTCCTCCATCACTGCATCCTGGGACCCCATACCTGCATGACTCGCAGTCACATCCTCCTGTCCCTGACCACTGAACAGATCGAAACTAATATCTAACCTTAGGGGTGCGACTGCCTCCTGGATCAACGTATCCAGATAACTCTCCCCGTCCCTGATGCATTGTGATATCTGCAGCTCTGGTTCCAGCTATCCCCACCATCACAGAAGCCAGTCTTCAGCCAATTCGATTCACTCCACATGATATCAAGAAACGGCTGAATGCACTGGATACAACAAAGGCTATGGGCCCCGACAACATCCCGGCTGGAGTGCTGAAGACTAGCCACGCATCTAGCCAAACTGTTCCAGTAAAGCTACAACACTGGCATCTACCCGACAATGGAAAATTGCCCAGGTATGTCCTGTCCACAAAAAGCAGGACAAATCTAATCTGACCAATTACCGCCCCATCAGTCTACTCTCAATCATCAGCAAAGTGATGGAAGGTGTTGTCGACAGTGCTATCAAGCGGCACTTACTCACCAATAACCTGCTCACAGATGCTCAGTTTGGGTTCCACCAGTACCACTTGGCTCCAGATCCCATTACAGCCTTGGTCCAAACATGGACAAAAGAGCTGAATTCCAGAGGTGAGGTGAGAGTGACTGCCCTTGACATCAAGGCAGCATTTGACCGAGTGTAGCACCAAGGAGCCCTGGTAAAATTGAAGTCAGTGGGAATTGGGGGAAAACTCACCAGTGGCTGGAATCATACCGAGCACAAAGGAAGATGGTAGTGGTTGTTGGAGGCCAATCATCTCAGTCCCAGGATATTGCTGCAGAAGTTCGTCGGGGCAGTGTCCTTGGCCCAATCATCTTCAGCTGCTTCATCAATGACATTCCCTCCATCATAAGGTCAGAAATGGGGATCTTTGCTGATGATTGCACAGTGTTCAGTGCCATTTGCAACCCTCAAATAATGAAGCAATGCGAGCCCGCATGCAGCAAGACCTGGACAACATCCAGGCTTAGGCTGATAATTGGCAAGCAACATTCGCGCCAGACAAGTGCCAGGCAATGGCCATCTCCCAAAAGAGAGAGTCTAACCACCTCCCCTTGACATTCAACGGCATTACCATCGCTGAATCCCCCAACATCAACATCCTGGGAGTTACCATTGACCAGAAACTTAACTGGACAAGCCATATAAATACTGTGGCTACAAGAGCAGGTCAGAGGCTGGGTATTCTGCGGCGAGTGACTCACCTCCTAACTCCCCAAAGCCTTTCCACTATCTACAAGGCACACGTCAGGAGTGTGATGGAATACTCTCCACATGTCTGGATGAGTGCAGCTCCAACAACACTCAAGAAGCTCGACACCAGCCAGGACAAAACAGCGCCTCCCAAACTCGCGACCTCTACCACCTAGGAGGACAAGGGCAGCAGGCACATGGGAACAACAGTACCTGCACGTTCCCATCCAAGTCACACACCATCCCGACTTGGAAATATATCACCGTTCCTTCAAATCGTCGCTGGGTCAAAATCCTGGAACTCTCTACCTAACAGCACTGTGGGAGAACCTTCACCACACGAACTGCAGTGGTTCAAGAAGGCGGCTCACCACCACCTTCTCGAGGGCAATTAGGGATGGGCAATAAATGCTGGCCTTGCCAGTGACGCCCACATCCCATGAACGAATAAATAAAAAATCTCAATAGATCTGAGCTGAAGTTCCTCGAGTTGCAGACACTTACTGCAGATGTGATTGCCTGGGATTATGCTGCTCTCCACAAACTGCCACATGCTGCAGTTTTGACACACCACCTGCCCCACCATCTCTATCTAACCTTGTTTCATTTATTTACTTAATTAGAGTTTTTAGTCACTCGATGTTTTTAGTTTTATTAACTAGATGGAGTATAAAGTGGGGAAATGTGAGGATATTCAGATTGGTAGGAAGAATAGAAAAATAGAATATTTTTTAAATGGTAAGAAACTATTAAATGTTGGTATTCTGAGAGATTGGGTTTCCTTGTACATGAAACATAGAAAGATAACATGCTGGTACAGCAAACAGTAAAGAAGGCAAATGGTATGTTGGCCTTTATTGCAAGGGGGTTGGAGTACAAGAGTAAGGAAGTCTTGCTACAATTGTACAGGGCTTTGGTGAGACCACACCTAGAGCACTGTGTACAGTTTTGATCTCCTTACCCAACGAAGGATATACTTGCCTTAGAGGTGTTGCAAAGAAGGTTCATTAGATTGATTCCTGGAATGACCAGGTTGTCCTATGAGGAGAGATTGAGTAGAATCGGCCTATACTCTCTGGAATTTAGAAGACTGAGAGGTGATCTCATTGAAACATATGAGATTCTGAGAGGGCTTGACAGGGTAGATGCTGAGAAGCTGTTTCCCCTGGCTGGAAAGTCTAGAACTAGGGGGCATAGTCTCAGGATAAGGGGTTGGACATTTAGGACAGAGATGAGGAGAAATTTCTTCACTCAGAGAATTGTGAATCATTGTAATTCTCTACACCATAGGTCTGTGGATACTCAATTGTTGATTTTACTCAAGACTGAGACCAATAGATTTTTGGACTCTGAGGGAATCAAGGGATATGGGGATCGGGCGGAAAAGTGAAGTTGAGGTCGAAGATCAGCCATGATCTGATTGAATGGCAGAGCAGGCCCAAGGGGCCACATGGCCTACTGCTGCTCCTATTTCTTATGATCTTATGCTCTTGAAAGAAAAGCTACCAGCTTAAAGTTACAGGATAAGGAAATGGAAAGAATTTGACTTGCCCTTTAAGAAGCAGGTTCACTACCAAGGTCATTTATTGTAGTTTCTTATTTTTTTACTCTTTGACTATTTCAATCAAATTTTTCAATTTGTTTATTCATCCTTATGTGGGAAAACGTATATAAACCCCCAGGTACTGAATCAAAATTAGAACAGAACATCAAAGGACCACATCAATGGACTTGTTCCTTAAAGGGGAAAATTGTATTTCAACACTTGACCTGTCCTTGTACAAATCCTTGTTTTGCTTATACAGTTTGTCAAGAAAATTGCACTGTACTTGAGCAGAATTATTATATATGGTTGCAGCTCAATCATTTCTATATAATTTTAAGTATCATATCTCAAACACTTGTTCTGAGAAATTGAAAAATGAGCCACATTTAGCATTCATAGTCAATTGCTTAACCTGTTTACTCTCAAGTACCTTTTTAACATGTTTTGTTACAAACAGCAAGTTTTGAATAAATGGCCTGTGTAGTGTTTTCTAGCCTGAAACCACAGACTGCAGAACAAATTCATAACTTGAGAAGACTAGATTGAGTATCCTTTCACTTCTGGGATCTGGATTTAAAGTACAGCCCAGACTATGAGATGACAGGCTCCTCTGCCTAAAGGTCCTAAGTTAAATTAATTTGAACAGTCTCGAACTCTCTTCATTCCTACAATTTTCCTAACTTTTGTCTTCCTTGTTCATGAAATGTTGGGCAGTGTATCAGACTTTTCCAATTCTGTCTTGTATAAGCAGTATATCTGGCATATGAGCAAATATTTTCCTGGATAGAGCTTTTACCAATTTGGTTTCAATGGAAATGAAAATTGGGAGAGATGTAAAACTGGCTGCCAATTCGATATTGCTTTTTTTACACTATCGCCAAAGTCAAAATTACCCCCTTCTATCTACTCCTGACAAAGTAGCATTCAGTGCTAAATAAATTGGATTTTCCAATAATGTGAATTAAGCTATGTAAATAACAAGGTGAGAATTGCATGCTGCAAAAATTGAGGTATTGGATCATTTGGATTAAGCAAATTTGATTTAAGAGTAAACTGTAATGGTAATAATGAACAGAAACTGTTGAACCCTTCAAAGTTTCTCAAACGCATCTAGCATATGAACAGATCTTTTCCAAGATGGAGCTTTTACCAATTTGATGTACTCCAGGTAGAGATCTCCTTAAGTACTCTGCTGCCTTGAGATACAGTACAGAGCAGCTTTGGGAGATTATCAGGAGAGTTGTATAATTGGCGACTGAATCGATATTGCCCATTTTACAATATTGCCCACGGTCAGTATTACCGCAATTAAATGAAAATCTTCTCTCACCAAGCCTCTCATGTTGTAAAGTCTCAACCAACACTTTACACTGAAAGAAAAGTGGTTGCTTTTCAAGTGTGAGCTCATAGCTAGAAATGTCACCAGATCCCAATATGCATTGTTCCCATGATTTTAAGACATGCACCGGCAGTGAGTGAGTTTGCCCATCAGTGTGTACTTGGAAAATTATCTCCAAGGTTTATTTCCCGCAAAGCAGTAGATCGATGCAACAGACTCCCAGCTAAACCAGTTAATCCAATGTTGACTAAAAAGATCGGGGTGAATTTATGGTTGGGAATGTTGGAGGGTTGAGGAATGTTGATCATTACAGGGTAAGTACTGATAGAGGTGATGTCACATGATGATGTTGAATATCTAGGACCTTATAAATGTCATACAAATGAAGACAACCAGTCAGTCAAGGATGAATAATATGGAATTATAAGCTTAGTTCAGGACTTTTGCAAGATATTAGCCTTGGCTCTGTGGTAGCACGTTTGCCTCTGAGTCAGACCCTTGTGGGTTCAAAGTCCCACTTCAGGAACTTGAGCGCATAATCTAGGCTGGCTATCCAGTGCAGTACTGAAAGAGCGCTGCACTGTCAGAGGTGCTGTTTTTTGGATGAGAAACATGCTGAAAAGGTACTTGAGAGCAAACAGGTTTGGATGAGGCCCTGTTTGCCATCTCAGGTGGACGTAAAATTACACTATTTCAAGAACAGCAGGGGAGTTCTCCCCATTGTTCTGGCCAACATTTATCCCTCAACCAACACCAATAAAAACAGATTATCTGCTCATTATTACATTGCTGTTTGTGGGACCTCGCGATGTGCAAATTGGCTGCCACATCTCCCGATATTATAACAGTGCCTATGCTTCAAAAGTAATTAATTGGCTGTGAAGTGCTTTGGGATGACCTGAAGTTTTGAAAGGCACTATATAAATGCAAGTTCTTTCTTTTGCTTGATATATCTTTGAGGAGATAAGCAGAAACTTTTCAGAATCTTTCTGCAGGAGATTAAATGTATTAGATAGATTTCAAGAGGGAACAGATCTGATGCTGCACATGCTATTTTCTGTTCTGCAACGTTTCCTCAGACCCAAGGATAGATTTTCTGTTACAGGTGCAGTTAACTCTTGAATGATGAGAAATGGGTGCCAAGGTCACCAGGTGTGAAGCACGCCGTTGACACACAGTTGGTATAGTCAGCTCATTATCATAATTATGCATAGCCGCAGGCACATACAGAGAATGCACTAGTGGTGGAAGCAGAAAATTGCAGTGTAGATGAGGGCAATTAAAGGGAAGAGTCAGAATAGGGGTCAAATATTTGTGCAGACATTGGAAAGGCATTTCCATCCATTAATGGCCTTTGCCAAGGCTGAAGGGGAAACAGCTCAGAACTTAAAAGCAAAAATGATGGAACAAGAAACTAAGGCCTGGAAATTGCACATGGGTTCTCCTGATCTCCAACTGTAAGTTTGTACCAGAGCTCATGAGCTCATTGGATATGAACATACCAGAACAATATGCTATATCTTGGAAAATGAATTAAAAATATTTCCTGAAGAAGTCAAATCAGGACACGGGCAACATTCCTCACTGTTTTCAATCTTAACATTTGGCGGATAATTGCCTACCTGGCACTCTCTGCAACAATTCAGTCTGGGTACAGAATATTACTGAAGTGATCCATAATAACAGTCATTTAATTTGCATCATACTTACTTGAGACTCTGGCACTCACACCAATAGTATTATCGAAGCCCACAAATGCAACAGCATCTGGCTCGGCCGACAAAATATAACTCCAAAAGTATCAAAATGAATTTATATGGGAAGTTTTGGGAATTTAAAGGTCATATTTAAACATCTTCAGAAATATAACTGACATTGGCAATCTTTTGATGGCTCAGTGGGTGGATGCTCATGATGGTGAACTATTGAATCACACAAACAAGGAAGGTCTTAGAGCTGAGATTTTCTACTTTGGCAGAATCCCAGACTATCTTCGTTGGGACAGGAGTTCATCCATCCAATGGCCTATCCCTGAGCCCAGCCAATTTGCTGGAGTCAGGGTCATTTAAATAATTTGGGTGGGCTCCGGGTAAGGTGACAACCTCCGGGAGGGAGGAAGTGGAAATACACTGCAGCAGGCCATGGTTATTGGGGCTGATTATCTCGGGGGGGACGATAATATTTAAATTTCCCAGGGCTGGGGAGTTGAATCGATCACCATGGGCCCGATATTAGCACCCACTATCGGGTGCGTTCCTGGAAGGGGGGCTCCGAAAATCGGGGAATCCCGGAGCGGGTCGGGGGCCCGGCTCCAACCTGCCCACTTCCAGGTTTCCCACAGACGCGTTGATGTGCGAGCGCAGCCCCTGCATGTGGAACTCCCGCAGGCAGTTAAAGCCGGCGGGGTGCCACTTAACAGTATCTATGTAGGTATTTCAGGTCGTTAACAGACCTGATTCAGGGAATATTTCGGGAGGGGTCGGATTTTACAAACAACTGGGACTGTTTCCCGTATTGGGGGAAACACTCCCAGTTGAAATGGACATGTTGCAGCTATCAGCCTGTGGCAGCTGCAAAGGTCCATTTGACAGGTGGGGGGAGGAGACCCTCACTCATTGCAGGAGGCCACTCTGTCACTTTGGACAAAGTTTAGCCTCCACCACCCTTCTCCTGACAATCAAAGACACCAACTTGCACACTTACCCCAGGGTCCAGAGACATGTACCTACCTTGCGGACCCCCTCAGATGTACATCTTCCAGATGGGGGCCGCCGTAACTGCAGCCATTACCTCCTCGGAGGGCGAACAGCATCACCAGCCTCACCAGCCACGCCGTCCACCTCTGACACGTGGAGCTCCACAACACAGTGCTGTGACACATCCACCTGCACAGTAGGAGGGAGGACAACCACAGAGAGAGATGCTTCGCAGAGGGCACCACCCTCGCCACAGGGTCCACAGACTGAGGCTCAGCTTCCTGGACCTCTCTGAGCAGCAGTACACACGGAGGCTCAGAGTCACTCGACATGTAGTGGTGGATATCTGCAGTCTCCTTCATGCCGAGCTGCTCCCGGCTGGCCCGAGCACCATCTTCTTACCTGTCGCTGTCAAAGTCACCACTGCCCTCAACAACTTCTCCTCCTCATCCTTCCAGGGTGCCACCGGGGACATCGCCGACGTCTCTCAGTCGTCTGCACAAAAGAGCCCTGCAAATACACCTACACTCACTATGCAGTGACACAATGGGCTCAATGTTACCAGGGCTGCGGGTTCGTGGCGGGGGGGCTATTGGGCGCGTGGGTAACGCGCCCAGTGAAATTAGTCAGCCACCCGCGCGATCGCAGCCTAATTGGATCCACTTACCTGGTCTTCCGGGTTCCCCACTGCTGATCTGCACTTCGGGCGGGCTGCGCTTGCGCAGTAAGGTCTGTCAGCTGGAGGAGCTCTATTTAAAGGGGCAGTCCTCCACTGACAGATGCTGCAACAAACAGGAAAAATTACAGCATGGAGCAGCCCAGGGGGAAGGCTGCTCCCAGTTTAATGATGCCTCACTCCAGGTATCAATAGATGGGGTGAGGAGGAGGGGGAGGACAGAGATCTTCCCCCCGGCGGGCGGGAGGAAGCGGACTGCCTCTGCCACCAGGAAGGCCTGGCTCGAGGTGGCAGAGGAGGTCACCTGCACCACCAACATATCACGCACCTGCATACAGTGCAGGAGGCGCTCCAATGACCTAAGTAGGTCAGCCAAAGTGACCTCATACCCACTCAAACCTCATCCTCATCTTACCTGCACTTACTCACCTCGCCAGTACTCATCCCGCCACTACCACTCAACCCAATCCTCATACAATCTCATGGCTCTATCTCATACTCACCCTCTCATGCATCTCTTTCACGGTCAGCCTCACTCAACCTGCCACGACCTGTGCTGCAGCCACAGGGCATGCATCACATATGTGCAGTAGGAAGCGTAAGGCAAACGTGTCGTGAGCATGAAGGGGATGCACAAGGGTGTTTGAGGGTTTGTCATGGTTGTTAATTATATTGAATTTCTGACCAACTCACATTACATATTATATTGGCACCACTACTGCCATGTCTTTGCGAACCTTGTCTGGTTTGTGCAATAATGCCCTTTCCTGAGGATCACTATGAAGACCCACAACTGATGCCACCCATTGTGTCACTGCAGAGTGGGTGTAGGTGTATTTGCAGGGCTCTTTTGTGCAGACGGCTGAGAGACGTCGGCGATGTCCCCGTTGGCACCCTGGAAGGATGCGGAGGAGAAGTTGTTGAGGGCAGTGGTGACTTTGACAGCGACAGGTAAGAAGATGGTGCTCGGGCCAGCCGGGAGCAGCTCGGCATGAAGGAGGCTGCAGATGTCCACGACTACATGTCGAGTGACTCTGATCCTCTGTGTGCACTGCTGCTCAGAGAGGTCCAGGAAGCTGACCCTCAGTCTGTGGACCCTGTGGCGAGGGTAGTGCCCTCTGCGATGCATCTCTCTCTGCGGTTGCCCTCCCTCCTGCTGTACAGGTGGATGTGTCACAGCACTCTGTTGTGGAGCTCCACGTGTCAGAGGTGGACAGCGTGGATGGCGAGGCTGGTGAGGCTGGTGATGCTGTTCGCCCTCCGAGGAGGTCATGACTGCAGCTACGGCGGGCCCCATCCGGAAGATGTACATCTGATGGGGTCCGCAAGGTAGGTACATGTGTCTGGACACCGGGGTAAGTGTGCAAGTTGGTGACTTTGATTGTCAGGAGGAGGGTGGTGGAGGCCAAACTTTGTCCCAAGTGACAGAGAGGCCTCCTGCAAGGAGTGTGGGTCTCCCCCCACCCCACCTGTCAAATGGACCTTTGCAGCTGCCACAGGCTGACAGCTGCAACACGTCCATTTGAACTGGGAGTGTTTCCCCCAGTATGGGAAACAGTCCCAGTTTGCTATAAAATCCCACCCATCCTCACATAATCCCTTAATCAGGTCAGTTAATGAACTGAACAAGCAAGATAAATATTGTCAAGTGGCATCCCGCTGGCTTTAATTGCCTGCGGGATTCCCACCAGCGGGGGCTGCGCGCGCACGCCGGCGCGTCAGTGGGGAACCCGGAAGTGGGCGGGTTGGAGCCGGGCTCCGGTCCCACTCTGGGATTCTCCGATTTTCGGAGCCCCCCCGCCAGGAACGCACTTGATAGCGGGTGCTAAAATGATGCCCCATGGGTGGCATTAGGTGTGGGTCTTCATTGTGATCCTCAGGAAAGGGCATTATTGCACAAACCAGACAAGATTCGCAAAGACGTGGCAGTAGTGGTGACAATATAATATGTAATGTGAGTTGGTCAGAAATTAAATATAAGTAAAAACCATGACAAACCCTCAAACACCCTTGTGCACCCCCTTCATGCTCACGACACATTTGCCTTACGCTTCCTACTGCACATAAGTGATGCATGCCCTGTGGCTCCAGCACAGGTAGTGGCAGGTTGAGTGAGGCTGACCGTGAAAGAGATGCACGAGAGGGTGAGTATGAGATAAAGCCATGAGATTGTATGAGGATTGGGTTGAGTACTGGCGAGGTGAGTAAGTGCAGGTAAGATGAGGATGAGGTTTGAGTGGGTATGAGGGATGATGTGACAGAGTCGTGTTGGCAGTGCAGAAGGAGGTGTGGGGTGGAGGCGGTGATGTGGCAGATGGAGTGTAGGGGAATGAGTAAGTGTACTCACTTTGGCTGACCTACTTTGGTCATTGAAGCGCCTCCTGCACTGTATGCAGGTGGGCGATATATTGGTGGTGCAGGTGACTCCTCTGCCACCTTGAGCCAGGCCTTTTTGGTGGCAGAGGCAGTCCGCTTCCTCCCGCCCGCCGGGGGGAAGATCTCTGTCCTCCCCCTCTTCCTCAACCCATCTATTGACACCTGGAGTGAGGCATCATTAAACCTGGGAGCAGCCTTCCCCCTGGGTTGCTCCATGCTGTAATTTTTCCTATTTCTTGCAGCATCTGTCAGTGGAGGACTGCCCCTTTAAATAGAGCTCCTCCAGCTGACAGACCTTACTGCGCATGCGCAGTCCGCCCGACGCGCAGCTCAGCGGTGGGGAACCCGGAAGACCAGGTAAGTGGATCCAATTAGGCTGCGATCGGGCTCTGAGCAGACTGATTTCAACGGGCGCGTTACCCACGCGCCCAATAGACCCCCTGCCGCGAACCCGCAGCCCTCCTAATATCGAGCCCCATGTTTCAATGTGGAGCCAAGAGAAGTATTCCTGCTTTAAGGACTGCTGGTTTGGCTGCTTTAGGCCCGAGAAAGCTAACTGCAGCATGCCCGGCACATGGTGCGGTCAGGCACAGTCTAATTTGGGAAAGCGGCCTGAAATCGGAGTTAGGCCCTTGATTTGAATAGGAAATAAGCCTAGCGTTGCCTTTAGGCATGCGCCCTGGACGACTCCTGGTTGCCTTTACCAATATGGCATGCGGCGCGGAATGACCGCACATATGCAACCGCATGCCATATTGAACCCTTCAATGACCATTTTTCAGCCAAAATCAGGTGCTGCGCTATCCAATTCTGGGCTATGTTGTTTAAAAAAAAGTTGCTGGACTCAATGACTATGTTAGATACCCCTTGAAGTGGCCCCATGCATTGTCTGATTTACAAGATTCTGTTTGTAAGATGATATCGCTCCCTATAATAACCTTGTTGCAGGTGTGTTGCAGTATTACACGGGCAATGCCTGAGGTGTGTCAAATAGTTTTTATGTCTTCCACTCAATCTGTACTTGTCTTGCTGGGTTTTTGATCTCACCGATTTGTCACTACCATCTCCTATATACATGCACAAGTAATGATGAAGGGGCTGCCGTAGGGGAGGGCATACATTACAAAACCACAGCTACCTTGAATGGATGAAGGGAGTGTGCATTAGACAGTATATTCACCTGCAGGTACCCAACAAGTCCAACTATTTAAAGTCATTGAAGCTTGATTTGATTTAACTGCCACTAATTTTAAATGGACGTGGAGAGGTAGGAGTTTATTTCCCAAACTTACATCTGAGTAACTTGATTTGTACCAGCAAGTGCCCTCCTGGTTTCAGCCTTGTGACTGAACTATTCCAGTGGGAGCTTTACCTCTGCTATGGGTGTGTATCCAGCTACAATCTTCAGCAAATTAGAGCATCCAATGAGCGTGGGATTTCTATGAATGAAAACACCCGGAGGGTGGGGTAGGTTTTCGTCTTTAGCACCTGCCATCAAGGATGACCTGGGCAGAGCAGAGAGAGGAAATCGTATGGGAAGGATCACACACCAGTAACAGAACCTGCCTGAATTTTCCCTCCATTTGAATTAGTGGAAGGAAAATTGGGCATGTTCTGTACCAGATGTGCAATCCTCCCCACTCGATCTGCACTCAGCCCTGGAGATGCTTAATGCCCAGGTGGTAAAGACAAAAATCTATCCAGTAGTGTTTTGGGACCTGCTGCAATTTTATCTTTTTATCCTTTGGTTTGCTCCATACAGCTCTGTGAATTACTGACCTGTACTGCAATTTACAATTAAGGCGCTGTCTCATGAGAGGGCTGAGAACAATCAAAGCCACCAGTGAAGAGTAGGCACCTAGTTCTCCAGAATTAATCCCACCTGCTTTTTATTGGTGGCTTTGATTGTTCTCAGCCCTCTCGTGAGACAGTGCCTTCATCGTAAATTGCATTACAGGTCAGTAATCCACAAAGCCGAATCGGGCAAACTAAAGAATAAAAAGATAAAATTGCAGCAGGCCCCAAAACACTACTGGATAGATTTCTGGCCCGGCTCCGTGGAGGAGCTGACCTATTTCCTGCCACCCCCCACCCCTGCAATAACCATGAAAATGGTCATAGAGTCATAGAGTTATACAGCACGGATAGAGGCCCTTCGGCCCATCGTGTCCACGCCGGCCATCAGCCCTGTCTACTCTAATCCCATATTCCAGCATTTATATGGTTTGGGATTCGTGCTGGTGCCAGCGGGCAGGTTCCACCCATCTCCCACCCAATGTTCACTGAACCCAAAAATCAGCCCACCGATTCTTCGGTAAAGCTGGCAGAGAAGGCAAATGAGAAGATGCCCCTCAACATGCATGTTTCAGTCCCACTGTTATTTACTGGTTTGGACTATCCAATGCACAAGTCTACCAGACATATAGGCCTAGAAATTTGGGCACGCCTATTTCTCCTGCTCCTCCACGCTCCACATTCAGGTAGGTAAATGTGAAAACCTTACGTTGTAGGTCACAGGCGGACCCAAGGTCTGGTTTTACTCTGGCAGCCAGTGCTGGTGCCGGCTGCCTCAGGCAAACCAATCTTACATTAGGCCCCTCATTTGGATATGCAAAGTTCCTAACTCCTGCTTCAGGCATGGATTCTGGACGCCTTTTCTTTCCTTCAACAATATGGTGGGTGGGGCACTTCCGTCCGGAAATGTGTGCGCACTTTCTGCCCACCATATTGGGGGCTTAGTAGGTAAGTTAGCATCCGAAAAACAGGCGTTGTGCGGCCAAATTTATAAGCCATAGATTGGAGAAACATAAAACTGGATTTTGGCCAAGGAATAAACGAAGATTTAGAGCATCAATCTTTGAGCATACTTGGACTGTGACTGGCAGTGAAGGTGACTGCTGTACTTCCCTTTCATACTACTTGCTCATTTCAGACTCTTGCTGATAATATCACAGACATTATTCACTGCTCCATGTCTATTTGCATTACCTAGGCTATAATTGCATTGATCAAGACACCAGAACACTAGATCTGCTTCTCCATATTTCAGCAAGAGAAAAATCAGATGAGCTTTATAATGTATATTTCTGTTTCTCAGATAACTAGGGGGAACTTCATGACATAGTCTTATTTCACCTTGCGCATCAAGCGGGTACATCAGTCTAATAGTTATAATACTGTACCAGCAACCCAGAAGATGTGAGATCAAATCACACAGCGGCACGTTGTGAAATTAAAATAAATAAATCTGGTAACTGATGGGATAGCATCAGGAAAAATGATAATCAAAGCTGCTGATTATTGTAAAAATCCAGTTGGTTCACTTGTCCTTCTGGGAAAGAAATTGCCACCTCTACCCAGTCTGGCCTACACGTGACTCCAGTCCCACAATACTTGGTTGACTCTTAATGCCCTCTGAAGTGGTTTAGCAAGCCACTCTGCTGTAAAAGAATTGCTACAGAACAGAATCATTAAGGACTGTAGTGGTTCAAGGAGAAGGCTCACCATCACCTTCTCAGGGCAACTGGGAATGGGTAATAAATGCGTCACCACATTCTGAGACCAAAATAAAAAAACAAATCAAGCATATCCGTGACTTCTGACAGTCCTTAGATAATCTGCTCAGCTTGGAAGGAAGATGCACTTGTTTATTCAGCAAACACATCAGCTTCTATTTCATTTTAAAAGTTTTTCTTTCAATTATTGGATTCTGTGACTGTCTACCTCACACTTTGTGCGAGCAAGCTTTCCCAAATATTCAACCAAGTTCATTTTAATTCTCTTGTGGCAGGACCTGTGAAAAATCCATGATGCTGTGTGCAAGGTCAGTGGGGTAGGTCTTGACTTTGTTGCGACAGTGTAAAACGGGTGATAATGAATTGGCAGCCTGATTAACACCTCTCCCGAATGTGGAAATGAAAATCGGGAGAGATGTAAAACGGGCTGCTGACTCCCTATCACCCATTTTACACTAACGCATAAAGTCAAGATCTACCTCCATGACTTTAAAACGAATGTACCTCCAAGTAATTTGTTAAAATATAATGGAGCCTTTGCTATTATTTTCCAATTGTTTTATTGTAAAAAAAACACGGTGAATTTTTATGCTTAGCCATGTGAGGTCTGTCAAGACTTGGAAATGAAATATTTTTCAATTTCAGGTACCCAATGTCAGTCTCGAGCTCTCTAAAGCTGGGTGTAAAGTAAAACTCACAATATTCCGTCTCAAAAATATGCCTTAGCCTGAGTCCAATAAGACCATCCTTATATATCCTATACCAGCCATTCTTGGAATCATAGGGTTTTATAGCACAGAAAGAGTTCATGGTCCACTTTCCGGATATCCTTTAAAATTTTCCTTTCTCAAGTATTCATCCACCTTCCTTTAAATAGCTATTACAGATTCTGTTTCCTAACATATCCTAACATCACTTTGCGTAAAAACTTGTTTCCTGACCTTTCCCATCGTTCCCATGATCTTAAATTTACGCCTTCTAGTTACTGACACAGACCAGTGGAAATTGTTTTTTGCCATTTATCTTACCAAAGCTTACCACAATTTTGAGCACCCATTAGATCTCCTCTTAACCTTCTTTATTACAGTGAAAAGAACCCAAATTTCTCTAATATTTCCTCATAACTAAAGCCTCTCATTCCTGGTATCATCTTAGTAAACCTATTCTGTACCCTCTCCATGGCCTTGACATCCTTCCCAAAGTAGGCCGCCTAAAACTGAACGCAATAGCCTAGATTTCTCTTCGCTGCAATCATGATGAATCTTCAGCAGAGTGAAAATTCCTGGTGTCTGCCCATATCCCAGGGTCAGCATAAATGAAATATGTAGGATGAACAGCAAGGCCATTTATGCTGGGGTATCCGCCTCAGGAGGGAAATTGCTGTGGTGCTTTGCCATAACGTAGTGTAGTCAGTGGTGCCAGTTGACGATTATTTTTCATCTTTAAATTTGAACTTGCTACTTTGACTAACACAATTCAATTAATAGAACTAGGCAAGGAGGCCATTTTAAAATTTGAACTTCCCCAGGGCCCATAGCCACATTTGAAGACAAGAATGCAGAAGCCTTCCTTGTGTCCTGTGTCGCTCAGGTATAAATGATCGGAAATACATCATGAAATATCATCCCATGATTTGCATATTAATATAATGTGCCCATCCGTATTTGGATGGGGGTATTAAATGTCTGACATAACTTGTGGCAGAAAAATCCAGCTTTACGTCATAACGCAAGAGAGAAACTGTCCAGAATATGCTAACTGCTGCCTAACCAATAATTTGTATAGGTTTAGAATTACCTCTTTGCTTTTGTACTTTATCCTTTTGGCCTTTCCACATTAGGTTGCCAACTGAATACTGATTAGTAGCAAATTAGGAACAGTTTCGGTTGTGGACAATGCTCATTAGGAACTAACCTGAGACTGCCCAAACCTTTTTCAAATATGATGCTTGCTGCCAGTAAAGAGAGGAAGTTTCACTCCTCAGCTTGAACTAGGTTTGAACCCAAGGGGGTCATTTTGAATTTGGACGATAGTGTAAAATGGGCAATATCAGATCAACCGCCCATGATACAGTTCTCCCGATTTTCATTTCCCGACTTCAATGGCTCTGATGAAAGTATAAGTTTGTTAGCCCACAGCAGCATCTGGTCCCACTATTTTCTATTTTTTAAAAAGTATTTGTGGTTTAATTCTATCTCCTTCAGACGACAAAGAGGAATCTATGGCCTTGCTTTACTTTGGCATACTCACATCTAAGGATAACAGTCCTTAGATAATCCCGTCATATGGGAGGAAGCTGCTCTCATTTCTCAGTAAGTAAATGGGCTTTTATTTTATTTTAAAACTTTTTTCTTTTCCCAACCATGCCTGTCAATCACACAACAGGATCCCAGGCAATAGTCACAGCTAACTCAGCTTAGTAAGATAAATGGTGGATGGTGGTGAATATAAAATTAGTCGAACCACCAAATGAAAGCTCAGGGAATTAAGGTAATGGGAAATAGAATTCACATAATGTTTTGAGATTTTCAATTAACACTTGTTTTAAATGGCTCCATATAGGTATCTATCTTTCATTCAATTTTATTTTTTGATTTAATGATTTCACTTGAAATTATTAAGCTATGTGGTATCACCCATGCAGTCTGTTTTGTGTGAGAGACAGTCATTTTTATTTTAAAGTTGGCCTGGGTTGTTTATTTTGTTTAGCTGTGTTAGCCATGGCTCAGGGATAGCACACTTGCCTCTGAGTTGTGAGTTCAAGTCCCAGTCCAGAAACTTGAGTACATAATCTAAGCTGACACTCCAGTGCAGTACTGAGGGAGTGCTGCACTGTCAGAGGTGTTATCTTTCAGATGAGATGTTAAACCTCTCAGGTGGATGTAAACAATCCTCTAACAGCAATTAAAGAATTGCAGGTGAGTTCTCTTGGCCAACACCTAAAAAACAGATGGTCTAGTCATTTATTTCATTGCTATTTGTGGGAGCTTGCTGTGCACAAATGTGCTGCCGCATTTCCCATATTGCAACAGTGACTACACTTCAAAATACTTAATTGGTTGTAATGCTTTGGGATGTCCCGAGGTCATGAAAGGTACTATATAAATCAAGTCTTTTGTCTTTTCCTTCTAATTTTAGCTCAGCATCTCATTGTCTACCTCATCCCATCCTCTGCAGTGTGTGGTTATGGAATGGGGACCTGTGCAAATGAGCTACACAAAGGAAAAATAGACAATAAACTTCCTCCTTTTGTTGTGCACTCCTCCTGGAAGCCTCCATTTTACAAGCTGCATGTTTCAGTCAAAGAATAGCAGCTTTTATTATTAGCTGGACATTATGCATTTTCTCAGATTATGAAGTTAATACATTTTATAGTTTATTAATTTCATTTTTGTTAACAAAATACTGTATTCTTATAAAAACATGATTTCTTTTTTAGAAATAGGAAAATCTCAATAAGCCGGTCACTTATTTTCAGAGATTAATCCCACTTCTTTGTCTTCGATCTATATCCCTTCAATCCCTTATTTCCCCAGGAACATATCCAATTGTCTCTCAAACCCTTTTATACTCTCTGCTTCAATGGTCAAACATCACTGAACAAATTATCATTGGGTGAAAATGTTCCACTCGACTTAGAAAGAGAGAAGTTTACAGTACAGAGGAAGGCCATTTAGCCCATTGTGTCTGTGCCAGCTCTTTGCTAGAGCAATCCAAAACAAATTTTACTGTCTTTTTCTCTCTCCCATAGCCCTATATCTGCCACTGCTTTAAACATTTATTTATTCTTTTCTTAAAAGATAAAATTGTCTCTGCTTTAACTACCTTCCATGCTTTAACAGCTCTCTGAGTAAAGAAATTTCTCCTAACCTCTCTCCTCACTCTCACATTGGCTATTTTAATTGGATGATCACCCCCTTGTCATTGAGACCTCATCTCACCTAACTCCTAACTTCCTCCGGCTTAACTTGTGTTTTGTGCTCTTTCAAACCTTCACCACAGAAAACAATTTGTTTGGATTAATTTTACCAATTCCCTTCATAATCTTCTGAGATCTCTATTAATTTTTCAGGTGTTTGAGTTAGTAAAGTGCGAGATTTTGTTTTTGCATGTGTAAACAAGAATTGAGCACTTTCTTTTTAGTTTTTACCAATTTCTTGACTAGGGTTTAAGTTTATTAGGACATTGATCTGTTGATCTTGCACACAACTTACGTAAAGTCTTTAGATGCAATCCACTTTCCCACACAACAGGATTCCAGACCGTAGTCACAGCACTGTATTCTGTTAGTTTATATTTAGCGATCCAAATATATGATTCCAATTGTGACACTCTAAATATATTAAATATATAGAGAATTATCTGTAGCCTTGTTATCAATGACATTTTCTAAACATAATTTGGATTTGTCACAGCGAAAATCTGCAGAAGATACAGAAGAATGGGTTCTCCCATCTGTTGATTCTTGTACGTTTGGTGTGGTCTACTACACATTTTTTATTATCAGGTAGCAGATGTGGATAATTGCCGTGAAGACAAATTCTTCAGAAATTTGATCCTAGTTGTTAGTGAAGAGCACAGAAAGATTTGGTTGAACTGTCCTGGAGTGCCAACAGATTCCCTATGTCCTAATAAAATAAGAAAGAAGGACTAAGAAAGCAAAACAAACTGTGGGAGGGAGAAGAACTCAGAGAGAGAGAGGGGAGAAAACAAATTAGAGAGATGTCAAAGGTGCATAAAAGGGCCCTAGAGATAAGGATAGCAAAATATATTAAGGATAACACCAGAACATTCTTCAGATATCATTATACAAGAGTAGTTGGAGGAAAAGTTAGAGCTCTAAAACATAAAAGTGGTAGTGAAACTGAAGAAAATAAAATAGTAAATTAATATTTTCCAGAGGTTTTCATCAAAGAAGATAATACTATCTTGCTGTCCAATCTTTGCAGAGGTAACACTAACTTGCGGTCCAATCATTGTAGATTTTGAAATTAGTGTCACAGAGCTACTTGATGAGTTAAAGAGACTTAAGATTAATGAATCCCCTGAGTCAAACAATATATATCCAAGGTTTTTGAAAGAGATCAGGGAGGGCAGTTAAGGGCTATCACCATCAAACAGGCTCAGCACACTGACAACGAGTAAACACAACTGCTATATTTTAAAAGCGCAACAAATCTAATACAGGCAACTGCAGGCCCTTTAACCTAACATCAAAAGCACACAGTTAAAATGATGAAAGCTGCCCAAGGGGTGGTCTGGAGAAATACCTGTAGAGCAATAACTTAATAAACAAAAAAAGCATGGATTTAGAAGGGGATGATCCTACATGACAAACTTACTAGCACTTGTATGTAGCCATTGTTTTAATTCGGATTCCTGATGGAAGACTAGAAGACTCATCAAAAACTGTGTCTACAAGTCTGCCACCAGAATAAGGGATCTGATTTACTAGTTTAAATGATGGGAGCTGACTCACGCATGGCGATCTCCCAGAATTCGAACTAAAGCAATGCCAATATAAAAGCGGTTTAGACTTCTTTCAGAATGTTACCGATAAAGAAGACAGTGGAATTCATATGATACAGATCCATTTGGCCTTTCAGAAAGCTTTTGACAAATCTCATTTTTTTTTACAGAGAATAGTTGACCTTTGGAATAAGTTGCCGGCTAATGCAATGGATGCAGATTTGCTGCAAATATTCCAAAGGGAGCTGGACAAGTTCCAGGATATCACTGAGCACAAAAGGTAGGTAGGATGTTACGTGATATACCTCGTTTTTTAAAATTAATTCTCGGGATAGGGGCGTCCCTAGCAAGGCCAGCATTTATTTTCCATCCCTAGCTGCCCTTCAGAAGTTGAACCGTTGCAATCCATGTGGTGAAGTCGCAGCCATTGTTATCTCTTGGAACTCATATTTAATCGCCTTCAAGGATCGGAGAGGAATTTCCCACAGTTATTTCTTCCCTAAGTTGGCCCTGGGTTTTTTTTAAATCTGTGTATTTGCCTCTCTCAGGAAATTACATGGCTGCTGGTGGGTGGGGACTATTGGGAGGGGGGGTCGTATTGCTTAATGAGCGATATGGCTAAATGGACAGACTCAGTAGGCCAACTGGTCTTTTTCTGTCTGTCTTTTTTCGTACGTTCGTAAAGACTCTTAATTAAACCAAAAGCCACAGGAATCCAAGGTTTAACTGGAACTGGATGAGAAATTGCTTCAAAAATAGGAAACAAGAGAATATTGATCAGACTGGGAGTAGCTGTTGATTGTAGACCAGGCGGTCAGTACTTGGAGCCCTGCTGTTTCTAATCTACATTAAAGTGTTGGATATTTAAATTTACGCTTGTTAAATTTGCTGTCAATTGTAAAATAGAGAAAGCAGTAGAGACAAAGGACGCAAGAAAAGAGTTATAGGAGGAGTTATGCAATTTGGGAAAACAAATGGCAAATGAAATAAATGTAAAGTTTTCACACAGGTCAAAAAAAAAAGCATATTTTTGCACATATATGTATACTGAACTATGAGTTCATCAAAGTACACACAACATAAATAAATGGTGTCAATAAGGTAAACCTAGAATATTACTTCTAGTCTCAAGGCAGGAAAATCAGACCAGAGAAGTAATATTCAAATTAGTGAAACGTAAGTTTTCAAATGACTATTAGGATGAAACTCTTTTGTCAATGAGCGATAAATGCTTTAAATAATCTGCCAAGTGGAGTAACAGAAGCAAAACATTGGTAAGGGGTGGAAGTGAATGTCCTTGGGGCTTCTCCAGCTCCGCTGGCGTAACTTTGACGAAAGATCGGTGGAACCTCCGTTTACATGCACAATACAACCTGATGCTATAATGAAAGAGTTTAGGGGTAGAAGTTGGCCTGTGCCCAAACGTAGAGGCTTGAGGCCAGCTCAAAATTGGGCCTCGGTCCTCATCTATATACTCAAGGAGTTGCCGGTGCCTGTCGCGCCTCCAAAGGCAGTTCAACCCATGTGAAAAATGAATTTTAGGCTGCCAACAGCGGCCCTCGGGTAAGTTCCAGGACGGGGGTCGGAATGGGCAATGGCTGGAGATGGGGCGTTTGCCAGGGTTGTGGCGTCTGGGGGAGTACTCCAGCTCCTCCTGGGTGCACAGAAAGATGCTGAAGAATCCTGAACGGGGCAGGCTCGACGCCTTGTCGGGAACTCATTTCTCAAAGGGACCTTCAACCGGCGTTAGGCCCCTCATTAACATATTTCTTAAATTTCAATGGACGAGGGATAGATTCTAAGGAATAACACTGTTTGGAGCAGTGTTCCACAGGCAGGAAAAGCAGTGTATGAAGCTTTAGCACTGGTATTCTGTACAGATTGGTTAGATTAATATAAAATGCTGCGATGCAGATGCAACAGCTTTTGTGTTCCTGGCATAAAATGGAGGCCTATCTTAAATGCTAATAATTCTTGTGGTGCTGCTCTGATTCTAATCTTCTAGCAGGCTGTGGGATAAGTACGTTTGGTCTTGGTCCAATGAATCAGCATGATTTTATATTAACCATTACCATGCCACGGACAAAATGTCGTATCCTGGCATGATTGGGCTTCTTGAGTGTGAACAAAGTTGGTCCTGCAGTTGCCTTTATGTGATTAGATGAATTTTCAAATTTATGGCCAAAGAATAAAACTTTTGCTAATCGGAGGTTAATGAACAGTCTCCATGAAGCTTAAGAAAAAAGAGGTGTTTTTTGAAACAGGTTAAAGTAGACACAATACAGCATACATAGAAATAAAGCCAAGGTACATTATTGTAAAATAGAAGAGAAACTTAGGGAAAAGAATGGGGATGAAAGGAAATACAAGGTGAGTAGAGTACTTTATTAAATTTAAAATTATATTTTAAGTCGATATTTTAGTTGTACAGGATTCTCCGAAATCTCGCCATCAAAATCAACAACAGCGAAAAGAACATCCCAAGGTGTTTCACAGTTAGCCATAGAGCAAACATGCCAAGCCAAGGTTAGGTTAAGAGGATGACCATTGGGTTGGTCAAAGAGGTGGATTTTGAGAAGGTTAATAAAGGAGACAGAGAGGTTTAGCGAGGGAATTCCCAAAGTGGAAACCAGGTGGCTGAAGGCTCTGCTGTCAATGGCGGGATGGAGAGAGGGGAATGCACAAAAGGCTAGAGCCAGAAGAGAGGAGTGTTTGACAAGGGGGGTAGGGGAGATATTGAGCTGGAGGAGATTGAAGAGTTGGGATATGGTGAGGCCATGGAGGAACTTTATCAGTGTTTGTTTCACTTTTACAGTGTGTGAGTTGATTTTTTTTTAATGGGTGGTTCCCCAAGGGATAAGAACAATGGGGTGAAATTGGTCTTGGGGAGTAGTGCAAATCGGGTGACTGTGAATCAGTAGCCCGTTTTAAACCCCGCCTGATTTTCTTTTCCATTGAAGTCAATAGCTACCACCCAAGACCAATTTCACTTTATTGTTAAGGAGATTTTTTAGTACGTTTCCCCCTTTACCTTTGTATTTATTTTTATCTCGCCTGCTTCATCCAACTGACCTGCAGTTGAATCCACCGCCTTGCGGTGATCACAGGTAATGCCCTGAAGCGACCTGCCAGAGAGCACTAGAGAACTCCCAGGCAACGAGCCTCCCCTCTGATTTTCCTTCCGTGCTGCGGGGATGCTGTGTCGCCCCTGCCCTCTTGATACAGCACCAATCGGGAGCTCAGTGGGATTCAAACCCACATTCATTACTGCTTCACGGTGCTAATGTTAACTGTTACTCAGCCAACACTCAGTAACTCACTTCCACAAAATTATGTACTATTGGAACAATCAAACATTTAAAATGTGAAGGAAAATGTTAAAAAATACAGTACAGGTAATGCTGTAACATATCCTGATAAAAATAGTCGGACCATGTAAGTTTAATTGGACTATATTACAATCGGAAAATCAACACTACCTAACAAAAAATACAGCATTGGCGAAGAATGCTACTTACTATGGTATTTCAGACAGTATAGATTAGTGAGGGCTGTTTGGGCTTATTACCATTGAAATTGCATGACATCTTAGGGTCGTAGAAACCTGGAAAGGTTTTATTTGTATCATCACCTCAATTGAAAGCAACACCATTTAAACACCACTTTCTACAGTGACATGTTCAATAATACTAATCACACCAAGCTGAATGTTTCACAGTCTGTCTAATGCTCCTACTGGGCTCTGACAAAGGGTCTGCACTCCAGACATTAACTCGTATGTTCTCTTTACAAATCCTGAAGGATCTGTTGTATATTTCCATCATTTTCTAATATTTGTTTCAGATTTCCAACATTTGCCGTTTATATTTCCCTTTTATCACGTCTAGTTTCTATCTGACCGTACATCAATTAGTAATGGCATCAAACCAAGCAGGGGGACTTTAGGAAGAGGGCTGGTACCTCAGCCAACTCACTTCCCTTTGTCAACCAGCCCCCAATGTTCCCCAAGACCACGAGGAGACTTCATGCCAACAGGAGTCAGAGATCGGGAAAAACCCAGCGACAATGGAAACAGTAAACTTCCAGCAAGTGCAAAATTCGGTCATTGATATTGATATTACCACTTCCTGTTACGACCACCAGGAAAATGTCCCAAAGAGCTTTTCCTCTCAGAAGACAATCATCTCTGTATCTGTAAAGTAACCGTTGCTCTGCTTGTTGTTCCATTTCACTTGCTGCTGTGTGGTCCAGGCATCCCTTTTTACCATAGTACAGGAGATCATTTACATATCATAATTGACATGTTTTCTCCAATTGGTAGAGTCAGAGTTGTGTCAATACAATTTGATGCAGTAAGAAAGCATGAGATAGACACAATTAATCAATCTGACAACCAAAGCTGCTCCTGTTGACAGGTGTGTGTGTGTGTGTGTGTGTGTGTGTGATTGTATGGAAGGGGGGGGGGAGAGGGGAGCGCAGGGGAAATGAGAATGCTGTTTTTTTTGAGTTATGATTAGGCAGCAGAGAGATTGATCACAATACTTTTGCTGCCAGTTCTTGGTTTCAGTGACTCTTGCAATTTGTTCACTGACCAAATATGAACATGCTGTTCCTTCATCGTCGCTGGGTCAAAATCCTGGAACTCCCTTCCTAACAGCACTGTGGGAGAACCGTCACCACACGGACTGCAGCGGTTCAAGAAGGCGGCTCACCACCACCTTCTCAAGGGCAATTAGGAATGGGCAATAAATGTCGGCCTCGCCAGCGACGCCCACATCCCATGAAAGAATAAAAAAAAATTTGTCTCTCCTTTACAAACTTGGTGTGGTCTGACCAATGCCAGGCTGCTTAAGACAGCACAAAGATAATTTTCTGAGACCCACAGAGCTATCCATTTTAAATTTTAATCTAATTTACTGTACTGCATTTAGTTTTGGGCACCGCATCTAAGGTAAGATATATTGGCCTTTGAGGGGGTGCAGCGCAGATTCACCAGAATGATACCGGGGCTTAGAGGATTAAATTATGAGGACAGGTTACATAAACTTAGTTGTATTCCCTTGAGTATAGAAAATTATGAAGTGATCTGATCAAGGTGTTTAAAATGTTAAAAGGATTTGATAGGGTGGATACAGAGAAACTATTTCCTCTGATTGGGGAATCAAGAACAAGGGCACATAATCTTAAAATCAGAGCTAGGCCATTCAGGAGCAAAATGATGAAGCACTTTTTCACACAAATAGTAAAAATCTTGAATTCTCTCCCCCTAAAGGCTGTGAATGCTGGGACAATTGGAGCTTTCAAGACTGAGATCAATAGATTTTAGTTAGGAAAGGGTATCAAGGGATATGGAGCAAAGGCAGGTAAATGCAGTTGAGATGGAGATCAGCCATGATCTAGTTTAACGGCAGAGTAGGCTCGAGGGGCTGAATGGCCGACTTCTGTTCCTATGTTCCTAAATGGATTATGTGCACATTCTTTAAAATAGAGAACTCACTTTCCAAAGTTTCCATCACACAGAACAGCCATTTAAAAGGTATAGCTGCAAATTACTGTTGCAGATGAATTATATTAACAGATATGAGTTCATATGGTTTCATATGAGATACCTCTGCCTCCACTGAAGTAGCAAGACACAGCAACATCATATGAACACATTAAGCATTCATCGGTTGGTGTATTAATATTGGCAACAGTGATTTGTTGGCTCATATTTCCTACATGGCTGCTATCGATGGGTTATTTTTCTATTTTAAAATGAGAGCATTGGAAATGATAAGGCCACTTTATGAGTCTGCTCATCGATAATTTTTTTATGCCCCAGATCCATTGATGAGAAGTACTGTGTTCTCAAATTCAGTGAGTGGCACCTTTGCTGGTTATTCTGCTGTCACCTCCTCAGATTATATCGCATGACCTTTCCTCATCACACGCTGGGAACAAGATATTCCATGCAACCTCTTTGAGGTCAATAATGGGATGGGCATACGAAAGGAAGTACAATGCACTTTGGAGAGGCCAACCCCAAAAAGACAGCGGGAATGTGGTATTATGTGACAAATGTGGTTCAGGCTGTCTTTTTGTTGTTAAAGTAAGCTTTTGGTCAATTTTTGACATAAAGTAAGAGTTTAATAAATGTGTATGTGGTACAGCTAAACACAAGCAACTCTTGCCAGTGGTTTCTATTTGAATCACCATACGTATTAGGAATGGTTTATTGACAATAACAACAACGTTTATTTATATAGTGACTTTAACATAGTAAAACATCCCAAGACGCTTCACAGGAGTGTAACCAGACAAAAATTGACACCGAGCCAAAGAAGGAGACATTAAGACAGGTAACTCAAAGCTTAGTTAAAGAGGTAGGTTTTAAGAAGAGTCTCAAAGGAAGTGAAGAGGTTTCAGAGAGGGAATTCCAGAGCCTGGGGCCTAGACAGCTGAAGATACGGCCGCCAATGTGGTACAAAAGGAAGTCGGAGATGCACAAGAGGCCAGAATTGGAGGAGTACAGAGATCTCGGAGGACTGTAGGGCTGGAGGAGATTATAGAGAGGGGCAAGGCCATGGAGGGATTTGAATATGAGGATGGGAATTTTAAATTTGAGATGTTGCCAGACCGGGAACCAATGTAGTTCAGCACAGGGGTGATGGGTGAAAGGGACTTGGTGCGAGCTAGGATATGGGTAGCAGAGTTTTGGATGAGCTCAAGATTATGGAGGGTGGAATATGGGAGGCCAACCAGGAGAGCATTGGAATGTTACCTTTATTGCATGGGAATCACAGATAATTGCATTGCAAACAATGATTTACAGAGGTAATTATTTGAAAAATTGACATGAGCAAATATACAACACAGCACAGCTAACATGAACATTTAAGCTAAACTGGCCGGGAGGAAGCTAAGCCACTCTTTGAGTTCAATAATGGGATGGGCACACTAATGGAAGTGCAATGTACTTTGGAGAGGCCATCCCTGAAGAAACAGCAGGACTCTGGTATTATGTGACAAATTTGATTCAGGATGTCTTTTTATTCTACTGCTAAAGCTTTCAGATGTTCTTGGGATGATGTTGGATCACACATTAACCAAAGTATCTCAACTGCAATAGTGAGTTCCACTAGACGGATGGAACACCTGTAACCAGATAATTGCACTCAGAACCCACATCAAAACTGGTTATCAGAGTGGGCTCAAAATAGCAGTGGCTTTTGTGGACTTGTCTGCAGCATATGGTGCAGTGTGGAGGGACGGCCTACTGCTGAAAATGTCTAGAATGGTACACTGCAAATCAACATTGCACCTACTAACAGCCGTGCTCACTAAACCGCAAGTTCCACGTACATCTCAGGGGCAGATTAGCAGACCTCGACTACTGAATAATAGGTTCCCACAGGGCTCAGTCTTGGCACCATCACTTTTTAATATTTACAACAGTGATATCCCGCTGACCCAATCAAGGCAATTGGGATAAGCAAATAATCGTGCAATAACTATCCAAGCAAGAACTCTTGCTAAGCGGAATGCATGCTTGTAGAAGACTTGAAAATACTTGAGGACTATTATAAGTTGTGGTAGCTTTATCCGAATTCTCAGAAAACACTTGATTCTGCATTTAATTTGAGCAACCAGCATGCAAAGAAATGTGTGAATGCTCTCTTCAGTGATACTGAACTGAGGCAAGAGGACATCCCAAATTACCTTGGGGTGGTTCTGGATCGTAGTCCCACCTACTGTCAACGTCTGATGAAAACTGCAGCCAAAGTAAAGACTAGGATCAACTTAATCTACAAATTAGCTGGGATCAGACTGCTCACACTCTGCGTAGAGCCACCTCGGCCCTTGTTTTCTCAGTAGCTGAATATTACACACCAGGAAGTGTACATACAACACTGCTATGAGAATTATCATAGGAGTGCTGAAAGCAACAATGATAGTCTGCCTCCCTGTCCTTGCACACGTCTTGTCACCAACTCTCAGAGGAGAAGCAGCAACAACCAGGTACTAACAAACTCAGATCTGCCTATTAATGAAGATCTCCAGATGCTGCCTTGAGTCCAGGAATCCCTTCTGGTTTGTGGCTGAAACTCTCAAAGTGTCAGAACTCTCACCTAAAGACATGTGGCGGTGGATGTGGGAAACCAACAAAGTCGACAATCAGGACCTGATCATGGACGCGGATCAACCACCCGTCTTCACCATGCCACGTAAAATATCGGTCAATGCGAACTGCATCAGAACTTCATATGGGTGCTGCAATTATTTGCTATATAAATGGAAGATGAAGCAGGATGTGTGACTGTGGAGAGGCTATCGAAATCATGGAGCATCTTGTGAACCGTTGCTCGCTACGTTCCTTCCATGAAGGAATAACTTCTATTCACTCCGTATTACCAGAGGTGATACCATAAAGTGGATGACAAACTTGGATGACATCATTTAATGTTGCTTTTCAAGCTGCCACACCAAAGAAGGATGTATGTTCTTTCATTTATTTATTTAGACAAGTTTGGGTGCTCTTCTCAAGCAGCTTTCCTCCCCATTGTGAGAGAAATGGATCATATCCTTTCTCAATAGATTGCCTGCTTATTCTTCCTTAAGTAGGATACATTTCTGAATATTGAGTTCCCTAAAATGAATGAATAGAATGACTGGACCTGCTCTCTCTTCTTTACTCCATGGAGCTGGTCCCTCTTCTGATCTTACCTGGATCTGATTTCAGATGTTTGTCTGCAATGATATGTTCCATGAACATATCTTCTCAGACCTTGGGTTTAATCTTATTTTTGTTTCCGTTTTAAGTTTCATAAGATCTTTTGTGATGGCTCTGAGCTTTCTATCATGGTTGGTGGTGACTGTGGCACCATCACCATACACAAATATATCATCTGCAATGGTCTTTACTCCTGACAATCCCTGTTATTTGATTCTGCCTGCAATGGAATTTTTCTGGCAAGTTGGATAGACCGAATGGTATATCGAACCATCGGTATCTACCAAATGGTAAATGTGCTAAGATAGTTCATTTAAACCAAGGATTTCTGCAAATTCATTAGTTGCATTGAAAACACTGAATATTTTTGCATAGGTTAAGTCAGATAATATTTCCTCAATGATAGGCATAGGGTTGTGATGTTTTCTTCTAACTTTTTCAGTTCTGTAACCCTAATAGAAATTCTCATCTTCCCAGGATTGTTGACAATTACCAAGCTTGATCCCTAAGACATCAGCTTGATTACTGAAGCAATTGTCTTCAGCTTCATCAACCTTTCATGTTTTTCCTTGAGCGAGCTTTTTATTGCAACAGATACTTTTCTGGGCAGATGAATCACCGGTTTCCCCTCAGGATTCGGATTCAAGTGCCATTGCCCTTGAGGGAGATCTGAATACTCTTTGCTGAGCTGATCCAGAGTCTTGCATCTTGTTGCAATCTGCCCTCAGTTGTGGTGGCAAATATATTTTTATATTGGACCTTGAAGGAGTGAGCCTTTAGCTTAGTAATAGTATTCTTACCTCAGAGTCAGAAGGTGAAGGGTTCCAGGCCCCATTCCAGTCAGCTGGGTGAGTGGAGACCAGAATAAAGTCTCTAAAAACTAGGTTGACATCCAGTGTGGATATGCATGTCCAGACTGAATGACCACTATCCCAGTGGTAGTAATCCTGCCTCTCAGTCAGAGGGGTTGGGTTCGGACACCACTGCAGACAGCCCTGGCAAGTGGAGACCAGAGTGCCAGCTCTGAATACTGGATTGACGTCCAGTGGGGGTACTTGTGTCCGATGGGTCTGGATGCCCCCCCACCCTGCCCCATCTTAAAGGGCAAATGAGGCTCTTTAGCCTAGGTTGCAGTCCACCTAGGAGAAGGTACTCCAAAGATAAAAAAACCTTGAGGAAGGCAACGTGAAACCACCTCAGCTACTCTTCCCTAGCAAGTGGCTCAACCATCTCATATAGAATCATAGAAGTTTACAACATGGAAACAGGCCCTTCGGCCCAACATGTCCATGTCGCCTAGTTTATACCACTAAGCTAGTCCCAATTGCCTGCACTTGGCCCATATCCCTCTATACCCATCTTACCCATGTAACTGTGAGACTTAAGTTAGGACCTGCCCTAGGACAGAACAGAATGGACAGATGGACTGAGCCTTAGTGCTTCAAAGCAAAGGTATGTAGTTGCTATATACAACAGCTTCAGATTCTGTATTTCTTTAGGTTCATCAAAGTCACTCAGTGGCATGTCGGAGGCTTCAGGATATTCTTACTAGATTAAAAAGAAAGACTTGCATTTTATATAGCATGTTTCACAACTTCAGGATGTACCAAAGTGCTTTTTAGCCAATGAAGTACTTTTGAAGTGTAGTCACTGTTGTAATGTAGGAAACACAGCAGCCAATTTGCACACAGCAAGGTCCCACAAACAACAATGTTATAAAGACCAGATAATCTGTTTTAGTGATTTTAGTTGAGGAATAAATATTGGCCAGGATACTAGGAAGAACTCCCCTGCTCTTCTTCAAAATAATGTCATGGGATCTTTTATGTCAACCTAAGAGGGTGTCTCATCTGAAAAACAGCACCTTCCAACCATGCAGCACTCCCTCGGTACTGCACTGAAGTCAGCTTAGATTTTGTGCTCAAATCTCTGGAGTGGGACTTGAACGCACAACCTTCTGACACAGAGGCAAGGGTGCTATCACTGAGCCATAGGCTGACACCCAGAACCTGATAGGTTTCTTCAAAACTCAGATTCTTCAAAATCCTTTGCTTTGATCACACTGTAGGTTTCACTGCAATGTAATGGGATTAAACTATGTGCTGCTAATGACATAGCGGCCTAAATCTAGTTGGGGTAATGACCACCACTGATAGCATTCAACGGGCCTGCTTCTGGCAACCGGATTACTGATTTAATGCTCTCTAGTTGTTTCTTGCTGTCCCCGCCTGCTCTGATGTGAACCTTGACCTCTTTGTGGTTATTAACATAACATTGCCAGGCAAAATGGTTACACTTTCTGTAACTCCTCCATAATTGACAATACGCATGGTATTTTTCTTTTTTTGTTGTTTGCACTTCTGCCAGAGTAATTACACATTCCTGTCATCTCATTCTCTCTGGTGTGTTCTCACCTTCTTACTTCAGAGCATTCTCTAAGGCTCTAACGTGTTCTTTAGAGAGCTCTGGTGCTCTGTAGATTCACAAACATTTTGCGAAAGGATATGCTCCCTCAAGCCTGAGTTTCTAAATTCACATACAGTGCAGCTTCTGATCAAAGATTCATGCAATTTCCTGAAATTGTGAGTAGCTACTAAATTTTTCAGCTCAAGGTCGTGCTTCTCCCATTGGTCTTGTAGTCCTCTTGGTTGCAGGCTAAAGAAATGTAACGCTTAATTTTCTTGTTCTTATATTTTTATGAAATGCCATCATAATCTCTGTGGGAGTGCATTCTTCTGAAGCTCTAGTAAACTGCATAGCACTGTAGAGCTCCCTGCTCTTTCTATCAAGTAAAAAAAACATTTGAACTCTCATGCTGTCAGCTCTATCAGTCATTGCATGTTCCAAAAACAAGTGCAGTTGCTCTTTCAATGCTTCCAGAGTTTTTGTGAGTCTTATTCCATATTTTCTAACTGATTTGTAGAATTCATTTGCTCCTTCGGTGTAGGCTTTCACTGTGTTATATCATAAATTGTGTTTTTTCTTAATGCTACCAAATGTCTTCAGTGTTTGGGGGTTAATAAATTAGATCTAATCAGTTTTTCAGGACTTTCTGCACTAGAGAGGCAAGCGAGATCACAGTTTTTAAACATCAAAAGAAACTTACGATTTTGCATTTGCTTCAGTTAGAGCCCAGTAATTTGCAATCTTGTATCCATGAGACTTTCTTTATCTGTCTTCTGACATTACATTTTACCTTTCTGATTCTTCCTGTCATCAAGAAGAAGTCAGATGTTGTATTTCTAAACAGGAATACTGGTTACATGATTAACCTTTGCTGGATTAGGCACTGCACCTCAGTTTTCACAATGACCTGTGGATATAGGTAAAAGTAATTGCTCAGTAATGGCGCTGTTTTAGGAATCTATATCAAAGCTGTTAGTAACTTAAGCAATTTACCTTTCTGGAATGCAGTGTAGACTAATTTTTAGTGTGAAAAAACATAACATTGGAAAGAGACAGGGACATCAAATTAAAATGGAGATGGTGTAACTTCATAAAGTATCTAAAAACTCTATAATAAAAAAATCTAACTATATATAGTTTTTGGATGCACTGAACAGAAATACAAATTTTACAAACATGCCATGCTAATTTGAGTAAGACATCCCTCTGCAACATGTAGACGGATCACAAGGGGCCTTTATTTTTGGTAAAACACTATTTCAAGAAGAAGGATGTGATGTGATGTGTTATGATGAGCCTCATATCTACCTGGAGTGCAAAGCTTTATTCATGGCATTAGCAGTTATATAAACCAGACTGCACCCTTAGGCATTTATGGCATCCCCCAAGTACAAATTATGAATGCTCCATGAATTATTATTCAGATACAAAATAAACTTTCTGAACTACAATCACTTTCCATCTCACACAGCCACAAGTAGAGTAGGTGATGACAACTAAAAATAAATCAGTACTGTGCAAGATTGTAACAGGATATTCCATCTCACTCATAGTTCACAGCTATAGATAGAAAGATGAGATGGATTTTTTTTTGTTATGTTGTACTTACTTTCAACATTCTAGCTGCGAGTGATCTAAGGCTGGCCCCAGTACCATTGTCACCTCAGAACCATTTTGAAACAGTGCTGCATTGCATATAGAGTCATGGTCAAAGTGTTCCACAGTATCTGAAGAAGGAACGGAGGCTTTGAATTAAGAAGAATGTATTTAGAGTTTTTTTTAAATTTGTTCTCACGATGTGGGCTATGCTGGCAAGGCTACATTTACTGCCCATCCCTAGTTGCCCTCAGAAGGTGGTGATGGGCCTTCTCCTTGAACTGCTACAATCCTTGTGGTGATGTTGCTCCCACGATGCTGTTAGGTAGGGAATTCCAGGATTCTGATCTAGTGACAATGAAGAAACAGCAATATAGGTCCAAGTCAGGTTGGCGTGTGATTTGGAGGGGCAACTTGGAAGTGATAGTGTTCTGATGACATTGCTGCTCTTGCCTTTCTCAGTTGCAAAGGTTGCAGGGGAGGGAGGTGCTGCCGAAGTAACCTTGGTGAATTGCCTCAGTACATCCTGTAGATCATAAGTACTGCTGAAGGTGAAATCTGAATGATAGTGCAATTTGTGTGATGGTAAACTGTTTGTCCTTCTAAAGTTCCACCATCATCTGCAGAAATGTATGGGTCTAGGGGATGCTGAATTGAAAGCAATATCTACAGTGGTCAAATGCTGGATGACTTTCAGCAAAGGTTTAATCACCTTCACCAGTTCCTCCACTACAGAGTAGTGAATAAGGCTCAGGTGGCTCCAATCTGATGGAACCACTTATGAATGGGCAATTTATGTTTTAAATGGGACTTCCACTTCAAAAAAAGGAGCATTCCATCTAACTGGGAATGAGATTATATTTTTTGGCAAACCTTTGTGGTTGCACAAGGGAATGATGAAAGAGTACCCACAAATTTCCAGAAGTCCAAGTCACATGTGTTTTTTGAAGGAGTTACATGAGGGATTAGGAAAAACAGTGCACAAAATCATAATCGCCATTCCTCACAGATATATATTTCTCGGAGCTGCTCCCAGTCTGAATTTCCTTTTGCAGTACCACTAAAGTTATGATGGAGGAGCATCTTCCAGGAAACTCTAGGCTATAGTGTTTGCCCTATTGCCTTCTGCAATAACAAGATTTTCTGATAGTTCCACTTGCTGAGCCCTTTCTGTTTTAAGATCCATCTTTGAACAACACTTCACAAAAAGATTCAGTTGTATGATCTTTTTTACTACAATTTTTATGTTTCTTTTCTCCCTCTCTTTAAGGACCTTCTCCTCTCCCTGTGCCACCAAAGAGAGAAAGAAGGCAACATATTGCAAAGACTCTGCCTCGAGACTGATCCCCAATGTCAGGGGTCTGAGTTATGAAGAAAGACTGGAAGGACTTGGGCTTTACAGCCTAGAAAGAGGTATCTGAGAGATGATCTTAAAGAAGTTCACAAGACTGTTAAGGGTATAGAAAACGTTAAGCCAGAATATTGCCTTAAATTAAACTGTGGGAGTAGAACTAGGGAACATGGGTTCAAACAAATACATTTTAGGATTGATAGCAGGAAATGCTTCTTACATGAAGATTGATCAATGTATGTAATAAGCTTTCAGATAGAGTAATAGATGCAAAAACCCTGAAAGCATTTAAGAAACAAACGGTTGATATAATGGCAGGAATGGCAGGATTTTCTGGATAGTTCTATTAAGATGGGCCGAATGGTCTTCCTCATCCATAACAATCTTGTGAACTCCTAACACAATTATTAAGAAGTACACAAGAGCAGCCCAAAGTACCTCAACTTTTTCATGAATCCACTGGCCCTCCAACCAGGAAGCACCTAGCTTCCATCTAACAACATGGCTCCCTGTACAAGGTGTTACGTACAGGTTGGTACACCAAGGTCTTACTGGGGGGGTTAGGCATGCAGGCATCAACACACTGAGCATCTAGTGATCTCACCTGAGCCCTGTTCGTCCCTACCTATTGTGATTTTACAATCTGCTTTACACCCACATAATTTGCTCTTGCAGAGAATTCAAATGAAGGGCGTTTGCTTCCCTAAAGTGTTTTCCAATCTTTAGGCACTAATAACACTCAGCATTACACCTACCCATTTACGTAAATTAAATGCTAAATGCAGGTGCAGAAGGGAAATAGTTAGGTTTTTTGGTTGAATTTTGATGAGTATTTTTAGGAGCTTTCTTGTCAGATTTCTATTTCCATTTGGGATCAGAATATGGAGGAAATACTTATCTGTCTAGACAAGTAGCTGAGCAGTTGTTTTCAATATCACAAGGAAACCGACTGTGGATAAGGTATTTCCAAGAGTTCAGCTGAACAGCAAGATCCTGAAGAGGATCTGTGAAATGGCTTCTACAATACCAACTTTCACCCCACCGCAGAGAGTGTCAGGTCACCTACCCGCAAGCAAAGGAGCCCAGTGCTGTTTGGCAACTTAAGGTGGAATTAATGAGGTGTGCTAGGTGTTTTTTGTATGGCGGTGCTTACCTGTGGTGAGAGTCTATGTTTTGTGTGTGCTACAATGCTGGCTGTATGACACAGCGTCAAATATTACTTACTTAGCAATATACCATGTGCATGGTGGCCGTGATTGAGTGAGTAAGAAAGACCACGAGAAGTTTGGCATTTCCCCTGAGTTTGGTAGCACTTCCAACCTCACTTTCCACAATATTCTCTCTACACACCGTGGCAATGATTTCCATTGTGACCTCTTTAAATGCGCCCAACAGCTTGAGGTTACAGGCCCATGAACTTCTGCTCCTTTCTGTTATGTGGCACCTTCTCTTGTAAGCTGAGAATCAGTGTCAAGATGTTGGAAGTTTAAGGAGCACGTAAAGGAGACCCCAAGTGTCCATCACGTGTCCCTGTCTGGAGTTGAGGACATAGGAATCAGCCGTGGCTCAAAGGTAGCACTCTCACCTCTGAGTCAACAAGTTATGGGTTCAAGTTGCACTCCAGAGACTTGAGCAAAAAATCTATAGGTCGCTAAAAAGGCCAGCTGTGAACCAGTTAGGCTTTTACAACAATCAAACAGCTCCATAGTAATCTTACTGATATCACTTTTGTTTTATTTCCATATTTTAAAACTGAATTCAAATCCTCACACTGCCATGGTGGGATTTGAACTTAAATTCTGTGGATTACTAGTCCAGTAATATAACCATTACATTACCATACCCTTAAATGGGGCTTGACCTTGGGAGATCCATGGAGATCCATGCCAATTATGTGTTGCAGGTAAATGCAACACACATACTATAATGTTCCTTCTCTCCCACCAAGCTCAGTTCAGAAAATAGCCATTACTATCCCATCGCTTCAGATGAGCTCCTTCCTATTTGCACCCAGAAAATGCATCATAGTACCTCTCACTTGTTCTTGTATCAGTGGTTAAGTGTGCTGATCCTTCCTCCACCAATTTTAATCATGTATTGAACTTTTTTTTTAAAACAGGATTACATTTGTTAACAAAAACATAATAGAATGGAATAACAACAAAAATAACAAATATTTAAACGTACTCTATTCTGAATAGCTTGACTAAGAAAAACAACGAGAATACAGCCAAACACAAAGTGAATATTGGTTAGCCTATCGTTTTGTTCTTCTGTGAATGCAGTTTCAGAATTTGAGAAAAAGCCTGTGCTCTTGGTCTTAATCCAGCTCAGATTAAAATCATTTTTATAATTTATTTTTATAAGGGCCATGTGGGCTTGGTGAGAGGAAGCCATGACGACTGTATCTAAAATAGAACAAGCGGTGGATAAAAATAAGGCCCGAGCTCCTATCCCTGCTCTCTATAACCTCATTATTCTGACACAACTAGCACCGCTAATATTGCTTTCTCCAGGTACCTGAGTCCAAATTCTACTGAATGTAATCTTTTCACATGCACCATTCATATTGTCATTCCCAAGTGCTCCTTTATTTTGCCACTGCTGCTAGTGCCCTTGCATTGTACCCAAACAGACTTCAATTCATCATCTAGATGAACCGTGGGATGTTGCCAGACAACTAATGATTTATTGTCTTTTGTTTTTTCTCCCCTGGCATTGCAATCCTGTCTGTCGAGGGGAAGGATGTGGTAGTTTGCAACAAGCTCAGACTAACATCAGTTTATGAAGGATCAATAGTGGTTACATATGGGAAGTGGAGAGAAAATGAGCCAAAAAACCTTCTTTCTCAGATTTACATTTTTGAAACTAAATCGTGACATTGACAAGCCTATATGAGATATATAATCATCATCATTGGAGACTGAAGACAAATGAGATTCTCCTGTGTAGTGAACTGGTGAGAGAGTTGAGGACATCTTAAAGTCAGACATAATAATAAACACAATGTCAGAGACAGGAGAATGATGTGATGGAGATGCAGTGGTTAACAGTGTTCAATAGGAGCAGGGACAATAGCAAGAATCTAAACCAGTTTCCACTCCCTGTTGTCAGAGGCTTTTGGGGGTAGATTTTCCTCTTCAGCCCCTCGGTGAGGCAGAAGCCCTTATTGCAAAGTTAGGTACAGGCTGCTCATGATTTTTTTTTGTCCATTAAATGAATGGACGGAAATGGAGAGCAATTTGTGCCAGATTTTGGGATTAGGGCATCTGCCTCTTATGCCTCCATGCCAAAGAGGAATTTGTACCCCTTGGAATCTACTTGCACATGCCCTGCTCAGGAATTGGAGGGAACAGGAGGAAATTTGCCATCCAATCGCCACACAGCATAGAAGTCAGAAGCAATAGAATAGAAGTCACAACTGCTATTAATCTAGCACTCTACTCTTTAGTAAGATCCTATTGCAGTGTTGGAGAATCAGACAGTAGAAGTGAGATAAATGCAAGTGGAGTCAGGTATTCTGCAAGATGGCTGCTTGCCAGCACCTGTCCCAACTGTATTGCCTAAAGAACTGCATCAAATGGTGGCTGTAAAATGACAATGATTAATGGAAACCTTTCCCCTCTTGATTCCTTGGGGTGCAACAATATACTTTTTCTTTAGAGGGGCTCAATGTTGCAGAAGTGAAATTACCTGCTTCTGTTGTGCAATAACGACAGACCTTTCCTAAATGGGCTGAAATGATTCAACTTCCCTGATGTCCAGTTAGATTGGATCATTGTTAATTTATTGTCACTTGGGACAACAACCTGCCCCTTAGCCTGATTTTCAATGTTACTACACGTTTCTTTGATACCAGCAGCTTACTTTTTAGTTTCTGACTGCCCCAAAGGCACCAGTGGAACTGAATTTTTTTCTGCAGATCATCCCAACAGGAGTTTCTATGTTTTGAATTCCTTTTTTTTAAAGCTGTTTCTCTAAGTTCGTGGTTCCCTTATGGCATGCATCGTCAAGAGCCGAGAGGGCAGGGGGACAACTGGGAAAATTTTCAGACATCCGCTCCTGGTGCAGAATCTCACTCAATGAGAGCGTGGATCAGAGAAACAGGTGTGGAGGGCACCACAGATGATTTGTGTGCTTGAGATTTTCCAGTTATTGGAATTGTGGAAAAATTTATCTCAACATCTAGCCATACCTTTAAAGGTCTTACTCTGAAATCAACTGCTGAGAAGTGCACGAGGATGGTTTGCAGTTGATTTTCCTTCTCTTTGATAATTTTTTTTTCCTATTGGAAAGTGTTCGGCTTCCACTTGATGCCCAAGACCGAGAGCACAGGATGTGAAAGGAATGAACCTCAGGACGTCCCAAAGCACTTTACAGGTACTTTTGAAATGTAGTCACTGTTGCAATGTAGGAAACGCAGCAGCCAATTTACACACAGCAAGGTCCCACAAACAGTATTGAGATACATGACCAGATAATCTGTTTTAGTGATGTTGGTTGAGGGATAAATGTTGGCCAGAACACCGGGAGAATTCCCTTGCTCTTCCTCAAATAATGCCATGGGATCTTTTACATCCATCTAAGAGGGCAGTCGGGGCCTCGGATTAACATTTCATCCGAAAGACAGCACCTCCGACAATACAGCATCCCATCAGTATTGCACTGAATTGTCAGCCTAGATTATATGTCCAATTCTGTGGAGCGCTGCTTGAACTCATGAGCATCTGACTCAGGGGTTATCACTGTGCCAAGGCTGTGGGTTGTCGAGGTAATGTGAACTTTGTGGCTCATGGTATAGTTTTGTAATCTCATTTGTAAAATAAATTACAGTTGTTTTTTTGTTTACATGTGGGGGTAAATTTTCTGAAGCTGTGAGACACAAGCAGGGCTTCAGCATGTATCAGAAACAGAGAGGGTGGCCACAATCTACCCTTCAAATTTAACGGATGGAAAACTGGAGCAGCGCAACAATTAATTTCCGATATGTGCTGGCTGCATATGAGACCCAGCCCGTGGCATGGGTCTCAGTAAATGTACTCCATGTTTTTATCATTAGACGATTAAATATGAGCATTAATTGCTTTACACTACAGCCAATCCTTTCTGCGCAGGTTAAAGTGTATCCACTGATAGACAACAGGTTTGTGTGTGTACAACCAATACTAATGTATCTGTTGTACTGGTGGTGAAGTGAAAATTATTGATTTGTTAGATTGAGCCTGTAAACCAGGTTGACAACAGAAAATACGAGTAACAGGTTACATGTTACCTGTAACTACTGAGCAAATGTCAGGGGTAAAAGGTGCTTGGCAAGCCTTTTAACCAGCATAGCCTGTTATTTGATTTCCATTGAAAAGCAGTATGGTTTAGCAAAGACTTCATTGCAGCATCATCATGGTGAAAATGATAGGCATCTCTTTTCCCTCTCTAAAGTACTAACGATGCCATTGTAACAGACATAGATAATGCTCAGTATTATGGGGTGGATTTTTTCCCCGGATGAACTTCGGGTGGCCAGCCTGCAGAATGCACTGGCCAGTAGTCTTCGCAGGAGCCCCGGTCCTATTTGAGCACTGGGCCTTATTAGCATCGGAATGGCCGTAGATCGATCGCCATGGGGGTTTAGGTCACCGTAATATTAGGCAGGCTGGAAGAAGGTAGAGTCATGGGGGAGGGGAGCATTCCAAACTCTGGAGGAGGGGAGCCAGAGTGAATCAGGCTGCTCCTCCCGGATCTACAAAAATAAAGGAGGTACTAACCTTTGGGATCTTCTTAGGCCGGATTGCCATCTGATACTGGTGTACAATCCGCCCAGTTCAGTCCAAAATAGCAATCAGGGTCATAGGACCCTGATTTGCATTTTAAGTGCACACAGTACCTGATTAAAGGGGTCGCTCGGCCTCTAAGTGGTGGGCCTGGGGGCAACATTGTCAAGGCCACAACGACACTTGTAATGGGGCGTTAAGTCATTGTCCACCATTTTTGGTCATATCCGATGCGCAGCAGGCCTGAAAATTCACCAAAATGTAGCTAATCTGCACCCACATGATGTAATGTCAATCCCACGGATGAGGCAAGTATCAACGACAGCACAGATTGCTGCAACTCCAGTAAATCGTTGTATGACATCAAGTCCTAACATAAATTCAGGCAAACACACATATCTACCAAAATAAACCCATACTAAGTGGACTCATCAAAGTCCTCCCTCTTGCCATTCGTTTTTTTTTTGGTGAAAAAAAAAGAAGAAACAACAAACTGAACTCCCAGGCCCCGAGTCAGCCCTACATTTCATCAACCAAGCAGTCAATCTAACCTGCAATCACTCAGGTCTAACAGCTACAACAAATGCCACGTTAAAAAAAACACTGGAGAAGCTGTGAGAGGGGTAGGATTTTCAGCAAATGAACTCTATTGAAATCAATCAACTATTTCTGGCAGCTGAACATTTCTATCTATCTCCATCTTTCTGCCTCTGTCTGTCCATGTCTCTTTCTCCCTCTGTTTTTGTCTCCGTGTTTGCCTTTGCACATCTGTATCTGTTCACTTCTTTCTGTCTCTGTATGGTTTTCTGTCTCTCTGTATCTTTGCGTTGCTCTGTATTTCTGTCTCAAAGTTTGTGAGTGTATGTCTCTCACTGTTTCTGTTTGCCTCTTCCCAAACATTCATGTATTATTTTTTGCTTCTGAGCAATACCAAATAGATATCTATTTAGCATTCAGACAAACTCACAAATGCCAGTATGTCTTGAGACTCTCGTGTGACAAGTTAAGTCACCCATGTGACCTCTGCATGTTACATTCTTTTTTTCTCCTGGGAATACAAGAGCTAATAATGGAAAAATAACATTCAAACATAAATGAACAGAATGCAGCAAAATCTGATTAACCAAACTGTTCCAGTTTGGATGAGCCCAAAATTGGTGCTTATCCCTGATAACTGTTCAAAAACCAAGCAAAAATTTCCATTTATATAGCAGCTTTAACATATAAAAGCATCCCAAGGCACTTCACAGGAACGCAATCAGCCAGAAATTGGCACCGAGCCAGATAGGGACATATTAGGACGGGTGACTAAAAGCTTTGTCAGTCAAAGTGATAGGTTTTAAGGAGATTCTTAAATTAGGAGAGATGGAAAGGTTTAGGGCAAGAATTCCAGAGCTTTGAGCCATGACGACTGAAGGGGTAGCCACCAATGTTGGGGCGATGGGACTGGCGGATGTGTGGGAGGCCAAAATTGGAGGAACGCAGAGTTCTCAGAAGGTTGTAGGCTGGAGGAGGTCACTGAGATAGGGAGGGGTGAGGCCATGAAGGGATTTGAACATGAGAATGTGAATTTTAAAATCGAGGCATTGGGATGGTAGGTGAGCGTGACTTTGTGCTGGTTAGGATACGTGCAGCAGAGTTTTAGATGAGCTGAATTTATGGAAGGTGAATGATAGGAGGCCATCCAGGAGGGTATTGCGATAGTCAAGTCTGGAGGTAACAAAAGCATGGATGAGGGTTTCAGCAGCAGATGGGCTGAGACAGGCACAAAGATGGCTGATGTTACAAAGGTTGAAGTAGGTGGTCTTTGTGATGGAGAGGACATAGGATCGGAAGCTCATCTCCGGGTCAGATAGAACTCAAAAGTTGCAAACAGTCTGGTTCAGCCTGAGGCAGTAGTTGGAGATGGGGTTGGAATCAATAGTAAGGGAATGAAAATTGTGAGCGGGGGCCGAAGATGATGGCTTTGGACTTTTAATGTTTAATTGGAGTAAATTGCAGCTCATTCAAGACTGGATGTCAGACAAGCAAGCTGACAACACCTAGGGGTTGAGTGAGATGGTGGTGATGTAGAGCTGGGTGTCGTCAGCATACTTGTGGAACCTGATGTCACGTCATCGGATGACGTGACAAAGGGACAGCATATAGGAATGGGGGGGGGGGGCAAAGGATAGATCCTTGGGGGACTTGAAAGGTAACGTGTGGAGGTGGGAAGAGAAGACATTGCAGGAGATTCTCTGTCTGCGACCTGATAGGTAAGAGTGGAACTAAACAAGGGAAGTCCCATTCAGCTGGACAATGGAGGAGAGCTGTTGGAGGAAGATGGTGTGCTGAACTGTATCAAAGGCTGCAGAGAGGTTGAGAAGGATGTGGAGGGATAGTGCACCATGGTGACAGTCACAGAGAATGTCATTTGCGACTTTGATTAGGGCTGTTTCATTGTTGTGATAGGGGCACAAACCTGATTGGAGAAGTTCAAACATGGAATTGTGGGAAAGATAGCCATGGATTTGGGAGACCACAACATGTTCAAGGGTTTTTTTTAGAGGAAAGGGAGCTTGGACATGGGAGGGTAATTTGCAAGGACAGTGGGGGACAAGAGTGGGCTTTTTGAGGAGGGAGTGATGATGGCGGTTTGAATGGGAGGGGTTCAGTACCTGATGAGAAGGAACCATTTACAATATCAGCCAGTATGGGGGCTAGGAAAGGAAGTTGGGTAGTCAACAGTTTTTGGGAATAGTGTCAAGAGCAGGGTGGGGGCTTCTCATAGGCAAGACGAGCTTAGAGAGGGCATGAGGGGAGATAAGAGAGGAACTAGAGAAGGATGCAAGTTCTGGACTAGGGCAGGAGAGAACCTTGGGGATGTTTGGTTTGATGGGCAAGGTGAATGGGGGATGTGGCAGAGGCAACTGAACAGATGATCTCAATTTTAATGGCAAAGAAATCCATGAGCTCATTGAATTGTTGTTGGTGGTGAGGATGGAGGGGATAGTGGAAAGGGTTTAAGAAGATGGTCGATAGTGGAGAAAAGAAGCTGGGAGTTATCTTTGAATTTCAGAATGATGGGGGAATGACTAGTGTGAGGGAGAATAAGGGTTTTACTAGGGCCAAGGGCATCAACGCCAGAGGTGAGGAAGTGGTTGAACAAATCAATAGCTGCAAAAGCATTGTGGTAAATGGAAGGCCAAATGCTAGTCTGGAGGATGTTGACAGTGCAGTTGTAAGTGACTTGGGGAGATTTTTTTTCAGGGCGTTAGCAGAAGGAAGTAGAGTTGGAAGGGAGAAAGGGTGATGTGAGTGATGAGGGATGCAAGGAAGTGATCAGAGATGGCCTTGCTTGTTATTGAGGCAATGGGAATAGAGAGGCCACATTTGATTACAAGCTTGTAGTGGTGACTGTGAATATTTAAATTTTAAAGTTATTTGCATAATATGAAAGTTAGGACCAGGTCACTGTGAGGAAAAAAAAGATAATGAAGTGTAAATTGGATGTTTGATGCAAACATAAGCTGAAAGGATCATTTTCTTTTATTCAAACTAGAACTTTTGTTTGGAGTGAACCTTTGTGCCAAAAGAGATGAGGTGAACAAAGGTGCGGAGTCGAGTTTCTTTCTAGTTTGATTATCTGGTGTCGAGCACAACAACATCAGGTGCATCAGATTCCAAATGAGGCTCCCTCTACTCTGCCACAAAAATGTACCTTGTTCCAAATTTAGTAAAGCACATCTTACTGCACGAGAGCGAGCCTTTGGCTTAGTGGTAGCATTCCTGCTTCTGAGTCAGGTGCAAGGTTCAAACCCCAGTCCAGACAGTCCCATCTAGTGGAGACCGGAGCTTCAGCTCTGAAATCTTGGCTGATGTCCAGTGGGATACTCTCATCAGGTGGATGTGGGTGGCCCCACTCATTGCATGGTTTATGGGAGTCCATAAAACTCTCCCTCCATTCTGGACTAACCATCCTATCAGCTGGTATGAAGATAGTTGTGACCATGGAAGGAGCACTCACATCGTGACCTGTCAGACTGTTAATCAATTTGTGAATCCTTCCACTACTTCACACTATTCTCCAAGATACGAAAACAGCAATCACCTTATTGCATCAATAAAAATGTTACATTTTCTGCATCCTCACGGTCTCTTCATTGTCACTGTTATCCCCAAAGTTCCCAGTGCAACTCCCAACTCTGTGGTAAACTATTGAATGCAGCCAGGCTATACTGGCTATACATGGTGGGACCTCCAGTTTCCTTTAAAATTCAAAGCACCATCATGTATGTTCATCTGCATTGTATTAGGCAGCAAGCGTACATCTGTACATGCAGGGTGGTGGAATACCCAGTATCAGCCATGACTCAGTTAGTAGCACTATTGCCTCTGAGCCAGAAGGTTGTGGGTTAGAATCATAGAATCTTACCGCACAGTAGGAGGCCATTCAGCCCATCATGCCTGTGCTGGCTCTTTGAAAGAGCTATCAAATTAGTCCCATTCCCCTGCTCTTTCCCAATAGCCCTATAAATTTTTTCCCTTCAAGTATTTATCCAATTCCCTTTTGAAAGTTACTATTGAATCTGCTTCCACCACCCTTTCAGTCAGTGCATTCCAGATTATAATAACTCGCTACGTAAAACAATTTCTTCTCATGTCCCCTCTGTTTTTTTTGCCAATTATCTTAAAACTGTGCCCTTTGGTTACCGATCCACCTGCCACTAGAAATTGTTGCTCTCTATGTACTCTATCAAAATCTCTCATAACTTTGAACACCTCTATTAAAGCTCCCCTTAACCTTCTCTGCTCTAAGGAGAATTCCAGCTTCTCTACACACTCCACATAACTGAAAAATCCTCATCCTTGGTACCATGCTGGTAAATCTCTTCTGCAACCTCTCTGAGGCCTTGACATTGGTCGTACTTACATTCAAGTCCCACTCCAGAAACTTAAGCACAACATCAAGGCTGTCACTCCAATGCAGTACTGAGGGGGCGCTGCGGTGTCGGAGGTGCCATCTTTTAGATCAGATGTTAAACCGAGGCCCCGTCTTCTCTTTCAGGTGGACGTAAAAGATCCAATGGCACTATTTCGAAGAAGAGCAGAGGAGTTCTCCCCAGTGTCCTGGCCAATATTTATCCCTCAACCAACACCTAAGAAACAGGTGATCTGATTATTTATTTCATTGCTGTTTGTGGGACCTTGTTGTGCGTAAGTTAGCTGCCATGTTTTCCACATTACAACAGTGACTACACTTTGAAAGTACTTAATTGGCTGTAAATTAGATGTCCTTATGTCATGAAAGGCATTATATAAATGTAAGTCTTTCTTTCTTTTACCTAATTTGTACAGTCAGTGTGATTTGGTGGTCTAGCAGTAGCCAGAAGGCCTTTGAGGATCAGGCTAGGGAGGAAAACATTAATATAGTTGGCTGCCTCCATACCTCTGGGAGTGCTACCCAGACCCCCACAGACACACTGATCTGCAGAGTGTCCCAGCACAGGCTGCACTACCAGCTTTTTGGCGCTGAGAAGAAAGTGAGGGGAGCCTCCTCCCAATTCATTAGTGTCCTTATGCTAAGCCTGCGCCTACTATATGTGCAGAACCAGACGTGCTGGTACTGGGAACCTCCAGAAATACTGGGGCAGCATAGTGGAAGGTGCAGAGTTGTTTCAATGGTTTTCTGCCCCTTTTCACTCTTCACCGGGTCTGAGAATGGAGCACGCTCCAGGTGCAACGAAAATGAAAATTTATCCACTAAGTAAAGTTGAAATAACTTGATGGGTGGCAAGAACATAAATGTGAGAGCAGCAGGCAAATGGGCTTTAAATTGAGAAACCAAAGCAAATGTCACAGGTCCACAGTGCATGACACATATAGATTGTAGGGGAAAGGAATGACTGTAGGAGGTAAGGAGTTCCACAGCTTTGAGAAAGAATGAGTTAGTGTAAGAGATGGGTGCAATAGGTGAGGATACAGGTATGAGGATGGCATATTTGAAGCAGAGAACAAAAGCGGGGAAAGTTCAGAGGAGCAATAACCATGGAAGTTTCAAAAAATGAGAGAGACAAGAAAGATTGCTGAAAACAAGCTTTTTCTTATATCCCACCCAGGAATATGCAAGAGATGTTTGAAGAGACAATTGGCCCAGAATTTGTTGTAGCAGGGCATTGTACGGCATCTGCCGTTAGTTAGATTTGCCCTTCCACGTTTAGGTTTCTAAATTTTTTGCGTGGCAAGTTGCTGAAAGTGCGAACTGATAACGATGCAGCGAGGGAAACAGAGCATCGGGGACCTGAGAGAATAGGGCAAGTAACAGGGTATCTCCTTAACCAATCAGATTGAAGGATTTTGAAATAAACAACGCAAGGACTGAGAAAGAAATGTAAATTGGAGTGGGTGAATTCAATGTCAAATCAGTTACCAAAAGAGAAATGAAGGAAGGGAAAGAAAGATTGGATTAAGAGAGAGAAAAAAGAGACAGAAAGGAAAAGTTAAAAAAATTAATTTTAAATTTGACATTTTTAAAATCTCAAATTTAAAATTAATTTTTTTAACTTTTTCTTTCTGTCTCTTTTTTGTTAAAAGGGTACTTAGACTTGAAATGACAAGACTTAACTTTCTATGGCGAGTTTAATTCATATCTAACTACACCAACTTCATGCCATTCAATGCATTTCAATGGTGAGGCAGACAGCGAGATGCCATTTTTGTGAAGCTAACAGCGAAGTGGCACAATTCAGACAGCAACTTTTAGATATTGGCATTTAAATATGCATCTGCTCCTCACCTGAAGTTGCTGTACCATTTGCACATAAATAACAGCGAGCCCCATTAGCCTCACCATTATTTTGAGAGCAAAATCTGGTTCTATGTAGATAAGGCAGAAAGAATTTAAATGTTGGACAGAATCATAGAATCATACAGCACAGAAGGAGGCCATTCAGCCCATCACGACAGTGCCGGCTCTTTGAAAGAGCTATCCAATTAGTCCCTCTCCCCTGCTCTTTCCCCATAGCCCTGCAAATTTTTCCTTTTCAGGTATATATCTAATTCCCTTTTGAAAGTTACTATTGAACCCGCTTCCACCACCCTTTCAGGCAGTGCATGCCAGATCATAACAACTTGCTCAGTAAAAAAAATTCTCATTTCCCCTCTGGTTCTTTTGTCATTTATCTTAAATCTGTATCCTTTGGCTATTGATCCTCCTTGATTAAAAGTTAGGATTGTTGAGGGGAAAAGGAGTTTGGCTTAAAAAGAGGAGAGACAGCTTGTTAGAGGCAGGTTTAGCAACAGAGGACATATGGGGGTTTTGTTTGAGGTCAGAGGAGATAGTGAGACAAAGAATGTTGATAGATGAAGGAGAGCTAAGGGTGAAGGCATCAAATGTAAAAGGTGATAGCTTTAGGTTAGGTGTGCAAGAGACATGAAAAAACCTAAATTAGTTTTAATTGCCACTGCAGTCATGTTTGTCTTTCTTATGGTGGTGAAGCGGCCCAAAACATTTATAGGGTAGTTTCCCTAAAAGAGTTTGATGGATCCAAAGCTGAGAGAAATTGTTTAAATTTAGAATTTCAGTTGTCCGAGAGAGAGGAGACATTTCTTCAGTCTGGGCTGAATTCTAACTCAGGTCCCAAGGGTAAAAGGATAGTATTCTAACACACAGCACCACCCAATCCATATAAATAGACCATTTTTCAATGTTATTCTTAAGAAACAAGAAGAGTTGAGAGAGTCTAAATTATGGCAGCTCACAGACCAAACTGAAGGAAAAATGAAATTGGGAGGGGAAAATGTTAATAATTAAAAGTGAAAGCTCAAAAAAAATTAAAAGTTGAATTATAGCTCTCTGATCCTTTGTGAGCGTGAGTAATTACTTCTTAAAGTGTACGCCATTATTTCGTTGCACATTTATTATGCATTTCTACCACCATTTTATGTTTCGGCAGTAAGACTCTAATAAATTAGACTTTTTTGGTACCTGTCCATTCACTGTTGCTGAACTGCTTTGTACATTGCAGAATTTGGAGCTAATGAATCATACACATTTTGAAAGACGGCATTGTGAAGCAAAAATAGCTCAAATTTATTTTAGTACAAACCAACGATGTGAAAATGCTTGGCAGTGGCAAAAAGAAATGTAACATTTTGGCCCTTAATTCAACAGATGCCAACAGATATGGAATAGTTAAACCCCGAGTTCAAAGGGTTGTACTTATATATAGTAACGCCATATCAGACTTACCCTGAGGTCAGCTTAACCTTAAAAGGCCAGGGAGGGAATTCACCCTTTCAGACAAGTATCTCATTTGTACATAAAGCAAAAAATAACATACGAATATATGAAATTGATGGGCAAGCAAAGACCATCTGGTCCATCGAGCCTGCCCCACATGCCATGGTGGCTGGAGTATCACGACTAAACCATGTAATCTCTTGGGAGAGACAAAAAACAAAGAAAAAACCCACAGCTAATAAAGGAAAAAATACTCTGGAAAATTGCTCTCTGCCCCCCTCACGTGATCAAAACCAGAATGGTTTATGGTAAGGGTGCTACAGATCACCAACATGTCAACTTCTGCAGTGACTCCTGGTGGAAGGTGTGCATGTATGGATATCAGCTGAGAACTAGATCAACATGATGGCCTATGCAGTCGAACAGCCTGCTGCCACTCACTTTCAAGACTCGCACAAGAGGAATGGCTACACATGAGAAGGTGACCACTGCCTGTGGAACTATGTCGGTGAGGGGTCCAACACCATCTGGTGAGGAGAATCAACTAAAAATAAAAACTCTAAAAATATACATTCAGCATTCTAAAAGTTAACACGACATTATTATAGTGATGAATACATTTGGGTATTTCACGGTTTGCAATCTTGATCCCTGTCGAAGGTTATTTTAAAGACGTTTCATTTTGGAAATCTAACATAACCCATTTTTAACAGCATGTCTGCTTCTACAGCTTGAATGTTCTTCATTCATTTCCTCCTAACTGGATCATACTTTAAAGATTTTTTTAAAATTTTCACATTTTTGCAGAATACTCCCTGCTCAGCTAACCATCTGTTCTACCAGGCACAGATCTGACACTATTCTATCGAATTTTACATAGACGAGCTGTCATTATGAGTCGCTACTTATTATGTTTATTTAAAGATTTTGATCACATTAAGTCAACACCAGAATTCACTCCACTTTGCTACTACCTGTACTTTATAAAATACCCCTGTGGGTCTATGAACCATAAATGCCTCCAATTAACGGGCTTTCACCTGGAGGGGTATGTTCAAGGTCATTCCCTAAGCTCATTCACATTTAATTAAGTTTTTAGTTCTCACAAGACATGTTTAACTGAGGTGCCCCTTACTGAACGTTGTCTTGTCTTACATGTGGTACTCGCTGCAGGGAGAAGAAAAACCTTTGTCCCTGTGCCATTTTTCATTTCATCGCTACACCAGAAGCGATGACTACTCTTTTCTCACTTCATTCCTCTTTGTGATACTTTCCCAGATAGTTAATGGAAAAATATCCCCTTCTGTTAGAATATAGGCTGATTAAACCTGTCGAGAACAATGCTTAATGTTCTTTCTGTCACGAAACAATATTAAAACAGTTTTAGAGAGAGCGGCATTGTGCTCTGGTTTGAAATATCAGCCTTCTGCCAGTTCGCTCTGTTTGTAGCTGTTGCTCTTCTCACTAGACACACACAGCATGCTGTGTTAGGCTGTTCATTCACTCTCAGTGTACTGCAGTCTTCATGAAATGTTTCACATCCAGGAACTGAAATTTCTCTGAGCAATACGGAAAAGAAAGCTGTCATATTTACAATTATTTTTATATTACAAGATTACATTTTGAACTTGGAAGCATTGGAGTGGGTGCAGTGTAGATTCACCAGAATAATACCAGGGCTCAGAAGGTTAAATTATGAGGACATTGGCTTGTATTCCCTTGAGTTTGGAAGATTGAGGGTTGATCTGATCGAGGTGTTTAAAATGTTAAAAGGATTCGATAGGCTAGACACAAAGAAACTATTTCCAGTGATGGGGGAATCAAAAATGAGGGGACATAATCTCAAAATTAGAGTTAGGTCAATTAGGAGGGAAATCTGGAAGCATTTTTACACACAAAGGATAGTAGATATCTGGAACTCTCTCGCCCAAAAGGCTGTGGATGCTGAGGCAATTGGAGCTTTCAAGACTGAGATCGATAGATTTTTGTTCAGTAAGGGTATGAAGGGATTATGGAGCTAAGGTGGGTAAATGGAGTTGAGGTACAGATCAGCCATGATCTAATTGAATGGCGGAGCAGGTCCGAGGAGCTGAATGGCCTACTCCTGTTCGCATGTTCCTATGAACTAAATCTGTTGCCAGTGATCACACAGTTTACTTGGTTCAAGAATATTCACTGACATAGGGTTTGGACTAAAACCAGAAAACGTTGGAAACACTCAGCAGGTCAGGAGAGAGAAACAGAGTTAACATTTCAGGTCGAAGACCTTTCATTAGAACCCCTGGTTTGGACCCCTAGCTTTATCTGAGTGCAGTATACCTACTGCTTGCAGTGAGGATGACGTCCCATGTGCTAAGGTACTTTCATCCACCCCAACAGCAATTCAAAGCTCCAGCTATTCTTCACCATTACTGCCTCTATCTATTGATTGTCGATACTGACAGGGATCAAAACATGTTGGGCCATAATTTGCTGTAGCAGGGCATCTAGTCGTCTGCCATTAATTAGACATGTCCTTTGCATTTAGATTTTTAAATATTTTACGAAGCAAGTTGCTGAAAGTGCGAGCTGATAACATCGCAGTGAGAAAAACAGGGCATTGGGGGCCTGAGTAAACAGAACAAGCAACTGTGTATCTCCTTAACCAATCAGATTGAAGGATTATGAAATTAACAGCGCAAGGACAGAGAAGGAAGTGTAAATTAGAGTGGGTGAATTCAATGTCAAATTCAGGTACAGAAAGAGAAATAAAGAGAGGGAAAGAAAGGTTGAATTAAGAGAGAAAAAAAAGAGTCAGAAAGGAAAAGTTAAAAATAAAATTTTAAATTTAAATTTTACATTTTTAAAATCTCCAACAATTAAAACCTGAAGGAATGAGACTCCACACTTGTAATAGTTAATTTTCAGTGTCAGAGAGGTTGATTGATAGTAATTAACAGCTTCACGTTGTTAAAAGGGTACTTAGACTTGAAATGACTTGACGTAAATTTTAGTGGCGAGTTTAGTCTGTGGTAAACTATCCCTCCTCATCCTTCTCGACATGTCTGCTGCCTTTGACAAGGGTGACCACACCATCCTCCTCCAATGCCTCGCTTCTATCGTCTAGCAGGGTGGGACTGTGCTCGCCTGGTTCCATTCTTATTTATTCAGTCATAGCCAGAGAATCACCTGCAATGGTTTCTCTTCCCGCTCCCTTCTATCCTTGGGCCCCTCCTATTTCTCATCTACATGTTCGGCAACATCATCCGAAAACACGACATCGGGTTCCATATGTACGTTGACGACACCCAGCACTACCTCATTACCACCTCTCTCGACCCCTCCACTGTCTCTGATTTGTCACATTGCTTGTCCAACAGCCAGTACTGGAAGAGCAAAAATTGCCTCAAACTAAATATTGGGAAGACCAAAGTCATTGTCTACTTCTAAGACTGTTTACTTCCACCTCCATAACTTTGCCCATCTCCGTCCCTGCCTCAGCTAATCTGCTGCTGAAACCCTCATCTATGCCTTTGTTACCTCTAGACTCAACTAGTCCAATGGTCTGCTGGCTGGCCTCCCATCTTCCGTCCTCGATAAACTTGAGCTAATCCAAAACTCTGCTGCCTGTATCCTAACTCGCACCAAGTCCCATTCACCCATCATCCCTGTGCTCGCTGACCTACATTGGCTTCCGGTCCAGGAACGCCTCGATTTTAAAATTCTCATCCTTGTTTTCAAATCTCTCCATGGCCTCGCCCTCCCTATCTTTGTAACTTCCTACAGCCCTCTGAGATCTTTGTGCTTCTCCAATTCTTGCCTTTTGTGCATCCCTGATATTAATCGTTCCACCATTGTCGCATCTCGGGCAGGAACTTTTGGTTTTCAGTGTTGAGCCAGTCCTGAAGTTCCTGTAGTATTTGTGCATTAAATAACGGCCAATGCCATGAGCCTCACCATTATTTTGACAGGAAATTCTGGCCCAATGTCATGTACATGTTGCACAGTCATGGCTTGACTTGAATATCTTTACGCTTACATGGAGTGCAGCCTCATCAACTGTGGCGGGGGCAAGGGAGCTAATGCAGCATATTGTAAAGTGTACATATTATCTTTGGCCAGGGTCTTTTTCATGTTTGTTATCTCTTAACCACACATACACATTTATCTTCAGGGATCAGCTGTAAGAAAAATCTATTTTGAAGCATGTTGGGTTGCTTAGGTTCGCTGGATGGAATGATCGGGGATGGTTATGGAATAAGATTATAACACTCAGCTTCACAGCACATTCAGTAAACATGACTCTAATACTCTGTTTACACAGCAGACCCTAGTTCGCTTCAGATTTATTGATGCAAAACATGAAATGAGCTCCATCTTTCCTCAGAGTTTATGTTATGCATTTTTGCCAAAGCTGGATAACCATGGGATGACGGGAAAATTCCTGTACAAGATGCACAGTGTGATGTACAGGACAGCAGAAAATCAGGAGAGATTGTAACCATGGCATTGACACAAGGCCGATTTGAAACACTGCCACTTATGCCTACTAAACTTTCCAGCTGCAGTGAAACCCAGTTTGGAATCTAAAGCGACAAAACCTCTTCCACAGCCACACCGCACCCTCCGCCCTGCCTCCCCCCACCCCCACCTCCACCCCCCCCCCATATAAAAAATAAATTCAACACAGTGAAACTGATCTGTTGGAAATAGTAATCACTGTGGTTTCTTTGGCTCCTTGACTGTGGATGATTGATTTTTAATTCATAACTTGGTTGTTATTGCGTCTTTGCATTATCATAAATACTAATCTCATTGTTCTGTGTTCTTCTCGAAGGAAAAAAACTTAAAATGTTTTATATTTCTTATAAAATAAATACTTACATTTACATACGCAAATAGGAACAGGAGTAGGCCATTCAGCCCCTAGAGCCAGTTTCGCCATTCAATTAGATCATGGCTGATCTGTACCTCAATTCTCTTCACCCGCCTTTGCTCCATATCCCTTGATACCCTTACATAATAAAAATCAATCCATCTCAGTCTTGACAATTTCAATTGACTCAGCATACACAAACCTTTGGGTGAGAGAATTCCAGATTTCCACTACCCTTTGTGTGAAAAAAAATGCTTCCTTATTTCACTCCTGAATGACCTAACTCTAATTTTAAGATTATGCCCCTTGTTCTGGATTCTGCCATGAGGAAATAGTTTCTCTGTATCTATCCTATCAGATTCCTTTTAACATTTTAACTACCTCAATTAGTTCACCCCTCAACCTGCCAAACTCTAGGAAATACAAGCCAAGTTTATTCACCCTGTCCCTATATATACACATATTTTATACATATATATATATATACACACACATACACACACATTTTATATAATTGTATGTGTGTATATATATATATATATCACAAATATGCACACATATACATAGACGCATACACATGCACATACGCATACACAACATGTACATACACATTCACATTTACATTTACACCTCTTCCTTGAATTAACCATCATTGAAATATTCATTTTACAGCCCAAGTGAATTTCAGGAAGACATGATTTGTGCATATACAATGCTGACCGATACTCTTTGCCCTCTTCAATTCTGCATCAATGAGTGGAAAAAACCCATATAGCAAAGAGTGAAAGTACGCTGCATTAGTACAACAAGCAAACCTTCCTGCAACTTACCTCTGCCGTGAGCAGCCTGAATATCTTCAAGAGAGATGACAACACCATGACACCAGTGATTGACAAGAGTGACATATACTGAAAATCCATTTGAATGTACATGGAGCTGTGCTCATTTTTAAAAGTGACAGTCACTTAAAACCAGTTACAGCTTTTAAACCAGAATGAGTGATTATCATTCTTAGCGAGCCACACCAAAAAGACTGGCTTTCTTAAACAGATTTGTTTCCTCGACTCTTAAGTATGGTTGGAAAAAAATACATTTATAACAACTAGGAAGAACTGCTCCATTATTTTAGACAAGCTACAACTTGTCCTCCGGGCAATGTAAAATTATACACCCTGATTTTTTCTTCCATTGACTCAATGGAAAGGCCAATTAAGCGAGGTGTAGAACGGGGGCCAATTCGATATCATCCATTTTACTCCATCGGACCGTGGTTAAAATGGTATTTTCCAGCAGTCCGGTTTGGTGAAGAAACACATTAGGGCCGTTTAGGGCCAAATGTGCGCAGCCGGCGGGGAACCTAGCTCACCGGAAGTCAATGTCAGGGGACGGTGCCCACAATTTTCAGGCAGGTGTGGCCAACAGGTGATACTCCACGTGGGAGCGTGCGCTCGGAAAACCGTCCCTGTCGTGTGGTGTGGCACTGAGCCATACAGGACAAGAAATTCCCGCCTTTTGAGTGGAGACGCTGCAATCCGTTCATTAAAATATGGACAGAAAATTCCAATACATGGTCCCATCGGGCCCAACCCCCCCCATCCAAAGTGTGTATTCGGAAAATCGGACCCCCAGTGCTGCAATTAATTCTCGTGTTTACCTCATTTTTTTCTCAGTTTCTTTTCCTTCATCTGGTGTGGTCTCTTAATACTGCAGAACAAAATTCAAAAATAAGAATTTTAGCATGAAGCAATTTCTAGGGCAAGGACATTGTATAACCATTGCCTTTTATTCCAAAGTTGAAAGGGCGATGAACAAAAATGGCGAACTTTGGAAATTTAGTGCACATTAGTGTTATTTTATCAATCCATTTAACAGAAATCAGGCAAATAACCAGTTTTTTTAAATAAACATGTCTTTGGTCTAAATTTAGTCCACTGAATACTTTTAGTTCCTTTGATTACAGAATCAGATATCCTAAATTTAATACTTTCCCAGAGCTGATGAATGGCTGGGTCTGGGGCCTTACTCCTCTGAACAGTAAATGTGCTTCCCACCTCGTAAACCGGCCAGCTGAATAGCAGGAGTTCTGGAACAGTTGCTGATATAACGATGCATGTCCCATAAATTAGGCCCAGCCAGTATTTTCTCTAGTGTAGTCATCTGGTACGGGAGAAACCTTTAACTGATCAGCCTGTGCAAATATGCACCAGATTAGGCAGCGGATGTTGAAAGATGCACAGCTGTTTTGATTTTCTTTTAGTATTATTAAAGGGGTATTGCCACCTGCAGTGAAGCTGGCCTTTTCTTATCCGTTTATAAACATGCGCTGTTAAGTGACTTATTCATCATGAAAGGTCACTTACCTCTGATATTATTGTGCCAAAATGGATAATCGGCTCTTCTAGAAATTTCCCTCCTAGAAGAGTGGGGGATCCCCTTTAAAACATGTATTTCAGTTTATTCTATCTCAAGCCTTTTTTTTCCACCTTTCCCTCTTCTAAGTCGAGCTGGTGTATGGTTTCATAGATGCCAGTAGCCGTCTGCCTCCTCAACCTAACTGGTTTTCCTTTGGGTATAAGTTTGCAGTATCAGCAGGTGATTTGACTCGAGGAGCATCGTAGCCAAGCATGATCCTATCTCCATCCAATATCCAAACACGCACATCTTTCAGCAGGTGAGTAGCAGGATGAATTTTTGGCCCTTTCCTCACCTTCAGACACTGAGGCCAATGGCAGCTCCCTAATGATACCTCAGCACAGACCAGGGATCAAACCTGTATGGTTTAGTAGCACCCCAGCAATGCATGTAGTAACTGAACCAACTGGACAGCCAGCAATATTATTTTTTTTTGTTTCTTCATTTTTGGTTAGCTTTTTCTTTCCCATTCAATCAAGTTTTTTTATTGGTTGTAAATCCTTTGAGTGCCACGTTGAAAAAGTAACACTGCTTCAAGTTGAACCGTAACCAGTAAAACAAGGGGACACAAGTTCAAGCTAGTGAAAGGCAAATATGGCACTGATGTCAGGAAATTCTTCTTTACTCAAAGAGTGACCAGTGCATAAAATGGACATCCAGGTAAGGTAGTGAAGACAAAATCCCTGGAACCAATTGAGAAAGAGTTAGGTATGATGATGAATAAGCAAGGATAATAACAACTTGCATTTAGATAGCACCTTTAATGAAAATGTCCCATGGCCCTTCATAGAAACATAATCAAACAAAAATTGGGGCCCAGATGGCAAAAGGCACAAGCCGCCATTGGTGGGCTGAAGGAGTGGAGGATGAAGAAGGAGAAAGAGGTGGAGAGATGGAGAGGCTTTGGAAGGGAATTCCAGAGCTTAGGGCCTAGGCAGCTGAAGGCAGGGCTGCCAATGGTGGAGCAATGGAATTCGGGGCTGCACAGAAGGTCAGAGTTGGAAGAATGCAGAGTTCTCAGAGGATTGCAGGCCTGAAGAAGGTTACAGAAATAGGGAAGAGTGAGGCCATAATTGCTGAATGGCTGTCCTCAACTCATCTGTCTTGTGATTGATGGGCAGGAAAAGCATGAAGTGATATGTCCTACTGAGATTATTGCATTTGACATTGACTGGACTTACAAGGAAAATCATCTAACTGCCAATCACATCATTTTAGTGAAAAAACAACTTTATTTCCATTTGCGGTTCGTGATAAAATGTCTAATTTTGTAGTTTATCTTTCAGATAGCATTACAATCTTAAATAATGTTGAAGGCATTCTGATGCCAGTATAAAATTAATAGGAAAAAAAAGTTGATGTACGACCAGTTTGGTACCAATTTGTTATCTCATAGAATAAAACAGTATAATATGAATCGGCGCCCAGACTCTACTTTCTATCAGATCCTAGGAAACCGAGAAGTCTAACAGGGCATTCGTATTATGTTGACTGGAGCTTATCACCTACAGATGACACCAAATGTGGTACGTAGGTTGACTTGGTTACTGACAAGAGTCTGCGTCCCCCTGAGCCAGCAGACTTGTACTAACAACTGGATTTTTTTTTATTCGTTCATGGGATGTGGGCATTGCTGGCTAGGCCAACATTTATTGCCCATCCCAAATTGCCCTTGAGAAGGTGTTGGTGAGCCGCCTTCTTGAATCGCTGCAATCCGTGTGGTGAAGATTCTCCCACAGTGCTGTTAGGTAGGGAGATCCAGAGTTTTGATCCAGCGACAATGAAGGAACGACGATATTTTTCCAAGTCGGGATGGTGTGTGACTTGGAGAGGAACGTGCAGATGGTGTTGTTCCCATGTGCCTGCTGCCCTTGTCCTTCCAGGTGGTTGAGGTTGCGGGTTTGGGAGCTGCTGTCGAAGAAGCCTTGGCGAGTTGCTGCAGTGCATCCTGTGGATGGTACACACTGCAGCCACAGTGCGCCGGTGGTGAAGGGGGTGAATGTTTAGGGTGGTGGATGGGGAGCCAATCAAGCGAGCTGGACAGTATTGAGCTTCTTGAGTGTTGTTGGAGCTGCACTCATCCAGGCAAGTGGAGAGTATTCCATCACACTCCTGACTTGTGTCTTGTAGATGGTGGAAAGGCTTTGGGGAGTCAGGGGGTGAGTCACTCGCCGCAGAATACCCAGCCTTTGATGTGCTCTTATAGCCACAGTATTTATGTGGCTGGTCCAGTTAAGTTTCTGGTCAATGGTGACCCCCAGAATGTTGATGGTGGGGGATTTGGCGATGGTAATGCCGTTGAATGTCAAGGGGAGGTGGTTAGACTCTCTATTGTTGGAGATGGTCATTGCCTGGCACTTGTCTGGCGCGAATGTTACTTGCCACTTATGAGCCCAAGCCTGGATATTGTCCAGGTCTTGCTGCATGCGGGCAAGGACTGCTTCATTATCTGAGGAGTTGCGAATGGAACTGAACACTGTGCAATCATCAGCGAACATCCCCATTTCTGACCTTATGATGGAGGGAAGGTCATTGAAGAAGCAGCTGAAGATGGTTGGGCCTAGGACACTGCCCTGAGGAATTCCTGCAGCAATGTCCTGGGGCTGAGGTGATTGGCCTACAACAACCACTACCATCTTCCTTTGTGCTAGGTATGACTCAAACCACTGGAGAGTTTTCCCCGATTCCCATTGACTTCAATTTTACTAGGGCTCCTTGGCGCCACACTCGGTCAAATGCTGCCTTGATGTCAAGGGCAGTCACTCTCACCTCACCTCTGGAATTCAGCTCTTTTGTCTATGTTTGGACCAAGGCTATAATGAGGTCTGGAGCTGAGTGGTTCTGGCGGAACCCAAACTGAGCATCGGTGAACAGGTTATTGGTGAGCAAATGCTGCTTGATAGCACTGTCAACGAGACCTTCCATCACTTTCCCAATGATTGAGAATATACTTATGGGGCAGTAATTGGCCGGATTGGATTTGTCCTGCTTTTTGTGGACAGGACATACCAGGGCAATTTTCCACATTGTCGAGTACATGCCAGTGTTGTAGCTGTACTGGAACAGGTTGGCTAGAGGCGCGGCTAGCTCTGGAGCACAAGTCTTCAGCACTACAGCCGGGATGTTGTCGGGGCCCATAGCTTTTGCTGTATCCAGTGCACTCAGCCTTTTTTTGTTATCTCATGGAGTGAATCGAATTGGCTGAAGACTGGCTTCTGTGATGGTGGGAATATCGGGAGGAGGCCGAGATGAATCATCCACTCGGCACTCCTGGCTGAAGATGGTTGCAAACGCTTCAGCTTTGTCTTTTGCATTCACGTGCTGGACTCCGCCATCATTGAGGATGGGGATGTTTACAGAGCCTCCTCTTCCCATTAGTTGTTTAATTGTCAACCACCATTCATGACTGGATGTGGCAGGACTGCAGAGCTTTGATCTGATCCGTTGGTTGTGGAGTAGCTTAGCTCTGTCTATAGCATGTTGCTTCCGCTGTTTAGTATGCATGTAGTCCTGAGTTGTAGCTTCGCCAGGTTGGCACCTCATTTTTAGGTATGCCTGGTGCTGCTCCTGGCATGCTCTTCTATACTCCTCATTGAACCAGGGTTGATCCCCTAGCTTGTTGGTAATGGTAGAGTGAGGAATATGCCAGGCCATGAGGTTACAGATTGTGCTGGAATACAATTCTGCTGCTGCTGATAACGCACGGCGCCTCATGGATGCCCAGTTTTGAGCTGCTAGATCTGCTCTGAATCTATCCCATTTAGCACGGGCATAGTGCCGCACAACACATTGGATGGTGTCCTCAGTGCGAAGACAGGACTTTGTCTCCACGAGGACTGTGCAGTGGTCACTCCTACCAATACTGTCATGGACAGATGCTTCTGCGACAGGTAGATTGGTGAGGATGAGGTCAAGTAGGTTTTTCCCTCGTTGGTTCGCTCATCACCTGCCGCAGGCTGAGTCTGGCAGCTATTTCCTTCAGGACTCGGCCGGCTCGGTCAGCTGTGGTGCTACCGAGCCACTCTTGGTGATGGAAATTGAAGTCCCCCACCCAGAGTACATTCTGAACATGTGTGCTAAACACTTGGAATTCATTCAAATCTTGGAACGCCACTGTTTATGCATAGACTTGTGTGGTGCGTGTGCGTGTGTGCATGTTTCTGTGCATGTGTGTATACGTGTGTATGCAGTGTGTATATTCACAGTGCTATTCCACATTTCAAATGAAGTTAGAGTATTAGGTAAGTCTATCATGGAAGCTGTGAATGGGGCAGTATTATATTTTACTGCCTCAATCATTCAGTGCCTGTACTATAATGCTGTTGCAACAACAGCTCAAAGTTAGTGAAACTACCGCTACATCTGTACTTCGGCTGCACTGCTTGTGAACGCACAGATGACAGTCACAACATCTGGCCCCGTAGAAATAGTGGCGAATTACTTTGTTAAGATTTTGCTGTTAAAGCTCTGACTTCTTCCCCTACATTCTGCCTGGGGTTGGGAATCAGGAGATTTACATCAGCCTGGCACAAAATACTTGATGCTAATCTCTCGCAGATTTGGACCGAATATCAGCAGTCAGCACATGTGTTGACTAGTATTTTAATACCTCACAGCACTTGAACTGATTTGGGACTGCCCTCAGTGTAAACCTTGGGGGATTGCTTAGAGTTAGGCTTACACTGACCTCGCTAAATGCAATCTCATTGGGATTAAAACTATAAATAGGACACCACTGAGATACTTGAAGTGAAACAGGTTTATGGTGGAAATACCCTTTGGTCCCTCACACGCAGAGCAAGGGGAGGAAAGGAAAGAACAGCTCCACCAACTCCTCAATTCTAATTGTTTTTTTCAGTTAGAAAGGTCTGACACTTATTTGAGCAGTGCTGTTCCATTGTAATGCCTTTTTCGGGAGAGTGGGGAGTGCAGTGAGCTAGATAATGGTCCTTTCACCTCAGCAAATTTTCTTCAAGCCCAATATAAATCAATAAAGTTAAAGTCTTGTCTTTCCCTTTGTCTTCCTGCCTATCTTTCTCTTTCTCTCTCTTTTTAAGGTCCAAGTGAAATTTGCTTTGGCAGTTTTGATTCATGTCTTATTTATACTGTGATCTGGCGAGGCAATCTGGGCTCAGTATGCAAATCTACAGTTGGGGATTGAGTGAAGCAGACTCGTTTATAATACTTGCTCTCAGTAGAGCAAGTCAAAGGATAATTATTCTCTTCATCTATGTGCAAGAATACTGCAAAATTGTTCACAATGTTGAAGAGATTTGTAGGTTGGACACTGTGGGGTGAATCCTCCATGAGTTTGAGATCATTCAAAACTCTGCTGCCCGTATCCTAACTCTCACCAAGTCCCGTTCACCCATCACCCCTGTGTTCACTGACCTATATTGGCACCCAGTTCACCAACACCTCGAATTTAAAATTCTCATCCTTATATTCAAATCCCTCCATGTTCTCGGCCTTCCCTACCTTTGTAACCTCTTTCAGCCCTACAACCCTCCGAGAAGTCTGTGTTCCTCCAATTCTGGCCATCTGTGCATCCCCAAATTCCTTTGCCCCATCGTTGGTGGCCGTGCCTTCAGCTGTCCAGGTCCTAACCTCTGTAATTCCCTACCTAAACTTCACCATCTCTCCACCTCTCTCTCCTCCTTTAAGATGCTCCTTAAAACCTACCTCTTTGACCAAGCTTTTGGTCACCTGTCCTAATGTCTCCTTTTTGGGGTCGGTGTCAAATTTTGTCAGATTTAGCTCCTTTGAAACGCCTTGGGATGCTTTACTATGTTAAAGGTGCTATATAAATGAAAGTTGTTGTTTTTCTGCTGCCTGACAGAAAACGGGCGCAATTAGATCGAAATTAGACAGTTTGCAAAATGGGCAGCTGATTCACTACAGCCTATTTTCCGGCAGGCAGTAAAAGTGAAAATCTACCCCTGTGAACCTGTTTCCATGAATGAATGTGTAAATGTGCAAAAATCATGTAGAGAGGGCAGAAAACATAACAACTGGTATAAGCAAATGTGGCAGGAAGGTTGTAGAAACTTGCGGGGGATAATTTTCAACTTACAGTTGGAACTTAGAACCAGAGTTGCGGGTCGACCGCTTACTATAGCAACAATGTCCATTTTGCGCTCCGGTGTCAAGTTGAAAATGACCCTTTGGTTTTCAGCTCACCTCTAGTTGATCTTAAGTCACCAGATGACCTGATAGATTATGAAGGGTTATAATAAAGTAAATAGTAATATGTTGTTTCCACTGATTGGCAAAATGGTAAAGGGACGGCACGCATTTAAGATAATCACAAGAAGAAATAAAGGGGAGTTTAGAAAAAAAAGTTGTTTGCTTGGAGGGTGGTCAGAATGTGGAATTCTGTGCCACAAATCATTGTTGAAGCAGAATCCATAAATTATTTTAAATGGGAATTGGACAGTTGCTTGAAAAAGAGGGATATATGTTACACACATGATATAAGGAGCAAAAAAGAGACTGGGATTAGACTAAGTAACTCGTGGAGAAAAACCAGCGCAGACTTGATGGGTCGAATGGTATGTTGCTGTGTTATGGCATTCTATGACTATGATTTACACCAGTATTTGGTCAAATTAATGTATTTAAATCGGCTCCAACCCTCCACAAATATTTGGGTTGATGTATGTTGAGAAATGAAGGCCATCTTTTGTACCCAATTCATCCTCTTAATAATACAAATGAGGTGTCAGACTTGGGACCAGAACACAAAACTTCTGAGAATATGACAGTACTGTTCACAGACCCGTGAGGGCAGATTTTTGCATCAGGAATGGTGGAGCTGCAGAGGGTTGGGTTGAAGCATGATGATTACTGAGTTTAGAAATGTACAAACTCTGCCCATTTAAATTTTGGACAATCAAAATTCAAAACATTTAAAGTGAACTGACAAACAATAAAAACAACTCCAACTCAATGCAATTTTATTCAGTCAGACTCTGTTCCTGGAATGGCCAGGAGCAAACTGTTGCAACATGAATTTTAATTATGTCATTTTAATAGTAAATATGCAGCACCAGTCACAATTGCCAATGCAGTGATGTTATTACTTGGCTGATCGTGTTACTGCATCCTCACCTTATTCCTAAACATTGTAAAGTGCCTTTAAAGATGCTTTAACGTGACAACAGTGGCCCTTTTAACATGTTAACCTCAGTCCTGGCATCTTCTGCAGATAAAAATCCGCTTAATCTTAATCCTAATCAGTTACATTCAGAAGTTCCGATAATGGGAATCAAATCTGCTTTGCCTTTTTTGTTTGAATATTTAGAATGAATATATTTAATAATAAGGCCTTCAGCACATTGAATACTCTTTGTAAGCAGAGAGACTTCTGTCAGTCATGAGGTTTTCTGTCACCATTAGTAAAGCAGCTGTGTAAATAGTATTTGCCACGTGTTGAAAACCTGGTCAGAATGATTTTGATTTCCTTTTCTCCTCAAACTGCTTCCCTTTCTGGTAGCATGTAGTACAGTGACAAATGTAGCAGGTTCTTTCCCTCCTCTTCAACCCCCTCACTCCTCTTCCTGCTCCTTCTTATTCATTTATCTTCTTCACCTCACACAACTTACATAAAAACATAACAAATAGGAGCAGGGCCATGCGGCCCCTCAAAACTGTTCTGCCATACAATAAGATCATGGCTGATCTTCGACCTCAACTCCGCTTTCCCATTGATCCCCATATCCCTTGATTCCTTTAGAGTCCAAAAATCTATTGATCTCAGTCTTGAACATATTCAACGACTGAGCCTTCACAGCCCTGTGGGTAGAGAAATCGAAAGATTCACAACCCTCTGAGTGAAGAAATTTCTCCTTATCTCAGTCCAAAATGGCTGACCCTGTATCCTGAGACTATGCCCCCTAGTTCTCCATCCAGGGGAGACAGCCTCTCGCATCTACCCTGTCGAGCCCTCTCAGAATCTTATATGTTTCAATGAGATCACCTCTCATTCTTCTAAACTTCAGAGAGTATAAGCCCATTCTACTCAATCTCTCCTCATAGGACAACCTTCTCATCCCAAGAATCAATCTAGTGAACCTTCGTTGCACCGCCTCTAAGGCAAGTATATCCTTCCTTAGGTAAGGAGACCAAAACTGTACACAGTACTCCAGGTGTGGTCTCACCAAAGCCTTGTACAATTGCAGCAAGACTTCCTTACTCTTGTACTCCAACCCACTTGCAATAAAGGCCAACATACGATCTGCCTTTCTAATTGCTTGCTGTGCTTGTATGTTAATTTCTGTGTTTCATGAACAAGGACCCCCAAAATCCCTCTGAACACCAGCATTTAATAGTTTCTCACCATTTAAAAAATATTCCATTTTTCTATTCTTCCTACCAAAGTGAATAATCTCACACTTCCCCACATTATACTCATCTGCCACCTTATTGCCCACTCACTTATCCTGTCTATACCCCTTTGCAGCCTCTTTGTGTCCTCCTCACAGCTTACTTTCCCACCTAGCTTTGTATCGTCAGCAAATTTGAATACATTACATTTGGTCCCTTCATCTAAATCATTAATATAGATTGTAAATAGCTGAGGCGCCAGCACTGATCCTTGCGGCACCCCACTAGTTACAGCCTGCCAACCTGAAAATGACTTGTTTATTCCTATTCTTTTTTCTGTTTGTTAACCAATCCTATATCCATGCTAATATATTACCCCCAATCCCGTGAGCCCTTATCTTATGTAACAACCTTTCGTGTGGCACCTTATCGAATGCCTTTTGAAAATCCAAATATACTACGTCCACTGGTTCCCCTTTATCTACCCTGCTAGTTACATCCTCAAAAACTCTAATAGATTTGTCAAACACGATTTCCCTTTCATAAAACCATGTTGACTCTGCATAATCATATTATAATTTCCTAAATGCCCCATTATCACGTCCTTAATAATAGATTCCAGCAGTTTCCTCATCACTGATGTCAGGTTAACTGGCCTATAGTTCCCTGTTTTCTCTCTCCCTCCTTTCTTGAATAGAGGTGTTACATTTGCTACCTTCCAATTTACTGGGACAGTTCTGGAATCTAGGGAATTTTGGAAGATCACAACCAATGCATCCACTATCTCTGCAGCCACCTCTTTTATAACCCTAGGATGTAGGCCATCGGGTCCAGGGGGTTTGTCGGCTTTTAGTTCCATTAATTTCTCCGGTTCTTTATTATTCTTAATTACTTTAAGTTCCTCACTCCCATTAGACCCTTGGTTCCCCATTATTTCTGATATGTTTTTTGTGTCTTCTACTGTGAAGGCAGATACAAAATATTTGTTTAACGTCTCTGCCATTTCCTTATTCCTCATTATAATTTCTCCTGTCTCAGCCTCTAAGGGACCCACGTTTACTTTTGCTATTCTCTTCCTTCTTACTCTCTTGTAGAAGCTTTTACAATCTGTTTTTATATTTCTTGCTAGTTTACTCTCATTCTATTTTCTCTATTTCTCAATTGTTTGGTCATCTTTTGCTGGTTTCTAAAACTCTTTCCTCAGGCTTACTACTCTTCTTGGCAACATTATAAACCTCTTTTAATCTAATACTATCCTTAACTTCTTTAGTTAGCCACAGATGGATCACTTTTCCCATGGAGTTTTTATTCCTCAATGGAATGTCTATTCATTGAGAATATTGAAATATTTCTTTAAAAATGTTTGCCATTGCTTATCAACTTTTCCTCCAACTTACTCTTCCTCCTCCTTTTTCCTCCTTTCATCTTAACATTAAAATTTCTCCCACTTTAGATAACGATCATTATTCTTCAGATGCGAGAGATTGTGTTTCTTAGTGTGGGATGGATTGGCATGCTTGAACTTTGGTATTGCACCTTTAGGAATCTGAGTTTGAATTCAGCCAAGAATGAGGGGATGAATGGCTCCTCTCTCTGTTGGTTAACTGTCTCATGGGAAATGAGTTTGGGGCAGTATCAATAACCAAGTTCCCTGTGTGCTAGGATATGTCTGCCTTAAATCAAGCCAAATGGCACTAAAATGACAACTTCATTCAAAGATGACATAAGGATGACTGGCAAGGGAAATGGAAACATTTACACTGGTATAAGTCGGGGGTGTTGATCTGAGGTTGAGATGAATGTACATTGTTGTGGTAAGACTTCATCTTGCTTCATTTGATTGTGTTAAACTGAGCCTTAGAACCCTTGGTGCTAACATTGGGTGACAAAGGGAAACTACTGCAGCATGTAATGAATTTGTGTGCTCTGTGTGCTGCATGGTACATCCAGAACTATGGAGGATATTTTACAAATTCAAGCTCCCGGTGCAAAGATTTCCATGCTGAAAGCACAGATTCAAAATTTTGGCATGCTCTCCCAGTGCATTAAAAATAATAGAGAGAAATTCATGGGGAAGAATGCCCAAGTTAATGTTATGGTTGACCTTGTCCAGAACAGTAGAACCAGAGAACACAGCCTACGCTTGGAGGGGGATAAATTCAAAACTAATCTGCAGAAACAATATTTCAGTGAGCGAGTGGTCAATCTTTGGAACAGTCTCCCCAGGGAGAAAGTGGAAACAGTTCGTATTGATACATTCAGATGCAAATTAGATAGATTTCCTTCAGAAAATAATATTTTGGGATATAGTGTATGAATAATTAGAGACGTAACATGTGGTAAGTGTAGCATGCTTGGGAGGAACAGGTGACATAGGAACATAGGAATATAGGAACAGGAGTAGGCCATTCAGCCCCTCGTGCCTGCTCCGCCATTTGATAAGATCATGGCTGATCTGTGATCTAACTCCATATACCCGCCTTTGGCCCATATCCCTTAATACCTTTGATTGCCAAAAAGCTATCTATCTCAGATTTAAATTTAGCAATTGAGCTAGTATCAATTGACTTTGGACCTATGGTTCCCAAAGCTCTCCACTACTGGGGTTTTCCTTGCATCATGCCTGGATCTGTTGTAGACTAATTGATAGAGATTGATTGCTATGATTAATCAACAACTCTGTTATTGTTGTATCCTGTGACTACCAGAATGGTAGAAGACCATGGTAGTTTTTCATCTCGCAATTCTTATGTTCCTATTTATGCTCTTGCTAGGTGAAGCTGCAAGCTGGGTGCACAAATTCATAAAATTACCTTTATATGTATAAGGTGGAATAAAACAAGAAGCTTGGTGTTGGTGCTGCCCAGTTTTTTTAGTTAATATCTTGATGCCAGATACACAACTGAGCAAGTGGATGGATAGATGGATAGAGTGAGTGGAGTGCAAGCTAGGCAAGACAAGACAAGGCATGTGCTGAAGGCTTATGCACACACGCAATGATGGCTGAGATGACAATAGTTGTCTAATTATGTACAATACTAACCAGGGCTGACTCCCCAATCGGGCGCTCCGACTGAGAAGCAGCAGTCCTCGGGGATGGTGGTCAGGAAATTGTGAGTCTGCAACTTCTGAATTTCCATCCATTTAAATTATTGGATGGAGAATCAGGGAACTGCGATTTCCCAGCCAGCGTTCCCTGTAAGTCCCACTCCTTACCAGGAGCACCCGATCAGGGAATCAACCCTACTGCTTACTAAATTTCTTCTTTAATTCACTTTCTAAAACAGGCTCATATACAACACACCAAAAAACCTCCTACGTCAAATGGGACCAAGTACTTTTATCTGCAAAGGAAGACATTTGTAATATCAAATAAACTGTCCACTGTCAATGGAAAATTAAGCAAAGAAAAAGAAAGAAAGAAATTGCACTGATATAGCTCCTTTCACGACCTCAGGACATTCTAAAGTGAGTTACAGCCAATGAAGTACAATTGAAGTGTCGGTTGTAATGCAGGAAAAGCGGCAACCAATTTGTGCACAGCAAGCTCCCACATACAGCAATGTGACAATGACCAAATAATCTGTTTTAGTGATGTTGGTTGAGGGATAAATATTGGCCAGGACACCGGGGAGGACTGCTCTGTTCTTCATTAAAATAGTGCCATGGGATCTTTGCATCCAACTGAGAGGGCAGACTGGGCCTCGGTTTAACGTCTCATCCAAAAGACAGCACCTCTGACAGTGCAGCACTCCCTCAGTAGTGCACTGAAGTGTCAGCTTAGATTTTTGTGCTCAAGTCTCTGGAGTGGGACTTGAACCCACAACCTTCTGACTCAGAGGCTATTTTATTTGAAAAATTCACTGCTTAGCATATATAGTACAAATAGATACCAGATGCCTTCAAGTAAATTTAAGGCAGTAATCCAGTTGAGGAGCTCAAATTACAGTTAAGCTCTTGTGGTTTATGATGTCATCTAACCCAATCAATTGGACTACTGTCTTGTAATTTGCTGACAGGCATCCAATATCATCTGCACCCCAAATGAAACAAAATTGCTGCACCTTGTATTTTTATGCGTAATATGCTGTACTACCCGTACACCCAAAGTAAAGGAAAGCAGGAATATGAGTGTTGCCAGCAAAGCTCAATTATGATTTTGCCCTGTATCTGACCCTCTGTGGACATGACATGAATACATCACAAATCGCTTCACTTTTCAACGCAGGATCTTTTCTTGTTTCAACCATTACTCGAATATGTAGACTGTGGACATCTACCCAAGTTTCAGATGATATGTAGGAGTAGCTTGATGGGAAATCAAGCAAGTTACTCATTGTCTTGATTTGGGTACATGGGTATCAATAGTTTGTTGTTGGACCTCGTTTGTACTTTTTGCTAGAAAGATAATTGGAGCTGGAGTCATTCTCAATTGGATGGAAATTTTCATTTGATCCAAAAATGTCTGGATCAATTTTCTGAATGTAACATACACCAATCAGCTCATCATCCTTCTCTATTGCAAACATTTCTCCAAGGGGCCGATTTTTGGGTGACAGAGCGGGTGCATTGGGGGGCTCCAAAAATCGCTAAAACGCCAAGTGGGTTCGGAGCCTGGCTCCAACCCGCTGACTTCCGGGTTCCCCAGTGATACGTCCGGGTGCATGAGTGCGGGAGTCCCACCGGCAATTAAAGCCGGAGGGATGAAAATTTGCATAGTTTCTCCGATAATTGAGGTACTTGAACTATTTGATTGACTCGACATTTTAGCAGGGGTGCGATTTTGAAGCATCCTCAGCAGGTTTCCCGTGCTGTAGGAAACACTCCCTGTTGCAACAGACGTGTTTCAGTCAGCAGCCAGTGGGAGATGCAAATGCTTATTTGACAAGTGGGGAGAAAACATCATTTATTGCAGCAGGGCACTCTGTCACTTCAGACAAAATTTTGGCTGCAAAACCTTTGTGTTTTCACTCAAAATTCTTACTTTCCACCAAAAACTCAGCTGTATTTAACGACATTGTGGACCCCCTCAAACTCACACCGTCAGGATGGGGGGCGCCATGGCTACATCACTACATCCGAGGACGAACAACATCACCAGCCTCACCAGGCACAGCGTCCACCTCTGCCACTTGGAACTCCACAACACAGTGCTGCACCACAGGCACCTGCACAACAGCATAGAGGGCAACAACAGAGAGAGCAACATCGCAGGAGGTACTACCCTTGCAACAAGGTCTACAGACCGAGGCTCAGCTTCCTGGACCTCTCTGAGGAGCAGTGCATTCGGAGGCTCAGAGTCAGTCGCCAGGCAGTCACAGACATCTGCAGCCTCCTTCATGCCGAGCTGCTCCCAGCTGGGCCGAGCAGCATTTCCTTACCTGTCGCTGTTAAAGTCACCACTGCCCTCAACTTCTTCGCCTCTGGATCATTGCAGGGTGCCGCCGGGAACATCGCAGGGGTCTCTCAGTCGTCTGCAAACAAGTGTATAAGGCAGGTCACCGACGGCTTGTTTCGCAGAGCTTTGCACTACATCAACTTCCCCATGGATGACCTTAGCCAAACGGAGAAGGCAGTGGGATTCCATGCTGTGGTTGGTCTCCCATGGTGTAGGGTGTAATTCATTGCACCCATATAGCAATAGGAGCACCTCCACACAAGCTAGGACTGTTCATCAACAGGAAGGGCGAACACTTGATCAACACTCAGCTCATCTGTGACCACGGCAAGAGATTCCTTCACGTGTGCGCCCGATACCCTGGCAGCTGCCACGATTCCTTCATCCTCCGGGAGTCCAACATCCCGCCCCTCTTCCAGGCACCGAACACCTGTATGGACTGGCCCCTCGGGGACAAGGGATACCCCCTGCACACGTGGCTCATGACACCTCTGAGGAACCCCACTACTGAGCAACAGCGTCGATATAACGACAGCCACATTGCTACCAGGTCTACAATTGAGCAGGATATAGGGCTGCTCAAGATGTGCTTCAGGTGCTTTGATCGTTCTGAGGGAGCGCTTCAATACACACCAGACAGAGTGAGATGCATTATAGTCATGTGTTGTGCCCTGAACAACAATGGCACAACAGAGAGGGGTGCCGCTGGAGGAGGCCCCATCCACCTCTGCCACCCACATTGAGGAGGAAGAGGAGGAGGAAGACGAGGAGGAGGAGGAGCAGGAGCAATCCATGGGCAGAACAGCGGCTCACCTAGCTGCCCGTGAGGCCAGGGAGTCATTGATATGTGAACGGTTCTCCTAACATCAGACAGTGTGTAGAGTCCAGTCCTTACCACCTGGATCGAGCAACGGCCACACCAGCTGCCCCCCACTCCCGGCAGAAAACAGTCCTGCAAATACACATATGCCCACTGTAGAGTGACCCAATGGATGGTATCAAGTGTAGGTACTCATGGTGAACCTCATGAAAGGGCCTTATTACAGAAGCCAGTCAAGAATGGCCAAAACGTGATCGTGGTGGTGACAATAATAATATTTAATGTGAGTTTAACAAAAAGCAAACAAAAGTGAAAAACATGATCAACCGTCAAACAACCTTGTGCATCCCCTTCGTGCTTAGAAAAGCTTCACCTTTCGCTTCTGACGACTTCCACATGGTGCATCCTCTGTGGCTGCAGCAGAGGTAGTGGCAGATTGCTCTTGTTCATGCCCTGACTGACTGGATGCATTGGGCCTATGCCCTCTGGGTTTTCGTGCCTGTGAGGGGCCCTCCAAAGACTGCTCCACCTGCACCTGTGCAGGGGCAGACTCGGCCACCTGGAGAGGAGGGAGCATTGCGGGTACTGGTTGAGAGGGGGGCAATGGGTGAGACGTGGGGGCGTTTGAGTGGCTTCCCCACTTCCATGTCCCCTTTCGCCATCATCCCTCCCCTGGCCCAGGCCCACACCACACCTACCATTCTGCTGGACAACAGCTTGGAGGACCTGTGTGAAGCCTTGTAAGGCCAGTGCTAGTGTATCTGCCGTTGTCAGGGCCTGAATGGACTCAGTTGTGAGCCGTGCTTGAAGTTCCATGAAGGCTAGTCTTCCCTCCATTGCCGACATTTCCGCACTTACCCGCAACACTATCTCAGAGATGCTCCCACGTCCCTCTGACAGTATCCCAGAGATTTCCTCCCATACCTGTGCCACCATTCGCTCATGCTGGAGTTGGGCTCCTCCATCCTCTGTGCGTTTGTGGAGAGTGCGCATGGCATCTGTTCCAGCACCTCAAAAATGTGCTGCTGCCCCTCGATCATTCTCCTTTTAAAGGATGGCCCTCAGGGTTCAGCTTCTGTGTCCAGCTGAGCAGAGCCTGTAGAGGAGTGGTCCCACCGACGCGGACTCTCCACTGCTGTCCCTGCCACCAGTGTCTGCTTGTGCTCACATGTGTGTGGTAACTCACCATGTGCGACCCCAACTAACTGCGGACTGGGACCCACCAAGGTGTGTGTATCTGCGCTGGTGGATGGCTCACTCAGATGTGATGATGCATCCTCAGAGGCCGGCAGGTCCTCTGAGGAATCGCCTTCCGCCATCACAGCAGTTGCTGTAAGCCCTGTAAGAGAACAGAAGGCAATATTAAGCATGATCACAGATGTGTCACAGATGAGCTTAATGAAGTGCTGAAGATGGCAAGGCATGTTAACATCAATTCATATTGTGTGTGTTGAATGTTAAAGTTATGTCACCAGATGTTTGTTGGGTGCCAGTCTCAGTGTCCCCGACGGACAGGCACTCGAGGGTGCGGCTCAGCTCCAGTAAATCCTGCTCCATGTCTGTGAGGACAACTACCTGTTGTGGCCCCACTCCGGCCCTCGCCCGCTCCCGTGCATTCTGGCTCTCTTCTCCTATAAGGGGAGAAAGTACAGATGCGTGAGTTACTGATGGTGATGTGGCCAACCTCTGAATGCATTGGTTTGGGTGCTGCTGACCGTGATAGAGCTGCATCAGAGGGTGAGTGTGAGACAGAGCAATGTCATTGGATGAGGATTGGGTTGAGTGGTAGTGGTGCGGTGAGTAATGGGGAGGTGAGGAAGTGGTGAGGAAATGCAAGTAAGTTGAGGATGAGCTTTGAGTGGGTGTGAGGAGTGATGTGATAGAGTAGTGTTGGCAGTGCAGAATGAGTTGGTGGGGTGGGGGCAGTGATGTGGAAGACGGAATGTAGGAGAATCGGTAAGTGTACTCACTTTGACTGACCTAGTTAGGTCATTGAAGCGCTTCCTGCACTGGATCCAGGTGCGGGAGATGTTGCTGCTGCTGGTGACCTCCTCTGCCACCTCGAGTCAGGCCTTCTTGGTGGCAGAGGCGGGCCACTTCCTCCCGTCCGCCGGGTAGAACACATCCTTCCTCCTCCTCACACCATCCAGTCGCACCTGGAGTGGGGCATCACTGAATCTAGGAGCAGCCTTTCCCCTGTGCTACTCCATTGTCATTGGAGGACTGCCCCTTTAAATAGAGCTCCTCCTCCTGACAGCCTGTGATGCGGGTGCGCAGTCCGCCCGCTGCACAGCTTTCGGACGGCAATTCCGGAAGCCACGTTAAGTGGCTCCAATTTACCCGCGGTCGTGTAGGGAATGGACATGTTTTATTGGGCGGGTTACCCAATTGTGTTGGGTTCAAGCTGCTTGAGGAGGAAGATGCTATTGCTAGCCGTGATGACTTCCTTCTAATTTCTCTAACTCTTGTCTTCAACAACTTCTTCCAATAATTTTGAAGTTATCCTTGTCAGATTGTCTGATTCTTGACTCCAAGGGCCCGATTTTAGCACCTGCTATCGGGTGCGTTCTCGGCGGGGGGGGCCCGGAAAATCGCGAAATCCAGGAGCGGGACCGGATCACGCCTCGACCCCGCCCACTTCCGGGTTCCCCGCTGACGCGCCGGCGTGCGCGCGCAGCCCCCGCTGGTGGGAATCCCGCAGGCAATTAAAGCCAGCGGTATGCCACTTGACTATATTTAGTTTGGTATTTCAGGTCATTAACTGACCTGATTAAGGGACTGTGTGTGATTTTTGATCAACATGGGACTGTTTCCCACACTGGGGGAAACACTCCCAGCTCGAATGGACGTGTTGCAGCTGTCAGCCTGTGGCAGCTGCAAAGGTCCATTTGACAGGTCGGGGGGGGAGACCCTCAGCCATTGCAGGAGGCCACTCTGTCACTTGGGACAAAGTTTGGCCTCCACCACCCTCCTCCTGACGGTCAAAGTCACCAACCTGCACACTTACCCCGGGGTCCGGAGACATGTACCTACCTTGCGGACCCCCTCAGATGTACATCTTGCAGATGGGGGCCGCCGTAGCTGCAGTCATGACCTCCTCAGAGGGCAAACAGTATCACCAGCCTCACCAGCCTCGCCATCCATGCCGTCCACCTCTGACACGTGGAGCTCCACAACAAAGTGCTGTGACACATCCACCTGTACAGCAGGAGGGAGGGCTACCGCAGAGAGAGATGCGTCGCAGAGGGCACTACCCTCGCCACAGGTTCCACAGACCGAGGCTCAGCCTCCTGGACCTCTCTGAGCAGCAGTGCACACGGAGGCTCAGAGTCACTCGACATGTAGCCATGGACATCTGCAGCCTCTTTCATGCCGAGCTGCTCCTGGCTGGCCCGAGCACCATCTTCCTACCTGTCGCTGTCAAAGTCACAACTGCCCTCCCGAACTTCTCCACAGCCTTCCAGGGTGCAACCGGGGACATCGCCGACGTCTCTCAGTCGTCTGCGCAGAAGAGCCCTGCAAATACACCCACACCCACTCTGCAGTGACACAATGGGTGGCATCAGTGGTGGGTCCTCATAGTGATACCCAGGAGCGGGCATTATTGCACAAACCGGACAGGATTCGCGAAGACATGGCAGTAGTGGTGCCAATATAATGTGTGATGTGAGTTGTTCTGAAATTCAATATAAGTAACAACCATGACAAACCCTCAGACACCCTCGTGCATCCCCTTCATGCTCACGGCACGTTTGCCTTACGCTGCCTACTGCACATATGTGATGCATGCCCTGTGGCTGCAGCACAGGTGGTGGCAGGTTGAGTGAGGCTGGCCGTGAGAGAGATGCACGAGAGGGTGAGTATGGGATAGAGCCATGAGATTGTATGAGGATTGGGTTGAGTGGTAGTGGCGGGGTGAGTACTGGCGAGGTGAGTAGGTGCAGGTAAGATGAGGATGGGATTTGAGTGGGTATGAGGGGTGATGTGACAGAGTAGTGTTGGCAGTGCCGAAGGAGATGTGGGGTGGGGGCAGTGATGTGGCAGACGGAGTGTAGGGGAAAGACTACGTGTACTCACTTTGGCTGACCTACTGAGGTCATTGGACCGCCTCCTGCACTGTATGCAGGTGGGCGATATGTTGGTGGCGCAGGTGACCCCCTCTGCCACCTCGAGCCAGGCCTTCCTGGTGGCGGAGGCGGGCCGCTTCCTCCCGCCCGACGGGTGGAAGATCTCTGTCCTCCCCCTCCTCCTCACCCCATGTTTTGATACCTGGGGTGAGGCATCATTAAACTGGAAGCAGCCTTCCCCCTGGGCTGCTCCATGCAGTCATCTTTGCTATTGGTTGCAGCATCTGTCAGTGGAGGACTGCCCCTTTAAATAGAGCGCTTCCAGCTGACAGATCTTACTGCACATGCGCAGCCCGCCCAACGCGCAGATCAGCAGCGGGGAACCCGGAGGAGCAGGTAAGTGAATCCAATTAGTGGGTTGCCTGCTACGATCGCGCGGGAAACCCACTAATTTCACCGGGCGAGTTACCAACGCGCCCGATTGCCCATCCGCAGAGAACCCGCACCCCTGGTAAAATCGGGCCCCAATTCTCTGTTTGTCCTTGTGGGTGACTGGTATTTTGAAACCTTTGATTGGAATCAATAGGGACGATTTTCAACTGCCGGCTGCCTATTTTTTCGCCTGAAATATAGACGGCTGGCAATTAAAAATTGGAGAGGGCACCTCAGCCACTCCATTAAGTGGAATGGCTGATGGTTGCCAAACACAATTTTCAAGCAGAGCTGTGAATAAGTGTGCACCACGCCTTCCTGTTTTGTTCATAAGGCTGTTTAAATATACAAATCGGGGTCCTACTCCGGCAGTAGGGCCCCAATTACAATTAGGGACATGGGAACAGGAGTAGGCCATTCAGCCCCTCGAGCATCCTCCACTATTTAATTAGATCATGGCTGATCTGTATCTTAAGTCCATTTATCCGTCTGGGTTCAATATCCCCTTATGGTAACAGAGAGGGTTGACGTGGATAGTGCGGTTGATGTGTATATAGACTATCAAAAGGCGTTTGATAAAGTACCACATAATAAACTTGAAGCAAGATTGAAGCCAGTGGGATTATAGGGGCAGTGGCAGCATGGATGGGAAATTGCTAAGGGTCAGAAAGCAGAGAGTTGTGGTGAACAGTTGTTTTTCAGACTGGAGAGAAGTATGCATTGGTGTCCCCCAGGGGTCGGCATTAGGACCACTGCTCTTTTAGATATATGTATATAAATGTATTAGAGCTTTTGAGGGTGTAATTAGCAGGGTAGATAAGGGGGAACCAATGGACGTAGTATATTTGGATTTTCAAAAAATGATAAGGTGCCACACAAGAGGTTGTTACACAAGATTCGGGCTCATGGGATTGGGGGTAATATATTTGAGGATTGGGTAACCGACAGAAAACAGAGAGTAGGAATAAACGGGTCATTTTTAGGTTGGCAGGTTGTAACTAGTGGAGTGCTGCAATGATCAGTGCTTGAGCCTCAGCTATTTACAATCTATATCAATGACTTAGATGAAGGGACCGAGTGTAATGTATCCAAGTTTGCTGACGATACAAAGCTAGGTGGGAAAGTAAGCTGCAAGGAGGATGCAAAGAGGCTGCAAAGGGATATAGATAGGTTAAGTGAGTGGGTGAGAAGGTGGCAGATGGAGTATAATGTGGGGAAATGTGAAATTATCCACTTTGGTAGGAAGAATAGAAAAGCAGAATATGTTTTAAAGGGTGAGAGACTAAGAAATGTTGGTATTCAGAGGGATTTGGGTGTCCTTATACATGAATCACAGAAAATTAACATGCAGGTACAGCAAGCAATTAGGAAGGCAAATGGAATGTCAGCCTTAATTGCAAGGGGGTTTGAGTGCAAGAGTAAGGAGGTTCTTGCTGCAATTACATAGGGCTCTGGTGAGACCACACCTAGAGTACTATGTAGAGTTTTGATCTCCTTACCTAAGGAAGAATATACTTGCCTTAGAGGCGGTGCAACAAAGGTTCACAAGATTGATTCCTGGGATGAGAGGATTGTCCTATAAGGAGAGATAGAGTAGTATGGGCCTATGTTCTCTGAAGTTTAGAAGAATGAGAGGTGATCTCATTGAAACATATAAAATCCTTAGAGGGTTTGACAGGGTAGATGCTGAGATGCTGTTTCCCCTGGCTGAGAGTTTAGAACTAGGGGCAATGGTCTCGAGTTAAGGGGTCAGCAATTTAGGACTGAGATGAGGAAAATTTTCTTCATGCAGAGGGTTGTGAATCTTTGGAATTTTCTACTCCAGAGGGCTGTGGAGGTTCAGTCGTTGAGTATATTCTAGACGGAGATTGATAGATTTTTGGACACTAAGGGAATCAAGGAATATGAGGATAAGGTGGGAAAGTGGCTTTGAGGTTGAAGATCAGCCATCAGCCTTATTGAATGGTGGAGCAGGCTTGAGGTGCTGTATGGCCTACTCCTGCTCCTATTTCTTATGTTTCCTATGTTTCTTATGTTTCTTATATTAATGGCCTGGACTTGCGCATACAAAGCATATTTTCAATGTTTGCCGAAGACACGAAACTCAGATATGTAGCAAACAATGAGGAGGATAGTAACAGACTTCAGGAGGACATAGACAGACTGGTGAAATGGGCAGACACAAGGCAAATGAAGTTTAACACAGAGAATTGTGAAATGATTCATTTTGTTAGACAGAATGAGGAGAGGCAATATAAACTAAATGGTACAATTTGAAAGAGGGTGCAAGAACAGAGAGACCTGAGGGGATACGTACACAAATCTTTGAAGGTGGCAGGAGAAGATGAGAAGGCTGTTAAAAAGCCATATGGGATCCTTGGCTTTATAAGTAGAGGCATGGAGTACAAAAGCAAGGAAGTTATGCTAAAGCTTTACAAAACACTGGTTAGGCCCCAACTGGAGTATTGTGGCCAATTCTGGGCACCACACTTTAGGAAGGATGTTAAAGTCTTTAGAGAGGGTGCAGACGAGATTTACTAGAATGGTATCAGTGATGCGGGACTTCGGTTATGTGGAGAAATTAGAGAAGCTGGGATTGTTCTCCTTAGAGCAGAGAAGGTTAAGGGGAAATTTGATAGAGGTGTTCAAAATCATGAATGGTTTTGATTGAGTAAACATGGAGAATCTGTTTCCAGTGGCAGAAGGGTCAGTAACCAAAGGACACAGATTTAAGGTAATTGGCAAAAGTACCAAAGGCGACATGAAGAAAAAAATGATCTGGAACGCACTGCCAGAACGGGTGGTGGAAGCAGATTCAATAATAACTTTCAAAGGGGAATTGGATAAATATTTGAAGGGGAAAAAGTTGCAGGGCTATGAGGAAAGAGCAGGGGAGTGGGACTACTCTTTCAAAGAGCCGGCAGAGGCTCGATGAGCCAAATGGTCTCCTTCCATAGACTGTATCATTCTATGGTTCCATGATTCTATAACAGTAATATCTTGTGGACTTCCATTCACCCTCAATTCTGTAGAGTCAATGACTGTGCTGAATGATTTTTGGCAAGACATTTAGTGGTACCCTGACAAGATACCATAAAAGAAAAAGATGCAAAAATAAACTTTTAGGTTCCTTCACACTCCACTCAAATTTCTTTACAGCAGAGTATCTCCTTCTGGTTATCCCTCGCTGAAATTATTTCTCTTAAATTTTGACACATATTCAACAGACAACTCAATAATGATCAGCCAAGCATTTTCCCAATTGCCAGAGATTTCTTGGTCACATGGGTGGTCGTAACACCAAACCAAATAAAAGTGACTTAAAATATCGTGTGATCAATCATCAGTCTCTGTGCAGTAAATACTAGCCAGTCACAAAACGCTCTGCATGGTATTTCCTTTTACTTACTAGGTGAACAAAAATACTCATTAGAAACAATTAAAATTAATAATCCAAACTTAAATGGGCCAAATTGGGCAAAATTTGGGTATTGACAACAGACCAATTTAGGTTACATTGTTGCTGAATACTGTTCAGCTCTTATCAGGCACTGCCATTTCTGTCACCTGCTTAGATTTCACAGAACAGATTCTCTTACAAAATTATGTTTGCAATATAATATTGGCCAAAATACAAGAAACAACCCAAAGTGTAGTATTATGCTTTGTTTTTTGGCAAATACACAAGAAACAAATTTTAACAGCCAGTGTTTTACGATTGCCCAGTAAATTTATAAAGAACCTAAAGTCAGTAATTTTCCTCAGAGCAACATTATAAATGTTTTCAGTGCTTTATTAGTTTGTGGTTTAGAGATAATTATGTTAACAATCAAGAAAGAAGTTGCATTTACATAGCACCTTGTAATGATTTCAGGACGTACCAACATGCTTTACAACTGATGAATTACTTTTTGAAGACAGTCACTGTTGTTATTTGTGCACAGCAAGGTCCCACATACAGAAAATGAATGAATGGCCAAATAATCTGGTTTCGGTGTGGTTGGCTGAGGGAAGAATGTTAGCCAGGTCACCAAGAGAACTGCTCCTCTTTGTATAGTGCCATCCACGGTGAGTAGGCAGAAGGGGCCTCGGTTAAACGTTTCATCCAAAAGTTGGCACTTCTCATAATGCAACACTTCTTCAGTAGTGCATTGAAGTGTCGACCTAGATAATGTCTTGGACTTGTGCTGGAAACCAAGCTGTCTGACTCAGAGGCAAAAGCATTACCACTGAGCTAAGCTGACATTGGTTTTATTATTGATAACTATTTAGTAAAGCCACCTTCCAGTTTCCAATGGGCATGGAACATCACCAAACTAAACACAACTGCTGTTCATTTGGCAGCCTAATTCGCAGAGGCAAGGGAAATACTTCTCAAAAATGAAGAATGTCACAAAGCTGCAGTAGTGGGAGGTCTCCTGAGGTACGCCCTTATCGTTCTGTTAGAGATATGCCTGCTATCCATGTTATGATTGACCTGAGAGTGCTTGTTAATATCAGTGACCTTGATCATCCCTCATTATGCCACCCCAAATGCATGTGGAAAAATGAATAATGAAGAAACACGGCTGGAAGTGAGCCTATTGGTTGGCATACTAAATCTATAGATAGTTTTGCAGCTAGAAAAAGAACTTGAGTATAGGTACGTGTGCATAGATATATCTGCCACAAACCAGTTAAACTTGCTCATTTATATATCTTGGTAGTTGTTTGGACACCTGTCAATATTAATTTCCTTTCACAGCTACAATACAATTCATCCTGCCCCACCTCAGACACATCATGCATATCAATTACAATAGCACATTAACTGCATACCATTATTCATTCCAGTTGCAAGGCGTTGAAACATGGAAGATCAAACAGCATTGAGATGATGTTAATAAAAGCACAGTTCCACTGGGAGGGACATATTGTTTGAATGGACAACAACAGATTTCTCAAGCAGGCAGCTCAAACATTGCAGGGTCATTAGAGGAAGCATTTTAAGGACTAATGAAGCACCACTTGAAGCTGTGCGATATTGATTCAGACAACTGGGAGATGCCTGTGACACACTGACCAGGATAGCATTGAATACAATGATGAGGTTGGACAACTTTGAGAAGCAGCACCGTTAACAACAACAATAAAAGTGGATACTATAGAAACAGCATCAACAACGACAACTAAGTGAACAAAACAGGGTGTATGCACACACTGCAGGAAGCCTTGCACTACATGGGCACGAGAGGGTCTTGACCATTCATCTTCATGATCAAAAGGACCATCGACCACAATTCATCCAGATTCCATTACAACCCTAAATGCAGCCAATTGGAAATAATATTCAAAAATGGTAAGAAATTTCTAACAGTTAGAGAATACACACAGCAGCTCATTTTGTTTTATGTCTCTTCAATATTTTCTGAATGGTGAAGATTTCATTTTACTGGTACCTGGTTTAAATTGAAATCTGGAATCACTCTTTTGATTTATAGTGAGAGCCCATTTCAAGACTAAAGGGTTGATTCTGCAGTTGGGCTCTTGTGGTGCACTTGAATTAATGATTGGAAAATCAGGCACCGTGGGCCCCTAATTTCCACCCAGCGCTTACTGCGAGCATCACTCTGTGCCTGGAATGTCCAAATGTTGAATCAGCCCCGTATGTAATACAGGCGATACTGCAGGCAAGCCATTTAACATGATTTTCTTTTTTGTTTCATGATTAATTTTTTATTGCAAAAGCTAGGAGAAGCAGCAAGGTGCATAAGCCTGGACATCTTCACGGATAAAATAAATGAGAGAGAAGATAAGATAGCTTAAGAAAGAAACAGTGGTTAGATGGGGTCAACCCTACAGACTATAAGAGGAAGGGAAGATTGATGAAGGCAGAGGAGTTTCAGTTTTGAGGTCCTGAGAATAAATGAGTTAGAACAGGAGGGAATGTGAACAGTCTTAATTCCAACACAGTTCAGGATGCCAGGAAGAGTAAAAGTATATGGGATGGTGCACTTTGAGCTTAGGAGGAAGAGGAAAAGCAAATTCAACTCCATTTACCCGCCTTAGATCCATATCCTTTGATACCCTTAACTGACAAAAAACTATCAATCTCAGTCTTGAAAATTTCAATTGCCCCATCATCCACAACCTTTTGGGGTGAATGTTCCAGAATTCCACTACCACTTGTATGAAGAAGTGCTTCTTGATCTTACTCCTGAATGGCCTAGCTCTAATTTTAAGATTGTGCCCCTTTGTTCTGCATTCCCTCACCAGAGGAAATAATTTTTCTTTATCTACTTTATTGAATCCTTTTATCACTTTAAGCATCTCAATTAGATCACCCCTCAACTTTTTAAACTCAAGGGAATAGAATCCATATTTATGCAACCAGTCCTCATAATTTAACTCTTCAAGACCTGGTATAATTTTGGTGAATCTGGGTTGCACCCACTCCGAGGCCAATATAACCTTCCTGAGGTGTGGTGCCCTCCAAATTGCGTCTGTCCAAGGCTCTATGCAGCTGAAGCATAACCTCCTTCCCTTTGTATCCTATTAGCCTTTTTGATTACTTTTTGTACCTGTGCACTAGCTTTTAGTGATTGTGTACTTGAGCATCGAAGTTGCTTGTATCCTCCATAGTTCCTAGTCTCTCACCATTAAGAAAATATCCCGATTTATCTTTCTCGGATCCAAAGTGGATGACCTCACACTTCTCCATATTGAAATGCATCTACCACAATTTAGCCCACTCACTTAATCTGTCCATGCTTCTTTGTAACTTCCTGCTACCATCAACACAACATACTGTGGCTCCTAACTTAGTGTCAACTATAAACTTGGATTTACGCTCCCTTTGAGCAGAAAGCAGTAGCTGGCATGAATATATATGGCAATGAGCTGAGGCCCCAGTACAAATCCCTGGGGAATACCATTTGTCACATCCTGCCAGAGTACATACCCATTATCCCTACTCTCTGACTCCTACCTCCCAACCCAATTAGACCCAGATTGTTTTATGATATTAAATTTATTACAGAAGGCTGTTGAGTACCATGCACAAAATTTATATCTGGTGGTGAACATTCTCTAAACATTTAAGGACCGATTTTAACCCTGCCTGCCTGGTAGAAACCGAGTGAGCAGGAGGTTAAAATAGCCCATGGGACTTATTCACATCGATCCAGCTGTCTTTTCACTGGTTCTGATCTTAACTTGCTCTTCTGAGTAGGTGAGAGGGACACTTGCTGGAAGCAAGCGGAGTCCCTCTTTAAATATGTGGATCACAGCACCTCTGTTCTTGAAAACCTTGGAACATGACTTCTTTGGGGCTCAACTGCAATTTTAACTGAGGACCTGCAGGAGGAAGCCATTCTGGATTCCCCGCCAAGCCAAACTAGTGGGAAGAGGAGCTTGGGCCAGATGAAACCCAAAAAGCTAAAAGGATTTTCTTTTTTTTTAATTTCCTTGTGGTGCCAGGAGGAGCAGGAGTGGTCCTCTGGGCCCATGGGGGAAGTTTAGGCCTCTCCTGCCTTAGGCGTTCCCCTCTCCCCTGATTACAGGGGCCTCCCAGACCCCTTCCCAACCTCTTACCTGAGTGCCGGGGACCATTCCTTCAGCCTCCTACCACTCAACATACCACTCCCGCCCACCAGCCATTTGCTTCCTCCTGCTAGGTTTGGGTGAGGGACGGACAAGGCCTATGTAGATAAGGCCTGTGAGTTAAAATTTCACTGGCCTCCCGCTGCCAATCTGTGGATCTCGTGGTCTCTATGTGATGAGTTCACCATTTTCTCAGTAAAACACGCTGATTAAGTTGTTGATCTCGTCAATCAGATATGGTTCTAATCATAGATCATGAAAGAATCAGAAATAAATCACTGACAAAAAAAATGCCTTTAAACATTGTCAAACAGTGCCTGTTGTATTTGTTCTGGTAAGCTATGCTCAGAGGTTTATGCTTCTATAAAACCAGCAGTTGCACCTTTTTTTTCAAATGTATTATAAGATCACTAGCATAATTGCTAAATGTATTCTGAGTGTAACAAAGGCATCATAGTGTGTGTCAATCTGCAGCCTCCCACTATGTTCATAGAAGTTGATGTTGGCAAAAAATGGAAAATATATTTTACTGCAGAAATACAAAGAGGATGCACATTTAAGATTGAGTGGTTTATATAAAAAACATTCCTGTCACAACTGCCATAGGAGCTTCAATACTCCTCAGCACAGCTCTCAGCTGCCTTCATTTTATGTAAACCACTGTTCCCAGGCATATATCTTCTATGCAACTAACCTCTAAAAGTTGGTTAAACACACTAGCTTAGAGAGTAGCATTTGGGATATTAATGTAATCCCTTTGTGTTTTAAATCCCTTCATGGCCTTGCCTCTCCCTATCTCTGTAACCTCCTCCAGCTCCACAACCCACTCCGCCTGAACTCTCCATTCCTTTAACTTTGCCTTTTGTGCAATTCTCCCCCTTCGTCCCACCATTAGTAGGGTGCCTTCAGTCGCAAGTTCTCATACTCTGAAATTCCCTCCCTAAACCTCTCCGCCTCATGACTTCCCATTCCTCCTTTAAGGCCCTCTTTAAAAGCCACTTGTTTGACCCCTCCTAATATCTCTTTCTTTGGCTCAACATCCATTGTTGTCTTATTCTCCCTCTGTGAAGCACTTAGGACATTTTTTTCTATGTTAATGCAAATTGTTGTTCTGTTACATCTCTCTGCCCATGACTTTTACCAAAATAATTGACAAAGGAATATCATGCAAAATATATATCACAAATAATAACACCCAGGCTGCCATCTCTAAAGATTAAAGACTAGAAATTAGTCAGTGATAAGAGTAGATAAATGCCTGATGTGTTCTTATGGCATTTGTCTATCCACTATTTAAATAAATGGGTTAACACCCATGTTAAGACAGAGGAAGGTCACATGAAAACTTAGATGTTTGTCCATTATTTATCTCCGCAGATAATTTCTAGCCCCAAATGAATGCTTAAATGAAAGTAGGCATTAAAGGGGCTGAGTTCATTCAAAATTACAATTTATACTGAACAAATGCCCTCTTTTGGTTTCTTTCAAGATTGAATCCATTTTTTTTAATGTACACTGAACTTACATGACCAGGTGTTAGACTATATTCATGATAGTGAGATGCACCTGAGCGGCAAGAGAGATATAGCCAACCAAGTGAAACTGTTTCACAGCCGGTTTCAAACCAGGTGGGAGTTTGTTTCAACTCAAACTGACACTGCACTATTCAGATGATTCATGTTTGCTTTGGTACAACTGTAAATTTAGGAGAAAGAAATCCAGATAAAAAGCTGTAATGTAAATAAGGTCCAAGGAATGGAATGTCCTCCCTATCTTTCAACATATGAATGACGTAGGGAATGAACATCAGAACTAATCAACCCAGTGACCTGGCAATTCATTGTTTTGCCATTGAGTGCCTCCCAGTTCCATTTAATTCTACAATGAGTAATAAAAAATATCACTTTCCTCACGCCACTAGATTTAAGCAAGGGATAACATTTTCTGTTTGTAACTGTGTTGAAACCTTGTACTGTGAATGTGTTAATGTAATATTTATCCTTCTGAACATAACTCTAGAAGAGGAGCTTGCTCAAGGCAGGTTCCACGAATGCTGTTGATGTCATTAAACTCTTGTCTTTCACTACCTCAAACATCACACTTGGTGCTGAAAGCGCAACATTCTAAACAGAGTCTTCTCTGTTTGCGATATACTGTTTGCGATATACTTACTTCCTGCTCGGTGATGTTAAACTGGCTGTAAAAATAATTGTGGATAGAGTTCAAGGTGAAGAAAGGTTGTAAGCCAGCAGCATTTCATCTGTGGCTATAAACAAGGTAAACCCACCTATCTGTGGTGGAGAGAAAACAAGTGAGAGAGGACCGGCAAAGTTCAAATAGCACCAGACGAGGGATATAAAAATCAATGGTAGTGGAGAAACTGTAAAACTGCTCTTTCTGACAAATTGCACAGAATTACTTTTGTAGCCTAATGAAAAGAGGATATAACAATAAATCAAGATTTACAGAGTAGTGGAACTAAGCATAATAGCACCTGTGTTGAATGTGTCCAGTAATTCTATAGCAGCTTCATCATATCGCACTGAACTCCATGCTTTAGTTTGTTTACTGTGGTTCCAGTCTGTTTGTTTCCAGAAGCTGTGAAACTTATTTGGAAGATTTCAAGTTCCTTTAGGGGATTGACCTGTGTTTCTCATCTACTTTATTGTAATCATGTGACGGAGGGCAGTGCAGATGAACTACTGATGTAGCAGATCTTAAAGTATCAAAGATGAGGGCTGAATCCCAAATAGTAACCTAGATGGTTGTAAATAGAGTTTCTGGAAAAAACATCAGCTCAATTTTGTCCTAATTTGGATTTTGATGAATCGATCCCTTTAAATAAAATGGCAGAGCACAAGATCACATGCATTTTTGACCCTGGAAATCTGAATCCTTTGTCTGAATTTATTGGAACCTTCATCCCAGTTGAGCAGTTTCATAAAACCCTTGGGTTGCAATGAGAAATCATCCAACACGTCTTTTATCAAACTTGTGTTGCTGCATTGCTTGAGAGACCAGAAGCAAGTAAATAATGAATACCAATAACAATTGCCAATCTTTGCAGGTTCCTAAAGGAACATAAGTACAGTGAGGCTGTTTAATAAAATGAGTAACATTTTTATAGAATACCAATGAGAACCACTAACCAGCACATTGTAGAATTTCTGCATTCCCCAATTCAATTTCCCAAGCCCGAAGTATCCTGGACTGGCACTATCAGTGATAATTTACATCATGATTTATGCCGATTTGAGCACCGATCTTCCTGTTACGAACTTGCACCAACATTTTCTGGAAAAGTCATTTGAAAACACCACAGCAAACACAGGGGTCTCAAAAACAATGTAGCTAATGGCAGGCCCTGAAAACCTTCACACGCCACTATAAAAACTTGTTGAATAAAAGTTTTTCTGATGTCTTTTTGTTGGATAAAGCTAAATAAATTTACTTTTTGAGCACAATTTTCATTGCTGTTGTAAGCTCAATTACAAATTTGTACTGAATAAAAGTCCTATTGTTTGTTCCATTATCTTGGCTGTCGTTTCTTGAGTTTGTACCCTCACGGGGATCAACAACAATAACAATTTGCATTTATATAATGCCTTTAACGTACTAAATCACCCCAAGGCACTTCACAGGAGCGTAATCAGGCAGAAGTTGACACCGAGCCAAAGGACTCATTCTGACAGGTGACTGAAAGCTTGATCAAAGAGGTAGGTTTTAAGGTGCATCTTAAAGGAGGCGAGGCAGAGAAGTTTAGAGAGGGAGTTCCAGAGCTTAGGGCCTAGGGGCCTGAAAGCACAGCTGCCAATGGTGGGTAAAAGAAGTGGGGAATGCACAAGAGGCCAGAGTTGGAGAAGTGCAGAATTCTCAGAAGGTTCTAGTACTGGAGGAGGTTACTGTGATAGGGAGGGATTTAAACACAAGGATGAGAATTTTCAAAATCAAGGCATTGGTGGACCAGAAGCCAATAAAGGTCAGCGAGCACATGGGTGATGGGTGAATGGGACTTGGTGCGAGTTAGGATATGGGCAGCAGAGATTTAGATGAGCTCAAGTTTATTGAGAGTGGAAGGTGGGAGGCTGGCCAGGAGATCATTGGAATAGTCAAGTCTGGAGGTAACAAAAGCATTGAGGAGGGTTTCAGCAGCAGATGGGCTGAGGCAGGGTGGTGACAGGCGATATTACGGAGGTGGAAGTAAGAGGTCTTAGTGGTGGAGTGGATATGGGGGTCAACGACATGATTGCTTGAGACGTCTTCTGCCATTCAATTCGGCAGTTTGATGCGAGGAGTTACGAGTATTGGGGGTTATCACTGGCTAAACACTTGTGTCAACAGCTGCTCTCTGGCAGCTGTGAGCATCAATTCTCTGAGGGGCCACTACACCTGGGATTGTGAACGTGCACATCGGGATTCTTCAGTTCTAAGGGCTCCTCGTCTAACAAGTCCAGGTTGAGCCCTTCCCGCAGGACAAAATTGTGCAGTGTCCAGCACGTCACATACAATATTTGCCACTTTGTCAGGGATGAAGTGTAAGACAACCCCTCCTTTCAACCTGTCCAGGCACCCCAATAATCCTCTCCACCACCTGCTGGGTCGACACTTGTGCACAGTTGTACCTTTCCTGTGCTGCATTGTTAGTGATGCGAAATGGTGTCATCAGCTACGACTTCAGTAGGTGGGCCTTGTCCCTCAGGAACCCTCCACCTCCTTGTCCCTACCTGCTGAATGAGTCATAGATGGCAGATTGGCAAAGGTCAAAGGCGTCGTGAGCGCTTCCCTGATGCTCAGAGTTTACATGCAGGATCCTCAGTTGGGCATCACAATTTGCACATTTGGCAAGTGGAACCCCTCCCTGTTGATAAATGTGACAGGTTCCTGGAGTGGAGCCTTCAGCATCAAATGGGTCCAATCGATAACCTCGTGCAAACTGGGAAAGCCAGAAAGCCTGTAGAACTTGAGGGCCCTGTATCTGTGCTCCACAGGGTACATGCTATACTTGATGAAATCTGATACCCTGTAGAAGAGGGCATGTCATCTGTCAAATGCAGGTCCTCCCAGCTCCCTGGCTGATGTTGTAGTCGTTTCCAGTGGATGACTTGAAGTAACCGGAACTGTAGAAGACTGTAATCAACTTCATTTTGACTGATAAGGCCCTATGGGAAGCTACAGGTCTTCCTGAAGCATTTCACAGAAGTGGCCAATTGCTTCTCTGTTGAAGTGTAGTCTGTGCACGCACAGCTTTACTGACAGTATGACATTTGTTCCCTATGCACTGTCTTGGGATGGGGTGGGGGTGGGGGGGATATTAGCGAGTTTGGCGCAGTCTCTGTCCATGGTGCCTCATGCACTGTGCCTCCTGCCACTGCTCCATAATAATGCAGTATAGAGGAATGCTCACTGAAAGGTCATTGAAATCCTTTGACCTTCTGAACGCATTGGGGGGTAGGGTTCCTCAAAATATTTATTGCCTTCGTACATTCACAGCACTCTGGATGGCAAAACAGTAGATCTCAATAACAAGAGAAGCAGAGAAAAAACCTGAGAGATTAATTCCAGACTGCAGAGATGAGGCTGCAAAGCCCTAACGGTCCTCCCAGGCTGAGAATCATGTGAGAGCCACAAATCAGGTCGCTGCCAGGTGGTTAAGGGCCCACCTGTGCCATGACTTATTAGTGTAAACAAATGCTGCAAGAAAACTGCCGTAAATGCAGGAAATTTGCAATCGCCACCGTCTTGAATGGGGGCAGAGCTATAACAATTAGCTTTTCATGGTTTGGGCAAGGGCTTCGGTGGAACGGTGTAATAGTGTCAGGAAATTATGGCATAGTGCAAAAGCTGGCGCAATTCACTTACGACATAATTTCCTCACGTGTTTGTACTAGAAAACTGCCCTACGACATAGATACGCCATTATAACGGCACACGTTTCCAGGAAATTCCCACCCATTGTTTCCAAAACACTGCAATCAAATTATCAATGGTAGCACTAACAACTAAATCACTTCTTTTTTTTGTACAAGCTGTATTTATACTTGAAAGGAACATGACTTTCCAAACTGTGAATATAAATGCATTATGTTTATGTCTCAGAGATGAAGCATTGTTCAAGTGACACTTGGAAGAGTCTATGTGTGACAGCAAAAATTCCAGTGGGTCATAAAGAAAAAGCCCATTCATGAAATGAGATAAGCAGAAACTGAAATTTGTGTTTAATATATCTTCTGCTGTAGTTTTTGCAATGAGCATTTTGTGGCTGGAATTTTTTCATTACTGTCTGCGTTGTTGACAAACTCGCTATATAGTCACTAGATATAATTTTTCTCAGAGAGGCCTCAAGAATTCTATCGCAATGGTACTTCTGACAGAGGCAATTGTTAGTGAGCATTGCTGGGGGAAACCGATAAAGTACTCCAGGCAGTTTTAATTAGAGTCATGATGCATGGACCCTGCACTGGCACAATGTCTCGCACATTTGTGTTTTGTGAAGTAAGGCCTGTTAACTGTCGCGCTGCAATGAGATTTTACCCGTTTTATTTACTTATCCTGCTCTATGTAAACATTCGCCTCTATTTCTAGCTACTGCTTTCTGCTCAAAGGGAGTGTATATAAATCAAGGCTTTCTTTCTTATGACCTTGATCATTCAGAACAGCCTCCCCATGCACAGACCCAAAGCAAGGGCCTGAAGTGCCATTCAGATCACGCCATAAGTGGGTGATGCAACTGTTGCAAATGAGTAATCTCAACCAATAAGTATCTTTTGTAAATCAGTGTGGTGCAAGCAGGGGGCCCAATCCAGCCTACGGAGACCCTTTCAAACATGCAGAGAGGTGCCTGGAATATGAAGTCTCCATGAGATATTGTTCTGTTCCCCCAGCACCTCACTGAATGCTCTCTAGGCCAATCATAAAACTATTATATTACAGTTGTCAGAGATACTTAGCTCTGTGTTGAGAGTGACTTTCAAGATTCTCTCTCCTCCGATTCATCTAATAGAAAGAACTTGCATTTATAAAGCGTCTTTCATGACCTCAGGACATCTCAATGCACTTTACAGCCATTGAGGTACTTTTGAAGTGTAGTCACTGTTGTAATATAGGGAAACGCAGCAGCCAATTTGCATACAACAAGGTCCTATAAATAGCAGTGGGCTAACTGACCAGATAATTCTTTATGGTGAGGGATAAATATTGTTGAGGGATAAATATTGCTCAGTTTATGTGCTCAAGTCTCTGGAGTGGGGCTTGAACCCACAATCTTCCGACTCACAGGCAAGAGTCTGGTGGTGAGTGTCTGGAACGAGCTGCCAGAGGCAGTAGTAGAGGCGGGTACAATTTTGTCTTTTAAAAAGCATTTGGACAGTTACATGGGTAAGATGGGTATAGAGGGATATGGGCCAAGTGCAGGCAATTGGGACTAGCTTAGTGGTATAAACTGGGCGACATGGACATGTTGGGCCTAAGGGCCTGTTTCCATGTTGTAACTTCTATGATTCTATGATTCTATAACTGAGCCGAGGCTCACAAGGTTGCGGCACTTCAAGTGCATATCAAGTAATTTTTAAATGAGTTGAGGGTTTCTGCCTCTACCAACCTTTCAGGCAGTGAGTTCCAGACCCCCACCACCCTCTGAGTGAAAAAATTTCTACTCAACTCCCCTCTAATCCTTCTACCAATTACTTTAAATCCATGACTCCTGGATTTTGACCTCTCTGCTAAGGGAAATAGGTCCTTCCTATCCACTCTATCTAGGCCCCTCATAATTTTCTATACCTCAATTAAATCTGCCCTCAGTCTCCTCTGTTCCATAGAAAACAACCCCAGCCTATCCAATCTTTCCTCATAGCTAAAATTCTCCAGTCCTGGCAACATCCTCGTAAATCTCCTCTGTACCTCCTCGAGTGCAATCACATCTTTCCTGTAATGTGGTGACCAGAACTGTACACAGTACTCTAGCTGTGGCCTAACTAGTGTTTTATACAGTTCTAGCATAACCTCCCTGCTCTTACATTCTATGCCTCAGCTAATAAAGTAAAGTATCCCGTACGTCTTCTTAACCACCTTATCTACCTGTCCTGCTACCTTCAGGGATCTGTAGATATGCACTCCAAGGTCCCTCTGTTCCTCGACACTTCTCAGTATCCTACCATTTGAAATCTCTCAAGATTAACTACCTTGTAGTGGACAATGGCAATGCCATATTTACACATTAGCTCTGTAATGTCTTCTGTTCACAACATACTCAGTAGTTTTTTCTTTACCTGATGGATTCTTCTGCTTGACAAAATACACACAACCTCAAAACTGTGTTGGCGAACTGGTTAAACCTAGTTGCATGCTTAACTAATGTATGCGGTGACCTCTTGAACTCCAACAGCTGAACAGAGCTTAATCATAGAATCATAGAATCATAGGATGGTTACAGCACAGAAGGAGGCCATTCGGACCATCGAGCCCATGCCAGCTCTTTGTCAGGGCAGTCCAGTTAGTCCCATTACCCCGCTCTTTTCCTGTAGCCCTGCAAATTTTTTCTCTTCAAGTGGCTCAAAAATTCCTTTTTGAAAGCCATGATTGAATCTACTTCCATTATCCTTTCAGGCAGCACATTCCAGATCATAACCATTCGCAGTATAAAAAAGTTTTTCCTCATGTCGCCTTTGGTTCTTTTGCCAATCACCTTAAATCTGTGTCCTCTGGTTCTCGACCCTTCCGCCAATGGGCACAGTCTCTCTTTATTTACTTTATCTAAACCCTTCATGATTTTGAACACTTATAACAAATCTCCTCTCCACCTTCTCTGCTCTAAGGAGAACAACCCCAGCTTCTCCAGTCTATCCATGTAACTGAAGTCCCTCATCCCTGGTACCCCTCCGACTTGTACAAGTCGGACGGGTTGCACCTGAACCAGAGCGGGACAAATATCCTTGCGGGGAGGTTTGCTAGCACTGTTGGGGGGGGTTTAAACTAACTTGGCAGGGGGATGGGATACAGAGTGGAGCTACAATAGGGGGTGATGTGCAGCCAAATATAGAGAAAAAAACAAGTCAGCTTGGAAGACAGGGCAAATATGTGAGGGCAAGGCTGGATGGCATCTATTTTAATGCAAGGAGTCTTGCGAATAAGGTGGATGAACTGAAGGTGTTGATAAACACATGGGAGTATGATATTGTTGCTGTCACAGAGACATGGTTGAGGGAGGGGCAAGACTGGCAGCTCAATATTCCGGGGTACAGAATCTTCAGGCGAGACAGAGGGGGAGGTATAAGAGGAGGGGGGGTCGCAATATTAATTAAAGAATCAATTACTGCCATAAGGAGGGATGATATATTAGCAGGTTCCTCTAATGAGGCCATATGGGTGGAGCTTAAAAACAAAAAGGGGGCAAGCACTTTGATGGGAGTGTACTATAGGCCCCCAAACAGTCAGGGGGAGATAGAGGAACAGATATGTAGGCAAATCTCAGAAAATTGTGCAAATAATAGGGTAATAATAGTGGGGGATTTCAACTTCCCCAATATTAACTGGGATACTCAGAGTGTAAAAGGCTTAGAGGGTACAAAATTCTTAACGTGCATCCAGGAGAGCTTTTTGAGCCAGCATGTAGAAAGTCCTACAAGAGAGGGGGCGGTACTGGACCTAATTCTAGGGAATGTGGCCGGCCAAGTGGAAGAAGTGCTAATAGGTGAGCACTTTGGTGACAGTGACCATAATTCGGTGAGATTTAAGGTGGTCATGGAAAAGGACAGGGAGGGGCCGGAAATAAAGGTTCTAAATTGGGGGAAGGCCGATTTTAATAGGATAAGGCAGGATCTGGCCAAAATGGACTGGGATCAGCTGCTTGTAGGAAAATCCGCATCGGAGCAATGGGAGTCTTTCAGAAGGGAGATTGAGACCATACAATGGCAACATGTTCCCGTAAAGGTCAAGGGTGGTTCCAAGAACTCCAGGGAACCTTGGATGTCAGGGGATATACGAGAATGGATTAGGAAAAAAAGGAGGGCTTTTGGCAGATACAAAAGGCTAAAGACGGAGGAAGCCCTAGAGGAGTACAAAAAGTGCAGGGGGATACTTAAAAAAGAAATTAGGAGATCAAGGAGGGGCCATGAAATAACACTGGCGAGCAAAATAAAGGAAAATCCTAAGATGTTTTATAAGTATATTAAGGGTAAGAGGATGACTAGGGAAAAAATAGGGCCCATTAGGGACAAAAATGGCAATCTGTGTGTGGAGCCGGCAGATGTAGGAGGGGTTCTAAATGAATTTTTTGCATCTGTTTTCACTATGGAGAAGGACGATGTAGACATAGAAATACGGCAGGGGGACTGTGATATACTCGAACATATTAACATCGAGCGGGAGGAGGTATTGGCGGTTTTAGCAGGCCTAAAAATGGATAAATCCCCAGGCCCGGACGAAATGTATCCCAGGCTACTGTGTGAGGCAAAGGAGGAGATTGCGGGGGCTCTGACACATATATTCAGAACCTCTCTGGCCACAGGGGATGTGCCAGAGGACTGGAGAACCGCTAATGTAATACCATTATTCAAGAAGGGGAGTAGGGAAAAACCGCGGAACTACAGGCCAGTGAGCCTAACATCAGTGGTAGGAAAATTATTGGAAAAAATTCTGAAGGACAAAATTAGTCTCCACTTGGAGAAGCAAGGATTAATCAGGAATAGTCAACATGGCTTTGTCAAGGGAAGATCATGTCTGACTAATTTGATTGAATTTTTTGAGGGGGTGACTAGGCGTGTGGATGAGGGTAACGCAGTGGATGTGGTATACATGGATTTCAGTAAGGCCTTCGATAAAGTCCCCCACAGGAGACTGGTCAAGAAGGTACGAGCCCATGGAATCCAGGGTGCCTTGGCACTTTGGATACAAAACTGGCTTAGTGGCAAGAAGGCAGAGGGTGATGGTCGAAGGTTGTTTTTGTGACTGGAAGCCTGTGGCCAGTGGGGTACCACAGGGATCGGTGCTGGGTCCCTTGCTGTTTGTGGTCTACATTAATGACTTGGATATGAATGTAAAAGGTATGATCAGTAAGTTCGCTGATGATACAAAGATTGGTAGGGTGGTAAATAGCGAGGAGGATAGCCTCAGTCTGCAGGACGATATAGATGGGTTGGTCAGATGGGCGGAACAGTGGCAAATGGAATTTAACCCGGAAAAGTGCGAGGTGATGCACTTTGGAGGGACTAACAAGGCAAGGGAATACACAATGAATGGGAGGACCCTCGGCAAGACAGAGGGTCAGAGGGATCTTGGTGTGCAAGTTCACAGATCCCTGAAGGCGGCGGAACAGGTAGATAAGGTGGTAAAGAAGGCATATGGGATACTTGCCTTTATTAGTCGAGGCATAGAATATAAGAGCAAGGAGGTTATGATGGAGCTGTATAAAACACTGGTTAGGCCACAGCTGGAGTACTGTGTGCAGTTCTGGTCGCCACACTACAGGAAGGATGTGATCGCTTTGGAGAGGGTGCAGAGGAGATTCACCAGGATGTTACCAGGGCTGGAGCGCTTCAGCTATGAAGAGAGACTGGGAAGATTGGGTTTGTTTTCCTTGGAGCAGAGGAGGCTGAGGGGGGACATGATTGAGGTGTACAAAATTATGAGGGGCACAGATAGGATGGATACTAAGGAGCTTTTTCCCTTCGTTGAGGGTTCTATAACAAGGGGACATAGATTCAAGGTAAAAGGCGGGAGGTTTAGAGGGGATTTGAGAAAGAACTTTTTCACCCAGAGGGTGGTTGGAGTCTGGAACTCACTGTCTGAAAGGGTTGTGGAGGCAGGAACCCTCACAACATTCAAGAAGCATTTGGATGAGCACTTGAAATGCCATAGCATACAAGGCTACGGACCAAATGCTGGAATATGGGATTAGAGTAGACAGGGCTGATGGCCGGCGCGGACACGATGGGCCGAAGGGCCTCTATCCGTGCTGTATAACTCTATGACTCTATGACTCTATAAATCTTTTCTACATCCTCTCTAAGATTTTCACATCCTTCCTAAAGTGCGGTGCCCAGAATTGGACACAATACTCCAGTTGTGACCGAAGCAGTGTTTTATAAAGGTTCAACATAACTTCCTTGCTTTTGTACTCCATGCCTCTATTTATAATGCCCAGGATCCCGTATGCTTTTTTAACCGCTTTCTCCACCTATCCTGCCACCTTCAAAGATTTGTGCACATATAGCAGCAGGTCTCTCCGTTCCTGCACCCCCTTTAAAATTGTACCATTTAGTTTATATTGCTACTCCTTGTTCTTCCTGCCAAAATGCATCACTTCGAACTTCTCTGCATTAAATTTCATCTGCCATGTGCCTGCCCATTCCACCAGCCTGCCCATGTCCTTTTGAAGTCTATTACTACCCTCCCCACTGTTTTTTTTAAATTCGTTCACGGGATGTGGGCGTCGCTGGCGAGGCCAGCATTTATTACCCATCCCTAATTGCCCACTTCCAAGTTTTGTGTCATCTGCAAATTTTGAAACTGTGCCCTGTACACCCAAATCCAAGCCATTATCCATTTCAATAAAAGCAGTGGTCCTAGTACCGACCCCTGGGGAAAACCACTGTATACCTTCCTCCAATCCAATAAACAATCGTTCACTACCACTCTCTGTTTCCTGTCACTTAGCCAGTTTCGTATCCATGCTGCCAGTTCTCCTTTACATAATGATTCTATGTATTTGTCTGTTCTAATCTGTACATTATGCAGATCACATTACACAATGCGGCGGACTGTGAGCTATCCAAAGGTGCTGAGAAACTGCATATTGAAGCCAGGTATTCTATTGTGGGACTGGTCCTTATTCAACACTTGAATGTCCCCACATGGTGGATATGGCGCAAGCCATAATTAGAATATTGATCTGTATTATATTCACTGCAGTTAAATCAAATCCATTCACTTTGATGGGTTCAATTCAATATATTTGTAACAAATCTGAAGTTATATATGCAGTGTGCTAGAATCATTAAAATTTGTGACATTGTTATAAAACCCTAGCGAATGCCCTGTGGAATTACTCAGATTAAGACATTCAGTAATGACAGGGGCATTATTACTGTAAAGGTGATGTCTTGTGACATTGGAGAAAACAAAAAAAACTGCAACATGCCAATTATTAAAATATTGCTACAGTGAGCAAAAATGTACTTTTAAATCTAGACGTGTTCCCCTATCACTTTAACACTTAGGTGTATTTGATCACAATCATAAATATAATGCATTCTGACAGAATGGCGTTTGTTTAAATTAAATTGAGAACAACTGTATACTTTGAGAATATCCATTTTTTAGATCCATTTAAAAGATCCCATGGCACTATTCGAAGAAGAGCAGGGAAGTTCTCCCAATGTCCTATATTTATAAAAACTTTATGCATATAACCCACATATGTTTCAGGTGATAGAGATCTGTGCAACAATCACCTTCCACTCTCTGTATTGTTGTGTATCTTGAGCACCTGTTTATCTCCCCTTGCTGGTTGTTTCTGGACAAAGGGTGGAGGTGTGAAAAGCATAGAACCAAGAAGACAGAGAAGTCGGTATACGGAGAAGAAGAGAAAGGAGCTCCCCCAACCTGAACAGGTTGAAGACTCCAATAGGGATGTAATTTCCCTGTAACATTATTCCCTTGCAATATGATTCATAACTGATAGCAACGGTTATTGGGAAAAATAGAGTAATTAATGAATGGTTAAAATGTGTTTCCACTGAAACCATTATTGATAAAACTTTGCATTTCGAAGTCAAGTATTACGTGTGCGCACAGAGAAAGTGAGGCCAGGCAGAAGGGTAAGTTCCGAGAGGGGAAAGTTGAGGTTGCGCGTATGCAGAGTAAGGATGCCCAGTGAAGAGACCTGTAAATATTGGAAGCCAAAGGCTCCCGAGATAGGAAAGTATGTCCCAACTGAAGTGGTTTTAGATGCTGGGCAAATAGATTGTTGAGTTCATTAATAAATGTTGTGAATTGGTTCAGAACTGTAGATTTATTATGTTATAAATGTTGATTTTAGGAGTATATAGTATGGTAGGTAGGCAGCAAACCACTTAACAGATTTTGAAAATATTGTTTAAAGAATTGATTGGTTGCTTCTGTATCACTGGATGCTTTTTAATAAATGGATTTTTTTATGAAGAGATTTTGTGATTTTTTTTACAGATGGTTGATTTCAATTGGCTCAAATCTCCCATTTACTAAAAAATATAACCAATCAGCATTCTTCATGGGGGTTTTGAGATTTGGACACTTGCCAGCGGGGAAGATTTTTAATTCTAAAGATTGATTCTCCCTTATTTCTGGTAACCAACTATAAGCTATCACTTGAAAAACATGCAGTGATTACCAAAGAGTCATTAATCCTTCAATGCACATGTCACAACACATCAACTTAGAGAGCTACCTATGTTTACCATGGCAACCTCCAAAAAAAATTTTAAAAACTAGTCCACAGATAAATGATTAAAAATAACAGATCTCCAGGAGTGATTAAGAAACAGTAGCCTCATTTCACAGTTCAGATGATAATTATTTACTTTGGTTTCAGAATGTCATGTGAACTTCTTGATGATTTTACTGCCTTTTATCCATTCTTCCAAACTTTTAAAATCCTACTGAATGTCCTGAGAATATATTTCTTTTCATTCAAACTAATAAAAACTGAATGTTACCTCCCATTCCTTGCACCACCCCCCTCCCCAACCAACTTTTCACAAATATTTCCTTAGTAAGTGTTTGATGTAGAACATCGGTTATTTGCATATTTTCACCTTATTAGCATATGCACAACAGCAGGTCTGTTACGTATCATTAGTTTTTAACAGTTATTTTCTAGGGAATCAGAAACACAAGATCTAGAAAAAGACGCTGAAGGTTAACTGTCAAAGAGCTGCCTCAGGTACAATAGGCCAAATGGCCTCCTTCTGTGCTGTATCATTCTATGATTTCCACTCCTGAATCTTACCCAGTGACTTCTGCTGGAAAGAGTTCATATGTGGGTATGGAGTGAGAACAGGATCAGGCTTGGCTGTAATACCTTCTACAGTTAAATAAACTGCTGACACACCCTGTCTGATCTTACGAACAAAGGCCACTGGGGTAAGGTACCTGAGAGCTGCCTGCGCCATGGAACTGTTCCCCATCAAGAATCAGCACTTCATCTGGAGTACTGCATTCAATTCTGGGCATCGCACCTCAGGAAGGATATATTGGCCTTAGAAGGGGTGCAGTGCAGATTCACCAGAATGATACCAGGGCTTAAAGGGTTAAATTATGAGGACAGGTTGTATAGACTAGACTGGTATTCCTTTGAATATAGAAGATTAGGGGGTGATCTAATTGAAGTGTTTAAGATGATTAAAGGATTTGATAGTGTAGATCGAGAGAAACTATTTCCCCTGGTGGGAAAGTCCAGAACAAGGGGGCATAACTTTAAAATTAGAGCTAGGTCGTTCAGGGATGAGTCAGAAAGCACTTCTTCACACAAAGGTTAGTGGAAATCTGGAACTCTCTCCCACAAAAATCTGTTGAGGCAAGGTCAATTGAAAATTTCAAAACTGAGATTGATAGATTTTTGTTAGGTAAGAGTATTCAGTTACTGAACCAAAATAGGCAGATGGTGTTAAGATACAGATTAGCCACGATCTAATTGAATGATGGAACAGGCTCGAGGGGCTGAATGGCCTACTCCTGTTCCTATATTCAGGAGATGAGGGGACAAAAAGAAAAGAAAATGAAAGCTGAAATTAAAAATGACTTGAAACTTCCATTCTCAATAATGTATATATGTGGAATTAGATTAAATAGAATGATGCTGCCTATTTTCTGCCAGAGTACAAAATCTTATTACTTGGTATAGGTGGAACTTTAAGGCAGTATCAAAATAAACAAGGACATAATGAAAGACTGGAGTAAAATAAAAGTTTTGCAAGTCACTGAATAGAGATCAGATCACAAAGGCTGAATCATTCCTGGACAGCACAGGAAAAGTTTCCAGTCTGCCACATTCTTTCCTTAATTGTGCAAATAAACCATTTACTTCATATACCTTTGTTCAGTCCCTCTGCCAATCATGCTGCAAGGAGTCTGTATTTCAGGCTTTAAGACAGAATAACAAATAAAAAATACACTTTTTATTTCCAACATTGTTTGACTAATCTTTCAGTCGTTATGGCTGCAATGCTGCGGTTGCTGCTCTTTGATCAGCCCAATCTGGATTGTCTTACTGGAAAGCTTTACCCACTGTCTCAGTAAATAATTCATATCTGTCAAAGGTAAAAAGTGAAAGCATGATCTCGTCCCGTGGAGAGTATATTTCAGAAGTTGTGAAAAGCTACGAACAGCCCAGAACAGGCCAAGTCACTACCATAATGGTGTAATAGTTCAGTAATGTTGAGGATGGTGGTGAAAATGCAAATCTGTTGTGATTCTATTGTAAAAATGTTTCTCTTGCTATAATTTTCAAAGCAACACTCAACATACTTCCTGAACAATGTAAAGCAGATCTCAATTCCATAGCAGTGCCAAATCAGATAAATTGGCAACTTCTTGGTCAGAAGATTGCTAAAATGGAGAAATCAACTGGTCACTCCAATGCCACATGCATTTTAAGATTCACTAGAGAATTTAAAGGCAGTGATCTGATAAAGAAGTTCAGATGTTTTACGAGTAGGATCATGGATAGCTGGGAGCGGTCGTATGGCAGTGATCTAATTGAGGGGTTTAAGTAGCTTCTGTAGAGAATAATGGATACCTGGGAGTGATTACAAGGCTCTGATTTGATCGAAGGGTTTCAATGACATCATAAGCTGTAAAAACTCTGTTCAGGTAGTTTACAACTAACGTCAGAAGACTATGATTATGGTACTGCCTTGAACTCAATCAAGGATCTTTGTTATTATTTATATAATGTGCTGTTAATTATATTGTATAATTTTGGCCTGTTCAGGACAATGTTTGCATGGTCCAGTGAAACCACTGACAGCCAGAGTGCTCCATTTGGTAATGCATGATAAAGGATTAATTAATTTAATTGAATGTTTTAAGGAAACCACAGAAAAAGGGAATGTGATGGATGCTGTACATATGGATTTTTGGGGGCACACAAGACACGTGTCACAAAAATCATGCTACATGGGGGGTGAAATTGGGCCATGTAGTGCCCGTTTTGTAGGCGCTATGCAGACACCTAAGTCCAGAAAATCGCATCTGAGATGCGGGCGCACACTTCCGACAGGAAGTGCGCAGGACGCCAACTTGCTAAAGGGGTTTGTGCACACACCTAACGACTGCCGGCAGCACGTAGAGTAGGGAGATGGTGACGCGAATCAGTGTGCAATGCTGATTTGAAGCAACCAGTGAAATTTTGGAATGCCACACTCCAGCCAACGCCTTGTCTTAACCTCACACAGATTAAACGGCATGAAGAACCCCCCAGCAGCGCTATTTAAAGGGATCATTAAGTACCTACAGGTTAGTTGCTGGGTTATTTCTTTTGGCTGCTGATGCAATTGTACGTGTTTTTGGAAGTTTCCTATACTTGGCTTAAAGTTTCAATATTCTATAGAGATTGGTCTGGCTGGTCTTGCAGTACTTTTAGTGGCATTTAAAATATTGTGATGAAAAAGTTGCTTCCAGACATGGGTGGCCTGCTAGGGCTTCCTCTGGGAATTGAACTTGACTGGGAGAATGCAGAAAGGCCACGCAGAGCAGGTCAAGCTGCTAGAAGAGGGAGGAGTAGGAGCACGACACTCAGCAGGAGGCCATATCCAAGGAGGGAACAATTCTCTTACCTCAACTTCAGCGATGACCAGTGCATCAGATGTTTGCGGTTCACTGAATTGAAATTTGTCAACTGTGCAGCCATAACTGCAGCCTCAAAGCAGGGCAAGGACAGCATTGCCTGTGGCTGTCAAGGTGACCGTGGCTCTTAATTTTTATGGTTCTGGCTCCTTTGAGGCTGCTGCTGGAGATATATGCAACATCTCGCAGTTTGCAGTGCACTGCAGTATAAGGGAGGTCACTGAAGCTCTCTACACAATGAGAAACAGATACATCTCATTCTCTCTTGCCAGGGACAAGCAGGAGGAGCAAGCAAGAGGTTTTGCTCACATTGCAGGCTTCCCTATGGTGCAGGGTGCCAGTGATTGCACGCATGTTGCCATGAATGCTCATGAATGAACTCAGCCATAATCTTGAACAGAAAGGGATTCCACTCCCTCAATGTGCAGCTGGATTCCACTCCCTCAGTGCTACCACATGCAGTGCATCATGCAAGTCAATGCCCGCTATCCTGGCAGCAGTCCTGATTCCTTCATCCTGTGGCAGTCCTCTGTCCCACTTGTATTTCAACCAGCACGGCAACCAAAGGTTGGCTAATGGGCGACAAGGGTTATCCCCTCACAAAACGGCTCATGACTCTCACTGCCACTCTCCCATGGCAGCACCTCAGCACTCCTGGTGAACTGCTGGAGAGCAAATTTCTGGACCGCTGTTATGCCCTGGAAGCCTCTTTCAACAGTGGTACCCAGAGCCACGATAGCAGCAATCTGAGCTTCCAAGGCAGCAATCAGACCTTTGAGGGAAGGTGTCTATGCTACAATGGAAGTGGTGACATTGGTCATCAGACTCTGCATCATGCTGGGTTCCACAGGTTCCATGTGAGAAAGGATGGGCTCCAAGCTCTGCGCAAAGCCCTGTGCCAAGTTGGAGCTGGACACCTCCATGCTCTTTGACATTGTGCGCAGGCTTTCTGGCAGGCTTTCCAGTGCACCATGCATTTGGTTGTGTACGCCCATCAACCTTCTTCTGTAGCCTGGCCTATCGAAGTCATCATCTGACTCCTCTGTAGCAGAACTTGTGTCTCACCACGTGCAGATCCCTCCTCTATCCTAGCCTCTAAAGTACGCGCAGTGTTAGTCTTTGTGACGGTGTCTCTTCATCATCACTGTCTTCTTCCTCCGACTCCTCTGACTGGGAAGGTTCCAGTTCTTGGGTATTTGAAATGACAAAGGGATACAGGTTGAGTTGTGGTGAGGGGAGAGGAGAAAGTAAGAAGTTAGTGCTTACACCATCTGCAGAACGTGAGTCAGAAAAGATTGTAGGATGAGGGAGAAGTGGGAAGAGAGGAGGATTAGTTATTCAGAGACCCTCATCATCAATCCATCCAGCACCACCAGTGGCCATAGCCTTAGTGACGGCCCTTCCAATGATGTCTCCTCCATGGGAGTTAAGATGTGTAGGCGCTCTTGACCTCCTCCAGTTCTTTTTTGCAGCCTCCTGTTATGTGCCATCTTCTCCTGCAAAAAAGAGGGAAGTGTGTCAGTGAGTATCCTGCAAGATGTTTGGGTGATATGGCTGTCATGGTTGAATAGCTGCCAGTGTGTGTGAACTCTGAGTTGTGGGTGTGAGGCTTACAACCGTGATAATGTGTGAGGGTGAGATAAAGCATATGATTTGCATGGTTGAGTACTAATTGAACGAGATTGTTGGCAGGTGCAAGATGGGAGTGTAGTGAATTGAGCAGTGGATGAGGCTAGTGGTGTAGTTGGTATGAAAAAGCCACTTGAAAGTTGAACTCACTCACCTTGACAACTCGTGTTCAATCATTGAACTTCTTCCTGCACTGCATCCATGTTCTTGGAGCTATATTCCTGGCATTAACCGCCTCCGCTACTTCCTCCTACTGCCTCTTGAGCATATGTCTGGAGAGCCTCTTGCCCCCCTATGGATACAGGATGCCTCTTCTTCTCTCCACCTCTTACACCAAGGCCGCCAGTGCATTATCAGAAAACCTTGGTGCACGCTCGCTCGCACATTCAGCCATTCCTCAAAGTATCAGAATCAGTTTTGAAACGACTCCCAGCACTTCTTGCAGCCACCATGCACCTCCCCTTTAACAGCTGCAGGCTGCCTTTAAGAAGCACGAACCATCAGACCATAAGACCATAAGAGATAGGAGCAAGAGTAGGCCATTCGGCCCCTCGAGCCTGCTCCGCCATTTAATGAGATCATAGCTGATCTGATTTTTACCTCAACTCCACTTTCCCGCCCTTTCCCCATATCCTTTGACTCCCTTGCTGATCAAAAATTCGTCTAACTCAGCCTTGAATGTATTCAATGACTCAGCCTCCACAGCTTTTTGGAGTAAAGAATTCCAAAGATTCACGACCCTCTGGAAGAAAAAATTCCTCCTCATTTCCGTCTTAAACGGGCGACCCCTTATTCTGAGACTATGCCCCCTAATTTTAGATTGCCCCATGAGAGGTAATATCCTCTCAGCATCTACCCTATCGAGTCCCCTCAGAATCTTGTATGTTTCAATAAGAGCTCCTCTCAGTCTTCTAAACTGCAATGAGTATAGACCCAACCTGTTCAATCTTTCCTCATAAGACAACTCTTCCATACCCGGAATCAACCTCGTAAACCTTCTCTGAACTGCCTCCAATGCAAATATATCTTTCCTTAAATAAGGGCACCAGAACTGTACGCAGTTCCATATCAGGGCTCCCTGCTGATGCGTGCAGCCATTCAACAGCACAGGTAGTGCTGGCTGCAGGCAGCAATCATTGAAAACATGAGGCAGCACAAATGTTACCTGCTGCCTGCATCGCAATGAACAGGCATGGGATCATTACGTACCATGATCCCAGCGTCTGGGGTTAACCAATTTACCGCCCATGGTATTAAAGGCAATGCAGCAGCTAGGATAGAGAGATGGATGGGGGACAGCAAACAAAGAACTGGGGAAGTGGGTATTTTCTGGATGTGGGTAGTGGTGTAGCCCAGGGATCTGTGCTGGAACTTCATTTGCTTTCCATTTATATCAATGATTTGGACGTAAACTCAAGAGGAATGAGTTTGAAGTTTGCTGGTGATACCAGATTAGGGACACAGTAAACTGAGAAAGGAGATTGCAGGATTATATAAACAGATAGGCAGATAGATGGCAGACGCAGTTGAATGCAGGAAAATATGAAATAATACATTTTGGGATAAGCACATTGAAAGATTGCATTGACCCCAAATGGTAAAACTCTTAAAAAGTGGAGCAACTGAGAGATCTCAGATATGTAGATCTTTAAAAGTGGGAGTGCAAATAGCAAAGACCTTGAAAAGCAAATAGGATTCTGAGTTTCATACACAAGCCATTGAATATAAAAATAAAAAATTGATAATGTACAAAAGATTGTTAGTCCACAGTTGAAATATGGTGTGTGCAGTTCTGTGAACCTCATTATGGGAGGAATATTAGAGGCATGAAAGGGTACAGAGAAAATTCAATACAATGAGGCTAGCAAAAATGAAAGGTTCTAACTATTATTTTAAAATTGGGTCTTTTTTCATTGGAACAGAGATGGCTAAGAGGAAGTGGAATGGATATTTTGAAATTATGAAAGATTTTGAGAGGGTAAATCAGAAACAAATAACTTGTATTTATATAAAGTCTTTCATGACCTCAGCACATTCCAAAGTGCTTCGCAGCCAATGAAGTATTTTGAAGTGCAGTCACTTGATGTAATGAAGGCAAATGCAGAAGCAAATTTGCACATAGCAAGGACCCACAAAGAGCAACGAGATAAATTTCCAGATAATTTGTTTTAGTGTTGTTGGCTAAGGGATAAATATTGGCCAGGACACCAGGAGAATCTCTTCTAATAGTGTCATCAGATCTTTTGCATCCGCCTAAGAGGGAAAAGAGGGCCTCGGTTTAACATCTCATCCAAAAGAAAGCACATCTAACAGTGCAGCACTCCTTCAGTACTGTAGAGAGGTGTCAGCCTTGATTATGTGCCCAAGTCTCTGAAGGGGGGATTAAACCCACAACTTTCTGACTCAGAGGTGAAAGTGCTACCACTGAGCCAAGGCCAACACCTAAAGAGTGAAGGTTTCTTTCCAATGGTTGGTAAATCTCACGAGAACAACAATGGGGCAAGTTGGAAGACATGGTTGTAGATTTTGTGACCTCCTGCCCGGCAGAAATGGAGGGCAGTAGCACCTCAGAAAAGGTGGGGAATGACTGACCAACCCGTTCCCGCCGCCGTTGTGGCTGCTGTAATCTTCCCCCAGGCCTACTGCTGGTTGGCTGGGAGCATCTGCTTAAGTGAGGCAGTAGGCCCATTTAAAATGCAAATCAGGGTCCTATGACATAATAGGACCCCGTTTGCCATTTTAGAATAATACTGGGTGGAGCGTGCTCTGGGCATGCTCTGCCCAGTATCAGCTGGTGGTCCACCTAAAGAAATACTAACAATATAAACTAAAGGGCACAACTCTAAAAGGGGTACAGGAACAGAGAGATTTGGGGATATATGTGCACAAATCATTGAAGGTGGCAGGGCAGATTGAGAAAGCAGTTAAAAAAGCATACGGGATCCTGGGCTTTATAAATAGAAGCATAGAGTACATGAGTATGGAAGTCATGATGAACCTTTATAAAACACTGGTTCGGCCACAACTGGAGTGTTGTGTCCAGTTCCGGTCACTGCACATTAGGAAAGATGTGAAGGCCTTAGAGAGGGTGCAGAAGACATTGACTAGAATGATTCCAGGGATGAGGGACTTTAGTTAAGTAGATAGTCTGGAGAAGCTGGGGTTGTTCTCCTTGGAACAGAGACAGTTGCGAGGAGATTTGATAGAGGCATTCAAAATCATGAAGGGTCTAGACAGAGTAGATAGAGAGAAATTGTTCCCATTGGCGGAAGGGCCAAGAACCAGAGGACACAGATTTAAGGTGATTGGCAAAAGAACCTAAGGTGACATAAGGAAAAACCTTTTTACGCAGTGAGTGGTTAGGATCTGGAATGCACTGCCCGAGGGGGTGGTGGAGGCAGATTCAATCATGGCCTTCAAAAGGGAACTGGATAAGTACTTGAAAGGAAAAAAATTTGCAGGGCTACGGAGAAAGGGCGGGGGAGTGGGACTAGCTGGATTGCTCTTGCATAGAGCCGGTGTGGACTCGATGGGCTGAATGGCCTCCTTCCGTGCTATAACCTTTCTATGATTCTATGATTCTGTGTTTATTTTTGTTGGGCCAGGAGGAGCACGACTGCTCACAAAATCATCATGGCAGGATGGCAGGTGCCACTCCAGATGCCTTCCCCCCCACCCCCCCCCACCCCGCACCATCCTGAGATCAGACCCCCCTTTTGAAAAGGAGGGATGTATGGAAAAAGCTAGGAAATGTTATGAGAGAACAGTACTCCAGTTGAAGATTTAGCACTGGCATAGTGACATTGGGCCAAATAGCGTCTGTTTGTGGTGTAATTTCTATGATTCTACGATCATGATGGCATTACTGCAAGTTTATGGAAAAATGATTCGCAGCTTGTTATTGGCAAGTTCTATAGCAAGTAGGTATAAAAAATGATTTGAGATGGTTTGGGAATGCCATATGTTGCATTGTAGAAAACAAAGTGCCAGAAATTATTTCCAGTCACATAATAAGTTGAAGCTCTAACAAATCTGTACAAAGATGATATGAAGTCATACCCTGAGAACAAGCGGAGTCGAGTTCCCTTGTGAAACCAGGCACAGCACATATCAGGTGCGTCTGCATGATTGCCCAGAGCTAGGGCCAGGGAAGTGGAAGGATTCTGCTTCCACAGGTGGAAGAATTGCAATTGGAGGAGACAGCTCAGATCCTCAGCCATAGATTATGCAGCAATGGAGAGGGAGCAGAGAAGGGCTGCACGGTTGATCCCATAATTTATGGGAATGACGTACGAGGGGAGATTCATAACCCTGGGTCTTCTCTTTCTTGAAAAGAGAAGACTGAGAGGGGGTATGATAGAAGTGTTTAAAATTATGAATTTAAGGTCAAGGTGTCGTATTTACAAATTCAGGGCAACGAAAGAAACAGGAAATGCAGGAGGAATTTTTTTTACTAAAAGGGTGGTAAGTATGTGGAACAGATCACCAGCACGGGTGGTGGAACAAGAAACATTAATGAGTTTCAAGAAGGAACAAGTTCTGATTAACAAATGGGATTCAGCATTATTAGAAATACACCAAAGGAACACTGTGGATAGGAGGTTAGATGGACCCAAGGTCTTCTCCTGCTTCAAACTGTTACTATGTAAAACTCGGGACAGTGAAATGAACATAACAACTACAATACTGAGAGAGAAAAAGAGAAAGAGGATAGTGGATAACTGGGAAGGATTACCTCCATTAAATAAATCAAGCTCATCTCCTTTATGATACATTATATAAATATTATATGGATAAAGTTCATTGGGGAGATATTTTTATCAGTGTCGTGTTCCATTTTTTAAATGACTAGCACCTGTTGTGCCAGATGCCGATGGCCAGTGCGCTCCTTGTCATTATGGCCCAATGAAGCTGTCACCGAAGGATTGTCAACGACTCCATTTTAAAATTCTCATCCTCATGTTCAAATCCCTCCATGCCCTCATCCCTCCCTATCTCTGTAATCCCCTCCAGGCCTACAACCCACCGAAAACTCTGCATTCCCCCATCTCTGGACTCTTGCGCATCCGCCAATGGTGGGCATGGTTTGCCGTGCCTTCAGCCGTCTAGGCCCTAAGCTCAGGAATTCTCTCCCTAAACCTCTTTGCCTCTCCACCTCTTTCTCCTCCTTTAAGAAATTACTTGAAACCTACCTCTTTGACCAAGCATTTGGTCACTTGTCCTAATGTCTCGTTTTTTGGCTCGATGTCAATTTCTGTCATATTACACTCCTGTGAAGTGCCTGGGGACATTTTCCTACGTTAAAGGCACTATATAAATACATGTTGTTGTTGTTGATTATGAAATAATCAATTCAAGTTTACTGAGTGATTCATAGCCGATCACCAAGAAACAGTATGAACAGTATAGATTATAGAAATGATAATTACTACATTAAGGACAGATCCCAGTTTAAATATTAATTTTAGTAAGTTCAGAGGTCGCAAAAGGCACACATTGTGGAAAATGTAGTGTACAAAATCCCCCCACAACTGAGTGGATAGATGTATTGCATGATCTCTATTTTGTCACACAGGCCATGACGGTTCTTTTGCCAATTTGTGCTGAGTTCGCTGATCTTAGCCTAGGTCATATTAAGGGCATTGCAATTGACCACAATGTCCCAGGATGGTTCATTCTTGTAAATCTCCATATTTTAAATTCTAACCTCAGCCAGTCCACTAGGTAAGACCAAGGGGCCGATTTTCGGATGGTGGTGCAGGTGCATTGGGGGTGGGGGGCTCCTAAAATTGTAGAAATCTGGACCGGGTTCGGAACCCGGCTCGAACCCGCTGACTTCTGGGTTCCCCAGTGACGTGTTTGGGTGTGCACGCCTCCCAAATACGGGACACCCACCGGCAATTAAAGCCGGCGGGATGATCATTTACATACCTTGACAGATAGTTAAGGTACTTGAGATACCTCATTGAGAAACATTTTGGCAGGGGTGCAATTTTGAAGGATCCTCAGCGTATTTCCCGTGCTGTGGGAAACACTCCCTGTTGGAGCAGACATGTTTCAGCCAGCAGCCAGTGGGAGATACAAATGAGTATTTGACAGGTGGGGAGAAGACCTCATTTATTGCAGCAGGGCACTCTGTCACTTCAGACAAAGTTTTGGCTACAAGACCTTTGAGTTTCCACTCAAAATTCTTACTTTCCACCCAAAACTCTGCTGTGCAGAGTTTACCTACTTTGCCGACCCCCTCAAACTCACACAGTGAGGATGGGGGGGCACCATGGCTGCATTCATCACTTCATCCGAGGACGAGCAACATCACCAGCCTCGCCAGGCACGCCGTCCACCTCCGCCATGTGGAGCTCCACCACAGGCACCTGCACAAGAGCACGGAGGGCAACAATAGAGAGACGACGTCGCAGGAGGTACTACCCTCACAACAGGGTCTACAGACCGAGGCTCAGCTTCCTGGACCTCTCTGAGGAGCAGTGCATACGGACGCTCAGAGTCAGTCGCCAGGTAGTCACAGACATCTGCAGCCTCTTCATGCCGAGCTGCTCCCTGCTGGGCCAAGCAGCTTCTCCTTAACTGTTGCTGTTAAAGTCACCAATGCCCTCATCTTCTTTGCCTCCGGATCATTTCAGGGTGTCACCGGGGACACCGCTGGGGTCTGTCAGTCATCTGCACACAAGTGCATATGGCAGGTCACCGACAGCTTGATTCGCAGGGCCTCGCACTATATCAACTTCCACATTGATGACCTCAGCCCAACAGAGAGGACAGTGGGATTCCACGCTGTGGCTGGCTTCCCACAGGTGCAGGGTGTAATTGATTGCACCCATATAGCAATACTAGCACTTTCACACGAACCAGAACTGTTCATCAACAGGAAGGGCTATCACTCCATCAACACTCAGCTCGTTTGTGACCACCGCAAGAGATTCCTTCACGTGTGCGCCAGATTCCCTGGCAGCTGTCACGATTCCTTCATCCTCAGGGAGTCCAACAACCCGCCCCTCTTCCACGCATCGAACACCCTCAAGGGCTGGCTCCTCGAGGACAAGGGATACCCCCTGCACACGTGGCTCATGACACCTCTGAGGAACCCCATCTCTGAGCAACAGGTCGATATAACGACAGCCACATCGCTACCAGGTCTACAATTGAGCATGGTATGGGGCTGCTCAAGATGCGCTTCAGGTGCCTTGATCATTCTGGGGGAGCTCGTCAATACACACCAGACAGAGTGGGACACATTATAGTCGTTTGTTGTACCCTGCACCCACACTGAGGAGGAGGAGGAGCAACCCATGGGCAGATCAGCGGCTCACCTGGCTGCTCGTGAGGCCAGCGAATCACTGATATGTGAACGGTTCTCCTAACATCAGACAGTGTGAAGACTCCAGTTCTCACGACCTGGATCGAGCAGTGGCCACACCAGCCCGCCACCCCCCCCCCCCCCACCCACTCAACCCCGCACAAATCAGTCCTGCAATTACACATAGACCCACTGTACAGTGACCCAATGGGTGGCATCAAGTATCAGCGTTCATGGTGAACCTCATGAAAGGGCCTTATTACACAAGCCAGTCAAGAATGGCCAAGACATGGCAGCAGTGGTGACAATAATAATATTTAATGTACGTTTAACAGAAAGCAAATATAAATAAAAAACATGATTAACCGTCAAACACCATTGTGCATCCCCTTTGTGCTTACAAAACCTTCGCCTTTCGCTTTCGACTACTCCTACGTAATGCCTCCCCTGTGGCTGCAGCAGTGGGAGTGGCAGGTTGCTCTTGTTCATGCCCTGATCGATTAGATGCTTTGGTCCAACGCCCTCTTGCTTTCGATGCCCTTGAGGGCCCTTCCAAAGACTGCTCCATCTTCACCTGTGCAGGGGCAGACTCGGCCACTTGGAGAGGAGGCAGCATTGCAGGTTCTGGTTGAGAGGGGGGCAACGCATGAGACATGGGGGCACTTTGAGTGGCGTCCCCATTTCCATGTCCCATTTTGCCATCATCCCTCCCCTGGGCCAGGCCCACACCAGTCCTACCACTCTGCTGGATGCCAGTTTGGAGGACAAGTGTGAAGCCTTATAAGGCCAGTGCTGGAGTATCTGCCTGCCTGCTTAAGGCATCAGAATGTTGTTCACACTGAGTCCGAAGGGCCGTTGTCAGGGCCTCAATGGACTCATTGGTGAGCCGTGCTTGAAGCTCCATGGAGGCTAGCCTTCCCTCCATGGCAGACATTCCCGCACTTACCCACGACACAATCTCAGAGATGCCCTCATGTCCCTGTGACAGTATTTCAGAGATGCCCTCCCTTACCTATGCCACCATTCCACTCAAGCAGAAGTTGGACTCCTCCATTCTCTGCGCGATTGTGGAGATTACGCGTGGCACCTGTTGCAGCACCTCGCAAATGTGCTGCTCGATCATTCTCCTTTTAAAGGATGGCCCTCAGGGTTCAGCATTTGTGTCCAGCTGAGCAGAGCCTGGAGAAGAGTGATCCCACTGACGCGGACTCCTCATAGCTGCCCCTGTCACCAGTGTCTGCTCGTGCTCATGTGTGTGGAAACTCACCATGTGCGACCCCAACTAACTGCCGACGGGGACCCACCGAGGTGTGTGTATCTGCGCTGGTGGATGGTTCGCTCAGATGTGAAGGTGCGCCCTCAGAGACCGGCAGGTCCTCTGAGGAATCGCCCTCCGCCATCACAGCAGTCACTGAAGGCCCTGTAAGAGAACAGAAGGCAATATTAAGCATGATCACAGATGTGTCATGTTGCAATGAGCATACTGAGGTGCTGAAGATGGCAAGGCATGTTATCATCAATTCATATTGTGTGTGCTGAATGTTAAAGTTCTGTCACCAGACGTTTGTCGGGTGCCAGTCTCGGTGTCCCCGACGGACAGGCACTCGAGGGTGCGGTTCAGCTCCAGCGACTTCTGCTCCCCGTCTGTGAGCACAACTACCTGTTGTGGCCCCGCTCTGGTCCTCGCCCGCTCCCGTGCATTCTGGGCTCTCTTCTCTAAGGGGAAAAAGTACAGACCCGTGAGTGAGGGATGGTGATGTGGCCAAACTCTGAATGCATTGGTTTGGGTGCTCCTAACTGTGAAAGAGATGCATCAGAGGGTGAGTATGAGACAGAGCCATGACATTGTATGAGGATTGGGCTGAGTGGTAGTGGTGGGATGAATACTGGGGAGGTGAGGAAGTGGTGAGTAAGTGCAGGTAAGTTGAGGATGAGCTTTGAGTGGTTGTGAGGAGTGATGTGATAGAGTAGTGTTGGCGGTGCAGAATGAATTGGCGGCTGGGGGCGGTGATGTGGAGGACGGAATGTAGGAGAATGTGTAAGTGTACTCACTTTGGCTGACCTAGTTAGGTCATTGAAGTGCTTCCTGCACTGGATCCAGATGCAGGAGATGTTGCTGCCGCTGGTGACCTCCTCTGCCACCTCGAGCCGGGCCTTCTTGCCTGCAGAGGCAAGCCACTTCCTCCCGTCTGCCAGGTAGAAGGCATCTCTCCTCCTCCTCACCCCATCCAGTAGCACCTGGAGTGAGACATCACTGAATCTAAGAGCAGCCTTTCCCCTAGGCTGCTCCATTGTGCTATTTGGATGTTTGCTCCAGGAGCAGCCATTGGAGGACTGCCCCTTTAAATAGGGCTCCTCCAGCTGACAGCCTGTGATGCGGGTGCGCAGTTCACCCGCTGCGCAGGTTTCAGACGCCAAACCCGGATGCCACGTTCAGCAGCTCCAATTTACCCAGCAATCTCATGAGGAACGGACGGATTTTATTGGGCGGGTTACCCATGCACCCAAAACCCCCCCTCCCCGCTGCCATCCCACCTCCTTAATAATATCGGGGCCCAAGAATCTCCCTGTGATCCAATCCTCCCCCCCACCATGGTCCGTTCTCTGCCCCCCACGATCCCATCTCTTCTCTACTCGATCCGATCTCCCACCCCCATGAGCTGTGCCCTCCCCCACAATCAGCTGAACCCCCCCGCCCCCCGCCGTGATCCAGTTTCCCCGCCCCCATGATCAACTCTCTGCAGTCCGATCTCTCCCTATGATCCGATCTCTCCTCTCCCCCCCCCCCCCCCCCCCCCGGTATCCGATCTCTCCCCCGCGGTCTCTCCCCCCACAATCCAGTCTCTCCCCGCCGCGATCTGCTCTAATCCTGCAATCCAATTTCTCCCTATGATCCGATCTCTCCCCGCGATCAGATCTCTACCCGACGATCCAATCTCTCCCCTTATGATCCAATCGCTCCCACCGCGATCTTGTCTCCACGATCCAATCTCTCCCCCACGATCTCTCCCCTGTGATCTGATCTCTCCCCCGCCATCTCTCCCCCGTTATCCGACATCTCCCCACGATCCAATCTCTCCCCACGATCCGATCTCTCCTCCACTTGTGATCTCTCACTCCCTCCTTCCCCCCTTGCTGGTCCCCGGCTGCTGCCTTCTACAGCAGGCTTTCAGGCACGGCAGCGCCCAGCCTCTCAATCTGGCCAGCTGCTGGGCGGGAACGGAGTAAAATTTCTAATGGGTTCCTGCCGTTAAATTCGGTAGGACATCCGCCTTCCCGGTATTTCCAGGTTTCCCAGCCACTGACAGGCACCCCCGCTTCTCCCCCATCCCCCACCCCCTCCCCACCTCCCCACAAGTATCAGGGCCTTACTCTCTAAGTTCACATATGAAGAGTGCGCTCCTGAATCCTGTTCAGGGGGAGGGGGTTGGACAACATACATGAAATTCGACCACGCACGAGTCAGTGCCTTCTGCTGAGGCAGGATGAAAAATAAAGTTACTAACGTTTAGTAAATAGATTCAAATATCGTGGTATTTAAGGCCGTTGAAGCCGAGAGACTATGATGTGTCTTGCTCAGTCATGGAACAATACACTTCATTATATCCATACAATCTGTTACAAAAGGAAATTTGGTCGGAAACAAGAAAAAAAAATTACCATGCCAATAAAAGGCGAGGTCGCTTGGATCGACTGCCTTACCTCATACTTATTAATATTGTATTTTGTACAAATTGACATTTTAATATAAGAAGTCCTAATGGCTGAGATCAATACCAGCAAACAAGTTCGTCAGAGGTTAGGCCTCCCACCTTTTTACTGAGGCTGGCAGGGTCACCACAATGAAAATGAATATCTTGACCTGCTTGAACTGCCCTTTCAGCAAGTTTCTGTCTCACTCCCATTAGTGCTATTAAAATATATCAATCAACTGCCTTTCAGTTATGTGCTGTGGGCATGTCTTACTCCTTATTTGATATTAATTATGTTCTAACAACCCAGACTTCATGGGAGATTTGGCTTTCCCATCCCTGCTGCGTTCTTTGCGGTGTTTTAATTTTATTGCATTATTAATTGGTTCTACTCCCTCAGATTTTGTTCGGCCACAGTCAAAACAGAACTTCATCTAAAGGTCTGTGTCAGCAGCTTGCTCTTACTGAAAAAGCTTTGAATAACATTGTAAAATCAAAATGGGGTTTTACACAATTCCATCCTCAAGAAGTAAGAGAGACTTAAATCGTACAAACATGTTTACTAATGTAAAGTTCTGGCTTAGACAAACTGCAAACAAATACATTAAGACTTTGTGTAGGGGTTTGAAAATGGTCAATGCAATGGAGAGCTCGTGCTTGTTTAGTGCAGTAATCACACAGACCAAAAGCCTAGTCTGACTTATTGAAAAAAACAAGTACAAGTGCTTGAAATAGCCAAATGTTGACTTCATTCAGAAATATATATATATATATATATATATATATAGATGATTCTAGTTCTGTTACTAGGAAACATCAAACCTGACTTGGATTTTATTGAAGGAAATAACAAAGAATTCACACAGATCTTGAAGGTAGCAACAGCACTTAAAAGCTATTAGACTCCTTTTCAGAGTCTGTCAGGTTATTTTAGGATAGAAAAACTGGAATATTTATCTTCCACCAGAAATTTCAATTTGCCTTTTTCCCCCCAAAACACCAAGATGGAGGAGTCAAACAGGTATCAGTTCAAATGGTTTTTGATGTAGATGTTTGTTATCACATTGAGTGATGATGTTGAATGTGTTGTTGTATTTTATGTATAACCCATTTTCCCACATTGAGCAGGATATCATCTTTGTGTTCCCTCTTACAACTCCCACCTTCTAAACATACACTTAAATTCCCATTTCATTTTTTTTCCTGTTTTAATATTAAGATTTTTCTCCTTTGTTTCCTACATCACACACCATCTATGGCCAAAAGGTCAGACAACCGACTCACACGCCATTGCCAATGGTACTCAGAAACAAGCTTCTGGAAGGCATGCAAGTGCAGCCCAAATATGACTGTACCCTATAATATTCCCTCTCTGTAGGAAATAAATAGACTTGAGCTCCAACCCTGACTAGCAACCAGGTAAAGACTGGCCAAACTCATTTTAATTAGTACCCTTACTGTCAGTTTATCTGGTGTACCAACCAACTGCACCACTGTGTCATCTAGTTAACCGTCAATGTGTTTATTTAAAGTGAACCACCTTATTAAAGAAGATGTTTCCCAAACTTTTTCTTTTCCTTGCTAACACACACTATAATGATGCAAATTGCACTGAACCTCCTGAATGTTCTATTCCTCTGACTCCAGCCTTCTGTTCATCTCTCTCGCTTTGCTGTACAACTGATGGTAGAACATTTTACCACTTTGTGATATATTTTATTATCATAACTTTGGGTCACAAATCCATGTTACGTGGACCTACCCTTTCAACTCATGGTGCAGTGACTTACCAGTTAGTGGTCTACAAATATTGCTACTTCTTTTCCTTTAGGTTAAGGCTAGCCACAAGGAATGAGATCACAATCAATATCTACAGTCCAAAGGCCCGTTATGAATTTCGAATGGTCTGCTCCTTCGAAGGAATGACACTGCACATTCTGAAAAACACTAAATGTCTCAATTTATGCACATTCCATCATCTTTTTGTTCGACTGGAAATTCTTGCATCACTATAAGTGGAGCACGGATCAACAGCAATAAAAGCCAGAACGTTCTTGTATTTTCAATAATGAATTAATAAAAATATATGGAACAGCCAGGTGGTGTAGACGGTTTGACCGATTGTGGTGATGAGGCTCTGCATTGATCCATTTGTGTAAAAGAGGTTAAGTGCTTTATTTTCATGGTAATATAGCAGTGAGATAGAGCCACATTCCCTGGCAATCCAGGAAGATGCATGCATTAGCTGTCAGGATCAGGTTTTGGTTTTCAGAATTGCGGATCTGCCTTGGTGTATACTTGACTTTTGCACGACTGAAGTGGAATTCTAAGGAATATTAAATTATCAATTGTACTGCCTGACAAATGCTGTCAAGGTCAGCATTGTATCTGGGTCAACCCAATCTGTACTCAAAGGTATCAGCTGCAAGAGTCTCAAGTGGGGCTATGAGCTCTGTAAAATGCAGAAGTAGATAACTGCCAGCATTGTGGAACTTAGCAGAGCTCACACTCATATCATGATACCAAGCTAAGACACCGTGATGTAATTTATTATCCCAATGTATTCTGTAAAGATATTACTGACCTGGGAGCAATAATTCAAATGAACCTAGATCAGTACCCTGTCAGCATCCTTTAGGAGCGTGTAATCACTGTCAAACTAGCCTCAAAGTGAACCCAATATAGAACAATCTTACAAGAACAAGGCAGAATATAACCATTGGTGACGCACTGAGCTTCTGCCAGTATGGCATTTTTGCTGTGATGGAGGAAATATGAGGTCAGCTGTACCCTGTAAACTCGTAACAAACCATTACCAAATAATTTTAGTTTCTAGTCAATGATCTGGATGGTTACCTTCATTATTTCACTATAAAGTGTACTGCTTCCCTAAGGAATCAACAGGGAGAGAATATGGTGCCAACTAATGGCCTGAATTGAGTGCTAGAACACAACAAGCACTCCTGTCTTGGGGACTGTCAGTGAAATTGGCAACGGCGGCTTTGTAAATCACTGTAGCTTTTGTGGAAAAATGCAGATAACACAAGGATTACAATTTTACGACTGTCAGTTAACGTTCTCTGCCTGATGAGTGGCCTATTTTAAAGACAATGGTTTACAACACAGTTCAGCGAGGAGGCCCTTTTATTGCCTTACAAGTAGCAACATTCCAGACATAGCAGGTGATTAATTTTATTGGCTAGCAATTAAAGAAAACTATTATCATCAACTTCTGCTGTGCCATCCCCTTATCTCAGCTCTTTGAATGGCTTTATCGGCCAGATCTGGACCATAGCGGAGCAGCTGTATAAAGAAAACCATTAACATATTGTTGCTGTATAGCTTCAGATTCACAAAGTAACTACATGTTAAAACACACTGCCATGTTGGGCCTTTTCTACTGACCTGCAAGGACTAATTTATCCAAAATAAAAAGTGTACATCACATACTCTATCTGCTGCATTACATAAATAAATTATACCCCACAGTTGAAATTAATTTTTCAAGAATATTGGGAGATTTCATTATGTAAATTCAATTGACTCAGTTGCCAATATTTTTTCTGTATTATATTTTTAAAAGGGCTGATTTTATAATTTTTTTATTTGTATATATGTTATCAATGAGTAATTGCTTTAGCTAAATCACATCTTTGCTGACCTCTCTGTCACTGTTCATTCATTGCCATTTCCATAGAATCATAGTATTTACACCACAGGGGGAGACCATTCGGCCCATCGCACCTGCAGCTGCCTACTCTAATTCCATTTCCCTGCACCCTTTTTGCATTCTTCCTTTTTAAAATACTTGTCCAAGTCCTTTTTAGATGATGTTATAATGTCTGTCTCAATGGCCACGATAGGATTCCATAATAACCCTCTATATGAAAACATTTCTAGTGATAATCCTATATCTATGCCTCCTTGTTACTGAATCACCAACTAATGGAAACGATTTTTCGCTGCTTACTCTCTCATAAGTAAGACTGTTTCATTTTTCCAATGCATCATGTAACACGCCAGGCTTTAGCATCAGGTGCAGTCAAATAGTAAGAATGCAGGCTGGGATTTTGCAGTGGCAAGAGGCGGGTGGATTATGAGCAGACACCTCTATTGTGGCTGGACGACCCTTTATTAAAATACAGAAAACTCTCTGAGGCTGATCTCAGTGAAATGAAGAATAACACAGTGGGACAGGAATGAAGCGCATTTACCCACTGGATGATAGGAGCTCGGAGCTAGAACCCTGATTGATTATTCTTCTGGCTGGCTTGGGGAAACCGAGGTCAGACGTCATGCCCTCGCCATTATCCTGGCTGAGATCAGCTGACTCAGCACAGACCAAGGATCAAGCCTGGAAATTTCCTTATCTATGCAAATAGGAGTGAACAGCAGCCGATGACTCAGACAGTCCGCCCACTGCAGACTGTTAGTCTTCGCTAAAAACGGAAAAAGGGTCGTGCAGCCAAGCAGACTGCTGTCTTGAACAAGCATTCCTGATGCCCTCTAATCCTGAAATTGTTTTAATTGCCGACTTCTCTGCTATGTGACACTGAAATGCTAGTAGCGCAGCATTAACAGGCACATCACTCCTTTTTTTCTCTGTGGTTACTTGTGATTTTTTACTTATTTGGTAATAAATGTGGTCTGAGACATCTGGTGCACCAGTAAAACTTTGAACGTGCTGGTAGTTTAGAAACAGCAAAAATGATTCATGGGGGGGCTGCAACCGTGGGTTACAATACTGTCCTTTCCGATCAGACGCCTGAGATTCAATGAAACCAGAGATCATGCACATGTTAGCAGGTTAGTTAATTCAAATCATGGCGCACAGAGCTTACAAGTCACAGAAAGCATTTCCTCTCTCTCAGCCTCTCACCCCTCTGCGTATAGAATTCCTGACAGAAGACAATGAGGATGAGAGGCTTAACTCCATCTAAGAGTATCTGGATAAATGCCTGGTTGATAAAAGAATTAGAAGTTACCTGGATATATACAGATTGACTCCATAAGAATCAGAGAAATTGGGCTGTCTAGCGCCCATTGTTTCGGTGGTACGCGGCCTCCAGAACATCAGGCATCTTGGCTGCACACGCACATTTTCAGCATGATGTGCACTGGATGCCATCTTGGTGTAGGTATTAGCGCATGCACAAATACCGAATGCCAGCAGCATGTAAAGTAAGGAGAAAATGGATACAATCAGTGTGCAACAATGATTTAAAGTGATAGACAGCATTTTGGAACTTAACGCTCAACTCAATGTACAGTCTTAATCACGACCATCTGAACATGTCTTAGAAGGCCTGGAGGACACCCCACCAGTGCTACTTAAAAGGACCATGTAGGATTTACAGGTTAGTGGCTGGATTATTGCTTCTGGCTGCTGATACATTTGTAACTGTTTTTGGAGGTCCCCCAAACTTGAATACTAGGACACGGGGAGATAGCCTAACATTTAGAGCCAGGATGTGCAGGAGTAAAGTTAGGAAACGCTGCTACACGCAAAGGGTGGGAGAAGTTTGGAACGCTCTTCTGCAAACGGCAACTGATGCCAACTCAAATGTGAATTCTAAATCTGAGTATGAAAGATCTCTGTGAACTAAGGGTATAAAGGAATATGGGGCTAAGGCAGGTATATGGAGTTAAGTCACAGGTCCGCCATGATTTTATTGAATGGTGGGACAGGCTCGTGGGGCTAAATGTCACTGCTACTTGCTGCCTCCTGATATGCACCACCTTCTCCTGCAAGAAAGGGAATGAGTGTCTGGGTGATGTGCCTGTCATGGTTGAATAGCTGCCAGTATGTGTGACCTATGAGTTGTGGGTGGGCGGCTTGCAACAGTGGTAATGTGAGAGGGTGAGAGGAAGCATCTAATTGGAAGAGTTGAATACTGATTGAAAGAATTTGTTGGTATGTGGGTGATGGGGGTGTTTTGCATGGAGCAGTGGATGCTGCTAGTGGTACAGTTGGTATGACACGCCATTTGACAGTTGACCTTACTCACCTTGACCACTTGTGTCAAAGCATTGAATTTCTTCCTGCTCTGCATCCATGTTTGTGGTTCTATGTGCCTGGCATTGGCTGCATCCCCTGCTGCCTCACACTGCCTCTTGGGCATATATCCGGAGGGCCTCATGCCTTCCTGTGGATACAGGATGCCCCTCCTGTCCACCTCTTGCACCAAGGCCTCTAGTGCATCAGCAGGGAACTTTGGTGCAAGCACTCTCGCAGGCCCGGTACAAACTCAGATCGGCAGGTTGGTGAGGTCTGGCATGCAGATTGGAGGATGTGGGATTTAGTAGTGAGCAACCCTTATTCACTGTTTTAACATAACTCGTTTACAAACCCAGTTTATAAACATAGGGATGGGACCTGCATCTGTGTTTTAGGTGTGCAATGTCTGATCGCCGTTCAGACTCCATGCAGACAGCAGACTATTGTTTTTAGCAAATAACAGATACCAGCTACCTTTAAGAGATTTTTAAGAGACATTCTCCCTTTAAGAGATTGTGGCTCCTCCTACTGGCGTAGGATTGCATTGAATCCTTGTGTCAACGCTGATTTCCAACACTGCTTGCAGGTAAGTCATCAGGCTGACAAAAGTCTCGTCCTGTCTGCACAGGGGCCATAGGGTGCGGGTTAACAGCGGATCGCACTACCTACGCCCGAAAATAGGCTTGATCCAATGTTTTTTTCCCCGCAATTGCTTCTAGGGCAGTGCAAGAAAGTTGGGGTAGAAATTGGATCTAATTACGCATGTTTTAGTAAACAAGGCCCAATTTCAGGGACCAACGTCCTCCGCCCCAAAGACGCCTGAAAAATATTTGACTCAAAATCGGGTCGGGCCATTTTCAGGTGTCCCTGGTGACCTGAAACATGCATTAGGCCCCTTTCATATGCAAATGAAAGGGACCTAATGTCCATCTTAGTTCGGGTTACTAACCCTCCAGGATTGTCCTGGAATCTCCAGGAATTAAAGAATAATCTCCAGGACACTGCTGCATGCAACACAGGAGAAAAATCATAGGGACATTAAAAATAATTGTGAATGATTTTTTTTCATTTTCTCTGAATGCTTTCATTTATTAGTTACAAAAATATTGGAGATAGGATAAAAAGACTGTTTGACTGACAGTCATGAATCATCTAATCGGGTAATTAAGAGCCTGTTTGCTTTCCAATTGGTTTGGGAAGGCAGTGCAATGCAAGGATGGATGTGTCAGGGCGAGATGGTTGGAGGCTGGAGGTCATGTGATGAAACCTCCCAGAATACGTCCAAGCAGAGTTAGCAACCCTAGTCTTAGGCCCCCTTGCTGAAATTGGATATCACAGAACATTAACAGCCGCCAGGTTGGGCCTGCTCCACTCCAGCTCCTTCAGCGGCTGCTGTGACCTAAGCAGCGGCCATCAACAAAAGGTAAGATTTATAATTTTTTTTAATGTTGCCGTGGTGCCAGGAGGAGCAGGACTGCTCCACCGACCCCACAGTATCCCGATTTTCCCACCCCTGTTGTTGCTCCTCCTCCCCCTCCCCTTCCCGGAACTTACCTTTGGACCGCTTCCGACTAAGCAAGTGGCCGGATATATATTTCTTCAAATGGGACGAGCTGCCTGTGGACAAGCACCGGCAGCTTGCCTAAATTTTTGCAATGCCTGCCCGAGGCCTCCTGGTTGGTGCATGAGCTACCTGAATAACACAGATTCTGGGCCCAGACGAATTTCTGCCCCATTGTCGAGTCATCACATTAGAAACATGAGATGGGTGAATATTTTAGACCCTATTGATAGTTTTGCTGGGGATATCAATTGCATGGTTATCAATAGGGCCCATGATGGAATAGATTGTGCGGGTGCTGTGGAATACACAGACTTTTCTCATTTCACACTTGCCTGTGTTTTCACACCGTGTATTTACCCTCCAGATGAGTATTCATACCACTAAGAACTAATTTCCTCATGTGTAAACTCAAGGTAACTGGTCAAGGGGCCAGTGAAGAAGTGAATTTAAAGAGCCACTGTCTTCACTCAAACAAAAAAGCATATGGCTAATATATTTTCTTTGTTTACAGATTTTGAATGATTTTGAATGGCCTCAAAATACATTATCACATCACTTGTATGTGGCAGCAATGTGACAAAAATGACACAAAGCTCTTTCTTATCCTAATCAAAAAAGGATTTCACGAGCACTTTTTCATGAAGATAGCAGATTTGCTTGAATTCATTGGTGTACAACTGAATAGTAAAGCAACTATCCCCGTAATTACAGCATTAGGGGAACTTAAAACAATAATGGGAATCCATTTAACTAGCCTTGTGGCAAAGTAAAAGATATATATTGATCCCTCTTCCACCTATAGGAAAGGAAAGAGTTTGCATTTATATAGTGCCTTTCACGACCAAATTGCTTTACAATCAATTAAGAAATGTTGAAGTGCAGTCACTGTTGTAATGTAGGGAAATGCGGCAGTCAATTTGAACACAGCAAAGTCCCACATTTAGCAATGAGATAATGACCTGATTATCTGTTTTACTAATGTAAAAAGGGATAAATATTGGAGAGAATGCCCCTGCTCTTCTTTGAATAGTGTCAAGGGATTTTTTGTGTCCAACTGTTTAATGTCTCATCCAAAAGACTACACTTCTGATAGTGCGACACTCCCATAGAGTGTCAGTCTTGATTATAGGCTCATGTCTCTGGAGTGGGTCTTGAACCTACAACCATCTGACTCAAAGGCAAGAGTGCTACCACTGAGCCACAACTGACAGTTACAATGGCTTGTGAGCATATCTTAAGTGCTGATGGAATCTTTGAGCAGACTTATTACACACACAGTGAGGATGTGAGAGGGAGGAAACTCCAGTTTTATAACTATCGTAATGTGAACACCATCAGAGATCATTTTCTTATATTGAAATATAATCACTGAGCAAACCAGTAACATAGTAAAAGGTCTCTGAGCTCATAATGCAGGTTATGAGAAATTGAGAGCAATCCACTCACCGTGATGATCCAGCACTGCACATATCTCAGAAGACTAAGGTTTAACACAAAAATCAGCACATTTTGTGCAGCGCACAAAACCTGGTCCGTAGTTAATCTCTGACTGCAGTTAGTTGCAGTGGTCTGCTGGACCCTCTACATACCCAGGATGAGGGTAATATGAGTCATGACCTATCAATAAACAAATGCAAAAGGAAGAGATTAAAAGTCTACTGGCACTTTCTTTGGGCCCAAAAGAAAAACTCTTGATACTAAAATAAGTGAGTTTGAGACAGTTTTTGATCTGGGCAGGGTCAATATTTGTTGAGCACTGAGCTAGCAGCTGAGGGATAATCAGTTTTTACAAAGAGAATAAATGAGAAATGAAATGGCACTGGACAGAGTTTGAAGGTACTTCCAAGGACTGAAGAATAATGGTCAACTTTTCTTCCATTGAACCTCAAGGATGATCTGCAGATGCTGTTTTGGTCATGACAATTACAACTGTTTGATTTCAAATAAATCTATTAATAACTGAAACACAACTGTTTGATAGAAGCAAGGCTGTAATTTGTATGTATTCCATTTTATACAACCCCCAAGCATCTCATGAATTGTCATCTGATGTGTGCTTAAATGCCACAGGACCATACACCCAGAAACACTTAGAACGCATATGTTGTAGGAAACATAAGCAAGCGGACAAGAGATAGACACGGAGATGCGCAAATAGATGGACAGACTGGGATAGACAGAGACAGCTAAAAAGAAAAATTGTAAATATTGGAAATCTATGTGAGAAGATCCCAACCAAGCATTAACATATCCATATCTTTCCCTCTCAGGTGTTGACTGGCCTGATGTTGATCTCTACTGTATATTTCTTTCTATTATCAGTTAGGCAGATGGATATCCAATGTCAATAGAGAGTCAGATTCTAGCATTAAAGACTGATTTTCCGAGTAAACGCCATTGACGGGGAGGGAAGTCCACTGGCTGGGTATAGCAGCAAATCCTGTTGCACATGATTTTCCAAGGATTAATTTTAATCATTGGAAAATTATGGTCAGCTCATTACCCATTTCCCAACACCTGTGGCCAGTGGTTGAGCTCATTTGGAAACCTCAGCCCCCAGATCTATTCCTGTCTATGTTCCCAGCCACATTAGGAGGCAGTGACAAATATTTAGCATTTCTTCCTCTTCTGTAGCTGCTTCATTCATACCAAACGGTGAGTTAACCAATGGGAAGGAAAAAAACATGGCAGTGCTGAAAAACACAGTATGTCCATGCTTCACATTGGAAGCACGGTCGTAGAAGATTGTCTCTACTTTTAGTGTTCCCATTGCCTAATGCGTGCAAGCCAGCAGCTCTGAAGTACCTATCATTTGGCACAAACTGCTATGAAAAGTTGGCAAGGATTCCACCAAGGTAGCTGATGTGGAAAGTGGAAAAATTCACACGAGTGTACTTCTGACTTTGGGCAAAGTCACATTGCTGACAAGAGTTGAATGAGCTTTAGTTTACAGCTGGTCCGTGCTGTGCTGGGATTGATTGATGGCAATACTGAGAGCCCAAAATGGAAAAATGGTCCATTCCTCAGAACTGACAAGCCTCACCTGGACAAGCAGGGAAATTAATCCTGAGAAATAAATATTAAATAAATAATACATAAAAATCATTACTGTACTGAATATATGTCAACTGTCATGAGAGAGAAATTTGGCTGGTGGAAAGCAAATGTGCCTATTATGGTGGTAGCTTTATAGATCTTACATACATTTGCCTCCATTAGTCTCATGTTTTTTTTTAAATTTCATGATCTTAAATGTTAAATAAAACAGAGTAATATTAAACATCATAAGGGTAGACCAAGCAATGAAGTGATAGGGAAAGGAGGAAGGAAGGAGAATGTGGAATTCCATTGCATCACCATGGTAAATTATAAAGAACAACATGAATTGGCAATGCCTTCAAGTTGGGAGCAGTGTTGTACAAGGTAGTGCACCCAGGAAAATGGTGTTTAATGTAACCATGGTACATGTATTTCTTGTTAGACACACTCAGATATCTTTATTTCCCTCAGCGTTTCTGTCCAGAAGAGTTGGTAAGCAAATTATTTTGGAAGTGAAACAAGCTGATGTTTAGAATTGAACCTTGGGGGGAGCGTAAGTGAAAACTTTTTTTTATAAGCTGTAAAGCTTACATGGAGACTAAAAATATTAAGTTACAATAAAAGTTACTTTCACTTCCTTAAATATTTTAATTTATATCGTCTTCATCAGCAAGTACAGTGCAATCCTAATTAAGAATTTAAATAAAGAGAAAGCATAACAATGTTGACACAAAGGATAAAATCCAGCTTCTGAGGCAAACCCTAAAATATTACAAGGAGCTCTATATCCATCCCACTGACGATTTGTATCAATGTCACCCCCTCCCCCAAGGCAGCCATTTAATCCTGCAATGCTCATGATTTGTCCATATATTTGGGTACAATTTGCAACATTTTCAGATCTGTTACATGTTTGTATCCAAAGCCAAAATAAATATCCAGCGTTAATTAAAAATGAAGGGACTGGGCTTCTCCTTTGAGCTCATTTCTCCCTCAAATATGTTCTGAAGCTGGCAGTGAGTTGAAAAAGAAACTGTGGGAAAAATGAGCTCCTGTCTGGAGTAAGTTTAGAGATTAGTCTGTTGATCTAATTTAATTTCCTCTTTGTCATTTATCCAATTTTTTCCCTTTCCTCTTGTGAAGGTGGAGTTATGCTGGGGAACTGTTCTGCAGGCATCAGCTCTCCAGTGCCTAGCCAAGTGAACATTATTTATGTGTGAGCCCGGATAATGAGTGTGAACTCACTATTCAACTGCAGTGGGCGAATTATATCCAAGCCCAATTCTTTCTCCCAGTCATTGTGAGCAACTGTATTTTCAATAGTGGGTCAGTGATTTTTATTTTGGGATTTAAAAGACTGGTAGATTATGGGGGCAATTTTGAAGGGAGGGGTGACTATTTTGAAGTGGAGAGTACATTGGGTTGACAATAGGCAGAGAAATTGTAATACCCACCAGATGTCGCTAGTGAGAACCCTGAATCATTTTGATGGTCAGACCTCATGAGCATGAAAGTGACGAGCTGCCAGAGCAAACCAAGCACTAATAGGCTGCTCGCTATTCGGGGTGGTGGTGGGAAATCCGGTAGTCCACCCAGGTAGCTGAGCAGGCAGAACGTCCTTAAAGGGAAGGGAAAGGTCAATCCTGGGATGGGGGTGCAAGGCAGACATGGCATTTAATGTTCAGGAAGATGTGTGGAGAGGTGTGGAAAGAACAATTTTGCTCATCCCGCTGCCAAAACCCATTCAACCCATTACTTTCACTTTTTTAGCATGGGTTCCAAGGATTCCTTTAAGGAACACTGGTTGTGGCCGCATTCTGCTCAGAGGAGTGTGCTAGTCCGGCACTGCACATGCACCGCATGTTCCTAGATGAAAGTGGCTTTAACGTCCTATCTACAACATGGAACCCCAATCTGCATTGCCTGTTTCGGACAGTAGTGCTGGCTACCTACTTTGAGGTCCACTTGAGAACGGCATCAAGAAGATGGCAGTAAGTGTTTTTTTAATTTTAGTCTCACTATCGCCTCATTCAGGTTGAAAAACAGAATGATAGAAAGACCAAAATCACCTCAGTGTTTTGTTGGGACTATATTAGTAACTGTTACACTTTTTTGATTTGTCATCTCTTATAGTGTTTATACTCCTGAGGTCCCCATCATCAGTCCAGCCAATTCGGTTCATTCCACGTGATGCTCAGAAGTGGCTGAGTGCTCTAGACATAGCAAAGGCTACGGGCCCTGACGACATCCCGGCTGTAGTGCTGAAGACCTGTGCACCAGAGCTAGCCAAGCTGTTACAGCACAGCTATGACACTGGCATCTGACAATGTGAAACATTGCCCAGATATGATCTGTCCATACAACAATAGGACAACTCACACCCGGCCAATTACTGTCTATCATCCTCCACCCAGTCATCAGTATAGTGATGGAAGGAGTCATCAATTGTGGCATCAAGCAACATCTACTCATCAATAAGCTGCTCACTGATGTACAGTTTGGGAACCACCAGACGTACTTGGTTCCAGACCTCATCACAGCTTTGATCCAGACATGGACTCAAGAGCTGAATGCCATCGGAAAGGTAAGTAGCTTTCCTCAAATTCAAGGCAGCATTTGACACAGTATGGTTTTGAGGAGCCCTAACAATGGCTGCAGTCAAACCTACACAAATAAAGATGGTTTTGGTTGCCAGAAGCCAGTCATGACAGCCCCAACACATCACTGCAAGGAAATGTTCTCAACCCAAATATCTTCATCAATGACCTTCCCTCCATCATAAGGTCCAGGAGTGGGACAGCTTATTAACAATTCCACAGTGTTCAGCTCCATTCATAACTCTTCTGATAATGAAGTATCCCATGTCAACCTATGCCAGGACCTGGGTAACATTCAGACTTGGGCTGGTACTACTTGCACCACATAAGTGCTAGGTAAAAGCATCTTGAACAGAAAGCCCAGTCACCTTTCCTTGACCTTCAATGCACCATCATTGCCAGGTCCTGCATCATCAACCTTTTAGAGGTCACCATTGGCCAGAAACTGAACTGGACCAACTATATCAACACTGACTACAAGAGCAGGATAGAGGCTGGTTACTCTGCAATGATTGACTCACCTCCTGACCCCTCAAAGCCTCTCCATCATCCAAGTCAAGAGTGTAATGGAATACTGACCACTCGCCTGGATGGGTACAGTTGCAACAACACTTAAGAAGCTTGACACCATCCAGGACAGAACAGTTCATTGGACTGGTGCCCCTGCTACTGGACTCAAAATCCACCCCCTCCACCATTTGCAGCTTGTACAATCTACAATGTACTGTAGCAACTCGCCATGGTTACTTTGACAGCATCTCTGTCTCTTATGACCATCAAGTCACACACCAACTTGACTTAGATGTACATCGGTAGGCCAGAATCCTGGAATTCCCTACCTAATGCCATTTGGAGCATCATCACCGCCTGGACTGCGGCAGTTCAAGGAGAAGGCCCATCACCACCTTCTCAGGGTAACTAGTTGTGGGCAATAAATCTGGCATTGCCCATATTGCCCGCATCCCATGCACAAATATTAATTTATAAAAATTAGAGAGGTGAAATTGAGCACGAGATTACTTTCATTTGGCCAGCAAACAATAGGTTACCTCAATTAATTAATTAATATCCAGTTAGATATGGCTATTAACTTATTGGAACATAGCAAAATAGGAACAGGAGTAGGCCATTTAGCTCCTCGAACTTGTTCCACCATTCAATGAGATCATGGCTGATCTGTGACCTAACTCCATATACCCGCCTTCGCCCCATATCCCTTAATACCTTTGGTTAACAAAAGTCTATCAATCTCAGATTTAAAATTAACAACTGAGCTAGCATCAACTGTTGCTGGCGGAAGAGAATTCCAAGCTTCTACCACCCTTTGCATGTAGAAGTGTTTCCTAACTTCACTCCTGAAAGCCCTGGCTTTAATTTTTAGGCTACCCTATCAGTTCCCTTTAATATCTTGAAAGCTTCGATCAAATCAGCCCTTAAGCTTCTAAATTCCAGGGAATTCAACTTAGTTTGTGTAATCTCTCCTCATTATTTAACCCTTGGAGTACAGATATCATTCTAGTAAATTTATGATGCACTCCCTCCTTCCTAAGGTTAAGTGCCCAGAACTGAACACAGTACTCCAGGTGTGGTCTAACCAGGGCTTTGTATAGCTGTAGCATAACTTCTACCCCCTTGTATTCTAGTCCTCTAGATGCAAAGGCCAGCATTCCATTATCCTTTATGATTATTTTCTGTATCAAGACATTTAGTCCATGACATTTTAATGATCTATGTAAATAGACCTCTAAGTCTCTTTGGGCCTCCACTGTTTCAAGCTTTTCACCATTTAGAAAGTACTCTGATCTATCCTTTTTAGGTCCAAAGTGGATGACCTCACAATTGCCACAGTTTTGCCCATTCACGTAATCTGTTAATATCTCTCTGTAATTTTATGCTTCCATCTACACGGCTTACAATGCTGCCTATCTTTGTGTCATCAGCAAACTTGGATATGTGGCTCTCTATCCCATCATCTAAGTCGTTGATAAATACAGTGAATAGTTGAGGCCCCAACACAGATCCCTGTGGGACACCACTAGTCACATCCTGCCAATTTGAGAACCTGCCCATTATCTCTACTCTCTGTCTCCTGCTGCTCAACCAACTGATTAAGTTACATTACACTACTAAAGATAAATCCATAATAACCAAAGTAATCAATGTGTTGTAAAGTGGCCAGTGTAGTCTTGCTTGGGGATTCCTCACTTTACACAAAATAGCCTTGCATTGGACATGCAAACCCCACTGAAACTGGCTTGTGCATCCCCCAATTCCTTCGCCATCTAGACCCCAAGACCTGGAATTCTCTCCCAAAAACCCTTTGCCTCTCCTCCTTTAAGACACTCTTTAAACCTGCCTCTTTAACCAAGCTTTTGGTCACCTGTCCTAATCGCTCCTTCTTTGGTTCAGTGTCAATATTTAGCTGATTCCGTTCCTATGAAGCTTCTTTGGACATTTTCCTATGTTAAAGGCACTATATAAATGCAAGTTGATGTTGTTGTTGTTGGTATCCAGCTGTTGAAGTGGAAGAAGGAGTTTACAGTTTGTGCATGCTAGTTCTTGGCTTTGGAGGAGCTATGTTGCCAAAGTGCACTATACCGAGTTACAACAACCCTTAACCAGAGTGCAATGTCAAGTCTTAGTTTTGGAAGTGTTACTTTAAGAGCGAGAAGAGTGTGCTGGTGTTCAGAGAGGGCAAGGCAGAAAAGGAGTGTGTTACCTTCCCAGTGAGGTCATTGAACATTTTGCAGCACTGTTCTGCAGTCCAGGGGGTGAGGGAGTTGGCATTTAGTGCCAGTGCCATCTCCCTCCAGGTGGCACAATCAACATTTCTGGGTGGCTTGGTGGTACCCACATCCAGGATTTTGTGCCTCCTGTTTTCAATCTCCTTTAAGAGGGCTTGGATGTCTGCATCTGGAAACATTTTGTGTTCTTCTCCTGGATGGGGCCCTGCTAATCTCTGGACACAGATGGTGCTTGTGCGTTCATTATTCTGTGCAAGTATAATATTGCTAAGACATGCAGTGAAGTTATTAGAGAGCGAAGTGAGAGAGCCAAGCACTGTTGCTGTCTTACCTGTTTGCCTCCCAGTCTGCTGTTGAAGAGAGCAGGGTGAACTGTCTTTTTAAAGGCTGCTCAGAAGTTTCCTTACAGTTTAGTGGCTTACACCCATTTTATACCAATGACTGTATCAATCGGAATGCAAATAAGCAAACCTAGGAAACTCCTTCTGCTGACCACTGGTGGGTGTAATTTTTTTTTAAAAGATGCAAAAGCGACGTAACTCACTTTGAGAAAATGCTAGGCCAGAAAGTTAATCAAATACTTATAGAATCATAGAGCTCAGGAGGAGGCCATGTGGCCCATCGTGCCTGTGCCAACTTTTTGAAAGAGCTATCCAATTAGTCCCACTCCACTGCTCTTTTCCCATAGCTCTGCAAATTTTTCCTTTTCAAGTATTTCTCCAATTCCCTTTCGAAAGTTACTGTTGAATCTGCTTCCACTACCCTTTCAGGCAGTACATTTCAAATCACAACAAATCCCTGCATAAAAATAATTCTCCTCATCTCCCCCCAATTATCTTAAATCTCTGTCCTCTGGTTACCAACCCTCCTGCCAGTGGAAATAGTTTATCCTTATATACTTTATCAAAACCCTTCATAATTTTGAACACGTTTATTAAATCTCCTCTTAGCTTTCTCTGCTCTAAAAGAGAAGATTCCTAGCCTCTCCGGTCTCTACATAACTGAAATCCCCCATCCCTGGTATCATTCTAGTAAATGTCCTCTGCACTCTCTCCAAGGCCTTGACATCCTCCCTAAAGTGAGGTGCCCAGAATTAGACAAAGTACTCTAGCTGAGGCCTAACCAGTGATTTATAAAAGTTTAGCATAACTTATGTTTGGACTTTTTATGTTTTCTGAACAAAGGTGAGGACTTTTGTTGTCTTTTTATCCAACTCAACCACACAAACACACACACATGCACAAGCTCACAAACAATCATGCACAGACTCCAGCATACAAATGCACACACACAGATATGCGCGTGCAAAATTGTTCCAGTAGATTTAAGGCAGCAAGTTTGCTCATTTGTTCCTTAAATTAGCCAAATATTAGAGTTTTTTAAAAACTAAAATGCACTGCCAAGCTTTAAGAATATGAGAGCTCACTATTTTTAATTATCATTATCTTATAAGGAAAATATCAGTTTCTCAGAGCCTCTAATTATGCTTCAAGATACTTCATAACCTAATTATGCAATCCATACAGTGACAATGACAATTGAGCAAGTCAAAATCTGTAAATATGATGATCAATGTATCCTGCTATTTGGCTTTTAGTTAGTAACAGTTAAAGCTGAAGCTCTTGAAATCGGTGACCATATTAAGCGTTCAAAAATTATTTTTTAAAATTACCAAGTGTTCAGAGTGTGTTTCTCTGTCAATTATTCATTATATAGTGTTGCACTGATATTTTGACAAACAATGTTAATATTTAATGTACAAAAGGGAAGCATTTATAAAATTTGGTAAGCTATGTAGCCCAGCTCAGCTCAGCTCATTTCGCTGCTTTTTAATGGTCCATTGTTTAATATCTCCAAACATATAAGGACACAATTCTAGATCATTACATGGGTTAAAAAAAACCATTGTTCATTACTGCCCATTTAAAAATTATTATTTTCCTCTTTTTATCAATAATGATCGATATGTGGAGAATATAATTGCTTCTTCATCCTTCTGGAGTGACTCTATGTTGCACTTATCTATGACCCTCTTTCTCCTTAGTCTTAGCATGCTGCAGCGCCACACATATTCTAAAGCTTCCAGAATGTCTGTCCTTCCAAAATGTGAACTTGTGAGAAATTAATAGCAGTCTGATAAGTGTTAAATAATTTAGATTAATGCAAAAAATTGTGTCCAATAATAGACTAAAGCCCTAATTTAAACTTGGGGCATGAATCAGGTGTGCGGGGAGCAGGCTGGGCGACAAGCCCCAATCCCGCTATCGGCATGAGGCTTGGGCCATTTTAAATTCCAGGCCTCGTTTCAATATGATTGAGTGGCTGCCCTCACAATTGCGTTGCGATTCGGGCAGCCTTCCCGCATGGGGTGCACAATTACCAGCGTAACTCCCGAGGTCTACTTAAAGCAGGCACGCACCTCTTGAAGTGAGGTTGTATCCCCTGCTCTGATTTTTGCTGGAAGAAGGCTGCAAAAAATTGAAGCAAGGCAGTCAAGCCTGTTCCCCTGCTTTTCAGATGCCTCCCTGGAGGTCCTAGTGGAGGAAGTGAGGATCAGGAAGGAGCAACTGTTTGCCAAAAACCGTAAGATCGTCCCTAAGGCGAGGCTATCAGCATACCGATGCAAGGTGTCTGCATATTACGTGTAACCCCTTATTCACCTCATCAATATTACAGCAAGCTTCACAACTTCAAGCTCTATTCCTAGCACTATCACCTACAATTGTCCAGCTTCTATTTGCCATCTGAACTCTTGTCCCTTCCTCCTTCTTTTAAGTCTTTCTCGGCAGCAAGAGCTTCCTGGAGAAGACACCTCAGAGAAGGACATTCCTTTGGTGGATGCACCATCATTCTCTCCACCCCACCCAGCCTTCAGCTCTGTTGGCACTATTAGATTGGTATTGATTAGATAGTGAGCCAGAGGGGTCGACACATGGTGAAATACCCGGCACCAGTGAGCAGCAGCAGGTACTGGTAGCAGGGACAGAGATGAGGACCTCATGGGACCAGCCATGACAGAAAAACTGCTGACCTCACACATGCAGTTATGAGGTATTGGAAGGCTTGCCTAGGAGTTTCATCATGGTGGCCGAGATTGTGGAGGAGCCTGCTTCCAGCAAGCATGGTTTTATCTAGCATGACACCAGTACACTGCAGTATACCCTGGAGGCCACCACGAAACAGGCCCTGGGGGTGCTGGGTTCAATGTAGGAAGAGGTTCAATGACCTATCAAGAGCAGCAAGAGTGAGTACAGCTCTTCACCGCACCTCTCAACAGCATCTCTCAACAGTCCTGTCACACACTTCCCCCAATTTCCTCCATCACATTATAAGATCTTGACTTTTGCCTTAAATTATTAATTAATACATTTGAGCAATTTTAATTTTCAGCAATTTTAATATTTTATTAAGAAATAAACTACATAGCCTCTGCCCTATCATATATCATTCATAGTAAGCAAGCAAATGATATACGTCTACATACTTGCAAGCAGACAACCCCCATTGGATAAAATCTCGGACACCCTGAGCTTGATCTACAGTACCTTTAGTCCAAACTGCCCACATGCCATTAGGATGTCCTAACTTTTATACTTTTTATTATAACTCGCCCATTTTTAGTCGCAGGATATGATGTAACCATAGCACCATGTGTTATTCTCTTTTTCTGAAAATAACTAAAACCAGTTTTGTCCAGTTCTGCAGTACAGGCATTAGCCTCATCTCTTACCTCTTCAAGGTTTCTCTGTCCAGTACTTTTCCATTAGGCCACAGCTGGAGCCTGTTTTTCATGGACAGCACTTCAATTGTCTGACTGTAACATGTTTACTATCAAAGTCTCAGTTATGCATTCCACTTATCCACAGCTATCTTTCCTTCTGTTAATTATGTTAGTTCTTATAGTATTAAAATCATATGTTATGATCTGATCTATTCCATTAATCATTATTACTTTAGTCTACTTAATGATTAACCATAGACAGTCACATCTTCTCCTGTTTCTACCACCTCAATTGCTGTCTTTGCTTCTCTTGTTCTAACCTTACAACCTTATCTGTTCCAGCTGGTAATAGTTCCTTGCCTCAAGGTCTCTCTCTAGCCTGTTTTCTCACAGAACTCATTGTTGTACGTTCAAGCTAAGATGTCCCATAGTAACCTTAGCCATCCTCAAGGCAATTCGCCCAACTTAGCCATTTTCTATGTACAGATCCTCAAACACATCATTCACCATACTATCACAAGGGCACACTGCAATCTATCTTTATTCTTCCTTTTCTCTCTTCACACTTACACCATTCTCTTCTCACATTCTACCATTTGCTCCAGCAGCAACTCCTCCCAGCACTTCTTTCTTACTTCACATTACACACATTTGCCTTTATAATTCTTCATCTTCCCATTTTCATTCCATCTTGTTTTTTCTCCACCTCTCAACATGCACTATATGCACAAGCCCCACACATCTCCACTAGTCTTTTCAACAGCCACTTACTAACTCTCACCCTCTCTTTCTGCAGGACAAGACAACACATAACATAATGGAGATGAACAAGACACAGTAAGGAATTGGCAGCATCATCGTCCTCACCCAAGCAGAGCAGGACACCCTGGAAGTCAGTGGCCCAGGTAGAGCCAGCAGCATGGCGAGGCTATCAGCATACCGATGCAAGGTGTCTGCATATTACGTGTAACCCCTTATTCACCTCATCAATATTACAGCAAGCTTCACAACTTCAAGCTCTATTCCTAGCACTATCACCTACAATTGTCCAGCTTCTATTTGCCATCTGAACTCTTGTCCCTTCCTCCTTCTTTTAAGTCTTTCTCGGCAGCAAGAGCTTCCTGGAGAAGACACCTCAGAGAAGGACATTCCTTTGGTGGATGCACCATCATTCTCTCCACCCCACCCAGCCTTCAGCTCTGTTGGCACTATTAGATTGGTATTGATTAGATAGTGAGCCAGAGGGGTCGACACATGGTGAAATACCCAGCACCAGTGAGCAGCAGCAGGTACTGGTAGCAGGGACAGAGATGAGGACCTCATGGGACCAGCCATGACAGAAAAACTGCTGACCTCACACATGCAGTTATGAGGTATTGGAAGGCTTGCCTAGGAGTTTCATCATGGTGGCCGAGATTGTGGAGGAGTCTGCTTCCAGCAAGCATGGTTTTATCTAGCATGACACCAGTGCACTGCAGTATACCCTGGAGAATGTGGCCACCTCTAGGGACACTACAACCAGATCCTCACAACAGGAATCCATGTTTACATGCTTTATAGCGTTGATGGAAGCTCAAACGGCTGTCATGCAAGGTCTAGCCTCCACAATGGACAGATTGGCCGACCGAGTAGATAGGGGCTTTGAAGGAGTCACTCATCTTCTGCAGTCTCCCGTAGGTTAGCCTTCCACTAGCTTTGCTGAAGCCAATAGAGAGCACCTCATAGGAATAGCAGAGTTAGGAAATCTTCTTTAAAGAAAAGCACTATGGGTTGAACCCTTGGATGAAAAATGAATGGAAGGCAATTATTATGTTTGGTGTTCAATTAACCACCTTTATCACATTTGGCATTTTGGTCTGTAGTGCGGTTTAACAGCAGTTTATGAGTGTGCATTGTCAGTCCGTCATTGATATTGAAGTTGTCTGAATGGTTTCAATGTTCTTTAATGAAGGATGAAGGGAGTTATGATGGATGTAACAAGGACTGTTAAACAGAGGAGCTCTGTGTAAGTTCTCAGGGCAGGGTAATGAGCAGGTCAGCAGAATCGCTGAGCAATAAATTGATCTCTCACACCTCTTGCTGCAAGGCATTTAGATGTCCCTCCCCCTTCCGCTGCTTTATCACCTTCCCCCTGGTCTTCCTTGTCCGATGAGGATTGTTGCTGCTGCTGTTCTGCCTCCTCCAAACGCAGGCCTCTCTGTAACACGAGTTTTTGCAGTATGCAGCACTAAACACAATGGGGTAAATGTTAACCCCGAAGAATGGGTGGGTTTGGGGCAGGTGAGCAGTGAAAATTCTCCATTTTCGGAGCGGGACCCCATCCTGGCTCCAACCCGCAAACTTCCGGGTTTGAATGAGAAGCATTTGAGTGTGCGCGCACTTCTGAAACACTTAAAGGGCCAATTGAGCAACTTAAAATATTTGAAGATGTTAAATTTTTGTGGTTTGAACTAAACAAGCCATTTTAATTGCTTCTGATCGCGTCTCCCATCGCCTCTGAAAGATGCCATGGAAAAGGTGGCAAGTTACAGCCGGCCCTCATTTGGACCTTTAAACCAGTGATTGACACATCCGAATAAAAGGTGAGTTTTTGCAGCAGGGCAATCAGTTCTCTCAGACAAACCTTTGGCTGGGAGTTCTTTGTGTTTAGTCTGAGATTTCTTGGTTCACACAGAATTCTTGTGTTCAGACATATTTACCTACATTTTGGGCCCCCTCAAACTGACGACATCAGGATGGGGGTGAGCAATGGATTTATTTAACAGTACATCTGAGGAAGAGGCACATCTGCATGGCATGCAGTTCTGGGAGTTGCAGCTCCACAAGACAGAGGTGCACCACAAGGACCTTCTGAAGAGCAGAGAGGGAGCCAACGGAAGGGCCGAGGTCGCAGGAGGCACTACCCACATGAGAGGATCTACAGGCAGAGCCTGAGCTTCCTGGACCTCTCTGAGGAGCAATGCCTACGCAGGCTCAGATTGAGTCACCAGCTGGTCGCAAACATCTGCAGGCTCCTTCATGCAGAGCTGCTCCCGGATGGGCCTGGTGGCCACGCATTGCCCGTCGCAGTTAAAGTCATCACTGCTCTCAATTTCTTCACCTCCGGATCCTTCCAGGGCGCCACCGGTGACATCACCAGGATCTCTCAGTCATCTGCACATAAGTGTATATGACAGGTCACTGATGGACTGTTTGCCAGGGTATTCCAGCCTTGTCAACTTCTCCATCGACGACATCAGCCAAACGAGGACAGAGGGTTTCCACTCTCTGGTTGGCTTTCCACGGGTACAGGGCGCAATTGATTGCACACACGTAACAATCTGAGGACCTGCACATGAGCCAGGACTGTTCATAAACCGAAAGAGATATAATTCCTTCAATGCACAGCTGGTGTGCGACCACCAGAGGAGGTTTCTGCAGGTGTGTGTCAGATTCCCAGTCAGCTGCCATGATTCGTTCATTTTGCATGAGTCCAACATCCCGACCCCCCTTAACGCACACGACAGACTTAAGGGCTGGCTCCTTGGAGACAAGGGATACCGCCTGCAGACGTGGCTCATGACACCTGTGAGAAACCCCACCAACGAGGCACAGCAGCGGTACAACAACAGTCACATCACCACCAGGTCTGTCACTGAACAAACCATAGGAATGCTCAAGATGCGCATCAGGTGCCTGGATCGATCTGGGGGAGCCCCTCAGTACTCACCAGAGAGGGTGTGCAGAATAATAGTCATGTATTGCGTCCCGCACAACATCGCTCAGCAGAGGGGGTTACAGGTGGAGGAGGTCAAATGCGCTCATGAAGCATCCTCATCTGCCATCAACATTGAAGAAGAAGAGGAGTATGAGGTGGAGGAGGAGGACGATCAGCACACCTGGCTGCTCGTGATCGCAGGGAGTCACTTATATTTGATAGATTCTCATAAGGAGATCTGCAAAGTGAAGATAGTCAAAGTAATCAGACCACCTGGAACTACCACCACCAACACCCACCTCCGATGGCACAAAACAGTCCTATGATCACACATACACCATTGTAAACGTGTCCAATGGGTGGCATCAAGTCTTGCCATTCATGATGAGGGACATGTAAGGGCGCTTTCACAAAAGGGAGTCAAGAATGGACAAGATGTGACAATGGTGGTGACAAGTATGACATTTACTGTGAATATAAAAACTACCACAAGAAATGAAAAACATGACATTTAGTCAGACACCCTTGTGCTTACCCTTAGTGATCACAAAACCTTTGCCTTCCCCTTCCTACTACTTCTACAGGGTGCATCCCCTGTGGCTTCAGCAGAGGTAGTGGCAGGTTGCTCAGGTTCCTGCCTTGACTGCTGAGATGCTCTCTGTCTATACCCTCTTGGTTTTGGAGCCCGTGACTGCTGTAGAGGCAGACTTGGCCATCTGGAGAGGAGGGAAGCATTGAGGGTACCATTTTGGGGGGGGAGGGGGGGGCAACGGGTGAGACGTGGGAGCGCTTTGACTAGAGTCCACACTTCCATGTCCCCTTTTGCCATCATCCCTCTCCTGGGCCCCGGCCATATCACTCCTACCACTCTGCTGGACAACAGCTTGGAGGACATCTGTGATGCCTTGTAAGACCACTGCTAATGTATCTGTCTGCGTGTTGAAGGTGACAGAATGTTGTTCACCCTGAGTCCGCATGGCCAGGGCCTGAGTAACTCATTTGTGAGCCGTGCTTGAATCTCGATGGAGGCTGCCATTCTCTCCATTGCAGACATTCCCACACTTACCTGTGCCACAATTCTACTAATGCTGGAGGTGGACCCCTGTTCCCTCTCCACTATTGTGGAGAGTGAGCATAGCACGTCTTCCAATACGTCGCAAAGGTGCTGCTGTCCCTCGATCATTCTTCTTTTCAAGGATGGCCCCCGGGGTTCAGCATCAGTGTCCAGGTAGCAGAGCTTGGAGAGGAGTGCGCCCACCGACGTGGACTCTCCGCAGCTGCCCCGCCACCAGTGTCTGCTCGTGCTCACTTGTGTGTGGTGACTCATCAGGTGACAACCCAACAAACTCTCTAATAGGACCCACTGAGGTATGAGTATCTGCGCTGGTGCATGGCTCATTATAATGTGATGGTGCGCCCTCAGAGGCATGGAACTCCTCTGAGGAATCGGCCTTGTCCAAGTTGTGTGCCTCTTCAGCACTGCTTCAAGGCCCTGGAAGGGAACTTACAGCAATACTAATAATCATCGGAGACGTGATGTTGCGATGAGCATCCTGAGGTGCACAACAGGTCACTCATTGATAACATCAATTCATGATGTGTGTGAAGGATGTTAAAATTCTGTCACCAGTCGTTTGTGGGTGCCAGTCTCACCATCTCCAACGGCCAGGCATTCAACCATGCGGCTGAGATCTAATGCCTCCCCCATATTCCTCCTTTCTCCTACAAAATCCATGGTTGCGATGGCCTTTTAAACACTCCAGATTCCAGCGTGTCGTTTGGGTGCACAGTACGCCCGCTGCGCAGCTTGGAGACGCGAAACCATTAAGGACGATCGTTAGAGAAAACACACAAAAAAAATTTCCCACATTCCCCTCCCCTTTATCGACCCTCCACTGAGATCCCACTGCTGGGTTAAAATTTAACCCAATGATTCGGGAGGCTATATCTGGGGCAGATTGTAAGGAGCCCCAGACCCATTAAGACTCCTGAACCTTTCCTTCAGCATTCCTATGGTGTGTTCAATAATGATCCTGGTGGTCCCCTGGCTTCTATTATAGCTGTGCTGCTAGACTGTGGTGGGGTTGTGCAGGGCTTTCATTAGCGAAGTCTGTAGGGGTTATCTCTTGTCCCCCCAGCAGCCATCCTGGATCATTCCTCACAGGGTTGAAAATTGGAGGAATGGTAGACTATCTCAGGATGAAAGCATCGTGGTAGCTCCCTGGGTTCCTTACACAAACCTGCATGATAGTGTTCCAATGATCAGTCTTTAGCTTGAAATTGAAGGAGTGGTGGCCTTTCTATGTTGTTGACTCATGTTCCTGTGCCATGATAGCAACATGTGTTCAGTCAATGGTGCACTATACGTGAGGGAAACCAGCCACTACTGCAAATCCCTGAACTTTGTTCTGTTTTTTGCTGAGGTCATTGGGGAAGGTGGTGCAATGCACTGCCTTGACGAACAGGGCATTGGTCACCTGCTTAATACAGTTGTATACTGCAGACTAGGAGATGCGGCTGATGTTCCTTGCAGCAGACTGAAAGGAGCCAGTGCTGAAGAAATTCAGTGCTTTGGTGACTTTGAGAGCTACTCGCAAAGCATAGCCCCCCCCCTTTCTTTTTATTCATTCATGGGATGTGGGCATCGCTGGCAAAGCCAGCATTTGTTGGCCATCCCTAATTGCCCTTGAGAAGGTGGTGATGAGCTGCCTTCTTGAACCACTGCAGTCCGTGTGGTGAAAGTTCTCCCACAGTGCTGTTAGGTAGGGAGTTCCAGCAATTTGACCCAGCGACGATGAAGGAACGGCGATATATTTCCAAGTCGGGATGGTGAGTGACTTGGACGGGAATGTGCAGGTGGTGTTGTTCCAATGAGCCTGCTGCCCTTGTCCTTCTCGGTGGTAGACGTCGCAGGTTTGGGAGGTGCTGTCGAAGAAGCCTTGGTGAGTTGCTGCAGTGCATCCTGTGGATGGTACACACTGCAGCCACGGTGCGCCGGTGGTGAAGGGAGTGAATGTTTAGGGTGGTGGATGGGGTGCCAATCAAGCGGGCTGCTTTGACCTGGATGGTGTCAATCTTCTTGAGTATTGTTGCAGCTGCACTCATCCAGGCAAGTGGAGAGTATTCCATCACACTCCTGACTTGTGTCTTGTAGATGGTGGAAAGGCTTTGGGGAGTCAGGAGATGAGTCACTCACCGCAGAATACCCAGCCTCTGACCAGCTCTTGTAGCCACAGTATTTATGTGGCTGGTCCAGTTAAGTTTCTGGTCAATGGTGATCCCCAGGATGTTGATGGTGGGGGATTCGGCGATGGTAATGCCGTTGAATGTCAAGGGGAGGTGGTTAGACTCTCTCTTGTTGGAGATGGTCATTGTCTGGAACTTGTCTGGCACGAATGTTACTTGCCAATTATCAGCCCAAGCCTGGATGTTGTCCAGGTCTTGCTGCATGCGGGCACCGACTGCTTCATTATTTGAGGGGTTGCGAATGGAACTGAACACTGTGCAATCATCAGCGAACATCCTCATTATATGATGGAGGGAAGGTCATTGATGAAGCAGCTGAAGATGGTTGGGCCTAGGACACTGCCCTGAGGAACTCCTGTAGCAATGTCCTGGGGCTGAGACGATTGGCCTCCAACAACCAGTACCACCTTCCTTTGTGCTAGGTATGACTCCAGCCACTGGAAAGTTTTCCCCTGATTCCCTTGTCTTCAATTTTACTAGGGCTCCATGGTGCCACTCTCGGTCAAATGCTAACTTGATGTCAAGGCCAGTCACTCTCACCTCACCTTTGGAATTCAGCTCTTTTCTCCATGCCTGGACCAAGGCTGTAATGAGGTCTGGAGCCGAGTGGTCCTGGCGGAACCGAAACTGAGCATCGGTGAGCCGGTTATTGGTGAGTAAGTGCCGCTTAATAGCATTGTCGACGACATCTTCCATCACTTTGCTGATGATTGAGAGTAGACTGATGGGGCGGTAATTGGCCGGATTGGATTTGTCCTGCTTTTGTGGACAGGACATACCTGGGCAATTTTCCACATTGTCGGGTAGATGCCAGTGTTGTAGCTGTACTGGAACAGTTTGGCTAGGGGCATGGCTACATGGAGCACAAGTCTTCAGCGCTACAGCCGGGATGTTGTCAGGGCCCATAGCCTTTGTTGTATCCAGTGCACTCAGCTGTTTCTTGAGATCACGTGGAGTGAATCGAATTGGCTGAAGACTGGCTTCTGTGATGGTGGGGATATCGGGAGGAGGCTCATTTGGATCATTCACTCGGCACTTCTGGCTGAAGATGGTTGCAAACGCTTCAGCCTTGTCTTTTGCACTCACGTGCTGGACTCCACCTTCAGTGATGGCAGAGATATTTACAGAACCTCCTCCTGTTGGCTGTTTAATTGTCCACCACCATTCATGACTGGATGTGGCAGGACTGCAGAGCTTTGATCTGATCCGTTGGTTGTGGAAACGCTTAGCTCTGTCTATAACATGTTGCTTCCACTGTTTAACGTGCATGTAGTCCTGTGTTGTAGCCTCACCATGTTGGCACCTCATTTATTCTTAAGCCTGGTGCTGCTCCTGGCATGTTCTTCTGCACTCCTCATTGAACCAGGTTTGATCCCCTGGCTTGTTGGTAATGGTAGAGTGAGGAATATGCCGGGCCATGTGGTTACAGATTGTGCTGGAATACAATTCTGCTGTTGCTGATGGCCCACAGCACCTCAAGGATGCTCAGTTTGGAGCTGCTAGATCTGTTCTGAATCTATCCCATTTAGCACGGTGGTAGTGCCACACAAATCATTGGATGGTGTCCTCAGTGTGAAGACGGGTCTTCGTCTCCACAAGGACTGTGTGGTGGTCACTCCTACCATTACTGTCATGGACAGATGCACCTGCGACAGGTAGATTGGTGAGGACGAGGTCAAGTAGGTTTTTCCCTCATGTTGGTTCACTCACCACCTGCCGCAGGCCCAGTCTGGCAGCTACGTCCTTCAGGACTCAGCCTGCTCGATCAGTTATGTGCTACCGAGTCACTCTTGGTGATAGACATTGAAGTCCCCCACCCAGAGTACATTCTGTGCCCTTGCTACCCTCTGTGCTTCCTCCAAGTGGTGCTCAACATAGAGGAGGACTGATTCATCAGCTGAGGGAGGGCGGTAGGTGGTAATCAGCAGGAGGTTTCCTTGCCCATGTTTGACCTGATACCATGAGATTTTATGGGGTCCGGAGTCAATGTTGAGGACTCCCAGGGCCACTCCTTCCTGGCTGTATATCACTGTCCCGCGACCTCTGGTGGGTCTGTCCTGCCCAGATGGTGATGGAAGAGTCTGGGACATTGGTTAAAGGTTATGATTCTGTGAATATGTCTATTTCAGGCTGTTGCTTGACTAGTCTGTGGGACAGCTCTCCCAATTTTGGCACAAGTCCCCAGATGTTAGTGAGGAGGACTTTGCAGGGTCGACTGGGCTTGGTTTGCCTTTGTCGAGTCCAGTGCCTATTCCAGATTTTATTTAATTAATTGAATTTAAATTCCCCAGCTGTCGTGGCAGGATTTAGAACTCATGACGCCGGATTATTAGTCCAGGCTGCTGGATAACTAGTTCAGTAACATAACCACTATGCTACCGTACCTGATCCAGCAGGCAGCATGTCCTGTTTCAGGATGGTTACAAAGGTCTAAGACAACCTGCCTGAAGAAAAGCAGCCTCCTCCAGCACTACTCCTCAGAGAGGTCCAAAAAAGAGACTCTTGGCCTGTGCACCCTGCGTGCTGCTCCTGCAAGCAGTGCCCCTCACCTTCAGTTTTCTGAGAGGCCTAGCTGCTCCTGGTGGTGCTTGCTGATGCTCCTCTTCCAAGTGTTCCTCCATCCAGAGTAAAGTAGCAATAATTACACCCATATTAAGCAGTTAAAGCTTTCTGAAGGTGATGAGGCCAAAAAAGTGTGAAAGTAGCAATCTGGAAGCTGGAAACACTCCTGGAAAACCAGACAACAACAAGGTACTCTGACTCATGAAGCGATGCTGAAAGCCCCTTTTTGTACAGCTTCAGTAAACCTGTTCCAGTCAGGTTTACTGGCAGGTCCGGGACTAGGCGAGGCTGCCTCGATTTTGAGGTAAGATGGCATCAGGGTCCGGATGATGTCATCGGAGCACGACTTTTACATTTTAACAAGGTTCCAGCCTGCCTGTGGCGGGCACCCCTCCCAAATTAAAAAAATGAACACGGTTAAAATGGTGGCAGGCGCAAACGCGTCGGGAATGTAGCAGAAAGTGACCGACCACCATTTTAACCCTGCCACTTGTCCTGTTGCCGCTGACCTTAAGGGCCTGATAATAATGCAGAGGCAGGTTCTGAGTGGGGGGACAATTGTTGTCGCGTAACCCAGAAGATGTTTTGGGCATTGGAATGACAGATTTCAACATGGCTGCCTAATTATAATTTTACTTCTGGGTTTTGTGTCTCCAATGTGTGTCAGCGGGTGTGATGTGAACCCGCATGATGTGATCTCAACTCAACTATTTAAAGGTGGAATTTGGAAGAGTTGGGAGTTTGTGCAAAGAGACGGCAAAGTTTAAACATGGATTCTGGACGGTCAAGGGTTACGCCCGATTTAATGACGCTTCACTTGAAGTACTATTGAGTGCAGTGAGAAGCAGGAAAGAGATAGTCTTCACCAGCAACGGCAGGAAGAAAACTGCGGCTGTCACGAAGAAGGCGTAGTTGGAAGTGGCTGAGGAGGTCAGCAGCAGGACCGATTGCGGCCTGTTCCTGGGTCCAGAGCAGGAAGCGCTCTAATGACCTAATCAGGTCAAGAAAGGTGAGTACAGTTGCAGATTCACCTACATCTTGTCAAGTGTACTCCATCACGTCACTTAAGTTTCAAGAACACCTATCCTTCACTTTCTATGCATTTCCTTACCTCCTCATTTATCCATCCACCATTGTCACTCACCCCAATCCTTATGCAATGTGATGCATCTGCCTGACAGTCACCCTCATCGAATGCACTGCATCCATCAGGTAAAGACATGCCTTACAGTCACTCATAGGTCTGTTCTTCCCTTCATTGCAGGAGAAGAGAGCACAAAACACAAAGGGGAGAGAGAGGACTGGAGGTGGTCCGCCACAGATTGAGCAGCTAACAGTTGCAGAGGAAGAGTCCATGGAGATCAGTGGCATATCTGCGTCCCTGACCATCGGAGATGGAGAGACTGGGACACCGCAACTGCTTGGTGACAGAATTAAAAATATCTCTGACACACATCTCAAACAAGACTCAATCATGTTGACTTGATTTCAGCAATGAGTGAAATATGATAAGTGTAATTATGCCAAGTGGCAACATAGTTACATTGCCAGTAATAATTCATATCCGTTTCTTCTCTCCTCCAGGACCTTCTCACGTAGAGCGCCAGTTTGCCGACTTTCCTGAGGATGATTCCTCGGAGGACCTGGTTCCTTCTGAGGGAGCACTGTCACAGGACTTACTACCAGGCACTAGTGCAGATACACGCACCTCGGAGGATTACGTTGAACAGCTAGTTGGATTTTCACCTGGTGTGTCACAGTTCACAAGTGTGCATGAGCAGACACTGGTGACAGACACAGATGTGGAGAGTCCGTGTCGGGGGGCACACTTCTCTCCAAGCACTGCACATGGATGATGAACCCCGGAGGCCATCAATGTAAAGGAGAATCATAGCTGGACAGCAGCAAATTTACGGAAGACGTGCCACACACATTGTCCACAATAGCAGAGAGGATGGAGGAGTCCGGCTCAAACATTTGTGGATCAATGTCGCCGGCCAGTGCGAGAATGTCTGCCATGGAGAGAGTGGCTGCCTCCATGGGACTTCACGTGCGGCTATCAAACCAGTCCATGCAGGCCTTGACCACGACCGTGCAGACTTTGGATGCCAGCATGTCTTCCATCAGATTTGATGACAGATACCTTATCCGTGGCCTTACAAGGCATCACTGATTTGCACCCAGCTGCTCCCCAGCGGAGTGGTAGGAGTGATGTGCCACTAACCCAGGAGAGGGATAATGGTGAAAGTTGGAACTCCACTCAAAGCACTCCCACGTCTCACCTGTGGCCATCCCCCCTCCACCGCCACCACCCCCCGCCCCCCCCCCCCCAGCCAGTACCCGCGATGCTGCCTCGTCTCCCGACGGCCAAGTCTGCCCCGGACAGGTGCAAACGGAGCAGTCTTTGGTGGGGCCTTCACCGGCTCCAAAATCCAGAGGTCACAGGTCGAGAGCATCTTCGCAGTCAGGGCAGGGATCTCAGCAGCTTGCCTCTACCTCTGCTGACACCATAGACATAGGAGCAGTCGGCAAAGGGAGAAAAAAATATTGTAATTCACCAAGAGTGTTTGTGAGAATGTTATGTTACTGAGTTTCCTTTTATTATTAACTCACATAAATTTTTTAATTTGAACCACTTCCCCATGTTGGCCAATCTTGCGTGCCGAGTGGCAACTTGACTTTCCAGTTCCTTGGCGATGAATGTGAAGACGTGAATTGATGGGACCAACTAGGGGATGTGCAACGGGTGGATGGTTGGTTAGAGGACTGCTTTACGTGAATGGTGTGGAGATGCCGGTGATGGACTGGGGTTGACAAATGTAAACAATCTTACAACACCAGGTTATAGTCCAACAATTTTATTTGAAAATCACCACCTTTCGGAGGCTTCCTCCTTCGTCAGGTGAATGTCAGGAAATCCTTGAATGTTGCGAATTTATAGTCAGAGAACAATACCTGGTGATTACAGATAATCTTTCGAACTGCCCGTTGTCAAGGCAATCAAAGTGTTCAGACAGAGAGGTGTTACCTACAGGACCACCGAATATACAAACGGCCAGAACACAAAACAGAGAGAGAGAGGGAGAAACATCCGAAAGGAAGAGAAAGACAGAAAATGACCCGTTGTATTAAAAACAGATAACTTTTATTCGCTGGTGGGGTTACGTGTAGCGTGACATGAACCCAAGATCCCGGTTGAGGCCGTCCTCATGGGTGCGGAACTTGGCTATCAATTTCTGCTCGACGATTTTGCGTTGTCGTATGTCTCGAAGGCTGTCTTGGAGTACGCTTACCCGAAGGTCGGTGGCTGAATGTCCTTGACTGCTGAAGTGTTCCCCGACTGGGAGGGAACCTTCCTGTCTGGCGATTGTTGCGCGGTGTCCGTTCATCCGTTGTCGCAGTGTCTGCATGGTCTCGCCAATGTACCATGCTCCGGGGCATCCTTTCCTGCAACGTATGAGGTAGACAACATTGGCCGAGTCACAGGAGTATGAACCGTGTACCTGGTGGGTGGTGTCCTCTCGTGTGATGGTGGTATCTGTGTCGATGATCTGGCATGTCTTGCAAAGGTTGCCGTGGCAGGGTTGTGTGCTGTCGTGGATGCTGTTCTCCTGAAAGCTGGGTAATTTGCTGCGAACGATGGTCTGTTTGAGGTTGGGTGGCTGTTTAAAGGCGAGTAGTGGAGATGTGGGGATGGCCTTAGCGAGGTGTTCGTCATCATCGATGACATGTTGAAGGCTGCGGAGAACATGGCGTAGTTTCTCCGCTCCGGGGAAGTACTGGACGACGAAGGGTACTCTGTTGATTGCGTCCCGTGTTAGTCTTCTGAGGAGGTCTATGCGATTTTTTGCTGTGGCCCGTCGGGACTGTCATTCGACGAGTCGAGCGTCATATCCCGTTCTCACGAGGGCGTCTGTTTGAGGTTCGTCGCACAGCACTTCCCCGGAGCGGAGAAACTACGCCATGTTCTCCACAGCCTTCAACATGTCATCGATGACGACGAACACCTCGCTAAGGCCATCCCCACACCTCCACTACTCGCCTTTAAACAGCCACCCAACCTCAAACAGACCATCGTTCGCAGCAAATTACGCAGCTTTCAGGAAAGGATGCCCCGGAGCATGGTACATTGGCGAGACCATGCAGACACTGCGACAACGGATGAACGGACACCGCACAACAATCGCCAAACAGGAGGGTTCCCTCCCAGTCGGGGAACACTTCAGCAGTCAAGGACATTCAGCCACCGATCTTCGGGTAAGCGTGCTCCAAGGCGGCCTTCGAGACATACGACAACGCAAAATCGTCGAGCAGAAATTGATAGCCAAGTTCCACACCCATGAGGACGGCCTCAACAGGGATCTTGGGTTCATGTCACGCTACATGTAACCCCACCAGCGAATAAATTTATCTGTTTTTAATACAACGGGTCATTTTCTGTCTTTCTCTTCCTTTCGGATGTTTCTCCCTCTATCTCTCTGTTTTGTGTTCTGGCCGTTTGTATATTCGGTGGTCCTGTTGGTAACACCTCTCTGTCTGAACACTTTGATTGCCTTGACAACGGGCAGTTGGAAAGATTATCTGTAATCACCAGGTATTGTTCTCTGAATATAAATGCGAAACGTTGAAGGATTTCCTGACATTCACCTGACGAAGGAGGAAGCCTCCGAAAGGTGGTGATTTTCAAATAAAATTGTTGGACTATAACCTGGTGTTGTAAGATTGTTTACATTCTGTGAATGGGGGGTGGGGGAGGAGCCAGGAGATGTGATCATTACTTTGGTCCAGTGTGAATGACTAACCGAGCTATTTGGGCATCCCAAGCAACAATGTGATCTGCTAGTTTGGTGTTGGGGGATCCATCTTTATCTTCCTTCTCCTTCTCCTCCTCCACTTCCTCATTGGATTCATCATCAGATGATGAGTGCTGAGTGCTTTCTTCCTCCTCCACCTCTAATCCTCGCTGGCGCACCAGTGCAGAACGCAGCACTCCATGATCTTTCTAGAGACATTCGCTGGCGAGTACTGAAGGATGCCTCCAGATGTATCCAGGCATCCATGGCTTGCTCAATGACACATCTGGTGGTAATATGGCACTCGTAATACCTCTCTTGGGCTTCATTGGTGTCACCGGCCATGTATGAAGTGGGTATCCTTTGTCTCCTAACAGCCACCCCTTAAATTTGCTTCCGGGTACGAAGAGGTCAGGGATGTTGGACTGCCTCAGGATGAAAGCATCTTGGCATCTTGGCAGCTCCCAGGGAATCTGGCACAGACCTGCATGAACCTTTTCTTGTGGTTGCATACCAGCTGAACATTGATGGAATGAAATCCTTTGTGGTTGACAAATGCTCCTGGTTGATCTGGTAGTCCTCGGATTGCCATGGCACCCTTTACCTGTGGGAAGCCAGTCAGAAAAGTGAATCTGAGTGCTCTCTCATTCCGGCTATTGTCATTGCAGGGCAAGTTTACATAACTCCCAGCCCTAACAAACAATCCATCCATCACCTGCCTTATGCATTTATGTGCAGCTGACTGGGAGACCCTCGATATGCCTCCGGTGGCACCCTGGAAGGAGCCAGAGGCAATGAAATTGAGGTCAGTGGTGACTTTCACAACGACTGGCAATGCGTGACCACTAGGTCCAGCAGGGAGCAGCTCTTCTTCTAAGAGGCTGCAGATGTCTGACCGCCTGACATGATAATCTGAGCCTCTGGGACCACTGCTCTTCCGAATGGTCAAGGACTCTGTCTTTACACCCTATTAGGTGGATAGTGCCTCCTGCAAACTCGGCCCCTCTGTTGCTCTTCTCTCTGTTGTCCACCTCTCTGTTGCTCTCCTTTCTGTTGTCCACCTGCAGCTCCCATCACAGCACTACTTTGCTGCCATGGATGGTGATTGTCTTCCTCGTCTGAAGTCCAATCTAAAGCAGCCATGGCACCACCCATCCTGATGTTCTCTATTTGTAAACCTCCAAAGTTCTCCAATACATCTGTCACCACAAGAACTCTCAGCAAACCATTTACCAGAAAGTTCTGAGAAAGCAACTGTGAGCACTGAGCCTTTATTCATATCGGGACACCTGACCTTTAACCAGTGCTGCTCCATTTTACTGCTGAGTTTCCTGAGTCCCGGGAAACCCGTGCTGCGGCTATTAATTTCAAATTACTGCCAAAATCTCACAAAAATACTCTCATTAACATATTATAATGATGGAGCCACCTCTCAAGAGCGGATTACTTGGCCGAACCCAAACTCACCTCCGTTAAAACCGGAAGATTTTTTGAAATTTTAATCTCCCCCCTGTTCCTGGGGGTTATAATTACCCCATAAGAGTTTGAATCAGAATTTCAGCAAACATTTGATATACTTTACGCCATCGTTTTGTATGACACCTTAAAATGTGTGGAGCAATAGCAAAGATCAAGGGAAATAGTTTCCACTAGAGATTGTAAGAACTACACTACAAAATGCAATTAGTGAACTATTTTCACAGATAGTCAATGATATATTTTCAGTAACTTTTAGAAACTGTGAAAGAAGTGCACTCATCTGCTCTTTACATTAAAGCTGACAATACGTCAAAGCTGCACATCCCAGCTCCCTAGATGGCATAGCAGGTGAAGCCTCAGTCTGTTGTGATAACTTGACCACACAATCAGGTAAGTCCCAGGATTATCTTCAATCCGCGCTGAGTTAGCGGACTTGGCCAGGGCAGCAGTAGAGCATGCTAAAATTGGCCTCACTGCTGCCTGGGTTTGGGAGAGGCAAGATCTGCCAGAGCTCCTGCTCCAGTTGCTGGTCTGTGATAGCTTAATCAAATGTGCAGGTGACATAGTGTGAAGGCCCGACAGGCCTCAGCTATGATGCTTCCACAGTCAAAGAGCCTGCTGAAACTGACTAGGTTTAAACAGGAAGAATAGCCACCTGGGCAAGGTAACTGAGTGGCCCATGTCACAGCCCAAGTCAGCACCTTCAGGAGTGAAGGGGAGGATTGAGGAACATTTAACAGTAAACTGTTAACTGACATAGAAAATAGGAGCAAGAGTAGGCCATTCGGCCCTTCGAGCCTGCTCCGCCATTCAAAATGATCATGGCTGATCGTCCATCTCAGTACCCTGTTCCCGTTTTTTCCCCATATCCCTTGATCCCAATGCTGCCTATGCGATATAATGTTTAAAAGTGTTGAGCTTTTTTTTAATATCAACACTGAGAGGTAATGGTTGATACATAGATTAATAGTGGGTCAGTGAAACTATAGGGGCCATTATAACTGGTTAATAATTTACAAATAGTTTGTTTGATGTTACCAGTTTTATCATTGAGACAGATTGTCATGATAGAAAAGATATTTCACAAAGGATACAATAAAAAAAAGATAAAATGTTCCTTTTCCCTCTGAAGTGATGGGAGAGGGACATACAGGAACCTGCAATGGTTAATCATTTACCCAGTCCATTGTTTCGATCTTGTAGTTCCTCACTATTTAAATAATATAATTACCAATGACAGTCAAAAGTACTTCATTATGTGAATTGTTTCGAGATGTTTTAATGAGAGGGCGTTATACAAATATCAGTATTTTTATTAACCACATAAGGTTTTCACATGTGCCTATTTACTCTCTGAAAGAATATATTAATACAATCTCAGACATACCAAACATAATAATACCACAGTTAATAACTATTAATAATCACCATATTACACTACATCCTAGAATGCCATGTGGATTAGATTTAATTATACAGAGGAACAATATTAACAACCAATCTAATTCTTAATCTCTATTGTGAATTTAACATCAAATAAGATTTAATGGTTCTCATCTGCTCGATATGGGAGGGGACTCACTTCTGGTTTATAATGCTCACAGATTCTCATCAGACTTTTTATGGAGACTTCATATTTTTTTCCTGTACTTTCCTTTGATCATTTTCCCTGTGTGTGTGCTCTCTAAGGGCTGATTGCCTGATCAAGCGATCCAAGTGAGAAGCAATGCTCAAAAGGAGCACTGATCGGGAAATAGAAAGTCCACAGCCCCTGGAATGAATTTAAATGGACAAAAATGGGTTGTGGTCCCACGATTTTCCGATCAGCCCTCTCTGTGAGAACCACTCCTCACCAGGATTGTCTGATAGGCAAATCAGTCCTTATATATCCACAAGAGTCAAGAAAGAACTTGCTATTATATAGCACCTGATCACATCCTCAGGCAATCGCAATGTGCTTCACATCCAATTAATTACTTGTGAAGTGCAATCACCTTTATTATGGAAACAAATACAGCATCCTGTTAGTGCACAGCAAAATCCCACTAATAGCAAATGAGATTAATGGTCAATTAGTCTGTTCTCAGTGGATATTGGTTAAGGACAGTGGCAGCTGGTGGCCTTTTTGGACAGGTGAGGTACAGCTACGCGTGCTCCACCATGCCAGTGCATTACCGTGCCAATGGGCCCTTCCTGTAGATTCCCACCACCAACCTTTTGCAAACCTTTGCTCTCAGCCCCGCATTGTCATTGTAATAAGAAAGAAATAATTAGCATTTATATAGCACCTTGCAAGGCCTCAGGACGTCCCAAAGTGTTTTACAGCCAATGAAGTACTTTTGAAGTGTAGTCACTGTTGTAAGAGGTGTAAGGAAGTAATTCCAGAGTTTAGGGGCTAGATGGCTAAAAGCACAGCTGCCAAGGGTGGGGTGAAGGAAGTGGGTAATGGACAAGAGGCCAGAGTTAAAGGAATGCAGAGTTCTCAGAATGCAGAGTTCTCAGAGGGTTGTAGGGCTGGAGAAGGTTACAGAGAAGGGGAGGGCGAGGCCATGGAGGGATTTGAACATGAGGATAAAAATTTTAAAATGGAGGTGTTCGAGGACCAGGAACCAATGTAGGTTAGCGAGCACAGGGATGATGGGTGGACAGGACTTGGTGCAAGTTAGGATATGGACAGCATAATTTTGGATGAGCTCAAGTTTATGAAGGGTGGAAGATGCGAGGCCAACCAGGAGAATATTGGAATAGTTGATTCTGGAGATAACAAAAGAATGGATGAGCGTTTCAGCAGATGGGCTGAGGCAGGAGGCCCTCCCCCCCACTATCAACCAGACAACTTCCTGGGAGGAGCGAAAACCAGAGAAAAAACCTGTAATCAGTTCAGGAAATACTCTCGGAAATTACTCTCCTACTCCAGAAGATTGCAATAGCCTAATCTTCTTATTAACCCACAAATGGGACTTCCACTATAGGTCCTATACATTGGACATGGCTTGTATGGCACATGCTTCATTATATCCCAATGGAGGATGAATATATCCTGTCTACTCAGTTTCAAACACCTTATATTGTTACAGTTTCAAATTTCACGACAATCTCTTAGTAGACTATTAAGAGGACAACCTAACATATTTTTCCCTTTTATCCTTATACACTTGCTTATCACCAGTTTTCTTTATTCCAGGCCTGTCACTGCTGTGTCATCACCCTCAAATTCACTGCAATGTTGGGAGGACGTTGACAAAATTTAGGGGAAGATATTATCCTTTTTTAAGAGTGTTTCTCAGTGCTCTTCAAACAAGTCAACTAATGAAGAGTTGGATAGACCATACATGATATACCAGGCTTCTAAATGTAGGACATTTAGCATCTCAGTCAAGAAAAATATCCAAGTGACAATTATAATGGGCCGGATTTTCCTATGAAAATAACGGCGAGGCTAACAGGACTCACCATTATTTCTGTGCATCTGGTAGAGCAACTTCCAGCAACTGGACACGAGCAGTCAAACTTCAGAAATCCAGAAGTTGCTGTACCAGATGCCCTGCTCCCCTGAACGACATCTCACCAGCTGAATCACTGTTCAAATGAATGGAACGGCATGAAGTTCCTGCACTGACCTGATGGATATCAACTAATCTCGTCAAATAAAAGTACGTCAAGTTATTTAAGTCTAAGCGCACTTTTAACGACATTGTAAGTCTTAATTACTGCCAAACAACCTCACTGACACTGAAAATTAACTTTTACAAGTGTGGTGTCTCATTCCTTCAGATTTTAATTGCTGTTGGACATTTAAAAAAAACATTTTTTACTTTTTCTTTCTGTCTCTTTTATCTCTGACTCTTAATTCAAAAATTCTTACCCCTCTTTATTTCACTTTCTGTATCTGATTTGACATTGAATTTATTATTCTAATTTGCACTCCCTGGTTCTGACGCTGCGCTGCTCATCAGATGCTTTAATCTAATTGGTTAAGGAGACAGACAGTTGCTTGCCCTCTTCACATGGGTCCCAGATGCACTGTAGCGGGCACCATTTTGGATTCAGGGCCCCATAAGAGGAACTTACCTTGAAAAAAAACAAGAAAAGTTTAGGAATAAGTGCAAGTCTAATGAGCAACGGTTGCCGTTCGTTTGCCGCTCAGAGGAAAATCCAGGCCAATGCCTTATTAGAAGTTGGAGGAAAAACCTGAACTATGCATGATAAAAAAATATATATCAGAACACCTAGGTTATCAGTATTACCTGCAGATTTCACCACAATGGGTTGAAGATTTCTTCCCACCCTTAGGGACTGAACCTGTTAACTGATCTAACCTAAATAAAAAAGATTTCAGTCGTACATAAACTGAAAGCTCTTCTTGAGCTGAGGAACAATAAATTTGGAAGATAACCACAACTTAGATCAGCAACATACAATATACTAGGCAAAATGCTAATAAAACCCCATCGTTTGAATTTGAAGTGTTTACAAATGCTTACAAATTTTTGATAACATCTCAAAGCAGCATGGGCTTACTGAGCTTTTGGTTTAAGCACAGATATAAATCTCATTGAATGGCACAGTGTCTGCATGGAACTTTTTAAGACCATAGAATCAATGAATGGTTACAGCACAGGAGGAGGCCATTCAGCCCATCAAGCCCATGCCAGCTCTTTGTAAGTCCCAGTTAGTCCCATTCCCCCGCTTTTTCCCCTTAGCCCTGCAATTTTTTTCCCTTCAAGTATTTATCCAATTCCTTTTAGAAAGCCATGATTGAATCTGCTTCCACCACCCTTCAGGCAGTGCATTCCAGATCATAACAACTCGCTGTGCAAAAAGGTTTTCCTCATGTCGCCTTTGTTCTTTTGCCAATCACCTTAAATCTGTGTCCTCTGGTCCTCGACTCTTGCACCAATGGGAACAGTTTCTCTTTATTTACTTTATCTAAACCTTTCATGATTTTGAACACTTCTATCAAATCTCCTCTCCACCTTCTCTGCTCTAAGGAGAACAACCCCAGCTTCTCCAGTCTATCCAAGTAACTGCAGTCCCTCATCCCTGGAACCATTCTAGTAAATCTTTTCTGCACCCTCTCTAAGGCCTTCACATCCTTCCTAAAGTACGGTGCCCAGGATTGGATACAAAACCCCAGCTGTGGCCAAACCAGTGTTTTATAAACGCTCAACATAACTTCCTTGCTTTTGTACTCTATGCCTCTATTTATAAAGCCCAGGATCCCGTACGCCTTTTTAACCGCTTTCTCAACCTGTCCTGCCACATTCAAAGATTTGTGCATATACCCCCGGTCTCTCTGTTCCTGTACCCCCTTTAGAATTGTACCATTTAGTTTATATTGCCTCTCCTCATTCTTCCTACCAAAATGTATCACTTCGCACATCTCTGCATTAAATTTCATCTGCCATGTGTCCACCCGCTCCACCAGCCTGTCTATGTCCTCTTGACATCTATTACTATCCTCCTCACTATTTACCACACTTCGAAGTTTTGTTTCATCTGCAAATTTGGAAATTGTGCCCTGTAAACCCAAGTCCAGGTCATTAATATTTATCAATAAAAGCAGTGGTCCTGGAACTGACCCCTGGGGAACACCACTGTACACCTCCCTCCAGTCCAAAAAACAACCGTTCACCACTACTCTCTATTTCCTGTTACTTAACCGATTTCGTATCCATGCTGCCACTGCCCCATGGCCTTCAATTTTGCTAACATGCCTATAATGTAGCACTTTATCAAATGCCTTTTGAAAGTCCATATACACATCAACCGCATTGCCCTCATCAACCCTCTCTGTTACCTCATCAAAATCTCAATCAAGTTAATTAAACATGATTTGCCTTTAACAAATCCATGCTGGCCTTCCTTTATTAATCAATACTTGTCCACGTGACTGCTAATTCTGTCCTGGATTATCGTTCCTAAAAGCTTCCCCACCATCGAGGTTAAATTGACTGGCTTGTTGTTGCTGGGTTATTCTTTACACCCATTTTTGAACAGGAGTGTAACATTTGCAATTCTCCAGTCCTCTGGCACCACCCCCCATATCTAAGGAGGATTGGAAGATTATGGCCAGCACCTCTGCAATTTCCACCCTTACTTCCTTCAGCAACCTAGGATGCATGCCATCCGGACTGGGTGACATATCTACTTTAAGTACAGCTGGCCTTTGTAGTATGTCCTCTTTATCAATTTCTAGCCCATCCAGTATCTCAACTGCCTCCTCTTTTACTGTGATTTTGGCAGCATCTTCTTCCTTGGTAAAGACAAATGCAAAGTATTCATTTAGTACCTCATTTAGGACCAGATCCAATCAAACTATCTCAAAGCTTCAAATAGGTTTGATATGACCTCAGAAAACTCCCAAATGTTGGGAGTGGGAATCAGTCCTTTTTTGGAATGCTTAATGATCCAATTTTGCTTCAAGACATGGATTTCCCAATAGGGTTTCACAAGGTAATGTTAAAGGCTTCTTTATGCTATAATTTAGTTAGCTTGGGTGTTGGTAGAGTGGCACAAAAACATTGCATTGCTTTTCTATTTAACGATTGCTGCCAGTCTCCGACAAGCCCACTGGAGATTGGCTACAAGGAGACCATTTTTTGTGGCTTGTGCAGAATGTCCCATCTGTGTCCTGAAATAATTACATTTTCCAAATATAAAGCAGCAGATTTGGCACAGGCCCAAAAATTTCACCTCTTACTGTTGAAATTTTGAACTTCAAAGCAGATTTCCAAAAGATGATGACTAATTTTGACACTGAACTGCTGCTGTGCAATCCATTTTGGATTGTGGCATAAATACTCTAATATGTTAAATTGGCTCAGCATACTTAAAAGGCCTGAGGGGAGACTGTAGCACTGGCAACAGAACAGGAGACCCAAAAAAGCGCCTTTTCTGCTGCCATCGAGGTTGGTAGGTTTATGCTTGCAGTGCCATCGACTGTGTGGAGATTCACACAACGGGTGTCGGCTGCACTGACTGAATGTAAAAGTGCATCACGGCATGAGCCAGTTCTGCATATACTGAGAGACCCAACTGCAGTATGTGGGCCTGATTGTTCTTTCAAACAACTTGGTGACTGGATAATAAATTTGATATTTGTGTTTTGGGGTGGAGATATAGAATTCCAGTAACATTGGGCATCTGACAATAGGAGATGTTCTAAATAACAGATAGTAAGTAGCTAAGGTATAGGAGTTGTAAAGTCTTCACACAAGAAAATGGCAATTGTTCCATTAGATAATTGCAAAAGAAAGTTGCTTTAAGCCACTTCCTACATAACTATATCTTCCTTTGGGTTGCATCTTTCATATTTCCTCAGGTTGTACTACATAGCTAACAATGAGAAATTGTATGAGGAGAGTTCTTCCGTCGTTGTATTATTTTAAATTAGATTTTCACTAAACTCTAGCCTGTTATATCCCTATAAAACCAATGTATCTGCATAGGACTGAATTACGTACTCAGTGACCAGTGCAAAATTTCAAATTAATAAAATAGCTTTCAAGAAAATAGAATGAAGGAAACAAAAGGAATTTCCTTTTGAATTCTATGCTAGTTTTTATAAATGTTCTTAAAGTTTTTTTTGCCATAATAGAACCACTAAGACTCCATTTTAAACGTGTAGTAAGGAGCATTACTGTTCAAGCTCAGACTAGTCAACATCTCAAACACATCAAAAACATGTCATCCTACACCATTCATCTATCCCCAATTTGAGTCGCTAAATGATTGGTAAGTTGCATGTAGCTGTCTTTTAAAAATGTAACATTCAGTTCATGATATAACAATGTCACTGCTTTCTGAAAAATGGAAATCTGTTTAATTCTTGGAATATGAAAATGGGTATAACATAGATTTGACTGGAATATGTGAAATTAAATATTATTTTGTGGACATTTTGTGACTTACTCGAGACACAAATATTTCTAGATACTGAATATCAAAGATAAAGACAAACAATGCTGGCAATAAACAACAGGTCCATCGGCTTCTGACGTAAGGAAAGACAGGGGTTAGTGTTTCAGGATTGTCCCCTTTGTAAGGACTGGAGTCCTGGTGAGGGATCTACCCCTGAAACATTAAACTGTCTATTCTCTTTTCAAACACTTACACACCTGTTGTGTATTTGCAGTATTTTATGTTTTAGTCCAGCATTTGCAGTTTTTTTTCTCGACTGAATTTCAAACATTTCCCTTCCACAGCCCATGTTGAGAGTCTCAAAAAGCCTCCTAGAAATGATTGCTTGATCCGATTATTTTTGTTGGTGGTATTCTTCTATGGCAATCCCTTGATAATTGAGTAAGATTGTTTCTCAGCATAAAAAAAAGTTTTGAGTTTTAAGATTGGCCATGTTAGATTAATGAGTATTTAGATGGCTTTGTGAAGCAATCCTAGAGAGACCACAAACTGACATATGAAAGACAACCCAATTGATGGTGCAGTCACAGAAAACTGACGTTCTTTCCTCTGTCTAGGTTTCTCTTCTTCTTTAGCAATCCTAGCTTGTTCAAAATTGTTAACTCCCTGCATGCAAATGGATCGCCACAGTTTGCCGTCTTTGATGGTTTCCTCCCATGTATTGATATCAATATCGCATTTCTTCAGGTTGGATTTCAAATTATCTTTATATATCTCTTTTTCTGGCTGCCAACACTTCTTTGGCCGGAGGTCAGTATTGAATAAAATAGTTGATTTGGGAGTCTGGAGGTATGATTGAGGTCTTGATTTTCAATTCATACTTACCTGCTAGTAATGTCAGGTGACCTGATTTAATTGTGGTATTAATGCTGCAAAAAATTGGCTACAGTCGAAAGTGCACAGTAATATAGAGCAGAATCAGTTTTCCAGTTTTGTAAGTATCAGAAGAGAAAGGACCAACCAGACGTTGGTCTCACTTCCATACCAACAAGGATTTGTTTTTAATTGCTCCTTTTCTATCTGATACAGCTGGACCCCACTCTCAGTGGGCAATCGCTATCAGGATGTGTTCATGGAGTGGGAAGGATATTTGTAACAAAGACATGTCTTTAGTTACAATCCAGCTGCTGCTTACCTGCTGGCCTAAACAGTGCCAGAATGCCACAAGAACACTTAGGGTTATTTGAATAGTTTAATCCCTCTATTCCTGCCAGCAATGCAAAACACAGCAAATGGTAAGTAGGTGGATTCATTGGCACCGTAACTTCATTACCACCCACTAAGCTCAATTTCTACAGCTTTATTTTTTTGTAGTTAATTTGTGATAATTTTTCACAATGTTTTGGAACATTCATTTATAAAACATTTTACAATAATTATTTTTTAACAGTTTCATCCCTGTTAATGATCAAAAAAATAAACTTATCAAGAGGGTAATGACATATTAGGATCAAAACCTTAAACGGGCATCATCTCTTGGCAAACTTTTATCCCCCTCATTTCTTTACAAATACTTAATGTAATGCCACAAACTGCATCATATCACATATCTGCACCATTACATGTAGCACCGTTAGTTAAAAAATACACATGCACAATCATTGGCACACTTACAGTAGAACATGTGAATGCTCCTCTGGTTCGTTTCTATACCAACTGAACCAAGCTGAGTAGGCATTAAAGTCAGACAATATGCTAACTTTTGGAGAAAGCAGCTCTTAATGAATGCAGTCATTTTTCATGTTGCCAATTTTTCATTAGGTATGGAGTTTGCTTTCAAAACACCCCTTCTACAGATGCTGGAAGATGATCAAAGAAATTATGCCGGGGAGATCAGCTGGTATCAGAGCCAGATTTGCTCATGCCTGCTCATTAAGCCACTAAACATACCTGGAGGTCCTGGAATTTGTACTTGTCAACAACCAAGGAGATCTGCCTCTGCAGGTTCTAGGTCAGCATAGAGACAGTTCAGAGCTGTGCTAGCTACTTGAGGAAGGTCTGCATTCAACCATAAGGATGGGCTCTACCACTGTCAGTTGAGGTCACCTTATCTCAATTTTAATGCTTCCAGCTGTTTCCTGGCTAAACCAGGGGATATTTACAGTATCAGCCAATTTGCTGTCCACAAATGTATCAAGCAGGTGATTGATTTACTTTTCAACAAAACCAACACTTCCACCACCTTTCAAACTGAATACCAACAGCAGCTTGACACAGCTTCCCAATTTCATTGCATCATTGAATTGCCCAAAATCTAAGGAATCATCTGAGCCGTTAGGCACATTGCCGAGGCCTACATCAACCAAAATCTCCAACATCATCAATATTCATCCGGGGAGTGATCAAAAACTCTGGATTCTGCAGTTGTTATTTCAGTTAACTATATTGAGTTCAGTATAACTGCACAATTCAAAGCTGCATTCTATTAGTGAGTTAAAAATAACAAAGAAAAATGGACACAAACAATTTTTCAAATAAACAATGGAACTATAGCCTTGTGACAAAAGTGATGTATGGGTCTTCTAGATTTTCTAATTTTCAATCCCTGTCAAAAAAGATTTGCCATATACTTTCTATGAAAACGTTACCAACTTAAGCAAGGGATTCCACAGTAGCAATACAGCAAAAATGGCCATTTCTTTCATTTGGGTACTGAAAGACTTGATTAATTTCAAACTATTGGCTTATATAACATAATGGTGTAGGAATTGGCCATCTTTGAGTCCTTTTCCAGACGGAAAACGGGGGCAAAAATGACCAATTTCGCAGTGCCATGCCCGCCAATCCAAGGACACCTGAAAAACATCCAACAATTGGCCTCAGATGATTTTCAGGCATCCAAGGCAGACACCTAAAATAGGTATTAGGCCCCTTGCATTTGCTAATGAGGGGCCGAACACCTGTTTCAGGACCCCTCAGGGAAATTCGGCTGCCCTAAACAGTGCAGGTATCAGGTTTTCCAGACGTGAATGCGGCATGACAAGTGTCACCACCAAAAAGGTAAGTTTAATTTGTTTTTTAATTCATTTGGAGCCAGAAACAGTAGGAGCGCTCCTCCCAGCTCCACAGCACTCCTGATGGCCGCTGCCTAGCACCAATGGCACTTCTCCCACTGTTGTTCCCTACCGAGGCCCACTACCGCTGAGGCAAGTGGCCTGAAATTCGTTTTCTGAAATGGGTGAGCTACCTGTGGAGGTGCAACAGACTCCGTCAGCTCACCAAATGGGCCCAAACAAATGTATAAAAAGTTAGAAGAATTCCTGCTGTGTTGCTCACAATGGCTTGATAACTGTTTCATAACAATTGGGGCCTTATTAATAAACTGTGGTGGCGAATTGAGCAGGAAGTAAGTGTGACATTGACAGGAAGTGTGTGTTATCCACCAATCTTTTAATATATTATACATATAAACTAATGGATCTCCCGTTGTATTGCTGACAAGACCAGTTTGCAATGCCTAACGCAGTCTGGTAGCTACCTAAGCAGGACGACGATTTGCCCATTGCTGCAATACAGAAAGTTCACTTAAGGAACTTGCGATATGACTGACGGACTCAAAATATTACACACGTTACTGGTACCGAAAGAGGAAGGGCCCCTCCCTATGCCTATAACTTCCTCCAGCCTGACAACCCTCTGAGAAATTTGCATTCCTCCAACTCTGGTCTCTTGTGCATTCTCCACTTCCTTCACCCCTCAATTTGGTGGCTGTGCCTTCAGCTGTCTAGGCCCTGAGCTCTGGAATTCCCTCCCTAAACCCCTCCACCTTTCTCTCTCCTTTAAGAAACTGATTAAAACCTATTTCTTTGACCAAATGTTAGGTCACCTGTCCTAATGTCTCCTTTGGCTCAGTGTCAATTTTTGCCTGATTACGCTCCTCTGAAGCACCTTGGGACATTTTCATTACGTTAAAGGTGCCATATAAATGCAAGTTGTTGTTGTAATATTTAGCTACTTTATAAAACGTGCATAAGATGTGAACAACTATTTTTCTCTCACCAAAACACATTTTTTTGTCAGTTTTTTGTTTCCACTTATACAGGCAGCATCTGTGGAGAAAGAAACAGAGTTAACATTTCAGGTCGATGACCTTTCACCAGAACTGATGATTTTAATTTTTGATGTTCCTTCTGCTCACACGTCACCCTTGTTATTTGTACATTTTCTGCAACTTCCTCTGACTTACAAAAAAGCAAAATACTGCAGATGCTCAAAACCTGATCTCCCCATCTTCACCGCCCCCCCCCGGTGGCCCCCGATCTTCCCCTCTCCCCCCCCCGATCGTCCCCTCTCCCCGCCCCCCCAACCTGGCTGCCGACAGGAGCTGCAACGCGAAGTGCGGGGGGTGGGGGGAGAGCGAGATGTCATCTGGCACTGGAACGGAAGATCAAGGGGGAGAAGGGACGATCGGGGGAAGGTGGGAAGAGGGGACGATCGGGGGAGTGGAGAGGGGATGATCGGGGGTGGAGAGGGGATGATCGGGGGTGGAGAGGGGAAGATCGTGGGGGGACGATCGGGGGGGGGAGAGGGGACGATCGGGGGGGAGAGGGGAAGATCAAGGGGGAGAGGGGGGAGAGGGGACAATTGGGGGGTGAGAGGGGACAATCGGGTGAGAGGGGACAATCAGGGGTGAGAGGGGACGATCGGGGGGGTAGAGGGGACGATCGGGGGGGTAGAGGGGACGATCGGGGGGGGTAGAGGGGACGATCGGGGGGGGGTAGAGGGGACGATCGGGGGGACATCGGGGTGGGGGGAGAGGGGAAGATCAGGGGGGGAAGGGGAAGATCGGGGGGGTTGGGGGAGAGCGAGATGTCATCTGGCACTGGAACGGAAGATCAAGGGGGAGAAGGGACGATCGGGGGGAGGTGGGGAGAGGGGACGATCGGGGGAGTGGAGAGGGGATGATTGGGGGTGGAGAGGGGAAGATCGTGGGGGGACGATCGGGGGGGGGGAGAGGGGATGATCGGGGGGGAGAGGGGAAGATCAAGGGGGAGAGGGGGGAGGGGGGACGATCGGGGGGAGAGGGGACGATCGGGGGGGGTAGAGGGAAAGATCGGGGGGGGTAGAGGGAAAGATCGGGGGGGGTAGAGGGGACGATCGGGGTGGGTAGAGGGGACGATCGGGGTGGGTAGAGGGGACGATCGGGGTGGGTAGAGGGGACGATCGGGGGGACATCGGGGTGGGGGGGAGGGGGGAAGATCAGGGGGGGAAGGGGAAGATCGGGGGAGGGGGACGATCGGGAGGGGGGGGAGAGGGGAAGATCAGGGGGACATTGCGGGGGGTGAAGAGGGGGAGGTCGGAGAGGATGACATTGGATACCGGAACAGGGTGGAAAGGAAGGTTGATTTTGTGTTTTAACTTTGTGCAATGGTTTGTTATTTAAATTATTTTGTTTCTTTATGCCTGATCCGGCCCTTCACATCTGGTTTCACCAGGCATGAATCAGAAGCCGTGGGAAAGCCACCCAGGTAAGTTAAAAATCATTCTAACTACCTAATATGTCACAAGTAAAGTGCCTTAAGTACCTCAATGAGGTACATTTGGTTCTTTAACTATCAAAGCCGGCAGGACTTCCGGATTCGGGACGCCCGCGCGCACAGGTGCGTCTGTGGGGAACTCGGAAGTTGGCGGGTTGGAGACGGCCTCCGAACCCGCTCCGCATTTCTGCAATTTTTGTAGCCATCTGCCCCTTACGCACCCGTAATTTACATTTAAAATTGAGCCCAATGTTTCAGGTTGATGACCTTTCCTCTGACTTTTTACTATTTTGGATTATGTAGATCAGCTTCTGTGATTGCTGCTCTGCATTGGTTAAACACGTTTAGGATCAAGTCTACTAAGATTCCTAGGTCTCTTTCAGGTTCATCCTTAGGTATTACAACAGCATTCATGACGTATGTTGGTCACCCATTGTTCCTTCTTACGTGGAGTAGTTGCTAGAAATCCCCAGCACCTAAGTCTAAGATTAAATTTCTAACCATGGCACTGAGACAGAACGTAGGCCTATGCCCCAGTAAGAGAGGCATTGCTTTACAGGAGAAACTTTGAACATTATAGGTTCAATTTTATGGGTACATTTAATGATTTTTAGCAGAAGTTGTTGAATTTCTTGCATTCCTTATTTTATAAAAATAATTGAAACAGCTACATATTCACAATTACACCTGGAAAACCACTTTGGACAAATAAATTGAGCAATATGATTGGTTCAAATTTCAATAGTCCAATTGGTTATTCCTTATCTGATCCAGTAAAGTGTGATACCTGATTTTTATCTCTCTCTTACAGGGAGATTTAGCAGATTGAAAATCAGGCAGGCTGAAAACGGACATGCTATCCTCCATATCAGATATTCCGATACTCGGTTCCCGGGCTCAAAATTCTGCACCTGTGATGCGCTCGACACAAGATTTTTAACAATATATATATTTTGGATTTAGGAGCAAATTTCCTGCTGAGAGGCCTCAAAGAGTTAACGGTTAAACTGAATAATTTCAGGAACAAATTGTCACAGATGCTTATCAAAGTCTACCCTTGGGCTCTTTGCACATCCCCAGTTAACACATTAGCATGACTGGCTTTTATGAATGGTATCATTTCACCTTATTTCTAGGCTGTCCCTGAGATCTATCAATTCAGGTTGCTATATTTGTTGGTATCTTTGGGTTAGTAAACTGCAGTTACATAAAAAAAACATTTTATTTTTGGAACTGCAAACTTGTCTGTGTTTTGTAATTTGCTAATGTTACAATGAGATATGCATTTCCTACAGATACACCTAGGTGTTGTTCAGAAGGTGTAATGTGTTAAAAGGCAGAATGTTGTCAGTTCTACCTCCTGTTCGATTTAATCCTTAAAACAGATGTTCACTAAGATAGTGCCAATTTTTAATTGCAGTGTGAAATCCAATCACAAAAGTTTATCATCTGTGATTACTTTACTGGTGCTGTTCAATTTTCCACCTTATTACAGAATAAACTTCAAAATAATAGAAACTTTATTTTTAACCTTCCCTTTCAAATCTTGCCAAGCCTGTATGAGATGAATGACAGAAGCTATTTGTATGAAGTGATTGAAGTCACTGTGAGACTAACACTGTAACAAAGCAAACACTAGCAAGAACAGGAAACATCATTTATACAACCATTGTTTGGGCAAAGTAAGAACTGAAACAATACATACAGGATACCAGATACCAAAGGATGGAATTAAAGCTTATAAGGATAAGTATGGAGTGAGATGATCAAATACTCCATGGGACACAAAGCTTTCTGTGCTGCTGGTGCCTGCGGTGTGAGGGAAAGGAAGTTATTGTCTGTAAAAGGTAAGAGGCCAGGATTGAATTGTGTAGTTGTACAGATGGATGAATATAGATTATCTTTTGGGGATCAGTAGTATTTTTGCAAAGATTTGTATCAGGGCATTAAATGGGTTGATCAAGGCCAAAAGAGCGGGCTTCATGAACCAAGTGGACTTTTCTCATCTTGCACTTTCTTCTGCTCTTGTATAATATTTTCTGACAAGGCAGATTCTGTGTTCGAGTGAAATGACAAAACATGAACGTGAAACATTAATGATTTATCTTGTCATTTATTGGTTGTTACATTTCGTACCCCTCAAGTGGAAGGATGTCAGTGCTGGGGATTGCTCCACCTTATAATCTCGATCAGGTTATATTGCAGGTTAGATGCCTCTATAATGCTTCATCAACAAAAATTAACCGCAAGCTTAGAGCAATACCTATCTACCGCAGCAGATATTTCTATATCCCACATCAGAACTCCTGTTGATCAATTTTTATGCCCATTTGCACACAAGGAAAATAATGAGCAGTGTCAAGCCAATTCAAACCAAGTAAGAACAACAAGCACGACCAACAAGACAGCTTGTAGGCAGGACCACCTTGCCTCCACCAACTTGACCCAAGCCCAGGAATGACAACCAACTGAATCAACCCCTCCCCCATTGAAAACCACATCACTCCCAGCTCATGCACAATCTACCAACAAATCTGATATATCAATGTACTTCTCCTGCAAGTACCACAGAAGCTTAGACAACAGAAGTAGGCCATTCGGCCTATCTTGTCTGTGCCGGCTCCTTGAAGAGCTATTCAATTAGTCTCACTCCCCCGTTAGTTTTCCATTGCACTGCAAATCTTTCCTTTACAAGTATATATCCAATTGCTTTTTGAAAGTTACTACTGAATCTGCTTTCACCACCCTTTCAGGCAGTGCATTCAAGATCATAACAACTTGCTGCATAAAAATATTTTTCCTTATCCTCCCTCTGGTTCTTCTGCCAATTACCTTTAATCTGTGTCCTCTGGTTACCTGTGGAAACAGTTTCTCCTTATTTACTCTATCAAAACTGCTCAAAATTTTGAACACCTCTATTAAATCTCCCCTTAACCTTCTCTGTCCTAAGGAGAACAATGCCAGTTTCTCTAGTCTCTCCATATAATTGAAGTCCCTCATTCATGGTATCATTCTGGTAAAGAAAAGAGAGAAAGAACTTGCATTTCTACAGCACCTTTCCCGTCCTCCCAAAGCACTTTACAGCCAATGAAGTACTTTTGAAATGTCGTCTCTGTTGTAATGTAGGAAACGCGACAGCCAATTTGTGCACTGCAAGGTCCCACAAACAGCAATGAGATAAATGACCAAATCATCTGTTTTTTTAAGTGATTGTTGGTTGAGGGAGAAATATTGGTCAGGACACTGGAGATAACTTCTCTGTTCTTCTTCTAATAGCACCATGGGATCTTTCATGTCCACCTGAGGGGACCTTCTGCACCCCCTCCAAGGCCTTGATATCTTTCCCAAAGTGTGGTGCCCAGAATTGGTCACAATACTCCAGCTGCGGCCTAACCAGTAATTTATAAAGGTTTATCATAACTTCCATACATTTGGACTCGATGGCCCCAATATTATCAGGGAGCCAGGATGGCTTCAGGGGTGGGGGGGCGACTGGGACCGTGTGTAACCTGCCCAGTGAAATTGGTCCATTCCCCACGCGATGGCGGGTAAATTGAAGGTACTTACCGTGGCTTCCGGGTTTCCCGTCGTCAACCTGCGCAGCGGGTGGACTGCCCACCCGCATCACAGGCTGTCAGCTAGAGGAGCCCTATTTAAAGGGGCAGTCCTCCAATGCTGCTCCTGCAGCAAACAACAAAAAGTACAGAATGGAGCAGACCAGGGGAAAGGCCGCTTCCAGATTTAACGATGCCTCACGCCAGATCCTACTGGATGGGGTGAGGAGGAGGAGGGAGATTTTCTACCCAGCGGACAGGAGGAAGTGGCCTGTCTCTGCCACCAAGAAGGCCTGGCTCGAGGTGGCAGAGGAGGTCACCAGCAGCAGCAACGTCTCCCGCACATGGATCCAGTGTAGGAAGCAAGGAAGCACTTCAATGACGTAACTAGGTCAGCCAAAGTGAGTACACTTACTCATTCTCCTACACTCCATCTTCCATATCACCGCCCCCACTCCACAACTCCTTCGGCACTGCCAACACTACTCTGTCACATCACTCCTCACGCCCACTCAAAGCTCATCCTCAACCTACCTGCACTTACTCACCTCCCCAGTACTCATCCCACCACTACCACTCAACCCAATCCTCATACAATGTCATGGCTCTGTCTCATACTCACCCTCTGATGCATCTCTTTCACGGTCAGCCTCACCCAAACCAATGAATTTAGCGGTTGGCCACGTCACCATCCCTCACTCACGCCTCTCTACTTTTTCCCCTTTTAGGAGAAGTGAGCCCAGAATGCACAGGAGAGGGCAAAGACCGGAGGGGGGCTGCAACATCAGGTCATCCTCACGGATGTGGAGCAGGAGGCTTTTGAACTAAGCCGCACCCTCGTCAGGGACGCCGAGAGTTTCGCCCAACAAACTGCTGGTGACAGAACTTTAACATTCAGCACTCACAATAGAAAATGATGTTAACATGCCTTGCCATCTTCAGCACCTCAACATCTGTCATCATGCTTAATATTGCCTTCTGTTCTCTTACAGGACCTTTAGCAACTGCTGTGACAGTGGAGCGTGATTCCTCAGAGGACCTTCTTTCCTCTAAGGGGGCAGCTTCACGTCTGAGCAAGCCATCCGCCAGTGCAGATACACACACCTCGGTGGTGGGTCCCCGTCCTCAGTTAGTTGGGGTCGCACCTGGTGAGTCACCACACACATGAGCACGAGCAGACACTGGTGGCAGGGGCAGCTGTGGAGAGTCCGTGTCGGTGGGACCACTCTTCTCCAGGCTCTGCTCAGCTGGACACAGATGCTGAACCCTGGGGGTCATCCTTTAAAAGGAGAATGATCGAGGGGTAGCAGCACATTTGCGAGGTGCTGGAACAGATGCCACGTGCACTCTCCACAATCGCGCAGAGGATGGAGGAGTCCAACTCCTGCATGAGTGGAATGGTGGCACAGGTACAGGAGGGAATCGCTGAGATACTGTCACAGGGACGTGAGGGCATCTCTGAGATAGTATCGCGGGTAAGTGTGGGAATGTCTGTGATGGAGGGAAGGCGAGCCTCCATCGAGCTTCAAGCACGGTTCACCAATGAGTCCATTGAGGCCCTGAAAACGGCCCTTCGGACTCAAGGTGAGCAACTTTCTGCCGCCTTAAATAGACAGGCAGATATATTAGCACTGTCCTGACTAGGCTTCACACATGTCCTCCAAACTATCGTCCAGCAGGTTGGTAGGAGTGATGTGGGCCTGGCCCAGGAGAGGGATGATGGCGAAAGGGGACATGGAAGTGGGGACTCAAAGCGCTCGCACATCTCACGCGTTGCCCCCCCTCTCAACCAGTACCCGCAATGCTGCCTCCTCTCCAGGTGGCCGAGTCTGCCCCTCACAGGTTCAGGTGTGGCAGTCTTTGGAGGGGCCCCCACGAGCTCCGAAACCCAGAGGGCGTAGGCCCAAAGCATCTAATCGGTCAGAGGATGAACAAGGACAACCTGCCACTACCTCTGCTGCAGCCACAGGGGAAACACCACATAGGAGTACTCGTAAGTGTAAGGCAACGGTTTTCTGAGCACAAAGGGGATGCACAAGGGTGTTTGTCGGTTTGTCATGTTTTTTATTTATATTTGATTTTTGTCAATGGCACATTAAATATTATTATTGTCACCACTACAGCCACGTCTTGGCCATTCTTGACTGGCTTATGTAATAAGTCCCTTTCATGAGCTTCACCATGAACACCCACACTTGACCCACAGCAATGTGGTTGATTCTTAATCACCCTCTGAAATGGCCTAGCAAGCCACTCAGTTGTAAAATCGTACTACGAAAAGTCATAATAAGAAAAAAACCGGACAGACCACCCAGCATCGGACCACTAGGCATTGGTCACGACAAAGGCAAACCAAGCCCAGTCGACTCTGCAAAGTCCTCCTCGCTAACATCTGGGGACTTCTGCCAAAATTGGGAGAGCTGTCCCACAGACTAGTCAAGCAAGAGCCTGACATAGCCATACTCACAGAATCATACCTTTCAGCCAATGTCCCAGAATCTTCCATCACCAACACTGTACCACCGCCTCTGGTGGATCTGTCCCACCGGCAGGACAGACCCACCAGAGGTGGCGGTACAGTGATATACAGTCAGGAGGGAGTGGACCTGGGAGTCCTCAACATTGACTCCGGACCCCATGAAATCTCATGGCATCAGGTCAAACATGGGCAAGGAAACCTCCAGCTGATTACTACCTACCGCCCTCCCTCAGCTGATGAATCAGTCCTGCTCCATGTTGAGCACCACTTGGAGGAAGCACTGAGGGTTAGCAAGGTCACAGAATGTACTCTGGGTGGGGGACTTCAATGTCCATCATCAAGAGTGACTCGGTAGCACCACTACTGACCGAGCTGGCCGAGTCCTGAAGGACATAGCTGCCAGACTGGGCCTGCAGCAGGTGGTGAGCGAACCTACACAAGGGAAAAAGCTACTTGACCTCGTTCTCACCAATCTACCTGTCGCAGATGCATCTGTCCATGACAGTATTGGTAGGACTGACCACCGCACAGTCCTCATGGAGACAAAGTCCTGTCTTCACACTGAGGACACCATCCAACGTGATGTGAGGCACTACCACCGTGCTAAATGGGATAGATTCAGAACAGATCTAGCAGCTCAAAACTGGGCTTCCATGAGGTGCTGTGGGCCATCAGCAGCAGCAGAATTGTATTCCAGCACAATCTGTAACCTCATGGCCCGGCATATTCCTCACGCTACCATTACCAACAAGCCAGGGGAACAACCCTGGTTCAATGAGGAGTGTAGAAGAGCATGCCAGGAGCAACACCAGGTGTTCCTAAAAATGAGGTGCCAACCTGGTGAAGCTACAACACAGGACTACATGCATGCTAAACAGGGGAAGCAACATGCTATAGACAGAGCTAAGCAATTCCATAACCAATGGATCAGATCAAAGCTCTGCAGTCCTGCCACATCCAGTCATGAATGGTGGTGGTCAGTTAAACAACGAATGGGAGGAGGAGGCTCTGTAAACATCCCCATCCTCAATGATGGCACAGTCCAGCACGTGTGTGCAAAAGACAAGGCTGAAGCGTTTGCAACCATCTTCAGCCAGAAGTGCCGAGTAGATGATCCATCTCGGCCACCTCCCAATATCCCCCCCATCACAGAAGCCAGTCTTCGGCCAATTCGATTCACTCCACGTGATATCAAGAAACGGTTGAATGCACTGGATAGAACAAAGGCTATGGACCCTGAAAACATCCCAGCTGTAGTGCTGAAGTCTTGTGCTCCAGAACTAGCCGCGCCTCTAGCCAAACTGTTCCAGTTCAGCTACAACACTGGCATCTACCCGACAACGTGGAAAATTGCCCAGGTATGTCCTGTCCACAAAAAGCAGGACAAATCCAATCCGGCCAATTACCGCCCCATCAGTCTATCTCAATCATCAGCAAAGCAATGGAACGTGTCGTCGACAGTGCTATCAAGCGACACTTACTCACAAATAACCTGCTCACCGATGCTCAGTTTGGGTTCCGCCAGGACCACTTGGCTCCAGACCTCATTACAGCCTTGGTCCAAACATGGACAAAAGAGCTGAATTCCAGAGATGAGGTGAGAGTAACTGCCCTTGATATCAAGGCAGCATTTGACCGAATGTGGCACCAAGGAGTCCTATTAAAATTGAAGTCACTTCGAATCTGGGGGAAAACTCTCCAGTGGCTGAAGTCATACCTAGCACAAAGGAAGATGGTAGTGATTGTTGGAGGCCAATCATCTCAGCCCCAGGACATTGCTGCAGGAGTTCTTCAGGGCAGTGTCCTAGGCTCAACCATCCTCAGCTGCTTCATCAATGACCTACCCTCCATCATAAGGTCAGAAATGGGGATGTTCGCTGATGATTGCACAATGTTCAGTTCCATTTGCAACCCCTCAGATAATGAAGCAGTCCGTGCCCGCATGCAGCAAGACCTGGACAACAATCAGGCTTGGGCTGATAAATGGCAAGTAACATTCGCGCCAGACACGTGCCAGGCAATGTCCATCTCCAATAAGAGAGAATCTAACCACCTCCCCTTGACATTCAACAGCATCACCATCGGCGAATCCCCCACCATCAACATCCTGGGGGCCACCATTGACCAGAAACATAACTGGACCAGCCACATAAATACTGTGGCTACAAGAGCAGGTCAGAGGCTAGGTATTCTGTGGTGAGTGACTCACATCCTGACTCCCCAAAGCCTTTCCACCATCTACAAGGCACAAGTCAGGGGTGTGATGGAATACTCTCCACTTGCCTTGATGAGTGCAGCTCCAACAACACTCAAGAAGCTCGACACCATCCAGGACAAAGCAGCCCACTTGATTGGCACCCCATCCACCACCCTAAACATTCACTCCCTCCACCACCGGCGCACAGTGGCTGCAGTGTGTACCATCCACAGGATGCACTGCAGCAACTCGCCAAGGCTTCTTCGACAGCACCTCCCAAACCCACGACCTCTACCACCTAGAAGGACAAAGGCAGCAGGCACATGGGAACAACACCACCTGCACATTCCCCTCCAAGTCACACACCATCCCGACTTGGGAATATATCGCCATTCCTTCATCGTCGCTGGGTCCAAATCCTGGAACACCCTACCTAACAGCACTGTGGGAGAACCTTCACCACATGGACAGCCTCACGAGCAGCCAGGTGAGCCGCTGTTTTGCCCATGAGGGTTGCTCCTACTCCTCTGCTTCCTCCTCCTTGTCCTCGTCCTCGTCCTCCTCAATATGGGTGGCAGATGTGGATGAGGCCTCCTCCAGCAGTTCCTTTCTCTGTTGAGCCATGTTGTGCATGGCACAACAGGCGACTATAATGCGTCCCACTCTGTCTGGTGCGTATTTAAGCGCTCCCCCAGAACAATCAAGGCACCTGAAGCACATCTTGAGCAGCCCTATAGCATGCTCAATTGTACACCAGGTAGCGAAGTGGCTGTCGTTGTATTGGCGCTGTTGCTCAGTGTTGGGGTTCCTCGTACATGTCATATGCCATGTGTGCAGGGGGTATCCCTTGTCCCTGAGGAGCCAGCCCTTGCGGGTGTTCGGTGCGTGGAAGAGGGGCGGGATGTTGGACTCCCAGAGGATGAAGGAATCGTGGCAGCTGCAAGGGTATCGGGCGCACACGTGAAGGAATCTCTTGCGGTGGTCACAGATGAGCTGTGTGTAGATGGAGCGATAGCCCTTCCTGTTGATGAACCGTCCTGGCTCGTGTGGAGGTGCTCATATTGCTATATGGGTGTAATCGATTACACCCTGCAACCGTGGGAAGCCAGCCACAGCTTGGAATCCCACTGCCCTCTCCGTCTGGCTGAGGTCATCCATGGGGAAGTTGATATAGTGCGAGGCCCTGCAAAACAAGCCGTTGATGACCTGCCTTATGCACTTGTGTGCAGACGACTGAGAGACCCCGGCGATGTCCCCGGTGGCACACTGGAACGTTCTGGAAGTGAAGAAGTTGAGGGCAGGGGTGACTTTGGCAGCGACAGGTAAGAAGATGCTGCTCGGCCCAGCCGGGCGCAGCTCGGCATGAAGGAGGCTGCAGATGTCTGTGACTACCTGGCAACTGACTCTGACCATCCGTATGCACTGCTCCTCAGAGAGCTCCAGGAAGCTGAGCCTCGGTCTGTAGACCCTTTGGCGAGGGTAGTGCCTCCTGCGACGCCGGTTCCTCTGTTGTGCAGGTGCCTGTGGCGCAGCACTGTGTTGTGGAGATCCACGTGGCGGAGGTGGACGGCGTGCCTGGCGAGGCTGGTGATGTTGCTTGTCTTCGGGTGAAGTGATGAATGCAGCTATGGCGCACCCCCATCCTGAAGGTGTGAGTTTGAGAGGGTCTGCAAAAGGTAAATGTGTTTGCACAGCAGAGTTTACGGTATATATTAAGAATTTTGAGTGAAAAGACAAAGGTCTTGCAGCTGAAACTTTGTCTGAAGTGACAGAGTGCCCTGCTGCAATAAATGAGGTTTTCCCCCCACCTGTCAAATAATCCTTTGCATCTCCCACTGGCTGCTGGCTGAAACACGTCTGCTCCAACAGCGTGTTTCCCACAGCATGGGAAACACGCTGCGGTTCCTTCAAAATTGCACCCCGGCCAAAATCTCCAGTCATTGAGGTCTATCAAGTACCTCAACTATCTAAATAACTATGTAAGGTAGCATCCCGCTGGCTTTAATTGCCGGTGGGAGTCCCGCATGCGGGAGCTGCGCGCGCACCCGAACGCGTCATTGGGGAACCTGGAAATCAGCGGGTTGGAGCCGGGCTCCGAACCCGCTCGGCCATCCGAAAATCAGCCCCATACCTCTATTTATAAAGCCAAGGATCCCTTGTGCTTTTTTAACAGCCTTATTGACTTGTCTTGCCACCTTCAAAGATTTATATATGTGAATCCCCAGGTCTCTCTGTTTTTACACCCCCTTTAAAATTTTACCATTTAGTTTATATTGCCTCTTCCTCCCAAACTGCACCACTTCAAACTACTCTGCAGTAAATTTCATCTGCCAGGTGTCTTCCCATTTTACCAATCTGACTGTTCTCCTGAAGTCTGCTGCTATCCTCCTCTTTATTTACTACACTTCCAAGTTTGTTCCATCTGCAAACTTTGAAATTGTGCCCCCGATACCCAAGTCCAGGTCATTAATATATATCAATATGAACAGTGTCCTAATACCAAGCCCTTGGAGGCACCATTGTATATTTTCTTCCAGTCTAAAAAACAACCACTCATCACTAATCTTCAGATGAGACATTAAAGCAAGGTCCCTTCTGCCCTCTCAGGTGGAAGTAAATGATCCCATGGCACTATTTCGAAGAAGGGCGGGGTAGTTCTCCCCGATGTCCTAAACAATATTTATCTCTCAAGCAACATCACGAAAACAGATTACCTGGTTATTATCACATTGCTGTTTGTGGGACCTTGCTGTGCGCAAATTGGCTGCCGCATTTCTTACATTACAACAGTGACTACACTTCAAATACTTAATTGGCTGTAAAGCGCTTTGGGACATCTTGAGGTCTTGAAAGGCACTCTATAAATCCAAGTAATTTATTTTTTTATCATTACTCTGCTTTCTGTCTCTTAGCCAATTTTGTATCCACGCTGCCACTGCCCCTTTAATCCCATGGGCTTCAATTTTACTGACAAATCTATTATGTGGCACCATGTAATCCAAATGTACCTGCAAATTTTTTTAAATACAAGATGAAAAGGAAACTACATGGATATTGTACCAAGTGATGCAATTTACTTTTCAGATAAGGACTTTTATTTGACTGAATGATACAGAAAAGTGCATCTATGGAATTCCATAGTAGATGTCTTGCATCTGTTATAGATGTGTATTGTTGCCACTAGGATTATCAGTGAAGCCGAATGCTGAGTATCCCCTTGGACTGCAAAAAACTCACAGGTCTCGGCTGTCCTTCCAAACTTGGGGTTGTGTTCAGAGAGAGAATTTTGACATATATAAACCTGGGGCAAAGTGCTGATGGTGATAAGTTTGCCACTGGTGGTGGTAAGAATTGAAGATAATGAATTAAGAGTATCACATAAGAAGGACATTGGCTGAACAAATATGTTAAACTAGCCTAGTGAACTGGGGACTATACAAGCAATTACTATTTTGATGAAAATGTCGGTGCTGAGGTGGATGGTTTCCTTTGAACCTGATACAAACAATGCAGTGACCTGGCAGTTGTATCAGTAGGACAAGGTATCCCATGTTGTCATAAAATATCACAACCAGCTGATAAACATTCTTAATACAGATAAATGCACAGATATGCTTTAGGATTGTAAAGTTGCATTTTCTTACATCAGTTAGCAATGGTTATTGTGCAAAATGAGCACAACATTCAGCTATTAATTTACTTGGTTTCAAAATTGCTGTTGCCCTTTGCTGGTTTTAATAACCCACAACTTATTTCTTCACACCCCTGACTAACTTCATTGATAACAAAATATGAAAATACATTAGCAAATTTGCTGTGGTACTTTTTTTTGCTCTACAATGTTTGGCCTCATTCAGCCTTGCTCAATTTGGCAGCTATGTTCAAATAAAATATTAAATTAATACTTAGATATAATAACTTAAGTAGCTTTTAAAAGGACAGCACTTTGAAGATTTGTTCCTCATTATGTTCTTAAATTTTAATAATTATGGGATTTATGTTATTTTTCTCAGTAAAAAGGGCAAGAAAGAGTAAAACTGATCTTCAAACATTCCACTGACTTTTCAAGAATGCATGGAATGAGAACTGTCCAGTCTCAGTCGAGTGAAGTGAGGCTCACTCGTTTTAGCTTGAAAATGTGAACTATTTTAATGAATTTTACTCTGAATAGTACCTAGGAACATAGGAACAGAAGTAGGCGATTCAGCCCCTTGAGCTGAATCATGGCTGATCTGTACCTCAATTCCATTTACCCACCTTAGCTCCATATCTCTTGACACCCTTACCTAACAAAAATCCATCGATCTCAGTCTTGAAAGTTCCAATTGTCCCAGCATCCACAGCCTTGTGGGGTAGAGAATTCCAGATTTCCACTACCCTGTGTGTGGAAAAAGTGTTTCCTGATTTCCCTCCGAAATGGCCTAGCTCTAATTTTAAGATTATGGGGGCTAAATTGGGTGGTATAGTACCCGTTCTGTAGGCGCTACGCAGACTCCTAAGCCTCGAAAATGGCATCCGAGATGTGTGGCGTGACATGCGCAGGACACCATCTTGGTAAAGGCGTTTGGTAATGACAGAAGCATGTAGAGTAGGGAGGTTATCATGTAAATTAACGTGCAACGCTGATTTGAAGCAGCAGGTGCCATTTTGGACCTCCCTGCTCCAGTCTATGCACTGTCCTAGCCACGCACAGCTGTACAGGAGTTAAAGGGTATGAAGTGTCCCCCCAGCAGCGCTATTTAAAGGGAGCATCCAGGAGTTAAAGGTTATTTGCTGGATTAGTTATTCTGGCTGCTGGTACAATTATGGGTGTCTTTGGAAGTTTCCTATACTTGGAGAAAGTTGCACTATTCTATACAGATTGGTCTGGCTGGTCTTGAAGTACTGTTAGTAGCATTTAAAATGTGCTGAACAAAGTTGCTTCCAGACATGGGTGGCCTGCTAGGGCTTCCTCTGGGAATTGAACATGGCTGGGAGCATGCAGAGAGGCCACGCAGAGCAGGTCAAGCTGCTAGAAGAGGGGGGGAGGAGGAGGAGGAGGAGCAGGGCACTCAGCAGGAGACCAAATCCAACGAGGGCCTTCAGGGAACAATTCTCTTACCTCAACCTGTGTGAAGATTAGTGCATCCAACGGCTGCAGTTCATGAAAGAGGTCGTGATGGAGATTTGTCAACTGTTGCGGCCACAACTGCAGCCTCAGAGCAGGGCAAGGACAGCATTGCCTGTGGCTGTGAAGGTAGCCATGGTGCTGACCGTTTACGGCTCTGAATACTTTCAGGCTGCTGCTGGTGATATAAGCAACATCTCACAGTTTGCAGTGCACTGCTGCTTAACTGAGGTCACTGAGGCTCTGTATGAGCTGCACAACAGATTCATCATGTTCCCTCTTGACAGAGACAAGCAGCAGGAGTGAGAATGAGGGTTTGCTTGCTTGCAAGCTTCCCCACGGTGCAGGGTGCCGTTGACTGCACGCATATTGCCATGCGTGCTCTACATGTCAATTCGGCCATCTTCATGAACAGAAAGGGATTCCACTCCCTCAATGTGCAGCTGGTATGTGACCACTCGCAACGCATCATGCAGATCAATGTCCACCACCCTGGCAGCAGCCATGACGCCTTCATTATGCGGCAGTGTCACCTACCTTTCAACCGGCACGGCAAGTCAAAGGCTGGCTACTGGGCAACAAGGTGATTCATGACTCCGGTCAGGAACGCACACACACATGCAGAGCAGGCCTATAATGACAGCCATGCGGGCACACGGAACATCATCGAGCACACCGTAGGTGTTCTCAAGCGACACTTCTGCTGCCTGGACCGTTCTGAATGGGTGTCAAATTTAATCATTGTATTCTGCATGCTGCACAACCTCGCCCTTATGAAAGGACAGCCCTTGCCACAGCCTTTCCGGCAAGAACTTGAGCCAGAGGCAGAGGAAGAGGAGGAAGACGTGGAGGAGGAGGAGGAAGAGATGGAGGAGGAAGTGGAGGAGAAGGAAGAGGCAAGGAGGCAACAAGGTGCACAGGCCCTGTCTGCCAGGGCTCTGCGTTCTCACCTTATTAATGAGTGATATCAGTAAACTCAACGACACCTCCCCATTCACCAACAGTCCTACATGTCTTACCTTTCCTCTCCCACATGATCATCAAAGCGTCCTCCTTCTGATTACGCATTGCTTTCTCCCACAACTCATCACATAAATAAAAACCACCACCAACTGCGAGTTCAAATACAAATTTATAAATTAACACATGAAACGATATAAACAACATTACACTATTCGTCCTTGTGCATTCCCTTAGTGCCTGTTGTTTGTGTACCTTTTCCTTTCTTCATGCTCGTACGAGGTGCATCCCAAGTGGCTGGACCATGGGTGGTGGAAGGCTGCTGACCTTCAATCAAGAAGTGTGCAGATGGCCGTGGAGAACGATCTCGAGCAACTCTGGGTTGGGAGGGTCCGACTTCAGACTGCACCATCTCGGCTTGGGCTGCAGCAGACTGGCACTGGCAGAGTGATAAGGGTGGGAGCATGAATGCTGTCATCCTGAGAGAGGACAGCATGTTCGTCTGCCATGGCGCCACTGCCACTCGCACAAGGCAGCGCCTCAGCACTCCTGGTGATCTACTGGAGAACAGATCTCTGGAGTGCTGTGACACCCTGGAACCCAGAGCCATGATAGCAGCATTCTGAGCTTCCAAAGCAGCAGTCTGAGCTCCAAACGGAACAGTCAGGCCTTAGATGGTGGATGTGTGTGCTACAATGGAAGCTGAGACATTGGTCATCAGATGCTGCATATTGGTGGGTTCCACAAATGTCCTGATGGAGGTGACCACGTGGGAAAGGATGGGCTCCAAGCTCTGTGCAAAACCTTGTGTCAATTTCAAGCAGGCTTTCTGGCAGGTTTTCCAGTGCACCAAGCATTTAGTTGCGTACGCCCATCAGCCTTCTTCTGTAGCCTGGCCCATTGATGTCGTCATCTGACTCCTCTACAGCAGAACTAGTGTGCGACCTCGCCCTAAGGCGAGCTGGCACTTGTGGTATCCGTTCCCCCACCCCCGCTTCCTGCGTACTTGTGCCCGGTGTCTCACCACGTGCAGATCCCTCCTCTAACCTAGCCTCTACATTACGCATAGTGTCAGTATCTGAGCTGGTGGCTGCAAGTATATGATCGAGTGATGGTGTGTCTTCATCATCACTGTCTTCCTCCTCCTCCTCCTCAGATGGTGCTGGCTTCAGTTCTTTGACATCTGCAATGACAAAGGGTTGAGTTATGGACTGGGGAAAGGAGAAAGTCAGACGTGCGTGCTGACAACATCAGCAGCACGTGAGTCAGAAAAGATTGTGGGATGAGGGAGAAATGGGAAGCGAGAAGGAGGATTAGGTATACAGAAACCCTCATCATCGATACCTCCAGCGCTGCCAGTGGCCATGGCCGCATTGATAGCACGCCCAATTATTGCCTGCACTGTTTCCTCCACGGGGGCGAGAACGTGTAGGCGTGCCTATCCTACCCCAGGTCTTTCCTGCTGCCTGCTGTTATGAACCACCTTCTCCTGCAAGACAAAGGGAAGTGTGTCAGTGAGTGTCCTGCAAGGTGTTTCAGTGATGTGGCTGTCATGGTTTATTAGCTGCCAGTATGTGTGACCTGTAAGTTGTGGGTGTGTGGCTTGCGAGAGTGGAAATGTATGAGGATGAGATGCAGCATCCAATGTGCAGCATTGCATACTGATTGAAAGCATTTGTTGGTTGGTGGGTGATGGGGGGTGTAGTGTGTGGAGCAGTGGATGAGGCTCCTGGTACAGTTGGTAGGTGGGTGATGGGGGGTGTAGTGCAGGGAGCAGTGGATGAGGCTCCTGGTACAGTTGGTAGGTGGGTGATAGGGGGTGTAGTGTGTGGAGCAGTGGATGAGGCTCCTGGTACAGTTGGTAGGTGGGTGATAGGGAGTGTAGTGCAGGGAGCAGTGGATGAGGCTCCTGGTGCAGTTGGTAGGTGGGTGATAGGGAGTGTAGTGCAGGGAGCAGTGGATGAGGCTCCTGGTACAGTTGGTAGGTGGGTGATAGGGGGTGTAGTGCAGGGAGCAGTGGATGAGGCTCCTGGTACAGTTGGTAGGTGGGTGATGGGGGGTGTAGTGCAGGGAGCAGTGGATGAGGCTCCTGGTACAGTTGGTAGGTGGGTGATGGGGGGTGTAGTGCAGGGAGCAGTGGATGAGGCTCCTGGTACAGTTGGTAGGTGGGTGATGGGGGGTGTAGTGCAGGGAGCAGTGGATGAGGTTCCTGGTACAGTTGGTAGGTGCTGCCACTTGACAGTTGAACGCATTCATCTTGACCACTAGTGTCAAATCATTGAACTTCCTCCTACACTGCATCCACATGCATGGTGCAATGCTCCTGGCATTTACTTCTAGCGCCACTGCCTCCCACTGCCTCCGCAGCATGTATCTGGTGGGCCTCCTGCCCCCCTGCAGATACAGGATGGCTCTCCATGTGTCTACCTCGTGCATCAAGGCCTCTAGTGCGTCATCTGAGAACCTTGGTGTACACTCTCTCACAGACCCAGCCATCACTACGTTTCTTCCAGCACAGATTTAATTGCCAATGTACTTCCTGCAGCCACGGTCCACCTCCCCTTTAAGAGGTGCAGACTGCCTTCAAGTAATGCTGGCCACGCCCCACATTAGGCCCCCTGCTGGTGTGTGTAGTCACTCAGCAGCGCAGGTAGCGCTGGCTGCTTGCAGAAATCATGGAGATCACCAGGCAGCACAAATCTCACATGCTGCCTGCATCTCAACATCGCGACCCTGACGCCTGGTTTCTGCAGTTATCCAATAAAACTCCCTATGAATCCTCGTTCTTGATTCTCCCATCAGATGAAATAGTTTTGTTATATCTACCCTATCGAATACTTTTAACATTTTAAACAACTCGAGCAGACCACCCTTCAATCTTCCATACTCAATGGAATACAAGCCAGGTTTACACAGCCTGTCCTCATAATTTAACCCTTTACGCTATTAGCTATTAGCTGTAAGCTATTAACCCTCTAAACATTCTGGTGAATCTTGAGGTGCGGTGCCCAAAACTGAAGGCAGTACTCCAGATGGGGTCTGACCAAGGCTCTATACTACTGAAACATAACTTCCTCCCCTTTGTATTCGAGCTCCCTTGTGATAAAAGCCAACACTACCTTGACTAGGGACATTCACTGATCTTTCACTCCCAGTTGGAAGGGAGCATAGGCTGGAGGAAAGGTTACAAAACTGCAGCTCTGATACTCTGACCCGAGCTCCCTTCAAGAACAGTTCTGCATTTGGAGCAAGGAATCATTTGAATTTACTCTGATATAGACAAGTGGACCGAACAGAATTGGATTGAACTGAGGAATAACAAGGGATCAGTCACTTTATTAGAAGTATATCGGAGATACATGTTTGTATCTAAAGACGTTAAATATAAAACTAGGAAGGTAATCTTGAGCTTGAACAAGACCTTGGTTAAGCTGTATTTTCAGTATTGTTTACAATTTTGGGCCTCCCATTATAGGAAAGATATAAAAGAAATGGGAATGGTGCATCATGAATTCAGCAAGAAATGAGTGGTTACAGTTATGAAGAGAGAAAGGGGTCTAAAAAGATTGAGAGGGGTCTTCAAGATTATGAAGAGTTATGATGGGATGAATGCTGATAGAATACTTCTATTAGGGAGTGAGATGACAATGAGAGGGCATAAATTTTAAATGATCACAAAAGGAATTCAAATGGAGGTAATAAAGAACTTCTTTACACAAGAGAGTGGTTAGAATATGGAATTCACTGCCACGAACCATGTTGAAGCAGAGTCCATAAAAACTTTTAAAGAACATTAACAGTTGCTCAATAAAACAGAAATATTAAAAGTTATCGGGAGCAAGCAAGGGAGTAGAATTAGGCTAGATGGCTCCTGTGGAGAAAAACACCTGCACAGACTTGATGGGTCAAATGACCTGTTTCTGTGCGATTCTATGGTTTTGTTACCTCCAGACCCGACTATTCCAATGCTCTCCTGGCCAGCCTCCCACCTTCCATCCTTCTTGAGTTCATCCAAAGCTCTGCTGCTCATATGCTAACCTGCACCAAGTCCCATTCACCAATTGCCCCTCTGCTTGCTGACCTATGTTGGCTCCCAGTCCACCATTGCCTCATATTTAAAATGCTCATCCTTGTGTTCAAATCCCTCTATGGCCTCGCCCCCTCCCTATCTCTGTAATGTACTCCAGCCCTACAACCCTCCGAGAATTCTGCGTTCATCCAATTCTCACCTCATGTGCATCCCCAATTTCCTTTACCCCACCATTGGCGTCTGTGCCTTCAGCTGTCTAGGACCCAAGCTCTGGAATTCCCTCCCTAAACCTCTCTGCCTCTCTCTCCTCCTTTAAGACACTTCTTAAAACCTACCTTTTTGACCAAGCTTTTGGTCAGCTGTCCTAATGCCTCCTTCTTTGGCTCGGTGTCAATTTTTGCCTGATTATGTTAAAGGAGCTATATAAATGCAAGTTGTTGTTGTTGCGGTGGTTAAATGAGACTAACCATAATCTAAATCATGAATTTCAGTCCTAACATTTTCTGATTTTGACAGCACAAACCACAAGTCAGAAATTATAACCACCCCCAGCAATATTTTCATCTCCAGCAACAGAAAGTTCAATCGCCAGCAGAGCTACTCCTAAATCTTCAACACAATCTTTGGTTAGATCTCCTTCTATGTTATTAATGCAGAGAAATTAGCTATACCAATTGAGGAAGGTGAATTTGACACATCTATTACAAATTAAAGTAATGACAAACAGCAGTCATCTGAGCAGGAGACTGTGGATGAGGATGATGATTGGCAATACTTCAAGTACCTGTGCTTAGACAGAAAGGAACACTAACACAAATCCTCATATCAAAGATTGGATGACATTTAAGGATTCCTCTTTGATCTGAAAGGAAGATTGGATAGGTGTAATGTAGGTCACTATTATGGTTGCTGCCCAATCCTCTGTGTCTCATAGAGAGAACAACATGGTGTAATTTATAAGGGAAGAGCTGGCAGATCAAAGAGAAAGATTGTGTTGTGGCAAGAAAGGTCTGTTAGAAATAGGAATGCCAAGCAAACTGGTTTCAGCCAGCTGGAGGCCGCTATGCTTATGTGGAAACCATGTTGGAACAAACCTCGGGGCATCTAAAACAAGACCATGGCACTTACACCAACAATTTACGTTTGATGCTGTCTAACTGGAGTGTTAGGCCTACAGATTTTTTTTTTTTATTCGTTCACGGGATGTGGGCGTCGCTGGCAAGGCCAGCATTTATTGCCCATCCCTAGCGAGATTTTACAACTGAGTGGCTTGCTAGGCCATTTCAGAGGGCAATTAAGAATCAACCACATTGCTGTGGGTCTGGAGTCACATATAGGCCAGACCGGGTAAGGACAGCAGGTTTCCTTCCCTAAAGGACATTAGTGAACCAGATGGGTTTTTACAACAATCCAGTAGTTTCATGGCTATCATTACTGATACTAGTATTTTAATTCCAGATTTTTTATTTTAATTAATTGAATTTAAATTCACCAGCCGCTGTGGTGGGATTTGAACTCATGACTCTGGATTTTAGTCCAGGCCTCTAGATTACTAGCCCAGTAACATAACCACTATGCTACCGTACCCTTATGTATATTATTTAGATATTAGGCTCTTCCTAAAGATGGTTTAAGGCATCCTTTACCTGATACTTAGTTATCATGTAATTCTATCGTTACATTTATTATTCAAACAGCAACAGAGCAGATAAATTCTTTTCAAAAATAATTCGATGCTTGAATAAAAGTAATATTAAAGGGTATGGGGAATGGAACAAGGAAGTGTAATTAGATGAGATGGCTTGTGGAGAAAAACATTAGTGCAGACTTAATGGGCCATATGGCTTGTTGCTGTGCAGTAACATTCTATGATTCTATCCTACACTCGATACCATCTTTAATGTTGTAAAACATCCCATAGTTATTTGAAAAGAGTGAGGGGCAGAGGGAGTGGGACACTGAGCATAAATTGGGAGAAGAGTTTGGGGAGGTGATGGAAGGTAAGGTCACACTCTGCAAATTGAGGATCCACCTGTTGATGGAATTTCCTTGACTGGCACAGGGGTTGTCTTTTTTTTACAGGCATACTGATCAAGAAATAACACAGAAGCTTTAAGGTGTGGAGATTGAAGGGCCAATTGTCTTGGGCCCCCTCTGGACGCTAAACAGGACCTGCGTGCTTGACATGCATTACACTTGCCTCAGGAGTACCTGGATTTCTTGTCCTGCGCCATTTAAATGGAAGGGCCAAGCACTGATGATAGGAGCAGGAAAATCAGAAACAGCTGCAGTCTCTTAGGCCTCAAACATCAAGATCCTCTGGCTGCCAATGGAGGTTGGCAGCTAGGAGGTCCCGATTAAAGTGCAAACTTCTGGGAGGGGGAAAGGTACAAAAACACAAACTGTGGCCTACCTGAAAATTTTTGGCCTGTCCCCAGGGCCTTCTGGTGAGTAGGACTTTGGGGGCTCCTATCTTTGGGTGTTCAGCAATTGTAGCGTCCGGAAACAGAGGCAGGAGGCCTGGAACAACCCCTCTCGCCGCATTTGCATCGGTCTGTCTGGCGTCTGCTTTCTGCGTCCTTTGGAATCCCAGATCAGCTTTAAGAGGGATGTAGACCCAGCGATAATAGGTCTCCTTCTCTTTTTCCTGGCCCTTGAAGTCCACCTTTTGAGCATCCTACACCAATGCTACTAACAGGAGTTCCTCATGGAAATGCCTTCAGCCCAGCCATCTTCAGCTGCTTCATCAATGGCCTTCCCTCCATCAACAGGTCAGGAGCGGAGTTCATTCACAACTCCTTTGATAATGAAGCTGCCCATGCCAATCTACAGCAGGACTTTGATGACATCCTGGCTTGGGTTAAAAGATGGCAGGTAACAGTCACAGTGTCAGGTAAGGACCATATCAATTGAAAGAAAGCCCAGCCATTTTCAGTGGCACCACCATTAGTGGGTCCATCACTATTAACCAGAAGTTGAACTGAACCAGTTATATCAACACTGTGGCTGCAAGACTAGGGCAGAGGAATGGACACTTTGTGATAAGTAGCTCACCCCCTGATCCCTCAAAGCTTCTCGACTAGTTACAAGGAGTGCAATGGAATATTCTGAATGATTACTTCTTCCAAGTATTCACAAGAGACGATATCAGCAACATACTCTCCCCAAACCAAATTCAACAGAGCAAAATTAGTGACTTTGATACAAATGTAATGGAAGTCCTAAACAGGGCTTAGAACAAATAAATCCCCAAGTAGAGATGGCATTTCTTCCTGAGAACTGGGAGAGACTACAGAGGAGCCTTGTGAAGCATTGACATTCATTATGAAGGAGTCACTGGACATTGGGAAGGTACCAGTATATTGGGAAAAGGCTAATGTACCCATATTCAAATAAGATGACAAAAAAGACATAGGAAACTACAGACCCATCAGTCTTACTTCAATACATTGTAAAATAATGGAATCAATTATCAGGAGCAAACTTGAGGATTTGTTGTACAATAAAGAAAGAAAGACTTGCATTTATATAGCGCCTTTCATGACCTCATGACATCCAAAAGTGCTTTACAACCAATGAAGTACTTTTGAAGTGTAGTCACTGTTGTAATGTAGGAAACGCGGCAGCCAATTTGTGCACAGCAAGGTCCCACAAACAGCAATGTGATAATCACGAGATAATCTGTTTTAGTGATGTTGGTTGAGGGATAAATATTGGCCAGAACACCAGGGAGAACACCCGTGCTCTTCTTCAAATAGTGACATGGGATCTTTTACGTCCACCTGAGAGGGCAGCCGGGGTCTCGGTTTAACGACTCATCTGAAAGACAGCACCTCCGACAGTACAGCACTCCCTCAATAGCAACATAGTAAACAGCAGTCAACTTAAGAAGGGACAATCTTACCTGAGAAACATCCTAAACTTCTTTGAGAAAGTGACAACCTCAGTGGACTGTGGGAACCCCATGACGTGGCGTTGCCAGACTTCCAGTTGGCATTTGACAAAGTTGCACCTGAAAGGCTACTAGCTAAATTCAAAACTGAAGATTCGAATAATCCTGGGAAACATAGAAACATAGAAAATTGGAGCAAGAGTAGGCCTGCTTCGCCATTCAAAATGATCATGGCTGATCGTCTGACTCCCGTTAGCATTAAGAAATATATCTATCTCCTTCTTGAATACATCTAATGACTTGGCCTCCACTGCCTTCTGTGATAGAGAATTCCACAAGTTCACCACCCTCTGAGTGAAGAAATTTCTTCTCATCTCGGTTCTAAATGGCATACCCCGTATCCTGAGACTGTGACCCCTGGTTCTGGACTCCCCAGCCATGGGGAACATCCTCCCTGCATCTAGTCTGTCTAGTCCTGTTAGAATATGATACGTTTCGATGAGATGACCTCTCATTCTTCTAAACTCCAGTGAATATAGGCCTAGTCAACCCAATCTCTCCTCATACATCAATCCTGCCATCCCAGGAATCAGTCTGGTTAACCTTCGTTGCACTCCCTCCATGGCAAGGATATCCTTCCTCAGATAAGAAGATCAAAACTGCACACAATACTCCAGATGTGGTCTCACCAAGGCCCTGTATAACTGCAGTAAGACATCCCTGCTCCTGTACTCAAATCCTCTTGCAATGAAGGCCAACATACCATTTGCCTGCTTGCTGCACCTAAATGCTCGCTTTCAGCGACTGGTGTACAAGGTCACCCAGGTCTCGTTGCACCTCCCCTTTTCCCAATCCATCACCATTCAGATAATAATCTGCCTTTCTGTTTTTACAACCAAAGTGGATAACCTCACATTTATCCACGTTATACTGCATCTGCCATGTTCTTGCCCAACTTATCTAAATCACATTGGAGCCTCTTTGCATCCTCCTCACAGCTCACATTCCACCCCAGCTTTGTGTAGTCTGCAAACTTGGAAATGTTACATTTAGTTCCCTCATCCAAATCATTGATATACATTGTGAATAGCTGGGGCCCAAGCACTGATCCCTGCCGTACCTCACTAGTCACTGCCTGCCACCCGGAAAAAGACCCGTTTATTCCTACTCTCTGTTTCCTGTCCGTCAACCAATTCTCAATCCATGCCAGTATAGTCTCCCCAATCCCATGTGCTTTAATTTTGCACACTAACCTCTTAGTTGGGACCTTATCAAAAGCCTTCTGAAAATTCAAGTACACCACATCCACTGGTTCTCCCCTATCTATTCTATTAGTTACATCCTCAAAAAACTCCAGTAGATTTGTTAAGCATGATTTCCCTTTCATAAACCCATGCTGACTTTGTCCAATCCTGTTAATGCCTTCCAAGTGTTCTGTTATCACATCTTTTATAATAGACTCTAGCATTTTCCCCACAACTGATGTTAGGCTAACTGGTCTGTAATTCCCTGTTTTTTCTCTCCCTCCTTTTTTAAATAGTGGGGTTACATTTGCCACCCTCCAATCTGTAGGAACTGTTCCAGAGTCTATAGAATTTTGGAAGATGATCACCAATGCATCCATTATTTCCAGAGCCACTTCCTTTAGTACTCTGGGATGTAGATTATCAGGCCCTGGGGATTTGTCAGCCTTTAGTCCCATTAATTTCCCTAGCACTATTTTTTTTACTAATACTGGTTTCCTTCAGTTCCTCCCTCTCACTAGACCCTTGGTTCCCTAACATTTCTAGGAGGTTATTTGTGTCCTCCTTTGTGAAGACAGAACCAAAGTATGTGTTTAATTGTTCTGCCATTTCTTTGTTCCCCATTATAATTTCCCCCATTTCTGACTGTAAGGGACCTTCATTTGTCTTCACTAATCTTTTTCTCTTGACATATTTATAGAAGCTTTTACAGTTAGTTTTTATGTTCCCTGCTAGTTTACTCTCATACTCTATGGGCTCGATATTGCCAGGGCTGCGGGATCACTGCGGGGGGGCTATTGGGCCCTTGGGTAACGAGCCCGGTGAAATCAGTCTGCCCCGCACGCGGTCGCAGCCTAATTGAATCCACTTCTCTGGTGTTCCTGGTTTCCCACTGCTGAGCTGCGCGTCGCGCGGACTGCGCATGCTCAGTAAGGTCGGTCAGCTGGAGGAGCTCTATTTAAAGGGGCAGTCCTCCACTGACTGATGCTGCAACAAATAGGAAAAAATACAGCATGGAGCAGTCCAGGGGGAAGGCTGCTCCCAGTTTAATGATGCCTCACTCCAGGTATCATTAGATGGGGTGAGGAGGAGGGGGAGGACAGAGATCTTCCCCCCGGCGGGCGGGAGGAAGTGGCCTGCCTCTGCCACAGGAAGGCCTGGCTCGAGGTGGCAGAGGAGGTCACCTGCACCACCAACATATCACGCACCTGCATACAATGCAGGAGGCGCTGCAATGACCTAAGTAGGTCAGCCAAAGTGAGTACACTTACTCATTCCCCTACACTCCGTCTGACACATCACCCCTCACACCCACTCAAACCTCATCCTCATCTTACCTGCACTTACTCACCTCGCCAGTACTCATCCCGCCACTACCACTCAACCCAATCCTCATACAATCTCATGGCTCTCTCTCATACTCACCCTCTCATGCTTCTCTTTCACAGTCAGCCTCACTCAACCTGCATTACCTGTGCTGCAGCCACAGGGCATGCATCACATATGTGCAGTAGGAAGCGTAAGGCAAACGTGTTGTGAGCATGAAGGGGATGCACAAGGGTGTTTGAGGGTTTGTCATGGTTTTTACTTATATTTGATTTCTGACCAACTCACATCACATATTACATTGGCACCACTACTGCCACGTCTTTGCGAATCTTGTCTGGTTTGTGCAATAATGCCCTTTCCTGAGGATCACAATGAAGACCCACACCTGATGCCACCCATTGTGTCACTGCAGAGTGGGTGTAGGTGTATTTGCAGGGCTCTTTTGTGCAGACGACTGAGAGACGTTGGCAATGTCCCCAGTGGCACCCTGGAAGGATGCGGAGGAGAAGTTGTTGAGGGCAGTGGTGATTTTGACAGCGACAGGTAAGAAGATGCTGCTCGGGCCAGCCAGGAGCAGCTCGGTATGAAGGAGGCTGCAGATTTCCATGACTACATGTCGAGTGACTCTGAGCCTCCGTGTGCACTGCTGCTCAGAGAGGTCCAGGAAGCTGAGCCTCGGTCTGTGGGCCCTGTGGCGAGGGTAGTGCCCCTGCGACGCATCTCTCTCTGCGGTTGCCCTCCCTCCTGCTGTGCAGGTGGATGTGTCACAGCACTGTGTTGTGGAGCTCCACGTTTCAGAGGTGGACGGCTTGGCCAACGAGGCTGGTGATGCTGTTCGCCCTCCGAGGAGGTCATGACTGCAGCTACGGTGGCCCCCATCCAGAAGATGTACATCTGAGGGGGTCCGCAAGGTAGGTACATGTCTCTGGACCCCGGGGTAAGTGTGCAAGTTGGTGAATTTTGTTGTCAAGAGGAGGGTGTTGGAGGCCAAACTTTGTCCCAAGTGACAGAGTGGCCTCCTGCAATGTGTGAGGGTCTCTCCCCACCACCTGTCAAATGGACCTTTGCAGCTGCCACAGGCTGACAGCTGCAACACGTCCATTTCAACTGGGAGTGTTTCCCCCAGTATGGGAAACAGTCCCAGTTGTTTCTAAAATCCCACCCCTCCTGACATATTCCCTTAATCAGGTCTGTTGATGACCTGAAATAGCTAGATAAATATTGTTAAGTGGCACCCCGCCGGCTTTAATTGCCTGCGGGAGTCCCACATGCGGGGGCTGCGTGCGCACGTCGGCGCGTCTGTCGGGAACCCGGAAGTGGGCGGTTTTGTGCCGGCTCCCGACCCGGTCCGGGATTCCCCGATTTTCAGAGCCCTCCCCCACCAGGAACGCACCCGATAGCGGGTGCTAAAATGGAGCCCTATTTTTCCCCTCTTAATCAATCTCTTTGTCCTCCTTTGCTGAATTCTGAACTGCTCCCAATCCTCAGACTTGCCGCTTTTTCTGGCAATTTTAACGTATAAGGAATTGACTTAGGAGTACCAAACAATAGGGACTTGTAAGAGGAGTTATGTTAGGGTGGGGCGAGGGGAATACTGAGTGCACAGTCCCAATACTCAGTATTGGGACCACCTGTTTGGAATTTTAATCAATGCCTTGGATTAAGAAACTCAATTAGTTAAATTTTCAGATGATACCATGGAATCAACGAAGGCAAATCAGAAATTACAGAATGAATTGGACAAAATATGTATGTGGGTAGAACAATAGCAGATGGAATGAATTCAGATAGGTGTAAAGTATTGCACATAGGAAGGAAAATGGGCAACACACATCCTTTGTGAATGATGTTAAAATAGCTAAAGAAGTTGAAAGAGACCTAAGAGTCTTAGTAGTCTCAACAGTGTACCAGGGGCGGCGTTTGCTTTGCAGGGGCACTGAGCAATTGTTCGGTTTGAAGCCCCTTCATTTTATTGAACAAACTTATCACTGGATCCACTCAAAGCCCCTGACTGACTTAGGGCTCCAATCGGTGCAGAGCAGAAATCAGCAAAGCCAATTGAATGTTGAACCACATAACCAAAACATGTAAGTCAGAGGAAGTCATGATCAAACTGTACAATGCTCTGCTCGGACCCCACCTTCAGTATTGTGCCCAGTTCTGTTTGCCAAGAAACAATGGATACATTCAGGCACTGGAGACATTGGAAGAAAAACCATGTGGCTTATCCCTAGGGTTAGAGGCCTGACATATGGGGAAAGACTGGAGAGACTTAGGGCTCGATTTTTGGACGTCCGAGCAGGTATGTTCGTGGCGAGGGGGCTCCAAAAATTGGGGATTCCCGGGGCAGGTCCAGAGCCCGGCTCCAACCGACCCACTTCCGGGTTCCCCAGTGACGCGCTTACATGCGCGCGCAGCTCCCACGTGCGGGACTCCCGCTGGCAATTAAAGCCGGCGGGATCCCACTTAAATCAATTATTTTGATACTTCAGGTCGTTAGCAGACCTGATTTGTAGGATATTTTAGGAGGGGTGGGATTTTCATCTAAACTGAGAGTTTTTCCCGTACTGGGGGAAACACTCCCAGTTGAAATGGACGTGTTGCAGCCACCAGCCTGTGGCAGCTGCAAAGCTCCATTTGACAGGTGGGGTGGGGGAGACCCTCACTCATTGCAGGAGGCCACTCTGTCACTTTGGACAAAGTTTGGCCTACACCACCCTCCTCCTAACACTAAAATTCACCAACTTGCAACCTCAACTCCAGTGTGCAGACACATTTACCTACCTTGCGGACCCCCTCAAACATACATCTTCCGGATGAGGGCCGCTGTAGCTGCAGTCATGACCTCCTCGGAGGACAAACAGCATCACCAGCCTCGTTGGCCATGCCGTCCACCTCTGACACGTGGAGCTCCACAACACAATGCTGTGACACATCCACCTGCACAGCAGGAGGGAGGGCAGCTTCGCAGGAGGCACTACCCTCGCCATAGGGTCTACAGACCAAGGCTCAGCTTCCTGGACCTCTCTGAGGAGCAGTGCACACGGAGCCTCAGAGTCACTTGACGTGTAGTCGTGGACATCTGCAGCCTCCTTCATGCCGAGCTGCTCCTGGCTGGCCCAAGCACCATCTTCTTACCTGTCGCTGTCAAAGTCACCACTGCCCTCAACAACTTCTCCTCCGCATCCTTCCAGGGTGCCACCGGGGACATCGCCGGCGTCTCTCAGTCGTCTGCACAAAAGAGCCCTGCAAATACACCTACACCCACTCTGCAGTGACACAATGGGTGGTATCAGTTGTGGGTCTTCATTGTGATCCTCAGGAAAGGGCATTATTGCACAAGCCAGTCAAGAATGGCCAAGATGTGGCAGTAGTGGTGCCAATATAATATGTAATGTGAGTTGATCAGAAATCAAATATAAGTAAAAACCATGACAAACCCTTGTGCATCCCCTTCATGCTCACGACACGTTTGCCTTACGCTTCCTACTACACATATGTGATGCATGCCCTGTGGCTGCAGCACAGGTAGTGGCAGGTTGGGTGAGGCTGACCGTGAAAGAGATGCATGAGAGGGTGAGTATGACATAGAGCCATGAGATTGTACGAGGATTGGGTTGAGTGGTAGTGGTGGGATGAGTACTGGAGAGGTGAGTAAGTGCAGGTAGGATGAGGATGAGGGTTCAGTGGGTTTGAGGAGTGATGTGACAGAGTAGTGTTGGCAGTGCAGAAGGAGATGTGGGGTGGGGGCTGTGATGTGGCAGACGGAGTGTAGGGGAATGTGTAAGTGTACTCACTTCAGCTGACCTACTTGGGTCATTGAAGCGCCTCCTGCACTCTATGCAGGTGCGTGATATGTTGGTGGTGCTGGTGACCTCCTCTGCCACCTCGAGCCAGGCCCTCGTAGTGGCAGAGGCAGTCCACTTCCTCCTGTCCGCCGGGCAGAAGATCTCTGTCCTCCCCCTCCTCCTCACCCCATCCATTAGGACCTGGAGTGAGGCATCATTAAACCTGGAAGCAGCCTTCCCCCTGGGCTGCTCCATGCTGTAATTTTGGCTCCTTTCTGCAGCATCAGTCAGTGTAGGACTGCCCCTTTAAATAGGGCTCCTCCAGCTGACAGCCTATGATGCAGGTGCGCAGTCCGCCCGCTGCGCAGCTTTCCAGCGCGAAACCCGGAAGCCAAGGTAAGTGGCTTCAATTTACTTGTGATCATGTGCGGAGCACCCCGAATTCACTGTGCGCGTTACCCACATGCCCAGTCCACCCCCCGCTGCCAACCCGCCTCCCTCCTAATATCGAGCCCTTGGGCTTTTCATACTGGGTAGAAGGTGTCTGAAAAGTGATATTTGGGTGGTATGTAAGACAGTAAACAATATCGAGAAGTTTAATCTGGAGATGAAAACAGAAAATCCTGGAAATACTCAGCAGGTCAGGCAGAATCTGTGGAAAGAGAGAGTTAACATTTCAGGTCGATGACCTTTCGACAGAACTGGGAGAAGTTTGAGATTTGAAAGTTTTCAAGCAAGCACAGAGCCAAGAAATGAGGAGGAAGAAAAATAAAAGGGAAAGTCTGTGACAAGGTGGAAGGCAGGAGGGCTGATATGACAAAAAGGATGATGGTGTAGGGCAAAAGTGGGTGCTAATGGGACAAGTAATGAAACAAAAGATGGGTCTAGAGGAGCTGTAAATGGCAGCAGCAGAACCATTACCAGCACCTGCAGTCTGACAAAATGGGAGCAGTGGTTATGATCTGAAGTTATTGAAATCAATGTTGAGTCCGGAAGGTTGTAAAGTGCCTAATCGAAAGATGAGGTGCTGTTCCTCGAGCTTCCATTGAGTTTCATTGGAACAGTGTAGGAGGCCGAGGTCAGAGTGGGAGTGGGACAGAGAATTAAAATACCGAGCAACCAGAAGCTCAGGGTCACGCTTGCGGACTGAACGGAGGGGATCAGTAAAGCAATCACCCAGTCTGCGTTTGGTCTCCCCAATGTAGAGGAGACCACATTGTGTGAAACGGATACAGTATAAGAAATTGAAAGAAGTACAATTAATTCGTTGTTTCACCTGGAAGGAGTGTTTGGGGCCCTGGACAGTGGGAATGCAGGAGGTGAAAGGGCAGGTGTAGCATCTCCTGTGCTTCCACAAGAAGGTGCAGTGGGAAGGAGAGCGGGCGTTGGGGGTGATGGAGGAGTGGACCAGGGTGTCACGGAGGGAATGATCCCTTCGGAATGCTGAAAGGAGAGGGGAGGGGAAGATGTGTTTGGTGATGGGATTGCGCTGGAGGTGGCGGAAATGGTGGAGGATGATATGTTGAATGTGGAAGCTGGTGGAATGGAAGTTGAGGAAAAAGGAAACCCTATCATGGTTCTGGGAGGGTGGGGAAGGGATGAAGGCAGAAGTGAGGGAAATGGGACGGACACGGTCGAGGGCCATGTCAACTATTGTGGAGGGGAATCCTCAGTTGGGGAAAAAGGAAGACATGTTGGAAGCACTGGTGTGGAAGGTGGCATCGTCAGAACAGATGCATTAGAGATGGAGAAACTGGGAGAAGGGAATAGAGACTTTACAGGAAGTGAAGTGGGAGGAAGTGTAATCAAGGGAGCTGTGGGAGTCAGTGGGCTTATAGTAGATATTGGTTGACAACCTAGCCCCAGAAATGGAAATAGAGAAGTCGAGGAAGGGAAAAGATGAGTCGGTGATGGACCATTTGAAGGTACAGGAGAGGTGAAATTTGGAAGCAAAGTTGATGAAATTTTCCAGTTTAGTGTGAGAACAGGAAGCGGCACCGATACAGTCATCAATGAGCCGGCAAAAAGAGGTGAGGGAGGGGGCCTGAATAGGACTGGAACAAGGAATGTTCCACGTACCCCACAAAAAGGCAGCCATAGCTGGGTCCCGTACAGGTTCCCATAACGACACCTTTTATTTGGAGGAAGTGAGTGGAGTCAAAAGAGAAGTTGTTCAACGTAAGAACAAGTTCAGCCAGACGGAGGAGGGTGGTGGTGGATGGAGATTGGTTGGGCCTCCATTCAAGGAAGATGCGGAGGGCCCGCAGACCATCCTGGTGGAGGATGGAGATGTAGAGCAACTGGATGTCCATGGTGAAAAGGAGACGGCTAGGGCCTGGAAACTTGAAACTGTTAAAATGGCAGAGGACGTCGGAAGAATCGTTGATGTAGGTCGGAAGAGACTGGACAAGGGAAGAAAAACAGAGTCAAGATAGGAAGAAATAAGTTCAGTGGGGCAAGAACAGGCTAAAATGATGAGTCTACCAGGGCAGTCCTGTTTGTGGATCTTGGGAAGGAGGCATATGTGGGCTATGCAGAGTTTGGGGACTATGAGGTTGAAAGCCGTGGGGGGAAGATCTCCAGAGGAGATGAAGTCAGTGACGGTCTGGGAAATGGTGGCTTGATGTTTGACATTGAGGTCATGATCCAGGGAGATGTAAGAGGGAGAGTTGGCATTCAGCATCCGCAAGGCAGAGGTCTGTTCACCAAACAACAACAGCGCCGTCCTTGTCAGCAGGTTTAACGACAACGCCAAGGTTGGATCTGAGAGAACAGAGTGCTGGAAGTTCAGAGAGAGGTAGGTTAGAGTGAGTGAGGGGAGTGGAGAAACTGAGACAGCCGATGTCATGCTGGCAGATCCCAATGAAAAGATCAAGAAAGGGTAAGAGACTAGAGGGTTGGGTCCAGGTGGAACGAGACTTCTGTAGAATTACTTTCAATTAAATTGTGACAACAGGACAAAGGGACACAAGTTCAAAGTAGTGAAAAGTAAAGGCATTTAAGACTGTTATCAATAATTTCTTTTTCACACGAAGAGTGATCAACTCATGGGGCTCGATTTTAGGGTCGGGTTACCTGCGGGTTTCCAGCGGGGGGGCCCCGAAAATCCCGATCTCCGATCACGTGACCGGATTCGGACGAAATCCCGGCCACTTCCGGGTACCGCGCTGACGTGCGGGGCTGCGCACAAAAGCCCCGCTGGTGGGAATCCCGCAGGCAATTAAAGCCAGCGGGGTTCCACTTGAGAGCACTTAACTTGCTCGTTGTGGTCAGTTAATGAGCTGAAGCAGCTGTCAAAAGAGGAAGTGTGGGATTTTAGGTTCAAGGCAGTCAGTTTCCCACACTGGGGGAAACAGGACCCTTCAAACCAGGCGTGTTGCAGCCAGCAGCCTGTGGCAGGTGCCAAGGTGCGCTCCACAGGGCAGAGCCCTCACCCACGCAGGAGGCCACCGCGTCACATAGGGCAACCCCTGCCCCCCACCACCCCCCGGCCAAGCCAGAGGACAGACCGACACGAAACCGCAGCCCCAGTCCGAGGACCCACACACCTACCCTGCACAACCCCTCAGACCAACACCTGCCAGTTGGGTGGTGTGTGGACACCCTCGGAGGACGAAGAGCATGACCAGCACCAGCAGCCTCGCAGTCCACGCCGTCCGCCGCAGAGACGTGGATCCCCCCAACACGGTGTGGTTGCACGCCCACCTGCACAGCAGGAGGGAGGGCTACCGCAGAGAGAGACGCGTCGCAGAGGGCACTACCCTCGCCACAGGGTCCACAGACCGAGGCGCAGCTCCCCGGACCTCTCCGAGCAGCAGTGCATAGGGAGGCGCAGATTCGCTCGACATGTAGTCGTGGAGATCTGCAGCCTCTTTCATGCCGAGCTGCTCCTGGCTGGCCCCAGCACCAACTGCTTACCTGTCGCTGGCAAAGTCACCACTGTCCTCCACACCTTCTCCTCCGCATCCTTCCAGGGTGCAGCCGGCTACACCGCCGATGTCTCTCAGTCGTCTGCGCGGACGAGCCCTGCAAATACACCTGCACCTACTCTGCAGTAACACGATGGGTGGCATCAGTGGTGGGTCATCATAGTGATACCCAGGAGCGGGCATTATTGGACACAATGGACAGGATTCGCGGAGACATGGCAGTGGTGGTGTCAATATAATGTGTGCTGTTTGTGGCTCTGAAATTCAATATGGGTAACACCCATGACAAACCCTCAGACACCCTTGTGCACCCCCTTCATGCTGACGAGACGTTTGCCTTACCCTGCCTACTGCACATATGTGATGCATGCCCTGTGGCTGCAGCACAGGTGGTGGCAGGTTGAGTGAGGCTGGCCGTGAGGGAGATGCACGAGAGGGTGAGTATGGGATGGAGCCATGAGATTGTATGAGGATTGGGTCGCGTGTTAGTGGCAGGATGAGTACTGGCGAGGTGAGTAGGTGGAGGTAAGATGAGGATGGGGTGTGAGTGGGCATGAAGGGTGATGTGACAGAATAGTGTTGGCGGTGCCGAAGGAGATTTGGGGTGGGGGCAGTGTTGTGGCAGACGGAGTGTAGGGGAAAGACTTTGTGTTCTCACTGTGGCTGACCTACTGCGGTCATTGCAGCGCCTCCTGCACTGTATGCAGGTGGGCCATATGTTGGTGGCGCAGGTGACCCCCTCTGCCACCTCGAGCCAGGCCTTCTTGGTGGCAGAGGCAGGCCGCTTCCTCCCGCCCGCCGGGGGGAAGATCTGTGTCCTCCCCCTCCTCCTCACCCCATCTGATGATACCTGGGGTGAGTCATCATTAAACTGGGAGCAGCCTTCCCCCTGGGCTGCTCCATGCTGCAATTTGTCCCATTGGTTGCAGCATCTGTCAGTGGAGGACTGCCCCTTTAACTAGAGAGCCTCCAGCTGACAGATCGTACTGCGCATGCGCAGCCCGACCGACGCGCAGGCCAGCGCCGTGGACCCCGGAGGAGCAGGTAATTGGATCCTATTAGTGGATTGCCTGCTACGATCGCGTGGGCAACCCACTAATTTCGCCGTTCGCGTTTTCGACGCTCCCGGAGGACCACCCGCTGGGAACCCGCAGGCCTGCTAAATTCGAGCCCATGGAATGGGCTCCAAGTCAGTGTAGCAGAGATGAAAACTCTGGCATCAATTAAGAAACAATGGAGGTAATCTTGACTTGTGCGACAGTGTAAAACAAGTAATAGCGAATCGGGAGCCCGTTTTACATCTTTCCCAATTTTTAACTCCAATGGAAATAAAAATCAAGAGTGATGTAAAATGTGCTGCCAATTCGCAATCACCTGTTTTACATTATAGCACAAGTCAAAATTACCCCCAATTAGATGCTGAAATGGGGATTGTAGAGTCTTTCTGAATAGATTAATTAAAGTGCTTCAAAAGGCCTTCATCATTCATAATTATCTTATGAACTTAAGATGCAATGCACCAATTTGTGCTTCTGTGATCCATTAGTTTTGTCTCTTGATCAATTAGTTATGCTAGTAAATAAAGTTAGGTACTCCTGGTGTGCAATCAATCTGCATGTAGATTATTGAAATTTGAAAAATCATACAATAAGCTTATTATAAACCATATATAATAAAGATTACATTTCTTTAATACCCAGTGTCATCATCGAGCACTTCCAGTGTTCAGGAAGAGCACAACCAGATGCAAAATGAAGCTTTACTTATTCTGACCTCCATTGTGTGTGATCTACCAAACCTTCCATTCTCAGTAGTACATCCTTAAATCTATAGAAGACCATCCTTGTAGCTACTCCTAGTGTAATTTATTTTGCCAAATTGTGGCTGTTTCATGCTGTGAACTCAGGACCTGAGTGAAAATTGGCCAATTATATTTCACAAAATGAATGTGGGAACATTTTATTTGCCTAATTTGGAATTTTCTTCATACTGATGAGCATAAAAATTCACCTCAGAAAAACTAACGGTATCATGTACATATACCGATCAATGGTGAGGCCAATTCTAGAGTATAACGTACATTTTTGGTCACTGCCTCAAAAAGGGAATAGATGTATAAGAACGAGTTCAGAGAAGAACAATCAAAGATTCTGGACACTCTTCTCTGAGATTATCCAATGGCATTGATTTTCTTTTTAAGGCAGTAAATTTTCTTTTTAAGGCAGTGAAGTAAATTGTGAAAAAAATAAGGAGCAAGTGATCAAAGTTATTTTAACTTCAGAAAACAAGACCACAGAGGAGCGTAAGATGGATTACTAAATTAACGGAAGATACAGATGAGGTTGAAGTGAGCAACCTATTTAACTTGGACCATGGACATAGGACTGAAGGACAAGTCCAAAATTCATAAACATTGAGCAAGGCAGAAATGAAGCCAGCCCCTACCCTCCCCCATCCCCAGCCCCCACCACCCACCCTACCACGATGTGTCAACAGGCTCCCAAAGAAGGGAACTGATTCCAGCCAGTTGACCACTTTGAAAAGGGAACACAATGGATATTAGTTGAGAAAAGGGAATGAAAGTTATAGGCATATTAATAGCGCTATTAGATTTTTTTTCAGAATTAAGAGTAGAATCTCGATATTGCTTACAATAGTGGACTGACAGGGGGCATTGAGGAAGGTCCACAGTGGAATAATCATAAATAGTATCTCGATGAGCATATTTGATGGGAAAAAATGATCTATGTTTGCTCTAGACTTAATGGGGCAGAAATTGCTCGGAGCGGTAATACAACAGTGCTCGCAGCTCCATAGATTTATACTAACCCACTAACTTATTCTTTTCTTCAGGCACTTCATCGAATAGGAAGTGGAGAAGAGCCCAAGGTCAGTTCAAGTGAAGCTCGGACCCTGGGAAAAGCGAGAATATCGAGCTCTCCCCTCAACCAATCAGATTGCAGCATTTTTGACACACGGCATAACTCTCTCTACAGGCTTCCAAAGTTAAAGCCAGGGAGTGAAAGTTTCAAGATTAAAATCATTGTAAAATAGTTATAGACAGCAAAAAAAGAGGGTAAGAAATAATTGAATTAAATAAAAGAGACAGAAGGGAAAAGTTAAAAAAAAGTTTTAATTTTAATTTTTTTTTTTAAATGCTTTTAATGACTAAAAGCTATTAAAATAAAGAGTAATGAGACACCACATTTTTAAAAGCTAATATTTAGTTGTTTGGCAGTCATCAAGACTGTTAAAACTTAGTTTAGACATGGTATTATTAAGCATAGCTGTTTTGTGGTGGTATTAGTTACTTTCCAGCTGGGCAGATGAGCAAGTTGGCGTTTTTTCAATGATTTCTCTGATTGCAGCGTGCGATATACCTTTAATTCGAAGCTGTCAATATCGTCGGCAAACCAGTAGAGTAAGTTCCGGATTTTGCGTTTCCTGTGAGCTCACCGTTATTTTGCAAGCAATTTCTGCCCTAATGTGTAAGATACATAACTTAGAATAATGTCTGAATTCTTAAATATAATCTTGGCTGGCTTGAACAGGTACATGCAATCATAAAGAGAAGGATTTGGAGACTTTGGGCCAGAAATCGCTCTGAGTGACGAGGCAATGGTCACCACTACTCCTGTGAATTAAATTAACAAAATTACTCACTGCGGGCTCTGTGGCGTCGAATTGCTTGAATTTGAACTTTTAAAAAATTGTGCGCTATCAACCCGGCCTCTGAGCAGCGTGAGTTGCCGCGGCTGGAGAGGTCAGTGAGAGGAGAAGACACGCCCATAAAATCTGTCAGGGAGAGAAGTCACACCCACAGATTCAGGCTGCTTTGCTCAAACAGGCAAGCACACTTCATTCATTGAAAGTTAGTATTCTATATGTAATTGTAATTAAAAATTTAACATTTTTTTTAAAAGCCAAAGCAATAATTGAATCAAATAAAAGAGTCAGAAGGGAAAAGTTAAAAAAAAAATTAATTTTTTAATTTTAAATTTCTTTTTAATGACCAAGAACTATTAAAATAAGGAGTAATATGAGAACATTTTTAAAAGTTAATTTTCAGTTGTTTGACAGTCATTAAGACTTACTGCACTGTTAAAACTTAGTTTAGACCTGTATTTTTTAAGTGTGCCTGTTTGATGGCATAATTAGTGACTTTCAATGATTTCTCTGACTGCAGCATGCGATGGCCCTTTTCTTCGAAGCTGTCATATTGTCAATGAACCACTAGGAGCAAGTTCTGGATTTCTGCGTTTCACTGCACATGTGCGAACACCGGAACTTGCTCCTTCAATTCACCACTAAAAAAATTTTCATCACTCTTGAGCTCCTCCGTTATTTCGGGAGCAATTTGTGCCCCAATATAAATGCCTACTATTTTGTGTTCAGACAGATCAATGGGAAGTATGGGGCGATGTCCCGCAGCACGGCATGCACTGATTAGCATAGAAACAATCAGTTGGCACTGATGCCAACAGCATACCATCACATGGCCTGCAGAGGTGATAGCTCCACATATCAAAGCAACAAGTCCACAGTGACTCCAGCAAAGCCAGTAAAAACTTATGCCTACAGGCCTCATATGAATCTTTTACACTGGCAAACAAACTGCAAGAACTTGACCAAGGATGTAATCCCTCCCCGACCAACTGTTACTTTATGAAATATTCACCGCCTTTTTTTTTACTTCGTTTGTTGGAAATCAATATTCTTCAAGCTAGTTCTCCTTATTGTTGAGAAACCAAGGGCCAAGACCCATACCATAGAACACCAAGGAGGGTGGAAGGTGGGATAAATGAAATGGAAATCGGGTGATGCCAAACTTGGGTATGAAAAGCCTGTAGATTGCAAGAGGAGCAAATGGAGAGCAAAGAGTTAACTTTGCATTCAAAATGCAAGCAATTTGCGAAATAGGAGCAATAAGAACTATTTGAAGTGATTTCTACTTTTAGGCAGAGCATCGTGCACCAAGAGCACATATTGGAGTAATGGTCATGGAGGATTGGGATCTGTTACACAGCTCTCTTGATCTCCTGCCTATTGATTAACAGAAAATCAGGTGCGCATTAGTCACATGAGGCTCAAGAGTGTCAAAGCAAAAAATTAACCCTATTATTTTACTGTGGACTACGTTGCCTAACCCATTCGGCAAAGCTTCAGTGTCAATTTGCCTGCACTGTAGTCCTCTGTGTGTTCCTGGTATTATCTCCCTCTGCTTTAAATGAACAGTGCAGCTGTGCCTGGTTCAATATTGGATCCAACTGTCACTTATCCACAAAGAAACACACTTATAAAATTTCACTGGAGCTAGTAAATGACCTTGCTCAGGAGTGGTTTGGGGGCTGTACGTATACATTCCAATGGAGGCCTTTTGAAATTGCACTCTGATTTTTAGGCATAATTGCTGGGGCCAGGGATGGACTATTTTTATGTTAATCAGAGGTCCCATGGTGTGCTCATGGACAAAATGTGCAAGTTCATAATAACAAAACTCAAGCTATAACCTTCACCTCTGTTTCTCTTGCTCTTTCCTCCTCACTTTCATTTCACTGCTCTCTTTCCATCCATTTCTTTCCCTTTCACTTCCATCACTTCTCTCTCTCATGCTTCTTTTTCTCGCATATCTTTGCTGTTTCTCACTTTGTAACTGACTCCATGTTTGTCTCCTCATGGCAGTGTTAAGGGTCAAGGCTGCTAAAGCAGCGCAGATAGCCAAAATGAGTCAAGTCACTGAAAGAGCTCAGAAAGAGAGAGAGAGCTGCTGAAGCCACACGAGAAGCAGAAGGGAGAGCGTGAAGCTGGCTAGAGTATCAGAGGCCGTGGAAGTGACTGGGCTGGAATCACGACAGCAACACATTCTGAAGAGAAAAAGAAAACACTGGTGAGAGCTGTAAAGTCAAGCTGCATTCTGGGAGCTTTAGTCGTCGAAATTCAAGCCAGTTGCCTCCATGCACATAACTATAACATTTTTCATCCTGCAGTAATTGTGTTAAAACTGAATGCTGAATGTAAGTTGAAAGTAAATGCCGATCTGCACCACAACTGCAGTCATCTGATGTCAGGGGCGGAGAGGAACAACTCCAAGTTTCTTCTCTGCTCATTCCTGATTTGTCACTCCCTATGAATTTTTCTGAAATGTTGTCCTTTGAATGGAAATGTTTGTCCCTTCAAGGTGAATGATGGAGTAGATCATCGATACATTTTTGGCATCCTGAAGCCACACCACAGCGGACTGGGCCGAAACAATGTCAGAAACTAGGTCTGACAGTGGGAATGCAGAGAAAGTAAAAACAGGTTGTTAGTTGGACCAATCCACTTAATCTGGATGAGCGCACTTTGACAAAGCATTGCATCACAAATCTCTTAGTGCAAAACTGTAAAAATAATTGAAAATAGGACTTTCAGAGGCACGGATATTAGTTGTAGTCTTCCAATTGTGCTTGAGCCAGCTGCAGATAATACAGAAAATTTGAGTATTGCCAATAAGAGTTCATAAATCGCCTCTGTTGTATATTCGCTCATGGGTGGTGCTATTTTTTTTATTCATTCATGGGATGTGGGCGTCGTTGGCAAGGCCACCATTTATTGCCCATCCCTAATTGCCCTTGAGAAGGTGGTGATGAGCCGCCTTCTTGAACCGCTGCAGTCCGTGTGGTGAAGGTTCTCCCACAGTGCTGTTTGGAAGGAAGTTCCAGGATTTTGACCCAGCAATGATGAAGGAACGGCGATATATTTCCAAGTCGGGATGGTGTGTGACTTGGAGGGGAACGTGCAGGTGGTGTTGTTCCCATGTGCCTGCTGCCCTTGTCCTTCTAGGTGGTAGAGGTCGCGGGTCTGGGAGGTGCTGTCGAAGAAGCCTTAACGAGTTGCTGCGGTGTATCCTGTGGATGGTACACACTGCAGCCACAGTGCGCCGGTGGTGAAGAGAGTGAATGTTTAGGGTGGCGGATGGGGTGCCAATCAAGCGGGCTGCTTTGTCCTGGATGGTGTTGAGCTTCTTGATTGTTGTTGGAGCTGCACTCATCCAGGCAAGTGGAGAGTATTCCATCACATTCCTGACTTGTGCCTTGTAGATGGTGGAGAGGCCTTGGGAGTCAGGAGCTGAGTCACTCGCCGCAGAATACCCAGCCTCTGACCTGCTCTTGTAGCCACAGTATTTATGTGGCTAGTCCAGGTAAGTTTCTGGTCAATGGTGACCCCCAGGATGGTGATGATGGGGGATTCGGTGATGGTAATGCCGTTGAATGTCAAGGGGAGATGGTTAGACTCTCTCTTGTTGGAGATGGTCATTGCCTGGCACTTGTCTAGCGCGAATGTTACTTGCCACTGATCAGCCCAAGCCTGGATTTTGTCCAGGTCTTGCTGCATGCGGGCGCGGACTGCTTCATTATCTGTGGGGTTGCGAATGGAACTGGACATTGTGCAATCATCAGGGAACATCCCCATTTCTGACCTTATGGAGGGAAGGTCATTGATGAAAGATGCTTGGGCTTGGGACACTGCCCTCAGGAACTCCTGTAGCAATGTCCTGGGGCTGAGATGATTGGCCTCCAACAACCACTACCATCTTCCTTTGTGCTAGGTGTGACTCCAGCCACTGGAGACTTTTCCTCCTGATTCCCACTGACTTTAATTTTACTAGGGATCCTTGGTGCCACACTCGGTCAAATGTTGCCATGATGTCAAGGGCAGTCATTCTCACCTCACCTCTGGAATTCAGCTCTTTTGTCCATGTTTGGAACAAGGCTGTAATGAGGTCTGGAGCCGAGTGGTCCTGGCAGAACCCAAACTGAGCATCGGTGAGTAGGTTATTGGTGAGTAAGTGCTGCTTGATAGCACTGTCAACGGCACCTTCCATCACTTTGCTGATGATTGAGAGTAGGCTGATGGAGCGGTAATTGGCCGGATTGGATTTGTCCTGCTTTTTGTGGACAGGATTTACCTGGGCAATTTTCCACATTGTCGGGTAGATGCCAATGTTGTAGCTGTACTGGAACAGCTTGGCTAGAGGCGCGGCTAGTTCTGGAGCACAAGTCTTCAGTACTACAGCCGGATGTTGTCGGGGCCCATAAACTTTGCTCTATCCAGTGCACTCAGTTGTTTCTTGATATTACGGGGAGTGAATCGAATTGGCTGAAGACTGGCTTCTGTGATGGTGGGGATATCGAGAGGTGGCCGAGATGGATCATCTACTCAGCACTTCTTACCAAGTCACATGTTGGTCTCTCTCTCTATTCCTCTCCTCCTTCAAGCACCTCACTTCTCGCCTCTCCTTTAAAATCCTTGTTGCTTACCACTCCAGAAGTCCAACCTCTAGCTTCTGCTCAAGATACTTCTCTCCACCTCTGCACTGAATGATTCCTCAACCTCAATGATTTCACTTTCCTCTCAGCTCACCTTGTCCTCTGAATTCACTGCCCTCCGATCTGCCCTAAACTCTTCCGCCATATAAATTCTCCAACTATATTTACAGCCATCCCCTCGACCTTGCCGTCTCGACCTTGCCATCTCCAATCATTACCTGAATCCCTCACCACCCACATCTCACTACTCCCTTCAAATCCACTTTCTTCTGCTCCAGCCCTTGGGAAAGATTCAACCCTAAGTCACTTACAATTGCACTTTCAAATTCCCATCTGCCAAGCCTTTGAACCTCCATGACATTTCTGCAGCAATCAATTTGCTCTGGCATTCCCTTATCTCCACCTTTGGTGCCCTTGTCCCCAGCAAAACCTTTACTGTCTCCCATCCTGCCAATCAAAACAGCCACCATCACCCCCTCCTCAGAAAACCTACACTCAACCCCTCTGTCCTTGCAAACTACTCATCTGCAACCTTCTTTTCCTCTACAAGGTCATTAAACGTGTTGTCGCCTCCTAAATCTGCGTCCATCTTGCCGTCCGTCCCTGATTAAATCTCTCCAATCAAGCTTCAGCCCCTGCCATTGCACTAAAACAGCTCTAACAAAAGTTACAAACAACATCCTCTGCGACAGTGACCATGGTTCATTATCCCTCCTCATCTTTCTTAAATTCTCTGCAGTCTTTCATACGATCGACTCAGCACAATCTGGTTCCACTCTTACTTATCCAAACATAGTCAGAGCATCTCCAGCAATTGCTTCTCTTCCTGTCCCCACACATTACCTCCATAGTCCCTCCCAAGGATCAATCCTTGGCCCCCATCCTCTTTCACATCGACATGCAACCACTTGGTGACATCATCCGCAGATATAGGGTCAGTTTTCACATGTACGCTGACTACAATCTGTTTCACCTTTCCACCACCTCTCTCAACCCCTCCACTGCCTCTTTGTTTTCAAACTGCTAGTCCAACATCCAAGAAGCCACAAATTCCTCCAACTAAACATTGGGAAGACAGAAGTCATCGTCTTTGGCTCCCGCTACAAACTCCATACTCTTGCCGCTGGTTCCATCCCCCTCTCCAGCTAGTGTTTCAGGCTGATCCTGACTGTTTGCAACCTCAATGTCTTATTTGACCCTGACCCCATATCTTCTCCATCACAGAGACTGCCAACTTCCTACGACACAACTTTACCTCTCTGAGCCCATCCGCTGTTGAAAGCCTCCTCCATGCATTTATCACCTCAAGATTGAACTATTTCAATGTTCTCTAGACTAGACTCCAGCTCATCCAACACTGCTGAAAAGAAAGAAGGAAGAAAGACAGAATGAAAGACAGAAAGAACTTGCATTTATATATGACCTCATGTCCCCAAAGCACTTTACAACCAATGAAGTTCTTTTGAAGTGTATTCACCATTGTAATATAGGGAAACGCGGCAGCGAATTTGTGTACAGCAAGTTCCCACAAACAGCAATGAAATCTTGACCAGATAATCTGCTTTACTGATGTTGGTTGACGGATAAATGTTAGCCAGAACTCCTTTGAATCTTCTTCCAATTGTGTCATGGGATCTTTTACATTCACCTCAGAAGACAGAGACAGCCTCAGTTTTTTTTATTCGTTCATAGGATGTGGGCGTCGTTCGCGAGGCCAGCATTTATTGCCCATCCCTAATTGCCTTTGAGAAGGTGTGGGTGAGCTGCCTTCTTGAACCACTGCAGTCCATGTGGTGAAGGCTCTCCCACAGTGCTCTAAGGTAGGGAGTTCCAGGATTTCGACCCAGCAACGAGGAAGGAACAGCGATATATTTCCAAGTCGGGATGGTGTGTGACTTGGAGGGGAACATGCAGGTGGTGTTGTTCCCATGTGCCTGCTGCTCTTGTCCTTCGAGGTGGTAGAGGTCACGGGTTAGGGAGGTGCTGTCGAAGAAGCCTTGGCGAGTTGCTGCAGTGCATCCTGTGGATGGTACACACTGAAGCCACGGTGCACCAGAGGTGAAGAGAGTGAATGTTTAGGATGGCGGATGGAGTGCCAATCAAGCGGGCTGCTTTGTCCTGGATGGTGTCGAGCTTCTTGATTGTTGTTCGAGCTGCACTCATCCAGGCAAGTGGAGAGTATTCCATCACACTCCTGACTTGTGCCTTGTAGATGGTGGAAAGGCTTTGGGGAGTCAGGAGCTGAGTCACTCGCCACAGAATACCCAGCCTCTGACCTGCTCCTGTAGCCATAGTATTTATATGGCTGGTCCAGGTAAGTTTCTGGTCAATGGTGACCTCCGGGGTGTTGATGGTGGGGGATTCGGCGATGGTGATGCCGTTGAATGTCAAGGGGAGGTGGTTAGACTCTCTCTTGTTGGAGATGGTCATTGCCTGGCACTTGTCTGGCATGACTGTTACTTGCCACTTATCAGCCCAAGCCTAGATGTTGTCCAGGTCTTGCTGCATGCTGGCACCGACTGCTTCATTTTCTGAGGGGTTGCGAATGGAACTGAACACTGTGCAATCATCAGCGAACATCCCCATTTCTGACCTTATGATGGAGGGAAGGTCATTGATGAAGCAGCTGAAGATGGTTGGGCCTAGGACACTGCCCTGAGGAACTCCTGCAGCAATGTCCTGGGGCTGAGATGATTGGCCTCCAACAACCACTACCATCTTCCTTTGTGCTAGGCATGACTCCAGCCACCGGTGAGTTTTCCCCCTGATTCCCATTGACTTCAATTTTACTAGTACTCCTTGGTGCCACACTCAGTCAAATGCTGCCTTGATGTCAAGGGCAGTCACTCTCACCTCACCTCTGGAATTCAGCTCTTTTGTCCATGTTTGGACTAAGGCTGTAATGAGGTCTGGAGCCAAGTGGTCCTGGCGGAACCCAAACTGAGTATTAGTGAGCAGGTTATTGGTGAGTAAGTGCCGTTTGATAGCATTGTCGACGACACATTCCATCACTTCGCTGATGATTGAGAGTAGACTGATGGGGCAGTAATTGGCCGGATTGGTTTGTCCTGCTTTTTGTGGACAGGACATACCTGGGCAATTTTCCACATTGTCGGGTAGATGCCAGTGTTGTAGCTGTAGTGGAACAGTTTGGCTGGAGGCGCAGCTAGTTCTGGAGCACAAGTCTTCAGCACTACAGCCGGGATGTTGTCAGGGCACATAACCTTTGCTGCATCCAGTGCACTCAGCCATTTCTTGAGATCACATGGAGTGAATCGAATTGGCTGATGACTGGCTTCTGTGATGGTGGGGATATTGGGAGGAGGCAGAGATGGATCATCCACTCGGCACTTCTGGCTGAAGATGGTTGCAAATGCTTCAGCCTTGTCTTTTGCATTCACGTGCTGGACTCCGCCATCATTGAGGATGGGGATGTTTACAGAGCCTCCTCCTCCCGTTAGTTGTTTAATTGTCCACCACCATTCACGACTGGATGTGGCAGGACTGCAGAGCTTTGATCTGATCCATTGGTTGTGGAATTGCTTAGCTCTGTCTATAGCATGTTGCTTCCGCTGTTTAGCATGCATGTAGTCCTGAGTTGTAGCTTCACCAGGTTGGCACCTCATTTTTAGTTACGCCTGGTGCTGCTCCTGGCATGCTCTTATACACTCCTCATTGAACCAGGATTGATCCCCTGGCTTGTTGATAATGATGGAGTGAGGAATATGCCTGGCCATGAGGTTACAGATTGTGCTGGAATACAATTCTGCTGCTGCTGATGGCCCACAGCACCTCATGGATGCCCAGTTTTGAGCTGCTAGATCTGTTCTGAGTTTAACCTCTCATTCAAAGGATGACCTCTGACAGTGCGACACTCCTTCCATGCTGCACTAAGTGTCAGCCTGTGCTTGAATGTCTGAAGTGGGACTTAAACCCGCAACCTTCTGACTCAGAGGCGAGAGTGCTAGCACTGAGCCATGGCCAACAACTAAGATCCCATCAGTTGCCCACCCCCTCAAATATCTATCCAATTCTCCCTTTCCACACTACGTCTCTCTGGGCAGTCTGTCCCATCAATTAATCACTCACTGAATAAAGTACACCCATTAATAGTTATAGATTCAAACATAGATGGCATTTCAATTCTCATTTGATGGAAACAACTGTAAAGGTTACTGTAAATGTACAAGGTGGAGCCAATTGTATTGTCTATTAACCTGGTGCTATTTCTAAATAAGCTGTTTTTGTGTTTCTAAACTGTGTTCAGATCCTGGTTTGAAGAACAGGGTCTAGCCGTGCACTGAGAGTGTCAGGCAGCGAGTCTCTGGGTCCCCAATATACATGCAAGAGTGTTGGAAAAATGTTTTAAATGTTACTGTTGATAGTACAGAATTTCCTCTACGTGTATCCCACATCATTTTTTATCTTCTGAAAAAGCCTTTCAAAAAGATAAAATTTAAGTACTGCTCCATTTAGTTTTGTATCCCTTTACAAAGTGACTTCAGCCATGGGAGAACTGTTACTTGCATTTTATACAAAGCAAATCCATCCTACAAAAGAATAAATTACAAACCAGCATTCAAGGAACTGATCACGTGAACAAAAGCTGCAACATAAAAAAGCAAGAGGAAAGAAACAGTGAGTTTCCATAGTGAGTACATCCAGAGAACAGGTCTGGTACATCCATAGATTAGGTCTGGGTACATCCATAGAATGGGTCTGGGTACATCCATAGATTAGGTCTGGGTACACCCATAGAATAGGTCTGGGTACATCCATAGAATGGGTCTGGGTACATCCATAGAATGGGTCTGGTACATCCATAGATTAGGTCTGGGTACACCCATAGAATAGGTCTGGGTACATCCATAGAATGGGTCTGGGTACATCCATAGAATAGGTCTCGGTACATCCACAGATTAGGTCTGGGTACACCCATAGAATAGGTCTGGGTACATCCATAGAATGGGTCTGGGTACATCCATAGAATGGGTCTGGGTACATCCATAGAATGGGTCTGGGTACATCCATAGAATAGGTCTGGTACATCCATAGATTTGGTCTCGGTACATCCACAGATTAGGTCTGGGTACATCCATAGAATAGGTCTCGGTACATCCACAGATTAGGTCTGGGTACATCCATAGAATAGGTCTGGGTAGATCCATAGAATAGGTCTGGGTAGATCCATAGAATAGGTCTGGGTATATCCATGGAATGGGTCTGGGTACATCCATAGAATGTGTCTGGGTACATCCATAGAATAGATCTGGGTATATCCATAGAATAGGTCTGGGTAGATCCACTGAATGGGTCTGGGTACATCCATAGAGTAGGTCTGGGTATATCCATAGAATAGGTCTGGGTAGATCCACTGAATGGGTCTGGGTACATCCATAGAATAGGTCTGGGTATATCCATAGAACAGGTCTGGGTAGATCCATTGAATGGGTCTGGGTACATCCATAGAATAGGTCTGGGTAGATCCATAGAATAGGTCTGGGTAGATCCATAGAATAGGTCTGGGTAGATCCATAGAATAGGACGAATTACATTCATAGAATAGGCAGAGTAATATCCATGGAATAGGCCAAGAACATCCATGGAATAGGCCGAATTGCATCCATGGAATAGGCCGAATTGCATCCATGGAATAGGCCGAATTACATTCATGGAATATGCTGAATTGCGTCCATGGAATAGGCCGAGAACATCCATGGAATAGGCCGAGAACATCCATGGAATAGGCCGAGAACTTCCATGGAATAGGCCGAGAACATCCATGGAATAGGCCGAGAACTTCCATGGAATAGGCCGAGAACGTCCATGGAATAGGCCGAGAACATCCATGGAATAGGCCGAGAACTTCCATGGAATAGGCCGAGAACGTCCATGGAATAGGCTGAAAACATCCATGGAATAGGCCGAGAACATCCATGGATTAGACTGAATTACATTCATGGAATATGCTGAATTATGACCATTTGTTAGGGGTTTTTTCTGTTTCTCGGGCTTATTATAGCTCAGCCAGTTATGTTTTTCCTGAGCTGCCCTGCCCGCTGTGCGGTTGCGAATCGCTTTCCCCTTCCTGATTCTGAGCTGAGGACTTATCGGGTGGGGACAAGGACAGACGAACAGACCAATGGATTGGTACAAGGAAAACCAATGTTTATTAATAAGAAAACTAAAACTACAAGGTAAACAGTATTATACAGAAGATAAAAGAAATTGCTTTGGATGCAATACAGTCTTACACTTAACGGGGTGGAAGAAACGGACACATCGAGGGAAAATTCTAAAATCACAATTTTAGCAATACCCCTTTAACTCCCACCCTTACACCTAGCTAGGTTGTCTTGTGGCGGCCAGAAAATTAATGCTCATCGGTGAAACGGATGAAAGGCCTGGCCCCTGTGCCCTGCTGCTGCCGTCGACATGTGGTTGCGAGGTTTACTGGATGGCCTTCCTTCTTAGTTGCTAGCAGGCAGACAGGACACCGGGCCAAGAGGCGAAGAGAAGAGAAGAGAGAGAGAGATACTGGGAAGCCTCAGTTATATCCTCCCGGTATACGGTATTTTTTTTGTGCCTCATCAGCTTGCTCCATTGTTCGATTTGAGCACGAAAACGTAAGACAAAGGACCCCAATCTCTGGCCCATTTACATAATGGCCGGTACCTGTACTGATCTGTTCCATAACTGCTTTCCATTGTTCCGAATGTTCTTTGATGGGCTATCTTTTGTCCTGGGATTTCTCCTGCTCGAATTTTGATGTGTAGGCGGCAACGTTGATGGCTTGCCTCAGGGCGTGAATGCAACTGCATTGTTCAAAGAGAATCCAATTTCAAATGCTGCAGGCCCTTGGCCATGTGTCTGACCGCAGCCATTTTGAAAGACCCTGGATTTTTTAAAACACAGTCACACCAGGGTTATTTTTTTTAATAACTCCAATAAATCTTCGGGGGGGGGGGGGGAACATGTGAAATTTTGCGAATCCCTTCACATTGGAATAGGACGAGAACCTTCATGAGTTGCACCCATGCACAGAAACACATTTTTCCCCAAAAGTCCATACAAACTGGAAAGTTGCTTAATTTGTTAGATCACATGAAATTGGGAGGCAAAAACACGTTCAAGGACTTTAGAGGAAAGCGAGTAGGAGGTGGGCCCGTAGTTTGTATGGATCGAGGGGCCAAGGGTGATTTTTTAAGGAGAAGGGGTGATGATGGCAGATTTGAAAGGGAGGGGTACAATACCTGAGGAGTGGGAACTGTTTACAGTGTCAGCTAGAATGGAGGCCAGGAAGGGATGTTGGATGGTCAGCAGTTTAGTGGGAATAGGGTTGAGAGAGCAGGAGGTGGGTCTCATGGACAAGACTCGGAGAGGGCACAACGGGAATAGGAAAGAAACTAGAGAACGATGCGGGTTCAGGACTAGGGCAGGGGGGATCTTGGGGAAAGCATATCTTGGTGGGTAAGGGGACTAGAGGGATGTGGCAGATGTAGCTGAATAGATGGTCTCAATCTTAGTGATAAAGAAATCCACTTGTTGGAGGGGAGGATGGAGGGGCCACGTGAGACGGGTTTTAGGAGACGGTTGGTAGTGTTTGCATTCTAGGATGATCCTGGAGTAGTGAGCAGTGTAGGCAAAGGAGAATAGGCCAGGTACATCCATGGACTAGCCCGAGTACATCTATGGAACAGACCGAGTACATCCATGGAACACGCTGAGTTGCACCATATTTTTCCCAAAACTTCCATAAAAACTGGAAAGTTGCTTCGTTTGTTAGATCGCCAGTGTTTGAGAAATGTTTCGTTCCCTAAAATGTGTAGTTTGAATGCAGTGATGGAATGAGACGACAATACCTCAAACAGTTAATTTTTGATTAATTTACAGAATGAGCATGAAATGTTCTTACAAACAAATGAAATGTTACTGTAATAAAGAGAGGTTTGATATGATGAAAGGGTATGGTATTCAGCTGTAATTGCAGTTTCAAATTCTAATCTCTATAAACAGCAGTATAATTATTGTACTTAGTCCTTTCTTATCTGCATAATGGAATAGTGAACTGGGAAAGTTGAGGGGAATCTCAGCTAAATAAAGTTTTCAGTGCTTGGAAAAAAACTGAAAGAGTTGGGCAAATAAAGGGAAAGTGTTTAGTGACATCTTGTATTGTGAAGTGAAATCAAATTATAACATTAAAATCAGTCAAGTAATTTCATGCAAACATTTGTTCCAATAAAATTTAGTTTATTTAAAGATGCAAAATCTTTTGTACATTTGCCAGGATTTTTCTGGATCTAAATGCCTGCTGAAATTGATTTCCCGAGGTGAGTTAGCTTGATGGTTCAAAGAATTCTGTCTAATTTACACTAAATGAGAAAATGAATCAAACCCTCCAGCTGCATTGGAATGGGCAGCAGTTCAAAACTCTGACTGTTTTAATTAACAAAGTACAAATGCCTGTATGTTTTATTCTATGTGGTATGACCATGGGATGATTGCTTTTCTTTCCCTCATTGACTGTAAGGACATGAGCCTCAGTGTAACCCAATGTCTCGTAAACACTACAGCAATAACTAGAACAAAGAGCATCAAGTGATATTCCCTACTTATGCTTTTTTGAAGACTGATTGAAATGTCCCTACATGGCTGTTTAAGCACAGATTTACCTATGAGACCCTAGCATGTCAAAACAATGATACAAAGTTCCTGTTTGGATGTCTTTTATTTGAAAGATTACTTGTATAAAGGGATTTACTACAACATTTTGGATATCCCCTTTGTTGCCATGTTTACAGCACTGTCTCAGTAGCTCTCTCTGCACAAGATCAATGACTTAAGGAAACTCCAAACCTATTGGTCAGGTATCCTAAACAGGACTGTCAGTCTCTATAATCTGAGGTGAAACAAGGTCATTTTAACTTTGGATGACTGTGTAAAATGATATCGAATTAGCCGCCCTTTATACAATCTGTCCAATGTTCCCTTCTGTTCACTTCAATTGAAAGAAAAATCGGGCAAGATGTATAGTAGACGACCAATTCGATATCGGCCATTTTACACCATCACCCAAAGTTAAAATTCCTCCCCAATACAATTTCTAGAAACAATCATATGAAACAAAGCCTAGAAATGTACTATAATAGAGACAGTGAGGTAGGTTTTCAATGTACCGCCTGGCCGTAAAACCAACATTGCAGATCCGCTGCCCATTAGAGAAACCACCCGATTTTCATTTCCATTGATTACATGGGCGGCAGGGTGAAAATTTACCCTCGTATGGCTCAAGCTAGTTTGAAAGCCATAATTTATTTTTTTCTAACATTTATTCAGTAAACTTTTTTTGGTTACATTTTTCTTTCCCCCCCCCCAACCCCTTTTAGGTTCCTGAATATACACCACTCCCTTACTGAGTGAGTCAGTTGCCAATCTGTACCCAGCTCTGTGCCTGTGCCAATCTTTGGCTTACACACTGGGCAGCCAACCTGTTCCCAGGTTCCTGCCAATCCTAATGCTGGGAGGTGTGTAAGAGCAGCCCCAGTTGATTTGTCCTCTACATTCTCTCCAATTCCCAAAGGCCCACCTTAAAATGGGAACTCATCACGTGATCAATTCCAACACTAAACCTCATTCTCCACCTCTGCAGCATCCCGTGTTGGTACATCACTGGGCCACCCAACACATTCACTTTTTTTAATTAGCTGTATCTATCTTGGCTACAGACATAATGCTAATTGACATCTCATTAACACTGCTGGCAAAGGTGATGCTGAGGACTGCTTTGAATGTCCCAGAATACCTTCTCATTATTTTTCTGTCAGTCATATACAAAGACTGAGTTTTGCATGAGTACTATTTAGGGAATAAGGAAGGTGTACTGTTGCACGAACAATGTGCGTTCCCATTTCATTCACAGAAATCCAAAGCCATGAGCTGAAACCGCAAATCCCATCTCGTACATTGTAGCAAAGTCGACACTCCTCCCCAAAACAAAAAAAATTGCTGCTTTAAATCAGTGAAATACATCCATTGAGCATCAGCTAAACGTTTAGAGAGAAACAAATTATGATGGATGGGATTCAATGAGTGACTGATTAACAGCTCATGACCTTCATTGAGAGCAACATCCTGCAAACATGTTCAGATTTTTACTGATAATTGCAAATAAGGAAAATAAATAAATAGAACAACTAAACACTGTGGGCCCCGAGTTTCCTCTACCATCTTTTCCACAAATGGACGGCTGTATTATGACATGACGCAAATGAGGGAAATGCTTCGTATGATATATTTCCCTACTTCAGCCATGGCTCAGTGGTCTCACGATCGCCTCTGATTCATAAGGTTGTGGGTTCACTCCAGACACTTTAGGACATAATCTAGGTTGACACTCCAGTGCAGTACTGAGGGAGTACTGATTGAAGGTCCTGTCTTTCGGATGAGGCGTTAAGCCAAGGCCCCATCTACCCTCTCAGGTGGACGTAAAATATTCCATGGCACTATTTTGAAGAAAAGCAGACGAGTTTTCCCTGGTGTCCTGGCCAATATTTATCCCTCAATCAACATCACAAAAAAAACAAATTATCTGGTCATATTGCTGTTTGTGGGACCTTGTTGAGCACAAACTGGCTGCCGCTTTTCCTATATTACAATAGCGATTACATTTCAAAAGTACTTTGTTGGCTGTAAAGCACGTTGGGACGTCGTGAGATCATGAAAGGCGCTTTATAAATGCAAGTCTTTCTTTTTTTTTTACATTAGTGACCAAGAAACACTCGGGAGAATTTTGGCTTTGGGCTATAGTGTAAAATGGGTGGTATCGATTCAGCTGCCCTTTACACTCATCTCCCGATTTTCATTTCATTTGACTTCAATCGATATCGCCCGTTTTACACTATCGCCCACAGTCAAAATTATGCCCACTGGGTGCAAAGCGATACAGTTGAATCCTGTGTGCGTGCAGCATTTCTAAGAGCATTGAATGGGAGGGAGAAATTAAAATTTAAACGGCCCTACTGCAGAGCGATTGTTTGCAGCACGGAGATTGGTCTGCTTGAAACTGGGGCAATTTTTTTAATGCCTTAGGCAGTACCCCTCTCTTCCCCTCCCCTCCTCACAGATGCAGGCACCACAGTTGAGCTGTTAAAGGCCCAGCCGCCCGTTTGAAATATGTAAATACCACTGATCCTGCAAAGTGAGCTTGGTCAGGGGTACAAATAACAGGTGGGGGAAAGTCCTAACCTTCCGAGGACCCACCATCATTGTGGCAGAGAGGAAATTCAGGGCTGCTATATGTTCTTAAATTAGTCATTTCAAATGCTATGGGGAACAAATTGCAGGCATTGATATAGAAAGTTGGCAAAAGGCTCCAGAGATGAATAAACTATAGGCTTAATTGATGATTATTACACATTAACATTAAAGCATGAGGGAGAGAATGGAATTAGGAAAAGCCATTCTGCCTTCAAGCCTATTCCTTCCACAGATCGATCATAGAATCATGGAACTTTACAGCACAGAAGGAGATCATTTAGCCCATCGTTTCTGTGCTGGCTCTTGGTAGAGCAATCCCAAACTAAACCCACTGTTCTGCTTACTCCTAATAGACCTGTACCTTGCGCTGCTTCTAATTTTGCCTTAAAAGATGATCTCTGCTTTAACCACATCTCCTGTGGCAAAACATTCCAAGCCCCAACAACCCTCTGCATAAAGGCATTTCTGCTAGTCTCTCTCCTCACTCTCTTTGTGGACAATTTTAAATTGATGACCCCATATCACTGACCCCCCCCCCCCTCAACCAGGGGAAATAGTCTTTCCCTATTCACTCCATTAAAACTCTCCATAATTTTAAAACCCATTCTATAGGAACCCTCACAACATTCAAGAAGCATTTGGATGAGCACTTGAAATGCCATAGCATACAAGGCTACGGACCAAATGCTGGAATATGGGATTAGAGTAGACAGGGCTGATGGCCGGCGCGGACACGATGGGCCGAAGGGCCTCTATCCGTGCTGTATAACTCTATGACTCTCTCTATGACTCTAAATCTCCTCTTAGCCTTCTCTGCTCCGGTGGAAATAGTCCCTGTATCTCAAGCATATCCTCATAACTATAACAAAAGCAAAATACTCATAACTATAGTTTCACATCCCTGACATCATCCTGGTGAATATACACTGTGCACCCTCAATGGTTTAAATATCCTCTATACAAAAGGGCTCCCAAAACTGCACACACTACTGCAACAGTGGCCTAACTAATGTTTGGTACAAATTTATCATCACTTCCTTACTCTTGTACTCAATGCCCATTTTTATAAATCCCTAAACATTGGCCATTTTGATAGCTTTATCCATCTACACTCATTCTGGAAATTATGTACTTGAACCCCTAAGTCTTGTTGTTCATCCGTACCCTTCAGCATCTTTCCATTGAGTGAATATTCCCATTCCTTATTATTCCTCCCAAAACGTATTGCCTCCACATTAAACTGCATCAGCCACCTGTCTGCCCCCATCCTAACCTATTTATGTAACTTGAGAGTTAAGCACATAATCTAGGTTGACACTTCAGTACAATATTGAGGGAATGCTGCACTGTTGGACATTCCATCTTTCGGTTGAGGGCGCCCCGTCTGACTGATGAAAAATGAGCTGCGAAGTTCTCCTGATGTCCTGGCCAACATTTATCCCTCAACCAATACCATCACACAAAAGATTATCTGATCATTTATCTCATTGCTGTTTGTGGGATCTTGCTGCATGCATATTGCCTGCCATGTTTACCTACATTACAACAGTGACTACACTTCAAAAAGTACTTAATTGGCTGTGAAGCGGCTTGGGATGTCCTAAGGTGATGAAAGGTGCTTTATAAATTCAATTTCTGTCTTTCTTTCTGTGTCTTCCTGAAGTCTTGGACAATATTCGATCTATTTAATTCCTTGATGGAAAGTTTTGCATGTATACTCCCAGATTTGCAAATATTATCTTGCAAAATCCAGAACAGTCTTCCATCCTTATATTTCCACTATTCCCATCTCCAATTATGACCTGCTCCAGACAACATTGCCCCTCCCCAACAACATAAGAGATAACTTATCCTGTAAAGTATTTGATCAGCTCTGTCCATACTTATACCCATAACCTTCAATTCTATTCCCTTCTGGATATTTATCCAGCTTCTTTTTTGAAGAAGTTAATCAACTAAAGAAATCATCAATTATCTGACTGCAAGGTGTCCACAATGTTAATGAGAGTCTCAAACTGGAGGTTGGGCTCAGACAGTTACACTTACACAGTGTTCAAAGTAAGAAAGCTCCACTGCATGATAAAGTACCAGATGGCTGAAATACAACTATCTCCGTTTTAATGGAAAATCACTTCGAGCTCTAAACCCTGTATGATTACATATAGGAAATTATGAATAGAACCAAATGAATCTAATGAGTTACTGTATAAGTGCTTAGTATTTGTGAGTGAACAGGGGATGGCACCAATGGTTTGGGCAAAACAAATATGTAAGATACTTGATAGTGTCGGTGAAGAGGGAAGAAGGATAACCCAAGGGAAGTAGAGAAGCTGAGTGTAAATTTGATGCTCTGTGGAAATTGCAGGGACCTTTATTGCCATCTTGCCCTTTAGAGAATATTCATCCAATTAGGGAAAGGAGAGCTGTGATCAATCTGCTGCTATCAAGCACAGTGGAATTCTTTTACACCAAATTTTTATTAATAAAATGTCACTACTTAAGGAGCTCTAGTGTAGCAGATTTACACAATGTTAGGAGTCCATTTGTTTCACTGCACCAGGAGTCTCCTCGTCTCACTACACCAGGAGCCTCACAGCACCAGAAATCTCCTCATCTCACTGCACCAGGAGTCTCACTGCACCACGAGAATCCTCGTCTCACTGCACCAGGAATCTCCTCCTCTCACTCAACCAGAAGTCGCCTCATCTTACTGCACCAGGAATCTCCTTCTCTCACTGAACCAGAAGTCTCCTCCTCTTACTGCACCAGGAATCTCCTTCTCTCACTCCACCAGGAGTCTCTTCGAATTACTACACCAGGAGTCTCCTCATCTCACTACACCAGGAGTCTCCTTGTCTCACTGCACCAGGAGTCTCCTCCTCTCACTGCACCAGGAATCTCCTTCTCTCACTCCACCAGGAGTCTCTTCGAATTACTGCACCAGGAGTCTCCTCCTCTCACTGCACTAGGAGCCTCCTCATCTCACTGAACCAGGAGTCTCCTCCTCTCACTGCACCAGGAGTCTCCTCATCTCACTGAACCAGGAGTCTCCTCCTCTCACTCCACCAGGAGTCTCCTCATCTCACTGAACCAGGAATCTCCTTCTCTCACTCCACCAGGAGTCTCTTCGAATTACTGCACCAGGAGTCTCCTCATCTCACTGCACCGGGAGTCTCCTCATCTCACTGCACCAGGAGTCTCCTCATCTCACTGAACCAGGAGTCTCCTCATCTCACTGAACCAGGAGTCTCCTCCTCTCACTGAACCAGGAGTCTCCTGGAATCACTGCACCAGGAGTCTCCTCCTCTCACTACACCAGGAGTCTCCTTGTCTCACTGCACCAGGAGTCTCCTCATCTCACTGCAGCAGGAATCTCCTTCTCTCGCTCCACCAGGAGTCTCCTCCTCTCACTGCACCAGGAGTCTCCTCATCTCACTGAACCAGGAGTCTCCTCCTCTCACTCCACCAGGAGTCTCCTCATCTCACTGCACCAGGAGTCTCCTCCTCTCACTGCACTAGGAGCCTCCTCATCTCACTGAACCAGGAGTCTCCTCCTCTCACTCCACCAGGAGTCTCCTCATCTCACTGAACCAGGAATCTCCTTCTCTCACTCCACCAGGAGTCTCTTCGAATTACTGCACCGGGAGTCTCCTCATCTCACTGCACCAGGAGTCTCCTCATCTCACTGAACCAGGAGTCTCCTCATCTCACTGAACCTGGAGTCTCCTCCTCTCACTGCACCAGGAGTCTCCTCATCTCACTGCACCAGGAGTCTCCTCCTCTCACTGCACTAGGAGCCTCCTCATCTCACTGAACCAGGAGTCTCCTGGAATCACTGCACCAGGAGCATCCTCCTCTCACTGAACCAGGAGTCTCCTCGTCTCACTGCACCAGGAGTCTCCTCCTCTCACTGCACCAGGAACCTCCTCATCTCACTGAGCCAGGAGTCTCCTGGAATCACTGCACCAGGAGTCTCCTCCTCTCACTACACCAGGAGTCTCCTCGAATCACCGTACCAGGAATCCCCTTGTCTCACTACACCAGGAGTCTCCTCGAGTCACTACACCAGGAGTCTCCTCGAGTCACTACACCGGGAGTCTCCTCGAGTCACTACACCAGGAATCTCCTTGTCTCACTACACCAGGAGTCTCCTCGAGTCACTACACCAGGAGTGTCCTCGAGTCACTAAACCAGGAGTCTTCTCGAGTCACTACACCAGGAGTCTCCTCGAGTCACTACACCAGGAGTCTCCTCGAGTCACTCCACCAGGAGTCTCCTCAAGTCACTTCACCGGGAGTCTCCTCGAGTCACTACACCAGGAGTCTCCTTGAATCATTGTACCAGGAATCCCCTTGTCTCACTCCACCAGGAGTCTCCTCGAGTCACTACACCAGGAGTGTCCTCGAGTCACTACACCAGGAATCTCCTCGAGTCACTCCACCAGTAGTCTCCTCGAGTCACTCCACCAGTAGTCTCCTCGAGTCACTCCACCAGTAGTCTCCTCGAGTCACTACACCAGGAGTCTCCTCGAGTCACTACACCGGGAGTCTCCTCAAGTCACTCCACCGGGAGTCTCCTCGAGTCACTACACCGGGAGTCTCCTCGAGTCACTACACCAGGAGTCTCCTCGAGTCACTACACCGGGAGTCTCCTCGAGTCACTACACCAGGAGTCTCCTCGAGTCACTACACCGGGAGTCTCCTCGAATCACTGTACCGGATGTCTCCTTGTCTCACTGCACCAGGAGTCTCCTCGAGTCACTACACCAGGAGTCTCCTCGAGTCACTACACCGGGAGTCTCCTCGAGTCACTACACCGGGAGTCTCCTCGAGTCACTCCACCAGTAGTCTCCTCGAGTCACTACACCGGGAGTCTCCTCAAGTCACTCCACCAGTAGTCTCCTCGAGTCACTACACCAGGAGTCTCCTCGAGTCACTACACCGGGAGTCTCCTCGAGTCACTACACCGGGAGTCTCCTCGAGTCACTCCACCAGGAGTCTCCTCGCATCACTCCACCAGGTGTCTCCTCGAGTCACTACACCAGGAGTCTCCTCGAGTCACTACACCGGGAGTCTCCTCGAGTCACTACACCGGGAGTCTCCTCGAGTCACTCCACCAGTAGTCTCCTCAAGTCACTCCACCAGGAGTCTCCTCGAATCACTGTACCAGGATTCTCCTCATCTCACTGCACCACGTGTCTCCTCGAGTCACTACACCAGGAGTCTCCTCGAATCACTACACCAGGAGTCTCCTCGCGTCACTCCACCAGGTGTCTCCTCGAGTCAGTACACCAGGAGTCTCCTCGAGTCACTACACCAGGAGTCTCCTCGCGTCACTCCACCAGGTGTCTCCTCGAGTCACTACACCAGGAGTCTCCTCGAGTCACTACACCAGGAGTCTCCTCGAGTCACTACACCAGGAGTCTCCTCGAGTCACTACACCAGGAGTCTCCTCAAGTCATTACATCAGGAGTCTCCTCCAGTCACTCCACCAGGAGTCTCCTCGAGTCACTACACCAGGAGTCTCCTCGAATCACTACACCAGGAGTCTCCTCGCATCACTCCACCAGGTGTCTCCTCGAGTCAGTACACCAGGAGTCTCCTCGAGTCACTACACCAGGAGTCTCCTCGCGTCACTCCACCAGGTGTCTCCTCGAGTCACTACACCAGGAGTCTCCTCGAGTCACTACACCAGGAGTCTCCTCGAGTCACTACACCAGGAGTCTCCTCGAGTCACTACACCAGGAGTCTCCTCGAGTCATTACATCAGGAGTCTCCTCGAGTCACTACACCAGGAGTCTCCTCGAGTCACTACACCAGGAGTCTCCTTGCGTCACTCCACCAGGTGTCTCCTCGAGTCACTACACCAGGAGTCTCCTCGAGTCACTACACCGGGAGTCTCCTCGAGTCACTACACCGGGAGTCTCCTCGAGTCACTCCACCAGTAGTCTCCTCGAGTCACTACACCGGGAGTCTCCTCAAGTCACTCCACCAGTAGTCTCCTCGAGTCACTACACCAGGAGTCTCCTCGAGTCACTACACCGGGAGTCTCCTCGAGTCACTACACCGGGAGTCTCCTCGAGTCACTCCACCAGGAGTCTCCTCGCATCACTCCACCAGGTGTCTCCTCGAGTCACTACACCAGGAGTCTCCTCGAGTCACTACACCGGGAGTCTCCTCGAGTCACTACACCGGGAGTCTCCTCGAGTCACTCCACCAGTAGTCTCCTCAAGTCACTCCACCAGGAGTCTCCTCGAATCACTGTACCAGGATTCTCCTCATCTCACTGCACCACGTGTCTCCTCGAGTCACTACACCAGGAGTCTCCTCGAATCACTACACCAGGAGTCTCCTCGCGTCACTCCACCAGGTGTCTCCTCGAGTCAGTACACCAGGAGTCTCCTCGAGTCACTACACCAGGAGTCTCCTCGCGTCACTCCACCAGGTGTCTCCTCGAGTCACTACACCAGGAGTCTCCTCGAGTCACTACACCAGGAGTCTCCTCGAGTCACTACACCAGGAGTCTCCTCGAGTCACTACACCAGGAGTCTCCTCAAGTCATTACATCAGGAGTCTCCTCCAGTCACTCCACCAGGAGTCTCCTCGAGTCACTACACCAGGAGTCTCCTCGAATCACTACACCAGGAGTCTCCTCGCATCACTCCACCAGGTGTCTCCTCGAGTCAGTACACCAGGAGTCTCCTCGAGTCACTACACCAGGAGTCTCCTCGCGTCACTCCACCAGGTGTCTCCTCGAGTCACTACACCAGGAGTCTCCTCGAGTCACTACACCAGGAGTCTCCTCGAGTCACTACACCAGGAGTCTCCTCGAGTCACTACACCAGGAGTCTCCTCGAGTCATTACATCAGGAGTCTCCTCGAGTCACTACACCAGGAGTCTCCTCGAGTCACTACACCAGGAGTCTCCTTGCGTCACTCCACCAGGTGTCTCCTCGAGTCACTACACCAGGAGTCTCCTCGAGTCACTACACCAGGAGTCTCCTCGAGTCACTACACCAGGAGTCTCCTCGAGTCACTACACCAGGAGTCTCCTCAAGTCATTACATCAGGAGTCTCCTCGAGTCACTCCACCAGGAGTCTCCTCGAGTCACTACACCAGGAGTTTCCTCGAGTCACTCCACCAGGAGTCTCCTCGAGTCACTACACCTGGAGTCTCCTCGAATCACTGCACCTGGAGCCAAGTTTTGAACATCACTAATTGGCTGTTTCACAAGAATCAATTAATGATCTCCTGTAATATTTTTAAAAATCAGCTCAGTTTATTCACTTTACAGACAAAATATGAGGAGGTGTTCTCAACAGTCAGATGACAGTATTCTTAGTTTGATTGATGGCCATGTGAACATAACATGCAGGAAAATACAGAGTAGAATAAAAGATGACCTGTAGGGGCAGATTTTTAACTTGCTGCCCAGGTGTAAAACTGGGGGAGAAATCGCTGGAAATGAGAACCGTGCAGTTTCTATAACGGGCGGCTGATCTGCAACGCCAGTTTTACATCTGGGTGGCAAGTTGAAATCTACCCCATACACTAAATGATTAAAACTAGCAGAGAGACCACGGATTCTGCTAAAAACGTGTTGCAGGAGAGCTCCTTGCTCTTCTTTGAAAAGTCTCCCGGGATCTTACATGTCTACCGAAACAACTGGATGAAGCAAACTTTGACCCACAACCATCTGACCCAGAAGGGAGAGAGCTACCATTGAGCAAAGGTCAGTAATACAACTATATTTCATTGCACGTTTCAGGGAAATAAAACATCATATAGAACAGGTCATTGGAGTAGGGTTTTATTGTGTATTTGCTTTGGTCTTCCATGCAGAAACAAGCCTCAACCTGAAACAAGAATGCTTGCTGCTGAGTAATCTCGACCCAGTCATTTTTTTTACCTAATAAATTACAAGATCCTGTTGATTGTCATTGTAAGTTTGTTCTTACAATACAGTATAATCTCCCCAGTTCACACTCTTGGCAGGGAGCTTTAATGCAGAGAGTGCACAATGTAAATTCTAGCATGCACTATTCACCATTTTCCCTGTCATTTTAAATGGTCAGAAAATTGTGCTTGGTGCAATCCAGAATTTCTGATATGCACACTCAGCAGGTATGACTGCCCACCTGCAGTGTGAAGTTAGACAAGTGCCAATACGACATTTAAAAAGCCCCATTTTATCCCCTGTTACATTATGGGATCAGATCCTATATTGTTTAACTCAGAATTCCACCCTATCCCCACGACATAATGTTACCTGAAAGAAATGTGATGATTTTATTGGAATGCAGCATTCAAATCTGCTTTTCATAACAAGCAAACTACACAAACGAACAGTCAACGTTGTAATTAAAAGTGATAGATGAACAATGTCACAGGATGAAAATTACAGGCTTATTCCTCCATTATTACATTCCCACTGTAGCTGAATGCAAAAAATGACAAGTTTTGATCTTCAAAATGAACAGCAGTATTTAGTAGCCTATAAATAATGCAGCAATTTGATGCAATGCTGCACAAAAAGCAGTTGTAATAAAACAGGACCTTTCACACGAGCTACAGTTGAATCTTCAACTTTTCTTGACCTTAGATTAATTCTAAGAAGAATTTGGCTTGCATACTAAATATTCTTATACAGGAAAAGGAAGCTGGCCTAAGTACCTGCAATAATAGCAATCAGTGCTCTAGATACTGAATTCTCCACAGGCTAGACACAATGTGCTCCGTCAGCAGCTGGCAAGTGCGAAACTTCCTGTTGGTAGACGGGTTCTTATACTTGTTTGCTGTTCACATAAGAAGGGCCAAACAAACACCAGAGTTTTGTGTTTACTATAACTATGCCTTAGATGACGTATGGGCATTTATGGTGATTGGTATTGATAAAACCTAAGTATTCTTTTAGACTGGTTTAAATGATCTTATCACAGGGTGTGCTTTCTGTTGCCTGGCCTTTAGCTGTTTCACACAGTTGTTCGCTCTTTCATGTTAGTCGGGTTCAATTTAGTCATCAGCAGCTTCTTGTGCAGTTATACCCAGGGCTCCAGCATATGTGCCTGGATTTACCTCCTGGCAGACATTAAAGAGAGAGCAGAAGGAGCCCATTAGAAAAGAGGGGGTTGGGATCCTTGAAAGTAATCCTTGTTGTGCTCACCCACTTAATACACCCCGAATGTTATATGAAGGATTGGTTGGGGTCCTGTTGCTGACCACAAGACTCCTAACCGGTTCCAGAAAAGTAGGGCTTTTAAAAAAAATTAAATCTTGAAGCTACAGAAATCAGGTTCATTTCTAATTGGTCTCATTATCAAAATAATATTGCAGTCAATAATTCTGCTACCCTCCCCCAATTATCCCATCCTGCTCCTTGTCTGTTAATTTCAATCAGACAGTTGCTTTACCAGGTGGGAGCTGTTAAAACAGAGTAAAACTCGCAACCAACAGGAGAATCTTACTGGGATAAATTTTCATCTTTAGTGCTCCTGACAGACACAGCATCATCAGGAATTCGAATGGACTAGATGGAAAATCATGCAGGGAGTTTGCACTCACATTCCTGATGTGAACTCTCGACATCAAAGTTCTGCACTGAGATGCTAAAGACAGACATTTAACAGCACCTTCCTAATGGCACACACCTTTTCTCAAAGTTATAGAGGCCTGGAATTTCTCCCAGTCTACCACCATAACCTGGGCTCTAGCCCTGAAGGAACTGCATAAACTTCTAAAAATGACTGTTCCACCATGATTTCCTCCAAAGTTATGGCAGCAGATCAGAGAAACTACCATGGAAATTCTCCCCTAGGGACATTAAATGATTTACCAAGGCATCCACCTTGGCTCAGTGGTAGCACTTTTGCCTCTGAGTCAGAAGGTCGTGGGTTCAAGCCCAATTCTAGAGACTTGACCACACAATCTAGGCTGACACTTCAGTGCAGTGCTGACGGAATTCTCCCCAGTGTCTTGGCCAATAATTATCCTACAACCAATATCACTGTCAATATGATAATGTGACCAATACCTGATAATGTGACCAATATCTGGTCATTATCACATTGCTGTTTGTGGGACAGTTCTTTCCTTCTTTACCTTGAGGTACTTTTGTACCTATGGAAATCTCAGTTCAATGTTAAGGGTAACAAAATGTATGTTATTATGTTGGCTATAAGACACCTTTTCAAACAGTACTTACACGGCTATATATTGTGCTGGAGTGTATGTGAGTGAGTGAATGAATGAATGAGTGTTTTGTTAGGGTTTTGTTGGAAGCTTGTTCTGTGGGCTCATTTTTTGAAGCTGCTAGTACAGCAACTGTTCCAGGTTTAAGTTGTAGTTAGAAAGTTTACCCTACTGCAGTTTATAAATGTATGTGAAGCTAAAAAAAAAGGTTGTGTGAATGGTTTGAATGCAGCCTCAGGCATGACGGAACAGGTTTGTGACATGCCTACTTTGCTTACCCATTGGGTGTGGGGAAATGCACCTTGGCCCAGGCAGCCCAGGTGACTCTGCTATAGGGGTGTCTTTCTGTGCCAAACAGGACAATTCTTCTTTCACCTACTCCACATACCAGCAGCTCCATTTGGGAAGTAGAGGGCTTCTTTGGGCACATTGAGCCATTTTTGCAAAAGAATTCTAACTCTTTAGCCTCTTCTTCTGCATTGAAATGCATTTCCCTTTAATGCTCTTTAAAAGCAATAGCTGTCCCCTTCACCACCAATATATGGGTTCCCAACATCACTAAAACAGATTAAATGATCATTATCTCATTGCTGTTTGCGGAACCTTGCTGTGTGCAAATTGTCTGCTCCGTTTCCTACATTATAACAGTGACTACACTTGAAAAGTACCTCATTGGCTCTTGAAGGTCCTGAGGTCGTGAAAGGCGGTATATAAATGCGAGTCTTTTTTTCCCAGTCCAGGATGTTGTGGCGGGCTCAGCCAATCGCAACTCACGTGAGTTAAAAGCTCATGGCACTCCAGTATGTGTCACTTTGCCACTCAGTCCCTTTCCTTTGCCCAGTTTGAACGCAAGTTGATTGCATTGCAGTTCATTAAAGGCTAATAGCCCAGAAAACACTGTTATCATACGAAGCCTGAAGACACTTGTATCAAACTTCACGCTCTGATATTTTAATGGAGGCGTTAACCTTATTACTTTAAATAGCAGAGAGAGGAGATTGAGACAAGTATGTTCAGCATTAAAATAACATCAGTGCTCAGTCATTTGCCTAGCCTTATATCACCCAACACACAAAAACTAAAAACCCTCAGAGGTTTGCCATCAATATTCAGGTAGAAGAAGATAGAAAACAAAGAACTACAGGCCAGTTAGCCTGACATCAGTCGTCAGGAAAATACTGGAATCCATTATTAAGGGAGTGGTAACAAGGCACTTAGACAATCATAATATGATTAGGCAGAGTCAACATGGTTTTATGAAAGTGAAATTGTGTTTGACAAATTTATTAAAGTTTTTTGAGGGTGTAACTAGCCTGGTAGATAAAGGAGAACCAGTGGATGTAGTATATTTGGATTTTCAAAAGGTATTCGATAAGGTGTCACATAAAAGGTTGTTATGCAAGATAAGGGCTCATGGGGTTGGGGGTAATATATTAGCATGGATAGAGGATTGGTTAACAAACAGAAAACAGAGTAGCGGTAAACGGGTAATTTTCAGGTTGGCAGGCTGTAACAAGTGGGGTGCCGCAAAGATCGGTGATCAGGCCTTGGCTATTTACAAACTATATCAATGACTTATATGAAGGGACCGAGTGTAATGTATCCAAGTTTGCTGACGATATAAAGCTAGGTGGGAAAATAAGATGTGAGAAGGACACAAAGGGCACGATTTTAAAAGGGAAAAACTAGTGGGTTGGAGGCGGGAGGGCATTCAATATCGCAACCATTTTGGATCAAGTGCTTCCCCCAGGCCCAATAAGCCTACCTGCAGTGACCTCCCAATGATCGCGGACCCCCCCCAATCTCTGACCCCCCCCAATGATCAGGGACCCCCACGATGACCCCCGAATCACCCCCCCAACGATTGCGGACCCCCATGATGACCACCAATCCCAACAGCCCCGCCCCAAGATGACCCACGATTCCGACACCCTCCCCGTGACTGACCCGCGATCCCTCCCCCCATGACTTAATCCCCTCTGTGATCCCCATGCCCACTGGTGCCCCCATGCCAACCCATGCCCATGTGCCAACCCATGCCCCATGCCAACTCATGCCCCTGCCATGTGCCCACCCATGCCCCCCTTCCATACAAACGAAGACTCACCTGAAGTCCTACCTGAACACGTCCTCTCCCTGGCTGCTCTCCCGTCCGACTAGGACAAGCCTGTCAATGAGGCTGGTCAGTCAGATGGCAAACCGACAGAAAAAAATAAAAGACGTCCATACGTCAAAATCGTAAGGACGTCCAGGAAACCCGTGATTGACTCCTCCCCGCCCCCTTCCCACTCAGGGTCAAAATCATGCCCAAAGAGAATGCAAAGAAATATAGACAGGTTAGGTGAATGGGCAAGAAGGTGGCAGATAGAATCATAGAATCATAGAATCATAAAAGTTTACAACATGGAAACAGGCCCTTCGGCCCAACATGTCCATGTCGCCCAGTTTATACCACTAAGCTAGTCCCAATTGCCTGCACTTGGCCCATATCCCTCTATACCCATCTTACCCATGTAACTGTCCAAATGCTTTTTAAAAGACAAAATTGGACCCGCCTCTACTACTGCCTCTGGCAGCTCGTTCCAGACACTCACCACCCTTTGAGTGAAAAAATTGCCCCTCTGGACCCTTTTGTATCTCTCCCCTCTCACCTTAAATCTATGTCCCCTCGTTATAGACTCCCCTACCTTTGGGAAAAGATTTTGACTATCTACCTTATCTATGCCCCTCATTATTTTATAGACTTCTATAAGATCACCCCTAAACCTCCTACTCTCCATGGAAAAAAGTCCCAGTCTATCTAACCTCTCCCTATAAGTCAAACCATCAAGTCCCGGTAGAATCCTAGTAAATCTTTTCTGCACTCTTTCTAGTTTAATAATATCTTTTCTATAATAGGGTGACCAGAACTGTACACAGTATTCCAAGTGTGGCCTTACTAATGTCTTGTACAACTTCAACAAGACATCCCAACTCCTGCATTCAATGTTCTGACCAATGAAACCAAGCATGCCGAATGCCTTCTTCACCACCCTATCCATGGAGTATAGTGTGAGGAAATGTGAGGTTATTCACTTTGGTAGGAAGAATAGAAAAACAGAATACTTTTTAATTGGTGAGAAACTATTAAATGTTAGTGTTCAGAAAGATTTGTGTGTCTTCGTACAAGAAACACAAAAAGTTAGCGTACAGCTACAGCAAGCAATAAAGAAGGCAAATAGCATGTTGGTCTTTATTACAAGAGGGCTCAACTACAATAGTAAGGAAGTCTTGCTACAATTGTACAGGGCTTTGGTGAGACCTCACCTGGACTACAGTGTAAAGTTTTGGTCTCCTTATCTAAGGAAATCTATCTGTAATTAACAACAATACTGCTATTACAATGTCCAAATACAGCTCGGTTCAGAAATCGACAATAACAAATACAGATGATTCATTCAAACACAGTACAAGGTGGGATAAATGTCAGAGCGAATGAGAATGCTTCAGTGGGAACAAAATGGTTGTCTTTTTGTTGTACTGTCTATATTATAGACGGGGTGCAACAAAGGTTCACGAGATTGATTCCTGGGATGAGAGGGTTGTCCTATAAGAAGAGATTCAGTAGAATGGGCCCATGCTCTCTGGAGTTTAGCAGAATGAGAGGTGATCTCATTGAAACATATAAGATTCTGAGGGGGCTTCACAGGGTAGATGCTGAGAGGTTGTTTCCCATGGCTGTAGAGTGTAGAACTAGGGGGCATAGTCGCAGGATAAGGGATCGGCCATTTAAGACTGAGATAAGGAGGAATTTTTTTACACAGAGGGTTGTGAATCTTTGGAATTCTCTACCCCAGAGGGCTATGGATGCTCAGTCATTGAGAATGTTCAAGGCTGAGATAGATAGATTATTGGACTCTAGGGGAATCAAGGGATATGGGGATCAGGTAGGAAAGCGAAGCTGAGATTGAAGATTAGCCCCGATCTTGTTGAATGGCGGAGCAGGCTTTAGGGGTCGTATGGCCTACTCCTGCTCCTATTTCTTATGTTCTTATGTTAATAGTGGGATTATTCTCCACATCTGTTTAATTTTCACAGATTATGGCGAACTCTATTGGATTGTCATAGAGTTATACAGCACGGATAGAGGCCCTTCTGCCCATCGTGTCCGCGCCGGCCATCAGCCCTGTCTACTCTAATCCCATATTCCAGCATTTGGTCCGTAGCCTTGTATGCTATGGCATTTCAAGTGCTCATCCAAATGCTTCTTGAATGTTGTGAGGGTTCCTGCCTCCACAACCCTTTCAGGCAGTGAGTTCCAGACTCCAACCACCCTCTGGGTGAAAAAGTTCTTTCTCAAATCCCCTCTAAACCTCCCGCCTTTTACCTTGAATCTATGTCCCCTTGTTATAGAACCCTCAACGAAGGGAAAAAGCTCCTTAGTATCCATCCTATCTGTGCCCCTCATAATTTTGTACACCTCAATCATGTCCCCCCTCAGCCTCCTCTGCTCCAAGGAAAACAAACCCAATCTTCCCAGTCTCTCTTCGTAGCTGAAGCGCTCCAGCCCTGGTAACATCCTGGTGAATCTCCTCTGCACCCTCTCCAAAGCGATCACATCCTTCCTGTAGTGTGGCGACCAGAACTGCACACAGTACTCCAGCTGTGGCCTAACCAGTGTTTTATACAGCTCCATCATAACCTCCTTGCTCTTATATTCTATGCCTCGACTAATAAAGGCAAGTATCCCATATGCCTTCTTTACCACCTTATCTACCTGTTCCGCCGCCTTCAGGGATCTGTGAACTTGCACACCAAGATCCCTCTGACCTTCTGTCTTGCCTAGGGTCCTCCCATTCATTGTGTATTCCCTTGCCTTGTTAGTCCCTCCAAAGTGCATCACCTCGCACTTTTCCGGGTTAAATTCCATTTGCCACTGTTCCGCCCATCTGACCAACCCATCTATATCGTCCTGCAGACTGAGGCTATCCTCCTCGCTATTTACCACCCTACCAATTTTTGTATCATCAGCGAACTTACTGATCATACCTTTTACATTCATATCCAAGTCATTAATTGTCTGGTTTAAGTCTTTGCTGCCATTTACAGGTAACCTGACTTCAACTATTTTTTGATTTAGTTGAAAAGTGATAAAAAAATGAGCAAAAACATTTTTTATTCTCGAGATTTTGATGGGAATTATAACTCCTGGACGGGAAAGCTGTGTAGCGAATTGTCAGCCCGTCCGTTAGCAGCAGCAGATGGCCCAGCCGGTATAATCATTATTAACATGCCTTTGACCGACTTCCTGACCAAAACAGCCGGTAACTTGGCAGGAAGTGGAGGAAAATCGGTCGACCCGTCGACCAGGTCCATGGTGAATATGGGGATCGGGAACGGGGCGGGTAGGGGGCTGGGAGTTCTGGAACGTTCAGTGGGTCAGGAAGGATGGGGAGTCTGGGCAGGGGAGGCCTACACTTCCTTGGTGGGGCCCAAAGGAGCACTCCTCCTCCTCCTAACCTCACAATGAAAAGTTTCGAGCTTAAAAACCGAGCCTCTTTGATGGCCTGAGCAGGTTCTTCCTGTCGGGGCAGCTGCTCTGAGCCCCCAGCAGACTTCTTGGTTAAGATGGTGTCAGGGTTCTATTGATGTGATCGAATCCTGATTTGCATAAATACATGAGGCTCCTGGCTGACGGAAAGTCCATCCCCAGCTAGGGAATGGTGGAGGTGCTTTTTTGGCAGTAGGCCTCCCGAGCCCATTTTCTTCTATTTTTATCCCCTACGATCACCCGAGAAAGGACAGAATCCAGGAGGATAATCCAGTCCAATATATTATCTGTGCATATTATTAAAAATAGTCCATCGGCCATGCACGTCCTATCCACCAACATCACTTCCTGTTAACTTTGCTAACTTGGGCCTTGATCTCTTGTCTCGGAGGAACTTTAATGCCTCCGCTACCTGCTTTGCAAGTTTTGTTCCCATTATTTGGCCTCTGGCTACCTAATTAAAAAAAAGAATCTAGGCTCCAGTCCCGCCCGCCCGCTTCCACCTGCTACCCTCCGCCCGGCTCTTCTGTCAGTCTAAGCCTGATGACTGATCTCAAGCCTTGTACCATCCTGCTGGATGCTTGGCTTCACCACCCAACCCCCCACTCCTTGGTCAGACTGCGTCTGTTGGCTAGGCTTCAGCTGCGTAGATTGGTTTGGCTGTTTGCCATAATGTTGCTCACGGATCCTCTGTCAGTGTTGGCTGTAAAAGCAGCTCTGATTCTCAGCATGACAGTAAGACTATTACCCATACTCCAGCGCCCACAATCTCACTCTTTCCATTTCACTCATTTCAGTCCTGCTCGTCATCCTCTGCCTCTTTTTAAAAAAAAAATCTTCTTTGACCACATCCCCCCCCCACCCACCCACCCACCCACCCAGCCCAACCTCAGGCTCTTCAGAAGTGGTGCCAGTTTACTGGGGAAGATGACAGATTAGACCTGGGGACATATGGGATTGTGGTGCTGGGAAAATGACAGGCAAGCCGAGGCCAGAAAACAGCATGGAGCAGGCCCAAGGCCGAATGCTGGACCAGTATTGTAGGCTACTGAGTAAGTGGTGGAAGTACATTTCATTTTGCAGACTTCAGAGGCAGAGCGTGGGGGAGAGCAAGCGTGAGCAGAAAGGGACTGCCTCTTTCCTGAAGTTTAGTGGCCGATTCTCCTCTCTTTCTCAAGCACTCTCCTTTTATGGATGATGTTGCAGACCAAAGATTTGCTCAGCGGGGAGTGTATTGAAGTCCAAAAACTTTCTCTTGGGCCGGCATGTTTGTTTTCATTTATAAAATTGAAAGTTGTTATTCCTCTGTGTTGCTTGGCAATCATCATGTAACGTTTTGCCCGATTCCTTTCTAATCAATTAGTCATGCAACATTATGCTTACAGTGCCAACTACAGGTGTAATAACATTAGACTTCAGACCACTAACTGATTTTAACACATAATTGATAACACTCTTCTCTGTTTTTTCTGGCATCTTTTTCATTTGTCATTGCTCCCATTCTTTTTTCTTTCTCTCTCTCCCTTTCCCTCTCATTCTCTCTCTCTCCCTCTCTCTCTTCGCCCCTTTCTCTCATGCTCTATTTTAACAGCGCCTTTCCTTTGTCATATTTTGCCCAACTCTCTATTTTTCAATGATCTGATTCTCCTGCCTTTTTTGTTTCAAAAAAGCACCATTCTGTTAAATTTATTTTCCCCAAGCTCTCTCTCATTTTCAATCGTCCCATTCTCCTCTGTTTTTATCACAATCTTTTTTTAATTGGCCTCAATCGACAGTTTTTCCCCCACTGTTCTTTTAAAAACCTGATACTCCTTGGTAAAAGTCTACTGCTGCAGACTTCTACTGCTGCAGATAGGGTTCTTTAAAAGAACCATTCTGGTAAAACCCATATTTCATAACTGCTGATTCAACATCAACTACCAGGGTGTCAGCCTTGGCTCAGTGGTATCACTGGAAATCTCTGAGTTCAGGTTCCACTCTAGAGACGCATAAGAGGGGATTTTAACTCCCCGGTGGGAAAGCGGCCTAGTGGGTGGCAGCTCCTCAGTGAGGAGCAATAGGAGGTCAAGCCAAATTTTAATGGCCGGGCCTCATTACCATGCCGCTGACCGACTTCCTGAAAAAAACAGCCAGGAAGTCATCAGGAAGCAGCTGCCCTGTTGTTAAAATCGGGCAGCTTAGAAGACTCAACTGGGCCCCAAGTAAGTGTAGGGAATGGAGGTTCTGGGGTGGCCAGCGGTTTGGGAAGGGCGGGGTACGGGGCAGAGGAGGCCTACAACCTCCCATGTGAGCAGGAGTGCTCCTGTGGGCCCCACAAAGGTCAGAAATACACATACCTTGAGGAGCCTTTTCTCCCGGGCATCACCCTCTGGCCAGCTTCAGCCTGCTGGGAAAGCCATAGCCATTTCCCCACTCAAACCGACGTTAAAACATCATCAGGACCCGATCTGCATGCTTGAAGAAGGACCCTGCTGTCTTCAGCAAGTGTCTGTGGCACCTCCAACTTAAAATTGCAGTCAGCGGGATCGGGGCAGAAGGTCAGTGGATAAATTTCTCACTCCTTTTTAACTGCCTGCCCTGCCCAGTTTCCACCAGGTGAGGGGAGTTAAAATTTGCCCCATAATTTAGTCTGACACTTCAGTATAATACTGAGGGAGTGCTGCGCTGTCAAAGCTGCCATCTTTTGGATGAGACACTAAACTGAAGCCTGAGATGAATGTAAAAGATCAAAAGATATTTGAAGAGCAAGAGAGTTCTCCCAGACTCTTGGTTAATATTTATCCCTCAACCAACACCATTAGAACAGATTAACTGTTCATTTATCTCCGTGTTGCTTGTGAAACCTTGCTGTGCACAAATTATCTGCTGCATTTCACTATAATGCAACAGTGATTACATTTGAAAGCACTTCATTGGCTATGAAGCACTTTGGGATGTCGTGAGGACATGAAAGACGCTAATTAAATTCAAGTTCTTTTTCTTTGATCTACTAATAATTTGCATTTGGCACACACTTCCTGTGATTGTCACATTTACTTCCTGTTATGCTTTATTCATGACACCCTTATCGATATAAAACAGCATATCCTCAGACTCTCTGTGGTCAAAGCCATGGAAGATTTGTTAATATTAAAACAAGCATCATTGCAGTCATTAAACCTCAAGATTCAGATGACAATTAAAAACTGAACAGTCACTCTTGACTTTCATTCTGAATCCCTCAGATACTGCCTTATAAACACTGGCAGCTATTCACCATTGGATTTTATATCGTTATTCTTTATACAAACCACGCAATCCCTTCCTTCAAATTTGTAACCACTCCCACGTATCCATTATTCTTTATATATATCATTTATACCCTTCAATTAAACCACTGACTTGTAATTAATGCTAGGCATCTGTTATTCTACATTTTTATTGTGTTTATTAAAATGCAGTAAAATGGAAAGATTGGGCTTTATAATTACACACAATAAATGATTAAAATTTAAATTGTATTAAACATATTAACATTTTAGATATTGCATTTATGTGAATTTTATAAGGAACCTTTAAGTAAATTAGGAAAACATTTAAACGTAATGACAAACCCCTAGACAAGCTGCACATTTAATGAACAACTGTACCACTGCGATTGCTATAAAGCTTCAGGTTACCAGTCAGATCTTCTGGGATGTGGTTACTAAAGGCAATCAGAACCCTCAATGTTAAGCGATGCCTCAGGATTCAACACTGTAGAAACTACTTAGATTATTAGTTTAATATCATTTAGAAAAAGTTAATTCATAAAAATCTTTTCACAGACAATAATTTTTCTTTCCTAAAACAAATGTATACAAACATGGATCAAATCATATTTTTGGTGCCTTGTGATTTATTGAACAAATTCAACTTCAGATCTAAATCCAATTCAGATGAAACCAAGCTTCGACCTATTTCTCTTTCAGAAATTATTCTGCATTTGCCACATTTTCTGCTTTAATTGAGATTCCCACCATTTGGCATTTTTCTTTTTATATTTTCAGATCTATTTAGTGTTTTGCAAAAAATAGTCATAACAAAATTCCTGATGTTGTCACATCATGACTGCCAAACCATCGAACTGTAGGTCGATTTTCTTCTTCCCCATTGGTTGCATTCTCTGTGTTAATCTCCTTTCTAAGTGATTATTTATTTTGGTTATTCAATAATACCATGCAAAACCTTTATCCCCAACTTGAGTTTTCTCTGCAATCATATTCCAGCAAAAAAGACATCTCAGATATAGCTGCTATCAGAGGCACTCACCCATTCCACTAAAAACCCTTAAATAAATTCATAACATAATCACAAGCATAAATTTGGCTCCAAAAGCTCCCCTTTCACAAATAGAAAGAAAAAATGAACTTGCATTTCTAAAGTGCCTTTCATGACCTCAGAACATCCCAAAGTGCTTTACATCTAATGAAGTACTTTTGAAGTGTAGTCACTGTTGTAATGTAGGAAATGCGCAACCAATTTGCGTACAGCATGGTCCCACAAACAGAAATGAGATAATGACCATATAATTTGTTTTAGTGATGTTGATTGAGGGATAAATATTGGCCAGGATACTAGGGTGAACTCCCCTGTGAAATAGTCCATTGGACCTTTTACTTCCACCTGAGAGAGCTGACGGGGCCTCAATTTAACTTTTCATCTGAAAGATGGCACCTCTTACAGTACTGCACCAAAGTGTCAGCCTAGATTTTGTGCTCAAGTCTCTGGAGTGTAGCCTGAACTCACAACCTTCTATCTCAGAGGCAAGTGTGCTACTACTGAGCCACAGCTGACACTAAGAACAAATAATAAGTCACACCTCACTAAGCACAACCTTCTGAATATCCCTATACAGCTAATGCCCCCATACTTCATGATTGCCACTCGGACAGCTGCTTCCCAATTTTAGGAAGCTTCCAGACATTGATCTCCAGAAATGACACAAGTCATACTGAAATGCGCATCACCCTGACAACAAGACTGCAACTCCCAGAGGTCGCTGTGCAGGTGGGAACCCAACTCAAGTATAAAGAAAGAGGCTGCTTTCTTCTTAATAGTAGAAGTCCCATGGTATGAATTACACCGCGTAAGAGGATGGGCTGTTTTATAACAGTAAGGGGCTACTGTTATAAACCAGTATATCCTCTGACTAACCAACCACTGCTCGGGATAGTAAGGTTTTTCCCATCAAAACTCTTTGTCCTTCAACATGTGCCTTACCTTTAAAAAAATTAATGGAGAAATGACATGCTCATATTTAATTATGACCATAAGCTCCACAATATGGGAGAACCTTCACCACACGGACTGCAGCGGTTCAAGAAGGTGGCTCACCACCACCTTCTCAAGGGCAATTAGGGATGGGCAATAAATGTTGGCCTCGCCAGTGACTCCCACATCCCATGAATGAATAAAAAAAAACAATATGCGGAAGTGGTAACCACAGTGATACTACCAGCTGGCAACCCAAATCCTGCTTGCTTTTGCAATCTCATAAGGCAAACAAACATGGATCCCAATGCCATATGTGTCCATTCCCATCTCTCCACCTCTCTCTCCTCCTTTAAGACACTCCTGAAAACCTTGACCAAGCTTTAGTCTCCTTCTTTGGCTTGGTGTCAATTTTGTTTTGTCTGATTACACTCCTATGAAGCGCCTTGGGATGTTTTACTATGTTAAAAATGCTATATAAATGCATGTTGTTGTTGTCCATTTTTTGTAAAAAAATGATGACCTGTACTCCTGATTTGTGCCATATCATGTCACCTATCTAACAACAACCTTATTGAGGAAATAGAGCAGCCTGACAGCAGAAGAACTGACTCTTACCAGGGAGCAACCTGGCACCTGTCACTACGCGTTTCTCTAGCAACAACAGCCTGCACTTACCCCAAATGTGCAGATGTGCTCTCCAAGCAGTTTTGCAATCCACCATCATCGGGTGCTGCCTGAACATGAGCAAGTGCGCCATGGAGGAAGGGGCTACTCGGGTAGTTGACACATAGATGAGGAAAAAGAACAGAGCCTGGCATAGAACAAAAATGATCATATGGGAGTGAGAGGAGAAGTTATTGTGAAAATGTGTAGGGACAGGTGTCAGTGGAATCAAGCAAGGGCAGTCCCACGGAGGTAAATCATACAGACAAGATTTGTGGTTGGGATCAGATCAGCCATGATCTTATTGAATGGCGGAGCAGGCTCGAGGGGCCGATTGGCCTACTCCTGCTCCTATTTCTTATGTTCTTATGTCCTAAGATGGGAGGAGGATGAAGTATTTGACCTTAATGAATATCAGGGAGAGAACAAGAAGAGATAATGCATCATGGATTGCAGTCACAGAGGAGGCCATTGGTGACTTTGACAAGGGCAGTATTAATAGTGTGGACAGGGCGGAAGCTGGACTGGAGATTCAACAGGGAGCTTTGAGAGAGGTGAGCACGGAGTTGTGCGGTGTTGATAAATTTAATGACCTTGGAGAGAAATTGTGGATATATGTCCAATGGTAGTTGGAGAGGATAAAAGAATCAAGTGGATTTTTGAGGAGAGTGAGTGATGATGCCTATGCAAAGGAGCCATTTATGATGTTGGTGAACATTAGAGCGAGTAATAGCGAAGTAGTCACGAGAGAGGGAATCGCAGAAGCAGGGGATATTGTGCTCATCAGATATTCACCTTCCCTTTGTTACTAATTGATCCAAAATCTACTACATGAAGTAAATTGCTCTCAAGCCTTTCAGTTTTGAATAGGTTGCCAATGATTGAGCAAGCTGGACTAATGCCAGTCAATAGAATGGCCTGTCCCTGCAGCTTCCATTTAGTCTCTCTCTCTCTCTCTCTTTCATTTAATATACTTCTCTGTAATTTTAAAAAAAAATTTCTTTGCCTTAATTAAGCTGATGATGACTGAGAACCAACAAAATCAATACTAAAATATTATTTTGTATTCTCCACACTGAAATGTGTTTTTCAGCCAATTCTTTACTTAATACACAAGTTACTTGAAGCTATTACAAATGTCATGACACATGGGGATAATTAGTACTGAGTGCTTCCGGGCCTTACTAACAAGCAACTTTTAAAATAACTAGCAGCATAAGAATATGAAACAGCATTCATTGACAAAAGGTTATTTTGTCCATCCACAGACCATGTGCAATTCCATCCATTTTGGACTCTACCCAATTCTTTGCCTCCTTAAAGAATTCAAGTAGATTTATGAGGGACTACTGATGTCTGTACGGCCATTTTGACCATTCAGTATGGTTTGTATTCTCTTTAGATGAATATTGATAGTTTTTATTAAATTCCCTTATTTCTCCACTAAACTAGTCTATAGTTCATAGTTTATCCCTTAATTCTTTCTTCAATATCAGGACAATACTTGGTTGGTATTGTACAGTCTGCAGCTACAAGGGGCAATGCTGCTATAAGGAGTACTGTTACTATCCCACAATCCCAGGGGAATGCCACGCTAAAAAGGAGTGCAGATCAGCAATGGGGCTACACCAGAGTAGCTGTGATTCCTCATCTTGCGGTCTCTGTGAGTACGGCTTCCAACCGGGAGCGCAGGATTGCAGGATTATCCCTATAGCTCCTTTATTGATGGAATTCTTAAAAATATTAACCCTAATCTCAAAGTCTTCTTTCAGCTCTTTGAAGAAATAGGAGTTTGATGTACACATTTAATTCACTGAGTTTCTTCAGAACTCCTGTCTATGCATGTTGTAGAACAAAAATGGTTAGATCGCAGAATTTGTCAACAGTGTGTATTTGTGAAGATCAATGAGAAGAATTAATTTAATACTGGTGGCAATGCCTGATCGTCTGTCACACGTATTCCCTAATGGAGTATCTGGTACTTTACCACCGAGACATTGCATCTAGGGGACTTTAGACATAACAGTCCGTGTTATTGTAGGAAGCAGAGTTGTTTTCAGAGAATATTCTTCCATATTTTGCATCTATTGTTGTGTAGTTTTGATGACTACTGGTTCATTAATACTGCCAGGTAAGATGAGTGTTAAGCCATGGTCCTTTTGCAAAAAAATAAATTAAACCATAGTGCAAAATATTTTCATTTATGGAGCACTATCTAATGGATTTTTTTCGGGAGGGGTAAATGCATCTTACTTCAGTATTTTCCTGTCTCCTCCTCACCCCTTATCCCCCACCTCCCTCCATCCCAATCCCCTCATGTAATCAGCCATTCCTAGCTTGAGATAATGGATACATTATCTTTGCCCAGCTTCTACCAATCCCGTTTCATAACTGGCCACAGGAAGTGAGTGAAAGCTACTTGAGATGATTGAATTGACCACCCAAAGAGGAGCATGGCTCCATTTCTACTGGCCAAGCACCCAAAGTCCAAATTCACCACATGATACCACCCGCCAATAGACTGGCCAAGACTGGAGAAATTACCAGTGGGGATGATTTCCTCTGTTTGCTACCTTTATTGAAATAGCAAAGGGTAGAATTTATATATTGGTCCTCCCAGCATGAAGTGCATATCAGAAACTGGTGCAGTTAGCTGACCTTGCAGGATATTCAGTCCATTAATTTTATTCTCCCTCTTTCTCAGTCAGACTTACTCTCTAAAATAAAATAAGGCATGTTGAAAAATATTTACTCAAAAAGCCTCTAAAATCCATCTGCCAGTTTATTTCAAATCATCAACAACAACTTGCATTTCTATAGCGCCTTTAATGTAGTAAAATGTCCCAGGAAGCTTCACAGGAGCATTATCAAACAAAAGGAGATATTAGGACAGGTGACAAAAATTTTGGTCAACGAGGTAGGTTTATTTGGAAAAATCATTTGGGAAAACAAAGAAATTTAGAAAGCCTATTAAAGGATGAGGAAATACATGTTTTAACATTTTGACTAAGAAAAATACATTTTGTGTCAATATTCAAAAGGCACAAGAAACAATTTTATAGCTATGCTTTACTTATTATTTTGAAATAAGCCATATTACAAAGTTTTTATATTATAAACCTTTGATTGAATTTACCAATTCCAAAGGGGAGCATGGGTCAGAAAAAGGGCTGCAAACCTGTGTGTGGACTCTCCGACCTCTCTTACTTTTCACTAAGGCTCCCTGCTGGGAACTTGGGATCAGTGAATTTAGCTTCTTATTTTGAGCTTATTATCAGTACGCTGAGGAGGAAGAATATTGACCATTGGGAAAATTATAATAAAAATTATTTTGAACAATTTGTTTGGTTATGTTTTAGGACAGAGATATGATTGGTACAATTTTTTTCTGTGTCCTGATTGTTAGAGTTTTGATTTGTCCTTTTCTTTAAATTTTAAACAAGCAAAAAATGTGATGCCAAAGTTGACATGGAAGTATTGACCATTGTCAATAATATACTAGCAGTGTTCCCAGGTTATGTTTCACAATAATTCAGATATTTTAATATGAAAATAGTATTAATACACATAATGCATAATGTATTATGAAGCTCACTGATTTATGGTAACTCAATAAATTAAATTCTATTTTGATAACTTGACATTCTGTGATCTTGCCTGTTATTTTGGGGAGATCGCCCCAGCGATGAGATTGTATTATGTGTTGTTTTTTTAAATTTCAGCCAATTAAAAAGCATGTCACCAGAAAATCACAGATGAGAACTATTTGCTTCAGTTTTAACAATGATGGCAAACCTCCCATGGCACTGCTCACAGTGAGTGAGAGGATATGCTGTTTTATAACAACAGGGGCATTATCAACAAAATGTGATGGGAAAAATGCTGAAGAAAAGGTTACAGGAAGTAAGTGTGATGCATACAGGGAGTGAGCGCTATATAGAAGACTTTAAATATATTATAGATGGAACGACATTTATGATTTTACTGCACAAGCACAGAGGAAATCTCTTCCCCCATATGTGTAATGCAGCCTGTGGCGCATGTTTAAATTCATAGGGTATTATAACAAGTGTGAGATTTATATTGGTGACTTGAGCACACACCTGGAGAGTAAAGTTTGAAGCTCCCTTCCTTCCCACCCCTCACACATACACACTTCCAGGTGCACAGAAGGCAATGCTTTTTAATACTCAGAGTCCACAGTTTGGCTATATAGCATTTGCTGGGCTCCTTTTCAATTTGAGATTTCCTCTTTGTGCACCTGGTTACATTTAAAGAGGTAATTGAGATGTTATATGGAGTTTTTTTAGCTTTTATTTTAATGACTAAAATGCAAGCAGAGAAAAAAAATATTTAAAACCTGCCTTGCTGTTTTAATAGTTAAGTTAAATTGCGGGGTTCTGCTCACCACCACTGTGCTTTTTATTGAATACGAATTGTACTTTTTTTCAAAACATAGAACAGATGTATACTGTTTACGTTACTGTAATAAGAAATCAGGGGCAGCAGAAGAAGGCTGCAATGGCTTGTAGAATGGATTTTCATTTTCAAACAGCTTTGTACAGCTTCATTTCCCCCCTGTTTTTTACATGTCTCAACTGATACAGTTAACCTCCAGGTTCCTGCTTGATGAGAAGAGATTGCATGATGAAAATGTAGTTTGACCTTTGACTTAGAGCTGAAGTTTGATCTGATAAAGGAACTCTATAATTGCAGAGGTAGCCAGGAATAAGGCCTCAGTGATAACCACAGGATGACAATTTAATTTCCTTCAACTGAAGTGACTTTCATAATTATTGACCAGACCTACTGTCCAGTTGAAATCCGATGCTTCAATATTTGACATTTGTTTTTCCAAGTTGATTTAGAGCAGGCCTCGAAACACACAGGCTAAGCTGAGAAGAAGCAACGGAAGCCTGCATGGATCAAACTGGCTAGAGGAACGGAATAGCCGAATGCACCAGATTGCTGCAGGCAAAAAAGTGATTGTCCAGGAATAATGAGACAAAACATAAATGTAAAAAGACAGTAAAATGCATTTTAAGTTATGGTGAGCCCTGGATGTAATTGTGATTTTTTTTCCCCAATTCCCTGCTGCAGTTGTGAAAGATGATGATCTGCTACTTTATGAGCAATTATCTATTTCTGTCCTGTTGTTACATCACACCCACTTTTAATTTATTGCCTTCTTCAACCATCAGTGCTACCACAGATTTTGGTGCTCTAACCCAGAGAATTAAACAGGACTGGGGAAAATATCAATGCATTTGGCATGGCAAGTACCAGCAACAGTATACTTATCATTTTTTCAGTGTGGAGCAGAGCAAAGCCTATGTGTTTTCCTCAGGGGATTGGCATGAAGATCTCAGTGTAGATAATTATATTTTTAGGTATTTGTTTAAAAGGAGAAACAATGTGCAGTTTCCTGTCCCAATGGTCCTGAACAGCACTGAAGCCATTTCTACAATATTGTTTACCATAAGGTATGGGGGGCAGGGAAGAAAGGAAGAGGTAGTTGCGTTAGGTTGAGATAAAGGGATGACCTTCACCTCTGGAGAATCATGTGACCATTTCACTCCAGTGCTCTGTTATCAAGATGGTAGGGAAATTGCGGAAAGATAGGGGGAAAATATGAACCAAAAGTTGCACATTTATCCAGTATACAAGCTGAAACTAAATGAACTTGTAGAACTGTATCCTATATTTAGTATTAGAGCTGGTATTCAAGATGGACGGGTTGCACCTCAACAGGTCTGGGACCAATGTCCTCGCGAGGAGATTAACTAGTGCTGTGGGGGGGGGCGGTTTAAACTAAATTGACAGGGGACGGGCACCAGGATGAAACATTAGAGAGGAGATAGAAGGTGCACAGAGGATGGAGAGACAAATAGCACTAGAGTAAAGAATATTTCTGAAATAGGAGGGATCAGACAGGGGCCAAATGAGAGGCAGTTTAAGATGAGTTTGGAGTGCATGTATATAAATGCACGTAACGTGGTAAATAAGGTTGGTGAGCTGCAGGCACAGGTCGCCACATGGGACTATGATATTGTGACAATAACAGTGACTTGGCTCAAAGAAGAGGAGGATTGGGAACTTAATATTCCTTGATACAAGGGATTCAGGATAGATAGGGAATGGAAGAAAGGAGGGGATGGTGGCAGTATTGATCAAAGAAACTATTACAGCACTGGAAAGGGATGGTGTAATTGAGGGATCAAAGACAGAATCTGTTTGGTTAGAAACAAGGAACAATGGAGGAGCTATTACGCTACTAAGTGTATACTATAGGCCACCAAATGGTGGGAAGGAGATAGAGGAGCAAATTAGCAGGCAAATGACAGAACGATACAAGAACTATAGAGTGATAATGAGGGACTTCAATTATCCCAATATAGACTGGGATAGTAACTGAGTAAAGGGCAAAGAGGGTGATCAATTTCTTAAATGTGTACAAGAGAACTTTCTTGATCATGTGTTTCCAGCCAAGTGAGGAGGGAAGCAGTGCTGGATCTAGTTCTGGGGGATGAATTGGGGCAAGTGGAGCATGTCTCAGTGGGGGAGCATTTGGGGAACAGTGATCATAATATCATCAGGTTTAGAATAGTTATGGAAAAGGACAAGGAACAATCAAGCGTAAAAATACCTAACTGGAAGAGGGCTAATTTCAGTGATTTAAAAAGAAATCTTACCCAGGTGGATTGAAATCAAAAATTGGTAGGCAAAACAGTAATTGAACAATAGGAGGTCTTTAAGGAGGAGATGGTTCGGGTGCAGAGTAGACACATTCTCACGAGGGGGAAAGGAAGAGCATCCAAAACTACAGCTTCCTAGATGACTAAACATATAGAAATTAAAATGAAACAGGAAAAGGAGGCTTATGACAAATGTAAGGTTCATAATATGGTAGAGAACCAAGCTAAATACAGGAAATACAGAGGAGATCTAAAAAAGGGAATAAGAGGGGCAAGGAGAGAGTATGAGAATAGATTAGCAACTAACATAAAAGGAACCCAAAAATCTTTTATAAACATATAAATAGTAAAAGGGTAGTCAAAGGAAGGATGGGGCCGATTAGGGACAAAAAAGGAGATCGTCTTGTGGAGGCAGAGGGTATGGCTGAGGTACTAAATGAATACTTTACATCAGTCTTCACTAGATAAGAGGATACTGCTAAGGTAGCAGTAAAGAAGGAGGTGGTAGTGATATTAAATAGGATAAAAATATATAAAGGAGAGGTACTTAAAAGGTTTGCAGTACTCAATGTAGAAAAGTCACCCAGTCCGAATGGGGTGCTTCCTAGGATACTGATGGAAATAAGGGTGGAAATTCCAGAGGATCTGGCCACAATCTTCCATTCCTCCTTAGATATGGGGATGGTGCCGGAGGACTGGAGGATTGCAAATGTTAAACCCCTGTTCAAAAAAGGGCGAGAGGGATAAACCCGGCAATTACAGGCCAGTCAGCCTAATGTCGGTGGTGGGGAAACTTTTAGAGACAATAATCCAGGACAAAATTAATTGGGACTTGGAAAAGTATGGGCTAATAAATGAAAGTCAGCAGGGATTTGTTAAAAGAAAATTATGTTTGACTAACTTGATTGAATTCTTTGATGAAGTAATGGAGAGGGTTGATGAGGGGAGTGTGGTTGATGTTGTGTAAATGGGCTTTCAAAAGGCATTTGAAAAAGTACCACATAATAGATTTGTTAGCAAAATTGAAGCCCATGGGATTAAAGGGACAGTGGCAGTGTGGATACGAAATTGACTAGCGGACAGAAAGCAGAGAGTAGTGGTGAATGGTAGTTTTTCAGACTGGAGAGATGTATACAGTGATGTTCCCCAAGGGTTTCTAAAGAACCACTGCTCTTTTTGATACATATTAATGACCTGGACTTGGGTATAGAGGATATAATTTCAAAGTTTGCAGATGACACAAAACTCGGAAATGTAGTAAACAGTGAGAAGGAAAGTAACAGACTTCAGAAGGACATAGACAGACACATGGCAGTTGAAATTTACCACAGGGAAGTGTGACGTGATATATTTTGGTAGGAAAAGTGAGGAGAGGCAATTTAAATTAAATGGTATAATTTTAAAGGGAGTGCAGGAACAGAGAGACCTGGGGGTGTATGTACACAAATCTTTGAAGATGGCAGGACAAGTTAAAAAAGCATATGGGATCCTTGGCTTTATTAATAGAGGCTTAGAGTACAAAAGTAAAGAAGTTATGCAAAACATTTATAAAACATGGTTAGGCCTCAGCTGGAGAATTGTATTCAATTCTTGGCACCACACTTTAGGAAAGATGTCAAGGCTTTAGAGAGGGTGCAGAAGAGTTTTACTAGAATGATACCAGGGATGAGGGACTTCAATTATGTGGAGAGACTGGAGAAGCTGGGGTTGTTCTCCTTAGAGTAGAGAAAATTAAGGGGAGATGTGATAGAGGTGTTCAAAATCATGAACAGTTTTGATAGAGTTAGTAAGGAAAATTGTTTCCAGTGGCAGAAGGGTCGGTAATCAAAGGATACAGATTTAAGGTGATTGACAAAAGAACTAACGGTGACATAGGAAAACATTTTTTTACGCAGCGAATTGTTATGATCTGAAATGCGCTGCCTCAAGTGTGGTGGAAGCAGATTCAGTAGTAACTTTCAAAAGGGAATTGAATAAACACTTGAAGGGGAAAAGTTTGCAGGACTATGGTGAAAGACCAGGGGAATGGAACTAATTGGATAGCTCTACCAAAGAGCAGGTACACGGACAATGGGCCAAATGGCCTTCTTCTGTGCTGTATCATATACTACTATGAAATTGTGGTGCTACTGTCAGCTATTATTTATTTTCTCCTTATCTTTTAAAGATAGTGAACTATGAGGACTCAGAGTTACATGAACATCGGCAGGTCTCTGATCCCTCATCTAATTGACCATTCCTGATGTGTAAGCCAAGGCAAGGAATGTTTTTCATGCTGATATGTAACAACAAGTCTTGAGGCCATCAGCATCTTCCAGGATCAGTCACTGGACAGCCACAAGAAGTGGAATCCTTGGTTGATTGATAGTTAGGACCAAAGCAACTGAACTCACCCAACCTGACACACAGGGCATGATTTTAACATGGCGACGGAAAGTCAGTGGGTGGGTGAGTAGTCTGTTGGAGCGATTGTGATTGAATTGAACGCCCTTAATTTTACTTCCGGGTTTTGCATCTCCAAGCTGCGCAGCAGGCGTACTGCGCACCCGAATGATGTGCAGGCAAGTGGAGAGTATTCCATCACATTCCTGACTTGTGCCTTGTAATGGTGGAAAGGCATTGGGGAGTCAGGAGGTGAGTCACTCGCCGCAGAATACCCAGCCTCTGACCTGCTCTTGTAGCCACAGTATTTATATGGCTGGTCCAGGTAAGTTTCTGGTCAATGGTAACCCCCAGGATGTTGATGGTGAGGGATTCAGCGATGGTAATGCTGTTGAATGTCAAGGGGAGGTGGTTAGATTCTCTCGTTGGAGATGGTCATTGCCTGGCACTTGTCTGACGTGAATGTTACTTGCCACTTATCAGCCCAAGCCTGGATGTTGTCCAGGTCTTGCTGCATGCGGGCACCGGCTGCTTCATTATCTGAGGGGTTGCGAATGGAACTGAACACTGTGCAATCATCAGCGAACATCCCCATTTCTGACCTTATGATGGAGGGAAGGTCATTGATGAAGCAGCTGAAGATGGTTGAGCCTAGGACACTGCCCTGAGGAACTCCTGCAGCAATGTCCTGGGGCTGAGATGATTGGCCTCCAACAATCGCTACCACCTTACTTTGTGCTAGGTATGACCCCAGCCACTGGGGAGTTTTCCCCCTGATTCCCATTGACTTCAATTTTACTAGGGCTCCTTGGTGCCACACTTGGTCAAATGCTGCCTTGATGTCAAGGGCAGTTACTCTCACCTTACCTCTGGAATTTAGCTCTTTAGTCCATGTTTGGACCAAGGCTGTAATGAGGTCTGGAGCCGAGTGGTCCTGGCGGAACCCAAACTGAGTATTGGTGAGCAGGTTATTGGTGAGTAAGTGCCACTTGATAGCACTGTCGACGACACCTTCCATCACTTTGCTGATGATTGAGAGTAGACTGATGGGGCGGTAATTGGCCGGATTGGATTTGTCCTGCTTTTTGTGAACAGGGCAATTTTCCACATTGTCGGGTAAGTGCCAGTGTTGCAGCTGTACTGGAACAGTTTGGCTAGAGGCACAGCTAGTTCTGGAGCACAAGTCTTCAGCACTACAGCCGGGATGTTGTTGGGGCCCATAGCCTTTGTTATATCCAGTGCACTCAGCCGTTCTTTGATATCACGTGGAGTGAGTCAAATTGGCTGAAGACTGGCTTCTGTGAGGGTGGAGATATCGGGAGGAGGCCGAGATGGATCATCTACTCGGCACTTCTGACATGTGTTGAGGGGCTGCTGGTGAGGGGGCTGGTATCGATTGTGGTGGTGGTTGTTCCAGATGGCCTGAGTAGCTCACTATCTTCAGTTTGCAGATCTCATTATGAGAATCTGTTCGATATGAGTGAATCCCTGGCATCACGGGCAGCCATGTGCACTGCTGCTCTGGCGATGGGTTTCCCATCTTCATCTTATCCTCGTCCTCCTCCTCCTCCTCCTTCTCATCCTCATCCTCATCCTCATCTTCTTCTTCAATGTTGCTGGCAGATAAGGGTGCTTCATGAGCGCATTCAAACTCCTTCACCTGTAACCCTCTCTGCTGAGTGATGTTGTGCAGGACGCAACACACGACTGTTATTCTGCACACCCTTACTGGTGAGTACTGAAGGGCTGCCCCAGATTTATCCAGGCACCTGAAGTGCATCTTCAGCATTCCTATGGCTGGTTCAGTGACAGACCTGGTGGTCATGTGACTGTCATTGTACCGCTGCTATGCCTATTTGGTGGGGTTTGTCACAGGTGTCATGAGCCACGTCTGCAGGAGGTATCGCTTATCTCCAAGGAGCCAGCCCTTAAATCTGTCTTGTGTGTGGAAGAGGTCCAGGATATTGGACTTGCGCAAAATGAAGGAATCCTGGCAGCTGCCAAGGAATCTGGCACACACCTGTAGACATCTCCTCCGATGGTCACAAACCAGCTGTGCACTGATGGTGTGATATCCCTTTCGATTTATGAAGAGTCCAGGCTCATGTGGAGGTTCCCGTATTGTTACATGTGTGCAATCAATCATGCCCGTACCCGTGGGATTCCAGCCAGAGAGTTGAAACCCACTGCCCTCTCAGTCTGGCTGGTGTTGTCGCAGGGGAAGTTGACATGGTCAGAAACCCTGGCAAACAAGCCATCTGTCACCTGTCGTATACATTTATGTGCAGATGACTGAGAGACCCTGGAGATGTCACCGATGGCACCCTAGAATGATCTGGAGGTGACGAGATTGAGGGCAGTGGTGACTTTAACTGCGACGGGCAATGCGAGGCCACCAGGCCCAGTTGGGAGCAGCTCTGCATGAAGGAGCGTGCAGATGTCTGCGAGCACCTGGTGACTCATCTCAGCCTGCGTAGCCACTGCTCCTCAGAGAGGTCCAGGAAGCACAGCCTCTGCCTGTAGACCCTTTCACGTGGGTAGTGGCTCCTGCGAACCTCGGCCTCTCCATTGGTCTCCTCTCTGCTCTTCTGCAGGTCCTTGTTGTGCACCTCTGTCTTGCGTACCTGCAGATCCCAGACCTGCACGCCATGCCTGCTGCTGATGGTGATGTGCGTCCTCCTCTGATGTGCTGTGGAATAGATCCATTGCGCACCCATTCCTGATGTTGTCAGTTTGTGGGGGTCCTGAATGTATGTAAATTTGTATAAACACAAGAATTCTCAGTCTCAACAAAGAAATCTATGTCTAAACACAAAGAACTCCCAGCCAAAGGTTTGTCTGAGAAAACTTTCAGTGTAAGTTAAAATCGTTGTGAATACACAAAAAAGTAATCTCCTTAAGTACTTTTACAGCGTTAATTGGCCCTTTAAATATCAGAGCTTCCAGGTGTCATGCGGATGTGTTCAAACGCATTTGGGTCAAACTCGGTAGTGAGCCTGTTGGAGCCAGGATATGGTCCCACTCCAAAATGCTGTTATTTTCACCTTCCACCTGTTCTCAGGGGGTAAAATTACTCGCACCATCTACCACTATTAGAAATCACTGCTGATTCTCCCCCTCCTGATTTCAGGGAACTGAAACCAACTGCAGGATTCCTGCTGTCGCCCGAGCTGAGATCAGCTAACTCAGTACATAGATTGGGCCTCGGAACTTCCTGGTCTACAGGGCTTAGTACCAAACAGTGCAGTGCATTTTCTAACTGAGCCTTTTGTTTGTATAACTTTGGTCCATCATTGGCCCCCTCCTATTTCACATTGCATGCTGCCCCTTGGCACATCATCTGAAAACACGACATCAGATTCCACATTTATGCTAAAGATAACCAGCTCCACCTCACCACCACCTCTCTTGACTCCTTCACTGTCTATGATTGGTCACGCTGCTTGTCCGACATCCAGTATTGGAAGAGCAGAAATTTCCTCCAATTAAATATTGTGAAGACCAAAGCCATTGTCTTCGGCCCCTGCCACAAACTCTGTTCCCTAGCTATTGATTCCAACCCTCTCTCTGGCCACTGTCTGAAGCAAGACTGTTCACAACCTCGATATCCTATTTGACCCTCAGCTGAGCTTCCAACCTCATATCCTCTCCATCATCCTTTTACTTCCACCTCCATAATATCACCCATCTCCGCCCCTGCCTCAGCCCATTTGCTGCAGAAACACTCATCCATGCCTTTGTTCCAGACTTGACTATTCCAATGCTCTCCTGGCCGACCTCCTATCTTCCACCCTCTGTAAACTTGAGGTCATCCAAAACTCTGCTGTCCATATCCTAACTCGCACCAAGTTCTGTTCTCCCATCATCCCTATGCTCGATGACCTACATTGTCCCCCAGTCCAGCAATGCCTCAAATTTAAAATTCTCATCCGTGTGTTCAAATCCCTCCATGGCCTGATCCCTCCCTACCTCTGTAACCTCCTGCAGCCCTACAACCCTCTGAGAACTCTGCGTTCCTCCAATTCTGGCCTCTTGTGCATCCCCGATTTCCTCCACCCCACGATTGACGGCTGTGCCTTCAGCTGTCTATGCCTCAAACACTGTAATTCCCTCCCTAAACTTTTCTACCTCTCACTCCTCCTTTAAGACCCTCCTTAAAACCTACCTCTTTGATCAAACTTTTGGCCACCTGTCCTAATACCTCCTTACGTGGCTCAGTGTCAAATTTTGTCTGATAATGTTCCTGTAAAGTGCCTTGAGGCATGTTATCACATTAAAGGCGCTATATAAATGCAAGTTGTTGTTGTTGTTGTTGCTGCTGCTGCTGCTGCCCAATTTTTTTCAGTTTCTTTGGTCAAGGGGTTGCTGTATCATTTCAACAAGTTTCCCACCCTACATTCTGGCAGATTTGCTTTTATTGCTGGTCTGAAGTATCTGCCATGAGCCAATTTGTGAGTTTCCTGATGGTTTTAATATCTAAATTAACCACATTGTGTTGCACTAAGCCACACAGACCAGAAGGTTGCACCTTTGATTCTTGGCCTGTGCTGAATTAGCTGATTTCAGACAGTTTTGGTGCCATTGGCTAGGGAGGAATAAAAATCCCCAAGATCCCTCTTCCTCCTTCCTATCTCATAATCCTTGCTGGAAGGTGTAAAAAGAAATCCTTGCATTTATATTGTTGTCGTCTCGTGTTTTTGAAACAAAGCACTTTGCACAACAAATTACTTTTGAAATGTTATTATCGTCAGATTGGGTTTGGCTGTGAAGCCCTCCACGGTCAAATAGTCTGCTAGCACTCTCAATCTGGACTTATATATGCTTAATGGCCACATGGGTGAGGTACTGGAGTGTTGCTGGCCCCTGTGGAACTGTTCCCTGGGCAGAAATCCATAGCTTTAAGAATGGAGCAGATTTAAAAAGGGAGAAAATTGGATTTTTTTTAAAATTAAAAAATCAAATCTATGGCCTGTTTCTTTTCAGTGAAGTATTTCCCTGATTTCTGGGTGGTCTGAAGTGCTTGTCTGATACTCTTCATCATTTTTTCCCCTTTGCCCAGTGCTACAAGTGCTTTCCAATTACGATACTGCATTTTTATTGCTAGATGTAGCATCTGCTTTGAGCATGTCATGGCATTTTAATTTGGTGCTATGTTTATTTGAGTTGGGCCAATGGACTTAAATATTCTCGACTCGCATAATGATTGATAAACGAGTGACACTTCAGAGACTGTGTGAGATAATGCAGGAACTTCTTGTCTGCTCTCGAATTGGAGAGGTGCCGAAATGCAATGAAAATACATGAAACACACACACACTTTTATCAGGATATAGCAGACAGATAACCGGACCAAAGCTATAAGTGAAGCATAAAGTATCATCATGTACATGTAAAGCTGCTGAAACAATATATCGTAGCATAAATACCAACAATAACTGGAGTGGATGAAAAAAGAAAGAAAGGCCTTGCATTTATATAGGAACATAGAAACGTTAGGAACAGGAGTAGGCCATTCAGCCCCTTGAGCCTGCTCCACCATTCAATTAGATCATGGCTGATCTGCACCCAAACTTTATTTACCTGCCTTAGCTCCATATTCCTTGATACCCTTACCTAACAATTGATCTCTGTCTTGAAAGCTCCAATTGTTCCAGCATCCACAGCCTTTTGGGGGAGAGAATTCCACATTTCTACCACCCTTTGTGTGAAAAAGTGCTTCCTGATTTTCCTCCTACATGACCTAGTTCTAATTTTAAGATTTTGTCTACACGTTCTTGATTCCTCCATCAGATGAAATAGTTTCTCTGTGTCTAACCTATCGAATCCTTTTAATATTATATAGCGACCTCAGAATGTCCCAAAGTGCTTCACAGCCAATTAAGTACTTTTGAAGTATAGTCACTGTTGTAATGTAAGGTGTCAATTTGTGCACAGCAAGGTCCCACAGCCAGCAATGAGATATTGACCAGAACGGTCCCAGCGGATTGGAAGGTAGCAAATGCAACTCTGCTATTCAAGAAAGGAGGGAGAGAGAAAACAGGGAACTACAGGCCAGTTAGCCTGACATCAATCGTCGGGAAAATGCTGGAATCCATTATTAAGGAAGTGGTAACAGGGCACTTAGAAAATCATAATATAATTAGACAGAGTCAACATGGTTTTATGAAAGGGAAATCGTGTTTGACAAATTTGTTAGAGTTTTTTGAGGATGTAACTAGCAGGGTAGATAAAGGGGAACCAGTGGATGTAATATATTTGGATTTTCAAAAGGCATTCAAAAGGTGGATAGAGAGAAACTATTTCCGCTGGTTGGGGATGCTAGGAGTAGGGGGCACAGTCTAAAAATTAGAGCCAGACCTTTCAGGAGTGAGATTAGAAAACATTTCTACACACAAAGGATGGTAGATGTTTAGAACTCTCTTCCGCAAACAGCAATTGATACTAGCTCAATTGCTAAATTTAAATCTGAGATAGATAGCTTTTTGCCAACCAAAGTTATTAAGGGATATGGGCCAAAGGCAGGTATATGGAGCTAGATCACAGATCAGCCATGATCTTATCAAATGGCGGAGCAGGCACGAGGGGCTGAATGGCCTACTCCTGTTGCTATGTTCCTATGTTCCTATTCGACAAGGTGCCACATAAAAGGTTGTTACTCAAGATAAGGGCTCTTGGGGTTGGAGGTAACATATTAGCATGGATACAGGATTAGTTAACGGACAGAAAACAGAGAGTAGGGATAAATCCGCTGGGACCATTCTGGTCATTATCTCATTGCTGGGTGTGGGACCTTGCTGTGCACAAATTGATACCTTGCATTACAACAGTGTCTATACTTCAAAAGTACATAATTGGCTGTGAAGCGTTTTGGGACATTCTGAGGTCACTATTTAATGTTAAAAAGATTCAGTAGGTTAGACACAGGGAAACGATTTCCTCTGATGGGGGAATCAAGAACGAGGAGACAAAATCATTTTCAGGATGGCAGGCTGTAACTAATGGGGTACCACAAGGATTGGTGCTTGGGCCTCAGCTATTTACAATCTATATTAATGACTTAGATGAAGGTACTGAGTGTAATCTATCCAAGTTTGCTGTTGGTACAAAGCTAGGTGGGAAAGTAAGCAGTGAGGAGAACACAAAGAGTCTGCAAAGGAATATGGACAGGTTAGGTGAGTGGCAAGAATTGGCAGATGGAGTATAATGTGGGGAAATGTAAGGTTATTCACTTTGGTGGGAAGAATAGAAAAACAGAATATTTTTTAAATGGTGAGAAACTATTAAATGTTGGTGTCCAGAGAGGCTTGGGTGTCCTGGTACAAGAAATACAAAAAGTTAGCATGCAGGTATAGCAGGCAATTAGGAAGACAAATGTTGGCCTTTATTGCAAGGGGGTTGGAGTACAAGAGTAAGGAAGTCTTACTACAATTGTACAGGGTTTGATGAGAACTGCACAGTTTTGGTCTCCTTATCTAAGGAAGGATATACTTGCCTTAGAGGCGGTGCAACGGAGATTCACTAGATTCATTCCTGGGATGAGAGGGTTGTCCTATGAGGCAAGGTTGAGTAGAAGAATGAAAGGTGATCTCATTGAAACATACAAAGTTCTGAGGGGGCTTGACAGGGTAGATGCTGAGAGGTTGTTTCCCCTGGCTGGAGATTCTAGAACAAGAGGACATAGTCGTAGGATAAGGGGTTGGTCATTTAGGACTGAGATGAGGAGGAATTTCTTCACTCAGAGGATTGTGAATCTTTGGAATTCTCTACCCCAGAGTTGTTGAGTATATTCAAGGCGGAGATCGATAGATTTTTGGACTCTAGGGGAATCAAGGGATATGGGGATCAGGCAGGAATGTAGATCAGCCACAATCTTATTGAATGGCGGAGCAGGCTCGAGGGGCCGTATGACTTACTCCTGCTCCTATTTCTTATGTTCTTATGTTCTTATCATCTCTTTTAGTGATTTTGGTTGAGGGATAAATATTGGCCAGGACACCGGGGAGAACGCCCCTGCTTTTCTTCGAATAGTGCCATGGAGTCTTTTACATTCACTTGAGAGGACAGAATGGCCAGGATGTCCTGTGTCCATCAAAGGAAGATAAGTTCCCCAATTTGACAGCTGATGAGGCAGATGAAATGTCATTGCAGACAGAAGCACCAGTTAAATCAACACCAGACAGATCATTACAGGGATCTGTGAGCAATGGTTAATGCATCCTCTCATTACCAATTCAACCATTTTAACAATTTTCCTTGTTCAAAGTGTCATTTCACTCAGTCACATTATGGACATTTGCCTTTGTCTCTCTTGTCAGTAGCAGAATGGGTTTATGCCAAGGACTGTTCAATGAGGAAACACTGTTCATCCAATTGAAACTGATGCCACCAAGATGGCCGGTGGCTTTGCTGGAAAAGCTTGCCCTGATGAAACGGAAGGAAAAATGTAGTCAAATGGCAGAACAGAATGGGTCAGGGGCAGAGAAGACAACAGAGGGATTGAAAGCAGGTGATCAGTATCAGGCGCAAATGCACAACATGACCCACCAGTGGAAAAGCAATGACTGAAGCTGGAAGAGTAGCACGCAAAGCCGGAACAATTGGTGGAAGAGCAGCAACTGGATCAGAGATGCACAAAGGTAACTGGAACAAACTCACAGGGTGTGCGTCTATCTGAACTGCACTCACAAAGAAAACTAAAAACGGGCCCAATGCCTGCGCAGATATTACACCAAACTATCCCAAAAAAAATATTGCATAGACAGTATTATGAGCACAAACATACCTTAATGTTCCCCATGAAATGGCTTTCCTTTCGCTTCCATAGTTAAGTTTGAATTTAGATACTTGTATCGCCTATATATTTGTCCGAGGTCTGGTTTAAATTTTTAGTTGTGACAGTAATTTTAACTCCATCCCTCTCCCTGACCACAGTCAGAGGTTGAACCAGACTGTTCGTAACCTTGGCCTCCTTAGATATGGAGGTGGTGCCAGAGGACTGCAGAATTGCAAATGTTACACCCTTGTTCAAAAAAGGGTGTCAGGATAAACCCAGAAACTATAGGCCAGTCAGTTTAACCACAGTGATGGGGAAACTTTTAGAAATGATAATCCGGGACAGAATTAACAGTCACTTGGACGGGTGTGGATTGATTAGTGAAAGCCAGCACAGATTTGTTAGAGGCATCGGAGCAGGTTTCAAAGGTAGGTGCATTTAGTGTTTTCACTTCCTTGCATGGTTTTTTGTTTAATTTATTTAGCTTCGTTTTCCCTGATTCGGCCCTTCACGCCATGTTTCACCAGGCGTGAATGAAAAGCGGTGGGCAAGCCGCCCAGGTAAGTTAAAAATCTTTCTAATCACTTACTCTGTCACAGGTAAAGTGCCTTAAGTACCTCAATGAGGTACATTTGGCTCTTTAACTGTCATCCCACCGGCTTTAATTGCCGGCAGGACTTCCATTTTCGGGTCGCCCACACGCATACAGGTGGGTCCCTGGGAAACTTGGAAGTCAGTGGGTTGAAGCCGGCTTCCGAACCCGAAGGGATTTACATGATTTTCGGAGCCCCCCCTCCCCCAATGCACCCACATTTGCCTCCCAAAATCAGCCCCTAGGTCTCTGTTGAGATACTATTGGGTCCCTAGCAGTGTGAAAGCTCAAGTGAAGGAGCTTTTTCCCTTCGTTGAGGGTTCTATAACAAGGGGACATAGATTCAAGGTAAAAGGCGGGAGGTTTAGAGGGGATTTGAGAAAGAACTTTTTCACCCAGAGGGTGGTTGGAGTCTGGAACTCACTGCCTGAAAGGGTTGTGGAGGCAGGAACCCTCACAACATTCAAGAAGCATTTGGATGAGCACTTGAAATGCCATAGCATACAAGGCTATGGACCAAATGCTGGAATACGGGATTAGAGTAGACAGGGCTTGATGGCCGGTGCAGACACGATGGGCCGAAGGGCCTCTATCCGTGCTGTATGAATCTATGACTCTATGACTCTATGAAGTCACTCAAAATATCTGACTAAAGCATTGCACACCAAGGGGGCATTTCTGAACTTTTTCTTTAATTTATATTTTTTGGCAACTTATTTAGGTGAGCAATGTCAGTCCTAGGGAATGGGATATTTGGACACCCACCTATAGTAAGCCAGATACAAAGTAATATTCCCCCTGCTCTGCCACACCAATATGCCATGACATAAACCTCAGAAGAGTATAATCTTCTTACCAACATAAATCTTCCTATTTTTCTCATCAGCCATTTTCATGGCATCTCTGAGTAATAATTAGTGACAAATTATGGGCAGTATTACATTGAAGAACCTCTCCCACTAAGAACTGGCTTGAGTGTGTTCCATTCCACAAATAATCCTCAATCAAGAAAGAGAGAAAACATTTGCCCGATCTGTTTGGATTCAACTTGGGTCTGGGAGGTGAAAGGTCCATTGCTTACCTACTGCACCGACCAATCCTGATATATTTGCATTGATAAACAATATTAATTGAGCTGCTACGGTATTGCACATGGACCAAATATAATTGCAGCACTTTTGCTGTAACTGCATTTCATTTTCTGTCCCACTTACTAATTATTTTCATATGTATCTCTCTCGATCTTTCCCTTTGTCTTTCAGTCTTTTTCTCTTCCACTCCATGTGAAAATCACTCACTTTTCTTTTTGTGACCTCTGTATCTCCCTATTTGTGCCCACCTCTTGTTTCCCTTTCTCTCTCAGTAAGTCTCTAAGTCTCTTCTCTGGAATGTCTCATAATCTCTGTGTGGCTCTCACAAATGTTCCTTTACAGATGTACTCAATCTCTACCTTATACCTTTTCTAAAGGTTTGGTGGGAAAGTTATTAAAACCATCAGTTCAATGTTCACAGGTGGTAAAGGAAGCAAATGAAGTGTTTGCATGTATAGCTAAGGGTATGACTTATATGTCTAAAGAGGTGATGTTGAAGTTGCATCTGGCCTTGGTGAGACTACATCTGGAGTGCTGTGTTTTGGTCTCCATACTACTGGAAAGAATTCCTGGAGGGAGTCATGAGGAGGGCTATGAGGCTTTTTGCTTAATTTAGAGGGCTAAATTATGAGGAAAGATTATTGCCCCTGGAACCTCACACTCTATCAAGTCTCATCTCATCCACCTCTTCTCAAGAAGTCTTTACGATTTTCACTGGTATGGAAAGTTTTGATCCAGGAAGCTTCTTCTGTCAGGCATGGGAATTTTAGGATTGGGGAACACAGTTTAAATTAAAGGTGTAAAAAGAAAATAGACAATTTAGGCGACACTTTTTTAGTAAGATGGTAGTAGAATTGTGGAACAGATTACTAGATTACTATGGTCTAATCGGGAGAGGGGCGAGGGTGAGGGTTGGCCGATAGTGGTTCGCAGTTCTTTTGTGGAGCTAGGAGGAAGACTTCTGCTCCTTCCGACTCCTCAAAAAACAACATTTTGGAAGCTTAGGGGCCTTTTTTTAAGTGGCCTTCAGTGGCCGCTTTTTGGGCTGATGGTTAGACTGATCAATACCAGGAAATGCCATTCAAACCTTGCATATTGACAGCTCCAACTAGCGCAAACAAATTTAGAAGACCAGGCCTGAGATGAGCGCATGAGCCTCAGTTCAATATTGAAATGAGGCCTGTGCTATTTTCAAGTGACGAGCAGGCCCACCTAAAAAAAAAGTCCTGACCAATTTAGCAGTGGCCTGAACTCCCGAGCAGGTCTAGCTTGGGCCCCAGCACTGCTAAATTGGTTGGTGTCACTCCTGTTTAAGGCCCACAAAATGGGCGAAATGATGTTAAATTTAGAACCTGATGTGTTTGCTTGCCAGTATTTACATTTTTTTTGATTGGTTGCTATTTAGGTTGTGTGAAATTTGATCGTCAAACTGTTTAATTATGTAAACTTAACATAATTGGACATGTAGAAGATGAATGTTAAAGACACTTTGCAGATAATGAAGTGGAGCATGTAAGACAACTAAAAATAAGGGCACATTTGGGTAATAGTGATCAAAATATAATTAAGTACGGTGTAAGTATAGAAAGCGAAAAAGAGGATAAGAGTTCTTGACTAGAAACAAAAATCACATTTTGGCAAGTTAAAACAGGATCATTGCCAAGATAAAATGGAAGGGAAAACTGGCAAATAGAATTTAGATCTGGATTGGGAACTATTTTAAATAGGAGACAGAAAGGGTGCAAATCAAATATATGTTAGTAAAGAAGAAAGGGAGTATATCAAAAGCTGGCATTCCATGAATGAATAGAGCTATTAGAACAAATTTGAAACTGAAAGAAAATGCACTTATAGAGCAGATAACAAAAATGAAAGCCAGTACAAATATAAATAATATATAGGAAGTCACAAAAGGGAGATTAGAAAGGCTAAGAGGGAATATGAGAAAAAAATTGCAAAAAAAATGAAAGGCAATAAAAAGGCTACTGATGAGTATGATACCAGTAAGAAGATCATTAAGATAGGGTAGGACCACTAAGTGTTGAAGAGGTAAGTTTGTAGTGCAGAGTGAGGGAATGGCAGAGCTACTAAATATGTACTTTGCTTCAGTTTTCAAAGAGGAGGTGATTGTTTGGGATTATAGAACCATCGAAGGTGGGTGTAGGACTGTCAAGCAGAGATTATTAAAGAGAAATAATCATAAAGAATGTATTCAAACTTAAGATAGGCAAACTGACAAAATGGTTTACATTTGAGGATCCTGAGGAAAACTAGGAGACTTTGACTGCAATTTTCCAAAATTCTGTAGAAAGGAAAATTGTGCTACAGGATTGGAAAGTGGCAAATGTGATAACCCTCTTCAAAAAAATAGGCAAGGAGAAGACATGAATTAAAGGCCAATTAGTTCTGCTTCACTTGTTATCAAACTACTAACGTTCATGATATGGGATGAAATTAATAAGCACTTGGAGAAACATGAGTTAATCAAGTCAGTCAGCACAGATTTCTAAAATACAGGTCATACTTGACCAATCTGATAGAATTCTTTGAAGAAACAGAGAAGGTAGAGAAAGGAAACACAGATTGGATTTTCAAAAATCATTTGATAAGGCACCATTTTTGGCAAAGATACTGGCTCATGGATTTAAGGAAATATGGCCATATGGATAACAAGATGGTTCAAGGGCAGAAACAAACACTTCAATACGCAGGTTGGCCTGTCAATCCCCCTTGTCATTTTTGTTAACTATGCCAGCTCTATCCTTTTAATTCCAATTCCCTATCTTTTCTCCATATTCTTTACAATCCTAATTGCATCCATACCATCTGACTTACTGTGAGCAAAACAATGGGAGATCCACTACTATATTTTTATATACATCTTGCATATAGATACACTTCCTGTAAGGGTCACATTTATTTCCTGTAACATTTTACCCTGCACACTTTGTTGATGACATCACTTTTGACTGTCCTCCAAATCATCATGAGCAGTGCCACAGGATATCTGCATCCTATAATAAGCATTAATTACATTACATTACCTATATTGCATGGATTATAAAACCAATAAACATCTGGAGTGCAACCTGTACCAAAAATATGATGTATTGGTAAATGAGCTTCTACCCAGTAAAATTAATTCACATTGTTAAAGACGAGAATCATTAGACTACACAGTACAAAATAGATTATAAAAGAAACACAGTAAATGGTCTGGAAGAGAATGGTAGTGTTAGCATATGAATATAGGAGAGATAGTCCCATCATGGAAAAGCTGCCAAGTTCTTTATTATTTTCTCCCAGGGGGTGGGCCTTTTGTCGTTCCTTGTCCTGTTAGCTTCTGCTCCTTTTATTGTTTCACGATTTCTCCCATAGCCAAATTCTAACTGCTGCTAGATACATTAAGGATACACTACGTGACTCCAGTGAAGCCAGACTGCCTCTTATTTTACATTGCCTATGAAAATGTAAATACATTGTTCCAATAGGTGCTGCTATTTCATTGTAAACACACAAAAGCTTTTGTGTCTAATCGCCTGTGACAGCCGATTGGTCACGCCCCTGATGTACACATTTCTTAAAAAGCCCTCCCCCTCACATTTATATTCCTGTAGTTGTGACAATTAACAGATATCTGTGGTTAGTTGGCCAGTACATTAATTACTCAACTGGCGGCGAATTAATGCTGGATGGATTTTTGATATTCACAAGATACTCAGACCACAGAGTTAGTCTGATTGCGCAGTCAAAGCCGCCAAGTTATTATTATAACACACACAGACATGTCTCCATTTAATATGTGAGAAAGAGCCGAAACCAGACAATAAGTCCATTACCTGTCTATTATTTTTTATTAACCAACTCATACAAGCAAGGGCTTGCATGTACCCAATTATTTAATTGCTGTAACCATTGCTTAGCAACTAGAAAATTACACACTAAAAATTAATATTTGATTTTCACCCATTACCAGTCTCTGCTGAATGCAATGACGTATGCAGGGATACAGTTCCTTTGGATGACAGCGGCCCTCCTTTCACCTTGCAACAGAGAGACATTTTTCATGCATGAAGTTAGGCTACGGGTGTCAACTTTGGGAGTCGCCCAAAAGAGCCCAGCCCTGTCTTAATGTAGCATTCTTCTTTCTGGTGCCTACACATGGTTAACTTTTTCAGCCCCTACTCTCTGTCTTCCCTTCTCATCCAGCAGGGCAGGCTAATGCAGGGATTTTATTTGGGAGCCTTCTGCCTGTTACTTTCTAACTTGAATGATTACAACGTGTTTTACACCTTCTATTATCATTGTATCATTGAACTACCAGGGTAGGGGACAAACTAGATGGACCTTGGTCTTTTTTCATCTAGCAATTCTCATGTTATCATATAAAGTTCATATTGTTTTAAAACCCCAAGTCGGACAAAGATTTTTATTTGTTTGTACTTGGGAGCAATGTGAGCTTATCAGATTAATCAAATTAATCAGCTTAATCAAATCAAATACCAGTCAAATATACATTCTAATGGTCACTGCTATGTATTGAGCCATAGGGATAGATTTTGACTTAAATGGGTGATAACGAGTCAGTAGCCTGTTTTACATGTCCCCCGATTATTATTTCTCTTGAAGTCAATGGAAATAAAAATCGGGAGAGATGTAAAACAGGCTGCCGATTCACTATCAGCCATTTTACACTATTGCACAAAATCAAAATCTACCCCTTTTTTTCTCTTTGTTGCCTACCTTGTCTGTCTGATCACATTCATCATTTACTTTAATTAATTTATGAAGCAAGAAAGTCTGGGAAGAAAATGTTAATGCAGGCTGGATAAACTGTGTGCAGTTAAAATGATCATTATTTGCCTCAATTTTCCAGTAGGTTTCAGCTATGAAAGAGTAAATAGTGGGTAATGATTTGTGTCCAAGCCCCAGTAACAGGCCATTAAACACAGATCGAGACAATCTTATCAAATGTTGCTTTTGCAGCCAGGAATTGGCTTGTGACTTTCTGAGTCATTGAACTGCATCAGGGTCACACTAATAGCCCAGAAGCTGTGATGTTAACTGATGTCAACCAGCACAGGGATGTTACAGTTGGCCTCAGTACTCGTCCAATTAGGGAGGTAAAAAATATATCATACAGGGTTCCTGCTCTCAATTCCTATCCAAACACTCTTGATGGAAAGCACAAGTGTGAACGTTCATGAGGTTGGAGCCAAGTCCAACCATGATGCTACCCTGGTTGAATAGTCTGCCAAAACACACTGCCGAACCTCACATATCAAAAATGGCCATTTGACTAAGGTACTGCAGGTCTGCCAGCACCTCTAGACCCCTACCCAGCAACAGTAAGTGCCTTCAGGAGAGTAGAGGAGGAATATTTGGGAGGGAAAATGGCATGAATTGAACTGCTTTACTCTAGGTCGGTCCTTGTATTTTACAAATGACTAGCAGGATGGTTAAGAATAGCATTGCGTTTATATGTAGTGTGACAAGGCTCGTGATTTTCATTGCTCCACCATTGGTGGCCATGCCCAGCTGCATAGGCTCTAAGCTGTGGAATTCCCTCCTTAAATCTCTCGCCCCTCTACCTCTCTCGCCTCCTTTAAGATGCTCCTTAAAACCTACCTCTTTGACCAAGCTGTCGGTCACCTGTCCTAATATCTTCTATGTGGCTCACTGTCAAATTTTGTTTGATATCGTTCCTGTGAAGCGCCTTGGGATGTTTTACTACGTTAAAGGCGCTATATAATTGCACGTTGTTGTTGTTGTTGGGAAGCCTCTTCTGGTCAACAGCCAACACTCACTATTATTAGCTTGACGTGAAGCACCAGGCAGTGTGTGCAAAAACGACGATCAATGGTCACCACAGGTCAGTGATACTTTTTGGCATATAGTGATCAACTAAGTGAACAAAAATGCTATCGTTGGCAAGCTTTTAGGGGCTATGCTGATTTGTCAAAATTTAGCAGCCGTGGGAAGCTTCTGTTTTTTTTCCATCTCTATCTTTAGCTAGTTGCCACATTCTAAAAAGTAGCTGAAAATCCCAGAGCCTGGGCTGGCCAGCTCTTATGCCCTAGTTTTCTATTAAGTGAAATCATTATTTGCTGTCAACAAATTTTATGGACGTTGACTTATTTTAAATCTGTCTTTTTCAAATAATTTTCTTAAAGACTCTGTGTAAAGTATGAATTGGTAGGAAGCCATAACATTTCTGTGAGCTGTCGACACATGTGACCAGATGAATTGGTGTCACTGATAGAGGATAACTCAGGGTGACCAACAATAGAATCTAACACTCCATACATTACGTTGGAAACAAATGACTAGCAGGATGGTGAAGAATAACATTGCGTTTACACGTAGTGTGACAAGGCTCAAAGATATAAAACGGCTTTTCATTAAAAAGAAAATCCCTATTCTAATGTAGCCTTTTATGAGTGGTAGGGGGGGATGACATAATTGATTAAGGATTTGTCTGATTATAAAACTAGAGTACAGCAGATTAGTGAGATTAGAGAAAATGTGATCTGATTGTTCTAGTTTCTTTGAATGAGCGGACTCCCATAGAGTTGTGTCACGTCACGCAGGCAGCTGCAGTACAAGGAACCAATGCTTCAACATGAGCCAATGCTGTTTAATTAACTAATTAATTGCAAGGAACTGCGGAGTGCTTCTGCTCGAATTGCCACTCCCATGATGTCATGTAAAGATGCTGTATAGAAACCCGAACTGAAATGCATAGTCTGAAGGTTACTGGGAATGAAGGACTAAAAGCATGGATTTACGGGTTCCATTTAACAAGTACTTCTTCAAGTAATGAAAGCATGCATCTTACAATAATACCGAAAAAGCAGTGGTTTAGTACAAATTGATCTATTAATCTAGATACATGGAAAACATTTTTTTTAAAGTCTGACACTTAATGCCCTTTAATGGAGACTTTCAAGGCCAAACCTTTGCACTCTCACTACTGGGAACTGTTGCACTGAATGAAATATTGGCACGGAATTTGCTCTGAAAATAATGGCAATCTTAATAGGGCTCACCGTTAATTCAGTGCAAATGGAAGAGCAACTCCCGGCGAGCGCACATGCGCAGTCAAACACAGAAATCCAGAAGTTGCTCTACCAGATGCCCTCCTCCTCTGAGAGCTGCGCGGGAAGGACAGCTCGCCGGCTGACTCACCGCTCAAATAGTTGCAACGGAGCAAAGTTGTTTTCCTGCCCAGCTGGAAACAAACTATTTTCGCCAGAAAAAGGTACATTCCTTTTTTAAGTCTAACCAAAATTTTAATGGCGTGTTAAGTTTTAATGGCTGTCAGACAACCTCTCTGGCACTGAAAATTTACTTTTGAAGTGTGGAGTCTCAATCCTTCAAAATTTAATTGTTGTTGGACATTTTATAAAAAACAATGTATTCTTATTTTTTTACTTTTTCTTTCTGTCTCTTTTTTCTCAGTCTTTTAATGCAATATTTCTTACCCTCTCTTTAGTTCACTTTCTGTAACTGATTTTATATTGAATTTACTATTCTAACACTTCCTGGTTCCGTGTCTGCACGGCTTGTTAACGATGCTTCAATCTGCTTGGTTCAGGGGATACACAGTTCCTTGTCCCGCTCACAGATGCCCGGGAGAGGACGCTGCAATTTTTTCGGCTCCCCATTGCAGGAAGTTGACACCCAAAATCCCATGGATAGCTTGTGGGTAAGTTTAATCTTACGAGTGGCGGGCACCATTTGTTTGCCGATCAATGCAAAATCTGGGCCCCTATGACTGTGTATCAAAGGAAACTGAATGTACATTAAAAAATAATGAGGACTGTTCAGCTGCATAACAAAGATGTTAGTCTGACATCTAGTTAATTTGTCGAGCCTGCAAGGGCCACAAATGATACACAGCATTGCATTCAAATTAAAGTGGAGTACAAGAAATAAACTCAGGCAAATGAGACTTTGCTTTCAGCTTTCATCTTGTTAAAAAACCATCATCCTTAATGTGGAAACACAGTCGCTGAATCAACAGCATGTGGAGTTACTAAAACTGTGATGTGGCAAGTAAGAGCACTACATCACCGAGTTTTTCAACCACCAGAAGCTAATCATATTTGAGGCCTCTCAACCCCCATCCCTTCACAGGTGGTGAGTTCTTCATCTTAGCTGGATCATGGGGGTGCAACAGCAAGCAATGGCAAGGTGGCTTGTTGATAGGATAGAAGAAAACCAGCAAGTGCAGGGGGTGGGAGAAAGGTGTCCCAACTCAGATCAATCTTCAGCATCACTTGGTTGCTGTGGAGAAGTTTGCATTCTCTCGTTCACCCATGGACCAGGGTGCATTGTCTAAGAGCCTGCAAAGGGGATAAAGGGGATAAAGGCATTTTGGAACTATATGCAAGATCTCCTTTGCATCCAGACTGTCGCACCTGGCATGGGAATGGTTAATGTTGACACTTGTAGCCCAAAGTGGAAAAGTGATCCATTCTCCCAGGACCTAGATCTGGATAGAGTTATATTCAGTTTAGTTTCTCGCTTTCTCTCTTGTGGAGACTTGTCACTTCAGATCTCAACTCTCACCCAGAATTGTTTCATTGATGTAGGTCATGGAGGGCAGCTGCATGCATCCCGGAGCAGCTCCTTTCATTTGCACTGAAGTCTGCACTTCCACTAGTCTCGAGCCCAATCAAGAAACCCCCCGAACTAATGTTCTAAGTTATACTGATGGGGGACCATTTTGTACTGAAAGTATTCCCCTAAGTTTCTCTTCAGCTTTAAGAATTAATGTATGACTGCTTGAACTGGATGGGGGAATTGTGGATAGGCAAGTCATTTGAAGGATAAACCTTCAGATCAAGTTTTTCATTCAGTTTCCTATCCTCAAGTTCCTGGACTAAACAGGAAAAGTCAATTATTACGATTTGATTGCAGATTCAGCCTTTGTATTTGAATGAGAAAACCTCAATTGAACGTGCTCAAGAAACTGTGCTGAATAAAAGCTTTAGCATCAAATAGGATAGTGAGCAAGGAAATGAGAAGCTGATAGTAGAAACAAAAGGGTAGATTTTGATTTTGTGCGATAGTGTAAAACTGGATGATAGCGAATCAGCAGCCTGTTTTACATCTCTCCTGATCTTTATTTCCTTTGACTGCAAGGGAAATAAAAATTGAGAGAGATGTAAAACAGGCTGCCGACTCACTGTCGCCCATTTTACACTATCGCACAAAGTCAAAATCTACCCCAAAGAGTTTCACATTTTCTGACTGGAATTTTTATATAAACATTTCTCATCTTTTGTGAAAAAAGCAAACATTTCTGTCTGGAATATTGTGACTGATTACATTTCGTACCCTTATAATGGGCATTTGGCTTCATTCAAACAATGCTTTCCTGACACAAACAGTAAAGGGCTGAACACTCGGAGACTGCAGTGTTTTTGCTAGTGACACTATGATACATGATAAAGTGTCTTGTGACAAGCAGGTGTTCACAGTGAGCATTGGTCATCTTCTATTGAGTTTGAAAGTGCAATATTCAACCAATTGCAGTACTACATTTTCAAACGCTGTAGTCAAATTGCTTATTGAGGGCTCTTAAAGTGAAGCATCTCCCACTTGTTTTACATACTTCATTCCCAGATATGAAAGGTTACTGACAGATCCAAAAATAAAGCTAGCTGTGAAAATACTGTTGAATATCACTAAGAGGGTTGAAGAGAGAGTGACATGCTTTAAGTTATGAAAAGAGGCTCACAGAACTGAATTAATTTTCATTACAGAAAATAAGATTGAGAGGATATTGAATGCAAGTTTTTAAAAGGCTAAAAGGAATGAATAATGTAGATACAGCCAAATTATTTAATTGTACCGTGAGGGCAGCCTTAGAGATAGAGCACAAAATTAACAAACCTAAAGCAAGATTTGAGATTAGAAGAATCACATGAAGGCACCATATCATGTCCCAAGGATGTCCCAAAGGACACAGTAGCCAATGAAGTACTTTTGAAGTGCAGTCACTGTTATATAGGAAAATGCAGCAGCCAATTTGCAACAGCTAGGTCCCACAAACAGCACATGAATGAATGAGCAGATGATCTGCTTTTGGTGGAGTTGGTTGAGAGAAGAGGCCTGGGCAACAGGAGAAATCCCTGCTTTTCTTCAAACATTGCCATGGAATCTTTTATGCCTATTTGAGCTGGCAGATGGGGCATCTGTTAAACATTCATCCAAAATATGGCACCTCCAACAATGCTGCAACCCCTCAATATCACAGTGAAGTATCAGTCTAGATTACGTGCTCATGAGGCTTGAGAACCCACAACCTTCTAAATCAGAGGCAAGAGCCAAGCTGGCAGCAGAAAAAGTTTTTGCCCCCAACAGAGCAGTGAATGTGAGAAATAGATTCCCAAATAAAGCAGATTATGCTTTTCAGCTAACAGCTTTCAAAATAATTTGGTGGATAAATACCTGTTTAGAAGCAGAATTGAAGGTTCATAGGTAGAAGTGACAAAGTGCTGTGTGGGACATGATGTTTTTGAGCTTTTGAGAACGTGGACAGGTCACATCATGAAAGCGAAGCACATATAATATAGGATTTAAGATTAGAGATATTTTAGAAGTTTGTTCAATTTACCTTTAGATGGGAGGCAAAAGAAACTTTGTAAAGCTTTCCTTAGGAGATTAAAACTGGGGTGGATAGAGTCTATGACAGAATGGATTATCTATGGAAGGAACAGACTAAGTGGCTTGATGGGCAGTGTGGTTGAATATTGTAACAAGCTTTAGGTCTGGTATGAAATTGCATTACATGGATTAATGCAGTCCAGGTTACATTGTGGTCAGATGTGAATTTAGGTTCATGCCTGTAAAGGGAATTAATGGATTCCATCTGATGTGAATTAATGAACAGTTACGTAATCAAAGAGGTAACGTTAAAGCAAACCCATGTGTGTTGCTATCTATTTTTTATGATTAGAATTCTCTTACTTCCACTGTAATGTTGTGGCTTTAATGACATTCTGCTCTTCAGATATATAGCTGCCTTCAGATAAATGGATATGTATCCATAAATATCCATGCTTTAGGATTTATCCCTATTTTCAACATTAACTTTTTTCAAATATTAATATTTAATTCACTGTTCTTATTGGTAAAGCAAAGATGTGAGTTGCTGACTGAAGACAGTGATTTAAAACATTGGCTTTTGCCTAAGATCAGATTTTAAATTTGGCCCAGAAGAATGTTATAGAGGACACTAGTCATTGAGGCAAGAGTTACATGTTTCTCTATCAATCTATTGGCCCAAGATAGACTGGAACTTGTCAGTCAAAGATATGAAAGGGGAACTACAAATAGAGATGAGGAGGTGGTGGGGGAGTGGGAATGAAAATGGTATTATGATTGGTGCAATGGGATCTTCTAAGGTTGAGACCATGCTGAACAGTTACTAATAACTAACAGGTTTAGTCAGAATGTGCAGAAACCTGACTCGTGATGACTCATAATCCAATACCAATCTTGCATTCTTGTGAGTCGATAGAAGTGCAACAAATGCAACCCATCGCCTTGGTTTAATGCTTCTTTTTTTCTAGTTGCTGACATGATCTGTTAGTATAACTCTTACTATAAAAAGCTGAGCAGCTCACTATAGCCAGTCACTCACACATATCTGTTATATACATGGGGCCCAGACTTTTTATTCAGTAAGAGAAATACATGCATATATTTTGTGACCACACTGTGCAGTTGTATCACCCGGTATTTACAAAAGAAAACATTGGCATATTGGGGTTGTCAATAAAGTTGAGCATTCACTGGGAACCATGAACTTATGAGAGGGTCAGGATAGCTTAGCAGCATCCCTGGATTCTCTCAGACTGTCCACCAAGATAAGAATAAGTTAACTTGGAGTGCAGCCACAAGCTGCACATGGATTTTCTTCTGTTTGATTGGAATCCTAAGGGTAAACATAGGGCAATGACCCAATACAATGAGGCCCCTCTCTATGTAGGCACAGCCCTAGACTTTTTTTAAAAATCACAGAGCTCACAGGGTTAATATAAAAATAGGAACAAATAACATCATGCAGTATGTTCACCAAATGTGACCAACCGCCTCACTTGAAACAGGAATGTTCCAGAAGGAGGGCACAGGGGAGATAACTAAATTGGAAAGTTTGAACATAAACCTTTCAGCTTTAATGTCACTGACATTAAAGTCAGTACTTTTACGTTAACCAAAGATGCACTTTCTACTGTCCTATTTTTAAAAAACACTAGGAGCGATTTTGTGATCCGGGCTGAGTGTCTCTTTCGGGACATTGCGAGTGCACAGCTCATGAGTACAATCAATGGACAGGAAATCAGTGGCTGCATGACCCAGTCCCTGCAACCAAAGGCACAAGGATGTTGGAGAATCACTTCGGGTAGGGCTATGGCAGGGCATTTTGTTATCTTTCTTTTATTCATTCTTGGGATGTGGGTGTTGCTAGCAAGGCTGGCATTTGTTGCCCAATCCTCGTTGCCCTGAGAAGGTGGTAGTGGCTTCCCTTCTTGAACCAGAAGTGGTTTGATACAACTGAGTGGCTTGTGTGGCAATTTCAGAGGGCAGAGGACAGTTAAATATCAACCACATTGGAGTTGTTGACTAATCATAGCAATCAATCTCTATCAATTAGAGATCTCTATCAATCAACCTACCCTTTACAATGGATGAGAGGGCCACCCGTACCCATCAAACACAAGTACTCTTGATGCTGGTATAAAATGGGAAAAGAGCTAGTTTTTTGGTATGGATAATTTGCATATTATGAATATTTTTCTCTTATTCGTTCATGGGATGTGGATGTCGTTGGCGAGGCCAGCATTTATTGCCCATCCCTAATTGCCCTTGAGAAGGTGGTGGTGAGCTGCCTTCTTGAACCGCTGCAGTCCGTGTGGTGAACCTTCTCCCACAGTGCTGTAAGGAAGGGAGCTCCAGGATTTTGACCCAGCGACGATGAAGGAACGGCGATATATTTCCAAGTCGGGATGGTGTGTGACTTGGAGGGGAACGTGCAGGTGGTGTTGTTCCCATGTGCCTGCTGCTCTTGTCCTTCTAGGTGGTAGAGGTCACGGGTTTTGGAGGTGCTGTCGAAGAAGCCTTGGCGAGTTGCTGCAGTGCATCCTGTGGATGGTACACACTGCAGTCACAGTGCACCAGTGGTGAAGGGAGTGAATGTTTAGGGTGGTGGATGGTGTGCCAATCAAGCGGGCTGCTTTGTCCTGGATGGTGTCGAGCTTCTTGAGTGTTGTTGGAGCTGCACTCATCCAGGCAAGTGGAGAGTATTCCATCACACTCCTAACTTGTGCCTTGTAGATGGTGGAAAGGCTTTGGGGAGTCAGGAGGTCAAGAGATATAGGAATTGCTGGATAAAAAGTCCATTTAGTTCACCTTCAACCATCCTGATAGTTGCATGATACAATAATAATGGAGTTGTTAACTAATCGTAGCAATCAATCTCTATCAATTAGTCTACAATACACCCAGATATGATGCGCGGAAAACCCCATTGGTGGAGAGCTTTGGGAACCATAGGTCTACGGTCACTTTTTTCCTCCAATGCATGCTACACTTATCACATTTCATGTCTCAAATTGCTCATATACTGTATCTGGAAATGTTACCTTTTGCTCTATGTTATGTCCTACTAAATAATAAATTTCAGCACATCTTTAAGCACACCAAATGCAGCCAGATCTTCTTGCTGAAAACTCTTGGGGACCAGCAAAGTAGCTTATTTCCTGTTACCAAAGTGACAGAGAGAGAGTTTGATCATAAGACTACTAAAATTATATAACAGAAGTTTTTACATTGCTGCATACCACTGCCGCAGCGATTGCCTTTATGATCAAAATCAACGAGTTTCAGAATTTATTGAGAAATTAGGACATTTATCAATAAATTCTTCCATTTTTTTAATGAAAAGAAAGAACTTTCATTTATATGGCGCCTTTCACAACCTCAGAACGTCCCAAAGCATTTTACAGCCAATTAGGTACTTTTGAAGTATAGTTACTGTTGTAATGGGGAAACAAGGCAGCCAATTTACACACAGCAAGGTCCCACAAATAGCAATAAGATAAATAACCAGATAATCTGTTTTTAGTGGTGTTGGTTGAGGGATAAATATTTGTCAGGATACCAGGAGAACTCGCCTGTTCTTCTTCGCACTGTGCTATGGGATCTTTTACACCCACCTGAGAGGGTAAACGAGGCCTTGGTTTAACTTCTCATCTAAAAGATGGATGAAAAATGAAAAAGTGAAAAGAAAAACACTTCAACAAGGATGTTGCATTGGACGCTTTCTCCTGTAAGCATGTGTGATTTCCTTGGCAGAAGACAGTTATTCTCATCAAGATTTGAGCTTCTTTTAACTGTAATGGATTGTCCACCATCATGGGTGGAAAGATTTCTTATTTATCTTCTTTATTAATGCTGGGGAATGGAGCATTAACAGATCAGGTAAATGGCCAGATGAAGAGTAAAACTCTGCCCCATTCCATTATCCCTATCATAATGCAACATTTTGATACCCCACATCAACCATCTTAATAGTCTGATTATACCAGATAGTAGGATTTTATACCATGGTCCCATATCCACTAATGACTGGGTTGAGGTTGCCCAAGGTCATTGAATGCAGGGCTCTTACAATCAACAATTAGAGGCAAATTTCATCCATTCGGTCTTGGGTGGATTCAAATCCAGGTCGCAGAGGTGAAAGATAGTGTGCTAACCCACAATGGCACCCAGTCCACAAAAAAAAATCATTATAATGAGAGGTTTGTTTTAACAAAGTCTGAATTAATGAGGTCCCGCCGTAGCTAGACACTTACAGAGGATCATTCAACCAGACTCCAAACGGAACACTAGGAGGGCCACAAGTTCCTGATTCCCAATAGCCTACACAATATATTTCTGATTAGTATTGTAGAACCCTCTCTTAATTGGAATACCCCCTGGCAAATTAAGCAAACACTATAGAATGTATAGAGAATGAACTTATGCCTGAGCAAACATTCCCTTTAAGTCGACGTTCCATTATCGGACTTAAGTAAGCATTTAATGAGTAGGTTACCTAGTCCACGTTACTTCAAAATGACCATACACAATTTTTACAGCCACGAGCTTACCCTAATTTAATTAATTCTATGTTAATTCATTCCTTTCAAAGTATCTGGATGGCTGTCTGATTCTGAAAATAATTATAAGTTATAAGGAGAGCTGTGGCCATGCATGTAGGGTCTATCAAGTGCTCTGTAGAGCACTATAACTCCATTCCTGTTGATAGCATGGGAATATTGGTTTTGGAATACAACCGGTCTAGATTAAATAATGATAATAATGTATATTATAATGTTAGATTGATATCCTGGAGATGTTGCTCAATGGTTGCTGTGTGTCAGGGAGGAGCTTCACGCTGTGTTTTTTCTTCGAGGTTTTGCCTTTGTCTATTTTACTTCCCTCAGGAGACCGAGTAAATTGGAGAAAGTCCACGATGCTGACGATTGTACTTAATCCATTGGCAGGAGTTGGCTCAATGAGCTGAGCAGCCTTTCCTGCTTCCGTACACCCTACTATTCTTATACAACGGAAGAATGTTATTGTATCTATTGATTTTCAGCGAGGTTCCTTGAGACTTCAACAAGGGCTGGGAAGACATGTCTGAGACTTGCACTATCATTGAGAGAAAAATATTTATGACTATTTATTTGAACAGTATGTGATTCTGTTTAGGAGTAATATTATTTCCCCTGGATATGCAAGGTGCCAAATAACTTTGCCACACAATGAAATGCTTGTCTTATTATCTGCCATCTTTATTCTAAATAGCACTCATGCCCCAATGCCACCAACTTCAATTCAAAACCTTCAAACATGTGGGTCTTACTCCTGTAAGGAGATAACTTTATTTAAATCCTAAGCGTTGTATCTAATTAATTCTCCAGGTTTTTGCAAAAGTCAGAAGGAATAAGGAACGTTACAATTTAGATTGCAGCATGCACAATAACGCCCACCTTTACACTGTCACAGCTTTCCTGCTTCATTGATTAGTTCAGCAGTAGCTTGACCAGTAGAAAATTGAAGAGGATCTTGCTGGTGCTGTAAACTGACACATCTCCTGCGACAAACGATCCCTGTTAAAGTCTGAATTGCAGCACTTGTCAGTTTTGAGTGAGCCAAGTGATAGATGACCTAATAGCTGGCTGTCAGATAAGTCTTGATTCACCAATGATGCGTATTACATTGTAACAAATAGCCCACATCGCAAATGATATACAGCCGGGGCTGGAATTTTTTTATATACATACAAGTTTGCTTTTTCTGATTCACATGGAAATAATATTGAAGAAAAATAGCGACAGCGGTTATGAAGTGATACCACCTGGTAATTTTTAGATCTATTAAATTTCTAAGCATGAAGCACAATTCCAAAAATGTATGCTTTTAATGGATGACATTAGAGGTATTTAGAGATTTTACAGCAGAATAAATCCAGTTCTCTTCTTATTTTAATCCCAAAACTGTCATTCCAACACTATCTTAAATCTTTCAATATCAAATCTCATTAAATCCTACTTTATCTGCAAAGTTTATGAAGAAAAAATACTGCTTATTAAGTTCTATTGTCCATGCATAAAAATACTCAGGCAAGAGATGATCAATCTATAGGAGTTATAAACGTTTTACTCCTACTCTTTTATTAGCATACCAGATAACATTACTGTAGAGATTACGTATTTGCAAATAATATTAGCTATGAAACTGCAACAATAAATTAAATTCAGTGGCCTAGAAATGCGTTGGTGCTGCATCCATTTTACAGTGCGATCCCCTAATGCCTGCTTCGTTGCTCGTTTACCTATCCTAGTGTACCTATGAAGTGTATCCCCAGTGGCTACAGCTTGGGATGTGGAAGGCTGCTGAGCTTCCATTGAGGACATTTCAGATGGCCATGGTGGGCAACCTCGAGCAGCTCTGGAACTTGAGGGCTCGGCTGCAGCATCTCGGCATAGGTCAGCGCAGTCTGGCCCATCTGGCTGTGTGGCACTAACAAGGTAGAGTGGGTGGCAGAGAAGCAGGCATACTGTCATCTGAGAGAGGACAGCAAATGCCTTTCCCATGGAACCAAAACCACTCTCCTGGGAATGAACCTCAGCACTCCTATGCACGAGAACAGAGAGCAGGAATGATGTGATGCTCTGGATGCCCCTGTCAACATTGGTCCCCTGATCCAAGAAGGGAGCCGTCTGAGCTTCCTTGGCAGCACGTGAACTGCCATGGAAGCTGTCGGAGCTGTCAGCAGAGGCTGCATCATGATGGGCGCCACGGTCGTCTTGATGGAGCGGACCGCTTGGTCCATGATGGACAGAATGGTCTCCATGCTCTGTGCGAAATCTTGATAAAAGTTGGGGCTGAACTCCCCTATGCTCTGTGATATTATGAGCAAGCTCGCTGGCAGACTGCCCAATACGCCTCGCATGTGCTGGTGTATGCCTATCAGATTTCTTCGGTAGCCTAGACCCTCAAGGTCCACATCTGAGTCCTCTGCACCAAAGTCCTCAGGCGAGCTGGCACCAGTGGTGTCCTACCCCCTGCCCTAGCTGCTGCACACCTGTGCCGGTGATTCACCACATGAAGACCCCTCCACTCGCCTAGCTACTAAAGCACGTGTGGTGCCAATCTCTGAGCTGGTGCTTGCTAGGGTCAGATCGAGTGACGAAGCACCTTCATAAAAACACACTCACAGTATACACGAACACTATGTACATGCACACACGCTATACACATACACACAATAAACACGGTATACACATACACACTAGGCACACAAACTATACACACAAACACATTATTCACACACACACACTATACACATACATATTATACACACTACTATGAACACTACTTACACATACACTATGCACATTATGTACACATGCACATTATGCACACATACACTACACTGGATAACAGACAGGAAACAGAGAGTAGGAATAAATGGGTCTTTCTCGGGGTGGCAGGCAGTGACGAGTGGGGTGCCGCAGGGATCAGATTGGGCCCAAGCTATTCACAATGTATATCAATGATTTGGAACCAAATGTAATATTTCCAAGTTTGCTGACGACACAAAACTAGGTGCGATTGTGAGTTGTGAGGAGGATGCAAGGAGGCGTCAAGGAGATTTAGACAAGTTGAGTGAGTGGGCAAATACATGGCAGATGCAGTATAACATGGATGAATGTGAAGTTATCCAATTCGGAAGGAAAAACAGAAAGACAGAGTATTATTTAAATAGCGATAGATTGGGAAATGTTGATGTACAAAGGGACCTGGGTGTCCTTGTACACCAGTCACTGAAAGCAAACATGCAGCTGCAGCAAGCAGTTAGGAAGGCAAATGGTACGTTGGCCTTCATTGCAAGAGGAGATGAGTCCAGGATCAAGGATGTCTTACTGCAGTTAGAAACAGGGCCTCGGTGAGACCGCACCTGAAGTATTGTGTGCAGTTTTGGTCTCCTTACCTAAGAAAGGATATACTTGCCATAGAGGGAGTGCAGCGAAGGTTTACCAGACTGATTCCTGGAATGGCAGGACTGTCGTATGAGGAGAGATTGGGTCGACCAGACCTGTATTCACTAGAGATTAGAAGAATGAGAGGGGATCTCATTGAAACATATAAAATTCTGACAGGACTAGACAGAGTGGATTCAGGGAGGATGTTTCCCCTGGCTGGGGAGGTCTAAAACAAGGGGTCACAGTCTCAGGATACGGGATAGGACATTTAGGACTGAGATGAGGAGAAATTTCTTCATTCAGAGGGTGGTGAACCTGTGGAATTTGAGCAGGAGTAGGCCATTTGCCCCTTTGAGCCTGTTCCGCCATTCAATATGATCATGGCTGATCCTCTATCTCAATACCATATTGCCACTCTCTCCTCATACCCCTTGATGCCTTTTGTGTCTAGAAATCTATCTAGCTCCATCTTAAATATATTCAGTGACTTGGCCTCCACAGCCTTCTGTGGTAGAAATGCCAGTATATTACCCCCAATCCCATGTGCTTTAATTTTGCACACTAACCTCTTATGTGGGACTTTATCAAAGGCCTTCTGAAAATCCAAATAAACCACACCCACTGGTTCTCCCTTATCTATTCTACCAGTTACATCCTCAAAAAACTCCAGTAGGTTTGTCAAACATGATTTCCCTTTCATAAATCCATGTTGACTTTGTCTAATCCCGTTGATATTTTCTAAATGTCCTGTTATCACATCCTTTAGACTCACCCCAATAGACTTTAGCATTTTCCCTACTACTGATGTTAGGCTAACCAATCTGTAGTTCCCTGTTTTCTCTCTCTCTCCTTTTTTAAATAGTGGGGTTACATTTGCCACCTTCCAATCTGCAGGAACTGTTCCACAATCTATAGAATTTTGGAAGATGACAACTAATGCATCCATTATTTCCATGGCTACCTCTTTTAGTACTCTGGGATGCAGATTATCAGGCCCTGGGGATTTATCGGCTTTCAGTCCCATTAATTTCTCCAGCACTATTTTTTTATTAATACTAATTTTTTTAATTCCTCCTTCTCACTAGTCCCTTGGTTCCCTAGCATTTCTGGGAAGTTATTTGTGTCCTCTTCCGTGAAGACAGAACCAAAGTATTTGTTTAATTGCTCTGCCATTTCCCTGTCCTCATTATAAATTCTCCCGTTTCTGACTGTAAGCGACCTACACTTGTCTTCACTAATCTTTTTCTTTTTACGTACTTGTAGAATCTTTTACAGTCCACTTTTATGTTCCTTGCAAGTTTACTCTCATATTCTATTTTTCCCCTCTTAATCAATCTCTTGGTCCTTTTTTGCTGAATTCTAAACTGTTCCCAATCCTCAGGCTTGCTACTTTTTCTGGCAACTTTATATGACTCCTCTTTGGATCTAATACTATTCTTAATTTCTTTTGTTAGCCATGGTTGGGCCGCTTTTCCTTTTGTGTTTTTGCACCAGAAAGGAATGTATAATTGTTGCAATTCATGCATTCGTTCCTTAAATGTTAGCCATTGCCTATCCACCGTCATGCCTTTTAATGAAACTCCCCAATCTATCATAGCCAACTCACTCCTCATACCTTTGTAGTTTCCTTTGTTTAGATTTAGGACACTAGTTTTGAATTGGACTACTTCACTTTCCATCTTAATGAAGAATTCTATCATGTTATGGTCACTCTTCACTAAAGGATCCCACACAACAAGATTATTAATTAACCCATTCTCATTGCACAATACCCAATCTAGGATAGCCTGTTCCCTGGTTGGCTCCTCAACGTACTGGTCTAAAAAACCATCTCGTACATAATCCAGGAATTCATCCTCCACAGTATTATTGCAGATTAAATTCACCCATGATTACTGTACTACCCTTGTTACATGCATCTCTAATTTCCTGTTTGATCCCATCCCCTACATTACCACTACTGTTTGGAGGCTTATAAACAACTGCCACCAGTGTTTTCTGCCCCTTGGTGCTTTGTAACTCCACCCAGACTGATTCTACATCTTGATTTTCTGAGCCAATATCCTTTCTCACTATTGCTCTGATTTCATCCTTTACTAACAATGCCACCCCACCTCCTTTTCCTTTTTGCCTGTCCTTCCTAAATATCGAATACCCTTGGATATTCAGCTCCCAGCCTTGGTCACCCTGCAGCTATGTCTCTGTAATTGCTATTATATCATTTCTGTTTACATCTATTTGCGCTGTTTATTCATTTACCTTATTACGAATGCTTCATGCATTCAGATACAGTGCCGTTAGATTTGTCTTTTTAACGTTTTTAGACACCTTAACATTTTTTAAATACACACTATACACACACTATACACGCACACAGTATGCACACACAAACTATACATACACATTATGCACACAATGACTATGCACACACTATATAAACACACCAACTCTATGCACACACACATTATACACACACTATATGCATAACATACACATATGCACTATACGCACTATATACACGCACACTATGCACACACAAACTATATACACATGCTATAACAACAACAACTTGCATTTACATAGTGCCTTTAACATAGTAAAATGTCCCAAGGCGCTTCACAGGAGCGTTATCAAACAAAATTTCACATAAAGCCACATAAGGAGGGATTAGGACAGATGATCAAAAGCTTGGTCAAAGAGGTAGGTTTTGAGGAGCGTCTTAAAGGAGGAGATAGAGGTAGAGAGGTTTATGAAGGGAATTCCAGAGTTTAGGGCCTAGGCAGCAGAAGGCACGGCCGCCAATGGTGGAACAATTAAAATAGGGGATGCACAAGAGGCAAGAATTGGAGGAGCGCAGAGATCTCGGAGGGTTGTAGGGCTGGAGGAGGTTACAGAGACAGGGAGGGGCGAGGCCATGAAGGGAGTTGAAAACAAGGATGACAATTTTAAAATCGAGATGTTCCCGTACGGGGAGCCAATGTAGGTCAGCGAGCACAGGGGTGATGGTTGAACGGGCAGCAGAGTTTTGGATGAGCTCAAGTTTATGGAGGGTGGAAGGTGGGAAGCCAGCCAGGTGATCGTTGGAATAGTCCAGTTTGAAAGTAACAAAGGCATGGATGAGGGTTTCAGCAGCAGATGAGCTGAGGGAGGGGTGGAGACGGGCGATGTTACAGAGGTGGAAGTATACACACTATGTACACATACAAACAATATACACTCACACACTCTATAGCACACACACCCACTATACACACCCACGATACACACACTCACTACAGACACACTATACACATTATACACACACTATGCACACGTATTATACACACACTATACACAAACACTATATACACATGCTATACGCACTACACAAACTATATATACACACAAGTTCTATGCTCACACACTACACGTACACTATACACGCACTCACACATACTATGCACACACTCATTATGCACACACATACATGCACTATGCACATTATATACAAACACTATGCACACACAAATTATATGCACACACTATATACACACAATGCACACACTATACACACACTCTATAGACACATACATTATACACACACACAGGCAATATGCACATACACTATACACACAATATATATACACGCACACACTATATATACATGTGCTATTCACACAAGGAACAGACCAGTTACACAATTAGTGAACTGTTCATGGGAAATGCTACAGTTATGACAACACATATGTTGTAGTGTAAAACAAAATTGAGTGTGCAAGGTCAGTGGACTCAATCTGCAGCGAGTCATAAACATCTTCTAAAGATTTCTGTTCTCAAAATAGGCCTATTATAATCGTGTATGAAAAGTTATTGATGGGCCATAATTTGCTGTAGCAGGGCATCTAACAGCATCTGCCGTTGTTAGACTTGCCCTTGCATGTTTAGGTTTTTTAATTTTTTGCATGGCAAATTGCTGAAAGTGTGAGCTGATAAAGTTGCAGCGAGGGAAACAGGGCATCTGGAACCTGAGTAAACAGGGCAAGCAACTCTTTACTCTTTACTACATCTCCTTAACCAATCAGATTGAAGGATTGAGAAATTAACAGCGCAAGGACTGAGAAGGAAGTGTAAATTAGAGTGGGTGAATTCAATGTCAAATCAGGTACAGAAAGAGAAATAAAGAGAGGGAAAGAAAGATTGGAGTGAGAGAGAGAGAAAAAGAGACAGAAAGGAAAAGTGAAATAAATTAAAAATTTAAATTTGACATTTTTAAAATCTCTATCAACAATTAAAACCTGAAGGAATGAGACTCCACACTTGTAATAGTTCATTTTCAGTACCAGAAAGGTTGACTGGCAGTAATTAACACTTATCACGTCATTAAAAGGGTACTTAGACTGAAATGACAAGACTTAAATTTCTATGGCGAGTTTAGTTCACATCTACCGTGCAAATACAGGAACTTCACGCAATTCAATGCATTTCAATGGTGAGGCAGTGAGATGTAATTTTCGCGACGCTAACAGTGGAGCTGCACAACTCGGACAGCAACTTTTGGATATTCACGTTTAACCGCTTATCTGCCCCTCACCTGAAGTTGCTGTACCATTTATGCAGAAATAACAGCAAGCGCCATTAGTCTCACAGTTATTCTGACAGCACAATATGGGCCATTTTGATTTGCTCAAAGATGCTGCAAAGTTCGTTCATCTTTCAGCGTGTTTGTTTTAGGTTTAAAAACAGCATGGGCTTAACTGAATCCTGATGAACACATAGCTGCTTGAACGAGGAATGTTACACTTGGACCAGAATTTTATGAAGTGTAGATAAAAATAAGTCTAATTGTGAACCTTTGCCCAGACGCATTGAATTATTTATTCAGTAACTCAATCTAAACAAACCCACATTGAAACCGCTCAACATAAAACTAGCAGAAAATGTGGACAAGTGTAAAGTACTGAAAAGAGGAAAGTAAAATAAGCAACACATGTACAACAACAACAACTTGAAATTATTTGGCGTCTTTAACGTAGTAAAACTTCCCAAGGCTCTTCACAGGAATGTTATCAAACAAAAATTGACACCGAGCAACAGGAGACAGGTGATCAAAATCTTGGTCAAAGTGGTAGGTTTTAAGCCGCCTCTTAAAGGAGGAGAGGTGGAAAGGTGAAGAGATTTGGCAGGGAATTCCAGAGTTTAGGGCTAAGGCAGCTGAAGGCCGTCAATGGTGGGGCAAAGGAAGTAAATGATGCACATGAGGCCAGAGTTAGAGTAACACAGAGTTCTTGGAGGGTTCTATGGCTGGAGGAGGTTACATAGATAGGGATGGGTGAGGCAATAGAAGGATTTAAACACAAGGATGAGAGGTGTTGGTGGACCGGGAGCCAACGTAGGTCAGCGAGCACAGGGGTGATGGGTAAACAGAGATGATATCCCTGAATGGTGTTGAAATAGCTAAGGGTGAAGTTCAAGAGGACCTTGGAGTCTTAGTAGGCTCAATGTTAGATTTGTCCAACCAATGCAGAGCAGCAACCAATAAAACTGATAGATTATGAACTACATAGACAAAACTGTAGAACACAGGCAAAGAGGTTGATCTCTAGTGTCATCAATCTAAGTTATGAGGAAAGACCGGAGAGGGTCAGACTTTTCAGCCTGGAAAGGAGAAAAGTAAATCAAAAGCAAAATACTGCAGATGCTGGAAATCTGAAATAAAAACAGAAAATGCTGGAAATACTCAGCAAGTCAGGCAGCATCTGTGGAAAAACAAACAGAGTTAACGATTCAGGTCAATGGCCTTTTGTCAGAACTGGAAGAAGTTGAAGATTTAATAGTTTTAAGCAAGTATAGAACCAGGGAAGCGGGGAAGGAAGGAGAGGGGGGGAAAGAACAAAAGGGAAGGTCTGTGATAGGGTGGAGGGCAGGAGTGATTAAATGACAAAAAGGATGATGGTGCAAGGCAAGGAGGGTGGTAATGGGACAAGTAAAGAAACAAAAGTTGGGTCTAGAGGAGCTGTAAATGGCAACAGCAGAACCATTACCAGCACCTGCTGTCCGAAAAAATGGGAGCAGTGGTTATGATCTGAAGTTATTGAAATCAATGTTGAGTCTAGAAGGTTGTAAAGTGCCTAATCGAAAGATGAGGTGCAGTTCCTCGAGCTTCCATTGAGCTTCATTGGAACAGTGTAAGAGGCCGAGGATGGAGAAGTCAGAGTGGGAGTGAGACGGAGAATTAAAATGGCAAGCGACCGAAAGGTCAGGGTCACACTTGCAGATACCCAACCTGCGTTTGGTCTCCCCAATGCAGAGGAGACCATATCATGAGCAGTGAATACAGTATACTAAATTGAAAAAAGTACAACTAAATCGCTGTTTGACCTGGAATGAGTGTTTAGGGCTCTGGACGGTGGGAAGGGAGGATGTGAAAGGGCAGGTTTTGCATCTCCTGCGCTCGCTCGGGAAGGTGCCTTGGGGAGGAAAGCAGGTGTTGGGGGTGATGGAAGAGTGGACCAGAGTGTCATGGAGGGAATGGTCCCTTCAGAATGCTGAAAGGGGAGGGAGGGAGGGGAAGATGTGTTTGGTGGTGGCATCGCGCTGGAGGTGACGGAAATGGCGGAGGATGAATGTGGAGGCTGGTGGGGTGGAAGACGAGGACAAGGGGGATTCTATCATGGTTCTGGGAGCGAGGGGAAGGAGAAAGGTAGAAATTGGTTACAGCCCATTTTCGGGTGAATGGCCAACCGTGCGTAGACAATGCACACCTATCCAGGAGGCACGGGTCTCACCCGAAATTGGACGTCGGGCCTCATTTCAATCATTTGGGCGAGTTGCCAGTGCCTGTCATGCTTCCTGTGGCAGCACGCCCATTTTAGAGTATGAATTTCGGGCTGTTGCCTCGTCAGTAGCGGCCCATAGGCAAGTTGTGTGCACCCCGCTTATATAGATCAATCAGTCTCTCAATCAGTCCACATTACATTATAACCAGGAATAGAATGCATAAATATCCAAAACTTACAGAATACAGATCAACTTGGATCTAATTAGAAAGATATATATTTAATGTGATCTCTAACTAGAAATATATAACCATGTAAATACATCAAATTATTGTATAAATTATTATATGTGTCATATTACTTGTTGTATTAGTAGGAGATATTGTTTGTCTGAAATCTGTCATTTCATTGTTTCATACGTTCCCCCTCCAGTGTATCTAATCTCACCGTTTATCTGTCTGATATGTATTGTTTGTACGGTACATTGTTTACCAATATTACTGCTGCTCTGCCCTTAATTGTATTAGTCACTGGCCGCTGCTGCTTCTAGTGTACCGCTTCTACTCACGCATAAGGTGACCTGCAGATTAAATTACCCCATTTTACACCCAAAGTATCCATGGCCCAATTGTAAGTCAATGGTCAATATTCCAGATGTCACTGACTGCCCAAGTTTACACACAATTTCCTCTGTACTGGCAGTTGATGTCATTTTTATCTCTTTTCAATGCAATAATCAGCACCCACCACTGCTTTCAAACAGAACCCAACCTGTCATGCATCCATCGCACTCCACCACAGGTAAAACTCACTGTAGTCTGTTAACTTTGAATTAAGAACTGGATCAGAGGCCTGAAGCCTGCCCCTCCCATCAGGAACAATTTTTGTAGAGGATTTCTTCAACAGGTTTTAGGCTCCTCATTAACTATTTAAGGGGCCCAATGCTTGTGTTAGGTGCCCGCTCGGGACGCCTAAAACATGGTCCCCACGAATTTAGCAGTGGGAGCAATGCCTATGCAGATTGGGCACAGGCCATCCCACTGCTAAATTGATATTCTTTGGGTCCATTTTATGCCCCCAAAAGTGCGCAACGCATACCAATTTCTATCCCTTTATTCAGCTCTTCATATGGGGGAGCATATGGGCAATTCTGGTTATTCAATGGTCAGATTTCAGTTTCTGTGGAGTCGCATTACTGTTGATAATTTCATGTTAGTATCTCATTTCAGCCAAGCTACACTTCAATTTATGAGGTAAGATTTCAGGGATGTACAGTATTGTGTAATAGTAACTGTGATGCAGAAGAGAAAAGAGAGTCACTTTTAAATCTGCAAAAGGATATAGACAGGTGGACAAGAAGGTGGCAGATGGAGTATAATGTGGGGAAATGTGAGGTTATTCACTTTGGTGGGAAGAATAGAAAAACAGAATATTTTTTAAACAGTGATAAACTATTAAATGTTGGTGTTAAAAAGATTTGGGTGTCCTCGTACAAGAAACACAAAAAGTTAGCCCCCAGGTATAGCAAGCAGTTAGGAAGGCAAATGATACGTTGGCCTTTTTTGCAAGGAGATTGGAGTACAAAAGTAAGGAAGTCCCACTGCAATTGTACAGGGCTTTGGTGAAACCTCACCTGAAGTACTGTGTACAGTTTTGATCTCCTTATCTAAGGAAGGATATACTTGCCTTAGAGGCAGTGCACCAAAGGTTCGCTAGATTGATTCCTCGAATGAGAGGGTTGTCTTATGAGGAGAGATTGAATAGAATGGGCCTATACTATCTGGAGTTTAGAAGAATGAGAAGTGATCTCATTTAAACATATAAGGTTCTGAGGGGGCTTGATAGGATAGATGCTGAGAGGTTGTTTCCATTAGCTGGAAAGTTTAGAACTAGGGGGCATAGTCGCAGGATAATGGGTCAGCCATTTAGGACTGAGGTGAGAAGGAATTTCTTCACTCAGAGGGTTGTGAATCTTTGGACTTCTCTAACCCAGAGGCCTGTGGATGCGGAGTCGTTGAGTATATTCAAGGCTGAGAAAGATAGATTTTTGGACTGTAGGGGAATCAAGGGATATGGGGATCGGGTGGGAAAGTGGAGGTAAGGTCAAAGATCAGCCATGATCTTATTGAATGGCGAAGAAGGATCGAGGGGCCGTATGGCTTACTCCTGTTCCTATTTCTTATTCTTAAATTGGTGCTGAAGGACAAGTAAGCCATTTGTATTTTTTCTTATTCGTTCATGGGATGTGGGCGTCGCTGCCGAGGCCAGCATTTATTGCCCATCCCTAATTGCACTTGAGAAGGTGGTGAGCTGCCTTCTTGAACCGTGTGGTGAAGATTCTCCCACAATGCTGTTAGGAAGGGAGTTCCAGGATTTTGACCCAGCGACGATGAAGGAACGGCGATATATTTCCAAGTCGGGATGGTGTGTGACTTGGAGGGGAACGTGCAGTGTTGTTCCCATGTGCCTGCTGCCCTTGTCCTTCTAGGTGGTAGAGGTCGTGGGTTTGGGAGGTGCTGTCCAAGGGAAAATAAAGGAGGGTTCAAGATAAGGTGAAACTTAAATAGGGGTGTGCATAGAGAAATTAGCATAAAAAAGATATTCCACAATGCATAAAAGGTTCAATTCTCAAGAATAAAGTGATGAGGATAAAAAGCAACTGAGAAAAAGGAAAGCCAGGATTAGGAATGGTAAATCAAAAGCAAAATACTGCGGATGCTGGGAATCTGAAATCAGTTCATTGACCTGAAACATTAACTCTGTTTCTTTCTCCACTGATGCTGCCTGACTTGTTGAGTATTTCCAGCATTTTCTGTTTTTTTTATGTTAGGACTGGTGAGGTGGTAGTAGGAAAAAAAGGTAGTGAACAATTGAACTGGTTATGGCAAGACTTTGAGTCAGAGGTCAATCAAACGTTGCATTGGTCCTTGAGGAGTTTATTGTGGCAGGTTATGTATGAAGAAAAGATATGGCTTATGAGCTGAACTTGATACTTCATATCAGATTCCACTTTTGAAGAGGATTTCACCATCACATTGTTATGGTGTGTAGCTAAAATTGCTTCATTAGAAATGGATTTAGCTAAGATTAATAGGTTTAATAGGCTTAAGACTGATAGCGCTGCAGGAGCTGATGACATTTATCCCTGTGTTTCAACTGGCATCAGTCTTAAGGTAGCTTGTAACAAAACATATAACAAACTATAACATTTTCAGGCTCAGTAACCCACAAAACACATCCACAAGGAAACAAGATATCAGACAGATTCATCAGTCAGGAATGAAATTGTGCAATGACAGACTTTTAACTGGAAATTTGGGCTAGAAATTCCACCGTGTAGTGCCTGTTTTTCAGGTGTTATGTGGACACCTGAGGTCTCAAAATGGTGTCTGGAATGCACGCGCACACTTCTAGCGTGACATGCGTCGGAAGCCATCTTGGTAAAGGGGTTCGCGCAGGTGCGGATTACGAACGCCCGCAGCATGTAAAGTAAGGAGAATATGCATTAGATCAGTGTACAATGCTGATTTAAAGAGATAAATACCATTTTGCACTCAATGCTCCAGCCAACGCATTGTCTTAACCATGACCAGCTGAACATGTCGTAGACGGCCTGGAGGACCCACCACCAGCACCATTTAAAGGGACCATGCAGGATTTACAGGTTAGTTGCTGGATTATCGCTTCAGGCTGCTGATGCATTTGTACCTGTTTTTGGAGGTCTCCTATATTTTAATACTACGACTAGGGGACATAGCTTAACATTTAGAACCAGGATTTGGAGGAGTGAATTTAGGAAACGCTTCTACACGCAAAAGTTGGTAGAAGTTTGGAACGCTCTTCTGCAAACGGCAGTTGATGCTAGCTCAATTGTTAATTTTAAATCTGAGATCGATAGATTTCTGTGAACCAAGGGTATTAAGGGATATGAGGCTGAGGCGGGTATATGGAGTTAGGTCACAGATTAACCATGATCTCATTGAATGGCAGAACAGGCTCGAGGGACTAAATGCCTCTGCCACTTGCTGCCTCCTGCTATGTGCCATCTTCTCCTGCAAGAATGCAGGATGTGTGTCGGTGAGTGTCCTGCAGGATATGTGGGTGATGTGCCTGACATGGTTGAATAGCTGCCTGTGTGTGTGACCTGTGAGTTGTGATGTGGGGTTGCAACCGTGGTTATGTGTGATGGTGAGAGGAAGCATCTGATTGGAAGAGTTGAGTACTGATTGAAAGAGTTTGTTGGTAGATGGGTGATGGGGGGGTGTAGTGCGTGGAGCAGTGGATGCGGCTAGTGGTGCAGTTGGTAGGAGGCGCCACTTGACAGTTGACCTCACTCACCTTGACCACTCATGTCAAAGCATTGAACTTCTTCCTGCACTGCATCCATGTTCGTGGTGCTATGCGCCTGGCATTGACTTCGTCCCCTACTGCCTCTTGAACATATGTCTGGAGGGCCTCTTGCCCCCCTGAGGATATAGGATGCCTCTCCTTCTGTCCACATCTTGCACCAAGGCCTCTTGTGCATCATCAGAAAACCTTGCTGCACGGTCTCTCACAGGCATGGTACAAACTCAGATCGGCAGATTGGTGAGGTCTGGCGTGCAGATTGGTGGATGTGGGATTTAGTAGTATGCAACCTTTATTCAATGTTTTAACATAACTCAACAGTTTGTAAACATAGAGATGGGACCTGCATCTGTGTTTTACATGTGCGATGTCTGATCTCCATTCAGACTCTGTGTGGACCCATATCTTATATTTTGCACATAAGAGGTCCAGGCTGCCTTTAAGAAGTGCGAGCAACTCACACAATATCCCGCGTGAGTTGCTCGCACCTTTCAAAGTAGCCTGCACCTCTTATGTGCAAAATATAAGATAAGGATCCATACGGAGTCTGAATGGAGATCAGACAACATCTCTGAAGAAAGCCATCAGGCAGAAAGCAAATACATCAGATATGATCTTGATCAGCTGTATTAATACCTGGTGATTAGACTCCTTAGTGATTATGCCACAAATGTTAATCGTTCATATTATTCCGTCATCAAGATTTGTGTGAGGGTCAGGTCTGTAGACGATGCACGATTGCTTCAGGTGGATCTTGATGTGTTGGGAGACTGGGCTCATGACTGGGCAAGTGATATTTAATTTGGGGAAGTGCAGTGTTATGCATGTAGGCAGGACAAATGTTCAACATACAAACACCCTTCAGGGAAGAGCAATAAAGCAGGTGGAGAAAGAAAGAGATCTGGGCGTTCCAGTGCATAAGTCTCTAAAGATTCATGCGCAATGCTGTGAAGCGATAGCGAGAGCAAATAAGGTGCTGCAGTGCATTTTTTGGACAATTGACTGCAAGACAAAGCTATTTTGTCCTTGTACAAGACCTTAGTCAGGCCTCAGTTTGAATACTGTGTACAGTTTAGGTCTCCTCACATGGTGGGTGATATTGAGGCTTTGGAAAGGGAGTAGAGGAGGGCCACTAGACTAATTCCCAGCTTAAAGCACCTTAGTCTTCAAGATAGACTAAAAGAGCTGGGACTCTACACTTTAGAGAAAAATAGACCTAGGGCTGATCTGATTGAGGTTTTTAAGATGATGAAAGGAATAGATTGTGTTCCAGTTGACAGTTTGTTCTAATTAAATACGTTAGGGAGGATCAGGAGTCACAATTTTAAGTTGGTTAGATGTCAGGAGGTGGTTCTTTTCCCAGAGAATAGTGGACCTCTGGAACAGGCGGCCAGCTCGTGAGGTGGACGCCGATTCACTGAATTCTTTCAAGCAAGAGTTGGACCTGATTCTGGCTGGGGTGAAGATTACCTCTTACAAAAGGTAGGTAATATAATGCATAGAATTATCAGGGACAGAGTGATCTCCTGGACTAGTTTCAATCGCCAAAGGGGTCGGAGAGGAATTTCCCAGATATTTTCCCCAAACTAGCCTGGGTTTTTATTTGGTTTTACGCCTCTTCTGGGAGATCACATGGTGTGGGGTGGGGAGTGTATATGTTGTGATACACAAGGTATGATGTCTGTGTGGGACAGGCTGGATGGACCAGAGGATTGTTTCCTGTCCGTCATTGTTCGTATGTTCGTATGTATCACTCATCGATAATCTGCAGCTCACTGACTGTTACTGTCCACTAGGATGCCCAATGCCAGTGTAAGACACAAAATGGAATAAAAACACCCCAACTATCTCCACAATACATATTATTAAAAAACAGTGAACATGTGGGAGTAATTCCAAGGCTATGATCCTATCACAGGTGCAGATGTCTGTTGTAAACCTTTCATGCTTCACTTTACAGCTTTATGACATTCTCTGAATCTATTGATGAGATTACCACCTTGTAATTACTCCCAGCTAGGCATTATTCTCTCTCCGAGGCTGATAATGTTTGCATCGCTCTCAGCTGACGCTACGATAGAATACAAGATCAGCTCGTTTGTGTCAAACAACACATGGCACGCTGGAAGCACACTGGGGTCAAAGGGTAGATCATCCTGTGTCAGCAGTTCCTAAAGGAAGAGGAGGAGAAACGGCAGGGTCATGGTCACAAGGCAGAATGGCACCATTGCAGGGTACAACATTGGAGGTCCAGAAGAGAAGGGTGCTGTAATTGGTGTGGAGGGAGATCCTCCGGTGAAAAGCAGTGCTGGAGCAACATGGATGGAGATATCTAGAAGAGTCAGTCCTGTCTCACTTGTATCAGATAAGGAAGAAATTAGCTAAGCTCTGCAAGGTTGCTTAGTGTGCTCACCAATCTACCTGTCGCAAATGCATCTGTCCATGACAGTATTGGTAGGAGTGACCACCGCACAGTCCTCGTGGAGTGAGGACACCATCCAAAGTGTTGTGTGGCACTATCACTGTGCTAAATGGGATAGATACAGAACAGATCTAGCAGCTCAAAACTGGGCATCCATGAGGCGCTGTGGGCCATCAGCAGCAGCAGAATTATATTCCAGCACAATCTGTAACCTCATGGCCCAGCATATTCCTCACTCTACCATTACCAACAAGCCAGGGGATCAACCCTGGTTCAATGAGGAGTGTCGAAGAGCATGCCAGGAGCAGCACCAGGCGTACCTAAAAATGAGGTACCAACCTGGTGAAGCTACAACTCAGGACTACATGCATGCTAAACAGCGGAAGCAACATGCTATAGACAGAGCTAAGCGATTCTACAACCAACGGATCAGGTCAAAGCTCTGCAGTCCTGCTACATCCAGTCGTGAATGGTGGTGGACAATTAAACAACTAACGGGAGGAGGAGGCTCTGTAAACATCCCCATCCTCAATGATGGCGGAGTCCATCATGTGAGTTCAAAAGACAAGGCTGAAGCGTTTGCAACCATCTTCAGCCAGAAGTGCCGAGTGGATGATCCATCTCGGCCTCCTCCCGATAATACCACTATTACAGAAGCCAGTCTTCAGCCACTTCGATTCACTCCACGTGAAATCAAGAAACAGCTGAGTGCACTGGATACAGCAAATGCTATGGGCCCCAACAACATCCCAGCTGTAGTGCTGAAGAATTGTGCTCCAGAACTAGCCGCGCCTCTAGCCAAACTTTTCCAGTACAGCTACAACACTGGCATCTACCCGATAATGTGGAAAATTGCCCAGTATGTCCTGTCCACAAAAAGCAGGACAAATCCAATCGGGCCAATTACCGTCCCATCAGTCTACTCTCAATCATCAGTAAAGCGATGGAAGGTGTCGTCGACAGTGCTATCAAGCGGCACTTACCCACCAATAACCTGCTCACCGATGCTCAGTTTGGGTTCTGCCAGGACCACTCGGCTCCAGACCTCATTACAGCCTTGGTCCAAACATGGACAAAAGAGCTGAATTCCAGAGGTGAGGTGAGAGTGACTGCCCTTGACATCAAGGCAGCATTTGATCGAGTGTGGCACCAAGGAGCCCTAGTAAAATTGAAGTCAATGGGAATCAGGGGGAAAACTGTCCAGTGGCTGGAGTCATACCGAGCACAAAAGAAGATGGTAGTGGTTGTTGGAGACCAATCATCTCAGCCCCAGGACATCACTGCAGGAGTTCCTCAGGGCAGTGTCCTAGGCCCAACCATCTTCAGCTGCTTCATCAATGACCTTCCCTCCATCATAAGTGCAAAAATGGGGATGTTCGCTGATGATTGCACAGTGTTCAGTTCCATTCGCAACCCCTCAGATAATGAAGCAGTCCGTGCCCACATGCAGCAAGAGCTGGCCAACATCCAGGCTTAGGCTGATAAGTGGCAAGTAACATTCACGCCAGACAAGTGCCAGGCAATGACCATCTCCAACAAGAGAGAGCCTAACCACCTCCCCTTCACATTCAACGGCATTACCATCGCTGAATCCCCCACCATCAACATCCTGGGGGTCACAATTGACCAGAAACTTAACTAGACCAACCATATAAATACTGTGACTTCAAGAGCAGGTCGGAGGCTGGGTATTCTACAACGAGTGACTCACCTCCTGGCTCCCCAAAGCTTTTCCACCATCTACAAGGTACAAGTCAGGAGTGTGATGGAATACTCTCTACTTGCCTGGATGAGTGCAGCTCCAACAATACTCAAGAAGCTTGACACCATCCAGGACAAAGCAGCCCGCTTGATTGGCACCCCATCCACCACCCTAAACATTCACTCCCTTCACCACCGACGCACTGTGGCTGCAGTATGTACCATCCACAGGATGCACTGTAGCAACTCGCCAAGGCTTCTTCCACAGCACCTCCCAAACCCGCGACATCTACCACCTAGAACGACAAGGGCAGCAACATGGGAACAACACCACCTCCACGTTCCCCTCCAAGTCACACACCATCCCGACTTGGAAATATATCGTCGTTCCTTCATCGTCGCTGGGTCAAAATCCTGGAACTCCCTTCCTAGCAGCACTGTGAGAGAACCTTCACCACACGGACTGCAGCGGTTCAAGAAGGCGGCTCACCACCACCTTCTCAAGGGCAATTGGGATGGGCAATAAATGCTGGCCTTGCCAGCAATGCCCACATCCCATAAACAAATAAGAATAAGAAGTTTGCCTAACTTTACAATCCATCTTACCAAGCATGTTAACAGTGCTTCACTCCAAGCTTGGTGGAGAATCATAGATAAAGAATGATCAGCACTCCGACAACTGTTCACATACTTTCCAACTATATGGGCATGCCCATGTTTTTGCAGGGTGCCCAGTATCATTGCCATGGTAATGCATTTGGTCCATAGCCCATTAAATGTGAAGGGCAACAAAGTCCAGGCATACTGCCAAAGACAAGGTACCTGCATGCTACGTGTGCAGTCACTCACACAAGGAAGCTGCTGGGCTGGGCATTTCAGCGATGCACATCTCTTATATTTCTCATTGTAACCTATGTCCCATTTCCATCCACATGCAGGAGAAGGCCACATATAAAAGTCAGCAGTGCATGTAAACTAGTGATGGTTCAACTAATCTAAGACCTTTGACTTCCGAGAAGTAGAGGGCACTCCAGATTCTGAGTGTGGAGGCAAAAGAGGGAATGGGGAAGGGGGGTCAGAGGTCTCCCCCAAATGCTAGCATCATCCTTTGCTATTTCTTTATTCTCTCCCTGTTCACTCCCTCCCTCCTCCATCGTTCATTCACTCCCTCCCACACAGATCTCTGGACATTGATGGAGTGCCCAGGAGTTGTGAAGTGGCAGGAGTGGACACAGATAATGGTGACATCCCTAGAGTGGCACCACATCTGTTAGCACCCTGCCAATTCACTGAAGTAACTTCAGATGTGTCAGATAGCATACGGGCCATGGCAACCACAGTATCAATACTTGTGGTACCTGACGTTGCAGGGTCATCTGCTGATCCAGCACGAGGAGATGCTGGATCACTTCCATCCTATAAAGCCACACAATTAAACCCAACAGCCATCCATCTTCTTGCTCCCTCCAGTGGGGAAACACTTGGAAAGAGCACATAAATAGAAGCCGCACAGCATACACATTCACAAAGGGGAAGAATTGGGATGAAACATGCTGAACACACATCCATGTACTCTAAGGGTGAATAAAATTTGATTTACTTGGTCATCTAACCCTGTGATAAGACTCTAGCTGAGTTAACAGTGGGTTCTGCAAATTTCCTTTGTGGTTCCTCACCAAGTCCTATTTCTTCTGCTGCTTGTTGCTGCTTCGCTTCAATGACCTGCTCCATTGCAATGCCACTATGCAGGGTAAGTTGTGTAGGGCACAGCAGGCTCCAGTAATCTTGGATATCTTGGTTCGCTGTACTGCAAGAATTCCCTCTGGTTGGCTAATACATATAAAGCTTTGCTTTAACATCCCTGTGGTCTGCTTCACTAAGACTCTGGTAACTGCATGTGCCTCAACTTATCTCCCCTCAGGTCTTGGCTGTAGATGGCTCAAAGCAATCATGAACGAGGACTCCAGTGGATAGCCTTAATCCCCTAGTAACCATCCATCCAATCTTCCTGGCTCTTGAAATACTGGTGGCACCATTAACTGCCATTAAATAAATAAATCAGGGCAGTTACCAGGGTAACAGGCGTTAGCATGCATGATTCTGTACCTATGGTCATAGACCAGCTGCCATCCATGCAGTGGACCCTCCTTTCGTTCATGAAGGGAATGGCAATGGGACAGGGGCCCATATGGCCCTGTCTGTGCAATCAATAATGTCCAGCACTTCGGGGAATCCAGCAAGACTGTAAAAGTGCAGGGCTCTTTTGTGTCGCTTAGTGGTTACCATGAATAAGTTAATGAAGTTCCTGACCCAGGCCAACAATTCATCTGCCACCTGCATCATGCAGCTGTTGATTTTTGGCAGATATTTCCTGCTGCTACTTGGAAAGAACTAGTGGCAAAAAAAAATTCAAAGCATATCATCTTCACAGTCACTGACAAGGCTGTCCCTGTTCTTCAAGTGGCTTCATGCTCTGTCTAGAGGAGACTGTGCACTTCTATCACAGCCTCCTCTGTAAATCATAATCTCTGCGTTCAGGTATCCAGACAAATCCAGGTAAGAGGCCTTGGCCTGTATATAAGACCAACTCCATTTTGAGTACCTGATGTATGACACCTGTCTTGCATGTCTTCTCCAATTCCCTTCCAGGACCTACAAGTAGACTGGTATGCCCCAGTGGACAACCATAGGTCCTACTGATGCTCCAGCCATTCAGAGTTCCCTTGACAAACATCCCCAGCACAAATATCATGCACAATCGGCCACTAATTTATCTAAAAATGAAAACCTTGCTCAGGGAGATCACGAGGCTGGCTGGCGCGGGAATTGGATTCTCATGCTGCTGCAGTAGGGAGAGCTTTATGACGTATATTAACTGTGCTCCACTTGGCCGGGGAGTGCCTGATGGTGACAAATGGTTGAAAGAAGTGAAAAAATGGTTCCGTCCCTCAACAGTGAGCTCAGTCAGTAGATCAGGCATGCAATGGAATATTTCCATGCATTTAAGTTTTAATCTCCTCACTTTGTAATCATCTTTAATTAATGTCCACTCAATTTCTAACTCTATCTCATCAGTCCATTACATAAAATGGATAATATCCTAGTTATTCCCGTTACTCTCCACTAAATGATACCCTAAGCTCAGTAAATGATCCAGTAAATGACTATTCATTCTGAAGAGCTACTTTCCTTTATATATATAAAAAAAACAACTTAATGCCTAGTTATTCAAAGGGCTTCTTCTGTGACTCCAATTTTTCTCTAGAATATCATCCATTTACTGAATAATGCACAATAATGCTAATCTATAACGCTATGCCACACACACAAAATGTTACAAAGCATATCTCCAGATTGGAATATATTTATTATATTTATGTTGCGGCACAAATGGCTTTTCACCACATTTCACAGGGCAAAGTGATTTTGCTGCAAGGCAAATCATTTTATTTTATTTTCACGGGGCATCTGTTTTCTGGTGTAAAGCGTGAGAGGCCACGAAGGCTGAATTGATGTGGCGGTCGGGAGGCAAGAAATCTATTTTACTTATTTAAAAAGGTGCTAGGCTTTCCGCGATTTCAAGGACTTAAATACTCCCACGTCAAGAGCGCCAACAGCATATTTTATACAAATCTCAGCAAAGAATAAAAAAGGAACAAGACATTACTTACAGTCCAGGTTTCCAAATTAATTTTTATTTATTCAGGTCTGCATTCAAAATGTAATCTATAGGGAGGAAGTGGCTGCAATGTTTGTTCTGTATGAAGCCATGCCATTTCCTGTCTGCTGGCCATCTGGAATTCAGGTGTTTGGAACACAGAAAGTGCCATTTAAAATACCATTGGAATCACCATTCAGGGCTACAAAGTACAGCCTCATAAGACAGGTAAAAGTGTGCTGGAAGGCAGTGCAAGGCATGGGCCTCTGTTGCCATAGTGCTACGCCTTGTAAGTAAAATTCAGCCTGTCTCATGTGACTGATGGTTCCTTGATTTCTGCAGGTTGCTCTCGCTCCTTATGATGATTCACAGACTTCAGCTTTGTTTTTCAAAGTCTTGAGGGTGTGGACACAGATACTGAAGGATTGCACTTCAATGATGCATTAATTTAAAAAACTGCCTCACAAATCCCGATGACTGTCACAATTAACATTAATGCATGGCATACAGCACCTTCCAAATATTTCCCATGGATACCTGCCACTTTCTCACAGAGGTGAGGCACTGATAATACTTTGGTGTGATACTCGCTGATTTGTCATAACACAAAAGGTACAAAAAAAATCAACTGTAACCATGACTCATACAAGTTGGTATCACAAATACACGATTAAACAGGAGTGGGAGTGCGTTTACTGAGGTGGAACATGCTGAAAGGGATTCTGAAAGTTCAATAACTTCAAAACTGAAAGTTGAGTGATTTATCAGGCAAACATAACTGAGATGCGATGTGGCCTGTAACTTGAGCCTCTTTACACTACGCTGGTATGCTTTTGTCATTATTTGTCTTTTTAGCAGTGCACCTTAATTGGGCAACAGGTGGAGTAAAGGAACAATACACGATGGCCTGGAACTTCCTCCGCATTTGCGCCCAGATACACCCATAATCTGGGCGCAAACCAATAACCTGGCTTAAAAGTTTGCAGAATTTTGTGCGTAAGTGAGTTACCCATGTAACTACAATACGGCCGAGTCGGCTCGATATTTTACAGCTGTCCAACAAAACCTCCATCCAAGTGAATCTCCCCCCACAAAACTGGCCACACCCCCCCCGGTCTCAAATGCAAATATCCTCCAATTGCACTTGTTCAGGGATCTCTCAACATTGCAAGCAAAGTTTCAGGTGCAGCAGGAAAGAAAATAATTTTTTCTGGTCATTTAATTGCAATTTTTTGAGTGTTATTTTTAAATTTATCCTCACTGAGACCTGCTCTGTATTTTCTGTTTCTTTTAATGCATTTTTATGGCATAAGTCGTATTAAAAATTGAAAAGCTTCCCCGATTGCAGGTTCTTAAACATGCTGTGCCTGATGTGCATGAATGATGGTTAAATAAATTGAAACTTAAATTTTCATACTTAAAGAAGAAATATACTGGTGTGGGTTCAGCACTTTCCTCGGGCTCCAATTGTTTACGCTGATTTATGCCCATTTTAAGTTTGGATGTATTCTAATGAGATTGGGAGGATATTTGGGTGTAACTTGACATTGGCAAAATGGGCATGGCATTGGGTGCATTTTCAGGTCTAACTTCCAGGTTGCCCCAACAGAGGAAATTCCAGGCCTACAAGTTAACATTTTATATTGTATATACACATATACATACATTCATATATATTTATAGCAGCTGCAAAAATAATATATGTACACATACACACACATATGTATACAACAACTTGCATTTATATAGTGCCTTTAATGTAGTAAAATGTCCCAGGGTCCTTTAAAGGAAACAAAATGGACGCCAAGCCAAAGAAAGAGATATTAGCAAAGATGAGAGGCACGTTTTAAGGAGAGTCTTAAAGGTGACGAAGGAGGTAGAGAGGAGCTTGGATTTAGGGAGAAAATTCCAGAGCATGGGGCTTAGGCCACCATGGGTGGGGAGAAAATAGGGGGACATTTATAGGTTTTTACAGTTAAAAATTGAGTTAAATGAGGAAAAATAAAAAAGCAAAAGTGAACTTTCAGTGTATTATTCACTAGCAAAGTCCCGCTACCCCTTCCTGTTAACACTTTAAGGTACATTGTTAAAAAGAGAAAACGCTAACAAAATGTGTAATATGAGGAGGCCACTGTCACAGGCCATATCGTGCTCTTTGGGTTCTCATCATCTTATGACTCACTTAATGTTCAGTTTTTAAGTTTGAATGCCAATACCACGTCAACATTTTCTATTTCAGTTTCACACTCCTACTCCTGCCAGCCAGGGGCGAGCCTTTGGGCTAGTGGTAGCATTCTGGCCTCTGAGTCAGAAGGTGCAGGTTTGGAACCCCGCTCCAACAGTCCTGGCGTGTGGAGACTGGAGCTCCAGCTCTAAATTCAGTGGGATACCCGTGTCCAGTGGCTGTGGGTGTCCCCCTCATTGTATGTGTGTGGAAGCCTATAAAACACTACCTCTGTATAGGACTAACCACTCTATCAGCTGGCATAAAGATGGTTATGTCCACGGAAACAGCATTCACATTGTGGCCCATCAGCCTGTGAATCCTTCCACTACTTCACACTATTCTCCAAGGGAAGGATCTCTTGTTATTAAGATACAACATAGCCCACTAACTAGTGGTGAAGCCAGGAACTGTAAGCAAAGGCTCATGAATTTGGATTTTCAAATTTATGTATGCTTAGTGGTCAAAATTCATTTATTTTTGGCCGGGTTGTCTAATATATTTGTGACATTTGCTATAAAGAAATGCATGTGCTATCAGTGATGATGCTGGTGGCCTGTTACTAACTTCTGACCCCACTTCCTGACTGAAAAAAGGAGGCAGATTTTTTTGTGAAGTTTCCACACTTCATTTCGTTTTGTAGCACTGTGTATACACAGTTCAGAACTCCATCTTAAGTAGCCGCACTAAACATATTCCATTTCTCCTATGCTTCCTCAACAAGATGACTTAACCCCAACCTCGCAAAGCGCTCATTGCCACACCAATGTGAATTATTTCATATTGCGCACCTGTCCATGGTTGCGGCCTCTCTGGGCAAGATAACAATTTGCAGGCCATTCAGTGCAAAATCCACCAGAAGATGAGCTGAGGCTGCCTAAGTTCATTGCACATGAAGAGCAGAGATTTTCATCCCATCAGTCTGAGTTGAAATTAAGACCAGGACCAGAGATGAAAGCACACTGTTGCTGCCTGACACAGTTAAACAGCTGCGAAACATTAAAAAGGTTTATCCCTTCACTGAACACTGCGTAACCTCACGTGAGAATTATTTTCCAAGAGAGAAACAGCTTTCAATTGACAGCTTCATGGCAGCATTGTTAAAAGACAAAAGGTCAGATTTTGCTCTGCTTTTGAGTCCAGGCAACGTTTATTTACCAAGTGCAAAGCAAAGGAAAAACGGCAGAAACCCATTGCATTGATGTAATACTTCCAGGATTTTGTTCCACCCCAAGTATGGGCCAAGTATTCATACCTGAAGCAGGTGCAAATATTCAACGGCTATGCAAATGAGGCGAGAGTGGCAACTCTGTGCCTCCCACCTCATTTTCCTGACAGAGACCCAACAAAAAGAAAAGAAAGACTTGCATTTATACAGCGCCTTTCATGCCCTCAGGATGTCCCAAAGTACTTTACAGCCATTGAAGTACTTTTGAAGTGTTGTCACTGTTGTAATGTTGGAAGCACGGAAGACCGTTGAAGTTAGAGGCCTCTGACCCCAAAGCTAGTTGCTGGAGATTTCTCAGGCCTGCAACAGAGGGTGGATTTCCAGCCTCATTTCCAGGCCTCTGCTAGGGGGTAGGTGCTTGGGGTACCTTAGTCCGATTAAGTGACCTGAACCCATAAACAAAGGCAGGTTACGGTCAGGTCAGGTAGAGCACACATGTGACCAGGCAGGATGCAGGGGCAGAGGAGAAAGAAAATTAGCCTGAGCATCTGTAACATTAAAGTATTTTTAACATTACATCGGACACTACTTTGTGTGAACACTTGTGTACAAACACTTGACACATTTGTGCAACGTTCCTCTGTCCACTATTTTAACAGAGGCATTAACCTCTTTTTAAAAAGTCTTAATGGTCTCATCACAAAAGCCAAGGATTGTCATCCAAGCATGTTATACATTCATCCACCAATATTCACATAGCACGATTTCAAGGCCTTAGAAGTAATTGATATCACTTTGCAATGATTTGATAGCACCAAATGTAATAAATCTCTAAGTGTTCCATAATTAATGTTTATTATAAATTAATAACATGCATTGTACAATGTCAAACCATCCGTTCTGTATCGCTACTTATCTGAAGTATTAACAGTCAATTCCAATAGCATAGCAAACTTTTTATTAAACATTAAAATATAATAAAAGAAAAATTGCTGGAAATCTGTATAACTGTTCTGATGGAGGGTACATGATCAATATTACCTGTATTTCCTCTTTAGAGTTCTGTATTTCCAGCTTTTCCTGTTTGTATTTTTTATTAAACACATTGATTACCTACAGCAATGTTATTGCACTGTGATTAAAAAGCCAAATCAGTTTATTGTGGGTATAATACAACTGTGTTAAACTTTAAAAGTCCCAGTTTAAAGTAAGCGGATACTGGGTTAAAAAAAGGCCTCATTGACAAATGCAATTGAATAGGAATTTTAACAGCATTATAAAATAATTATCATTAATTAAGAGACAAAAGCAAGAATTCAAAGACAGCTTCATAGCAACCAGATCTTGGTACCCTACTGAGAGCATCTGTAGACTCACAGTAGGCCAGTCAATGCATTTAAAGGGATAGTTATGACTGAGGTGACTCAAGCCTTTGATCCCTTTTACTATCATCATTAAGCACTTATGACAGCTTCCTGCTGCCTTGATCTTATGGTAAGTCTGTCTCCCATTTGAGGCTCTTGTCTAAACATGGATTCAGAGCTTTTGTAACAAGGGACTGAATCGATGGAGAAAAAAATAGCGACAAGAGGAAACCTCGCGAGGATGGAAGTTTTTTTTTGGAGAGTGGAGATTTTGACTTAAAAGAAAGAGGGAGAAAATAAATCTCCTGAAGATCATCTCCTTTAAATGAACAGCAATGACTGGAACATAACACTCTGATGAACGCAAGTGGAGTTCAATGAATTAGGCTCACTTTGTGATTTCATTTGTTTTATCATAGAATTTGCAGAAACCCATTGGGAAAAATGTAATTATTCATTAAGCTCAATGTTGATGAAGATTACTGAATGAAGAATGCACACACCTGTTATCTCTAAATGGCATTATCCAACTGTCAGCCTGATTTGGTTATTCAAGCATAACAGAAAGCGAGAGGTCATTGACAATTGAAAGAAATGCATTTATTTAGACTTTAATTGAAATATAATGAACCATTCATAGCAACAAGAACTCCTCTGAAAAATGCAATGCTGCAAGTTAAAGCCTGTGGGAAATCTGAATTTTGTAATTTTGCCTTCCATATTTGGTCAGAGAAAAACAAATCGCTTTTTAAAGTGACTTTAATGCTCTCCAATTACCAGAATTGCACCTAATGCTTTCAGGGTAACTGTCATGCTGAAATATCATTACTCAGAGTGTAAATTCAGCACATGATGCTGCAAAGTCCCAGGTTCAATTCCCGGTTATTTTCCTATCGCCTTTCAGTTGCTGGCTATCCTAACAGGGCACTCTCACAGCTGGCAGCCATATTACGTAAGCCTGGCAGACTACAGGCATCTTACTGGCTGCAGCTGGTCTTCCAGGGATGAGTTAAAAGAAAGAAAGACTTGCATTTATATAGCGCCTTTCACAAACTCAGGGCGTCCCAAATCACTTTACAGCCAATTAAGTACTTTTGAAATGCAGTCACTGTTGTAATGTAGGAAACGTGGCAGCCAACTTGCAAACAGCAAGGTCCTACAAACAGCAATGTGATAATGACCAGGTAATCTGTTTTAGTGATGTTGGTTGAGGGATAAATATTTCACTGATCTTCTTCAAAATAGTGCCATGGGATCTTTTACAAAGCCCGCAGTTTAACATCTCATCTGGAAGACAGCACTTCTGACAGTGCAGCATTCCCTCACTACTGCACTTACATGTCAGCCTAGATTATGGGCTCAAATCTCTGGAGTGGGACTTGAACCCACAACATTCTGACTTAGAGGCGAGTGTGCCACTGCTGACACCATAATAGTCAATAGTCAATGAAGTACTTTTGAAATGTAATCACTGTTGTAATCCCTTCTTCGCCACAGAAAATCAATCAGGGCACCCACTTCTGATCCAATAACTCCTGTGGATTTTGGACAAAGACAGTCGTCCTGCCCTGCACAGACAAGTAGGCAGCTGACACTCAAGGCCTGAGGGCAGTTAAAATTGCGGCAGAGGCTTACCCCCTGATCCCACTGCCTTCCCACGAGATATAATTTTAGCCTGCTCTTTATAGAAATCAGGTGGGACATCCACCGGAAGGCAGCGGGCTCCTGCTTTAAACATGCAGATCAGACTCTGATGATGCCATTGGGGCCTGACTGCAATTTTAACACCAGGCCTGAGCGGGCAAGCCATCTTAACTTCACTATCAGGCCAACCTGAAGAGGCCCAAAATAGTGAGTAGATTTTTTTTTGGATTCCTTGTTGCTCCTCCACAGGGAAACCTTGAGCCTCCCCTGCCCCGGGCTTCCATCCCCACCCCCCCACCCCCAAATCGCAATTGCCTCTTGACCGTCCCCCCTCCTCCTATGCACTTACCTGACTGCCAGAGACCATTCCTTTGGATGCCTGGCAGCGGCCTCCTGCCACCCAAAATCACGCTCCCCCTCCCCGCAGTCCAGCTAGGGTGCCCCGCTGGGTTCGGATGGTCACACTGACTTCCAGGATGCAGATGACGCCCTGGACTTAAAATCTCCCGAGTCTCACAGTTTGCCGGCCGCCCATTCCCCCACCCGCATAACCCCCAATGGGAGTCAAAATCTAGGCTTCAGTGAATAACACAATGAATAACCACTTTTGGGTGACACAACTTCCAGATGGATGCTGATCGCTGTGTGAAATCAGAACCTTTGGGAGAAGAGAAAGAAAAAGTGGGGAAAATATTAAACTAATACCTAAGGCGCTGATATGTCACTGTCGTAGAAATGACACAGTGACACTGTGGGAATCTGCTGGACCGCCCTGTTCGCAACACAGACTCATGTCATTGCTCATTTCAGTTGTATTCTCCATTGCCACAGGTAGCTTGCTGGCCTTGGATTTCAAAAAGTTACTCTTCAGAGAAGTGAAGTGGCTCATTATTGGCTAAATAGGGATCAGCCCTGTCAGACTGTCCAGGTGTGGGGACAGTGAATGAGGACAAGATTGAGTTATTATGATTCCCCCTGGCCAACGAACATTCACTGCCAAGGTTCACATATGAGTTCATGCCTTCAGGAATGGAAAGCAGGAGAGAAAATTGTGATGAAAAAAACAAGTAATTGACCCGAATGGCACTCGCCGCTCCATAGATTTATTCTCACCCGCTAACTTACTGCGTCTTTACTGCGGGAACTTCCTCTAATAGGAAGCTGAGAAGAGCCCGGCATTAACTCCAGCAAAGCCAGGGCCAGTGGAAAAAGCGAGAGGATCGATCTCTCCCCTCGACCAAGCAGATTGCAGCATCCTTGAAAATCCTGAAGAGTCAAAACCTTGAAGTGTAAGCTGCAACATAAAAAACCAGGAAGTGAAAGGTACAAAAATAAAATTAACTAAAATTAACTTGAATCAAAATTATAGACAGTGAAAAAAGGGTAAGAAATAATCAAATTTCTTAAAGAGACAGAGGAGGATGCAAAGAGGTTGCCAAGGGGTATAGACAGGTTAAGTGAATGGCAGACGGAGTAGAATATGGGGAAATGTGAAATTATCCACTTTGGTAGGAAGAATAGAAAAGCAGAATATTTTTTAGAAGGTGAGAGACTATGAAATGTTGGCAGTCAGAGGGATTTGGGTGTCCTTGTACACGAATCACAGAAAGTTAACTTGCAGGTACAGCAAGCAAATAGGGTGGCAAATGGAAAGTTAGCCTTTATTGCAAAGGGGTTGGAGTATAAGAGTAAGGAGGTCTTGCTGCAATTATATAGGGCCACACCTGGAGTACTGTGTACAGTTTTGGTCTCCTTACCTAAGGAAGGATATACTTGCCTTAGAGGGGGAGCAACAAAGGTTCACTAGACTGATTCCTGGGATGAGAGGGTTGTCCAATGAGGACAGATTGAGTAAAATGGGCCTATACTCTCTGGAGTTTAGAAGAATGAGAGGTGATCTCATTGAAACGTATAAAACTTTTAGAGGTCTTGACAGGGTGGATGCTGAGAGGCTGTTTTCCCTGGCTGGAGAGTCTAGAACTAGGGGTCATAGTCTCAAGATAAGGGATCGGCCATTTAGGACAGAGATGAGGAAAAATTGTTCACTCAGAGGGTTCTGAATCTTTGGAACTCTCTACCCAGAATGCTGTGGGTACTCAGTCGTTGAGTATATTCAATCTACAAGCTTTCGGAGGCTTCCTCCTTCCTCAGGTAAATGTGAAGGAGGAAGCCTCCAAAAGCTTGTAGATTTCAAATAAAAATCGTTGGACTATAACTTGGTGTTGTAAAATTGTTTACAATTGTCAACCCCAGTCCATCACCGGCACCTCCACATCACGAGTATATTCAAGGCTGAGATTGTTAGATTTTTGGACATTAAGGAAATCAAGGGATATGGAGTTAGGGCGGGAAAGTGGAGTTGAGGTAGAAGATCAGCTATGATCTTAATGAATGGTGGAGCAGGTTCGAGGAGCCGTATGGCCTACTCCTGCTCCTATTTCTTATGTTCTTATGTCATCCCACATTCAATGTCCAAGCAAAGTTCAAGCACTGTAACCACTATCATTAAATTTTGGCCTCTGAAGATTGTAAGATGTTTGAATCTATAATTGCAAAACTCCTATTCCTTTTGCATCCTATGTAGGAACTTACAACTTGTTACATACAGAATACATGATCCACACTAGTACACACTGTGTATGAAAACAGGTCACCGCTGCTTGGAGTGGTTGTTAAGTTAATTATCAAGTAACTAGGTTTTTTAATATTTTTATTTGTAAAGGACAAGGTGCCTCCAGAAAAGTTATAAATAAAACAGTGACTGGACAGGGGGGTGGCGGCTCCTTCATTCCAGTTACTAATTTATCCCGCTTCAGGGACTCCAAAAAGTACTTGCCTTTCTCTGCAGAGAAGGGGCAAATATTGCTCCTGTCAGCGGAACTAGAAAAGCTTCGTCAGGGATGAGGGAGTACCTTTCTCAAGGCCTCACATTCCTCTTCCAAGAAAGGTGGAAGGGAAAGGAGGATAAGGTGTGCTCCTGACTCACCAGAATCTCAGCATGCCTCTGCAGATGAACAGGATTGCTGATTTCTGTCTGCCTGGGTGTTGTGTGCATCACTTTATTGAATGTTTACACCCAAAACACAGACTCTCCCAATTTTATCTCTAACCTATTTTTCCTACTCTGCCCCTGGACACTACTATAATTATAGGTGGAGACGTCAATTGTGTTCTTCACCCTTTGGTGGGCTAACTGTCTAGCTTCAATCGAGGAGCCACTGGAGACAAGTTGTGATACCATCTCACTCGATGTGGAAAGAGCAATTATGGAAGATGGCTCAAATCAGCAAAAAGTGACCCATTCTATTTTATTGCAAGCAAAATGCATTTACGTTTGGTTTCCCTTACGAATTGTTACACAAAAGAAAGACAGACTTGCATTTAAATTGAACCTGATTACATCTCAAGCTTCTCATGCAGACAATTATTTTGAAATCAGTGACTGTTATTCTACAGGAGAAGGCAGCAGCCATTTCCGCACAAAGACCCATGAGGAGAATATGTTGAATCCATTTTTAGTGGTATTCCTTGAAGGAGGAATGGCCAGGACACCTCGAGAGCTTCAACATCCACTTGAAATCACCACAACAGGCAGATGGAGTTTACTGGTCTAACATCTCAAACTAATGGATAGTAACTTTGTGAGGTCGTTATTCGTCTTCACCACCTGGGTGGTAATCGAGAGGATCAGATCGACCGCCCGTTATAGATCCTCATTGTCATTCCGTTGATTTCCCCAGGCAGGTGCTACAAAGGGCGGCCAACCAGATATCTTAAATTGTCTTGCAGATGAACATCACTTCCTGGCTGCATGGGAAACAAGGCATGTGGAGTAGGCAACTCTACAATAGAGCAAGGATATATGGCTGTAAATCTCACACACTTTTATGTGCTATAATGGTAAAGCTTCAATTGTACTCAGCGAGCCCCTCTCTGCTACTGTAGGAAAAGTTAAATCATTGTCTAGGGTTTTGTTACCTCTTGCAATAAATTTCTTTTCTCTCACCTTATTGTGTCCAGCCCGCCATAAAGAATCCAGAGCTGTGCCTTGGGAGGCGGCAGTTCAGAAAAATGAGCCCAGGACTCCCCCAAATTGAATATTTCATAAATATTATCCTAATCCGTCACAAAAAAAATTCAGTTAAACCTGGAGGAAGATGAATTTGGTTTTGCCCTTGCTGTCCTAACTGCAGCAGTTCTTTCCAATCAGTAGACAATTCACGGACAATACAGGAAGTTCTAATTCATACACTGTGAATGTGAATACTTGAAGCTCTGTTGTTTTGCCAACGCCCCCCCCCCACCCCTCCCAAACCATATTCCAAAGCAGGCAGTTCAACTGCTCACTCTCTGCTTCTGGATATATTTTGCACTATCAACTGCAGTAGAACAGCAGGCTAGAATGCGTCCTCTCACTTCTGAGTTTTAAGTGAAATGTGTTTGGACAGTCTTGACCCATTTGTGAGTGGGCATGAGTCCACAAAACAAAGCTGCCCATAAATGTACAACCATAACAACTTGCATTTATACAGCGCCTTTAATGTAGTAAAACATCCTAAGACACTTCACAGGAGTGTAATCAGACAAAAATTGACACCGAGCCAAAGAAGGAAATATTAGGACAGGTGACCAAAAGCTTGGACAAAGAGGTAGGTTTTAAGGAGCAGCCTGAAGGAGGAGAGAGAGGTGGAGAGGCGGAGAGGATTGGGGAGGGAATTCGAGAGCTTAGGGTCTACACGGCTAAAGGCACAGCCACCAATGGTGGGGTGAAGGAAGTGGGCACGTGATGCCATAATCAGAGGAACGCGGAGTTCTCGAAGAATTGTAGGGGTGGAGGAGGTTACAGAGATAGGGAGGGGCAAGGCCATGGAGGGATTTGAACACGAAGATGGGAATTTTTAAATAGAGGCATTGTTGGATCGGGAGCTAATGTGATGGGTGAACAGGACTTGGTGCGAGTTAGGATACGGGCAACAGAGTTTTGGATGAGCTTAAGTTTATGAGGGGTGGAAGATGGGAGGCCATCCAGAAGAGCATTGGAATAGTCGATTCTGGAGGTAACAAAAGCATGGATGAGGGTTTCAGCAACAGATGGACTAAGGCAGGGGCGGAGACAGACGATATTACAGAGGTGGAAGTAGGCGGTCTTGATGATGGAGAGGATATAAGAACAGAAATGTAGCATACATTTCATTATGAAAGGCTCTAAGGATAGTTGATGTGAGACCTAATAGTTAAAGTAGGCCCCAACCTAGTGCTGCTGTAGTTAAGGTTCATCATTGAGCAGTGTAGGAGGAGGATGTAAAGTCTAAATTGCATCTAATCTGTTTGATGCCTGACCTGGGAGTGCTCAATACTGTCATTGTCTGTAGAGATGAAAAATGCTTCATTGTCTAGGTAATGTCTCACATTGATGCCTATAAAAATTCACGAAATAAGTTACAGTATCATTTTTCCAAAGACCTCGCTGTCCGTCTCAGGTCAATTTTATCATTTAAATCAAATAAAATTAATCAAAGTGTACTCTAATTTATTACAAAAGCTATAGCATCCATAGGTGGGTTACTTCAAGTAAGAAATAGATCAATGGTTTTGAGATTTAAGATCATAACTAAATCATTACAAAAATTCACAGAAAATGTGCTGTTTGTTACACTAATAGAACGTAATAACTAATGAGGCCTAACAGAAGCATTATGACATTTCCAAACAGTCCTAATCCCCCAAGATCATTTCACCAGATAGCATAGGAACTGTTCATCATCCCTCCATGCGGTACATTTAGCTGGAGTGATGGATCTGAAAATAAAACCAACCATTTTTTAAAAGCAAAAATCAATAAACTGAGTATTGTGAAATTAGCACAAGAATCATCACATTTCAAAGGAAGGGATTTATTGGCTGTTAGATTGCTATTTCTGGGATTAATTTATGCCACTAATGCTGGGAGATGTTTCGCTGCTTCTGTTCCACCCATAACAGACTGAAATATGTTCAGATAAGTGAGTAACAGATACTCCAGCAGTGACGACAGGTCAGAAGGTCATCCAGTGATGCAATAAAGAACCTTGAACAGTTCACTAGAGCCAAAACTTCAAAAGAGATTCACTCCATGAATCTTTATTTTTAAAATGAGGGAGAGAGATAGAGAGAGAGAGAGGGGGGGAGAGAGGGAGGGGGAGACAGAGGGAAAGAGAGGGAAAGAAAGAGAGAAGGGGGAGGGAGAGAGGGAAAGAGAGAGAACGAGGGAGAGAGAAAGAGAAGAGAAATATATACATAAACACATACATACACACACATACACATAGTGTATAGATATTATAGATATAGATATACTTTGCAGCAACTTTTCAGTTTCATTTTGATCCTGGTTTCCTGTGTCACAGAAGACCAATAGCAAATATGCTTCGTATAGTTGAGGGAACACTCACCGTCATGTAATTTTAATAAGTTTATCAAGTGATAATCAAGAAAAGTAACAAATGCAGCCAGTATATATATTATACATCAATTATCTGACCATTTAAAACTTGAACGTTACTAGGGGCCATATTTGCTTCGGACCTACTTCACAAAGAGAAAAGAAGCCAACATTCAAGATTGGTTAGGTCTGAGAGTAGGAGTGGATGTCTCTAGCCCGTTGAGTCTATACATGTGGCATAAAGCTGTTGTTATGACTCATCTGCTGACTTCAGCAACCTGTCAAAAAAGAAGCTGACTGATCGGGCCAGCATGGCTGTTACACATCTTTTACCAGCTAGAAAACATTTGCATACTTGGAGCACTGAAAAATATTCAGTGAGGGCTTGGGTTTGCACTTTCCCTGGAAACATCTGCCAGTGTGTTCTGAGTACTCGGGGACATATCTTGCTTCAGGGCTCAGTGTACATACCTCACTGCACTCTATGAACCACTGGGAAAATGAAGTGTTGCATTTTCGCAGGACTGTAATGGCCCTGGCGCACATCAGAAATGAAGCTTAAAGCACAGACCACAAGGTGCCAGATGATTGAAGCAGGAGACCGGGATGCTTTATAAAATCAATATATAAAAGGTGCAACTTGACAATCCTCATTCTGAGTAAATCAAAAGGCCAATTCACCATGCACTTGAGCATTTCTCCCATTCTGATGGAATTATAGGCAGTCCACAGCTCTAATCTGTGCTTCAAACACAACTAATCCACTTTGAAAGACTATGCAGCAAACTTTGTGGCATCAACTGCAACAAACTTTCACCCCACAGGACGGAACAGTTATTTGTGCAACTAAATGAGCATCAATTTCAATTAAAGACAATTGTTATCCATTAAATAAGTGAGGCCTTACAGCATTGAACTGGACAATGAATTGAACATCTAATAATCAGCTGGTTTTATTTAGAATAACAACACTGGTCTACAAATGCAGTGGCTGCTGCTGAAGGTAATTGTATTAAAATGTTGCCTTGAGCAGATCTACACAGACAGCATACCTGAGTCCAAATCCCAACCTACATGATTTTTCTCATGCCTTACATCCATGTTTTCGAAAGAGCTTGCTACACATGAATCTTTTCATCCCCTATCTCTCCTCTTAGGCTTGAATACGAATCCAAAAGTACCATCAACCTTCTCAACCAAATAGCCGTTGTTGACATCCAAGCCTAGATAATGAGGCTTGCTAGGCTGTTCAGCCTAGGGTGCATTACAACCATTGCTGTCCTCATCCAACATCCACACAGATGCACTTTTTGGCAGGTGTCACTGGAAAGCGATCAGGCTTAGCAACCCTGACTGATTTTTATTTTTTGACTCTAGTCAGTTGCTGAGGCCAAATGCCACATTATCACGATTATTCACCTGAGATCGGTCAACTCAGCAAAGGCCGGTGACCTTCCTGCTCTGTGTGGCTCAGTGCCACACCAGGCAGTCAATATACTCATTGAACTGTCACAGAAACAAATTGTTTGCCGGATACTTAGAAGGCCAATGTGCACGAATGTATGTGTGTGTGTGTGTGTGTGTGTGCGATTGCTCATCTATTTGAAGGCCGTTATTCCAAGAGACAAGAGATACTTTACCACTTTTAATAGGCGGTGTGCAATCAAATCTCCTCTGGTCCAGCAGAACTTACCAGATGGATAGTAAAACTCTTTGTAATCTGCCCCAAAGTGCTTCAGCTGCAACTTCAGATGACCACTCAGCATTGCACCCCAAGTAATTGAGAATTTAGCAACATAATAAGTTGGAGCTCTGGCAAAATTTCATTAACTTTCTCAAGTCCAATGGACATCACAAATATTTAATTTTTCACCCTCAGACTAGATTTTTACAGGCATTATAAAATACAGCACTGTAATAAAATATCTCTCAGCTTTAATATGGATAAGATGCTAGAAATAATCTTCTGTCATTCACAGGATAACAGCCAAAGCAATATTTAAATATAAAAATTCATAATAGCAAGTAGACAGTTTCAATTTTATTCTTTTAGTAAAAGTGCATTTTTAGCAAAAAAAAATCCATTGCCTAATAAATCAAATTTTAAAAGGCTTATGGGGAATAATTTTTAAGGCAGAACTCTTTTTTGAAATGTAGTTAGATGAAAAGTGCTGTTTGCCTTTATATTTCAGTATTACAAAGCCATGCTTACTACTCACAGTACTTGGATTAGGTCCAATTCATTTTTCTACACACATGGAATTATCTGCAAGAATAAGCACCTTGTTGGAGAAAGTCCTCTATTTATAAGATTTCACACAGCAAAAAGAAAATACTTACTTTTCCCTTTTCTCCTTTATTTAAAATTGCTGCCTAATGGCAGGCTTCAACATAAAAAGATCTTCCTATTTGTATAGCTATCAATTTATCCATTTGTCTATCTAATGAGATTCATAATTAACATTAGAAATTTTCAGCTATAGGACCAAATAATATCTTGTCACTGGGTCAAAATCCTGGAACTCCCTACCTAACAAAGAAGGTTATGGGGAGATTTAATAGAGGTGTTCAAAATTATGAGGGGTTTTGATAGAATAGATAGGGAGAAACCTGTTTCCAGTGGCAGAAGAGTTGGTAACCAGAGGACACAGATTTAAAATAATTGGCAAAAGAATTAGGGGGGAGATGAGGAGACATTTTTTCAAGCAGCGAGTTGTTATGATCTGGATTGCACTGCCTGAAATCCTGGTGGAAGCAGATTCAATGGAATTGGATATATACTTGAAAAGGAAAAATTTGCAGGGCTTTTGGGAAAGAGCAGGGGAGTGGGACTAATTGGATAGCTCTTTCAAAGGGTCGGCACAGGCATGATGGGCTGAATGCCCTCCTTCTGTTGTGTATGATTCTATGAACAGCATTGTGGGAACACCTTCACCACATGGATTGCAGTGGTTCAAGAAGGCTCACCATCACCTTCTCAGGGCATCTAGGGATGGACGATAAATGCTGGCCTTGCCAGCGACGCCCACATCTTGAGAATAATTAAAACAAAATCTCCACTGGCCAGAAGATTGATAACTTGATACAAGCGGAAATAAAATGGCAACTTCTGTATATACATGATCATTTAACAGTTTCCAGGCATGTGTAGCATCCTAGAATTAATTGAAAGAGTGCTGCGAGAATCGCTCATCCCCACAAATCAAACATTACTTCTCAAACAATGACAGCAAGCTTCAGTCCTGCACGGGACTCTTCTAACTGGCTCCCAACAGACTCAACAAGGAACTGCAGAGAAAACAGTGCTGCTATTCTACATCGGTCATCGACCTCAAACATTAACTCTGTTTCTCTCTCCAAAGATATTGCATTCCTGAGGTACAGATCCTTCCAGCTTCAGAAGAAAATGTGAGTAACTCACCATCATTGATACCATATCCCCTATTTCTTAAGTACTTTGCAACATGTAAAGTACAAAACAGCAGCACAGCAATCCTCCTTCTCTTTGACTCAAGGTCATCCTGTGTTCAGCGAAAAACAATGAATGCTCTAAAAAAAAATGATGGGAAATGAATAACTATAATGGTTGGCTTTATTGCTATGAAACTCACTTTATTTGATATATTGAAAACAATTGCTAGGGTTATGAGCAAAGATATTAAAATCACTACACATGTAACATTGATAAATAAAAATAAATGATCAACTAATTAAATGTATTAAATGAGAGATTCAGCCCTTCATTTGTGGTGCTTTTACTGTATTGATCATTGAGATATATGACCCAATAATACATTGACATGATGTTGAGGTGAGGTGAAGTGTAAAACATGCAGCAACAGCATTTTAGCAGTCAGTGTTGAAGATCAAACCCTGGGGGTAATGGAACGAGTTCTAAACGTGAGTAATATTACAGATGGGACAAATATGGATTTTTGTGGCTGAGCATCCACAACCATAATGTGTGATCAGTCGATGAGATTCAGGAAGCCACAGGCAAAAAGTGTTCCCAACACTAACAGTATTGCTTTTGATAACCATACGATCTGTTTAATACTTGGCCATGCTTGGCATCTCCTGCTCAGCTTCATTCATGCTGGCTTTTTGAAGTGGCTCATTCATGGTATAAATACTGCAAGCAACCCCCAGGAAAGGATTACTTTTATTAATAACATTCTTTCCCCACGTTTAGCGACTCTTCCCGCGTTATTGCCGGTAGATGCACCATTCCAGAAGGTTGATTTAGGAAAACCCACACAGCCAATCTGATGAGAATTAAATAAGAGATGGTAAACATGGCTAAATGTAAAACAAATCACGCAGATATCAAAAGCAATGCTGTTTGTATTAGGAAACATTTGCCTATGTATCCCGAATCATCCCACAACCAATCATGCATTTTGGTTTCTTTTTTTGTGCCAAACATGTATTTCCCCCCCCTATATCTCTCTATAGAGCCCCAAGTACATTCAAAGTCTGAACACTGTTCCCATAGTTGGGGATGCCCTTCCAACACCTCGCCCACACTCATGAACAGAATGCAAGAGGCATTTCTTCCACCTATGACGTAAAGACTTTTAAAGGTTGGTGTCACCTAATGACTATTTAATTGACCTCACCTTTTCTCCTACTCCACCAGCACTATGTTCCTGACCCTTCACTTAGGAGTTTCAATTTAAGAAAGCAATTTGGCAAGGAATTCCTCAGCCAGCTAGGTTGATAGGGTTCCTTGCACTTGTGGTATAAATACATGTTGAATCGTTGCTGCCAGTTACTTGTGTTATTTAAATGCCTGGAATTTAAAATTTTCATTCTTGTGTTCAAATCCCTCCATGGCCTTGTCCCTCCCTATCTCTGTAACCTCCTCCAACCCTACGAGAACTCTGCGTTCCTCCAATTCTGGTCTCTTGTGCATCTCTGACTTCCTTCACCCCACCATTGGCGGCCATGCCTTCAGCTGTCTAGGCTCTAAGCTTTGGAGTTCTCTCCCTAAACCTCTCCGCCATTCCACCTCTCTCTCCTCCTTTTAGACACTCCTTGAGCAAGCTTTTAGTCACCTGTCCATTTGTCTCCTTCTTTGGCTGGGTATCAATTTTTGTCAGATTATGCTCCTGTGAAGCGCCTTGGGATGTTTACTATGTTAAAGGCGCTATATAAGTATTTGGGAGGTGCTTCTTCGACAACACCTCCCAAACCCGCGACCTCCACCACCTAGAAGGACAAGGGCACCCGTTGCATGGAAACACCATCACCTCCAAGTTCCCTCCAAGTCAGACATTATACAGACTTGGAGATATATTGTTATTCCTTTATCATCGCTGAGTCAAAATCCTGGAACTCCCTACCCAACAGCATTGTGGACTGCAACGGTTCAAGAAGAAGGCTCAACATCACCTTCTCAAGGGCAACTAAAGATGGACAATAAATGTTGGCCTTGCTAGCGACGCCCATATCCTGAGAATATTTTTTTTTAAATGCTGTTGTAGTTATTTACTATGTGTGTAAGCTCATGCCGACTTTAGAGCATTCTAATGAGTGATACGTAAAACAGAGCTGGACTGTTCTTGCATTGACGGTGGTTTCGTTCTGGCATAGTGGGATGAGCCGGACACAAGAAGGAACTGCAGAGAAAACAGAGCTGCTACTCTACATTGGTCATCGACCTGAAACGTTAAGTCTGTTTTTCTCTCCACAGTTACTGCCTGACCTTCTGAGTGTTTCCAGCAGCTTCTGTTTTTATTCCACTAATCTACAGTTTGCTTGCCCATGGAGAAAGGAGGTGCTATCCACATTCCACGGAGCAGCTGAGCAGACATGGAGCGGGGCTGCTGCCTGTGCTGGCAATGCTTTTAACACTGCTGGGACTGCATTACTGTGTGGTGTTGCCTTTTCCAGCAGTCTTTATATTAATTAAAAGTAAGGATATTATGCTGATGGTTTAGAATATCATCACTGACACTGCATGTGAGCAATAACAAAGTACATCTTGATTCATGACCATTTTCCAATACAAACATTTTCAGCCATTTCTTCATTTTGCTTTCTGAGTGTTTTTTTAAATTTATATTCAGGGTGTGAGCAACACTGGACAGGGCACATTTATTGTTTATCTCTAGTTGCCCCAAGATGGTGGTGGCAGGCTTTCTTCTTGAGTGGTTTGTATAATTGAGTGGCCTGCTAAGCCACTTCACTGGGCATTAAGAATCCACCATGCAGTGTAGCGTTGGAGTTGCATATAGGCCACATCAGGTAGGGGTGGCAGGTCCCCATTTCTTAAAGAGAATTAGTGAACTAGTTGGGTTTTTAGGAGAACACTGCTGATTTTTTTTAATCTTGTGCCAGCTCACAAATTATTGCTTTACTGGACTCAATTTCACAATTTGCCTCAGTGGGATTTGAACTCCCAATCTTTGGTTGCAAGCCCAGTACCGTTACATGACTGTGTCCTATCCTGCATAACAAGAAGATTTTTTTTTGTATAGCATTCCTCACATAAGAGAATATCTCAAGGAGCTTAACAGTGAGGAGATAGAGGACACCAAGCTAAAATTAAGGGGTAGGACTGAAAACACGGCCAAAGAGATAAAAGTAATGTAGTGGTTATGTTACTGGACGAGTAATCCAGAGGCCTGCACTAAATCCAGTAAATGTGATTTTTATCCCACCAAGGCAGTTTGAGAATTTGAATTCAGTTTTTAATAATTAGCTGATATCAGTAAAAGTGACCATGAAGCTGCTGGATTTTTGTAAAAACCCAACTGGTTCAGTAATGTTCTTTAGGGAAGGAAACCTGCTGTCCTTACCCAGTCTGGCTCCAATCTGATACCAATGTGGTTGATTTTCATCTGCCCCTGAAGTGGCCTATCAAACTGCTATGCGCAGTGGTTAAAGAAGAAGGTCCACCACCTTCTCAGGGGAACTAGGAATTGATAATAAATGCCAGTCTCTCCAGCGACGCCCACTTCCCAAGAATGAATTTTTTTTTAAAATTTTTTAAAAGATTTTAAAGAGATTTTTGAAAAAATTAAAGGCAGAACGGTATAGGGAGGACATAACAGTGAATGGAGGAGATACCTACCCTCTGCTTGAAACCTCCCTGCAGTAGTCGAACAATCATGTCAGTATTTTCTCCAATCTCACATTCTGGTAATGATTCTCTTTCTACATATTTTAGTTTCACCATTGCGCCTAAAACAGCTAAATTGAAACCATGCTGAGGAGCGACTATTTGTTTTGTTCTGAATGTACACTGTATACTTTGTAGCACTGATCACAAGTCATGATAGAATGGGAGGCAGTGGGGGAGGGGGCAGGAGGATGTTATTTTGAGGTTTGAGGCACTGAAACCAGTGTGACAACAGAAAGCATTGTTCATTGTCCATATCAAAGGTTTCAGACACGACTGAATGTTGCAAACTAAGCTGTTTTGACACATACAGCAAACAGCGATGACATAGCAAATTCCTTCAGCCACTGCCTTATTTTATTTTAATTTAACATGACTCATATAATCCAAGGATTATGATCTAGATTCTGATACAGAATTAATGGCAGACTTTTATTTTGCCTGAAATCTGTGTCACTTTGGAAATCCAATTGTTTAAGCAAATGCTTTGCGCACTGTGACATGTCAACACCTTGTTGTTCAATAAATCCTTTCTCTAAACTTAGACAATGTAGCAAATGCCTTTAGTCTTTAGCCTTTCAGCACAACTCGCTTAATTCCAGAATCTTGCAAATCTGCAATTCCCATGCTAATGCCTAAAGGCTGCAAGGTCAAGAATTCTTCTTGGTTTTAAAGGCTAGGACCTTGCAAGCAATTTACCAGCTCATTGGTGATAGTTTTGAGATGCTGCCATTGTTTGACTTCCATCCTCATGAAAAGTAGTGTTACAAAGAATTTACTGCAGAGCATTTCACACCTAATAAACCAACACTCGGTGAGTAAATCATTCCTGACACTTTTTAAAAGGTACCTCAGGGTTATATAAATTATACCGCAACTCCAAGTAAACTATGCAGTTTATGATACAACCAAATTTTGTTTGTAGAGCTGTTGGCATATTGTGTTTTCCTGGAAAAAAAGGTGTATGTTACTATGTTTTATCATTAGTGATTTCAGGTAAGTTAGTCACTTATTAACAAATTAATTAAAACTGCTGTTCTTATTAACAAACTAATTAAAATTTCTTCGAAAGCAAAATACTGCAGATGCTGGAAATCTGAAATAAATACAGAAAATGCTGGAAATGCTCACCAAGTCAGGCAGCATCTATGTTTCAGGTCGATGACCCTTCGTCAGAACTGGAAGGAGTTGAAGCTTAAATATTTTTTAAGCACGTACAGAGCCAGGGGAAAGGGGCAGGGGGAGGAAGGGGAGGAGAGGAGAGAACAAAAGGGAAGGTCTGTGATAGGGTAGAGAGCAAGAGTGATTAAATGACAAAAGGGATGATGGTGCAAGGCAAGAGGGTGGTAATGGGACAAGTAAAGAAACAAAAGATGGGTCTAGAGGAGCTGTAAATGGCAACAGCAGAACTATTACCAGCACCTGCTGTCCGAAAAAATGGGAGCAGTAGTTATGATCTGAAGTTATTGAAATCAATGTTGAGTCCAAAAGGTTGTAAAGTGCCTAATCAAAAGAAAACTACTGCTGTCCACTGTAAGTTGAGGGATCAGCATAACTGTGGTGTTGGACTCCTATTGACAAAACTACAGTGTGGAATACTGGTTACTGATTCAATCCCACTTCTTGCACTGGCTCACAGCTGTCCCCCATGTCTTAATAAAAATAAAGACAGACTCTGTATACTAGCTCAGTGATTAACTAAGCCATACAGCCATTGAGGTCCTTGGTTCAATCTTGAATGAGGGTTTCAACAGCAGATGAGCTGAGGCAGGGGAAGAGACAGTCTTGATGATGGAGAGGATATGGGGTTGGAAGCTCAGCTCAGGGTCAATTAGACGCCAAGGTTGCGAGCGGTCTGGTTCAGCCTCAAATAGTAGCCAGGGAGAGAGTTGGAGTTGATAGCTAGGGAACGGAGTTTGTGGCAGGAACCGAAGACAGTGGCTTCAGTCCTCCCAACAAGGAGTCAATGTGGAACTGTACCCTAACAAGGAGTCAATATCTTCAGAAGAAAAGAGGAGGAACTGAGAACATTAGCGGGGAAAAGAAATTCAAAATAAAATAGCAACTTGGTGAAGTTACAGGTTCTGAGTATCTGTACCTTCCCTGGAGTCTCGGAACTGTAAAGCTATTTTTTATATTTCCACACTTGTGATATTATAGAACCCAGCAGTGAGATATGTCATGAGACTTATTATAACTTATTTCAGACAAATCAATATTTTTTTAATATCGGTCCATGTGATAATACACTGTTAATGATTTGTTGGATTATGATTTTTTTTAAATGGAGCGTAGTTTAGTAACATAGCAACCAAGACTTATTCAAATGTGAGATCATTCTAATGAGTGCCCTTCATTGCGAAATGTAATTACAGACTTGCAATTCCAAAGTTTTACCCAAAACAGTATACAGATCAACTGCAAAATAAACAGCCTTAATTAAGCAAGAGAAGGATTGCATCAGCATAAAAGGATTCAGGAGATGCCACGAATACTCCTCTACTCGGCACAATGAGTCCTCCACAGTGAAACCAGGAACAACAATAAAACAGAAGTAAAATCAGAAAAATAATATTTTTGAAATGCCTGTTTTATAGAGATTTGCTTTGCGGATATTGTCTTGCATGGGAATCCGTTCATAAGGTTGGGATTGTAGATTTGAGGTTGACCATTATAACTCACCTAGTCGTGAGTTCATTGTTCTCGTTCACTCATGGAATAAACAACAACGATTTTTATTTCTACAGTGCATTTAATGCAAAAAGTGTGCCAAGGCACCTTAAAGAGAGGGGAGGTAAGGAGGAAGAAATTAGGAGGGGTCAGCAAAAACTTGGCGAGAACAATGGGTTTTGAAAAGATTCTTAAAATGGTGGAAAGAGAAGCAGAAGTTGAAGGGTTTAAGCTATGACGTTCCAGAAATGAGGGCAAGACAACTGAAGCATCTGCCACTGATGGAGCGGGGGTGGGAGGGGGGAGTGAAAAGAGCATGCATAAAAAGCCAGAGTCAGAAGGCCAACGGACGTGGGAAGGGATAGAACATTGGAGGAGGTTGCAGAGCTAGAATGGGGTGAGGTCATGGATGGATTCGAAGTCAAGGACAAGAATTTTAAATTTAATGAGTGGGGGTACCGGGAGCCAATGTAGGTCAGTGAGGAGGAGGGTGATGTTGAACTGAACTTAGTATAGTAGAGAATACAAGTGGCTGAGTTTTTGACTAGTTGGAGTATACGGAAGGTGGAGAATGGGGGGACATCAGGGATAAGGGTTTCAGGGGTAGTGGTAGAGGCAGACATTGCTGTGGAGAGGGAAATAAGTAATCTTGGTGATGAACCTGATTTTTTTCATTCTCGGGATGTGTACGTCACATTTATTGCCCACCCCTAATTGCCCTGAAAAGTTGGTGGTGGACCTTCTTCTTGAACCGTTGATAGTGGCCTAGTACAACTGAGTGGATGGCTAGGCCACTTTAGAGAGCAGTTAAGAGTACACCACATTGGTGTCGGACTAGTGTCACATATAGGCCAGACCAGTTAAGGATGGCAGGTTTCCTTCCCTAAAGGATATTAGTAAACCAGTTGGGTTTTCCGTCAATCCGACTGCTTCATGGCCACTTTTACTGATATACCAAATCTTTTTTTATACTGAATTCAAATTCTCAAACTGCCATGGTTTGATTTGAACTTGAGTTTTCTGGATTATTAGTCCAGGTTTCTGGATTACTAATCCTGTAACATAACCACTATTATGTTAGTTTGGAATTCTGATGATAGGTCATCAACCTGAAACATTAATTTTGTTTCTCTCTCCACAGATGCTGCCTGACCTGCTGGGTGTTGCCAGCATTTCCTGTTTTTATAACAGATTATGTAGTTATTCATCTTATTGCTATTTCTAGGAGCTTACTGTACGCAAATTGGCTGCCACGTTTCCTACATTACAACACTCACTACACTTCAAAAGTTCTTCATTGGCTGTAAAGCAATTTGGGATGGCCTGAAGTCATGAAAGGCACTATATAAATGCAAGTCCTTTCTTTCAATTGGAGGAAGTTGTGATTCAACCATGAGAAGCATTCCGTCAGCACAGAAGTGGGTGTGGATTAAAAGAAATGCTGGAGAGGTAGAACTGTGTGTCAACAGCATACGTATCTGTGCTTGCAGGTGATGTCATCAAGGGGAAGCATGTAGATGAGGAAAAGTGGAGAGCCAAGGATACTTCTTTGGTGGACAGTGGAGATTACGGGAATGGGGTGGGAAGAAAAGCCCTTGTAGGAGATCCATTGGCTGCATTTAATTGGATAGGACTGGAACCATCCAAGGACAGTCCCACAGAGCTAGATAACATATGAGAGACAAAAGGAGAAGAATAGTGTGATTAACATCAAATGATGCAGAGAGGTCAAGGAGGGATTGTGCACCTCTGTCCCAGTCACCGAGGATACTATTTGTGACTTTGGCCAGGTCAGTCTCAGTGTGGTGAGAAGGATGGAAGCTGGACTCAAGGGGATTGATTTTTGGATGTCTGAGCGGGTGCGTTCGTGGCGGGGGAGCTGCTAAAATTCAAGTTTCCCAGGGCGGGTCCGGAGCCCGGCTCCAACCTGCCCACTTCCGGGTTCCCCAATGACGCGCTCAGATGCACGCACAGCCCCCGCATGCGGGACTCCCACCGGCAATTAAAGCCGGCGGGATCCCACTTAAACCAATTAATTAGATAGTTCAGGTCGTTAGCAGACCTGATTGGGAGGATATTTTAGGAGGGATGGGATTTTCATCTCAACTGAGTGTGTTTCCCGTACTGGGGGAAACACTCCCAATTGAAACAGACTTGTTGCAGCCACCAGCCTGTGCAAAGGTCCATTTGACGTGGTGGGGGGAGACCCTCACTCATTGCAGGAGGCCACTCTGTCACTTTGGACAAAGTTTGGCCTCCACCACCCTCCTCCTAACAATAAAATTCACAAACTTGGAACCTCAACTCCGGTGTGCAGACACATTTACCTACCTTGTGGACTCCCTCAAACGTACATCTTGCGGATGGGGGCCGCCATAGCCGCAGTCATGACCTCATCAAAGGACAAACAGCATCACCAGCCTCGCCGTCCACCTCTGACACGTGGAGCTCCACAACACAATGCTGTGACACATCCACCTGCACAGCAGGAGGGAGGGCAACCGCAGAGAGAGATGCATCGCAGAAGGCACCACCCTCGCCACAGGGTGCTTGGCAAAACAAACAAAACTAAATGAAAAACATGACATTCTGTCATGCACCCTTGTCCATCCCCTTTGTGCTCACAAAACCTTATCCTTATGTTTACGGGGACCCCTATGTGGTGCTACCCCTGTGGCTTCAGCAGAGGTAGTGGCAGGTTGCACTTGTCCATGACCTGACCGATGAGATGCTTTGCGTGGATGCCCTCTGGGTTTCGGTGCCCATGAGGGCCCCTCCAAAGACTGCTCCACCTGCAACTGTGCAGGGGCAGACTTGGCCACCTGGAGAGGGGGCAGCATTGCGGGTACTGGTTGAGAGGTGGGCAACGGGTAAGACGTGGAAGCGCTTTGAGTGGCGTCCCCACTTCCATGTCCCCTTTCACCATCATCCCTCTCCTGGGCCAGGCCCACATCATTCCTTCCACCCTGCTGGACAACAGTTTGGAGGACATGTGTGAAGCCTTGGAAGGCCAGTTGTAATGTATCTGTCAGCCTGTTTAAGGCGGCAGAATGTTGCTCACCCTGAATCCGAACGGCCGTTGTCAGGGCCTGAATGGACTCATTGTTGAGCCGTGCTTGAAGCTCGATGGAGGCTAGCCTTTCCTCCATTGCAGACGTTCCTGCACCTACCCACGACACTATCTCAGAGATGCCTTCATGTCCCTGTGACAGTATTCCACTCATGCAGGAGTTGAACTCCTCCATCCTTTGCGCGATTGTAGAGAGTGCTCATGGCAACTGTTCCAGTTTCTTCGCAATGTGCTGCTGCCCCTCGATGACTCTCCTTTTCATGGCTGGCCTTTCATGGCTGGCCCCCAGGGTCCAGCATCTGGGTCCAGCTGAGCAGAGCCTGGAGAAGAGTGCTCCCACCGACGCGGACTGTCCACAGCTGCCCCTGCCACCAGCGTCTGCTCATGCTCACATGTGAATGGTGACTCATCATGTGCAAGCCCAACTAACTGAGGACGGGGACCCGCCAAGGTGTGTGTATCTGCGCTGGTGGATGGCTGGCTCAGATGTGACGATGCACCCTCAGAGGCCGGCAGGTCCTCTGAGGAATCGCCCTCCGCATTCACGGCGGTCGCAGATGGCCCTGCAAGAGAACAGAAAGCAATATTAAGCATGTGGACAGATGTTGAGGTGCTGCAGGTGCCAAGTGATGTTAAGATCATTCACTATCATGAGTGCTGAGTGTTAGATTTCTGTCACCAGCCGTTTGTGCGCTCCCAGTCTCGGCGTCCGCCACAGACAGGCACTCCAGCGTGCGGCTTATTTCCATTGCCTGCTGCTCTGCATCCGTTTTGGCCACCTGGTGTGGTGGGCCCCCTCCGGTCCTTGCCCTCTCCCGGGCATTCTGGCATCTCTTCTCCTATCAAGGCAAAAGACAGAGAGGCGTGATTGAGTGACCCGCTGCATGCATTGGTGTGGGTGGAGGTGACCGTGAGGGAGATGCATGGGAGGGTGCATTTGAGACATAGCCATGAGACTGTATGAGGATTGGGTTGCGTGGTAGTGTTCGAATGGGAACTGGGGCGGTGAGTAAGTCCAGGCAAGGTGAGGATGATGGTTGAGTGGATGTGAGGAGTGATGCGAGAGCGTTGTGTTGGCAGTGCAGAAGGAGTTGTGTGGTGGTGGAGGTGATGTGGAAGACGGAGTGTGGGAGAATGCGTAAGTATACTCACTTCGCTGACCTGGTTAGGTCATTAAAGCGCTTCCTGCACTGGACGCAGGTTCAGCCGACATTGCTGCTGCTGTTGATCTCTTCAGCCACCTCCAGCCAGGCCTTCTTGGTGGCAGAGGGAAGCCACCTCCTCCCATCAGATGAGAAAAACGTTTCCCTCCTACTCCTCACCCCATCGAGCAGCACCTGGAGTGAGGAGTCAGAGAACCTTGAAGCAGCCTTGCCTCTGGCCTGCTCCATTCTATTATTTTGGTTCTTTGCTGCAGAAGGAGCTTTGGAGGACTCCCCCTTTAAATAGGACTCCTCGTGCTGACAGCCTGTGATGCGGGTGCACAGTGCGCCCACTGTGCAGGTCTGGAACGGGAAACCCGGAAGCACGCGTAAGTACATTCAATTAGGCTGTGATTGCGTGCGGAGCACCACGATTTCACTGGGCGCGTTACCCGCGTGCCCAGTTGACCCCCCGCTGCCAACCCGTCTCCCTCCGAATATCGGGCCCAAGGGATTCGAACAGGACGTTTTGGGACAGATGAACATTGAACTGAGAGATAATGACATATTGAAAGACCATAGAGAGAAGAAAGGAAGGTTCGTGTGGGGCTGATGGGTTGAGGGTCATACAAAGTAGGTTGTCTTGCTTTATCAAAAGCAAAATACTGCGGATGCTGGAAATCTGAAATAAAAACAAGGGTTATCGACCTGAAACGTTAACTCTGTTTCTTTTTCCTCAGATGCTGCCTGACTTGTTGAGTATTTCCAGCATTTTCTGTTTTATTGCCTTGCTTTATGCTGTATGTAGAACTGTCTTTCTAAGCCACCTCACAAATTTGTATCGAGCTGTGCAACACTAAATCTCTAGCTAGATGCATTACTAGGTGCCCCTCAATGATAGCATGAAATGTTCTGCCCATCACACTACTCAAATTAACCCATTATACTATCAGAATAAAGTGCTTTTCATATTCCAGTCAAAAACAGCTGGTACTTTTTAAAAATGTGTTCATGGGATGTGGGCGTCGCTGGCGAGGCCGGCATTTATTGCCCGTCCCTAATTGCCCTTGAGAAGGTGGTGGTGAGCCGCCTTCTTGAACCGCTGCAGTCCGTGTGGTGAAGATTCTCCCACAGTGGTGTTAGGAAGGGAGTTCCAGGATTTTGACCCAGCGACGATGAAGGAACGGCGATATAATTCCAAGTCAGGATGGTGTGTGACTTGGAGGGGAACGTGCAGGTGGTGTTGTTCCTATGTGCCTGCTGCTCTTGTCCTTCCAGGTGGTAGAGGTCGCGGGTTTGGGAGGTGCTGTCGAAGAAGCCTTGGCGAGTTGCTGCAGTGCATCCTTTGGATGGTACACACTGCAGCCACAGTGCGCCGGTGGTGAAGAGAGTGAATGTTTAGGGTGCTGGATGGGGTGCCAATCAAGTGGGCTGCTTTGTCCTGGATGGTGTTGAGATTCTTGAGTGTTGTTGGAGCTGCACTCATCCAAGCAAGTGGAGAGTATTCCATCACACTCCTGACTTGTGCCTTGTAGATGGTGGAAAGGCTTTGGGGAGTCAGGAGGTGAGTCACTCGCCACAGAATACCCAGCCTCTGACCTGCTCTTGCAGCAACAGTATTTATATGGCTGGTCCAGTTAAGTTTCTGGTCAATGGTGACCCCCAAGATGTTGATGGTGGGGATTCGGCGATGGTAATGCCGTTGAATGTCAAGGGGAGGTGGTTAGACTCTCTCTTGTTGGAGATGGTCATTGCCTGGCACTTGTCTTGCGCAAATGTTACTTGCCACTTATGAGCCCAAGCCTGGATGTTGTCCAGGTCTTGCTGCATGCGGGCTCGGACTGCTTCATTATCTGAGGAGTTGCGAATGGAACTGAACACTGTGCAATCATCAGCGAACATCCCCATTTCTGACCTTATGATGGAGGGAAGGTCATTAATGAAGCAGCTGAAGATGGTAGGGCCTAGGACACTGCCCTGAGGAACTCCTGCAGCAATGCCCTGGGGCTGAGATGATTGGCCTCCAACAACCATTACCATCTTCCTTTGTGCTAGGTATGACTCCAGCCACTGGAGAGTTTTCCTCCTGATTCCCATTGACTTCAATTTTACTCGGGCTCCTTGGTGCCACACTCAGTCAAATGCTGCCTTGGTGTCAAGGGCAGTCACTCTCACCTCACCTCTGGAATTCAGCTCTTTTGTCCATGTTTGGACCAAAGCTGTAATGAGGTCTGGTGCCGAGTGGTCCTGGCGGAACCCAATCTGAGCATCGGTTAGCAGGTTATTGGTGAGTAAGTGCCGCTTGATAGCACTGTCAACGACACCTTCCATCACTTTGCTGATGATTGAGAGTAGACTGATGGAGTGATAATTGGCCGGATTGGATTTGTCCTGCTTTTTGTGGACAGGACATACCTGGGCAATTTTCCACATTGTCGGGTTGATGCCAGTATTGTAGTTGTACTGGAACAGCTTGGCTAGAGGCGCGGCTAGTTCTGGAGCACAAGTCTTCAGCACTACAGCTGGGATGTTTTCAGGGCCCATAGCCTTTGCTGTATCCAGTGCACTCAACCATTTCTTGATATCACGTGGAGTGAATCGAATTGGCTGAAGACTGGCTTCTGTGATGGTGGGATATCGGGAGGAGGCTGAGATGAATCATCTACTCGGCACTTCTGGCTGAAGATGGTTGCAAACGCTTCAGCCTTGTCTTTTGCACTCACATGCTGGGCTCCGCCATCATTGAGGATGGGGTTGTTTGTAGAGCCTCCTCCTCCCGTTAGTTCAATTCGCGACTGGATGTGGCAGGACTGCAGAGCTTTGATCTGATCCGTTGGTTGTGGAATCGCTTAGCTCTGTCATGTTGCTTCCGCTGTTTAGCATGCATGTGGTCCTGAGTTGTAGCTTCACTAGGTTGGCACCTCATTTTTAGGTACGCCTGGTGCTGCTCCTGGCATGCTCTTCTACACTCCTCATTGAACCAGGGTTGATCCCCTGGCTTGTTGGTAATGGTAGAGTGAGGAATATGCCGGGCCATGAGGTTACAGATTGTGTTGGAATACAATTCTGCTGCTGCTGATGGCCCACAGCACCTCATGGATGCCCAGTTTTGAGCTGCTAGATCTGTTCTGAATCTATCCCATTTAGCACGGTGGTAGTGCCGCACAACACGTTGGATGGTGTCCTCAGTGCGAAGACAGGACTTCATCTCCACGAGGACTGTGCGGTGGTCACTCCTACCAATACTGTCATGGACAGATGCATTTGCGACAGGTAGGTAGGTGAGGTCAACTTGGTTTTTCCCTCGTGTTGGTTCACTCACCACCTGCCACAGGCCCAGTCTGGCAGCTATGTCCTTTAGGACTCGGCAACTCGATCAGTAGTGGTGTTACTGAGCCACTTTTGGTGATGGACATTGAAGTCCCCCACCCAGAGTACATTGTGTGCCCTTGCTACTAACAGGTACAATCAGCCATGATCTGATTGAATGGCGGAACAGGCTCGAGGGGCCTGTACGGCCTCCTCCTGCTCCTAGTTCTTATGTTCTTATGTACAATAAAATATTTTAATTTTGTACTTCCTAACATTTTTAACATCTCCCCAGGCTGCATCCTTATTGTCAATTGTTCCAAGATCCAAGTGTTTTTTGATGTGTGCACTATTGCTCATCATTCATTGGGTACTGTTCCTCTTCTGTGCAACAACACACCTCCCCATATCAGATTGCTCTTCTGCCATCTCTGAATTCCAATAGAATTTGGACTTTACCCACCCAGTCATTTGGCCCAATGCCAGAATGTCTGCTCCAATTAACCAGAGTCACTCATTCTGGTTTCACAATCTCTGCCCCTAATCCAACATAGTCAGGTGTCTGATCAACAGTATTCTCTGTTCTTGGCCCACCACAGTCTCCCATCCACTCATCCTAGTTTCCGTAATCTCAGTCCTAGGCACTGCAATTATTGGTATCTTCCGTCTGCTATTATGAATGTAATATAAACTATGTTGTGACTGTGCACTGATCGGCACCTCAATAGCCACAACAGAGTTCTTTCAAAATAGTCAGTATAGTCTCCATTCCCTCCGGCAAGATTAGTCTTCAAATGACAAAATATTTCCAAAAATTTAACTCCGTCTGTGTCAAAAATTGTAAAACAAAACCACACATACTGAAAGAAAAGAAAATTTGGAATAATTTCACAGAATCATACAAAGTACTGCACAGGGGTCCATTTGGCCAATGTACGTGTGTTGGCGCTAACTCATCAAACAGAACTGTGTACTCCAGTCCTATTTCATTGCCGATATCCTTTTATATTCTGCCTTTTCAAATACCTATGTTATGGTCTTTGTCTCAATAGCCATTCCATTCTAATAACCATCTGTGTGAAAAAAAATTCTAACTTCCCCTTCCTTCTTCTAGTGATAATCCTTAGTTTATGTCCCTTGTTATCATTTTTTTTCAACCAGTAGTAACATTCTTACACAAGTTACACTCTCAAAACCTTTCACATAATCTAGGCTGACACTTCTGTGCAGTACCGAAAGAGTGCTGCACTGTCGGGTGTGCCGTCCTTCAGATGAGACATTAAAAAACCCTCTCAGGTGGACATAAAAGATCCCACGACACTATTCAAAGTTAGAGCAGGGGAGTTCTCCACAATGTCCTGGCCAATATACATTCCTCAACCAACATCACTAAAACAGACTATCTGGTAATTACCTCATTGCTATTTCTCGGAGCTTACTGTGCACAAATTGGCTGCCGCGTTTTCTACTTTGCAATAGTCACTACACTTCAAAAATACTTCATTGGCTGTAAAGAACTTTGGGATGGCCTGAGGTCATAAAGAGTGCTATATAAATGCAATTCTTTCTTTCTTTAAATGCCTCTATCATCCCTTCATCTCCTCTGTGCATAGAACAGAGGTTTATTTTATACTGCCTTTACTGTTATTTTTCAAGAAATAGGAACATGAATCCAATTCTAACAGGGCCAAGTTGGAATCTTTGTGGATAAATACAAGATAGTCCCATTCAAGTTAAATTCAATTCAATTGTCATTTGTCATGTATCAGATCCTTTATTTTTCAGAAATCCACAGCATAACATCAACATTGTTAGGTTGGTACTTAATTTTTCCTATTCACTCATCTGCTGTGTTTTGACAAACTGATGTTTCAATGAAATGTGTTACACTATCATCAGTCTGTGTTGCAACCATACAACCTCTCCACATTATTGTTGTATTTTCCCAAACTGGGACTGGCATATTTCTGGCACATTGCACAACCAAATATGTCAGACAACAGTTTAGGCTTCTTGAAGGGCGTTTCAAATGCCTGAACATGTCTAGAATTTCATTTCAGCTTAGCTCAAGAAAATCTGTAGGTTTTTTCTGGTATGTTGTACTCAGTGTTACTGTGATCCATAGAATTGAGCAAGACTTGAATATCCCACAGAAGAGATATAGCTTACACATTCTCATTATCATTCTGGCCTGGAATGTAGAGAACAGTTTGATTTCAATATTGGTTCATTTAATTGGTATGTTGCGTATGGACCGAATAAACAACGCAGAAATGCAGGCACAGACATAATTTTGCAAGATTGCTAGTGCAATAAATATTATTGCTTCAACATATTTTGCAGGGCAAGTCTGAACATTGCCAGCCAGGAGATGCTAAATTTACACACCTGCCTCAAGTTAACAAAAATATCAACCCTATATACTTAGACAAATAAAAAAAAAGTCTCACATAAGTTCTGTCTTTTTGCAGTTTGTTGCTGCCACAGAGGTAAGTGCTTTAACTTCCATTCGAGGATCAGAATATAGGAACATCAGGAACAAGAGCGGGCCATTCAGTCCTTCAAGCCTGCTCCGCCATTCAATTAGATCATGGCTGATCTGTAACTCAACTGCATTTATATGTCTTTACTCCATAACCCTTGATACCCATACCAAACAAAAATGTATCGATCTCAGTCTTGAAAGCTACAATTGTCCCAGCATCCATAACTTTTTGGGGGAGAGAATTCTGGATTTCTACTTCTCTTTGTGTGAAAAATGCTTCCGAATTTTTGTCCTGAATGGCCTAGCTCTAATTTTAAGATTATGTCCCCTCGTTCTTGAATCCCCTACCATAGGAAATAGAGTTTCTCTTTATCTACCCTATTGAATCCTTTTAACATTTTAAGCATCTCGATCAGATCACTTTTCAATCTTCTATACTCAAGGGAATGCAAGCCAAGTTTTGCTTTCTGTATAACAAAGCCAAGGCACCTCACTAACTATATGGTGTGGTTAATTACCCCCTTTCTGATTGGCCATATCAGTAGGCTAGATAATTGAAGTCAAGAAGCATACATGTTATGGAGTCGGCTCCAAGGTTTTGCTGATTACAGATGCTCTAAGCCCTGCTGCACAAGGGTGTTCCGAATGGCCCAGTTACTCCATTAATTCCACTTCTATTTTAGTTCTCCTGTTCAACAGCAGCAGATGGATGGCGCTGGTTACACCCAAGTCAGTAGATCTGTCAGCTCTGCTGGAGGGAGAGGAATGCTGCTGGTGTCCACAGCTTATCTTGATTACAGGCTGATAACACTAAAATTCTGACAGATGATGTTTTGCTCCCCTCCAACACCCCGAAGGCAGCCAAGAAATTTATTCCACAGGATGGGCAAATCTCACACCCTTCATCAACATGCAATAGCAATCTTCCAGATGGAGGAAGAATTGCACTCCTTGAAATAATTTATGTTCAAGCTAATTTTTCATACAAAATCATTTGTTTCTTTATCTTTCTACAAATGATTACACAGTCTCCATTTACTTACTGATAAAACTTATGCAGAATGTGCTTTTCATTACATTGCAACTAAATTGAAGTAGCAGCAATGCATTCTATGTTTGATCAATATTATGGGTTTAAAGGTGAGGTTCGACACTGTTCACAATCCTTCACTTGAAAATATTTATTGGCAATCTCATAAAAGTACTGAGCTCATGCAGAGTATGGAGTCCTATGTTATACCCATGTTAAAGAAGAGCATTAACAACAACTTGCATTTATATAGCGTCTTTATCGTAGTCAAATGTTCCAAGGCACTTCACAGGAATGCAATCACACAAAAATTTGGCACAGAACCAAAGAAGGAGACATTAGGACCGGTGACCAAAAGCTTGGCCAAAGAGGTAGGTTATAAGGAAAGTCTTAAAGGAGGAGAGAGAGGTGGAGATGCAAAAAGGTTTAGGAAGGGAATTCCAGAACTTGGGGCCTAGACAGTTGAAGGCGCAGCTGCCAATGGTGGGGCGAACGAAATCTGTGATGGACAAGAGGCCAGTATTGGAGGAATGCAAAGTTCTCAGAGGGTTGTAGGGCTGGAGGCGGTTACAGACATAGGGAAGGGCGAGGGCATGGAAGGATTTGAACATGAGGATGAGAATTTTAAAATGGAGGCATTCGGGGTCTGGGAGAAAATGTAGGTCAGCGAGCACAGGGGTGATTGGCAATAATAGAAGCCAGAACCATGTTCATGTTAAATGACAATACCTTTCACACAAGGCCATTGGAGAATACATGCTAAAGGAAAACACCCATGCAAGAGCCAATGTATGTCAAATGATAACCCCTGCACAGGAAACCAGTGTTACCATAATGCAAAAGGACAGCATTTTCACAGGAGTCCACTATTACGTCTACACTGAAAGAAAGAAGAGGAGACTGGACTGAAGGAAAGCTGGCGGAAAGTACCCAGCTCAGAAACAGTGCTGTAGGCCTCCTCCCCTTCAACAGAGGGTCCAAACACAGATCTACCACACCAGTAGCATAACCAACTGTCCAACTCCTGAAATAATTTGGCTGCAGCTCCGGAGTAAACATTGCTGCCAGACGTCCACTCCGTCAATGTCACCAACTGCAACTTGACCAGAATGATGCCAGAATTCTTTGGTTAGGAGGATATAGAGGCTGGATGATAGGGAAAGAAAAAAGGAGAGTGCTTAGTTTAACATGTAAAGCAGATTAAACGGGAAGATAGAAGTAACAAACTAAAAAGTAAAGGTACAAGAGTGTTGTGGAGTGGGAGCTTAACAGCAACAAATCAACGAAGTATAGAAAGTACATAAAGGGATAACTCTGCAAATTCCTGCTTCTTCCCCACTCTTTTACGCTCTGGAATCAGTAGGCACAGTTATCTCACCCAACTGACCCAGTGCTATGGAACAGTCTCACTTCAGATCCTTATGGCAGAGCCACCCATCCCAACACAACGCTAGAGTAATATGGCCTCCTCATAAAACCCCTTGCTGGATATACAGACAGGAGGTTCCTTACCATATTCCCGCATAAATCTCCCTTCATAACTCCAAGGAAGAGAGTCAGGCACTTGCTGCAGTGGCAACTTTAACAGTCTCACCAAGATATGCTTGGGTATGTCAGCTGTGTCCAAAATCTAGCGCAGCCAGGATCCCCTGAAATTACTCTCAGACTGAAATCAGAGCTTGGCATGAGAAGATCATCAGAGATAAGTCAGCTCTCCTCAAGGGTCAGAGCATGGCTTTGCAGTATCTAGTCAGCAGATTCCCCATCATATAAAACGCCACTGAATACACCACACAACCTGTACAATTTCCACCCCTCTGTCAGGTTACTGCCACAAATGTACATTCCTAAGAATATATTCTGGCCATGCCCTGCATCCAGACCTCCCTCTCAGAGATTCTAAATATCATAATCGATCTCACAGATCTGCCAATTATCAACCTCACACCTACTTGATCTGCTGCCTACAAGCTATGCATGAAGTCCTCCATACAGCCTCGTGGATGGAGACATTGCCTGATGTCGGATGTTCCTAATTGCAATGTAGTGCCCCCTGCTGGAAAGTACACATGTCAATTTCAAGTGACAACAAGATTAGACTGACATTGTATGGTTGGCCTTCATTGTTTAAATATTAAATCTGAATCTAAACATTAATCAAATCTGAATTTTAAAGAAACCATAAATTCTCATTGCTAAAAGGTAATGAGGGACTTCAGTTATGTGGAGAGACTAGAGAAACTGGGATTGTTCTCTTTAGAGCAAAGAAAGTCAAGGGGAAATTTAACAGAGGTGTTCAAAATGATGAGGCATTTTGACAGAGTAGATAGTGACAAACTGCTTCCACTGGCAGAAGGGTTGGTAACCAAAGGACACAAATTTAAGATAATTGGCAAAAAAATCAGAAGGAGATGAGCGAGTTGTTATGGTCAGGAATGCACTGTCTGATAGGTGGTAGAATCAGATTCAATAGTAACTTTCAAAAGGGAATTGGAAATATACTTGAAAAGGAACATTTTGCAGGGTTATGGGGAAAGAACAGGGGAATGGGAGTAATTAGATAGCTCTTTCAAAGAGCAAGCACAGACATTGAAGTCAATGGAGAATAAAATTGGGCAGGCTGTAAAACCTGTGTTCCACCCAATCCCTTCAGTTTCCTGACAGGCGGGTCAGGTTAAAATTGCTTCCTATGATTCTATTAAAGGACTCTGTCTGGTCACCTTAAACAACTGCATTCAGTTCATCAACGCAGTATACATGGACCGTCTTTATTGTTTATATATTGATACATTATAACATGGCGATATCCCAAGTCTCATATATAGAACAAACCAAGATTTGCAATGGCTTTAATGATATAATTTTAAAAATACTCAAAAAGCAAGCAGCCAACTCATAATGTTCTCCACAAGGTAATCTAATACTGCTTTAATACAGGAAATACTCATCCATTTGCACAACACACGGGAAGCTACAAAATGCACAGCAGCTGTCTGCAAATGCCACGAGAGAGAGATTATTCAATTTGTTGCTGGGAAGGAGCGTATAAATGTCACTTGATTTCCAGTTCAATCTCTTCACGTGACGGAGTGACTTTTCTCTTATTTCCAATTATCTTGGAAGTGTCACTGCCCTTACCTAATAAGAAAATCCTCACTTTATTCCTCATGCTTATCGTATTGGCAAGGACTCCAAACTTCACTAAGCCAAATGAGGGACATTAGAGAAGTTAGGATTTTCCTGGCAAGCGTCTCCACACTCTGAACCTGGGATAAGCTGCTCACATGTCCTGAAGGTGTACACATGAGTAATCTGCCATCACCGTACATGTTCAAACAGACTTCTTAAATGAACCTGACTGAAATCAACTCTCTTACCTTTCCCTCAGTCACATATTGACTTTTTTTTGAAGATTTATTCCTCATTTTTTTGTTATATCTCTTTGGAAAGCAGTGAAGAGAATTACAAAACGTAGAGACAATTTTTCTCTTACTTTTACCTTCAGGTTACTGCTGCAGTTTTACCTTTTCTTCTATCACCAGTAAGGTATTTGGATCCTCACTCAAATCTCTTTGCAGTAACCCTGCTTCCTTTCCTCTGTCAGCGTCCAGGCTCTTGAGGCCTGAACATTGTGCGTCACTGGCCAAGACTTTGACTAAAATACAATATCTTCAAAACACCATCATCTGAAATGGAATCCTCCATTGGTGTCAGCTGGCTTTATACTGATCATAGACTAAACTACAAGTATACACTCAAATCTACACTGCAAATGGGATGGCCTTGAGGAACTTCATTCTGAACGTGATATTTCAAGCAGTCAGCATTTGGGGATTGAGCTTTGACTTTATAGCCCATATATTCGGAATAATCCTGACATGATTTTGATCACTCACACTGGTATGTCAGTATTTCTAAAATACCAGTAAAAACACAGAAATATTCTTTCTCCGAACAGTGTGGGGAATACAATCATGAGATTGGGGATCTGGGGCAATCATTGCACCAAACAAATCAATTCACTAGTAATGTCAGGGAAAATAAATGGTGCCCAAAACAGGCTAATTTATTTCAATCAGGATTTTGGCCTAATCCTGTTTGTGTTTTCTCCTCATTTAATGTTGTACACAATGGCCAGGATTTTGACTCAGAGCCAGGAAGGGGGCTGACGGATCAAATCATGGACGGGAAATCCGGTAGTAAGGTTTCACTGACGTCCTTACGATTTTGACATAAGGACGTCTTTTATATTTTTTTGTCGGTTTCCGGTCCGACAGGCCGGCCTGATTGACAGGCTAGTCTCAGTCAGATGGGAGCAGAGCAAGGAAGTGGACATGAAAAGATAAGTGTTCAGGTAAGTTTTGGATTGTAAAGATGGGGGGGCATGGCTGTGCACGGGGGCATGAGTAAGCATGGGGGGTATGGGTGGGCAGGGGGTATGGGTGGTCATGGGGGCATCGGTGCGCATGGGGGCACCAGGGGTCATGGGGGTCATGGAGGAGGGTCAGTCATTGGAGGTCAGTCATGGGGAGTTAGTCATGGTGGAGTCAGTCATCGGGGGGAGGGGGGGGTGTATCGGGGGTCATGGGAGAACAACCAGGGGGACAGTCACCGGTGGGGGAGCAGGATGTCAGGATCGGGGGTCATCGCGGGGGTCCGTGATCGTTGGGGGGCATCCACGATCATTGGGAGGGTCACGATTGTTGGGTGGTGGGGTGTCGGCAATTGTTGGGGGGTCGCTGCAGAGAGGTTCGTTGGGCCTGGGGGATGCACCCCTGCTCCTCTGGGCCCACAAGTTGTGCCAGAAAAGCATTCACCTGCAGTTTTGGGCTTCTCGCCTCCTCTCACCCAACGTGAAGGAGAAGGCCCGGGAATCCCGGTCCCCAGGAGTTGAAATCGCAAAACCTTTCAAAATGGAGACCGCAGCCTCCTCGAAAGGTTTGAGTGACCAACCCGCCTTCTGAGTGTAGGTTGGTCGCCCGCCCCTCGTCCCGCCCCGGTGAAAACCGGAAGTGGGCGTGTTGGAGGCGGGTTGGGGGTGGGTCTGAAATTGTTGCAATTTTCAATGCCCCCCCCACCCCCAAACCATCTGTTTTTCCTCCTGGCCCGCAAGGATTGCTGAAAGGACGATTACCTTGGGGAGCGGGCAGCTCCCGCCTCTGTTTCACTGCTGAGTTTCCCGAACCCTGGGAAACCTGTGCAGCAGCACTAAATTTCAAATAGGGATCCCAATTGCACTGTGACAGCCCAATTCACGTATGTTAATTAAGTGGCACACCTCTCCACGGCGGGACACTCGGACACCCTGATATCCACCGCCGTAAAAATGGCGACTGGCACGTGTGCGAAGGGTTGGGGTTGCGTTCTGCGCATTTCACTTTTTAACTACCCCCCCCAATCCTCTCTCCCGCCCGTCGTGGGGGGGTTAATATCGAGGACCATATGTTCAAACAAAAAAACAATTCGAATTTTTCTAATCTTTATCACAGTGTTACCCTCTTAATTTATTTCAGTATATTTTCAAGATTAAAAGCTGTGAGACATCCCAGTTTTGGTATGAGGAAGTACCTGATTTCACAAGGTTCACAGTGAGCGTCGATTCTATATGTGGCATACAACAAGCTATTCAGTTTGCTGCTTGCTTTAATTTTTGGCATTGTCAGACAACATAGTCATAATTGCTGCATCATTTATGTGTCTGAGCTGAAGTAATAATGATAATTGTTTGCCATGTCAGAAATGTTGACAATGCACCAGTTTTAACGCCCTGTTTACAAAGAACCTCATCATTTGCCTCCAGATGAATAAAAGTTCTATTCCAATTGAACTTTGCCCTTGTCAAAGCATGAAGAATATCTTAACCCTCACCTTGCTGAATAAATTGAACTTAATTTGAACAACGATTATGGCAGTAACAGGGATTTATGCTGTTGATGCAAAAAACTTAGCCGTTTGACAGGAAGAATCACTGGATACATATTTGTAAACCTTGCCCCTTCCAGAGAGATCCATTTTATTAGCAACTTTATCGTCTTGGCTTTTTTGTTTATGAAAAGTGGAAACTATGGCCTGGATTCACCACCACAATCCTGTCTGAAATTGTGGGGGGTGGTGGGGGGGAGAGGGTAGAAGGAAGAAATAACAGTGGAGAATGACGGAAAATCTGGCAGTGAGGTCTACCTCCGCTTCACCATCCTGACCTCCGTTTTCCTCACCTCCTGTCCACTGGGACTGCCTCTAGCCATCCCTTTCCCACAGTGCACGCAAATGCTGTAGGGGAGGGGGATTGGATTTTGGTCCCCTGTCCACTTCCCTCCCATCCAATCCCAGTTACAGCTACTTTCCAGGACCACTAATAGGAAGGTGGTGCTAGGCTTGGCATAGTAACAATAACGCCCCCGAGGCCAGGGAATGGACAGAGAGCGGCTCGTGCAGCCCCTGTGTAGGCTTTTATCTCTGCTAAGGCCTTCAAGACAACAGCTCCCTTGATCTTTAGGGCTCTTCTGCCCCCTTAAATACTATGTTAGGGAGAGATTGTCAATATAGTCAATATTTACAAAAAAAACTATGTAAAAAAAGTGTTTCAAAATTTTTTTGAGCAGGGTTCTGAACATTGAATCATTGATTTTAGCTATGACTTACAGGGCCAGAAATTACATCTGTTTTAGTGGACAAACTCATCTTCTGCCCACTGTTTCAATGGAGACATTAACCCATTTAAAATGATTAGATTAATGTCGATGTTAAAATAGTACATGGAGGAATGCCATATATAAACATCATGTTTGTCCACTAATGTCCCCAACTGCCATTTGCAGCTCATTAAACTGGATATCAAAATATTCATATTTCTGATGTGTTTTATTGCAGAACAAGACAGTTTTCCTTTCACTGTCATTTAAGTCTCTTCATGAACTGATGGAAACCCTTTCCACCGTATTTGCAAAAAATGCATTTCATGGCTGTCTATCTATGTCCAAGATGCCTTAGATACAGCTGTTCAAGTAAATGAACTTCAGGTTCTTTGAATGACCGAAATTGGGAAATGAACATCACAACACATTAATCAGCATTTATCATTTTAGACCAGGTACAAAAATATTCTTCTATAGCTCCATCAAAAATGTAAAAGTAGCATTACAAAATTCAGCCATCGATTATCAGAAATGGATGAGGACCCAATGCAAGACACACATTGATCCAAAATCTTATTGAAATGCCTGATCCTTCAACTGTTAGTTGACGTTTCTTCCTCGGTTTTGTAAAGTGTTACAAAAGGTTTTGCTCAAGATTATGAATGTAGGACAGGTTAGCGCTTTTGTATGAAAAACCAACATTCATCAATGAATTGAAGAACAAGACTATTGAACTGTATCTGCTGCATCGATGACCTGTCAAACTTAGACATCACTTTTTTGGGGGGATATCCAGACTTCAGCTTTCCAACAAAGTGAGTTTTGTCTTCAAAGAACTGAGTCAGTCGAGAACACCCAGAAGGTGAAATTACTCCGGTTGATAATTTTGTCAAAAAGTAGGTGACAATTTAAAACAATCAACTTATTTGGTAAAATGAGCAGCTGGAGAATTACATAGCATTCAGATTGGAATTTAACATCACAGGTGCCAGAGGGCTGGGTGGGGGAGGGGGTTCATAGGTTCAGCTCCCGAATTCCCCCCACTGGGAGTTCCAGATTCCAATCCTGCTGTCATGGGGAAGATCCCAACTGAGAAGATTAAACCGCTGTGGCTGTTCTCGCATACCTCCTCGAGGTCATCTGCCTGCCCTCTGGCCCAAGAAATGAAGCACAGTGTGAAAAGAGTCTAAAACAGGAAACAAAGAAAATACATTGCTGCCCCTAGAAAGAGTGGTAACAGTGCAGTTTAGACCGAAGTATCGCCAAATCCAAATTTGACACATTCTTGCCCAATCAAGCAGCAGCTGTTTTCTAAGTTAACAAGCCCACTACGTTGATAGAATGTTATTTACAGTACAGCCAGAAAACAGTTATTCAATGAAGTATCTATCTCTGTGCACATTTCTGTCACTAGTATGTGTATTCAAATATCAAGTCTGCAGCCAGTTGACTCCTTGGGTTTTGTTACTTTTGTTACTTCTCTATTTATCAATTCCTATTTTATTGGCATGTTCATTTTTCTACATTTATGTAACATTCTCTTTAACACTTGTACATTCCTACTTATTTAAACATTACCAATAACCCCCAAGACTTAAAATCCAACTTTCCCTTATCCCTGTTCTCTTGGTTTATCCTCTACCTTCCACTCCTTCCCCAATCTTTATTGTTTTGTATCCAAAGCCCTGTCCCTTGTCCCTGCCTTCTCTCAATCTTACAGTACGACTACATTTTTTATCAGGATGCAATCTTGCTCATCGTTGGCCCACAAGGAAAATTTTTTAAAAACTTAAATGGTTTCTTTTCATCACGGATCCCCTTCCCATAATAGCTTCTGCACTCAGGCCAGAGTTTAAAATGCAGTTGAGGCCTGATGACATAATTTAAAGGAGGGCCTCTCCAGCTTCAGGCAGTCCTCAGAAGAGCAGGTTAAAATTGAAGATGGCGGATCCAGTTGGGACGTCAGCAGGTAAGTCATAAGAACATAAGAAATAGGAGCAGGAGTAGACCATACGGCCCCTTGAGCCTGCTCCCCCATTCAATCAGATCATGGCTGATGTTCAACCTCAACTCCATTTTCCTGCCTGATCCCCACATCCCTTGATTCCCCTAGAGCCCAAAAATCTATCAATCTCAGCCTTGAATATACTCAATGACTCAGCATCCACAGACCTCTGGAGTAGAGAATTCCAAAGATTCACAACCCTCTGAGTGAAGAAGTTCTGCATCATCTCAGTCTTAAATGGCGGACCCCTTATCCCGCGACTATGTCCTCTAGTTCTAGACTCTCCAGCAAGGGGAAACAACCTCTCAACCTCTACCATGTCAAGCCCCCTCAGAATCCTATATGTTTCAATGAGATCACCTCTCATTCTTCTAAACTCCAGAGAGTATAGGCCCATTCTATGCAACCTCTCCTTATAGGATAACCGTCTCATCCCAGGAATTAATCTAGTGAACCATCGTTGAACCCCATCGAAGGCAAGTATATCCTTCCTTAGATAAGGAGACCAAAACTGTGTGCGGTACTCCAGGTGAGGTCTCACCAAAGCCCTGTACAATTGTAGTAAGACTTTCTTACTCTTGTACTCCAACCCCCTTGCAATAAAGGCTAACATGCCATTTGTTTTCCCAATTGCTTGCTGTACCTGCATGCTAACTTTTTGTGTTTCTTGTACCAGGACACCCAAGTCTCTCTAGATACCAACATTTCATAGTTTCTCACCATTTAAAATGACCTTACATTTCCCCACATTATACTCCATCTGCCAACTTCTTGCCCACTCACTTAACCCGTTTATATCCCTTTGCAGACTCTTTGTCTCCTCCTTACAGCTTACTTTCCCACCAAGGTTTGTATCATCAGCAAATTTGGATACACTACACTTGGTCCTTTCATCTAAGTCATTAATATAGATTGTAAATAGTTGAGGCCCAAGCACCGATCCTTGTGGCACTTCACTAGTTACAGCCTGCCAACCTGAAAATGACCTGTTTATCCCTATTCTTCATTTTCTGTCCACTAACTAATTCTCTATCCATGCTAATATGTTACCCCCAACCCCATGAGCCATTATCTTGCATAACAACTTTTTATGTAGCACCTTATCGAATGCCTTTTGAAAATCCAAATATACTACATCCACTGGTTCCCCTTTATCTACCCTGCTAGTTACATCCTCAAAAGGCTCTAATAAATTTGTCAAACATGATTTCCCTGTCTAATCATGTTATATGATGTTCTAAGTGCCCTGTTACCACTTCCTTAATAATGGATTCCAGCATTTTCCCTATGACTGGCCTATAGCTCCTGTTTACTCTCTCCCTCCTTTCTGTTCCAGTCAACTGGCCGATTTTAACTGCCTACGTGCCTGCTTTATTTTAACTACCTACCCGCCTGGTTATCGCCGTGTTGGCAAAATTGGATAATTGGAAGATGACTGAAATCAGCATTCCTTGTTCAATTTCTATGTTGATTGAGGGGCAAATGGAAGCAGTCCTTATTTGCCCCCTCCTGTTCTATTCATTTTAAAAGGTTTTTGTGCTCACATACAAGGCTGGAGTCATATTCCTCATTGGGGTGGGACACCACACAATTACACAATGTTCAAGGTTTAAATGCCACAGTTATCCACAATCACTATCGGTGCCACTCCATGATCAAACAATACAATTTTCCTGAATTAAGTTTGGCAATGGCAGGTTCTGTCTTCACCTCTTGCTGTTTGCCTTTCTTCCCCACCCCTCACCTAGTGGCCCTTTAAACTTCTGGAAACTCATTAAATTCTCCTTCAAGCCAGTGTAATCAAGTGTCAGGTAGCCCCGGTTTGAAAACTCATAATCTTTTAGCAGTCGTGCACTCAGTCACTGTGGTCTCAGGCTTTTCTGTGTTAAACACTTCCAAAGTAGAATACCCTTATCAATCCACATCCAGCTGTCGTAAAGTCAGGTATACAAGTTGCACATTTTATACATCATGTGCTTATATATTTAGAAGACATTGGGGGTTAAATTCTCCCTCAGAATAGCCTTATTCCACCATGCATAAATGGTTACATCCGAGGAGCTCAGGATAATAGGCCTTGGACCTTATCATAATGAAGATGGTGCTGTGGGAGGATGTATGTGCTCCACAGGTAGGTGCTTAAGCTCAGGATCAGTGGCGGGGGGGGGCTGCGAGTTGTGATCGGGGGCTGGGGAGCAAATGGTTGGGGGATTGGGGCCAAGGCCTGGAGGTCAAAGGTCAGGGATCTCGGGACCGGGAGTGGCAGCAATCAGGATGGTGATGGTAATTACATACCTTTTGTTGCACTTTTTTGATGTTCAGGGTTAGGCTCCTTATTTGCAAATGCAAATTGCCTAAGGCCTGCTCCAGGCATGAGTAAAGGATGCCTCTGGTTTGTCCTTATCCAATGCGCGCATGCTTCCTACCCGCCATTTTGGGGCCTTAGGAGGCCATGTGGCGCCCATTTTTCAGGCACTACGCGGCCCAATTTAACCCCCATAAAAACAAGCACAAAGGTGCAACTTTATAGCATAGACTAGTGCTTATTTAATTGCTTCAAATGTGATCTGTAACCTATGAGTTATTATATAAATAAGTCCTTCAGGAATGCTTGGTCATGCAGTCGCTGTTGCTCCATTCTATTCACAGATAAAGTTGTCAAGACAATCTATAGCTCTTACTCATAATATTATATATTAATAAATATTTAACTATTATCCACAATTCAGCCTAGTTAGTAAAGACAGTGACCAATCTGAGAAGGAATAAAATTTAAAATGAACTCTTCATTCAAATAGTATGTACTGCAGTAGCACATAGATCAAAGCTAAACTGGGATCATGAGCCCACATTAAGTGGAAATCTGTCTCAGCTTTTAACAGTTACAACACAAGAAAACACAAAGCCACTCCTTCCACAGACCATGTGCAATTTACCCTATTGTGGACCCCATCCCATTCACTGTATAGAATGTTGTCTCAGACGATTAAATGTCTCCATGATCGCAAAAGTTTACTGAGAAAAACCAGAGGGGTAGATTTTGGACTTCACTGCCTGGGCAGTAATCTGGTGAAGCAGATAACTCGCCCGTTATAGATCCTGCCCGATTCTGATTCCATTGATTTGAATGGAATGAAAATTAGGTGGGGTTCTGTAATGTGCGGTGCAGTCGATCTCCTCTGACAGATTGCCCAGGCAGTGAATCTATCCCATAATGTTTACAAATCCTTGCACCTCCATTATTCAATATAAAACAACCATGGGACAAGATGGCATTTCCGTTGTCCCAGGAGCACAAAAATCCTCTTGCTCCATGGAGTATTTAATTATCTATCTACACTTATCCTTATAACTACAATACTATTCTTAAAACAAGTATTTATCCAGCTTCTTTCTGAAGGATTTGATTGACACAGCACTGATTGCTTTTGGGAATCAAGTCCCTATATCCACTAAGCATCCTCCCTCAAGGCTGGTTACTTTTGCCTTCATATGCTCACTTCTACCATGTGTCTTCTACCCTTTATTCATGCTGCTCAACATATTAAAACCCTGGACCACAAATCCTCTCTGAATCTTCTTACCTCGAACAAGAACCAGTCCAATTTTGTGACGTTCTCTTCCTGAGTCATAGGAGGAACATAGGAACATAGGAACAGGAGTAGGCCATTCAGCCTCTCGAGCCCGCTCCGCCATTTGATAAGATCATGGCTGATCTGTGATCTAACTCCATATACCTGCCTTTGGCCCATATCCCTTAATACCTTTGGTTGGCAAAAAGCTATCTATCTCAGATTTAAAATTAGCAATTGAGCTAGCATCAATTGCCATTTGCAGAAGAGAGTTCCAAACTTCGACCACCCTTTGTGTGGCGAAGTGTTTTCTAATCTCACTCCTGAAAGGTCTGGCTCTAATTTTTAGACTGTGCCTCCTAGTCCTAGAATCCCCAATCAGCGGAAATAGTTTCTCTCTATCCACCCTATCTGTTTCCCGACATATCTTATAAACTTCGATCAGATCACCCCTTAACTTTCTAAACTCCAGAGAATACAACCCCAATTTGTGTAATCTCTCCTCGTAACTTAACCCTTGAAGTCCGGATATCATTCTAGTAAACCTACGCTGCACTCCCTCCAAGGCCAATATGTCCTTCCGAAGGTGTGGTGCCCAGAACTGCTCTCAGTACTCCAGGTGCGGTCTAACCAGGGATTTGTATAGCTGCAGCATAACTTCTGCCCCCTTGTACTCCAGTCCTCTAAATATAAAGGCCAGCATTCCATTAGCCTTATTGATTATTTTCTGCACCTGTTCATGACTTCAATGATCTATGTACCTGAAACTCTAAGTCCCTTTGGACATCCACTGTTCTTAACTTTTTACCATTTAGAAAGTACCCTGTTCTATCCTTCCAAAGTGGATGACCTCACATTTGCCTACATTGAATTCCATTTGCCAGTTTTGCCCATTCACCTCTTTCTAATTTTATGTTTTCATCTACACTGCTTACAATGCCACCAATCTTTGTGTCATCGGCAAACTTAGATATGAGACTTTCTATGCCTTCATCTAAGTCGTTAATAAATATTGTGAATAATTGAGGCCCCAAGACTAGTCACATCTGCCAATGTGAGTACCTTCCCATTATCCCTACTCTCTGTCGCCTTTCGCTCAGCCAACTTCCTAACCAAGTCCTCGATTCCATGGGCTTCTATCTTAGCTAACAGTCTCTTATGTGGGACTTTTTCAAGTGCCTTCTGGAAGTCCACATAAATAATATCCATTGAAATTCCCCCGTCCACTACTTTAGTCACCTCTTCAAAAAATTCAATCAGGTTTATCAGGCACGACCTACCTTTCACAAATCCATGCTGGCTCTTTCTGATGAACTGAAAATTTTCGAGGTGTTCAGTCACCCTATCCTTAATTATAGACTCCAGCATTTTCCCCACAACAGATGTTAGGCTAACTGGTCTATAATTCCCTGGTTTCCCTCTCTCCCCTTTCTTAAAAAGCGGAGTGATATGTGCAATTTTCCAATCTAGAGGGATGGTTCCTAAATCTAGAGAACTTTGAAAGGTTATCGTTAGGGCATCTGCAATGTGCTCACCTACTTCCTTTAAAACCCTAGGATGGAAACCATCTGTCCTGGGGAATTGTCGCTCTTTAGTGCGATTATTTTCTTCATTAATGTTGTTTTACTTATGTTAATTTTAGTGAGTCCCTGTCCCCGATTCAATATTAGTTTTCTTGGGATTTCCGGCATGCTATCCTCTTTTTCTACTCTAAATACCGATGCAAAGTAATTGTTCAACATGTCCGCCATTTCCCCATTGTCAATGACAATATCCCCATTTTCAGTTTTTAAGGGGCCAACACTGCTCCTGACCGCCCTCTTTTTCCTAATATAACTATAAAAGATCTTCGTATTGGTTTTGATGTCCCTTGTGAGTTTCTTTTCATACTCTCTTTTTGTAGCTCTTACTATCTGTTTTGTGACCCTTTGTTGATCTTTGTATCTTTCCCATTCGCCAGGATCTGTGCCATTTTTTGCCTTTTTATATGCCCTTTCCTTATGTCTTATACTGTCCCTTACATCTTTAATTGTCCATGGCTGTTTTTTTTGGCAAGTAGAGTTCTTGCCCCTCAGTGGTATAAACTGGTTCTGTATCACGTTAAATATTTCTTTAAACATTTCCCACTGATCATCAGTCATTTTACCCATTAAGAGATTTGCCCAGTTTACTGTGGGCAGTCTCTGTCTGATCCCATTGAAGTCGGCCTTACCCAAGTCTAGAATCTTAGCAGCTGATTCACTTTTTTCCCTTTCAAACACTACCTTGAACTCGATCATGTTATGATCGCTATTGGATAGATGTTCACGCACCAGAATCATCCTGGTCGCTCTTCTCTGAACCCTCCATCACACATTAATGACCTTTTAGAAAGTGAAGTACACACAAGAGTCTAAATTTAATGAATGCAGCTCCCAGCATGGAAATTAATAGATGGAAAACTGTGGCAAGTCCATCTGTAATTTCTCCTCTTGGCGGGCAAGGATCTGAACCGGGAGCGTGTATTCATTAAATTTACCCTAAAATTACAATCTGACCTCACCAATGATCTATACAAGGTTATAATAACCAAGTGTCTTTGAGGTGTATCCCAGTTACTGTACCATTGGAAAGCTCACTGGTGATGTACATGATTAGTCTTGTTCATATTTATAGTTGGCATTTCAAAGTAGTGCCCATTCATTCTGTTTTTGGTCCAGTGTGCATAATTCATACAGTTTAAAATCAATGTGCCATTCTTTAGCTCACCCATTTTTTATAGGTCCAAATTCATTTGTATGGTACCAATGTGTTGTTATGGTTCAGCTAATAATACTCTTACCTTGGAGTCAGGTTGTAGGTCCAATCCCCGCTCCAGGCTTTGGAGTCCATAAACAATGCTAGCATTCCAGCGCAGTACTGAAGAAGTGCTGTAACACCGGGGCATTCTCTATTAGCATCCAAAACTCTGCTGCCCGTGTCTTAACTGCCCGTTCTCCCATCACCCCTGTGCTTGCTGACCTATTCCCAGTACAGCAATGCCTCAAATTTTAAATTCTCATTCTTGAGTTCAAAGCCTCGTCCATATGGTCTCACCCCTCCCTATCTATGTAACCTCTTCCAGTCCTACAACCCTCTGAGAACTTTGCGTTCCTCCAGTACTGTCCTCTTGTCCATTCCAGATTTTGTTCACCTCACCATTGGCAGCTGTGCCTTCAACAGTCTAGGCCCCAAGTTCTGGAATTTCCTCCCTAAACCTTTCCATCTCTCTATCTTTCTCTCCTCCCTTAAGGCACGCCTTAAAACCTACCTCTTTGACCAAGCTTTTGGTCACCCATCCTAATATCTCCTTATATGGATCAGTTTATAATTTTGTCTGATAAATCTCTTGTGAAACGTCTTGGAATGTTTTACTAAGTTAAAGGCACTATATAAATGCAAGTAGTAGTAGTAGTAGAGGTACTATTTTATAGATAAGGAATTGAGGTTTATGTTAAACATGGATAGTAAGGATCCTATGGCACTATTTGAAGATTAGAAACTTTTCTTGGTTTCCTAGGCAACATTCCTTTCAGTCATCACTACCAAAGAACACATTTAAATGGTCATTCATCTCATTGTCGTTAGTGGGACCCAGCCAATCAAATAGCTGCCAAATTTCTTTTTCCCCGAATATATTTGTCATTTCCCATTAAATTTGTCGTATAGCCACATAACATGCTGTGTCATCAAATTTTATAATGTTACAGAAATTTCTGTCCTCCATATTGGTTAAGAACATGTCTGTACAATGCCACTCCCCCCTTTTTCTGTGTCAGTGTCCCCTGTTGGAGGGCAAATGGGGAAAGAGATGCTTTTTTGATGCATCGTCAACTTCTGGATCCCAGGCACCATCTAATGTGTGGAGTTTGCCTTCTTTATATTATAGTGTGCCATCATTGATGGGAGTGCCAGCAGCCTGCCATCAATTGCATAGTGGGAAAATGCCTTAAAATGCTGCCCGCATAACACAGCCACATTGAGCTGGTAAGGGAAAGGAGTTCAATAAACAATGGGTCAGAATTTGCTGTCAAAATAACGGTGAGGCTAATGGCGCTCACCACTATTCATGTGCAAATCAGACAGCAACTTCAGGTGAGGGGCAGATGAGCGTTTAAAAGCGAATATCCAAAAGTTGCTGTCTGAGTTGTGCCACTCCACCGTTAGCTTCGCGAAAACAGCATCTTGCTGTCTGCCTCACCATTGAAAAGTGTGAAGTCGCTGTATTTTCGTTGGAGATATGAACTAAACTCGCTACAGAAAGTTAAGCCTTGTCCATTCCAGTCTAAGCAACTTTTTAACAATGTGATGTGTTAATTACTGCCAGTCAACCTCTCCAGCATCGAAAATTAACTATTACAAGTGTAGAGTCTCATTCCTTCAGGTTTTAATTGTTGTTGGAAATTTTAAAAATGTAACATTTTAAATTTTAGCATTTTTTTTACTTTAATCCAATCTTTCTTTCCCTCTCTTTATTTCTCTTTCTGTACCTGATTTGACATTGAATTCACCCACTCTAATTTACACTTCCTTCTCAGTCCTTGCGCTGTTAATTTCACAATCCTTCACTCTGATTGGTTAAGGAGATACACAGTTACTTGCTCTGTTGACTCAGGTCAGAGATGCCCTGTTTCTCATGTTGCAATGTTATCAGCTCACACTTTCAGCAATTTGCCATGCAAAAAAATTTTAAAAACCAAACATGCAAGGGCAAGTCTAACTAATGACAGATGCTGCAGTAAATTATGGCCCGCTATTTAGAGAATGAGGGAGGTCAGGTATTTTAAGGAAAATAAAAGCTCACTCCACTTCTTAGCTCTTGAAAAGATGAGACCTGTGTTTTATTATCTGGTTAATTTATATTAGGCAGTACTGTAAATGCCTGAATTTTCAGCCAAATGTTGTTGTCAATTTAATATCTTTACCAATATTTTTGACAAATTTGGTTGCTAAACATGGAATAAGAAAAACTACCAAAAGAAAGCTTTCTCTCACCATTTGGTTATTCTGCCTGATCAATGTAGGAAATTTAGAATGTTAAAAGAAGCAGAGACAATCTTGATAAGATGAACATTAGGGTACCCTGGACTGTGCACTGCCAATTCACATGTAAAGTGAGGGAGAAATCAGGTTGGGATCTCCCATGCCCGATTTGCACCTGAAGTCCAGTGACTGCCATTTTGGATCGGGCGACTTTTAGTCGTCCAGGGCGCTCACCTGAAACAGGTGTTAGACCTCTTGAATATGCTAATCAGGGACCTAATGGATGTTTCAGGACCCCGATGACAAATTGGGCACAAACTGGGCACAGTATGTGCTGAGCATGCTTTGCTCAGTTTTTTCAGGTTTGCAGTGGCCTAAGATAGAAGAGATAAGTTTTTCTTTTTTACTTACCTGAATGTGGAACCAAGAGGAGCAGGAGTGCGCCATTGTTGGTCTGTGCTCGACCCTTCTGTTTGCCTCCCTTCCTCTCCCAGGACCTACCTGAGAGCCGCTACACCATCGTAGCTGGCCTAAACTGGCGACCTACAAACCCAGATGCGGTCTGGTGCTAATCGATGCACTGATTTGCCTCCTGTTTCAGGCACAAGTCCAATTTCTATCCCATAGTCTCTACAAGCAAAGAGCACTCAATACCCATGATCCTATTTCTAGAATGATTTGTATCAGTGCATTAAAACCTTGGTAAATGCAATGTCAAGGTAGAATAGTGCAGATATGGGCAGAATCCCAATGTGACATTGCATATGTTAAGACAGTAAGGAAATTCAGCTTAAAAAATACCATTTCTTATTACCACATAAGTCACAAGATTGGACTAAACTACATAAAGCACAGGTCCCAAACGTACCAGGGATGGCGGAGCACCACAGATGTTCGGACTTGAGAGTTTGAAATCAGTAACATGAGAGGGGGATAGAGATGGGGTTGGGGGGAGGGGTTGAAGGGGATAATTTTTGTTTTTTTTAGACCAAGGGTCTGTTTGTTGTGTTGGGGATTCTGTCATCAGCACTTATGATCTCTGAGTGTTTGTTTTCACAGCTTTGCTGTGAACAGCAGCACTGACAGCCTGGGTCTTCTCAACAGGCAGCCTGCGAGGATTTGCAAGCCAAGACAGTGAGCACACAATTAGTTTCACCTGTGATGTAATGTTGCCGGGAGAAAGAAAACAGTTTGTTAAAAACCCACCAAAGCACTGTGGCCTCTGTGGCAGCCGTACAGTGGAGCTGCAGGCTATTCTCATCTACTTCAGCCAATTAATGAAGCATTCCTTTTAACTCAGGGTGTGGTGTGATGTGACAGATGAAGGGAATGCAAGAAACCTCAGGAGAATGGGGGTTGCACAGGTGTCATTAAAGTATGGAAAGACTATAAAGGCACTAAAACTTATTGCCACAGCAAGAAACCCATTAGGTTTAGATTTATTTTTAGAAAAGCTTGATGGATTCTTATTTAATCTTATATTAAGACTTTTAATATCTCACATTTGCTTCAATTGATAGCAACTTCACAGGTATGATATTTAGCCCTAGCCTCTCGCACTTTGACATTATGTGGAGATGCCGGTGATGGACTGGGGTGAACAAATGTAAGGAATCTTACAACACCAGGTTATAGTCCAACAGTTTTATTTGAAAATCACAAGCTTTCGGAGCTTACCTCCTTCGTCACTCACTCACCTGATGAAGGAGGTAAGCTCCGAAAGCTTGTGTTTTTCAAATAAAACTGTTGGACTATAACCTGGTGTTGTAAGATTCCTTACTTTGACATTAAGCCATGTCAGGAAGGTAAATCTGGAGTACAGCAGTCAGTGAATCATTAAACAATAATTCAATCAAGGGGTTCAGCTCAAACTCAAACTGTGTTCATTCAAGCCCCTTGATTGCTTCTTTGGTCTCCAAGTCACTGACAGCCATCCAGTATAATAGTTAGAGGATAGTTCATTTTTGATGGATTAAATAAACAGCACTGATGCCAACTGGCTTGTTTGTTATTGCAAGTGTCTTCATTAAAGGAGAAAGAAGGCTTCAGGAGAATATTTTCAGTCAACAGCAGCAACCAGGCAGTGCAACGTTTTGCTGGTTTGACCACTTCCATCAGTTCCAGATCAGTATCCAGTCAAATAAGTGGACTGCTGTGGCCTGCATATAGACATATCTGTAACATAAAAAGGAGGGAAAGGAAAAGAATAGGAATGTAGGTCGGAAGGAAGGGAGGAAAGGAAAGGGAAGAAAGAAAGGCTTTTATATAGCACCTTTCATGACCTCGAGATGTCCCAAAGGGCTTCCAGCCAATGAATTACTTTGTTTATTAAATGTAGCTACAGTTCTAATGTAGGAAATGCAGCAACCAATTTGCGCACAGCAAGGTCCTACAAACAGCAATGAGATAATGACCAGATACTGGTCATTTTTAGTGATGTTGGTTGAGGGGTAAACATTGGCCAGGACAACGGGAAGGGCTCCCCTGCTCTTCTTCGAAATAGTGCCATGGGATCTTTCACGTCCACCTGAGAGGGCCTTGCTTTAACATCTCATCCAAAAGACGGTACCTCCGACAGTGCAGCACCTTCCTTCCTGGAAGAGGGGAAGGGAGGAAGGAAAAACTTGCATTAATGTCACACCTTTCATGTCCTCAGGGCAGCTCAAAGTGCTTCACAGCCAATAAATTATTTTTGAAGTGGAGTCGCTATTGTTGCAGCCAATTTGTGCACTGCAAGGTCCCATAAACAGCAATGTGATAATTGACCAGATAATCTGTTTTTTGGTGATGTTGATTGAGGGATAAGTGTTGGCCAGGACACCTGGAGAACTTCCTCCTGTTCTTCAAATGGTGCCATGGGGTCTTTACATCTACCTGAACAGGCAGATGGGGCCTCAGAATAACAACTCATGCAAAAGGCAGCACCTCCAATAATGCAGTAATCCTTCAGTACTGCATTGAAGTGTCAGCCTAGGTTATATGATCAAGTCCTGGAATGAGGCTTGAACCCACAACCTTCTGATGCAGAGGCCTAAGCAGTTCTGGGTAATAATCTAGGAACATAGGAACAGGAGTAGGCCATTCAGCCTCTTGAACCCGCTCTGCCATTCAATAAGATCATGGCTGATCTGCACCTCAACTCCATTTATCCATCTTTGCTCCATATCCCTAGGTACTCGTACCTAACAAAAATCTATTGATCTCAGTCTTGAACATTTTAATTGACCCAGCATCCACAGCCGTTTGGGGAGAGAGATATAGATTTCGATTGCCATTTGTGTGAAAAAGTTCTTCCTGATTTTGCTCCTAAATGGCCTAGCTCTAATTTTAATGTTATTCCCTCCTGCTCTGGATTCCTCCACCATAAGAAATAGCTTCTCTGTATCTGCCCTATCAAATCCTTTTATCATTTTAAACACCTCAATTAGATCATCCCTCAACCACAAGCCAAGTTTATGCAAGGTGTCCTCATAATTTATATATCTTATATAATTTAATAAAAATCCTGGCCTACTTCCTGTATAATATAGACCTGGTTCTCCCGTGAAGCTTCAATTGTACCCACCCCTTTAATGGTGCTGCTGTCTTCAAGGCCCTAATTGCTCCTGATAATCCTGTACCTGCGCCCAATAAAGCACCTCCAGCAGCATCCGTCATCTGCCCTCTCCTTGTTAAAGGAGGGACAGCAAGAAATCTTGGCACCACAGAGCATCCTAGGGTGCAGCTCTCAGTCAGTTCCAGGAGAGGAAGGTTGTCTCAACAGTTTCATGTTCTTATTAATAATATATGTGGGGGGAGGGGGGTGGGGGGAGAAATGTTATGTTCTGAAACTACCCTCGTCCCCTCCCCATCTCTGTGTTTCCTTCTCCATTACATAGTGCTGCAACCCATAGGCCTCAGAGAATCTGATACAAGATCTAAGAGACAAGTATGAAGGCAACAAAAGATATCACCCCAGCAACCCAATCCTTCTACAGACAATATACAATCTATTGTATCATAGCTCCATTTCATTACCTGAGGGCACATTCTGTATTAATATTCCCTGATAATTAAGGAATATTCCTGCATCCCTGTATTTTTACTATTCAGTCCTATTTTGCTGCGCTCTATAAACAGTATCTTCCCTACCCCAACTACCACAGAAACATTATTTTCCATTGGAAAATTTGATCATATCAGTCTACTGTCTAGCCCTATAATGTTTGACCCCATTCCCAATCAGATATTTATTCAGCTCCTTTTTAAAAGGAGCTTCCGACTCCATATTTTCTTCATTACGAAGACAGTCTACGTACATTACCTGCCTCTACCCTTTCATTGATCCATCTGCTGCTGAAGACCTTTTCCAGGCCTTTGTCACCTCCAGATTCAACTATTCCAATGTCCTCCTTTTTGGCCTCCCATCCTCCACCCTCCATAAATTTCCAAAACTCTGCTGCTCATATCCTATCCTATACCAAGTCCTGCTTATCCATCATCCCTGTCCCTCCTAGCCTAAATTGGAGCCCTGTCCCCTACCGCTTCCAATTTAAAATTCTCATCCTCCTGTTTAAATTCCTTCATGATCTCGCCCCTCCCTATCTCTGCAAACTCCTCTAGCCCTACAAGACCACTATCCCGGAACTCAGTTCCTCTAACTATGATCGCTTGTACATCGCCCCGTGCTCCCCCCCCCTTACCCTACTATTGGTGTCTGTGCCAACAACTATCTAGGCCTCGCTCTCCGGAATTTCATCACTAAACCCCTCCACCTCTGCACTTCCCGCTCCTCCTTTAAGACCCTCATTATAACCCACCTCTCTGACCAAGCTTTTGGTCACCCCCCTCTAATATTTCTTTCTTTGGCTCGGCATCCAACAATGTCTGATTATGCCTCAGCAAAGTACCTTGTGATGTTTTACTATGTTACAGGCACTATATAATTGCAAGTTGTTGTTGTTGATGCTGTTGTACAACATCAGTTGCTTTATTTGGGAGGGGATCTGCTCCACATATCCACTGTTCTACGAGGGCTGGGGGGAGTTCTTGCAGTCTCACTTGAGGCTTGTTAATTTTAAACCTGTATCCCTCACTCCTGTGCTCACATCCACATCAAATAGTTGCTTATATCTACATCAGTCCCTTTCAGCGCTTTCATTATGTAGGAGTTTGCAGGATCCCAGGTTATCTTCAGTGGTGAATTACACGTTGGTTCAATCATCGGTACCCAATACCCTCTTATTCAGTAAAAGAACTATATGGAAATAGGTCATTGGGCCCAACGAGTCCATATTGGTGTTTATTTTCCATGAAAGTAGTAAACCCATGTGCTCGCCTTGTTCCCATATCGCTTTATTCCTCTTTCATTCAACCACCTATCTAACCTATTCTTAAATGTTGTCATTATATCTGCTTTAATTACTAACCCTCGTAGTGCAATCCACAGATACACAATGTTTCTCCTGCACTCTGTCCTAAATCTCTTACATTTATATGTCCCCTCATTCTAGATCCTTCAATCACTGCAAACAGTCTGTTTCTATCTACTCTGTAACATCCCGTCATAATTTTAAACACCTCTTCACTTGCTCTGTTCTAATGTTTCAAGTCTACCTTTGTATTTGTATTTCCTAATACCAGGCAACTTCCTAATGGATCTGAACTGTCCCCTTTAAACACCCCTTACATTTAATTGACACGTTGTTCCGATTTTGAATTGCAATACAACCTTCGGGGTATTTTTCTTTTGAGTTATTACTAGATCTTAAATCCCAAATAACAAAAGTAAAAGATAATCGGTAATAAAATATAAAATTTTCTTTGTAGAGATCTTCAAAAAAAAAGTGCTAAATACTATTTACATTAGTCTTGATGCTTTATAGAGCCTCAGAAAACACCATTTTGTTCCAATGTATATACATAAATAGATCAATTATAACCCGATTCTGATCCACTTTTGTGTCAGTGCACTAGAATCTCATTGAAGCATCAGGGTAAAATGGGCTCATACTGCATATAAAGATACAGAATCCTTTTCACTAAAGGATGGAGAAAAGCAATGAATTTTTTCCCCAATTTGAAGCAAGTTAAAGAAGCTATTAGCACTTCAGGTTTAAATAACTTATGTGTAAGATAATTTGCTTTTAGAAACAATTTGTAGTTATGCATCACTGATAACCGACTCCTAATTTCCTACATTACAACAGTGACTACACTTCAAAAGTACTTCATTGGCTGTAAAGTGCTTTGGGATCTCCTGAGATCGTGAAAGGCGCTATATAAATGCAAGTATTTCTTTAAGGGCAATATATTGCCTCAACCTGATGATTACAACAGAATAAATGGACATGGTGGTTAAGGCAGCCATTAATACAGCCTTAATCCCTGGTTTGGTGCTGCAATGCAAATGAAGCATAAAAGAACATAATAAGCACCATGTAAAAATGTACTTACACCACAAAATGCAGACTCAAAGCATTTTTTTCCATGGTGCATGCAAAATCGAATTCAGCTTATTTGAAAGGAGAATAAAAACAGACATAACTAAAAGAACAGCATCTGGACGAACTGCAGTCAGATCATCGTACTTACTTTGGTGAGAGGTGTCAAAGTGTTAACGGTATGATGTTGTAATCGGTAATAGTGTATCAATCTGGTAATCAAATGTGGCATCAGTCACCAAAACCATGTCTTGAATATTCATATACTTTAAATTATTATAAGGTATTACAACAAGTAAAAGGGTAGTCAAAGGAAGGATGGGGCTGATTAGAGACCAAAAATAAAATCTTCTTGTGGAGGCAGAGGGCATGGCTGAGGTACTAAATGAACACTTCGCATCTATTTTCACTAAAGAAGAGAATGCTCCCAATGTCACAGTAAGGGAGGAGGTAATATAGAAATTGGATAGGATAAAAATAAATAAAGAGGAGGCACTAAAAAGATTGGCAGTACTCAAAGTAAAAAAGTCACCCTGTCCGGATGGGATCCATCCTAGGTTACTGAGGGAAGTAAGGGTGGAAATTGCGGAGGCTCTGGCCACAATCTTCCAATCCTCTTTAGATATAGGAGTGGTACCAAAGGACTGGAGGATTGCAAATGTTACACCCCTGATCAAAAAAGGGGAGAAGGTAAAACTCAGCAATTACAGGCCAGTCAGCCTAACATCTGTGGTGGGAAATTTTAAAGACAATAATCTGAGACAAAATTAATTGGCGCTTGGAAAAATATGTGTTAATAAATGAAAGCCAGCATGGATTTGTTAAAGGCAAATCATGTTTGACTAACTTGATTGTGTTCTTTGATGAAGTAACGGAGAAGGTTGATGAGGGTAGTGTAGTTGATGTTATGTATATGGATTTTCAAAAGGCGTTTGATGAAGTACCACATAATAGACTTGTTAGCAAAATGGAAGCTCATGGGATTAAAGGGGCTGTGGCTGCATGGATGCGAAATTGGCTAAGGGACAGAAAGCAGAAAGTAATGGTGAACAGTTGTTTTTCAGACTGGAGGGAGGTGTGCAGTGGAGTCCCCCAGGGGTCGGTGTTGGGACCACTGCTCTTTTTGATATATATTAATGACCTGGACTTGAGTATACAGGGCATAATTTCAAAGTTTGTAGATGACATGAAACTTGGAAATGTAGTAAACAGTGAGGAGGATAATAACAGACTTCAGGAGGACGATGACAGACTGGTGAAATGAGCGGACACATGGCAGATGAAGTTTAATGCAGAGAAGTGTGAAGTGATTCATTTTGGCAGGAAGAATGAGGAGAGGCAATATAAACGAAATGGTACAATATTAAAGGTGGTGCAGAAACTGAGAGATCTGGGGTGTACATACACAAGTCTTTGAAGGTGGCAGGACAAGTTGAGAAGGCTGTTAAAAAGGCAGACGGGATGTTTGGCTTTATAAATAAAGGCATAGAGTACAAAAGCAAGGAAGTTGTGCTAAACCTTTATATTTATATATATATATGTGTATGCAGAAAACTACATGGGGCAGTTTTGTGACTGTTTTGCTAACAGTAGATTGGTGTTGATAAAATGGCCATGAGCTCCATGACTTTGATACGTAGTGAAGGGCAGTGGATATAATTTCAATATAATTTTCTGCATGCTGGCGGTGTCCTGAATTATGGGTTCACAACTTTAAATACAACTTACTTTGAAAATGAAAAAAAGCATTTATATAGCGCCTTTCACAACCTCAGGACATCCCAAAGAACTTCAATGCCAATAAAGTACTTTTGAAGAGTAGTCACTGTTGTAATGTAGGAAATGCGGGAACCAATTTGCGCACAGCAAGATCCCACAAACAGCAATGTGATAATGTCCAGATCATCTGTTTTAGTGATCTTGGTTGGCCAGGGCACTGGAGATAACTCCCCTGCTCTTCTTCAAAATAGTGCCATGGGATCTTTTATGTACACCTAAGAGGGCAGACAGGGCCTCGGTTTTAACGTCTCTTCCAAAAGACATCATTTCTAACAGTGCAGCACTCCCGCAGTACTGCACTGGAGTGTCAGCCTAGATTATGTGCTTAAATCTCTGTGAGTGGGGCTTGAACCCGTAGCCTTCTAACTCTGAGGCATGAGTGCTACCAACTGAGCCATAGCTGAAAGCTCCAGGGATGGCTTATTGGGTAAATACACCACAAGACCAAAACATTCCAGCTCCCAATCCCAGTCTGTGTTGAATTAGCTGATTTTAGCTCGGTAGCAGTTTCCCTGAGACAGAGAGGAGAAAAGTCAAGCAAGGTACCACTCCTAATTGATGTGTCCGCATGTATTTTAACATTGCGAGGACAGAACTGTACTTAGCTGTGATGGCTTCCATGGTCAAATTGCCTGCCAACACACAGTGGGAAGGTTTATGGATGATGAAGGAAGTAGAAACATAAATATAAAGTATTGCAGTAAACTTGCATTTGTATAGCACCTTATCACTTCCTCAGGACATCCCAAAGCAGTGCATAATCAATGGATTACTCTGAGGTGCATGTATTGTTGTTATGTAGGCAAACATGGTAGCCAATTTGTACACAGCAAGGTTCCGCAAATAAAAGGAGGGCCACATTTTGTTGATAGAGGGAGGAATGTTGGCAAAGTAAATGACGAACTCCTTGCTCATCTTCAAATAATGCCATGGTATTGTCTGCATCCACCTGATCAGACAGAAGGGGCTTCAGTTCAACGTCTCAAAAAGACAATGCAGTAGAATCATAGAATCATAGAATCATAGAAAGGTTACAGCACAGAAGGAGGCCATTCGGCCCATCGAGTCCACACCGGCTCTATGCAAGAGCAATCCAGCTAGTCCCACTCCCCCACCCTTTCTCCGTAGCCCTGCAAATTTTTTCCTTTCAAGTACTTATCCATTTCCCTTTTGAAGGCTATGATTGAATCCTATGGTGGCTATCCCAATCCCCCACTGTTAGTTCATCGGAAGATTGGCGGAAGCCCCTGAGAAACAGCCATTTATGCCGTTTCTCTGAACTTTCCGCCAAAATAATGGTGGGAGATTGTGAAAATTCTATCCCAACACCTTCAACAACCCAGCACTGTGCTGAAATAGCAGGCTAGATTATGTGCTCAAAGTCTGTAGTGGGGCCTTGTGCAGAACACTAACAACTCAACCAAGCTGAGTACGTGGTACCACATACCAGATTTTATGATCTGAAAACTTAGGGGCAATTGATTTATGTAGGGGTAGAGAATCAATCAGAACAAAAGGAGGCAAATCAGCCCGCCATGCCTGAGCCGGCTTTTTGAAAGACCTATCCAATTAGTTCCACTCCCCTACTCTTTCCCCATAGCCCTGAAAAAATTTTCTTTTCATGTATTTATCCAATTCCCTCGTGAAAAATACTATTGAATCTGCTTCCACCACCCTCTCAGGCAGTGCATTTCAGATCATAACAACTCGCTGATTAAAACAACTTTCTTCTCAATTCCACTCTTTTTTTGCCATGTATGCAAAAGCTGTACACTAGCATTTCCACTGGCACAAGCAATATACTGAGATATTACGCTAAGTGCAGATGTTGATTCAGAGTGCTTATTGAACCTAGTCAGCACGGGATGTCATGCACTATTTAATACATTTTTTCAAAGCTAGGCTGTCACCAATAAATGTGCCACAGCTCATTCATTATTTTTTGTTTAATATAAGCTTACAAAACTTTGCGACGGTAATTTTGTCCTTGGTCGTCTGCAGGACAAAGACTTGAATGGTCAAACCCAACGGGTGCACCGACTGAAGAAAACGAGAACTTCCTTGTGTCACCGTGGCTCCATGACAAGTCAATCAATCAATTATTTTATTTTTCTGCCAATTAAAGTGCTTCATCATTTAGAATTGTTAGATTAGTACAGCCAGCTTATAATAAGAAAAGCAAAGAGTAAATTGCTCATAAATCATCGTCAATGCCTCACAAAGCACTTTGAGTTCCTTTGATATAATAGTATTCGAGTTCTGTAACTGTAGTAAAGTATTGCACTTGTGACAGAGCAAATGAAACGCTCAAATTTCAATGTGCACATATTCCTGAAAAGTACATATTACATCCAACACACCTCTGAGTAAATAAATATAGGTTTGGAGATATTTATGCACGAGAATGCCAGAGGAAAAAGCCACTTATAAACTAAATAATTGAAATCCTTTCCTTAGGGCATATTTTCAGGAATAGGAAATCTTAATTACTTATTGCCCAAGCTATCATCACTGTTATGTTACCCTGTGATTTTCTTTCATATATGTACAAACCAGAGGGGCGTGCAGCAGTAGCAAACTCCAAGACCTGTAATCTGACTGGCAGACTACCCCACCTTATCTTTCTGTGTATGTTACTCTAACAGGCTTCAGATATGTCATGCCATGTTTATTGATTGTTCCACAGATTATCTGATATACAACCTGCCACAGTGAAAGAATCATGATATGCTCTTTTGTGTTGACATTACAATCCCCCCTCCTTCTGGAAGCATCCACAACAATACGGCTAATTTATTTGATGACAGATACATTGGTAAAGGTTATAAGCAGCACAGATGTTTCCTTGGTGATATTTTCAGTTGTGCAAGTGAATGTGATGATTGGGATGCCATTAATACAAGCCACATTTCACCACAAAGTGGCAACTTTCTTCACTTTCCACAGTTTCAAGTGTTTGTGCAGATTCTTGCCCAGGAAGTGCTGTCCTCTCCATCAGCTGCTGGGTCACCATCCTGATCGTTACTGCATTACAGCAAGTTATAGGTGTGTTTCCATCCTCCTCCAGGCTGCTAATAGTATCAGAAGCTGCTGTTGATTAATTATACATTTAAACAACACAGAATTATGTGAACACTTAACCTTCTCCGACCTTTGTGCTTCAGGAACAAACTTGGAAGTCCACAACAGCAGCTATTCAACTATCCTTCACAGTCATTCCTCTAACAAAGCAACTAACGGATGCAAGGGATCCAAATTGTTTATCTTTTCAAGGTTGTTCGAATATTACTGCTCCATTCAGCAAAATATAGCAACTGGGAATAATTTGAGGTGTAAAGGAAAGTACGCAACAGAAGGTGAAAGGGAAGGTGCAATAACACAGAGTGAATGGGAAGGTGCAGTAATTGAAGGTCAATGGAAAGGTGCAGCAATTGAAGTTGAATGGGAAGGTGCAGTAACAGAAGGTGAATGGGAAGGTGCAGTAATTTAAGGTGAATGGAAAGGTGCATTAATTGAAGGTGGATGGGAAGGTGCAGTAATTGAAGGTGGATGGGAAGGTGCAGTAATTGAAGGTGGATGGGAAGGTGCAGTAATTGAAGGTGGATGGGAAGGTGCAGTAATTGAAGGTGGATGGGAAGGTGCAGTAATTGAAGGTGGATGGGAAGGTGCAGTAATTGAAGGTGAATGGGAAGGTGCAGTAATTGAAGGTGGATGAGAAGGTGCAGTAATTGAAGGTGGATGGGAAGGTGCAGTAAGTGAAGGTGAATGGGAAGGTGCAGTAATTGAAGGTGAATGGGAAGGTGCAGTAAGTGAAGGTGAATGGGAAGGTGCAGTAAGTGAAGGTGAATGGGAAGGTGCAGGAACAGAAGGTGAATGGGAAGGTGCAGCAATTGAAGGTGAATGGGAAGGTGCAGTAAGTGAAGGTGAATGGGAAGGTGCAGTAATTGAAGGTGGATGGGAAGGTGCAGTAATTGAAGGTGAATGGGAAGGTGCAGTAAGTGAAGGTGAATGGGAAGGTGCAGTAAGTGAAGGTGAATGGGAAGGTGCAGGAACAGAAGGTGAATGGGAAGGTGCAGCAATTGAAGGTGAATGGGAAGGTGCAGTAAGTGAAGGTGAATGGGAAGGTGCAGTAATTGAAGTTGAATGGGAAGATGCTGTAACAGAAGGTGAATGGGAAGGTGCAGGAATTAAAGGTGAATGGGAAGGTGCAGTAAGTGAAGTTGAATGGGAAGGTGCAGTAACAGGTGAATGGGAAGGTGCAGTAATTGAAGGTGAATGGGAAGGTGCAGTAACAGAAGGTGAATGGGAAGGTGCAGTAATTGAAGGTGAATGGGAAGGTGCAGTAAATGAAGGTAAATGGGAAGGTGCAGTAATTGAAGGTGAATGGGAAGGTGCAGTAAGTGAAGGTGAATGGGAAGGTGCTGGAATTGAAGGTGAATGGAAAGATGCAGTAATTGAAGGTGAATGGGAAGGTGCAGTAATTGAAGTTGAATGGGAAGATGCATTAACAGAAGGTGAATGGGAAGGTGCTGTAATTGAAGGTGAATGGGAAGGTGCAGTAACTGAAGGTGAATGGAAAGATGCAGTAATTGAAGGTGAATGGGAAGGTGCAGTAACTGAAGGTGAATGGAAAGATGCAGTAATTGAAGGTGAATGGGAAGGTGCAGCAATTGAAGGTGAATGGAAAGATGCAGTAATTGAAGGTGAATGGGAAGGTGCAGTAATAGAAGGTGAATGGGAAGATGCATTAACAGAAGGTGAATGGGAAGGTGCAGCAATTGAAGGTGAATGGGAAGGTGCAGCAATTGAAGGTGAATGGGAAGATGCAGTAATTGAAGGTGAATGGGAAGGTGCAGTAATTGAAGGTGGATGGGAAGGTGCAGTAATTGAAGGTGAATGGGAAGGTGCAGTAAGTGAAGGTGAATGGGAAGGTGCAGTAACCGAAGGTGAATGGGAAGGTGCAGTAATTGAAGGTGAATGGGAAGGTGCAGTAAGTGAAGGTGAATGGGAAGGTGCAGTAATTGAAGTTGAATGGGAAGGTGCAGTAACAGAAGGTGAATGGGAAGGTGCAGGAATTGAAGGTGAATGGGAAGGTGCAGTAAGTGAAGGTGAATGGGAAGGTGCAGTAAGTGAAGGTGAATGGGAAGGTGCAGTAACAGAAGGTGAATGGGAAGGTGCAGTAATTGAAGGTGAATGGGAAGGTGCAGTAAGTGAAAGTGAATGGGAAGGTGCAGTAATTGAAGGTGAATGGGAAGGTGCAGTAATTGAAGGTGAATGGGAAGGTGCAGTAACAGAAGGTGACTGGGAAGGTGCAGCAACAGAAGGTGAATGGGAAGATGAAGCAATTGAAGGTGAATGGGAAGGTGCAGTAACAGAAGGTGAATGGGAAGATGCATTATCAGAAGGTGAATTGGAAGGTGCAGCAATTGAAGGTGAATGGGAAGGTGCAGTAATTGAAGGTGAATGGGATGGTGCAGGAACAGAAGGTGAATGGGAAGGTGCAGGAATTAAAGGTGAATGGGAAGGTGCAGCAACAGAAGGTGAATGGGAAGGTGCAGTTACTTAAGGTGAATGGGAAGGTGCAGTAATTGAAGGTGAATGGGAAGGTGCAGTAACAGAAGGTGAATGGGAAGGTGCAGCAACAGAAGGTGAATGGGAAGGTGCAGTTACTTAAGGTGAATGGGAAGGTGCAGCAATTGAAGGTGAATGGAAAGGTGCAGTAATTGAAGGTGAATGGGAAGGTGCAGTAATTGAAGGTGAATGGGAAGGTGCAGTAACAGAAGGTGAATGGAAAGGTGCAGTAACAGAAGGTGAATGGGAAGGTGCAGTAATTGAAGGTGAATGGGAAGGTGCAGTAACAGAAGGTGAATGGAAAGGTGCAGTAACAGAAGGTGAATGGGAATGTGCAGTAAGTGAAGGTGAATGGGAAGGTGCAGTAATTGAAGGTGAATGGGAAGGTGCAGTAACAGAAGGTGAATGGGAAGGTGCAGTAATTGAAGGTGAATGGGAAGGTGCAGTAACTGAAGGTGAATGGAAAGGTGCAGTAACAGAAGGTGAATGGGAATGTGCAGTAATTGAAGGTGAATGGGAAGGTGCAGGAACAGAAGGTGAATGGGAAGGTGCAGCAATTGAAGGTGAATGGGAAGGTGCATTAACAGAAGGTGAATGGGAAGGTGCAGTAACAGAAGGTGAATGGGAAGGTGCAGTAATTGAAGGTGAATGGAAAGGTGCAGTAACAGAAGGTGAATGGGAAGGTGCAGTAATTGAAGGTGAATGGGAAGGTGCAGTAACAGAAGGTGAATGGGAAGGTGCAGTAACAGAAGGTGAATGGGAAGGTGCAGTAATTGAAGGTGAATGGGAAGGTGCAGTAAGTGAAGGTGAATGGGAAGGTGCAGTAATTGAAGGTGAATGGGAAGGTGCAGTAACAGAAGGTGAATGGGAAGGTGCAGTAATTGAAGGTGAATGGGAAGGTGCAGTAACTGAAGGTGAATGGAAAGGTGCAGTAACAGAAGGTGAATGGGAATGTGCAGTAATTGAAGGTGAATGGGAAGGTGCAGTAACAGAAGGTGAATGGGAAGGTGCAGCAATTGAAGGTGAATGGGAAGGTGCAGTAAGTGACGGTGAATGGGAAGGTGCAGTAACAGAAGGTGAATGGGACGGTGCAGTAACAGAAGGTGAATGGGAAGGTGCAGTAATTGAAGGTGAATGGGAAGGTGCAGTAAGTGACGGTGAATGGGAAGGTGCAGTAAGTGACGGTGAATGGGAAGGTGCAGTAATTGAAGGTGAATGGGAAGGTGCAGTAAGTGACGGTGAATGGGAAGGTGCATTAACAGAAGGTGAATGGGAAGGTGCAGTAACAGAAGGTGAATGGGAAGGTGCAGTAATTGAAGGTGAATGGGAAGGTGCAGTAAGTGACGGTGAATGGGAAGGTGCAGTAACAGAAGGTGAATGGGACGGTGCAGTAATTGAAGATGAATGGGAAGGTGAAGTAATTGAAGGTTAATGGGAAGGTGCAGTAATTGAAGGTGAATGGGAAGTTGCAGTAACAGAAGGTGAATGGGAAGGTGCAGTAAGTGAAGGTGAATGCGAAGGTGCAGTAAGTGAAGGTGAATGGAAAGGTGCAGTAATTGAAGGTGAATGGGAAGGTGCAGTAACAGAAGGTGAATGGGAAGGTGCAGTAAATGAAGGTGAATGGGAAGGTGCAGTAATTGAAGGTGAATGGGAAGGTGCAGTAACTGAAGGTGAATGGAAAGGTGCAGTAACAGAAGGTGAATGGGAAGGTGCAGTAATTGAAGGTGAATGGGAAGGTGCAGGAACAGAAGGTGAATGGGAAGGTGCAGTAATTGAAGGTGAATGGGAAGGTGCAGTAAGTGACGGTGAATGGGAAGGTGCAGTAAGTGACGGTGAATGGGAAGGTGCAGTAATTGAAGGTGAATGGGAAGGTGCAGTAAGTGACGGTGAATGGGAAGGTGCAGTAACAGAAGGTGAATGGGATGGTGCAGTAATTGAAGATGAATGGGAAGGTGAAGTAATTGAAGGTGAATGGGAAGGTGCAGTAATTGAAGGTGAATGGGAAGGTGCAGTAATTGAAGGTGAATGGGAAGGTGCAGTAAGTGAAGGTGAATGGGAAGGTTCGGTAACAGAAGGTGAATGGGAAGGTGCAGTAACCTAAGGTGAATGGGAAGGTGTGATAACTGATGGTGAATGGAAAGGTGAGGCAACTGAAGGTGAATGGGAAGAGCGTGTGGCTGAAGGTGAATGGGAAGGTGCAGTAACTTAAGGTGAATGGGAAGGTGCAGTAACAGAAGGTGAATGGGAAGGTGCAGTTACTTAAGGTGAATGGGAAGGTGCAGTAATTGAAGGTGAATGGGAAGGTGCAGTAAGTGAAGGTGAATGGGAAGGTGCAGTAACAGAAGGTGAATGGGAAGGTGCAGTAATTGAAGGTGAATGGGAAGGTGCAGTAAGTGAAGGTGAATGGGAAGGTGCAGTAATTGAAGGTGAATGGGAAGGTGCAGTAACAGAAGGTGAATGGGAAGATGAAGCAATTGAAGGTGAATGGGAAGGTGCAGTAACAGAAGGTGAATGGGAAGGTGCAGTAATTGAAGGTGAATGGGAAGGTGCAGTAAGTGACGGTGAATGGGAAGGTGCAGTAACAGAAGGTGAATGGGACGGTGCAGTAATTGAAGATGAATGGGAAGGTGAAGTAATTGAAGGTTAATGGGAAGGTGCAGTAATTGAAGGTGAATGGGAAGTTGCAGTAACAGAAGGTGAATGGGAAGGTGCAGTAAGTGAAGGTGAATGCGAAGGTGCAGTAAGTGAAGGTGAATGGAAAGGTGCAGTAATTGAAGGTGAATGGGAAGGTGCAGTAACAGAAGGTGAATGGGAAGGTGCAGTAAATGAAGGTGAATGGGAAGGTGCAGTAATTGAAGGTGAATGGGAAGGTGCAGTAACAGAAGGTGAATGGGAAGGTGCTGGAATTGAAGGTGAATGGGAAGGTGCAGGAACAGAAGGTGAATGGGAAGGTGCAGTAATTGAAGGTGAATGGGAAGGTGCAGTAAGTGACGGTGAATGGGAAGGTGCAGTAACAGAAGGTGAATGGGATGGTGCAGTAATTGAAGATGAATGGGAAGGTGAAGTAATTGAAGGTGAATGGGAAGGTGCAGTAACAGAAGGTGAATGGGAAGGTGCAGTAATTGAAGGTGAATGGGAAGGTTCGGTAACAGAAGGTGAATGGGAAGGTGCAGTAACCTAAGGTGAATGGGAAGGTGTGATAACTGAAGGTGAATGGAAAGGTGAGGTAACTGAAGGTGAATGGGAAGAGCGTGTGGCTGAAGGTGAATGGGAAGGTGCAGTAACAGAAGGTGAATGGGAAGGTACTGTAACTTAAGATGAATGGGAAGATGCAGTAACTTAAGGTGAATGGGAAGGTGCAGTAACAGAAGGTGAATGGAAAGGTGAGGTAATTGAAGGTGAATGGGAAGGTGAGTAACTGAAGGTGAATATGAAAGGTGCAGTTATTGAAGGTGAATGGGAAGTTGCAGGATCAGAAGGTGAATGGGAAGATGCAGTAACAGAAGGTGAATGGGAAGATGCAGTAACAGAAGGTGAATGGGAAGGTGCAGTATGAGAAGGTCAATGGAAAGATGCAGTAACAGAAGGTGAATGGGAAGATGCAGTAACAGAAGGTGACATGGGAGAGTAATTTAAGGTGAAAGGGGGAGGCTGTGTAACTGAAGGTGCGATGGGAGACAGGGAGGGGCAAAACAATATAAAGGTACTTCCTGGCAACAGGGACGGGTTGCTAGAAAATATGGTTAAATCTAGGAGATAGGATTCATTTCAGAAACAGCTGGATGTTGTAACTGGATGATTGTAATGTTCAAAGAATTGTTTCTACTCAGTATTTCACTTTGTTTCTCTTACCTTTTTAGTGGTAAAAAGAGGATACAAAATACTTAGAAATCCTTATCCTAAATGATTCATCAGAGCTAGTATTATTTATCTAGTGAAATCTTTAGAAGCATTTGTAGCGAGATTGCAAGTTCTCCCACACTTCCTAGTTCGGAAATGTATTAACTTGAAAATATCAAGCATTCGGTGATTAAATACAAACTGATTCAGTGGCCAATGGTATTGTGGGTTGGGTGGGATAAAAAGCCCAGGTAGTGGAGTAGAAAAAAGCATGACTAACCTCATGGTGGGCTGCCAAAATTCTAAGACCAACTCTAAAGATAAGCCAAGTTTACAGTTTGTCTTCGAGCTGGAGGAGGGAATTGAGAACCTTGTAATTCATAGCTGCGCCAAGTTTTATGCAAGTCTATTTGTTCATCCTTAGTAAAGGCTCCATTTCTCCTTAGTCCTGTTTAAAAACTACATTTGGCCAAAAACAATTCTGGAATGAATTAAACTCTTAATTTAACAACCAAGAACAAAATAATCTTTCAGCAACTTGGACAAAATGCATCACAACGAGCAAAATAGTAAGATCAAGTGGCTGAATGAGGCAGTCAAAACTATCCGGAAGTCTAAGATGAATTATTTTAAAAGATAAATGTTAACAGATTTTAGTGAGGACTGTGAGTCACACAAAAAAATTGTTTGTGGATAACGAAAACGTTTGAACATTTAATGGGATAAGTGGATGATAGAAAGACAGATTGTAGAAAGCAGCAAGAAGAATCCAAAGATATTTTATTTCGGTAGTTTAAGAACTACATAGCAGCTTAAGGGACAAGCTGACTACATGTATCTTGGATGATTATACGGGATTGCAATGCATGGCATGCAAGTTGTGTGGAGAATGAGCATTGCTTCACCTGGTGAGGTCCGCCCATTGTAATAATCACTGAACACTCTCTGTGCAGATTAGTTGATTGCTCAAGGAGCATGTTATGTGCATGGGTGGGATAGCCAGAGAACCAGCAACTCTTCAAGGGCTGCTGCTTGCAATTACATCTGAGCTATACATTGCCAATCTGCAATTTTTTTCTGAAAGCAGTTCAGGATGGCAGCAAGGGGGAACAGGAACCAGACTCCTTTTGAGCATGAAGGTCTGGAACTGCTACTCCAGAAGATGCTGCAAAGGAGGGTTTGGCTTTTTTGGAGCAGAGAGACACCCTCCATATCAAGAGTACAGTTTGATATGACTGGGTGAAGGTAGCCAAGCAAGCCGGAGCAAAGCACGTCTGTAGCTTGTGCATGCAAATACAAAAGACATTTTCTGAACTCATGAGGGTTGCCAAGGTAAGAGTACCCAAACTTTGCCTACTTTTAGAATATGGTCTTAGGGTGAAGGCTAAGAGCTCACTGTCAACCTGATGCAGCTTCATTGAGGCAGCGTGCAAAACACTCAGCTGGTTGACACATGTACATGTTGCTATAGGATCCACTTTCTTCCCTTGCACTGAAATATGCCCCTAATGCTGCACATAAATCTTGTAAATTAAGATTACCAAGCATACTGTTAACACAAGTTATGTGCATACTGTTTGTTCATGGACTCATAAAAAGTAGTCTGTCAGCTGAACACTTGGATGACAATGTATCTGCTCTTCCAAATTCTAACATATGTATCTTTTTTTATCTGCTTACAGGGAAAAGCCTTATACAACAAATAGGAACAATTGTGGACTGCAGGGGTCCCTCCCAACTATTTCCCATTGACATCCTTATAAGGAGAAGGCCTCCAAATTCTGTGGCTGGCAGGTAGAGGAGAGGTCAGAGGCATCCCCAGAAAGAAAAGAAAGAAAGTAAACAAATTGCATTTATATAGAGCCTTTCACAACCTCAGGATATTCCAAAGTGCTTTACCATCAATGTAAAACTTTTGAAGAGTAGAACTGCAGTGATGTATGAAACGTGGCAGCCAATTTGCGCACAGCAAGATCCCACAATCAGCAATGAAATAAATTACCATATAAGCTGTTTTAGGTGTTAACAAATTAAGTTAAAACAGTAGACAGCACAATCATGTGAAATGATAACAGACATTCCATGCAATGCCCACTGGTTATGGAAGGTATCCAGCAAATCTGTAGGCACCACATTAAATACAACTGAAATTCAGAAAGGTGAGAGGTCACTCTGGAGGGGACCTTGGCACAGTGGCACAAAGCAGAAGTCTCCACTAGCAAAAGTGGAAAAACAAAAGGGCTTGTGTGTGGGAGATTATTGATCGTATATTGAAAATGCCCACTCAATGTGGAGCTCTTATCAACAGACTAACAAAGTAATGAAATATAGCACAAAGGTATTCGATTACAATTTCAAACTATTAATTTTAACCTGGTGCAGCTCATTGGGTGAGGCCAAATTTGGAATGAAGCGCAATTTTGGGTAACCTACCTTCAAAAGAACATTGGTGCATTGGGAGCAATCAGAGAAGAGTAACACCATGCTCTGTAAGACCAGTCAAGGAAGCAGGCAATTCACACTTGCTTTATTCTAGCAAATGATGTAATAAACACAAGGACTGACCCCAAATTGTGTACTGGCTGGAACCACTCTACCTAATGGACAAACTGATATTGCAGTTTAAAATAAAAAATTAACGTTATCACATGAGGATAAATCTGGGAGTTCAAATTCAAACTTTTTGAGACAGAATTAGAAGGATAGATTTTACGAATTCCAGATCAAGGTTTGGAGCTTCATGAGAGAGTACAAATTGGTAAAGCCTATGAACTTATTTTCACTGGGGAACAAAAAAACTGAAAGGGAATATGATCTAGGTCTTTGAAGCATGGATTAAAATGTGTAGGTGGAAGCAGGTTATTGACTTCGATGGTGATCATAAAATTGGAGGGTGCAAATACAAAGTTAACAAACTTTAAGCAAGTCTCAGGATTATAAGAAAATCTACCCAATCCGTTGATGCATAAAATAGACTCCGAGAGAAAACAATACTATGTTAATTAATCTTTTTTAAAAAAGAGAGATAGGTTAGTATCTTAAGAACAGTTTTGAAAGTCGTAAAGGTGCAGACACCAAATACTGAGCGATTCGGTGGTTCCTATTGTACTAGGACTGTTAATATGTCACTTGTGGAAGTTAACTGGTCCAGGCTGAATGATGTGGGTTATATCATTAGCCTGATAGCTGGAGTTTCACTACATGACTTCACAGAGAGGTTTCATAGAAGTTTTATCCGTAGTTAGTCTCAGGAGGTAGAATCTATGACAGGGTAAATTGGGGAGAATACAAGCTTCATGTCCCAATTGGCTTTTTGTTTGTTCCACATATTCTAAAATCACTAACATGGATTTGTTTGTCAGTTCAAACATTTGGAGGAGGTTCTACTCTGGAATTAATCCACAAAATGTTTTGATGGCACACAGAATTGGAGCGGCTCCTGATATGCCTTTGATATGAATAGCAAGGGGTGCCAGTGTGGTGAGGAGGGGATGCCAGAGTGAAGTGGTATCTCGGCCACATGCCTACGCAAGCCGTTAGAGCAGGGCCAGGTTCCACCAGAGACTGAACAGAACATCTAGTCCCAAAAGGTGACAATAAATGAAATGCAATCCTGGTTTGCACAGACTGTCATTTGCAATAGAGCACAAGGCATCAATACAAATGAAGCATGTCAGAAATTCTTATGTGATAAAGGCATTCTTCAGATAGTGCACTCCTTTACAATATCTACATATGCACAGAATACCTGTATGGTGAAAGCAATGATCATTTTACCTCCCTTGAGCACAATGGGATGATTATACAATTACAGCAGCATTTAATTTGCAGTAACTTAATTTACTTCAGGGATAGTGGCAGAAATACGTACAAACAAATTTGAGAACCGTAATAACTTGAGATCATTTCAAAATCTAAAACTCACTGCAGAGTGAACCCTCCATGCAATCATTGTTGCTAGGCCGTGTCCATAACAGTTCAGTTATCGGTTCATTAATAAAATTAGTTTGTACGATCTCATTCTTCCTCCAAGCATTGCCAACAACTGAGCTAATCCGTATTGCATTTCATGCAGGATTTAGCCTCATTACAGATGCATTAAATATACATTAGCATCTTGTCTTCGGAACATTCATTTTTTTAGTAGTATACACCAGATTCATTCTGTAAGCCAAATCAATACCCATTTCTTGGTATTGGAAGCAGCCCAGGGTTTGGTTTTTCCTCTTCACTAGTACTTCTAATAACAGAGCCTGGTTTAGCATCTAAAACAGCAGTTAACCGCCAAAGGCACTCATTTTTATTAGGGTGAAGGTTAACAGTGCTGATCAATTGAGCGCATCTCCCCTTTGTATCTGGAAACCACACTAAACTCTGCTAGATTAAGAATGATGTGTGCAGCAACAATAAGTCAGGGAAGTGCCTCTATCAAACTATTACATTCCATTCTATGTTTCACACATGCAACCCGCAACTCTCAAAATTGGGATTGAGGATGATTCGTTTTTTTGGTGCAAATGCCAACTAACTTCTTTCTGCTGCAGAAAATAATATTTTGGGATACAGTATATGAGTAATTTGAGACATGACATGTGGTAAGTGTAGCATTCTTGGGAGGAACAGGTGACTTTGGACCTATGGTTCCCAAAGCTCTCCACCACTAGGGTTTTCCTCACCTCATTTCTAGGTCTGTTGTAGACTAATTGATAGAGATTGATTGCTATGATTAGTCAACAACTCTATTATTGTTGTATCATTCTACCAGGATGGTAGAAGGCAAATTAGATGGACCTTGGTCTTTTTTCATCTAGCAATTCCTGTGTTCCAAATGTGTAAAATGTCAATATCAGGAAATTAGATCTTTTCCAATTTTATACCAGCATCAAGAGTACTTGCGTTCGGTGGGTGCAGGTGGCCTCCTCATCCATCATAAAGGGTAAGTGACTTTATCCTTGGTTGCAGCCCACCTAGGAGAAGGTACTCCAAAGATAAAAAATGTCAGGAAGGCAAACGGAAACCATCTCAGCTACTTTTCCCTAGCAAGTGGCTCAAGAATCTCATATCTGAGACTTGAGTTAGGACATGCCCTAGGGCAGAACAGATCAGATATACCAGCATCAAGCACTCTGATATAGTGTGGTTAGAGACAACATAAATCGCCTCTACTCTGCTTTAACCCCAATCAGAGCAGAATACCACCTATTGCATCGAGGAAACATTACCATTTGAACATTAACTATCCTTACAGTCTGTCTCAGTGAGTCTCCAAAGTTCATAGAATCATAGAATCTTACAGCACAGAAGGAGATCATTTGGCCCATCGTGTCCGTGCCAGCTCTTTGAAAGAGCTATCCAATTAGTCCCACTCCCCTGCTCTTTCCCCCATACCCCTGAATTTTTTTCCATTTCAAGTATATATCCAATTCATTTTGAAAGTTAGTGCCAAACTAAAAACAGTGCTGCTTCATGGGCTTAGGGCCTTTTGAGCAGACAGAGAAATGAGTCATAGGTGAATGATCAAGGTTAGATTCAAACCCAATTCCTAGAGGTAAAGAATAGTATTTAAACTCACATCATCAAAGATTCCTTCTTCTGGGCCATTTTTCCAGCTGTATAGAAAATACAACTATTAATCTTTTGACACTCTGGGGTAGATATTCAATTTGCTGCTGGGGCATAAACTGGCATTTTTAAAAATGAAGTGGCTTCTATAATGGGCAGCCAATCAGCAACACCCTTTTTACGCTGGATGGGCAAGTTAAAAATCCACTCCTGTAATTTCCATGGGTGAATAGTTGCATGGGTCACTTCTTTAGTCGACTGATCTTTATAGCACCACTCCTCATTATAGATGTGGCTTTTGTTTTACCAATTGTATAGATGAATCCAATTCTAACTCATTACTGTTTTATACTCAGTGTAATATCTTGCTACTTGTACAAACTTGAAGCCAATTTTCTAACCAACTGGGCTGCAGTTTTACTGCCAATTTCATGTCCATGCACACAAACCCAGTGCTGTAGAAGAAGAAGATGACTTGCATTCGTACGGCACTTTCACAATCTCAGGACATCCCAAATCACTTTACAACCAATGAAGTACTTTTGAAGTGTAGTTACTGTAGTAATGTAGGAAACGCGGCAGCCAATTTGCATATAGGAAGATCACGCAAACAGCAATGACCAGATAATCTGTTTTAGTGATGGTTGGTTGAAGGATAAATGTTAGCCAGGACACCAGGAGAACTTCCCTGCTCTTCTTTGAAATAATGCCATGGGATCTTTTGTATCCACCAAAGAGGGCAGATGGTTTAACGTCTCATCCGAAGGTCAGCACTTCCAACAGTGCAGCACTCCTTCAGTACTGCATTGGAGTGTCAGCCTATATTATGTCTCTGGAGTGGGGCTTGAACCCACAACCGTTTGACTTAGAGATGAGAGTGCTACCACTGAGTCATGGCTGACACCTAAGATCCCATCTAGGAGCATTCTCCCATTGGTCCGAGTTAACAAAAGCTGCAGTCTAACTCTAGAGCAGTGCAAAGCCACATTTTGAAAGTGTACATGCAGAGCAATGTCCTGGCAGCCATATAACTCTGTTCTTCCAGCTGAGCTTCTAATCCATAGTGTTAGACCGGCAATTGAAATTTAATTGCAATCTTAGTCTGACTCTGAATTGGACTCTTGATATTAATAAACACAGAAAAATACATGCTGCCACCCTGAAGACCTGCATTAAAAATAGCTGACATAAAAGTAGTCAAAATTGTGTTGCAAAATTAAACTAGAATTAAACTGCTCAGTTATTATTTTTATGTCACATTATATCACCACAAGACAAAGCATACCATATTTTCCTTGTACAAGACCTTGATTAGGCCTCAGTTAGAATACGGTGTCCAGTTTTGGCCTCCTCACATTGGGGCTAATATTGAGGCTTTGGAAAGGTTGCAGAGGAGGGCTACAAGACACAAGATTAGTTCCTAGTTTGAAGCATCTCAGTTAACAAGATAGGCTCAAAGAGCTGGGACTCTACACTTTAGAGAAGTGTAGACCTAGGGGTGATTTGATCGAGGTTTAGAAGATGATGAAGAAAATAGATTGGGCGCTAAAAAGGGCTATGTAGCGCCCGTTGTTTCGGCGCGACATGGCCTCTTCGACATCCAAAATGCTGTCTTGGATGCGCACGTACATTTGCAGCGTGATGTGTGCCAGACGCCATTTTGGTATAGGAGTTAGCGCAGGCGCAGATAACGATCGCTGGAATCATGTAAAGTAGGGAGAAAATGGCTTCAATCAGTGTACAATGCTGATTTAAAGTGATAGACACCATTTTGGTACTTAACGCTCAACTCAACGCACAGTCTTAACCCCGACCATTTGAACGTGTCTTAGAGTGCCTGGAGGACCCCCCTCCTGCACTATTTAAAGGGACCATGCAGGATTTACAGGTTAGTGACTGGATTCCTGCTTCTGACTGCTGAGTCATTTGTAACTGTTTTTGGATGTCTGTTACACTTGAATACTAGGATGCGGGGACATAGGCTTAGAGCCAGGACATGCAGGAGTGAAGTTAGGAAATGCTTCTACACGCAAAGGTTGGGAGAAGTTTGGAACGGTCTTCTGCAAATGGCAGTTAATGCTAGCTCAATTTAGAATTCTAAATCTGAGATTGATAGATTTCTGTGAACTAAGGGTATTAAGGGATATGGGGCTAAGGCAGGTAAATGGAGTTAGGTCACAGGTCCACCCTGATCTGATCGAATGGTGGAACAGGCTCGAGGGGCAAAATGCCACCGCCACTTGCTGCCTCCTGATATGTGCCAGCTTTTCCTGCAAGAAAGCGGGATGTGTGCCTGAGTTATGTGCCTATCATGGTTGAATAGTTTCCAGTGTGTGTGGCCTGTGAATTGTGGGTGGGCCGCTTGCAACGGTGGTAATGTGTAAGGGTGAGAGGGTTGAGTACTGATGGAAAGAGTTTGTTGGTATGTGGGTGATGGGGGGTGTAGTGCGTGGAGCAATGGATGCGCTTAGTGGTGTAGTTGGTAGGAGACGCCACTTGACAGTTGACCTCACTCATCTTGACCATTCATGTCAAAGCATTGAACTTCTTCCTATACTGTATCCATGTTCATGACGCTGCACGCCTGGCATTGACTTCATCCCCTACTGCCTCCCACTACCTTTTGGGTGTATGTCTGGAGGGCCTCTTGCACCCCCCCCACTCTCCCTGCGGATATTGGATGCCCCTCCTTCTGTCCACCTCTTGCAGCAAAGCCTCTGGTGCATCAGCAGAGAACCTTGGTGCACGGAGTCTCAGATCGGCAGATTGGTGAGGTCTGGCATGCAGATTGGAGGATGTGGGATTTAGTGGTGCGCAACCTTTATTCAATGTTTTAACATAACTTACCAATGTGTAAAAGTAGGGATGGGATCTGCATCTGTGCTTTACGTGTGTGATGTCTGATCTCCGTTCAGACTCCGTGCAGACTGCAGGCTGTTATATTCAGCAAATAACAGGTACATATTAATGACCTGGACTTGGATATCGAGGGTATAATTTCAAAGTTTGCAAATGACACAAAACTCGGAAATGTAGTAAACAATGTGAAGGATAGTAACAGATTTCAGGAGGACATAGACAGATTGGTGAAATGGGCGGACACATGGCAGATGAGATTTAACGCAGAGAAGTGTGAATTGATACATTTTTGGTAGGAAGAATGAGGAGATACAACATAAATTAAATGTTACAATTTTAAAGGGTAAGGAGTCGTACAACACCAGGTTACATTCCTTACATTTGTCCACCCCAGTCCATCACCGGCATCTCCACATCAATTTTAAAGGGAGTGCAGGAGAAGTTGAGAAGGCTGTTAAAGAAGCATATGGGGTCCTGGATATTATTAATAGAGGCATAGCGTACAAAAGCAAGGATGTTATGCTGAACCTTCATAAAATACAGGTTAGGCCGCAGCTGGAGTATTGTGTTCAATTCTGGGCCCCACACTTTAGGAAAGATGTCAAGGCCTTAGGGAGGGTGCAGAAGAGATTTACTAGAATGGTTCCAGGGATGAGGGACTTCAGATACGTGGATAGACTGGAGACGTTCGGGTTGTTCTCCTAAAGGCAGAGAAGGTTAAGAGGAGATTTGATAGAGGTGTTCAAAATCATGAAATGTTTTGATAGAGTAAATAAGAAGAAATTGTTTCCAGTGACAGAAGGCTCGGTAACCAAAGGACACAGATTTAAGATGATCAGCAAAAGAGCCAGAGGCGACATGAGGAAACATTTTTACACAGTGAGTTGTGATCTGGAATGCACTGCCTGAAAGGGTGGTGGAAGCAGATTCAATAGTAATTTTCAGAAGGGGGTTGGTTAAATACTTGAAGGGAAAAAAAATTACAGGACTACGGGGAAAGAGCAGGGAAATGGGACTAATTGGATAGCTCTTTCAAAAAGCCAGCATAGGCACGATGGAACAAATGGCCTCCTACTGTGCTGTACCTACTATGATACGATGATACCACGATAATTGGCCCGGGTTTTTATCTGGTTTTTCGCCTCTCCCAGGAGATTACATGGCTTCCAGGTAGGTTGGGGTGGGGTGGGCAATGTATGTATTGTGATGCACAAGGCATCGCAGTTGTGTGGGACAGGCTGGATGGACCAGTGGGTCTTTTCCTGTCTGTCAGTGTTCATGTGATCTTAAAACTAAGTCTCAGGGGGTTAAGTTCGGGAGCGGCATCTTTTGGGCACCCACCCCCCCACCCAGCACAGCGTTAATCCCCTGCGCACAAATGGTGAAGTCCGAGGAGCCCCAGATATTGAGCCTCGAACCTCATCGTCATGAAGACAGCGCTGCAGGAGGAGGTAAGCGCTCCAAATTTGGGCCGCTGTGTTAGCATAGGTAGGTATTACAGTTCGGCATCAGGGACCGAGGACAAGGATCGGGGTCTTCGGAGTCAGCATGTGGGGACTGGGGGGGAAGGGAGATCGGGTGGGGGGCCTGGAGGTCAGGGCCAGTTTGGAGAGAGAGATCGGATGACCGGGCCAGGGCTTGGCAGGGATCTCAGGACCAGGAGCAGCGGTGACCGGGATGGTGATAGTAAGTACTTACCTTTTTTTAAACTTATGCGATGTTTAGGATTGGCATTGGGTGCCTCAGGGCAAACCAACGTTGTAGTATGGACTTGAAGCAGGCATTAGGCCCTTATTTGCAAATGTCCTGAAAAACAGGCGCTGCACATCACAGTTTAACCTCCTCAGTCTTTACAATACAGTGCATGCTAAATATATCAGTTTTCAAATTTGCTAATCTAGGATATTCCAGTTTGAACAATAGCGAAAAATGATGATGCTTAAAGTACATCGGGAAGCTCGCCAATTGTTAAGTGGTCTTTATAGTTCTATAACACACTGGACGAGGCAAAGATCAGGTCCATAATCCCTGCTCTGTGCTGAATTGAATAATCTCATTTCAGGTTGGCCCTGCAGAGAGAAAACACCAACACAGACTTGATGCACTGAATGGTCCACTTTCGTCCTGTAACATCCGATAATTGATGACGCTACTGTTGGCCTCAGTGTCCTTCAGCCAGGGAGGGGAAAACAAATTAGAATAGAATCATAGAATCATAGAATCATAGAAGTTTACAACATGGAAACAGGCCCTTCGGCCCAACATGTCCATGTCGCCCAGTTTATACCACTAAGCTAGTCCCAATTGCCTGCATGTAGCTGTCCAAATGCTTTTTAAAAGACAAAATTGTACCCGCCTCTACTACTGCCTCTGGCAGCTCGTTCCAGACACTCACCACCCTTTGAGTGAAAAAATTGCCCCTCTGGACCCTTTTGTATCTCTCCCCTCTCACCTTAAATCTATGCCCCCTCATTATAGACTCCCCTACCTTTGGGAAAAGATTTTGACTATCGACCTTATCTATGCCCCTCATTATTTTATAGACTTCTATAAGATCACCCCTTAACCTCCCACTCTCCAGGGAAAAAAGTCTCAGTCAATCCAACCTCTCCCTATAAGTCGAACCATCAAGTCCCGTTAGCATCCTAGTAAATCTTTTCTGCACTCTTTCTAGTTTAATAATATCTTTTCTATAATAGGGTGACCAGAACTGTACACAGTATTCCAAGTGTGGCCTTACTAATGTCTTGTACAACTTCAACAAGACATCCCAACTCCTGTATTCAATGTTCTGACCAATGAAACCAAGCATGCTGAATGCCTTCTTCACCACCCTATCCACCTGTGACTCCACTTTCAAGGAGCTATGAACCTGTACTCCTAGATCTCTTTGTTCTATAACTCTCCCCAATGCCCTACCATTAACGGAGTAGGTCCTGGTCCGATTCGATCTACCAAAATGCATCACCTCACATTTATCTAAATTAAACTCCATCTGCCATTCATCGGCCCACTGGCCCAATTTATCAAGATCCCGTTGCAATCCTAAATAACCTTCTTCACTGTCCACAATGCCACCAATCTTGGTGTCATCTGCAAACTTACTAACCATGCCTCCTAAATTCTCATCCAAATCATTAATATAAATAACAAATAACAGCGGACCCAGCACCGATCCCTGAGGCACACCGCTGGTCACGGGCCTCCAGTTTGAAAAACAACCCTCTACAACCACCCTCTGTCTTCTGTCGTCAAGCCAATTTTGTATCCAATTGGCTACCTCACCTTGGATCCCGTGAGATTTAACCTTATGTAACAACCTACCATGCGGTACCTTGTCAAAGGCTTTGCTAAAGTCCATGTAGACCACGTCTACTGCACAGCCCTCATCTATCTTCTTGGTTACCCCTTCAAAAAACTCAATCAAATTCGAGCGACATGATTTTCCACTCACAAAACCATGCTGACTGTTCCTAATCAATCCCTGCCTCTCCAAATGCCTGTAGATCCTGACTCTCAGAATACCCTCTAACAACTTACCCACTACAGATGTCAGGCTCACCGGTCTGTAGTTCCCAGGCTTTTCCCTGCCTCCCTTCTTAAACAAAGGCACAACATTTGCTACCCTCCAATCTTCAGGCACCTCACCTGTAGCTGTCGATGATTCAAATATCTCTGCTAGGGGACCCGCAATTTCCTCCCTAACCTCCCATAACGTCCTGGTATACATTTCATCAGGTCCCGGAGATTTATCTACCTTGATGCGCGTTAAGACTTCCAGCACCTCCCTCTCTGTAATATGTACACTCCTCAAGACATCACTATTTATTTCCCCAAGTTCCCTAACATCCATTCCTTTCTCAACCGTAAATACCGATGTGAAATATTCATTTAGGATCTCACCCATCTCTTGTGGTTCCGCACATAGATGACCTTGTTGATCCTTAAGAGGCCCTACTCTCTCCCTAGTTACTCTTTTGCCCTTTATGTATTTGTAGAAGCTCTTTGGATTCTCCTTTGCCTTATCTGCCAAAGCAATCTCATGTCCCCTTTTTGCCCTCCTGATTTCTCTCTTAACTCTACTCCGGCAATCTCTATACTCTTCAAGGGATCCACTTGATCCCAACTGCCTATGCATGTCATATGCCTCCTTCTTCTTTTTGACTAGGGCCACAATCTCCCGAGTCATCCTACTTCTACCAGCCTTGCCCTTCACTTTATAAGGAATGTGCTTACCCTGAACCCTGGTTAACACACTTTTGAAAGCCTCCCACTTACCAGACGTCCCTTTGCCTGCCAACAGACTCTCCCAATCAACTTCTGAAAGTTCCTGTCTAATACCATCAAAATTGGCCTGCCCCCAATTTAGAATTTTAACTTTTGGGCCAGACCTATCATTCTCCATAGCTATCTTAAAACTAATGGAATTATGATCACTGGTCCCAAAGTTATCCCTCACTAACACTTCTGTCACCTGCCCTTCCTTATTTCCCAAGAGGAGGTCAAGTTTTGCCCCCTCTCTGGTCGGGCCATCCACATACTGAATGAGAAATTCCTCCTGAATACACTCAACAAATTTCTCTCCATCCAAGCCCCTAATGCTATGGTTGTCCCAGTCAATGTTGGGAAAGTTAAAGTCCCCTACTATTACCACCCTATTTTTCTTGCAGCTGTCTGTAATCTCCTTACATATTTGCTCCTCAATTTCCCATTGACTATTTGGGGGTCTGTAGTACAATCCTATCAAAGTGATCTCTCCCTTCTTATTTTTCAGTTCTACCCATATAGACTCAGTGGGCGAACCCTCGGATATATCCCCTCTCACTACTGCCGTGATGTTCTCCCTAATCAAGAATGCAACTCCCCCTCCTCTCTTACCTCCTGCTCTATCTTTCCTATAGCATCTGTACCCTGGAACATTGAGCTGCCAGTCCTGCCCCTCCCTTAGCCATGTTTCAGTAATAGCTATAACATCCCAGTCCCATGTCCCCATCCATGCCCTGAGTTCATCTGCCTTGCCCATCAGACTTCTTGCATTGAAATAAATGCATTTTAATCTAGACTTCTCTTGGTCTTTGCCCTGCTTTCTCAGACCATCTGTCCAGTCATGTTTTGTACACTCTCCCTTACTGCCTTTTGTTTCTGTCACCACTTTACTTCCCACTGACTTCCTGCATCGGTTCCCATCCCCCTGCCACATTAGTTTAAACCCTCCCCAACAGCACTAGCAAACACTCCCCCTAGGACATTGGTTCCAGTCCTGCCCAGATGCAGACCGTCCAATTTGCACTGGTCCCACCTCCCCCAGAACCGGTTCCAATGTCCCAGGAATTTGAATCCCTCCCTCTTGCACCATCTCTCAAGCCACGTATTCATCCTAGCTATCCTGTCATTCCTACTCTGACTAGCTAGGGTTCCTGAACCTAATCGGTTCCTGATGGCTTTAAGTGGTTGGACACCCTAGGACTGAAGGATGATTTCATTCAGTCCTGAAACTCATGTTAGCATCATAGCTGATGCAGTCATGACAGAAGATTGAAATGAGGGCGTCATACAACATAAAGATAAAATTCACAACATTGTATTAATTCCACTCCTGTCGCACCCGCCTTTATTTATTGCACTGGCTCATTTCCAAGTCAGGTTTCACCTTTTTGCTAAAAAAAATCTGACAAAACAAACTTTTCACAACGTGAATTGACAGTCACGACTTCTCATTTGTCATTATTTCATTTGAGCCTTTAGAAAACAAAAATTGCAATCAAGATGCATTTTAGTACCTCCACCGACAAAGCACTTGCTAGACCTGCGAGTGTTTCAGCAGGCAATATCCTTTCCTGTACTTTCAGAACAACCCTTTCAATCTGCTCTTTGTTAGACAGCAATCTAGTTGATTATCCTGTAAAGTTAGTCCTGAATAGTGAATGCTATGTTCACACAGATCAGTAGGTAATAATGAAACTCTTTATTATGACATTTTAGCCAAGCAAACAGATCTTTTTCGTCTAATCAATTACATCGAGAAAGAAAGACTTACATTCACATATGGTTTGGACATTGAGCATCCATTGTAAGGTACATGTTTTAGACAACCTTGAATCCACCTCTTGAGAGAAAAAAAATCTGAAACCTTAATGCCTACGATTAGCAGGCTGTGAGGTTTTCTAATCTTGGTGAGTCACTCTTTTAATTATGGTCATTATTCCCTAGGGACTGCAATGAAAACAGCACCATGTTTACTCACACTTACTTGATTAGACACAAACTCTACAGGAAACTGGAGAGAAATTGCAGTGGGTCACACCTGGGATCCCATGTGGACCAACCCATCCCACCCCATCCCCCTTCCCCGTCCCACTCCCCTCAACAAGAAAAGGGCTGCACAGCAGGACAAGGTTCCTAAGCAGCTGGTGTGAAAATGGGGATTAAAATAAATAATTAAAATGTGTTGTCTTGGGCCCTGGATGTTTTTATCTTTTTATTAAGGTTTACAGAGAAACAGAAATTTAAAGCTGATCGGCGTACAAAAGGACATACACTGACAGTGTAACTGTTGATGTACAAAGCATTCATTTTATAAATTCAACAACAACAACTTGCATTTATATAGTGCCTTCAATGTAGTGAAAGGTCTCAAGGCACTCCATAGGAGTGTAATCAGACAAAAAAATCCTATATTTTCACGGGTTCTTGTAGGATAGGAATCGCTTGTGGGTACCTCAGTTTATTCCAGTTGAGTGAAAAACTGGTACTTTTTTTTATTATTTATTTCCCCACAATTTGTTTCCACAACATTCTGCATCCATGGTATCCCCTATAAAAATGACTTTAAGGCCAGTGACGGCAGATCACGAATTCATGCAGCTCTTCTCAGTGCTCTCTGGGACACCCTGAAAGCCTAACAAGCACTATGCCATGTCGGCAAAGTTAAGGCCCATACCAAATCCGATAACCCATGCTCCCTGGGCAACTCATGCACAGACAGGGCCACCAAAAGAGCCACTAGAGTGGCACCAGAATGGAATCCTTCCTTCCCTAACTTGCCAGTCACAGCCTTGGGGATGCCTGCAAATTTAGGCCTGATATCCTTCAGGAATCGCACACCCTCTACCAGATCGTAAGGGCCTGGCAAATGAATGCCAGACCACTGCCTCAACCCACCCAATGGGCCACAGACACGCGGATGGTTGGGAAGGATCAGCCTCTTCTGGGGCCAATCCATCTTTTCCAGTTATCTGCATACCACCTGACTTCAGGGAGGATTTCTTTCAGCAATTTCTCTCGCACCCTACCGAAGGCCACTACTCTGCTACGACCACAATTTAGAAGGTGAGCGTGTCAGCCTGGTGGCCCAATATGAAGGATGATATCGAGACCCATGTCTGGCGATGTCTTGCCTGTCTGCAGCAAAACCTCTCTCAGCAGTCGAATCGTGTTTTCCTTCAATTGGCACCACCCCTGAGGGACCATGGACCCATCTCCAGATTGATTTTATAGGACCCCTGCACCGGTCTAGTTCAAGATACCATCACTACCTGGTCTGTCCAGAGTTGACCATCATGCAAATGATCCAGGTGTTCATTTTCATGTTGGCAGCGTACTCGACCCTCAGCTCAGTCCCCGTCAGCTGAGCGAATACAGCGGACCCTCGTAGTGGCAGACCTCGTACCATTTCCTCCTCCTGACCGGATGGTCGGAATACGTCATCTTCGCTGAAGGTTCAGACAATAACACAGTGATGGTAGTGGACGGTTCTCCACTGATTATAGAATGCAAAGTTATTCCTAGTTCCGAATATATGAGGCCATCCCCATCTGCAGCTCACAAGGACTACTATAAAATCACTATTGGCAATGAAGACAGGATGATGTGGGTTGGAACAAAGATAAAAAAGGAGGATGAGGTAGTTATGGGACACTACGTTATCCCGCCAAGACGCAAGTCAAGCGGGTCATCCTCTCAGTCTCTCGCCCTGAACATCGGAGTGTTCAGAGGGAAGGTGGGGACAGGATCTACGCCTCCTCCTGTGGCATCCCGTATGTTGTTATCCCTGAGCCAAGTGGTGAAGCCCAGTTAGCATAGCAGCTCCATTTTCCCTAGCTGCACCGATGCGGTGATTCGCGACCTAAGAAGAATTCTTTAGCGGTATGAGTCCAACAGGAATACCATCCCGTTGAAGTGAGGTGCGATGGTGCCGTGTTTACAAGCAGACCAGATAACAGGTTAGTGGCTCAGCCCACCCACCAAATTGTATATACTAATGTACATTATGAAATTGTTCCAGTTATTGTTGATTTATGCAATGTAATGCTTCTGCAAGGCTTATGTGATGTATACTATTCTGAATGGGCTCAGGCAGTCCTTAAACAGAAATGGGAATGGTTTCATAAGCAGATTGCAGGAAAAGAATGGGAGGGAGAGCGAGAAGAGGGTCAGGCAGAGCTGCCCATGTGCTTGCTAAGACTAATACCTGCTGCCAGCAACAGTATCTCTTACAGAGGCTCTGGCGTAGGACTGCCAACTTCGAATTGAAAGATCTTATCAGATCATAATTGGTGGGGTCTCAGGGTACTTCTTCTCCCTCGGCTCCAAGATGGAGACGGTAAGAATGGACAGGTCAAGGAAGATTTGAGCAAGAGCCATGAAGGTATGGTGCACATGTAACTTTAATTACGCTGCCTGGCAATGAAACAGTTAAAACTAAAATGCTGAAATAACCTGGGCTTAGCATAGCTACTGTAATCCTAGGTAATATCTATAAAAAAATTTAGTAAGAATGCTTTGTTGAAATAAGCTGCTCATGGTCGACCAGCCTTATCTTAATCACTGTAGCTCTGGACAATATCTGTCTCTTAAGGAAATTAACCTGTTGATGATTAGCTCATGGCTGATCGGCCTCATCTCCTTCCAGTCTAAACTCATCCAGCTGACAATAACCAATCAACCTTACCTTCCCTTACCATGTTATATTGGAAGAACATCACATTTCGAGCACCCACAACGTCGTCAGTGTGAGGCTTGGGCAATTTTAACTCCCGGATCCCATTAAATCTCACCACGCTCACTCGTGCCCATAGCAGGCAGGAATAATGTGGAAGCCAGTGGCTGGGAGCAGAAAATCACACGGCCAGAGGCAATTGTTGGGGACCCAAGGAAATCATCCCCGGTTAGGTAAGTGAAGAGTGGGGAGGGTCCGAGGTAACCGCGGTTACGGGAAGAGAAAGCGAAGCGCCCCTGCTCCTCCTGGCCTATGAGGAAACCATTAAAAAAAAATTGAAAATAACTTACCTGAGCCTCTTCTGGCCCTGGATCCTGTCTGCCACCAGCTTTCCATGGCGGATTTGGGACTGGGTGTTGTAGCCCTGATCCCGAGTTAAAATCTCTTCAGGATCCGAATGACATCATCAAATTTCCATATTAATGAGGTCCCCACCTGCCTGTGATGGATGGCCTCGACGCTTCCGAAAACCTGTGCTTTAAAATGGCAGGGGGCGGGGTTCGGACACGATGGAATGCCCAGCTATCATTTTAAACCCCAGACTACATCATTCCTGCCGGGTGGGCAGAGTTAAAATCATGGCTTATGTGTCTGTATTTAACTTGCGATCTCTCTATTCTATGTCTCACTCTTTCTCTTTCATATCTGTTTCACACAGTTTCTCCTCCTATTTCACACATTCTCTCTTCTCCCCCCACCCTTGGCCCAGAAAATATTTTGCTTCCCCACCCAGAACCTAAATACTGGCCTACAAAACTGTGGTTTCACTAATCCACAACAAGGTTTAGGATTCCTGGGGTACAAGCTAGGGATGCTGTCACACAGGAGACCTGATAACCCCAGCACGACCAAACTGCTTCATCAAACATCACCCCACTCATTTACCTAGTCAGTGGCTTTATTTATTAAATGAATCAACTTTGTTTTGTTTGGTGACCAGATCCCAGACACATGGTATAAATAGATAGCAAGGAAGTTTTATATCAACAGGACACGCATATGTCTCATGGATTTGATGATCATGGGCTAAATTTTAACTCCGAAGAACAGATGGGTTGGGGGCAGGAGGGGGGACAGTGAAAATTTCAGAATTTGGGAGCGGGAATGAATCCCAGCTCCAACCCGCCAACTTTCGCATTTAACCCAGACCCATCTGGGTGCATGCCCGCTTCTGAAACACAGAAGTCCCGCGACATTTAAAGGTGCAATTGAGGTAGTTGAAGTAGTTAAGGGCATTAAATATTAGCTTATTGAGGCAGACAAACGATTGTAACTCTACCTGAATGTATCTTCTGTGACCTCTGAAAGACACCATGGAAACAGAGGCGAGTTGCGGCTAGCAGCCATTTGGACCTTTAAACCAGTGATTGATACGTGAATAAAAGGTGAGTTTTTGCAGCAGGGCAATCAGTTCTCTCAGACAAACCTTTAGCTGGGAGTTCTTTGTGTTTAGACTGAGATTTCTTTGTTCACACTCAGAATTCTTGTGTTCACACATATTTACCTACATTTAGGACCCCCTCAAACTGACATCATCAGGATGGGGGGGGTGCAATGGGTTTATTCCACTGTACATCTGAGGAGGAGGCACATCACCATCCGCCACAGGCATGGCGTGCAGTTCTGGGAGTTGCAGCTCCACAAGACAGAGGTGCGCCACAAGGACCTGCAGAAGAGCAGAGAAGGGACCAATGGAGGGGCTGAGGTCGCAGGAGGCACTACCCATGTGAGAGGGTCTACAGGCAGAGGCTGAGCTTCCTGGACCTCTCTGAGCAGCAGAACCTACACAGGCTCAGATTGAGTCTCCAGGTGGTCGCAGGTATCTGCAGACTCCTTCATGCAGAGCTGCTCCCGACTGGACCTAGTGGCCATGCATTGCCCGTCGCAGTTAAAGTCAACATTGCCCTCAATTTCTTTGCCACTGATCCTTCCAGAGCGCCACCGGTGACATCACCAAGATCTCTCAGTTGTCTGCACATAAACGTATACTTCAGGCCAGGGCATCCAACTGCGCCAACTTCCCCATCGACAACATCAGCCAGACTGAGAGGGCAGTGGGTTTCCACTCTCTGGCTGGCTTCCCACAGATACAGGGTGCAATTGATTTCACACATGTAGCAATCCAAAGGTCTGCACTGAGCCAGGGCTGTTCATCAACCAAAAGAGATATCATTCCATCAATACACAGCTGGTTTGTGACCACCGGAAGAGGTTTATGCAGGTGTGTGCCAAATTCCCTGGCAGCTGCCATGATTCCTTCATTTTGGGCGAAGCCAACATCCTGGCCCTCTTACATGCCCAAGACAGACTTAAGAGCTGGCTCCTTGGAGACAAGGGATACCCCCTGCAGACGTGGCTCATGACACCTGTGAGGGTTACCGGTGGATGAGGTCCCATGCGCTTATGAAGCAGCCACACCTGCCATCAACATTGAAGAAGATGAGGAGAAGGATGATGGGTAAACCATTGGCAGAGCAGCGGCTCACCTGGCTGCTTGTGATGCCGAGGAGTCACTCATATTTGATAGATTCTCATTAGGAGATCTGCAAAGTAAAGATAGTCAAGTACTCAGACCACCTGGAATGAGCACCACTAAGACCAGCACCCCCCACCCCCCCTACGCTTGCACAAAACAGTCCTTACACCACAAATACACTCATTGTAAACACACCCAATGGGTGGCATCAAGTCTCACCATTCATGATGAAGCACACGATAGGGTGCTTTCACAAAAGGGACTCAAGAATGGGCAAGACGTGGCAGTGGTGGTGAGAATTATAACATTTAATGTGCTTTTAACAAAAAACAAATATAAATAAAAAACATGACAGTCTGTCAGGCACCCTTGTGTATACCCTTGGTAATTACAAATTCTTAGCCTTTCTCTTCCTACTGCTTCTACGTGGTGCATCCCCTGTGGATGCAGCAGAGGTAGCGGCAGGTCGCTTAAATTCATGCCCTGACTGCTTAGATGCTTTCCCCCATGACCTCTGGGTTTTGGAGCTCGTGAGGGCCCCATAAAAGACTGTTCCACCTGCACCTGTGCAGGGGCAGACTCGGCCATCGGGAGAGAAAGCAGCATTGTGGGTTGAGGTGGGGGGGCACCAGGTGAGACGTGGAGCGCTTTGAGTGGAGTCCTGAAGGGATTCGCAAAATTTCACATGTCCCCCCCACCTGAAGATTTATTGGAGTTATTAAAGAAACCCTGGTGTGACTGTGTTTTAAAGAAATCCATGGTGTTTTAAAAAATCCAGGGTCTTTCAAAATGGCTGCAGTCAGACACATGGCCAAGGGCCTGCAGCATTTGAAATTGGATTCTCTAACAGCTTGGCAGGCTCCGTGTTTCAGACAGGTTTCTTTGAACAATGCAGTTGCATTCACGCCCTGAGGCAAGCCATCAACGTAGCCGTCCTACACTTTAAAATTCGAGCAGGAGTACTCCCAGGACTAAAGGTAGCCCATTAAGGAACATTCAAAACAATGGAAAGCAGTTATGGAACAGATCAGTACAGGTACCGGCCATTAATGTAAATGGGCCAAGATCGGGACCCCTTTTGTCTTACGTTTTCAGCCCAAATCGGACAATGGAGCAAACTGATGAGGCGCGAAATTAACCCATTACCGGGAGGGTATAACTGGGGGCATCCCAGAACTCTCTCTCTTTTTCTATTCGCCTTGGCCCAGTGTCAGCTTGCCTGCTAGCAACCAAGAAGGAAGGCCGTCCAGTAAACATCGCAACCACATGTCGACAGCAGCAGCAGGACACAGGGGCCAGGCCTTTCATCTGTTTCACGGTGAGCATTATTTTTTTACTGGCCACCACAAGACAACCTAGCTAGGTGTAAGGGTGGGAGTTAAAGGGGTATTGCTAAAATTGTGATTTTAGAATTTTCCCTCGATGTGTCTGTTTCTTCCACCCCATTAAGTGTAAGACTGTATTGCATCCATAGCGATTCCTTTTATCTTCTGTTTACCTTGTAGTTTTAGTTTTCTTATTAATAAACATTGGTTTTCCGTGCACCAATCCACTGGTCTGTTCGTCTGTCCTTATTACCGCTCGATAAGTCCTGAGCTCAGAATCAGGAAGGGGAAAGCGATTCGAAACCGCACAGCGGGCAGGGCAGCTCAGGAAAACATAACTGGCTGACCTACGATAAGCCCCGGAAACAAAACCCCTTACAGTCCCCACTTCCATGTCCCCTTTCTCCATCATCCCTCTCCTGGGCGAAGGCCATATCACTCCTACCACTCTGCTGGACAACAGTTTGGAGGACATGTGTGATGCCTTGTCAGGCCAGTGCTAATGAATCTGTCTGCCTGTTTAAGTTGGCAGAATGTTATTCACCCTGAGTCCGCATGGCCGTTGCTAGGGCCTGAATGGACTCATTTGTGAGCCGTGCATGAAGCGCAATGGAGGCTGCCATTCCCTCAAACGCAAACATTCCCGCATTTACCTGTGCCACCAGTCCAATATTGCTGGAGGTGGACTCCTCCATCCTTTGCGCTAACGTGGAGACTGAGCGTGGCAATCTTCCAGTATGTCGCAAAGGTGCATCTGTACCTCTATCATTCTCCTTTTCAAGGGAGAGGTGGGTTCAGCACCTGTGCCCAGTTGAGCAGAGCTTGGAGAGGAGTGCGCCCACCCACGTGGACTCTCCACAGCTGCCCCTGCCACCAGTGTCTGCTCATGCTCACTTGTGTGTGGTGATTCACCAACCCAACTACCTCGCTAATAGGACCCACTGAGGTATGAGTATCTGCGCTGATGGATGGCTCACTATAATGTGATGGTGCACCGTCAGAGGCAGGGAGCTCCTCTGAGGAATCGCCCTCATCCACGTCGTCACCCCTTGGAGGCCCTAGAAAAGAACATTCAGCAATATTAAGAATCATCGTAGAAGTAATGTTGCGATGAGCAAACTGAGGTGTGCAACAGGTCAATCATTGATAACATCAATTGATGTTGTGTGTGAGGGATGTTAAAGCTCTGTCATCAGTCGTTTGCGAGGTGCCAGTCTCGGCATCCCTGATGGCCAGGCACTTCACCATTCAACTGATGTCCAAGGCCTCCTCCTCCAACTCTGGAAGGGCCAATAGTTGCGGAGATTCCCCTACAGTCCAACTCCTCTCCCTTGCATTTTGCGCTCTCTTCTCCTACAAGGGGAGAAAGTGCAGACATGTGGTTGAGTGAGGGTGACGGGGTCACCTGATGGATGCATTGCTCTGGGCCAGGCTGACAATGAAGGAAATGCATCACATTACATTAGGATTGGGGTGAGTGGGAGAGGTGGGTGCACAAATGAGGGGGTGAAGACATGCACAGAAAGTGAAGGTAACTTGACACTGAATCTTAAGTCGGAGTGAGGAGTAATGTGGTGGAGTAGGCTTCTCAGGGCAGAGTGTGAGGGGGGTGATGTGCACCACAGAATGCAGTGAATCAGTAACTATACTCACTTTTCCTGACCTGGTTGGTCATTAAAGCGCTTCCTGCACTGCATCCACATCTGGGTGATGCTGGTCTTGCTTGTCACCTCCTATGCCACCTCAAGCCAAGCCTTATTGGTGGCAGAGGCAGGGTGCTTCCTCCTGTCTGCCGAATACAAAGTTTCCCTCCTGCTCCTCACACCAGTTAACAGCAACTCCAGCGAGATGTCACTGAACCTGGGTGCTGGCCTCCTTCTCTGCTGCTCCATCTCCTTAAATCACTCCTTTCTCCCTCAAATCCCATGGTTGCAATGGCCATTCGGATAATCCAAATCGCAGCACGTGATTTAGGTGCGCAGTTCTCCCGCTGCACAGCTTGCAGACGAAAAATCTGGAAGCTCCATCAAGGGCTTTCAATTAAGTCGTGATCACTTGAGAAACGACATGAAAATTTTTTATGGGTTTCCCACACACGCTTTGACCCCCCCACCCCCCCTGCTAATATGCCGCCAGAATTTTAAAATTTACCTCCATGTGCATTATTCAGCCAGGCCCATTCATTATATAAAAACAATATCACATGGTCAGTTGCACCCTAGCAGCGATAATCAAAAGAAACTGCAGCTTCTTAAGTCATTTTATTTCGCTACCAAACAGGAGCAAACTAACAAGTGTCCTGAATAATTATGTTTAGACCTCCAAATAATTGCAAAGATTTGATGGACTTCAAATGTCACACTTTCTGTTTACCTGAAATGTTTGTCCTGCAGCCTCAATCTTTAAGAAAGACTTTGAATTCTTTGGAAAACTTTACGTTCATCTCTAGACTGAGCCATTGCATTAAAGTATAAGGAACTCACTTAACAGCTGTGCTGCTGTTATTATAATGTAGAACAGCATGGATCTCAAACAGATACAGTCTTAATCTTACTGGTAACCCAGTGGACCTTGTCAGAATGTGCCTTTATGTGGCTGGCTCACTCTTGAAGTGTAAATTGGAGGTGAGTGAATATTGAACCCTTTTTGTACGAAATTATCTTTAAATTTTTAAGGTGCATATATCATACAAAAAGCAGCAAAACAATTTAAGAAAGTATTTAATACTGAATATGATTGGGAATAACTGAAGTCGGCCTTAAAACTGAATAATATATCATGAGTCAACAAGTTCTGGAGAAGCTATAAAACAAAACATCACTTGTCATTATTTGTAGTGCAGAAACACTATTCCAGCTCTTGAAACATTAAAATATCAATATTTCAGGTTTATACGTAACACTTGCAGTTTTATCCCAAAGCAGACAACATCAGTGAAGATCAATTATCTGCTCTGTAATCACACTGTGAGTTCTGTCTCATTTATATCACCTACACTTTCTGTGATGAAGATCAGGAAATATTTGGTCTCATTTATCTAAATGTCTCCACCTGCTACAGTTGCTGAATTTTAGCAATCCAATAGTTAATTAAAGTCGCAGAAACTTTTAAAGGTTATTTTTCTTTTGTCACAATGATATCCTGAGGCAATTCATCAAGATACCAGGCAGCAATTCCACTAAAACAGCGAGGAAAATCCATGGATATTTTGGGAATCAACGGAGATGATGGAAAAATGTCAACATGTCCCTGTTCCTCATTTTTCGACACTGAATAGTGAATTATTAATGAGGACCTTTAAGGATCCTGCCACATTGAAAGTGATTGACTGGAACAAAAGTGTAAGATGTTGAGACACAGGGGTGGGGCCAAACAGACACTTCAATGGGGGAGAGAAGGATATATTTATGTTTGTGATTTAGCACTTTCAATGGATTATTTTGCTGAAAAGCAGATTTATACATTGCCAACTACAAACGCAATATACAAACTGACAACTATCCAACCTGGCTGTAAAGTCAAATGCCACATATGCATTATAATCTTAGACACTTTCATATTTAATACATGTGGTCCCAGAGGGGCAGCACTCAAATGGAAGCCCAAACCCCGTTGCCTCACAGTCCTCTTATATTTAATAGTATGCGTCAATGTTCTTCGAAAGGGGAAGTGGGCACTGATGGCAACTCATGAGACTCACGGAAATGTGGAGCTCATTGTCTTTATGCCAGAAAGTATTAATGGCGAGGGGAGGGTGGGGATGATAACCGTGCACATGCCATCAACGGCACTCCTTCAAGATACAAGTGCCTGATCTTTTCCGATTTCCCAGATTTACCTGTGTATTTGTTCTGCCATTGTCGAAACACAGTGAAAAATGAGTATGAAGAACAGGAGCACCTTTTTTCAGAATGACAGCTGACATTGAACTTTTTTCCTACTGCTGATCCAGTTAAAGGTCTGAGTAAAATAAAGGCCTTGTAATCAGACAACCCCAGCAGCAGTGAGGCTTTCTTTTGAAATGCTTCAATTTTTCAAGCTGTTTGAAGGATCGCTGCAGATCCTGAGGGCATCTCTTTGAAAGCCAGGTCATAATTCAACAGTAGGAGGTCTGCTTATCTTGCATTGCAGTGAGCCGACTGAAAACAGGGGCTTGTTGTTCTACTAGGTAATAAAGAATGCACCTGTCCCCCCCTCCCCCGGTCCATCTTGCATTAAACCGTGTTTGGATTTGGAAGAGGAAATGTGGACTGTTTGTGTCTTTTGAGGATGCTCCATCCAGCATTAAGGTGTCCCTTGATCTCTTTGTTAAAACTGTTGCATTAAGATTCTATTCAAACGCAGGTCACGAAGGAAGTGACACTTGGTTGGTTACTTCAGCCAGGGCCCTGATGGAAAGGGGATGGGTGAAAAGGGATTAAGGGACAACTGGGAGGAGAAAAAGGCAGGAGTGAACTGAAGTGAGGAAAGTAAACATAGAGAAGGACAGAGGAAATTAGGAAAGCAAGGCTGCTTCAAACCCTGACACGGTCACATGACCTGTCAAACTCTAGTTCTTTATTGTTTCTGTCATAGGCTTGTCAGATCATGAGAAGACACTTAGTGACATTAATTAAAATCACAGTATCTATTTCATCACACGTGAAAGTGTTATACTATCTCAAAGTAGTTGTTAACACATTGCATTTCTCTTTCCCATTTCATTACTGCTCATGTTAGTACCAGTTTTCCACATGGATTTGAGGGAGCAGCTGAACAACAGCAAGTTACATCTATAAAGAACCTTTATCGTAGACAAATGGTCCAAGGCACTTCACTGTGGCGTAATCTAACAAAAATGGATGCCAAGACAAAGAATGAGCTATTAGGACAGGTGACCAAAAACTTGGTCAAAGAGGTGGGTTTTAAGGAGGTGGAGAATTTTAGAGAGGGAATTCCAGAGTGTAGGACCTAGACAGCTGATGGCACGGCGACCAATGCTAGGGCAAAAGGCTCTCGGAGGGTTGTAGGGCTGGAGGAGGTTACAGAGATGGGAAGGATCAAGGCCACAAAGCGATTGAAACACAAGAAGGGGAATTTTAAGTTGGAGGCATTGGAGGAGCCAGGAGCCAATGTAGGTCAGCAAGGATAGGGTGATAGATGAGCATAAGCTGGTGTGGGATAGGATACAGGCAGCAGAGTTTTTAATGAGCTGAAGTTTATGGAGGGTGGAGGATCTGAAACCGGCAAGGAGAGCATTGGAATAGTCGAGTCTGGACTTCACAAAAGCATGGATGAGAGTTTCAGCAGCAGATGGGCTGAGGCGGGCGGAGGCTGGCGATATTAAGGAGGTGGAAGTAAGTGGTCTTTGCGATTGAAAGGATATGAGGTTGGAAGCACAGCTTGAATTTGAATAGGACACTGTGGTCTAGTTCACCCTGAGGCCGTGGCCGGAGAGAAGGATGGAATCGGTGGTGAGGGTACAAAGTTTGTGGCTGAGAATGAAGACAATGGCTTCAGTCTTTTCAATGTTTAACTGGAAGAAATTGTGGCTCATCCAAGACTGGATGCTGGTCGAGAGAGGTGGTGGAGACGTAGAGCTGGGTGTCATCAGTGCACATGTGGAAGATGACCCCACATCTTTGGATGGTATTGCCTCGGGGCGTCATGTAGATGAGGAAGAGGAGAGGGATAGATCCTTGGGGGACTCCAGAGGTAACGATGCAGGGGCAGGAAGAGAAGCCATTGCTGGAGATGCTCTGGCTGCGATTGGATAGGCAAGAGTGTCACCAAGCAAGTGCAGTCACGTTGAGCTGAACAATGGAGGGGAAGCATGACAGGCTGATTATTCCCTCCTTACTTCTGATTTCTTTGTAGTGCTGTCTGGGCACAAAATGGAAGATATACGTTTGTGGATGAAAGTCAAACAGGCAGGCATTTTTGGCCCACAACGGAAGATAGTTGAAAAATGACAACACTCATTATGTATGTTGTTAAACAAGTCAGGGCATCAGCTCACCACAACACCAACTGCCAACCACCCACATTTGAATCAGACACCAGCTCATATATATACAAGATACTAGTGAGGTTGAGGAGGAGGCACAAGGTGTAGCATAAAATATTACGTAGAATTTACAGCACAGAAACGAGCCATTCAGACCAATTGGTCTATGCTGGTGTTTATGCTCCACACGAGCCTCCTCCCACCCTACTTCATCCAAACTTCTAGTGATGGAAGGATGCCAGTGGTTGATGAGGGCCCAACAGGAACAGGGTGGAAGTTCAACTTACCAATAGCCATTCCTGAGCAAGAAAGGGATGCAGACCTAAGTGGGCTTTGTTGTTCAAAAAACTAAAAATACATTGCATTTATATAACAGCTTTCACGTCTGCTGAACAGCCCAGTGAATTACTTTTGAAGTAAAGATACGGTTGTTATTTAGGCAAACAGGGCAGCCAATATGTCCCACAAACAGGAAATGAGATAAATGATCAGATGATTTGTTTTTGTGGTGTTGATTGAGGGAGGAATACTGGCCACGAGACTGAGAGAACTCCCTGTTCCTTTTTGAATAGTGCCATTGGATCTCTTACGTCCACTTAGATAAGCAAACAGGGACCTCAGTTTAACAGTTCATCTGAAAGACAGCACCTCCAATGATGCTTTGCACTCTCAGTAATGCACTGAAATGTCAACCTAGATTATGTAATCAAATCCTGGAGTGGGGCCTGAACCCATTGCCTCCTAAATCAGAGGCAAAAGTGTTACCAACTCCGTTATACAGCTCAGTGGAACTGATACACAATTTGTCACTTGTCCCCATAAACATGGCAGTAGTAGGAGGCATAGTTAGATTGAATGAATGGTTGTTTGCACTCCAATCTGCCATTGTTCATATGGCAATACCAGTGCCATCTGCAGTAGCAATGTCAGTAATGCAGGTCATAGATACGGAAGAAATATCACATGAAACCTCCCATTGCTGCTTTGGAGGCTTTGAAGTCCAAAACTCAAGACAGTCAGGGCCATCTGCACAGTTGGAGAATGGTTAGTAATCACTTCAAATGCTCACTGCTCTGTGCTCACATAGATCAAAGGGCATCATTAGGAGATGTCCTCTAGCAGTGGCATGCAAAAGGTAGAACCAGTTGGCACTCATGTCGCTGGCCATCGTGTGCCATCATTTAGTTCTACACAAGTGATAGTAGACACCATCTCTGAAAGCAAAGAGCTCACAGTGACTCTAGCAACAGACATCCTTGCCACTGGTACAGGTACAGAGCTAGTTGCAGATGCACCAACCAGAGGTAGTCCTTCAACAGCACTTGTGCAGCATATCACAGTACACAATGGGTAAAAGTATCAGTGAAACGTGTTAAGCATTTACACCACATGCATTGAAACACAAAATAAAATCTTCTCACTTTTAATATATCTTGCATTCTGCCATGCTTCTATTGTGCAGAAAACAAAGCATCTATAGTCTAAAGCAAACCCAAAAGAACATATGGAGTACACTACAAAAACTAAACCTATAGCAAATAGCAGTTCTGGGATTGCAGTCAAAAATAATGGTGATAAATTGCAGAGTTCACTGGGCAACAAGCTTTGTGCATGTGTCTTTCTATCTGCAATGACTGATCTACTCGTGGTCCATCCACCTGCTCTTCTGCGGTTTGAAGTTGTTCATCACACAAGCCCATGGTGAGGCCTCTATCAATAGCAATATTGCACAGCATATGTTATCATTTTGAAAATTTTCTCTGGGGAATACTGGAAGCCCTCCCCCCTCTCCCTATCTAGGCAACCAAAGCATTGCTCAAAATGGCTGTTCAACAAGATCACTGGTTTGCCCATGTGCTTCTTTGTAGTGGTTGTCCACCAGGGTACAGGTGTTATGCAGAGGTGTCCTCAGCTATGTAGCTCAGATCCTTCCATCGTTCCTCTCATGCAAAGAACTGGGGTAGAGGTGGAGCAAAACCCAAACAATGGGTTTTGCTCCACACCTTAGGGAAATTACAAATTTGGTAAAGCTTCAAGTACCTTTTCTGCCTCACTGGTTGATCTTGAAGTTTGTATAGCTGGGTGCATTGAGACACAGGGCTTCAGTCATCTCCATAATAGAATATAGCAATGCGACTGATTCCTGAGGTGTCTCCTGTCAGTGCCTGAAAAAGCATAAAAGTTGAGGACAGAGGTGACCTTCACTGCTACTTTTGTGCAGCGCAAATGGCACATTGTCCATGTAGGTCGTCTTCAATCAAAAAGCACAACTCAGTCACAGCCTCCCTCCCAAGCCTGAGCTTGCTCGTGCACTTTTCTTCCACACCTAGTAAATTGACTCTTGCAATAGAGCTTCTGGCTGTGAGCCCAGTTTCTCCCATGTCTCCTGCACACTCAGACTGCCCTTAACTCCTCTTACTGCTGCAGTGCGAGATATTCACAATTATTGCTACATCCATATGCTGCAGCAAAAGAAAACTCCTCTGTACTATTCACTTCCATCACTGCTGTGATAATACTTCAAAATCTGTGTTTATTAAACTCCAGGTCTGCCCTAGAGCTTTTTAAAAATTCATTCTTAGAATGTGGGCGTCACCGGCAAAGCCGGCTTTTTTTGCCCATCCCTAGTTTCCCTGAGAAAGTGTAGCAGGGCCTTTTTTCTTGAACTACTGCAGTTTGTAGAGGTTTGATACAACTGAGTGGCTTGCTCGACCACTTCAGAGGGCAGTTAAGATTCAACCGCGTTGGTGAGGGACTGGAGTCACCACAGCTGAGTATGCTCCTTCCGATTAGCTCCCATCCTTCACAAATATCTTTTATCGAGACCCATAACAAGTAAAAATCTGCTCTATTCCCCTCACATTTTGTGAACCCGTTTTTGATTTGGCGGAATTCTGAGAGACACTGAGCAAATAATCCACAAGTGTTTTCCACCAGCATTTCGCCACTTTTTAAATCGTATCTACTTTTTTTTGCTAATATTGTCAAAGAGAGACAAATATGGTCCCAGGTGTGTTCAATAGCAATGAAAACCTTTTATTAAAAAATCTTTCTTTACAGTCTCATAATAAGTCCCTCAGATCAGCACAATGGTATTTCAAACACTCTGGGAATTTGCAGGAAAGGCTGTCACAAGTGTATAAGTATGTTGAACTATCACATTAGCCGTCTTTATAGTAGGAGCCAATCCAAATTAAAAAGAGATCTGAGCAAAAAGCCCAAATGATTTAAACTTGGAGTGAATTCAAACAAAAGCACATCTTTCAGAACTCAGGATTCACAAAAGTTTTGATTTAAAATACTGTAGCTAAACATGATCTAAATGAAGCTCATGGATTGTCCAGGTTTGTCAGTCCTATCTCTGCTGGCAGAAGCCATTGTATCTTTTAAGGAAGCAGCAGATCAATATTTAATGCAGAGGAAGATGCAGGAGGACAGTGGGATTAGCTTTGCATTGCTCTAGCAAAGTGCTAGCACAAAGCTGATGGGTCGAATGGCCTCTTGCTATACTGTAAATGTCTATTCTTCTACCTCAATACAGATTGTGAATTTGAGATACCAGTTTACTTATGAGGAAGACCAAAGCCATAGTTTTAAGTGTCCCCCCAACTTCATGAACTCCACCCGATTTCATTCGCCCCTCTCAGGTACTCACTGGCCCCGATATTTACAGTGAGGCAGGAAGGGTGTGAGGGAGGCCAAAAATGGCCAAAAAACCTAGCAAGGCCAGGGACACGGAGGTCCTACCGCATTTAACAGCAGGATCTCATTATAATCCTTTTCTTCGTTTCCCGTTCCCGCCCATCAGCCGGCCAAATTGACAGCCTGGCCAGCTGCTGGGCGGATAAACCAGCGGCAGGAGGCCACCGGCAGTTGGGACAAGGGAAGGTCGTTGATTGGGGCTTGGGGGAGGTGGGGTGGGTATATTGGCCGCGATCGTGGCTTGGAGAGAGAGCCATCGTGGCTTGGAGGGATGAAGGAGTCGGCGATCATGGTAGGGGAGAGAGAGAGGTCACGACTGACAGGGGAGGAGGGGAGGCTGAAAGCTTCCTTGAGGGGTCAGGGGAGCACTCCTGCTCCTCCTGGCCCACAGGAGTGCTATAAAAGGCACTTACCGTGTGGAGCTGGCCACACCCGCTTCCCTTTCACTGCCAGGTTTCCTGACCCCTGGGAAACCCGTACAGTGATTATAAAATTTTAATCGGACTCGCAATTGCACTGTGGGAGCCTGATTTAAATATGTTAATTAAGTGTCCCGCCTCTTCACGGCAGGACACTCAGACGCCTCGAAACCTGCCACCGTAAAAATGACAACAGACAACGTACGTGCCAGGTTGGGGTCACGTTCCCCGTTTTTTCCATTTTTACCCTCCCCACCTGAACATCGTGGGGGGGTTAATATTGAGGTCACTCAGTCTGAAACAGACTGTGCAAAATCTTGATATCTTGTTCAAGCCTGATCTAAGCTTCGAACGCACATCCTATCCATCATTAAGACTGCTTATTTCCATCTGCACAATATAGCCCACCTCAACCGCACCTCAGGTCCTCCACTGCCAAAATCCTTATCCATGCTTTTGTCACCTCTAACCTTGATGATTCCAGTGTCCTCCTATCTCCCATCCTCCACAACCCCTAACCCACCCCCATATCCTATTCCACAATAAGTCCTACTCACCCTTGTCTTCACTGATCTGCACTGGCTCCCTGTCGCCCCTCGTCCTCGTCTTCAAATCCCTCCATGACCTTGCCCCACGCTATCTCTATGACCTCCTTCACCCTTTTACCCCTCTCCCCCCGGCACCCTTTGGTCATCCGATACCAGCCTTCTGTGCAGCCCCCTTCCATCGCCCCACCATTGATGGCAGAACCTTTAGCTGCCTTGGCTCCGCTCTCTAAAACTCCCTCTCAAAATGTCTTTGCCTTTTCACCTCTCCTCATCCTCCTAAAAAAACCTTCTCAAAACCCATCTTCTCAAACCAGGCTTTCAATCATCCTCCCAATCTCTCCCTTCATGGTCCATGTGCATTGCCCTGATAATTTCCATTTGTGAAAGGCTTCGGGATTTTTTCTGCTTTAAAGGCACTAGATAAACACTAATAGTAGTTGTTATATTTTCATTGACTGCTATGAGCTGCTTCAGAACTCGATACGCCAGTTGGCATTACAGGGTAAACATTTTGATCAGTGGAATTCACATCTGAAAACTTAACATTCTTCTGTGTGCTGTTTATTTTAAACATGTGAATGCTGTGTGAGGATAGCAGGAATATAGTAGGAGGGTGTTAAAGGTTCGTATGTGAACTTCATGGAATTAATGGCCTTTTATCTGTGGTAGCATACATGCAGTGCAACAATGTACAGGTTAACACGACTGTATGAGTCATTCTGTTTGTACACAGTGATGGAACTGTAATGCCACACCTCATGCAAACAATTCATAGTACGACTTTCTGTGGGAGCCAGAGCTATGATCAGTGTGAGGTGTTGTGATGGAGTATCGCATTAGACAGAGCAGTGCTGTGCCGGCTGGACAGATGCCAGCAGTGGGACATCAGAAAAGGCATTTCCAAGGCAACAGAGAGACTGCTGGGATAGAGATACTGGATTCCATTATGGGTTAGGTTTATTCTGCTGCAACTCTGAACCAGAGGGATGGTTTCTCATGGCGATATAAGATAATAGCACGTAACTCGGCTGGGGACGCACTGCCAAGTTCATGCCAGAGTCTGATAGTGTTGATTTCTCTCTGGCACAAGTGGCACACTTAACACAATGACAGAGGGAACACAGTGATGTATGAACAGTACACGTCTGAAATCTTGAATGGTATCCCTGCTTCTGTTCATGAACTCTGTAGGAAAGAAAAACACAAAAGGCAAATTCAGCCAAACACAATTCATACTTATTTCCCTTATTGCCCACAAACAAGGCCCCAAGGCTGCAAGATCTCCTTGCTGCAGACTGAGGCAAGAATATTAAATACAAACATCAAGAAATTCTGTCGATTCCACATCCCCTCATGACATACAGCAAATGTATCAAACAGATTCCTATGATTGTGGACGAACATCTTCACTTTTATCGATGCAGCGTGTTTCTCCGTAGCCCGAGGTAACAGATGGTGAAAAAAAATCTTTCCATCGTATGTAGAATTCAGAATATCAAAAACCTTAACGGAGACAAAGCTACGGCAGTATTTAGATGGATTTGAAGTTGACAAAAAGGCATACCACAGCTTTACTGAAAGGCCGAGGCAGGAAGCAGTTTTTATGGCATCTAAAAAACAGCAGGCGGCAAAAGGGGACGATAGAGCTGGGATGGAAATGTGGGACGGAGACCCTGGGAGTAGCTCTTTCACCCCAGGACCACCATCACTTCTTTTCATGGCACAGATTTAACATAAATCCTTCAGCAACAAAAAAAAAGGTAGACTTAGAAAGGTCTCCAGAAAGGAGCATACGGCAGTGAATATTAACAGGAGTCACATTATTTTATGCAGTCTGAAGATGCATGCAATTTAGTCTGAGAGAGACTTGGGAATGTAAGGTCTCAAGTGTTTGGTGGAGGGCATGAAATAAATTACAACAATTACCCTGGAATGTCAGGGAGCTGCATTGTTTAATACTTCTGTGGGTATTACACGATGAATGCCTAAGAATTGTCCACTTCATGAAATACCCATTAATGAGCGATCTATTGGTGAACACCAAGTTAATTATGAGTTTTTACTTGGAGTAGCCGTCTGCCTTTATATCAGTACCCAGGCCTTCAGATATTGAAGCACTTCACATTTTTCAGGGACAATTGCCTTTGAATGGAGAATGACAAAGCTCTGATCTTCTTTGGCCCTTACAACTCCCACAGTGTAATCCCTAGCAACCCTGTCACCAAGGTAACCCAGAGAGGGCGTGGCAAAGGGGGAAAGAGCGTGAAATCTGATGTCATCCTTCACAGACTTGAGAGGAAAAAAAAACAAATGATCAGTGTGCTTAAAAGTGACTCATAGTTACCATCTTTCATTAATACATCCATAATCTATAAACACGAGCCATTCAGGTATTTACCAAACATAAACCACACAGGCAATAGTGACAGAAATGAAGAGACAATATAATTCTATCATGTAAAGTGTTGTAAAGTCCCTGTTAATTGTGAATAAAATACAAAGGATGTAAAGACAATGATTGTGAGTTTCTAGGATATACAAAGCATCATGTATGAGGGGCTGTTAGCGATTGTTCTTTTCACTGATAGACTCACAGGACAGCTTGCTAGTGAGTGAACAACTTATGATCAGTCAAATGAAGCTGATGCATTGGATTCTTTCTCAAAGGGTTTTCATTTCTCAGTAAGATAGAAGAAACTTTAAACTAGCACCTTCACGTGAAGTCATGGGAGTTTCTAGTCGATCAAAACTTTGTTTAGAAATCCCAGCTTTTGCCACTAAGCATCGAGTTTACTGACACCTGGGCTTAAATTTTTAGAAGCTGATTAAATGACCGAAAATTCAGAAGCACCAAAAATTGGGCATGCTGAGTTCAGTGTCCTATTCTCCGATCCATGCTCCTCTGGAGCAAGTCCCAGTGCTGGGAGTGGAATTCCTGAAAATGTACACTCTGGCAGTGTCGGTGCGAAGGGTTTTGCACTGATGCTACCATTTTAATATAAAGGGAGCCTCAATCCCATGCCAGGGCCTGGTCTGACACCAGAACCAAGAGGAGCAAAACTCTTTGGAGGAGGTCATTTTCTTTTTTATTATTCATTCTCGGAATGTGGACGTCACTGGCAAAGTTAGAATTTATTGACGTTGGTAGGCCTTCCTCTTGAACTACTAGCAGTTTGACACAATTTAGTTGCTTACTAGGTCACTGCAGAGGGCTGTTAAGATTCAACCATGATGTGGAGATGCCGGTGATGGACTGGGGTTGACAATTGTAAACAATTTTACAACACCAAGTTATAGTCCAGCAATTTTATTTTAAATTCACAAGCTTTCGGAGGCTTCCTCCTTCCTCAGGTGAACGATGTGAACGATCGTTCACCTGACAAAGGAGGAAGCCTCCGAAAGCTTGTGAATTTAAAATAAAATTGCTGGACTATAACTTGGTGTTGTAAAATTGTTTACAAGATTCAACCATGTTGGTGTAGGTCTGGAGTCACATCTAAGCCAGACCCAGGTAAGGACGGCAGTTTCCTTCACTAAAGGAAGGAACCACTTCTCACCATCACTAAACCTGTAGCACGAATGCTGAGTTAGTCCAAGAACTAGCAACACATACAACGTAACAGCAGCTTTCCCTTAAGATTCACTGAGCGCAGTGGCCAGGAAGATGCAATTTTAACTGGATCTTTTCAGTTGTAGGCCTTTTGGGAATCTTGGCAAGTTTGCTTTCAGGGTGAAGCCAGCTGCACAAAACCTGTGAGTCAGGAGCTGGAGCCACCAGCACAGGTCTCCCACATTATCGAAAGTGTCACTTTGATGGCTAATTTCTAAGGTTTGTCAACACCAGATACAGATAATCAATGGTTTATTGACATCTTATTGGCAAATTCCTCGATGCCGATGCCTGAATCACATAAATCGTACTCTCAAGATATTAACTGTTAAGAGAGGAAATAAATGTTGGTGTTTTACTGACCGCCAGGTGTAGTACTGAATGGTATAGACTCAGATAACTGAAGGTTTCATCCCAGCCTGTGATAAATTAGCAAATCTGAGCCAAAGCAATCAGTTAAGGATAGAATTGGGCTTGACTCTGATGCCCTTTCGAAAAGCCTGTGCCACTCATCTTCTAGACTCAGACATGAGAAATGGTTACGTGGGTGAGGCACCTGGAGCAGCTGAGGCCTTTGGAAATGCACCCCAGCAGGGGTTGTCACCTTGAAGAGGGCAGGAGGTCAATCACTGTGGCGGGGGGGTAAATAATCAAAACATCAGTCAACAAATTTGAAGTGAAAATGCTTGATTGATAATTAGACCCAATGGGTGAACTGAGATATCCACTATTCTATTTTTAGCAAAAATTTTTTTCAAATGGTCTAAAATATTGCTCTGTGAAAACAAAAGGTGCATTTTGTGTTATCATTTTATTTTTCTTGTCTTGTACATTGTGAATAATTTTATGGGAAGGGCAAAAGGGCCCCAGTAACATCAATGTGACAGAACACTGGAGCTTTGAATACCAGCTGGAGTTAGGACAGGGTCAAGTTCACAGCAATCAGATACGAAGCTGAAAATTGGAGTCCAGGATTCCCTAGTGGAAACATCTTTAGCTGAGCCACCCAAAGGAAAGAAGCTGAGCTAGAAGTTTACATGCAGCTGGTGCATGGGGGGAGGGGGTAGATTGTGTGTGTGAGAGGCAATATTAATGTTGGCATTGGCTACAATGTTGGAAGAGGCCTTACATGGGGGGCTTGTGGAAGGGAGCAGCATTATATAGAAAGGATAGATCAGTTGGAAGAGGCCTTACACAGGCTGTCTTGTGGAAGGGAAAATCACTGTATGGAAGGGACATGCCAGCTGAAGAGACCTTGGTCGGAAACTGCATGCCAGTTCAATTACTGAGCTAACGTCTGCATGATGAAATGGTGCTGTGAGAGAAGTGACAATGTCAGGCCTGCGGAAATATGAAAAATAATCCTCCAGTCAAAGGGTCACACGAGTGACACAAACGAGCTTTCAACATGTTTCTTTCTGAGGTGTTTTTTTCATAAGATAAAGTGAATACCCTGGGATATAATGAAATATACATAGGAAAATCTATAAATACATACCTCCCTAACCTTGTTTTGCAGGACTCAGAGGATGTGACAATCAACTTTTGCTGCCGGTTAAGGTTTTATATTTGAAAGGATTTTCAGGTACAAATCACAATGAAGCAGTCAGCAGTCTGATTAACCGAGCCATGTACTCTTACTTGATCTTTCTGATTACATGTCTTAGGTGATACCAGAATTAACACGTCTTAAAGCCATCTTTTATTCACCAACTCTGGGTTATCTCTCTCTTCCCCAATGCATAACACCCACTGCAGGTGTTAGAAAAATAACTCAGTGCCTTTATGGGGATTCTGTGCAGCTTTTGATTTTGTTTCTAACTTAAGAAACCCAAACAAAGGATCACGGTCAATATATCGTATGATACAATCAAGATTGACACCATTGTTTACTCTTGATATTTCAAAGTTATTTTTCAGCTAAAAAAATTAAAATTAATCCAATAATTCAAATTAAGCAACATAAACAGCATCAGAACTATGTTGATTGGCTAAAATATTCTATTGAATAAACACAAACCAGTGGAAAGCTGGTTCCATTCACTATATAGGTAAGAAAATCTACCAATCACCAAAAAGCAACCACCATGAAACAAATAAAAATAATTCACTTTTTTCCCAATACTGCCATTCACAAACTAGCAGATACCATAAAATTGGCCAGCCAAATCACAACTTTCTTCAAATTATTTGAGTGACCATGTTGTTTCACATATACCCGAATATATACACATAGAAAGTAAATTCACATAATTAAAATTACATAATTCCAAATTGTAATTGTACATTTTACAAAGTCATACCCCAGCACAAAGCTTTGCCTGCTAGGACTGCAAATTGGGAATTTGGGACAGCAAATCCTACAGCATAACTGTCTTCAGAAAAAAATACCATATTTACCCATAAAGTTAGTCATTATATGGCAAAAATACTTTCAAGAAGTTTTCCCTGCACAGGGCTAACTCTCTCCAAAACCTCAAACTTGAGTACTACTCTGATCCTAGAGTTATGATTCTTCAGCTGGGGTGAGGAATTCTTGTGAACACATTTTGTGTGTCTGATAAATAAGGTGCATCATATGAGTTGATTTTTAACCCTTCCCTGTGGAACTATAATCCCCAAAAGGCACTGCAACAGCCCACCACATGTCAGGGAAGTATAAAACTTACAAGAAAACAACAGTGTGGCGCAAGTGTTGGAAAATGAAAGGATTTTAATGTCTTTATACAGAGTTCTAGCTCTTGCTGATAAATTGTGTGTGCGCGTGCATCTCACACTCGCACACACTATAATACCTCGAGTGCAACAAGGTAACCAATGCCAATACCAAAGTTTTTATTAGGGGTTTTTTTCAATATTTATGACATTTTCATTCATGCAAATTTGTGAAATTATTTTTGTGGGGCGCAGATTTATTTAACCAATATAGTAAATTTGGTTTTAAACATTTGTTCACCCCCATAAAAGTTAATTTTTGCCTGCTAAGGCACTGGAAATCATTTACAAGAACAGCAGCAAGTGAAAAATGATTGCACGTGAAAAAGAGCTTTTCTGATACAAACTTTGACAGAACTTCAGGGAACCACATGCATGTAGGTCCAAGTTGCAGAGTCCTGTGGTGAGCAGCAAACAAAGGAACATTTTATGATGGAATTGGTTTGGATGCAACCCAAATACAATATTTCATGGTTGGAGTTGTTGTTTTTGTATCTTCACACTCTTCCCTTGGATATAGTGGAAGGATTCATAAGCTGATTAGCAGTCTGACAGCCCACATTGCGAATGCTTCTTCCATGGCCATAAACATCTTTATACCAGCCGATAGGGTGGTTAGTCCCACAAACCATATAATGAGGAGGGCCACCCACACCCACCGTATGCAAGTGTTCTGCTGGATGTCAACTCAGAATTCAGAGCCGGAGCTCGCCTCTCTGGAACAAGATTTAAACCCTGCACCTTCTGACTCAGAGGTGGGAACGCTACCACTACGGCAAAATTATATAAAATGAAGAAGGCATGCCAGAGAGCAGTGGTTAACCCTGTCATTAATTCACCAATCATATCTGCACACCTATACGCCTATGGTCAAGGACAGTTGTCGCCACAGGCTCTAAGTCAGCAGGGATCCAGTTGCAGAGCTTTGCCGTCTGCTGCAAGGACAAACTTAACTCATCTACAACATAGAAATGACACCACCAGTAGCCGTGCAGGTTACTTCAGCCCTTACCTTTTACGCCTCTCTCTTATTGCAGGCATTTTGCACTGGCTCTCTATAGCGAGAGGGCTAACTTGAATGAACTCTGTCTGCTGTAGAATGGATATCTGAAGAATCTTAGTCTCTCCTTCTCAAGACTAATCTGCAGAAACATTATTTTAGTGAGCGGGTGGTCAATGTATGGAATAGGCTCCCTAGGAAGATGGTGGAAGCAGGTGGAATGCAAATCAGACAGATTTCTTTCTGGAAAAAACATTTTGGGATGCAGTATATGAGTAATTTAAGATATGACATGGTATGTGTAGCACGCTTGGGAGGAAAAAATGACTTTGGACCTATAGTTCCCAAAGCTCTCCATCGCTGGGGTTTTCCTCGCCTCATTTCTGGGTCTGTTGTAGACTAATTGATAGAGATTGTTTACTATGATTAGTCAACAACTTCATTATCGTTGTATCATATGACCAGCAGGATAGTAGAAGGTGAACTAAATGGATCTTGGTCTTTTTTCATCTAGCAACTCCTATGTCCTGAATTTCCTTCTCTGCCTCCCCAAACTAGATTTCATGCCATTTTTGCCCTCAGTTTAAAATTACTTTTCATTTTTATTCCTTCCTTCACCTTTAGGCCTTCCTGAGACATTTTCCTGGCATCAGCACCAGCAGATGACCTGCTCCAAAGACTCTACCAGGACTTATGATTGCACCTGGGAGCCATGTAAGAGTGAACAGGGATGATTATCCCTCTAATGTTCTGATAACATCACTCTGAGTGTGTGGCCTTTATAAAGAAATATTAATGAACTTTGCAGAGGTTGCAAGTTGTAAAGGTTCAGTATTTTACTCTCTAAGATTCTGAACTCATTATATAATTGGTTTTAACCTGTTCTCTTTGGTTATATCTTTAAACAAAGCATATAGGTTAAATATGTAACAGCTGGAGAAAATGTAACCATCCCAGAACAATCTTAAAGCAATCCATACGCTGGACATTAAAATTCCCTTCCTTTCTTGTGAGGATTAACCCCACAGCATGGCCAAGCTTTTGGTCTCCTGTCCTAATATCTCCTTATGTGGCTCAGTGTTAAATTTTGTTTGATAACGCTCTTCTGAAGCACCTTGAGACATTTTACTATTTTAAAGATGCTATATAAATGCAAGTTATTGTTATTGTTGTTGATGGTGGGTAAAATATACATGCAAAAACATGCCTACACTCTGTGGCACCATCTGCTAGGGTACCAATGCACTGTGCCACCCAAGATTTTGATTCCAATTTCACACACCAGCATTTATAAAATTTGAGTCTGAAATGTTTTTATATATACTTTCTATTTATATATAAAAATTCACAGTTGGCCCTTTGCAGTAGAAGTTCCCAGCTATCGTTTCGAGAAGAAAATGCGACTAGGATGTGTTTGCCACGGATCAGCTAAATATTATAAAAACCGCCCAATCAATGGAAATGAAAATTGGGCAGTCTCAATAACGGGCAGTCGATCCGCAATGCCAGTTTTGCACCTGGCCGGCAAGTTTGAAAACCTACCCCTATATCTTTATCTATATATATTCACGCATGCACATTTACTTAAAAGCAACACAAGACTAAACAAATAAAAATAACTTGCTGAAACCAACTTCAGTTTGGTGACCTCTTATGCTAGAAAATGAATGATAACCAATTGTGGGTGGTTTGGTATGAAGTGAGATTTCAGAATGAAGCAAGACAGCAGTCACTGCAAGATTTGTTTGACATGTTGTCTAATATCTAAGTAATCTGATTTTGCTTTAATCCATGATAATAAGTCTCCAGTTAGTGGCATTGAATTGTTGCTTCTAAATGCCAATAAATAACATCACGTGTTTGTCCATTCAAGTGCTGTCATTTAGCTTGATAGGTCCTTTGTTCGGAAACAAGCTTATCTTTTTTTTAAGCTTTCCTTCTTTTTTTTAAAAATGCATTGTTCAGCACAGCTAGCCCATGCTGCTCCCTGCATGTCAGGTCATGCAGGCTCTTAGCAGGCTTCTGTCGATGGTATCATCTTTGATGATCCCTCTGACCTGCCTTGTGGCCAGTAAGCATCTCCATTTTGCCTGTGTTAACTGTCCTTTGACGTGAGGCACTGCTTCAATGTTGGTGGGGTCAAGCAAGGTCTTAGGCCAGCAAGCAAAGACTGAAGCTATGCATACAGTCTTCAGCCAGATTGTGATCCAGTTATTCTCTGGATACTTCCAACAGAAAAGCAGACAGTGTATAGGCCTGGGCTAAGCCCTGTGAACTATCAAAATACAAGTCCAGACTTAACGACTGATTTTATATCAAATGATACAAAAAAACAACTTCTGGGCCCTGAGGTGATGGATTAAGCCACATTTTAAACAGAGTGAAGTCATTCATCCCCATTGTTTGCCTAGAGGTATACGGGTGTGGGAAGAAGTGTCTACGGATGAGATCAAGCTTGATTTGCTGTATACAGTGGAAATGCTTCAACATTAAACTGTACATCTTTCCAGATGTTTTCAGTTGTCACTTTGAGATCAACATTGAAATGTTACATGAGGGCACTTAGATAACACTGTGCCAAATCAGCACATTACACACGACTAGAAATGCATTTATATTCTTGATGGGAAATAGCTTTCTATTACGAGAGCTTTCCTTATCCAAGCTTCCTGTCATTCCTCTGGAACAAAATATACGCTGGTGAAGAGCTTAAATATTGCTTAAATACTGCCTCACTTAAGCGCGACAAACTGCAAGAGGGACAAGGAAGGAAAACTCAGCAGAACTTTGTCTATCAATAAAATAATAACCACATTACAGAACTGAATGGTTTACTGAAAAGCAAACCACTTAGTGATGGCAGGCTCATGGGTTATGTTAGCCTGACTTAATAGGGAGGTTGAAATCACATAGTATTAGTATTGAACACACTAAAGCACTCCTATGATATTCCTTCTATTTTATCAAAGGTGTTGACAAAATTTAAAATAAACACATTAACTACCTCTGTTAAAGAAGTGGGAAAAAGAATTTCATACAAGCTTGTTATTGCTAAAAACATGCATTGTGGAGATACTCTGACAGTTCACGGTTGGAAGATTTTTTTTTCCCCCAGTGCCTTTTAATGTTAAAGTGAGCTGATGCACATAAATGCATCCTGAAAAGTAGTGAGATGCTGCTGTTTGAGGTGACGTTCAAAGCAGAGCAGTAGAGCCCCTGCCTGGGTAAACATTTGGATACCACGGTGAGAACGATGGCACAGACAGAGGAGCAAAAGTCAGCGACTGTGGAAACAATGATAATGGAAAAAAGAGAGAGAACAGCCGCAAACACAGAAATGTCCAAGTCACGGAGAAAAAGAAAGGGAGTGAAAATGAAAGGAGGCATTATTCATTTGTTTCTTTTAATGGGATTGAACTTTTATTTATTTTAAGTTAATGTTTAAGAGGGAAGTACATTCTACCAGATTACTTCCGAATCCTTCAGGGTTATAACCTGTACATTTGTTTCCATGTTGAAGAGTTGTGCCTGGACATTCTGCTGGGGTTTCTCCATTCATCTGCAAGGCCGAGAGATGTAGTTTTGGGGGAAGATGGGCGGAAACCCTAGGGTTAGCATGATAGAGTTGGGGTTAAGAGTTGGGATTGGGGTTAGGGGTCAGGGTGTGAGGGTTCAACTAGACTTCAACTATCCTAATATAGACTGGGATAATGATAGTGTAAAGGGCAAAGAGGGGGAGGCGTGTTCAAGAGAACTTTCTTGATCAGTATGTTTCTGGCCCAATGAGGAAGGTGGCATTGCTGGATCTAGTTGTGGGGAATGAAGTGGAGCAAGTGTCAGTGGGGGAACATTTAGGGAACAGTGATCATAGTATCATAGCATTGGAAAGGAAAAACAAGATGCAAAAAGGATTGGGAGAGAAATGTTGCACTAGAGCAAGAAATAGTACGGTAGTAGATGGGAACAGACTAAGATAGAGTACAAGAAAGTCTAAGCTAGGTTTACAGTGCATGTGTGTAAACACACGAAACATGTTAAACAAGGTTGGAGAGCTGCAGGCGCAATTAGCCACTTGGAATATGATGATGTGGCGATAACGGAGACCTGGCTCATAAAAGGGCAGGATTGGGTACTAAATATTCCTGGATACAAGGTGATCAGGAAAGATAGGGAAGGGAAGAAAGGAGGGGGGGTGGGGATGTGGCAGTACTGATTAAGGAGAATATTGCAGTGCTGGAGAGAGAGGATGTCCTGGAGGGGTCAAGGTTAGTATCTATTTGGTTAGTGTTAAGAAACAAAAGAGGTGCCATTACAGCATTGGGTGTATCCTATAGGCCACCAACTAGTGGGAAAGAGATAGAGGAGCAAATTTGCAGGGAAATTACAGAGAGGTGCAAAAGCTATAGAGTAGTGATAACGGGGGACTTCAGCTATCCTAATATAGACTGGGATAACAATAACAATATAAGGGGCAAAGAGGGGGAGGAATTTTTGAAGTGTGTTCAGGAGAACTTTCTTGACCAGTACATTTCCGGCCCATCGAAGAAGGAGGCATTGCTGGACTTGGTTCTGAGGAATGAGGCGGGCCAAGTGGAACAAGTGTCAGTGGGGGAACTTTTAGGGAACAGCGATCATAGTATCATAAGGTTTAAAATAACTATGGAAAAGGGCATGGGCCACTCTAAAGTAAAAATACTCAATTGGAGGAGGGTCAATTTCAGAGGGATGAGAACAGATCTGGCCTGGGTAAATTGGAATCAAAGATTGGCAAGAAAAACTATAATTGGACAATGGGCGGCCTTTAACGAGATGGTTCAGGTACAGTCTAAGTACATTGCCACGAGGGAGAAAGTAAGGGTAACTAAAGCCAGAGCTCCCTGGATGACAAAAGAGATAGAGAGTAAGATGAAGTGGAAAAAAGGGGCATATGACAGATGTCAGGTTGATAATATAAGTGAGAACCAGGCAGAATATAGAAATTTCAGAAGGGAAGTGAAAAAGGAAATAAGAGAGGCAAAGAGAGATTATGAGAATAGACTGGCGGCAAACATAAAAGGGAATCAAAAAATCTTCTAAAGGCATGTAAACAGTAAACGGGTAGTAAGAGGAGATGTGGGGCCGATTAGGGAACAAAAAGGAGATCTACTCATGGAGGCAGAGGGTGTGGCCAAGATACTTTGCACCTGTCTTTACCAAGGAAGAAGATGCTGCCAGAGTCTCAGTAAAGGAAGATATAGTTGTGATACTGGATGGGCTAAAAATTGAAAAAGAGGAGCAACTAGAAAGGCTAGCTGTACTTAAAGTAGATAAGTCACCCGGTCCAGATGGGATACATTCTAGGTTGCTGAGGGAAGTAAGGGCGGTATTGTGGAGGTACTGGCCATAATCTTCCAAACATCCTTAGATATGGGGGTGGGGGGGGGCAGAGGACTGGAGAATTGCAAATGTTACACCCTTATTCAAAAAAGGATGTAAGGATAAACCCAGCAACTACAGGGCAGTCAGTTTAACCTCAGTGGTGGGGAAGCTTTTAGAAAAGGTAATCCGGGACAGAATTAGCAGTCACTTGGACAAGTGTGGATTGATTAGGGAAAGCCAGCACGGATTTGTTAAAGGCAAATTGTGTTTAACTAACTTGATTGAGTTTTTTGATGAGGTAACAGAGAGAGTCAATGAGGGCAGTACGGTTGATGTGGTGTATATGGACTTTCAAAAGGCATTTGATAAAGTGCCGCATAATAGGCTTGTCATCAAGATTGAAGCCCATGAAATAAAGGGGCCAGTAGCAGCATGGATACAAAATTGGCTAAGTAACAGGAAGCAGAGAGTAGTGGTGAACGGTTGTTTTTTGGACTGGAGGGAGATGTACAGTGGTGTTCCCCAGGGATCGTTACTAAGACCACACTATCTTTCTTGATATATATTAATGACTTGAACTTGGGTGTACAGGGCACAATTTCCAAAGTTGCAGATGACACAAAACTTGGAAGTGTAGTGAACAGTGAGGAGGATAGTGATAGACTTCAAGAGGATATAGACAGGTTGGTGAAATGGCTGGACACATGGCAGATGAAATTTAACGCAGAAAAATGCAAAGTGATACATTTTGGTAGGAAGAACAAGGTGAGGCAATATAAACTAGAGGGCACAATTCTAAAAGGGATACAGGAACAGAGAAATCTGGGGGTAAATGTGCACAAATCATTGAAAGTGGCAGGGCAGTTTGAAAAAGCAGTTAAAAAGCATACAGGATCTTGGGCTTTATAAATAGAGGCTTAGAGTGCAAAAGCAAGGTAGTTATAATGAACCTTCATAAAACACTGGGTTCGGCCACAACTGGAGTATTGTTTCCAGTTCTGGACACCGCACTTTAAGAAAGATGTGAAGACCTTCGAAAGGGTGCAGAAAAGATTTACAAGAATGATTGCAGGGATGAGGGACTTTAGTTACATGGATAGACTGGAAAAGCTGGGGTTGTTCTCCTTGGAACAGAGACGGTTGAGAGGAGATTTGATAGAGGCATTTAAAATCATGAAAGGTCTAGACAGAATAGATAGAGAGAAACTGTTCCCATTGGCGGAAGGGTCAAGAACCAGAGGACATAGATTTAAGGTGATTGGCAAAAGAACCAAAGGTGACATGAGGGAATACCTTTTTACACAGCAAGTGTTCAGGATCTGAAATGACCTGCCAGGGGGGATGGTGGAGGCAGATTTCAATTGTGGCTTTCAAAAGGGAACTGGATAAGTACTGAAAGGAAAAAAACATGCAAGGCAACTGGGATTGGGTGGGGGAGTGGGATTAGTTGGATTGCTCTTGCATGGACCCGGCACAAACTCGATGGGCCAAATGGCCTCCTTCCATGCTGTAATCTTTCTGTGATTCTATGATTATGTGATAAGGTTTAGATTAATTATGAAAAAGGACAAGGAACAATCTAGAATAAAAATACTTATTTGGAGGAGGGCCACTTTCAGTGAGTTGTGAACTGATCTGGCCCGGGTAAATTGGAATCAAAGATTGGCAGGCTAAACTGTAATTGAACAATGGGTGGCCTTTGAAGAGGAGATGGTTTGGATACAGTCTAGCTCCATAACCATGAGGGGGAAAATTAGGGCAACCAAAGTCAGAGCTCCCTGGATGTTGAAAGAGATAGAGAGTAAGATGAAGTAGGAAAAAGAGGCATATGACAGATGTCAGGTTGATAACACAAGTGAGAACCAGACTTAATATCGAAAGTACAGAGGAGAAGTGAAAAAGGAAATAAGAGGGGCAAAGCAAGAGTATGAGAATAGACTGGCGGCTAACATAAAAGGGAATCCAAAAGTCTTCTATAGGTATATAAATAATAAACAGGTAGTAAGAGAAAGAGTGGGGCTGATTAGGGATCAAAAAGTAGATCTACACATGGAGGCAGAGGGCATGGCTGAGGTACTAAATGAGCACTTAGCACCTGTCTTTACCAAAGAAGAAGATGTTGCCAAAGTCACAGTAAAAGAAGAGATAGCTGAGATACAGGATGGGCTAAAAATTGATAAAGAGGAGGTGCTAGAAAGGCTGGCTGCACTTAAAGTAGGTAAGTCACCCATTCCTGATGGGATGCATCCTAGTTTGCTGAGGGAGGTAAGGGTAGAAATTGCAGAGGTACTGGCCATAATCTTCCAATCCTCCTTAGATATGGGGGTGTTGCCAGAGGACTGGAGAATTGCAAATGTTAAATCCTTTTTCAAAAAAGGGTGTAAGGATAAATCCAGCAACTACAGGCCAGTCAGTTTAACCTCGGTGGCGGGGAAACTTTTAGAAACGATAATCCGGGACAAAATTAATAGTCACTTGGACAAGTGTGGATTAATGAAGAAAAGCCAGCATGAATTTGTTAAAGGAAAATCGTGTTTAACTAACTTGATTGAGTTTTTTGATGAGGTAACAGAGAGGGTTGATGAGGGCAACACGGTTGATGTTGTGTATTCAAAAGGCATTTGATAAGGTGTCACATATTAGGCTTGTCAGCAAAATTGAAGGCCATGGAATAAAAGGGACAGTGGCAGCATGGATACAAAATTGGCTAAGTGACAGGAAACAAAGAGTAGTGGTGAACGGTTGTTTTTCAGACTGGAGGAAGGTATATAGTGGTGTTCCCCAGGGGTCAGTACTAGAACCATTGCTTTTTTTGATATGTATTAATGACTTGAACTTGGGTGTAAAGGGCACAATTTCAAATTTTGCAGATCACACAAAACTTGGAAGTGTAGTAAACAGTGTGAAGGATAGTAATAGACTACAAGAGGACATAGACAGGCTGATGGAATGGGCGGACACTTGGCAGATGAAATTTAACGCAGAGAAGTGCAAAGTGATACATTTTGGCAGGAAGACTGCGAAGAGGCAATATAAACTAAATGGTACAATTCTAAGGGGGTGTAGGGACAGAGAGACCTGGGGGTATATGTGCACAAATCTTTGAAGGTGGCAGAACAGGTTGAGAACGTGGTTTAAAAAAGCATCCAGGGTATCCCGGGCTTTATAGATAAAGGCATAGAGTACAAAAGCAAGCAAGTTATGTTGAACCTTTATAAAACACTGGTTTGGTCACAGCTGGAGTATTGTGTCCAATTCTGGGTATTACACTTTAGTAAGGATGTGAAGGCCTTAGAGAGAGTGCAGAAGAGATTTACTCGAATGGTTCAAGAGATGAAGGACTTCAGTTACGTGGATAGACTGGAGAAGCTGGGGTTGTTCTCCTTAGAGCGGAGAACGTTAAGAGGAGATTTGATAGAAGGATTTCAATAAAGTAAAAAGAAACTGTTCCCATTGGCAGAAGGGTCAAGAACCAGAGGACACAGATTTAAGGCGATTAGCTAAAGAACCAAGTGCGACATGAGGAAAAACTTTTTTACGCAGCGAGTAGTTATGATCTGGAATCCGCTGCCTGAAAGTGAGGTGGAAGCAGTTTCGATCGAGGCTTTCAAAAAGGAATTGGATAAATTCTTGAAGGGAAAAAACTTGGAGGGCTACAGGGAAAGTGTGGGGGGAATGGGACTAACTGGAATGCTCTTACAAAAGCCGGCAAGGGCTCGATGGGCCGAATGGCCTCCTTCAGTGCTGTAACCATTCTATGATTCTATGGTTAGGGGCTAGGGTGTTAGGGTTCGGAGTTAGAGTTAGAGGCTGGGGTTATGGCTAGTGGTTAGGGGTTGAGTTAGGGTGTTCGGGTTAGTGGTTAGGACTAATGATTAGGATTAGGAGTTGGGGTTTAGGGTTGGGGAGTAGGATTAGGGTTATGATTAGTAGTTAGGGTTAATGGTTAGTGTTAGAAGACACTATTGACAATGCCATGGTCACTAAACGCATCCATTTCTATTGTTATTCGATGTCTGTAACATCATGATGGAGTGCGTGCCTCTTCATGATGTTACTGGGCAGAACATCATGATATCATGTAACAAAGCGTTCCATAAAATTCTCTGCTCCTTTGCTGCCTCAACCATCCAATTTTAAAGTATAAAATATGATAAGGAGGGATAACTGAGAGACACTGGTACTGCGCATATACCTCCTTTTAAAGCATTCAAGATCATGGGAGAGTTCAGCAGAACATATTGCCCCGTTTTAGTCGTTAAAGTGGAATTTGTTAATGGAGATTACTTGCCACCTCTTGGCTTTTCCCAACCTTTATCATCAGTTTTCTTTCTTATGCAAGATAAAGTTTCTTTCCCCAGCAACAGCTAATATTTTTGACTGGGAGGGAAACAAATTTTGAAATTTAAAAAATAGACTCTTTATTCCTTTTTAAAACCTTTAAAAGCAAGTAAGGGATACAGGGATTGAAACTCATTAGTACTGCAAGGCCCGCATGATCTAGGAGCAGGGAACGATCACAGCACTCATACAGGTAGGCTCGAGGCCCAATCAATGTTGGTCCTCACACCTCATTTTAATAAGTCTGGCGAGCTGTCAACATCTACTGCGCATCCCCAGGCAGCTCACGGTGAAGCATAGGTCACTTTCGGACTGCTGCAATGCTGGTGACAGCCCTCAGGTAAGTCCTTGTGGGGAGGAGACGCGAAGGGGAAGGGGGGGGGGGGCAAACACGGGCCATCAGCGGACTTCAGGAAATCTGTGAAACTGGGAGGAGCACTCATGCTCACCCCGCTCCACAGAAAGGTATGTTTAATAAATGAACATACCTTCATAGTGGCAGCCTCCAGTCACTTTAAGATCCAATGGCTAGGCAGCATGCAGAACCAACACCTGCTCCTTTCAATGTCAACAAATATCCTGAAAGGGTCCTTAAACAGGTGTTAGGACCCTCATGAAAATATTCAATGGGCCTGATTCCTGTTTAAGATAGCCGCCCGAGACACCTTCAAAGCTGCCTTTACCAATATGGCGGCCTCTGTAATGCAAGCGCAGATTGAGCGAAGGACTGTTGCACCCCGAAATCGTTCCTTTTTGCCCCCATTTTCTGCCCGAAAAATAGACGCAACAAGAAGCAATTTCCACCCCGCAGTTATTGGCATTTGTTTTACACCGGAGGGTAAATCTAATGAACCTGAGCTCCCAGTGTGAAGCTTCACCCACCAGGAACATTTGCTGGGCAGTCAGGTGTGGAGGAAACGGGCTGTGCAGAAATTTATGTCTATTAATTTAATGGACAGAATATCTTGTAGAGTCATCTGACCTCCATGCCTGAATTCCTGATTTGTGCTCTGACAGACAAAGCTCAGCGCCAGGTGAATGCATTTGTACAGTTACCCTGCCAGCTTCACCCCTATTTGCCATTAATGGATTTTTATTCGACACGGATCGTTTATCAGGTATGGAATGTAATGAGTTCAATTATGCTCTGTGGAGTAAGTGGCAGAATACAACACCTAGACAACCCATTATTTAATAAATTTGTACATTTGTTTCATAAAATAATTCCACATAAAGTTTAATTAGCCATGTTAAATGCAACACTTTAGTTTAACATTGCTTTTTCCCGCAGAATGTAAAATAAATACAAGTCGCTTTTGAACATTTACTGGTATTTGCGAGAGACATGTGGCTAAAATAGAGTCCATCAGAACTTTCACACGTCTGTCAGGTTTTTCTTTGTCACACCAATCTGCAGTTTTCACAATCGGAAGGCAACAACAACAACAACAACAACAACAACAACAACAACTTGCATTTATATGGTGTCTTTAATGTAGCAAAAAGACCCAAAGCGCTTCACAGGAGCATAAACAGACAAAAATTGACACCGAGCAAAAGAAGGAAGCAATAGGACTGGTGACCAAAAGCTTGGTCAAAGAGGTAGGTTTTAAGGAACAACTTAAAGGAGGAGAAAGAGATGGAGAGGCAGTGAGGTTTAGGGAGGGAATTCCAGAGCTTAGGGCCTAGGCAATTGAAGGCATGGCCTCCAATGTTGGGGCGAAGGGAGTGGGAGATGCTCAAGAGGCCAGAGTCGGAGGCCGGAACTGGAGGAATGCAGAGTTCTTCAAATAAACTAAAGGGATGAAAATTGGGCGGGTTCGACAAGGGGCAGGCAATTCGGTTACCGCCCAGGAGGTAGTTGAAAAGTACTCACATTATGTCCGCCTCTCAGTAATCTGAGCAGATCATCAGTCAGTAACCAAGTGAGAGCCTAGTTGTTGTAACTAATGATGCACAAACTTTGGAGTGGAATTTAGTCCAGATGGAAAGGTGAACCAATGCAAATAAATCGTCATCTTTCAGTCCTCGTGTGCATACATGATACGAACAATTACTCCCCACAGCCACTTCCTCTGTAGGAATTTAATTTAAATTTAATACTTGCATATTTCCTGTGGCATTGCTTACATAGGGTTGAAAAATACACTAACAATATCAACAAACTATGATGGGGAAGGGTGACAGGAAGTAAGTGTGACGTTTACAGAATGTGCGTGTTCTATGCAAGACTTATAACACATTGTAGGTAGATGCAATGGAGCAGTGTGCCAGCAGTCTAAGATTTTTTTTTTATTCGTTCCTGGGATGTGGGTGTCCTTGGTGAGGCAATGGTAATGCTAATGATGTTGTCCAGGTCTTGCTGCATGCGGGCACGGACTGCTTCATTATCTGAGGGGTTGCGAATGAAACTGTACACAGTGCGATCATCAGCGAACATCCCCATTTCTGACCTTATGATGGAGGGAAGGTCATTGATGAAGCAGCTGAAGATGGTTGGGCCTAGGACACTGCCCTGAGGAACTCCTGCAGCAATGATAAAGGCTGTTGACCTCTTAATGCTTGAATTAAGATCCTATCACTGCCAGATTGTGTAGTGATTGATACAAACTCAGACACAGCACTCGAAGAAAAACAAATTGTAATAGGAAATGAGAAAGGCATTATTGACCATTTAAATAATATTTTGGAAAATACAAATTAAAAAATCTAACACAGAAAGAAAAAGCTATAGAAAACCAATAATGCAACATATGGACCTCCATCATAAGGTCAGAAATGGGGATGTTCACTGAAGATTGCACAGTGTTCAGTTCCATTAGCAACCCCTCAAATAATGAAGCAGTCCGAACCGGCATGCAGCAAGACCTGGACAACATCCAGGCTTGGGCTGATAAGTGGCAAGTAACATTCGCGCCAGAGAAGTGCCAGGCAATGACCATCTCCAACAAGAGAGAGTCCAACCACCTTCCCTTGACATTCAACGGCATTACCATCGCCGAATCCCCCACCATCAACATCCTGGGGGGTCACCATTGACCAGAAACTTAACTGGACCAGCCATATAAATACTGTGGCTACAAGAGCAGGTCAGAGGCTGGGTATTCTGCGGTGAGTGACTCACCTCCTGACTCCCCAAAGCCTTTCCACCATCTACAAGGCACAAGTCAGGAGTGTGATGGAATACTCTCCACTTGCCTGGATGAGTGCAGCTCCAACAACACTCAAGAATCTCGACACCATCCAGAACAAAGCAGCCCGCTTGATTGGCACCCCATCCACCACCCTAAACATCCACTCCCTTCACCACCGGCGCACAGTGGTTGCAGTGTGTACCATCCACAGGAGGCACTGCAGAAACTCGCCAAGGCTTCTTTGACAGCACCTCCCAAACCCGCGACTTCTACCACCTAGAAGGACAAGGGCAGCAGGTACATGGGAACAGCACCACCTGCACATTCCCCTCCAAGTCACACACCATCCCGACTTGGAAATATATCGCCGTTCCTTCATCGTCGCTGGGTCAAAATCCTGGAACTCCCTTCCTAACAGCACTGTGGGAGAACCTTCACCACATGGACTGCAGCGGTTCAAGAAGGCGGCTCACCACCACCTTCTCAAGGGCAATTAGGGATGGGCAATATGCCGGCCTCGCCAGCGACGCCCACATCCCATGACCGAATAAAAAATAAGTCCCACCTAATGATGCAATGACTGCACATATTCTCTTGAATATTGTGTTTTTCTTTATTCATTCTCGGGATGTGTGCTTAGCTGGTAAGGCTGGCATTTATTGCCCATCCCGAGTTACCCTGAGAAGACAGTGATACAACTAAGTGGCTCTTGAGAGAGCAGTTAAGAGTCAACAATGTTGGTGGTCACATATAGGGCAGGCCTGGTAAGGACACCAGGTTTCCTTCCCTAAAGGGACAGTAATGAAGCAGTTGGTTTTAACGACAATCCAACAAGCTTCATGGTCATTTTTTCCAGATTTTTTGAAAAACAGAATTAAAATTCTCAAACTGGTGGGATTTGAACTCATTATTTTTGGATTAGTAGGCTAAGTCTCATAACCACTACACTTTCATACTGTTGCACACTTCAAAAGTCCATGTAAGACAGCCTGCTGTTCCAGTACCAGGGTGAAAAACTGTCAGGAAAGGGAATCCAGGTAATGGTGTCAAACATGGGATGTTTAATAAGTCGTTTTCCCATTTGTCCCCTTCGATTTGTCTGTTATTTTTCAGTGAGAATCTATCCCTTGAAATAGCCATCCAGTTTATCATCCACTAACTATTTATATCCAAGTGCTTCCTCAAGTAAAAGGAAAACTTCCTGCACATAAACACGGATTAGAAATATCACCCGGTAAGCTTGTTAATAGTCTTCCTAAAAAATTGTTTATTTGCAAATTTAAAATTTTTTATAAAAATGTGAAGGTAGATTTTACAAATCCACACTCGAGACGCATATCGGAAAATCGGAGGTTAGTGGGCCCCATAGGATTTACTGTCCTTTAAAGTTAAGGGGCTAAAAATCCTGCAGGTCACACTGGCCTCTGCACCCAAATTCCCAATATACAGTCCCACCGTACGGAGCTCTGTCCCAGGAACGCAAATTGGATAATTCCGCCCTACAATCCATTGATACAAATTGTGGCAAAATGCATTGGACACCATATCATGAATGTCACATAATGCTTTCCTGGCTCTGTTTCCTCCTTATTAACATACAATCGGTTTGCTCATCAATAGGATGTTAAAAGGAAAATGCTTCCATAGATCACCTTGAACAAGAGGAGGTAGGTACTGTATAACATTAATCAGGGCCAGAGTGGACCCCTGGTCTAGCTTCGGCCGCCTAAGGGGTTGGAGAGGAATTTTCCAGACTTTTTCTTTTCCTATTTGGCCTGGGTATTTATCTGTTTTTTCACCTCTACCAGGACATTAGATGGCTTTCAGATGGGGTGGGTAGTGTATGTATTGTGATGCACAAGGCATTGCAGTTATGTGGGACAGGCTGGATGGACCGACTGTTGGGTCTTTTCCTGTCCCTCACAGTTTGTTCGTAAACTCCATATAAGCTTGGGATGCACTGTCAGTGAAGCAGTGTAGAAATGCTTAGAATTACATAGACTATACAGCACAGAAACTGACTGTTTGACCCAATCAGTGTCTGCCAGTATTTATGCTCCACACGAGCCTCTCATACTCTATTTATTTTGTCTCACTCCACCAACATATCCTTATATTCCTTTCTCTATCACGTGCTTATCTAGCTTCCCCTTAAATGCATCTGTGCTATTTGCCTCAACTGCTCCATATGGTAGCAAGTTCCACATTCTTACCACTCTTTGAGTAAAGAAGTTTCTCCTGAATTATTTATTGGATTTATTAATGACTATGTTACATTTATGGCCCCTAGCTTTGGACTCCCCCGAAGTGGAAATATCTTCTGTATGCCTACCCTATCGAACCCCTTCATAATTTTAAAGACCTCTATCAGGCCACCTCTCAGCCTTCCCTTTTCTAGAGAGGAGCTGCAGGTGACTTAAGGGGCTTTTTTGGAACTTGTAAGAAACTTAAAGGACAGTGATGCCATCAGTTCCTGGTTAAATTAGAATCATAGAAAGTTAACAGCACAGAAGGAGGCCATTTGGCAGATCGAGTCTGTGTCGGTTCTACGCAAGAGCAATCCAGCTAGTCCCACTTCTCAGTCCTATCCCTGTAGCCCTGCAAATTTTTTCCTTTCTAGTGCTTATCCAGTTCCCTTTTGAAAGCCACAATTGAAATCTGCCTCCGTCACCCACTCGGGCAGTGCATTCCAAACCCTAACCACTCACTGTGCATAAAAATATTTCATCTTACCATCTTTGGTTCTTCTGCCAATCACCTTAAATCTGTGTCTGCTGGTTCTTGACCCTTCCACCAATGGCAACAGTTTTTCTCTATCTATTCTGTCTAGACCCTTCATGATTTTGAAGACCTCTAACAAAACTCCTCTCAACCTTCTCTGTTCCAAAGAGAACAACCCCAGCTTCTGCAGTCTATCCATGTAACTAAAGTCCCTCATCCCTGGAATCATTCGAGGAAACCTCTTCTGTACCCTCTCTAAGGTCTTCACATCTTTTCTAAAGTGCAGTGCCCAGAACTGGACACAATACTCCAGTTGTGGCCGAACCAGTGCTTTATAAAGGTTCATCATGACTTCCTTGGTTTTATGCCTCGATTTATAAAGTCCAGGATCCCGTATGCTTTTTAACCGCTTTCTCAACCTGCCCTGCCACTTTCAACAACTTGTGCACATTTACCCCCAGATCTCTCTGTTCCTGTATCCTTTTTAGAATTGTGCCCTCTAGTTTATATTTCCTCTCCTCATTCTTCCTACCAAAATGTATCACCATGCATTTTCTGCGTTAAATTTCATCTGCCAAATGTCCATCCATGCCATCAGCCCGTCTATATCCTCTTGAAGTCTATTACTAGCCTCCTTACTGTTCACTACACTTCCAAGTTTTGTGTCATCTGCAAATTTGGAAATTGTGCCCTGTACATCCAAGTCCAAGTATTTAATATATATCAAGTAAACCAGTGGTCCTAGTACCGACCCCTGGGGAACACCACTGTATACCTTCCTCCAGTCCAAAAGACAACCGTTCTCACTACTCTCTGCTTCCTGTTACTTAGCCAATTTTGTATCCATGTTGCTACTGCCCATTTTATTCCATGGGCTTCAATCTTGATGACAAGCCTATTATACAGCACTTTATCAAATGCCTTTTGGAAGTCCATATACACCACATCAACTGCATTGTCTTCATCTTCCCTCTCTGTTACCTCATCAAAAAACTCAATCAAGTTAGTTAAACACAATTTGCCTTTAACAAATTTGTGCTGGCTTTCCCTAATCAATCCACACTTGTCTAAGTGATTGCTAATTCTGTCCCAGATTATCGTTTCTAAAAGTTTCCCCACCACCGAGGTTAAACTGACTGGCCTATAGTTGCTGGGTTTATCCTTGCATCCTTTTTTGAACAAGGGTGTAACATTTGCAATTTTCCAGTCCTCTGGCACCACCCCAGTATCTAAGGATGTTTGGAAGATTATGGCAATTTCCATCCTTACTTCCCTCAGTAACCTAGGATGCATCCCATCAGGACCAGGTGACTTATCTACTTTAAGTACAGCTCGCCTTTCAAGTACTTCTTCTTTATCAAATTTTAGACGATCCAGTATCTCAACTACATCTTCCTTTACTGAGATTGTGGCAGCATCTTCTTCCTTGGTAAAGACAGATGCAAAGTATTCATTTAGTACCTTGGCCATGGCCTCTGCTTCCATGAGTAGATGTCCTTTCTGGTCCCTAATCGGTCCTACCCTTCCTCTTACTACCCGTTTACTGTTTACATGTCTATAGAAGACTTTTGGATTCCCTTTTATGTTGGGCGCCAGTCTATTCTCATACTCTGTCTTTGCCCCTCTTATTTCCTTTTTCACATCCCCTCTGAACTTTCTATATTCAGCCTGGTTGTCACTTGTGTTATCAACCTGACATCTGTCATATGCCCCTTCTTTCTGCTTCACCTTACTCTCTATCTCTTTTGTCATCCAGAGAGCTCTGGTTTTAGTTGCCCTAACTTTCTCCCTCGTGGGAATGTACCTAGACTGTACCCGAACCATCTCCTCCTTAAAGGCCGCCCATTGTTCAATTACAGTTTAGCCTGCCAATCTTTGATTCCAATTTACCCAGGCCAAATCTGTCCTCATCCCACTAAAATTGGCCCTCCTTCAATTAAATATTTTTACTTTAGAGTGGTCCATGTCCTTTTCCATAGCTATTCTAAACTTTATGATACTATGATCGCTGTTCCCTAAATGTTTCCCCACTGACACTTGCTCCACTTGGCCCGCCTCATTCCCGAAACCAAATCCAGCAATGCCTCCTTCCTCGTTGGGCTAGAAATGTACTGGTCAAGAGAGCTGTCCTGAAAACACTTCAAAAATTCTTACCCCTCTTTGCCCCTTATACTATTACTATCTCAGTCTATATTAGGATAGTTGACATCCCCCGTTATTACTACCCTATAGCTTTTGCACTTCTCTGTAATTTCCCAGCAAATTTGCTCCTCTGTATCCTTCCCACTAGTTGGTGGCCTATAGAATACACCCAGTAGTGTAATGGCACCTCTTTTGTTTCTTAACTCTAAGCAAATGGATACTGTCCTTGACTCCTCAAGGTCATCCTTTCTCTCCACCACTGCAATATTCTCCTTAATTAATACTGCTGCCCGCCCCCCCCCTCCTTTCTTTCCTTCCCAATCTTTCCTGAACACCATGTACCCAGGGATATTTAGTACCCAATCGTGCCCTTTTATGAGCCAGGTCTCCGTTATCACCACAACATCATATTCCCATGTGGCTATTTGCGCCTGCAGTTCACCAACCTTGTTTACCACGCTTTGTGCGTTTACACACATGCACTGTAAACCAATCTTAGACTTTCTTATACTCTCTCAGTCTGATCCCACTTAATACCGTGCCATTTCTTATTCTAGCGCTATCTTTCTCTCCCAATCCTTGTTTCTCCTTTCCAATGTTACATCCTGGTACCCATCCCCCTGCCAAATTAGTTTAACCCCCCCCCCCACCACCCACCATAGCACAAGCGAACCTCCCGCAAGGATACTGGTTCCAGCGTCTGGCCTGCATAGGTTGCACCTCCCTCAGAACTGGTCCCAATGCTCCATGAATCTAAAGCCCTCCCTCCTGCACCATCTCTCCAACCACGCATTCATCTGCTCTATTCTCCTATTTCTAACTTGCTAGCATGTGGCACTGGGAGTAATCCGGAGATTACTACCTTTGAGGTCCTGCTTCCTAACTCCTTAAAATCTGCCTGCATGACCTCATCCCTCTTTCTGCCTATGTCGTTGATATCGATATGGACCACGACCACTGGCTGTTCACCCTCCCCCTTCAGAATGTTCTGCAGCTGCTCAGTGACATCCTTGACCCTGGCACCAGGGAGGCAACCCAGAACATGACCTGCTGGATGCAAATGTAGACCTTGTATCAAGAATGTAAACTTGCCTTACAGATTGCAGAAAGCCGTCTGTTCCAAACTGAGCTTTAGTACTTGTGCCTTTGCAAATTAAAGTTTAAAGCTTAAGTGTTAATTTAGCTTGAGCTAATGAGCATCTGCTTCCTCTCTGTGACATCTTCTTCTCTTCTATGGCTAATGAGGCAACCCATTTCTTTCACTGCATTTACATCCAGCAGATCATGCTCTAGGTTGTTTCTGTAATAAAGTCCCCTATTTATGTGGATAAATCATTAGCCTGTCGAGGGGGATAGGCTAGATACAATGGGGGGGCTGTCGCTACTCCATTCATATCGGACACGAGTACCCAGTTGGATGTCAGCCCAGTATTCAGAGGTCAGAACTCTAGTTTGCTTCTCACCGGGACTACGATGGGATAACCTCACTCCCATAGAACATGAGTAACCTGCTGGATATCAACCCAGTATTCAGAAGCCAGAGCTGTCATGAGTGGGGCTCAAACCCACAACCTTCTGACTCAGCAGTTGGAATGCTACCACTGAGCAAGGCTCACTTCTCTCTGTGACATGAGGCACATAGAATGAAAAACAAACCATCTAAACTCTTGCTATGCGTCTCGCACAAGAAGTGGGGAAATGAATAACACAATTTAGTGTAGACCTGAATTTGAGCCCTTATATAATGCTTGGGGGTGGTGTGGAAAGGGGAAAAGGTGAGGAGAGGCAGAAAGGAAAATCACAGCTTTTCAAGAAAGCTGAATCTCACACTGAAGATTTTGAACATTGAACAACAGGTAGTGAGGAAAGCCATAATACCATTGAGAGGTTCTGCTGATGCCATAAACTGCAAAAGAACGGCTAATTCACTTTATAAGGTCAGAAGAACATAGAGATCACATTATCATCAGAAGTCATTCCCACGTGTATTTTGTTCTGTATATTATATATCTGTGCAGCAGTTTTGATGTTAAAGGTGGGAATATATTATTGTGCAGTGACTTGAATGAATAAGAAAATCGGGCGGAGTGTGAAACAGGCTGCCGATTCGCTATTGCCCATTTTGTGATACTGCCAAAGAACAATTTCTTCCCTCCCCCACCCAGCACCCATAGGTTCCCAAGGTAGATCCACAAGCCAGATGCTTTTAACTCTTCCATGTTTGTGATAGGATATGCAGCTCAGCAGCAGAAAGGAGCCAGCTCCCGCCTCACAAAGCTGAGTCTTACCAGCCTCAGAGACTGCAGCTTTACCAGTCCTTCATTTCAATGGTGATACCTTCATTTCACATCTAGCCAGCTGCTACCAGATGAGTCCGTCCATCGAAGCTGAAGAGGCCTGAAGAAGCGCGATGCCTTGGGAGGTGGAAGAGATTTGAAAGTCCATTGAAACAATTGTGCACCATTTTTTTGTTTCCGCATCATATACTGCTAGAGGTACATTCATATCAACATAATTATTCCTGGAATGGTGTCATATACAGAATAATAAATGATTGCAGTACAGTAACTACATATAAATAGCCCTATGAGAAGAAATCATAGGCCATGAATTAATACTTGAGCAGGTATTCCCTTTAAACAAACATTTTAATTAACTCATATAACCTGTATTATAGCAACTAGCAATCTCAATTACCTGCATGTTCATGCACGAATGTACAGATGCTTGTACGTAGATGTCAGCCTTGGCTCAGTGGTAATATTCTCACCTCTAAGTCAGAAGGTTGTAGATTCAAGTCCCACTCCAGAGACTTAATCCAGGCTGATACTTCAGTATAGTTCTGAGAGAGTGCTGCACAGTTGGAGATGCTGTCTTTCAGATGAAATGTTAAACTGAGGCCTCTTCTGTCCTCTCAGGTAGGTGTAAAAGATCCAATAGCATTATTTGAAGATGAGCAGATGAGTTCTCCCAGTGTCCTAGCCAACATTTATCCCTCAACCAACATCTTAAAAAAAACCAGATGATCTGGTCATTTGTTTAATTGCTGTTTCTGGGAGCTTGCTGTGCGTAAATTGGCTGCCATATTTCTCACATCTTCAAAAGTATTACATTGGCTATAAAGTCCTTTGGGATGTACTGAGGTTGTGAAAAGTACTATATAAATGCAAATTCTTTCTTTCTTCACATTTGTACGTATACACACTCACATACATATTATTATACATACACACGTGGACAGGCATAAGGACCTGTATGCATGTGTCTGTGCACAATATGCGTGCATGTACACAAATACAGACAGGGTCAATGTCGTAGCAATTCCATTCAGGCCTGAATGCAAACCAGCCACATAACAAACAAAAGTGAACTTTAATGGCAATTGCACACTAACTATGCTTAATGTACTGTAAGAGCTTTTCTGTAAATACAATGAGTCAGTGAAGGGGATGAGGAGTTCAGTTTAAAGTGAGATTAGTTAAAAAGAAATTCTGTGTATTACATTGTGCCAGGAAACTGTCAGGTTAGGAATATCCATTTAAACTTTTGTCCTTGAGTGATTCTGATAGTACTCCACTACAATTTAATGCAGAGATTCTTCTTTGCGGGTTGGCTACTTGAAAAAGTGAAAACACTTTACAAAGATTGACTTATGACAGTTATTTTGAGAGATGTGTCCTTTGCATGAAATGTTATTGGTTAAATCTCCATTTGCTGAAATTGCCCGTTGCCATACAAACTAAAATGGACATTTTGTAAAGATAAAACAAACAATACAACTCCACACACCATTTATGTTTAATTATAATTACCAAAAGAATTGAGCAAAATCCTCCCAGCATTCTTCCCTTATGCTGGCTCTTGCTGGGGACAGCTGCACAAGTGGCAACAACTCTGCAGTGTTTTAACCAAGAGGCCATTCTTCACATGTGATCTCAAGCAGCGAGCATTGGTTGGCTATTTTTATCCATTAGTGGCAACACAACTGAATTGCATCCTCTGCTCACCCAATGTCCGCACAAATGCACCTACCAGGAGGGGCCAATGGGAGACAATCAGCAGAAGGAATCCTGGCTGATTTCCTTGCATCCTTCCAGGTCAGGCAAGCCGATGCCAATTGGACATCTCTACTGCTGTCTGGCTGAGATCAGCCAGCTCAGCATGGACCAAGGTCCCAAATGGAGACCTTACCAGTCTGTATGGCTCAATGTGGTGGTTATGGTACTGGACTAGTAATCCAAAGATCATTAGTTTAAATCCCACCATGGTACTTTGAAAATTAAATTAAATAAATCTGGTGATCTGTGGGCGGGCACCAGTAAAAATGACCATGAAAACTGCAGGATTGTTGTAAAAACCTAACTGGTTCACAAATGTCCTTCAGGGAAGGAAACCTGCTACCTCTACTGGTCTGGTCTACAGTTGACTCCCGTCCCACACTATGGGCAGGATTTTATTATGTCGGTGGGAAGAGTCCAAGGGGGATGATTTGCGGGGGGGATAACCCGGAAGGGAAGTAGGCGCGCAACCCTAATGAGGCCAATCAAAGCCTCTTCTGGGTTTCGCGCCCGGAACCAGCTGATTGACAGGCTGGCTGCCGACAGTAGCTGCAACGTCTGTGAAGTAGGGGGGGTGGTGGTGGTGGTGGAGAAAGAGAGAATGAGAGATCTCATCGGCAGTTAGGATAGACATGTGGGGATGGGGGGATGAGGAACAAAGATTAGATCGTCTATCCGGGATCAGAGTGGAGATATCGGACATCGGAGATCGGGGTGGGTCCAGGCAATATCCTTTTTAAGGTATGTTTATTTACTTTTTTTTACAATGGGAAATGTAATTTTATTTAATTTATTTAGTCTATTTTTAATTGATCCCGCCCTTCTCACCTGGTTTTACCAGGCGTGAATCGGAAGCCACGGGAAAGCTGCCCAGGTAACGTTAAAATCTTTTTAAGTATCCAATACACAAAAAATAATCTACCTTAAGTACTTCAATGAGGTACATTTATCCCTTTAATTATCGGCCCGTCGGATTTAAGTGGGGGTGGGACTTCCTGGTGACAGATGTGTGAGCACACACATACAGATTTGCCTGAGTCTCATTTTAAAATGTACGGGTTCCAGCTGGGATGTCTGCCCACTCCCAAAAACAGAGATTTTGATTGCCCTCAACTCACCCGTTTTTCCCTTTTAAAATTTTGCCCTATAAGATTGATTCCCAATGTCTCATGAAGTAGCCTAACAGAGCTGGGACCAATGTCGTCGCGGGGAGGTTCGCTAGTGCTGTGGCCGGGGGGGGGGGGTTAAAACTAATTTGGCAGGGGGATGGGCACCAGGACGTAGCACTGAAAAGGAGAAACAAGGGGCACAAAGGATCAGGAGAGAAAGATAGCACTAGAGCAAGAAATAGTGCGGTATTAGGTGGGATCAGACTAAGAGGGAATACAAGAAAGTCTAAGACTGGTTTGCAGTGCATGTGTGTAAACACACGAAGCGTGGTAAACAAGGTTGGTGAGCTGCAGACTCAAATAGCCACATGGGAATACAATGTCATGGCAATAACGGAGACCTGGCTCAAAAAAGGGCAGGATTGGGTACTAAATATTCCTGGATATAAGGTGTTCAGGAAAGATAGGGAAGGGAAGAAAGGAGGAGGGGGGGTGGTGGCAGTACTGATTAAGGAGAATATTACAGTGCTGGAGAGAGAGGATGTCCTGGAGGGGACAAAGACAGAATCTATTTGGTTAGAGTTAAGGAACAATACAGGTGCCATTACACTACTGGGTGTATTCTATAGGCCATCAACTAGTGGGAAGGATATAGAGGAACATATTTGCAGGCAAATTACAGAGAGGTGCAAAAGCCATAGAGTAGTGATAACTGGGGACTTCAACAATCCTAAAATAGACTGGGATAATAATAATATAAGGGGCAAAGAAGGGGAGGAATTTTTGAAATGTGTTCAGAACTTTCTTGACCGGTACGTTTCCTGCCCAATGAGGAAGGAGGCATTGCTGGACTTGGTTTTAGGGAATGAAGTGGGTCAAGTGGAACAAGTGTCAGTGGGGGAGCATTTAGGGAACAGCGATCATAGTATCATAAGGTTTAGAATAGCTATGGAAAAAGGACATGGACCACTCTAAAGTAAAAATACTCAAATGGAGGAGGGTCAATTTCAGTGGGATGAGAACAAGTCTGGCCCGGGTAAATTGGAATCAAAGATTGGCAGGCAAAACTGTAATTGAACAGTGGGCGGCCTTTAAAGAGGAGATGGTTCGGGTACAGTCTAGGTACATTCCCGCGAGGGAGAAAGGTGGGGCAACTAAAGCCAGAGCTCCCTGAATGACAAAAGAGATAGAGAGTAAGATGAAGCAGAAAAAAAGGGCGTATGACAGATGTCAGGTTGATAATACAAGTGAGAACCAGGCAGAGTATAGAAAGTTCCGGGGGGGAAGTGAAAAAGAAAATAATAGGGGCAAAGAGAGAATATGAGAATAGACTGGCGGCCAACATAAAAGGGAATCCAAAAGTCTTCTATAGGTATGTCAACATTAAACGGGTAGTAAGAGGAGGGGTGGAACTGATTAGGGACCATAAAGAAGATCTACTCATGGAGGCAGAAGGCATGGCAGTGGTACTAAATGAGTGCTTTTTATCTGTCTTTACCAAGGAAGAAGATGCTGCCAGATTCTCAGTAAAGGAAGATATAGTTGAGATATTGGATGGGCTAAAAATTGATAAAGAAGACGTAGTAGAATGGCTAGCTGTATTTAAGTAGATAAGTCACCCAGTCCGGATGGGAAGCATCCAAGGTTGCTGCGGGACGTAAGGGTGGAAAACGCGGAGGTACTGGCCATAATCTTCCAAACATCCTTAGATACGGGGATGATGCCAGAGGACTGGAGAATTGAAAATGTTATACCCTTGTTCAAAAAAGGGTGTGAGGATAAACCCAGCAACTACAGGCCAGTCAATTTAACCTCAGTGGTGGGGAAACTTTTAGAAACGATAATCCAGGACAGAATTAACAGTCGCTTGGACGAGTGTGGATTGATTAGGGAAAGCCAGCACAGATTTGTTAAAGGCAAATCGTGTTTAACTAACCTGATTGAGTTTTTTGATGAGGTAACAGAGAGGACTGATGAGGGCAATGCAGTTGATGTGGTGTATATGGACTTTCAAAAGGCGTTTGATAAAGTACCGCATGGTAGGCTTGTCATCAAGGTTGAAGCCCATGGAATAAAGGGGGCAGTAGCAACATGGATACAGAATTGGCTAAGTAACAGGCAACAGAGAGTAGTGGTGAATGGTTGTTTTTCGGACTACAGGGAGGAGTACAGTGGTGTTCCCAGGGGTCAGTGCTGGGACCATTGCTTTTCTTGATAGATACTGACTTGGACTTGGGTGTACAGGGCACAATTTCAAAATTTGCAGATGACACGAAACTTGGAAGTTTAGTGAACAGTGAGGAGGATAGTGATAGACTTCAAGAGGATATAGACAGGCTGGTGGCATGGACGGACACGTGGCAAATGAAATCTAACGCTGAAAAATGTGAAGTGATACATTTAGGTAGAACGAGGAGAGGAAATATAAACTAGAGGACACAATTCTAAACAGGGTACAGGAACAGAGAGATCTGGGGGTATATGTGCACAAATTGTTGAAGGCGGCAGGGCAAGTTGAGAAAGTGGTTAAAAAAGCTTATGGGATCCTGGGCTTTATAAATAGAGGCATAGAGTACAAAAATAAGGAAGTCATGATGAATCTTTATAAAACACTGGTTCGACCACAACTGGAGTATTGTGTCCAGTTCTGGGCACCGCACTTTAGGAAAGATGTGAAGGCCTTTGAGAGGGTGCAGAAGAGATTTACTCGAATGATTCCAGGGATGAGGGACTTTAGTCACATTAATAAACTGGAGAAGCTGGGGTTGTTCTCCTTGGAACAGACGGTTGCGAGGAGATTTGATAGAGGTATTAAAAATCATGAAGGGTCTAGATAGAGAGAAACTGTTCCCATTGGCGGAAGTGTCAAGAACCAGAGGGCATAGGTTTAAGGTGATTGGCAAAAGAACCAAAGGTGACATGAGGAATAATTTTTTTACACAGCAAGTGGTTAGGATCTGGAATTCACTGCCTGAGGGGGTGGTGGAGGCCGATTCAATCATGGCCTTCAAAAGGGAACTGGATAAGTATTTGAAAGTAAAAAAATTTGCAGGAGTACCGGGATATGGTGTGGAAGTGGGACTAGCTGGATTGCTCTTGCATGGAGCCGGCACGGACTCGATGGGCCGAATGATCTCCTTCCATGCTGTAATCTTTCTATGATTCTATGATTAACAAGCCATTCAATTATAAAAAACAACCACTACAAAGGAGGCCCAGAGTCACCTTCTCAGAGCAACCAGGGATGGGCACTAAATGTGGCCTTGCCTGCATCAAATATACAAAAAATGCATCTAATAACACATCAATGGAGCTCCAAAAATAATTTCAACAAAATAAGGTTAACTGTTTTAAAGAGAGAAGAGAAACAAGAACTTGCATTTATATAGCTCCTTTCACGACCTCGCTGTTGTGATATAGGAAACGTGGCAACCAATTTGCACACAGTATTAATGACCTGATAATCTGTTTTAGTGATGTTGGTTGAGGAATAAATATTGGCCAGGACAATTTTAGAATTCATTGCATATAGTTTATTCCACTAGTTCAAATTTTAATAAAATGCTTGGCCCAGCTCTTCTTGTGACATTGTTATCAGACTATATTGAGCACATTAGTCGTGCCTGACACTTTCTTTCTGAAATAGACTGTGTGTTTCTGATATTTCACTAACATAATTAGGTCAGATTACATGACTATCCCGTCCATGTAAGTTTAAATAATGCAGTGTGAGTGGAAAATCAATGTCGCAAATTGCCCACTGAAGCAAAACCTTTAAAACGATTACATGTTGAAACAAATTTTCAATATCGTTATGTTGCTGAAGGGAGTAAAGAGATATCAGAAACACACACATTATGCTGTATCTTTGTGTCAGTACACAGTGTCTCATATACAAGATAATAAAATTGCTGGTAGCACATCACATGGTGCAGGATTTTCCTCAGTGTTGACTGTAACAGATTGACAGGAGGAAAAAACTCCATCAATGCCCTAAACTGGAACCCCCTAGCTCAGTAATCATTTCAATATATTAATAATGCATTATTAATATATTGAAATGATTACTGAGCTGACTCCAAGTTGTAATGAATTATCATGGAATCAAGGGAGCTGATATGATCTAGTGTGAGCCAGATCGGGACCATCCTTCACTGAGCCACCAAAATAGGGTAATCAGCAACATTATCAACAGACCTCCTTGTAATTTTATGGCAGGAGGGTCAGTAACCAGAGGACACGGATTTAAGATAATTGGCAAAAGAACCAGAGCGGAGATGAGAAGAAATTTTTTTACGCAGCAAGTTGTTATGATCTGGAATGCACTGCCTGAAAGGGTGGTGGAAGCAGATTCAATAGTAACTTTCAAAAGTGAATTGGATATATACTTGAAAAGGAAAAATTTGCAGGGCTATGGGGAAAGAGCAGGGGAGTGGGATTAATTGGATAATTCTTTCAAAGAGTTACAATGTGCCGAATAGCCTCCTTCTGCGCGGTATGATTCTATGTCGGGGGAAAAAGATCAGCAGCTGAAACATAAGAGAATCCCTTGGATTAAGTCCTGCCATTGACATTAGCAAAAAATAGGGATCTGCATAGCCAGACTCAAGAATGATAGAAGAATATACACCCAAGAACAACTTAGTTTGAAGGAGAACGCTAATGATGGGGGTGGGGGGGGGTTGGGAGTGGAAGAATTTACATGCATTCGATTCCAGTTTGAGCTGTTATCCACAAAATTGTCTTCGCTCATCAGAAATTTGCTATGAAATAGTAAGAACAATTTATGGTAAAGGGAAAGGAAAGGGCTTGCCTTTATATAGCGCCTCTCACGCCCTTAACAGCCAATGAAGCAGTTTTTTCATGTCGGTCGTAATGGAGTGAATCGTGGCAGCCAATTTGTGCATAGCAAAATCCCATGAACAGCAATGAGATTGAATAGTCTTTATTTAGTGATATTGGTTGAGGGATAAATATTGGCCATGACTCAGGGAGAACTCCTTCAAATAGTGCCAAGGGATGTTTTACATCTACCTGAGAAGGCAGAAGGGGCTTCCATTTAACGTCTCATATGAAAGACAGCACTTCTGACAGTGCAGAACTCCCTCAGTACTGTACCGGAGTGTCAGCCTGAATTATGTGCTCAAGCCTTTAGAGTGGGGCTTGAACTCATAACTTTTTAACTAAGAGGCAAGATTGCTACCACTGAGCCAAATTAGTAGCAGAATTCATCCCCACCCTCATTCCAGTGTGTAAACTAGTTCATAGTGTTCATAGCACAGCTGAGGGAAGTCATTGTGCCCATCTGCTATCTGCTATAGCACCACTACCGACCGAGCTAGCCGAGTCCTGAAGGACATAGCTGCCAGACTGGGTCTGCGGCAGGTGGTGAACGAACCAACATGAGGGGAAAACCTACTTGACCTTGTCCTCACCAATCTACCTGTCACAGATGCATCTGTCCATGACAGTATTGGTCGGAGTGACCACCGCACAGTCCTTGTGGAGACAAAGTCCCGTCTTCACACTGAGGACGCCATCCAATGTGTTGCGTGGTACTATCACCGGGCTAAATGGGATAGATTCAGAACAGATCTAGCAGCTCAAAACTGGCATCGATAAGGTGCTGTGGGCCATCAGCAGCAGCAGAATTGTATTCCAGCACAATCTGTAACCTCATGGCCCGGCATATTCCTCACTCCATCATTACCAACAAGCCAGGGGATCAATCCTGGTTCAACAAGGAGTGTAGAAGAGCATGCCAGGAGCAGCACCAGGCGTAACTAAAAATGAGGTGCTAACCTGGTAAAGCTACAACACAGGACTACATGAATGCTAAATAGTGCAAGCAACATGCTATAGACAGAGCTAAACGATTCCACGACCAACGGATCAGTTCAAAGCTCTGCATTCCTGCCACATCCATTCATGAATGGTGGTGGACAATTAAACAACTAACAGGAGGAGGAGGCTCTGTAAACATCCCCATCCTCAGTGATGGAGGAGTCTAGCACGTGAGTGCAAAAGACAAGGCTGAAGCTTTTGCAACCATCTTCGGCCAGAAGTGCCAAGTGGATGATCCATCTCGGCCTCCTCCCGATATCCCCACCATCACAGAAGCTGGTCATCAGCCAATTCGATTCACTCCACATGATATCTAGAAATGGCTGAGTGCACTGGATACAGCAAAGACTATGGGCCCCGACAACATCCCGGCTGTAGTGCTGAAGACTTGTTCTCCAGAACTAGCTGCGCCTCTAGCGAAACTGTCCCAGTACAGCTACAACACTGGCCTCTACTCGACAATGCAGAAAATTGCCTAGGTATGTCCTGTCCACAAAAAGCAGGACAAATCCAATCCAGCCAATTACTGCCCCATCAGTCTACTCTCAATCATCAGCAAAGTGATGGAAGGTGTCATCGACAGTGCTGTCAAGCGGCACTTAGTCACCAATAACCTGCTCACCGATGCTCAGTTTGGGTTCCACCAGGACCTCTCAGCTCCAGACCTCATTACAGTTTTGGTCCAAACATGAATTCCAGAGTTGGGGTGAGAGTGACTGACCTTGACATCAAGGCAGCATTTGACCGAGTGTGGCACCAAGGAGCCCTGTTTAAAATGAAGTCAATGGGAATCAGGGGGAAAAGTCTCCAGTGGCTGGAGTCATACCGAGCACAAAGGAAATTGGTAGCGGTTGTTGGAGGCCAATCATCTCAGCCCCAGGACATTGCTGCAGGAGTTCCTCAGGGCAGTGTCCTTGGCCCAACCATCTTCAGCTGCTTCATCAATGACCTTCCCTCCATCATAAGGTTAGAAATGGGGATGTTCGCTGATGATTGCACAGTGTTCAGTTCCATTCGCAACCCCTCAGATAATGAAGTAGCCCGTGCCCGCATGCAGCAAGACCTGGACAACATCCAGGCTTGGGTTGACAAGTGGCAAGTAACATTCACACCAGACAAGTGCCAGATAATAACCATCTCCAACAAGAGAGAATCTAACCACCTCTCCTTGATATTCAATGGCATTACCATCGGCGCATTCCCCACCAGCAACATCCTGGGGGACACCATTGACCAGAAACTTAACTGGACCAGCCACATAAATACTGTGGCTACAAGAGCAGGTCAGAGGCTGGGTATTCTGCAGTGAGTGACTCACCTCCTGACTCCCCAAAGCCTTTCCACCATCTACAAGGCACAAGTCAGGAGTGTGATGGAATACTCTCCACTTGCCTGGATGAGTGCAGCTCCAACAACTCTCAAGAAGCTCGACACCATCCAGGACAAAGCAGCCTGCTTGATTGGCACCCCATCCACCACCCTAAACATTCACTCCCTTCACCATCGGCACATCGTGGCTGCAGTGTGTACCATCCACAGGATGCACTGCAGCAACTTGTCAAGGCTTCTTCGACAGCACCTCCCAAACCCGCGTCCTCTACAACCTAGAAGGACAAGGGCAGCAGCCATTTGGGAGCAACAACACCTGCACGTTCCCCTCCAAGTCACACACCATCCCGACTTGGAAATATATCGCCGTTCCTTCGTCATCGCTGGGTTAAAATCCTGTAACTCCCTACCTAACAGCACTGTGGGAGAACCTTCACCACATGGACTGCAGCAGTTCAAGAAGGCGGCTCACCACCACCTTCTCAAGGGCAATTAGGGATGGGCAATAAATGCTGGCCTTGCCAGCGATGCCCTCATCCCATGAACGAATAAAAAAAAATTCCTACCACCACAACATCTAAATGCCTCTTGAATAATTCCAGAGTTTTTGCCTTCACTACCCTACCCATTCCAAGTTTTAGTCACTGTTAGTATCAAGAAATGCCTCCTCACATCAGAAGGAAAGAATGAATTTGCATTTGTATAGCACCTTTCACATCCCAAAGCAATTCACAGCAAATGAATTACTTTTGACGTTTTGTCACTGTTGTTTTGTGGACAAACACTGCAGTCAATTTGCACAATGCAAGATCCCACGAATAGAAGGCTATTGAGGTTTTCGAGAGGGTACAACACAGACTCAACAAAGATACTGCCTGGTATGAGGAAGTACAAATACAAAGAAAGAGTTGCAAAATTTGGCCTTTTTTTGTTAGAATAATGCAGATATATAATGGAAGTGTTTGAAATTATGAAAGGATGGCACAGGGTTGATAGAAACTGACCGTTTCCAGTAGTTGAGAGGTTTAGGTTGAGGGGCCATAGATAAAAATCAAAGGTAAGAAATTTAGAACTGAGGGCAGGAAAAACTTCTTCACACAGAGAGTTGTGAGGCTTTGGAATTCACCTGCAGTGTTAGTGATTGAGGCAGGAACTATGTCAACGTTCACGGTTAGATTGGATAGGTGCTTGCAGGAAACGGTGTTGAAGGGATATGGGAACAGGATGGGTAAATATAATTCGATCTATTTGCTTGTGTGGAATGTAAGCACCAACATGGACTGTTTAGGCTGGATGGGCTGTTACCGTGCTGTAACTTCTACGTATTTCAATGTAGCAATGATAAATGACCAATTAATCTGCTGTGTGGTGTTGGTTGAGAGTTAAATGTTGACCAGAACACTGGGAGTAATCCTCCTCAAATAATGCCATGTGATTTTTTTTTATTCGTTCATGGGATGTGGGCGTCGCTGGCGAGGCCGGCATTTATTGCCCATCCCTAATTGCCCTTGAGAAGGTGTTGGTGAGCCGCCTTCTTGAACCGCTGCAGTCCATGTGGCGAAGGCTCTCCCACAGTGCTGTTAGGAAGGGAGTTTCAGGATTTTGACCCAGCAACGATGAAGGAACGGCGATATATTTCCAAGTCGGAATGGTGTGTGACTTGGAGGGGAACGTGTAGGTGGTGCTGTTCCCATGTGCCTGCTGCTCTTCTCCTTCTAGGTGGTAGAGGTCGTGGGTTTGGGAGGTGCTGTCGAAGAAGCCTTGGCGAGTTTCTGCAATGCATCCTGTGGATGGTACATACTGCAGCCACAGTGCGCCGGTGGTGAAGGGAGTGAATGTTTAGGGTGGTGGATGGGGTGCCAATCAAGCAGGCTGCTTTGTCCTGGATGGTGTCGAACTTCTTGAGTGTTGATGGAGCTGCACTTATCCAGGCAAGTAGAGAGTATTCCATCACACTCCCGACTTGTGCCTTGTAGATGGTGGAAAGGCTTTGGGGAGTCAGGAGGTGAGTCACTCGCCGCAGAATACCCAGCCTCTGACCTGCTCTTGTAGCCACAGTATTTATATGGCTGGTCCAGTTAAGTTTCTGATCAATGGTGACACCCAGGATGTTGATGGTGGGGGATTTGGCGATGGTAATGCCATTGAATGTCAAGGGGAGGTGGTTAGACTCTCTCTTGTTGGAGATGGTCATTGCCTGCCTGAATGTTACTTGCCACTTATCAGCCCAAGCTTGGATGTTGTCCAGGTCTTGCTGCATGCAGGCTCAGGCTGCTTCATTATCTGAGGGGTTGCGAATGGAACTGAACACTGTGCAATCATCAGCGAACATCCCCATTTCTGACCTTATGATGGAGGGAAGGTCATTGATGAAGCAGCTGAAGATGGTTGGGCCTAGGACACTGCCCTGAGGAACTCCTGCAGCAATGTCCTGGGGCTGAGATGATTGGCCTCCAACAACCACTACCATCTTCTTTTGTGCTAGGTATGACTCCAGCCACTGGAGAGTTTTCCCCCTGATTCCCATTGATTTCAATTTTACTGGGGCTCCTTGGTGCCACACTCGGTCAAATGCTGCCTTGATGTCAAGGGCAGTCACTCTCACCTCACCTCTGGAATTCAGCTCTTTTGTCCATGTTTGGACCAAGGCTGTAATGAGGTCTGGAGCCGAGTAGTCCTGGCGGAACCCAAACTGAGCATCGGTGAGCAGGTTATTGGTGAGTAAGTGCCGCTTGATAGCACCGTCGACGATGCCTTCCATTACTTTGCTGATGATTGAGAGTAGACTGATGGGGCGGTAATTGGCCGGATTGGATTTGTCCTGATTTTTGTGGACAGGACATACCTGGGCAATTTTGCACATTGTCGGGTCGATGCCAGTGTTGTAGCTGTACTGGAACAGCTTTGCTAGAGGCGCAGCTAGTTGTGGAGCACAAGTCTTCAGCACTACAGCCGGGATGTTGTCGAGGCCCATAGCCTTTGCTGTATCCAGTGCACTCAGCCATTTCTTGATATCATGTGAAGTGAATCGAATTGGCTGAAGACTGGCTTCTGTGATGGTGGGGATATCGGGAAGAGGCCGAGATGGATCATCCACTCGGCACTTCTGGCTGAAGATGGTTGCAAACGCTTCAGCCTTGTCTTTTGCACTCATGTGCTGGACTCCGCCATCATTGAGGATGGGGATGTTTGCAGAGCCTCCTCCTCCCATTAGTTGTTTAATTGTCCACCACCATTCACGACTGGATGTGGCAGGACTGCAGAGCTTTGTTCTGATCCATTGGTTGTGGAATCGCTTAGCTCTGTCTATAGCATGTTGCTTCTGCTGTTCAGCATGCATGTAGTCCTGAGTTGTCGCTTCACCAGGTTGGCACCTAATTTTTTAGGTGCGCCTGGTGCTGCTCTTGGCATGCTCTCCTACACTCTTCATTGAACCAGGGTTGTTCCCCTGGCTTGTTGGTAATGGTAGGGTGAGGAATATGGCAGGCCATGAGGTTACAGTTTGTGCTGGAATACAATTCCGCTACTGCTGATGGCCCACAGTGCCACATGGATGCCCAGTTTTGAGCTGCCAGATCTGTTCTGAATCTATCCCATTTAGCACAGTGGTCGTGCCACACAACACGTTGGATGGCGTCCTCAGTGCAAGGACGGGACTTCATCTCCACTAGGACTGTGCAGTGGTCACTCCTACCAATACTGTCATGGACAGATGCATTTGCGACAGGTAGATTGGTGAGGACAAGGTCAAGTAAGTTTTTCCCTCGTGTTGGTTCGCTCACCACCTGCTGCAGGCCCAGTCTGGCAGCTGTGTCCTTCAGGACTCGGCCAGCTCGGTCAGTAGTGGTGCTCTTGGTGATGGACGTTGAGGTCCCCCACCCAGAGTACATTCTGTGCCCTTGCTACCACTGAGTGCTTCCTCCAAGTGGTCGTCAACATGGAGTAGGACTGATTCAACAGCAGGAGATTTCCTTGCCTATGTTTGACCTGATGCCATGAGATTCAGAGTCAATGTTGAGGACTCCCAGGGCCACTCCCTACTGACCGTATATCACTGTACCGCCATCTCTGGTGGGTCTGTCCTGCCAGTGGGACAGGACATAACCAGGGATGGTGATGGAAGAGTCTGGGACATTGGCTGAAAGGTATGATTCTCTGAGTATGGCTATGTCAGGCTGTTGCTTGACTGGTCTGTGGGACAGCTCTCACCAATTTTGGCACAAGTCCCCAGATGTATGTGAGGAGGGCTTTGCACAGTCGACTGGGCTTGGTTTGCCTTTGTTGTGTCCGGTGCCTAGTGGTCTGTCCGGTTTTATTCTTATTGCGACTTTTTACAACTGAGGGCAGTTTACAACCATTTCAGAGGACAATTAAGAATCAACCACATTACTGTGGGTCTGGAGTCACATATTGGCCAGAACGGGTAAGGACGGCAGGTTTCCTCCCCTAAAGGGCATTTGTGAACCAGATGGGTTTTTACAACAATCTGGTAATTTCATGGCTACTATTACTGATACTAGTACTTTAATTCCCGATTTTATTTAATTAATTGAATTTAAATTCGCCAGCTGTTGTGGCAGGATTGGAACTCATGACCCCGGATTATTAGTCCAGTCCTCTGGATTACTAGTCCAGTAACATAACCACTATGCGACCGTACCCCTACTTATGGCCACCTAAACAGGTAGACAGGGCCTTGATTTAATGTCTTATCTGAAACTAGAAGTTCCTCAGTATTGCACTGAAGTGTCAGCCTGGACTATGTCCTGAACTTATCTTTTACCAATTTGTGCATAGGTCCTCATGTCCAGCAGATATGGCTCAGGATTAACTTTTTCTATTCCACTTCGCATTTTAAGAATGTCCACAAGGTCCTCACACATTTACCTTCTTGCAAGGTTGAAGGGCTCACATTTTTCCAATCTTTCACCATAATTCAGTCCTCAAACATTAGGGATCGTCCTTGTGACATTTCAACATTGAAATGATAGATACCATGCGTCAGAATGAAAGGAAGATGATTCCAAAGATAATTAAATACATTTTCTGATATAAAAAAGAAATTCTCTCAGTAAGAGTAAGCAGTTATTTTTCTTCAACAATTAGAAAGGAGAAGAGAAACTGGAATGATTAAGGAATTTAGCGCTCCACACGGGAAGTGATGAGAGGAGGGACACCATCCTCAGAAATCGCTGGCGAATGCCCATAATTTCCTGAGACGCACTCCCTCCAAGCACCAGTGGCCACTGGGATTGTCAGTTGGTGGAATCACATCTTATATCCGCTCCTCTTGCACATTCACACCACCAGGGTATTTAGCCCCAATTTTAACCGAACTCGCCCGGCAGGAACAGGGCGGGTACGGGTTGGATGCCCATTTTACACCCCATGAAGTCAATGGAGAGTAAAATTGGCCGGGGTGTATAACAGGCATCCAACCCAAACCTGCATTGATCCCGCCTGGCGGATAAGATTAAAATCGGGGCTAGAGTAGGGTTTTTTTAGTTTTTTTCACAGGTAAGAATAAAATTAGGCTTTTTCTTAGCTACAGGTCATTTTTAGCTACACTGCTGGTCCAAAGCAAAATGTCACAAGACCACCTCATGGACTGACGTTGGCCAGCAACAATAGCTTGATACTACTGTCATCCATCAATGTGGGGTTGAGGTTAATGGTGCAATATAAAGGCAGCATCAGTTTCTCTTCACAGCCTAAGAAATGGAAGTATCCTTGTCATCACTTTTCTGAATCCTTTCCGTTGCATGAATGTCTTTCTGGAAGTACAATAGATAAAAACCGAAACAACTGTATGAAGTGTGGCCTCAGTGTGACCTTACAGAAGGTTGGGCTCCTTTATCTAGGCCTATAACTCAAACATGTTCTATTTCCTTTAGCAATTATTGATATGCAATAGAACAAGATCTGGTAAACTGCCAAGCCTAAAGCTTTTTCCCGAGCTACGTTATTTAATGGCATAACCTCTATTTTGTAATCATACTTTCAAATATGTATTACTCTTTACTTCTCAGTGTGAAATGGTACCTGTCATTCAGCCATTAGTTTGTATGACTCCATTTACCTGACGAACTAAAACCGGCATGCACCAAGTTTCCTCTCATATTATATATATTATATATTACTGGGGTGACCAATGTTAATCTGCTGGGGATTCTACCATGTCTATCTCAGTCAGTGGCTTCATGTTCAATGCTGGAGAAACTGGCCATATTGAAAATGCAACCTGGATTCTGCAGCATGGTTTCCCAATCTATTGAGTTACTGATGTAGTGACATAATTACCCAGACACCATTCCAACGTCACTTACTCATTCATGTGGACTGTGGGTGAGTTGAGCTCCAAGTTCATGGCCACTTAAACAGCTGTAGATTTTTCAAGTTGTCTGATGGTGATCTGGGATGTAACCAAAAGGGTTTTTAGAGATCTATTTTGGAGAATTGGCACAAAATCATATAATCATAGAACCTTACAGCACAGGTGGACTGGAAACAAAGATTGGCCAGGAAAACAGTAAATAAACAATGGCAGGCCTTCAAGATGGAGGTAGTTCGGGGACAAAACAAACATATTCCCATAAGGAGGAAAGACAGGCCATCCAAAGCTAGAGCTCCCTGGATGACAAAGGAAATAGAGGTTAAAATAAAACAGAAAAAGCAGGTTTATGACAAATGTCAGGTACAGAATGCAGTAGAAAACCAGAGAGTGCAGGGAAAGATTGAAAAAGGATATAAGAAGGGCAAAGAGATAATATGAGAATAGATTAATAAGGAACATAAAAGAGAACTCAAAAATCTTTTATAAACATATAAAAAGTAAAAGGATAGATAAAGGAATGGTGGGGAAGGAAATCTTCCTGTCGAGGCAGAGGGCATGACTGAGGTACTGAATGAATACTTTGCATCTATCTTCACAAAAGAAGAGGATGAAGTTAATGTCACAGTAGAGGAGGAGGGAGCAGAGATATTGGATAGGATAAAAATAGATAGAAAGGAGGTGCTAAATAGATTGGCATCACTCAAAGTTAACAAGTCACCCAGTCCAGATAGGATGCATCCCAGGCTGCTGAGGGAAGCTCTGACCACAATCTTTCAATCCTCCTTGGATATGGGAGTGGTGCCAGAGGACTGGAGGATTGCAAATCTTACATCCCTATTCAAAAAAGGGGAGAGGAATAAAGCTGGTAACTACAGGCCAATCAGTCTAACGTCAGTGGTGGGAAAATTTCTAGAGACCATTGTCAAGGACAAAATTAATTCTCACTTGGAGAAGCATGGGTTAATAAGGGACAGCCAATATGGATCTGTTAAAGGCAAATCGTGTCCGACTAACCAGATTGAGTTCTTTGACAAAGTAACAGAGAGGGTTGATGAAGATAATGCAGTAGATGTTGTATTTATGGACTTTCAAAAGGCATTTTATAAAGTACCACATGACAGACTTATTCGGAAAATTAAAGCACATGGGATTAAAGGGACGGTGGTAACTTGGGTATGTAATTGGCTCAGGGATAGGAGGCAGGGAGTAGTGGTGAACAGATGTTTTTTGACCAGAGAGAAGTATGCAATGGGTCCCTCAGGGATCGGTATTAGGACCATTGCTTTCCTTGTTATATATAAATGACCTAGACTTGGGTATAGGGAGTACAATTTCGAAGTTTGCGGATGATACAAAACTTGGCAATGCAGTAAATAGTGAGGAGGATATTTGCAGACTTCAGGAGGACATAGACAGACTGGTGAAATGGGCAGACATGTGGTAGTTGCAATTTAATGTGGATAAGTGTAAAATAAAGCACTTTGGGTGGAACAACATGGAGAGGCAGTATAATCTAAATGGTACTATTTTGACAGGGTTGCAACAGCAGAGGGACCTGGGGGTACATATTCACAAATCTTTGAGGGTGGCAGGGCAAGTTGATTAGGGGGTTAAGAAAGCATATGGGATACGTGGCGTTGTAAAGAAGGGCATTGAATACAAAAATAAAGAAGTAATGCTAAACCTTTACAAATCACTGGTTAGGCCTCAGCTGGAGTATAGTGTACAATTCTGGGCACCACACTTTAGGAAGGATGTCAAGGCCTTGGAGAGGGTACATAGGAGGTTTACTAGGATGATACCAGGGATGAAGGACTTCAGTTATATAGAGAGATTGGAGAAGCTGGGATTGTTCTCCTTAGAGCAGAGAAGTTTTAGGGGAGACCTAATAGAGGTATTCAAAATAATGAGAGGTTTTGATAGAGCAAATAGGTAGCAACTGTTTTCACTGGCATGTGGGTCGGTAACCAGAGGTCATAGATTTAAAATAATTGACAAAAGAACTAGAGAGGAAATGAAGAAACATTTTTCACACAGAGGGATGTGAAGATCTGGAACGCACTACCTGAAAGGGTGGTGGAAGCAGATTCCATTGGAACTTTCAAAAGTCAATTGGACATCTACTTGAAGAGGACTAATTTGCAGGGCTATGGGTAAGAAGCTGGGGCATGGGACTAAATTGGACTGCACTTTCAAAGAGCCGGCACAGGTATGATGGGCCGAATGGCCTCTTTCTGTGATGTAAGATTCTATGATTATTCTCTAAACTAGATCTCTTCAGAACATTCTGCTTTCCTAATTAGTGTCATCCACAATTTTATATATTTTGCTTATAATAAAGAAAGAAGTTGAATTTATATGGCACCTTTCATAACCTCAGGATGTCCCAAAGCACCTCACAGCCAATGAAGTACTTTTCTGAAGTGTAGTCACTTTTGTCATGTAAGGTAACAGGGCCGCCAATTTGCATACAGCAAGGTCCCACGAACAGAGGTTAGATAAATGGCTAGAAAATCTGTTTCAGCGATGTTGGCTGAGGGATAAATATTGGTCAGAACACTGGAGTATCTTTTACATTACCTGAGGGGGGCAATTGGGCCTCAATTTAACTTCCCATCCGATAGGCAGCACTTCTAACAGTGCAGCACTTCCTCAGTACTGCACTAAATTATCAGCCTACTCGATGTGCTTAAGTCTCTGGAGTGGGGCTATGAACCCACAACCTTCTCGCTCTGAAGTGGGAGTGCTACCACTGAGCCAAGGCTGACACTGGTCATTACCTTAGAAAGATTGTTATTATTATGATCAACAGGGTCCCAGAAATTTACTGCTTATAGTTAGTCAATTAAAACTATTACTACTGTTCAGAACCCTCTGTTTCTTATTTTCTATAACATTCATTATTGGGTTTACAACATCCCTTATCGTCTTGTAAAATTCCATTATAGCCACAATTCTCTTGTAAGGAATTTTGTCAGCTGCTTTCTAAAAGTCAAAATATTCAGAAAGCCATATTATCTTCATTCACCTACTCCATTCCCCAAAAATTCCAATAAATTTTTTAAATATTACCTGCCTTGCATAAGCCCATGCTGGCTTGGATTTATTGCCTTAACTCATTAGATGCTCTTAAATTCCTTCCCTCAGAATAAAGTCCAATATTTTCCTACTATAAATGTCGAGCAAATAGGCAGTATTTCCCAGAAGCATCATTTTGACCTTCTAAATGACTGTGATCACATTCAATATTTTGTAGTCACCCAGAACCATCCTTCTGTCCAATAACATCTAGCCTCATTTCTTTTATTACTCTTATAGCTTGTTTATACTCAGCCATGACCCGAATCTGGTTCTGATTATTTTGTAGGCCTGAGTATATATAAAGGGAATGCAGTGGATGTCGTATGATAAGACTTTCAGAGGTTTTGTTGTGGAGATTGAGCCACATGATATTAAAGGGAATGTTGTCACATGGATAGCCAGGAGGCTGGGTGACAGAAAGCAGAGAGTAGGAGTGTATGCATGTTTTTTTGGGTATGGGGATGTAATGATGGGCCCCAGGAATCTGTGCTAGGGTCACTTCTGTTTTCCATTTATATAAATGATTTGGACATAGCAGTTACGAGGAGAGATTGGGGTTGTTTTCCTTGGAGCAGAGGAGGCTGAGGGGTGACTTGATTGAGGTGTACAAAATTATGAGGGGCCCAGATAGAGTAGACAGGAAGTATCTGTTTCCCCTAGCGGAGAGTTCAAGAACTAGAGGACATAGATTTAAGCTGATTGGCAGAAGGATTAGAGGGGACATGAGGAAAAACTTTTTTACCCAGAGGGTGGTGGGTGTATGGAACTAGCTGCCCAAATTGGTGGTAGAGGCAGGGACAACTCAACTCTTTTAAAAAGTACCTAGACCTGCACCTAAAGTGCTGTAAGCTGCAGGGCTACGGACCTGGAAGGTGGGATTAGAATGGGCACCTGGTTGTTCTTAAAGCCGGCGCGAACATGATGGGCTGAAAGGCCCCCTTCTGTGCTGTATCTTTTCTATGGTTCTATGGTTCTATTGGCACAAGAGGAGTGATATCAAAGTTTGCTGATGATACCAAATTCGTCGAGAAGTTGAGTTGTTCTGAGGAGATGGAGTTCCTTCAAAATAAATCTCCAGACCCCGCTTTGATCACATCCCAGATCACCATCAGCTAGATCACCATTGGCCATGCACTTGGAGCTCCAGTAACCCACAGTACACATATGCATGTAAATGATATTGTATTGATCTCTGAGTAATATTCGCATCACTGCCAATTAAAGACAGAAAGAATTTACATTTATATAGCACCTTTCATGACCGCAAGGCATCCCAAAGCGCTTCACAGCCAATGAAGCACTTTTGAAGTGTAGTCACTGTTGTAATGTAGGAAACACAGCAGTCAATTTGCACATAGCAATCTTCCACAAACAGCAATGTGATAATGGCCAGATGGTCTATTTTAGTGATGTTGATTGAGGGATAATAGCAGAGAACTCCCCTGTTCTTTTTCAAATAGTGCCATGACATCTTTTATGTCCACCTGAGAGGGCAGACAGGGACTCGGTTTAATGTCTCATCTGAAAGATGGCAGCTTCAACAGTGCAGCACTCCTGCAGTACTGCACAGAAGTGTCAGCCCAGATTATGTGTTCAAGTCTCTAAACTGGGACTCGAACCCACAATCTTCAAGAATGGGGCATGTGGGGAATGGGGGGTTAAAATAGGGGCAGAAAACTTGCCTCTCCATTCGTTCCGCCACTAATCTAACTCCCGGGCTTCAGGAGGCATGTGAGGCACCTGCAACAGGTAGTCGAGGGCCTCATAAATATTCAAAAGTCAGGGTCCTATGAAGTGATTTTCATGCCCAGTCGCACAGCTCTCGCCGAGTGCTCGACCCACCAGACAAAGCTAGTGACAGATGGATCCAAGACAACAAGATGCCCAGAAAGGTGTGTTTATAATAATTTTTAAAGGTTTCCTTGTGGGCCAGGAGAAGCAGGAGTGCTCCCTCGGGCCTTACAAGGAAACGTTGGGCCTCTCCTGCACCGTATTCCTCCCCTCCTCCCTCTCCTGACCACGATTGCTTCCCGACCCCAACCTCCCCCGCACTTATCTTAGTGCCTGGAACAGTTGCCTCAGATCCCCGATGGCAGGGATCTCGTTGTTCCTGCCGGGTTCGGGCGGGATTCCGAGTGGGAATATTGAAATAAGGCCCAGGAGCTCAAATGGTCCATCGTGACCCTGCGAGCTTGACATGCCGCATCTGCCGAGTAAATATCAGTTCTTAAGGTTGCAAAAGGACATAGACAGGTTAGCGGAGTGGGCAGATAGATGGCTAATGCAGTTTAAAGCATGGAAATATGAAATAGTACATTTAGGAGTTAGAACAATGAAAGGAAATATATCGTAAATGGTCTGATTCTTAACAGAGTGGAGGAACAGAGAAGGCCTCGGGGTGCAGATACATCGATCTTTAAAGTGGAAGCACAGGGAAGAATAGGCCCTAAAAAGACCAGTGAGATTGTGAGTTTTATACATAGGAATATTGAACATAAAAACACAGAAGTCATGTTGAATTTGTAGAAAATATTGGTTGGACCACAGTTAGAATATTGTGTACAGTTTTGGGCACCCAAAAGAAGGTTATTGGAGCCATGGAAAGGCCACAGCGAAGATTCACCAGAATGATACCGGGAAAGAGATGTTATAGTGATGAAGAAAGGCATGAAAAATTGTGGGTTTTTTCACTGGAGCAGCTACAGTGCTTTTTAAACCACATTCAAAATGATCTCCCTGCCATGGTATCAGAAGCACTCATCCGCCTGTAATTGCTATTCTAAAATGGCTTTTGTATTATAATGTGCTATCTATTTGTTGATAATAAAGCTGTAGTACTAACAATTACATAGAATTACATAGAATATACAGCACAGAAACAGGCCATTCGGCCCATAACAGCTGCTTTATGTGGAACACCTGTAATCATCTACTAAGAGTATTTAAATCTTACAGTTTATAATTGTAACAGGCTTCCAGAGATTTATTGTCACTGTGTAATATTTGCTCATTACTTTCTGCTCCCAATGATCAGTACATTGAGTTTGAAGCATTCTTTCCTATTAGCTAGAAGATTAATTTAACAGTTTCATTAAATCGCTGTGATGTGCATAATTCAAAGTAAACATCCTTAAAGCTCAAATTACTCTTTTAATATTTAATAGATGGGTAACCAGTTGCAGTATTTGTAATACAGTCTCATCCTTAAAACTCTGAGCTGCCTGTTATTTTGCTAAATGTTTTATTTGAAAATTTGTTTCTCTATTAATTTAATAGAAAGAAAAAAGAACTTGCATCGATATAATGGGCGCTAAATTGGGCCGTGTAGCACCCATTGTTTCGGTGCTACACAGTCCCTCCGACATCCAAGATGGCGTCTTGGATGCGCATGCATGTTTCCTGCGTGACATGTGCCAGACGCCATCTTGGTATAGGAGTTAGCAATGCGCTAATCCCGAATGCTGGAAGCATGTAAAGTCGGGAGAAAATGGCTGCAATCAGTGTGCAATGCTGATTTAAAATGATACACACAATTTTGGACCTTAACGCTCAACTCAATGCACAGTCTTATCCCTGACAATCTAAACGTTTCTTACAGGGCCTGAAGGAACCCCACCAGCGCTATTTAAAGGGCCATGCAGGTTTTGCGGGTTAGTTGCTGGATTATTGCTCTGGCTGCTGGAGGAGTAGGAAGTGTTTTTTAAAGCTCGCTATTCTTATTGAGAGTTCCTGCACTACTTTTGAGAGTGCTTTGGCAGGTATTGCCTTAAGGGTCAGAAAGTTACAACCCTGGTGGAACAACATTCCTGCCAACCATGGGCAGTCTGCCAGGGCTCCCGATGGGCATTCAGCATGACTGGGAGCATGCAGAGAGGCCACGCCCAGCAAGTCAAGCTGCAAGGAGATGGAGGACGAGGAGGCGCAGGGCACTAAGCAGGAGGCCCTACCTAATGAGGGCCTTCAAGGATCAATTCTCTTACCTCAACATGACCGAGGAGGTTCACCAAGGAAGCCGTCACTGAGATCTGTCAATTGGTGCGGCCACAACTGCAGCCTCAGAGCAGGGCGAGGACAGCATTGCCTGTGGCTGTGAAGGTCACCGTGGCACTGAATTTCTACGGCTCAGGATCATTTCAGGCCTCTGCTGGCGACATGTGCAACATCTCGCAGTGTGCAGTGCACTGCTGCATAAGGGAGGTCACAGATGCACTGTACCACATGAGGAACAGGTTTATCACCTTCCCTCTCGACAGAGACAATCAGAACGAGTGAGCACGGGGGTTCGCCCACATTGCTGGCTTCCCCATGGTGCAGGGTGCCATGGACTGCACACATATTGCCCTGCGTGCCCCGCATATCAACTCGGCTGTCTTCATAAACTGAAAGGGCTTCCACTCCCTCAACGTGCAGCTGGTGTGTGACCACACGCATCACATCTTGGAGGTCGTTGCCCGCTACCCTGGGCCTTCGTCATGCGGCAGTCCAACGTGCCAGCTATCTTTCATCCAACTCGGCAAGTCAAAGGCTGGCTACTGGGTGACATGGGCTACCCCCTCACGACATAACTCATGATACCAGTCAGGAACCCACGCACACATGCACAGCAGGCCTATAATGAGAGCCATGCTGCCACACGCAACATCGTGGAGCACACCATAGGCCTCCTCAAACAACGCTTCCGTTGCCTAGACTGGTCTGGATGAGCCCTGCAGTACTCCCTGAGCAGGTGGGCAGATTTGTGGTGGTCTGCTGCATGCTGCACAACCTCGCCATCATGAGGGACCAGCCTTTGCCACCAATGATTGCAGAAGATCCTGAGCCAGAGGTGGGGGAGGAGACTGAGGAGGAAGAGGCGGAGGAGCAGGAGGAGGGGTGGAGCCAGAAGAGGAAGTGGAGGAAGACGCAAGGATGCAGCAGGAACCACACGCCTTGTCTGCAAGGACTGTGCGTGCTTGCTTGATCCGTGCCCGCTATCAATAATTGGAACCACATCCCCCAACTCACCAACAGTCCTACATTCCCCACCTTTCCCCTCCCACAAGACAATCAAATCGCCCTCCATCAGATTACACATTGGTGTCCCTCTCAGCTCATTGCATAAATAAAAATCACCACCAAATGCCAAATCAAACTCTCATTTATGGATTAATAAATGAAAATATGCAAACCTAACAGAACTATTCACCCTTGTGCATTCCCTTAGTGCCTATTGTTCGTTTGCCTTTACCTATCCTAGTGCTCCTACGAGGTGCTTCCCCAGTGGCTGAGGCATGGGTGGTGGAAGGCTGCTGGCTTTCAATGGAGGAACGTCCAGATGGCAATTCTGGGCCGGGAGGGACCGGCTTCAGACTGCACCACCTCAGCATGGGCTGCAGCAGTCTGGCCTGGCTGGCCGAAATAGAACAACAGGGGCACTGGCGGAGTGGCAGGAGTGGGAGCAGGAATGCTGTCATCCTGAGAGAGGACAGCAGGTCCGACTACCATGGCTCCACTGCCACTCTCCTGGGGCGGCGCCTCAGCAATCCTGGTGATTGGCTAGAGAACGGATTGCTGGAGTGCTGTGATGCCCTGGAAGCCCCGTTCCACAGTGGTCCCCAGACCCATGATAGCAGCAGTCTGAACTTCCAATGCAGCAGTCTGAGCTGCAAATGCAGCAGTGAGACCTTGGATGGCAGATGTTTGTGCTGCAATGGATGCTGTGACATCAGTCATCAGATACTGCACCATGGTGGGTTCCACAGGTGCGCTGATGGAGGTGACCACCTGTTCCATGTTGGAAAGAATGGGCACCAAGCTCTGCGCAAAGTCCTGCGTCAAGTTGGAGCTGGACTCCTCCATGCCTCTTCTCATTATGCGCAGGCTTTCTGGCAGGCTTTCCAGTGCCCCAAGCATTTGTTGGTTTATACCCATCAGTCGCCTTCTGTAGCCTGGCCCATCGAAGTCCTCATCTGACTCCTCTGCAGCAGAACTAGTGAGCGACCTCGCCCTCCGGCGAGCTGGCTCCTGTGGTATCCGTTCCCTCCGCCCCGGCTCCTGCGCACTTGTGCTCGGTGTCTCACCACCTGCAGATCCCTCCTCTAACCTAACCTCTAAAGGACGCGTCGTGTCAGTCTCTGAGCTGGTGGAAGCAAGTGTCAGATCGAGTGACGGTGTGGCTTCAGTGTCCCCCTCCTCCTCCTCCTCCTCCTCGGACGGTGCTGTCACATGTTCTTGGATATCTACAATGACAAAGGGAAACAGGATGAGTTGTGGAGTGGGGAGAGGAGCAAGTAAGAGGTGTGTGCTGGCAGCGTGTGCAGCACGTGAGTCAGAAAAAATTATAGGAGGATGGAGATATGGAAAAGGAGAAGGATCATTAGATATGCAGAGACCCCCTTGACCGGGACCTCCAGCGCAGCACGTTGTATTGGCTGCAGTGACAGCCCGCCCAATAATCAGCAGCATCGTCTCCTCTAGGGGGATGAGGACATGTAGACGTGCCCATCTAGCCTCACATCTCTCCTGCTGCCGGGTGTTATACGCCACCTTCTCCTGCAAGACAGAGGACAGTGTGTCAGTGAGTGTCCTGCGAGGTGTATGGGTGATGTGCCTGTCATGGTCGAAAAGCTGCCAGTTTGTGTGATTTGAGTGGTGGTTGTGTGGCCTGCAAGTGTGTTACTATGTGCAGGTGAGATGCAGCATTGCGTATGGATGGGCAGTTGGTGGGTGGGTGGGTGACGGGAGGTGTCGTGCATGGAGTATTGGTGCAGTTGGTAGGATGTTCCACTTGACACTTGCATTCACTCACCTTGAGCACTCGTGTCAAATCATTAAATTTCTTGCGACGCTGCACCCATGTGCGTGGTGCAATGCTCCTTGCATTCACCTCCTGTGTCACAGCCTGCTAATGCCTATGCAGCTTTAGTCTAGATGGCCTCCGGCCACCCTGCGGGTACATGGCTGTGATCCTCTGTTCCACACCTTCCACCAGGGCCTCCAAAGCATCGTCAGTGAATCTTGGTGCCCGCTCTCTTGCTGGTGCAGCTACTCGTGATGCCATTCTCCCTTCTCCTCCTTGGCTATGTATCTGCCATTGGAAATGTGCCTGCACTTTTAAGTAGTGCAGGCAGCTGATGACGTGCGCTGTGCACGCCCCATTTCCAACTTCCTCATTCTCCATGCAGCCTCTCAGTAGCGAGGGCTGCGCTTGCTGCACGGAGATTTCAGGGTAAATAGCAGGCAGCATGCAGCGCCTAGAACGGACCCTTATCCAATTTATCCCCCCGTGTCTTTCACGTCCTTAGAACATCCCAAAGCGCTTGACACTCAATGAAGTACTTTTGAAGTGTGATCACTGTTGCAATGTAGGAAATTGACAGCAGTTAATTTGCACACAGCAAGGTTCCACAAACAGCAGTGAGATAAAGGGCCAGTTAATCTGTTTTTGGTGGTGTCGGTTAGGGATACAAATTGGCCAGGGTGCAAGGAAAACTCCCCTGCTCTTTTTTGAATAGTGCCATGCAACCTTTTTCTTCCACCTGAATGGGCAGAGGAGGCTTGGGTTCAATGTTTCATCCTTAACCTTCTGACTCAGAACCAAAAGTGCTACCACTGACCCAAAACTGACACAGTAATGGATGGAATATCAGGGGCTGTGGGCCCACACTTCCCTAATCCATGTTCCCTGTGCTTGTTGTTTCTCTCCCAAAGCTCCAGATTGAGGAATTGGACCTCTGTTGTACCCCCACACTGCCTGATGCAGCAACATCGTCAAGCCAGTTTCCCTGATGGTGTCCTCAGCTCTCACTACTGAACAAGAACACAAAGAGCAAGCAAATAGTTTGTTAGTCGTAATATTTGGAAGGTTTTTCCCAATTTTCTCTGCTCCTGGAGGCAGTAGCTCACACTGGAGTAAAGTTCCACAGATGCCAATACCTTGCACAAATGGTTCTTCTTCATGGGAGAGCTCGTTCAACAGTGGGTACACCACAGCCAAGAATTATCCTTTTCACCCCAACATCCATGTATGGGTAAGATAGCATAGTGGTTATGTTACTGGACTAGTAATCTAGAGGCATGTGTTCAAATCCCACTATAACAGTGTAGGCAATTTCAATTCAGTTAATTGAATTAAAACGCTAGCAGTGGTAATAGTAACCATGAAACTAACGGATTGTTGTAAAAACCCATTTGGTTCACTAATGCCCTTACCTTTAAGAAAGGAAACCTGCTGTCCTTAGCTGGTCTGGCCTATATGTGACTCCAGAGCCACAGCAATGTGGTTGATTCTTAACTACCCTCTGATAATGGCCTAGCAAGCCACTCAGTTGTATAATCCTGCTACAAAAAGACATATAGACTGTAGCATTTCCAGAAGGGTGGCTCACCACCACCTTCTCAAGAGCAATTAGGGATAGACAATAAATAGTGGCCTTGCCTGTGATGCCCACATCCTATAAATGAATTTTTTTAAAATTCCAATACTAGACAGTGAACAGCTTCATGCCCTCCCTCGTCCAGTGTAATGAGACTAGTTGTAGCACCATCCTGCACCTCAGCTGAGATTGGGTAACTCAGTACAGACTAAATGTTGAATCTTGAACCTTCCTAGTCAGTGTGGCTCAGGGCCACACCACATGTTCAATGTTGCCCACTATAGTCATTAGGGGAGCCAATTGTTCTCTGTAACCATTCAGTTTTTAGAAGGGATATTGCAAATGTGACTGTCTCTTTGAAGGCACTTAAGAGGTGAATTTGGACCATGTTACGCTCAATTTCCAGGCAGGAAACAGGTGCAAAGAAGTCCAATTTAGGGTGCCAACCTCTCACAACCGAACAGCGTTGGAAACAAGTCCGATGTCATATTGGTTCAGGCACTGTAGAGGAGCTACCTAAAACAATCATTCGACCTCTTTAAAATGCCAAGGAGTGCTCCTCCCGATTCCTCATTAAAACTGTGGGCTGCAGGCTGCTGCCGGCCGCCACTTGCCTCCGCCAGACTCACCTTATACCCACAACCGGTGAGCTGCCTCTGAGGGCACGACAAGTGCTCACAGCTTGCTGGTACTATACTAATGAAGTCTGCAGACCAATTTTCCATGGTCCTGCCACTGGCCTCATTAGGTGCGTGCGGTGTGTGTGCTGAACCCAGTTCGTGCCCCAATTTAGGCGCGGTCCAATTACTATGCCCCAATGTCTGTCTCTTGCCAATTTAAATAATAACAAATGAAAAAGAGGTTTGAAAAAGAACACTATTATCAAAGACAATAGACCACAATCAGAGGATTCCCTTTTTACTTTGTAATTACCATCAAGTATCTACAGTTAAAACCAATACAGCCAAGCATGTAACTCTGCAAAAGCTACTACTGGTGATATTCACTACATTGTGATTGTAAGCCTTTGTCCCTGAGATCTTATTCCTGCCACTGAATCTAAATTATGCAACTTTATTCCAACTATTGTTTTCCGAATTAACAAATGTACAGGATTAGTTTTGGAAATCAAATTAAATGCTTTGGATAGATCACTCTGAAGCTTTTAAATATCTTTACAATTTGTCCTATCATTCAGTGTTCAGGTAATGTTTATGTATTTCTATCCTGCTATTGAAGTTTTGATTCTTTTCATGTTTTTTTGTACATTTGTGCATTTTAATAACACTTTGAGGACTGAAGAACCTTTTAACTATCCTTTCTCTTTTAACCAGAAGACATTCCCCATTATAACTCACTCCTTCAGAAACAAACATTTGGCAACTTGGCACAAAATTCCTATGGGAGCTGGACAACTTCCTGAGTGTACAGACCTATAGGTCAGTGTGTATTAGGGTATTTGTCTCCCAGTGACAGTGGTCTCCTGGAACCTGTTTGATCTTCGTGGGTCGGGGAGGAATCTCCTAGAAGTTTTCCTACATTGGCTGAAGGTTTTGTTTTTGCCTCTTCCAAGAGATGTTTGACTGGTGGTGGTGGTGGGGGTGGGGTAGGGGAGATGAGGAGGGGAGTGCTGGTGTGTAGAAATTACACCAGGACAGTATAGGACAAGCTGGTCTTCTCCAATCCTTCATTCTTGTATATTTTGTGTGCTGGGAGAAAAAAAGGTCCAGACCCCCAACTCTGGAGTCTCAGTGGAATTATTGCATGCTAGGGATTTGGAGTGGTTTGTTCCTGGAGAAGCCAAGTGTCACTGCTATTGCCATAGTGACACTCAAAGCAGCACAAGGCTGTATTTGCAATGAAAATAATGTATTGGTGATGTCATTGCACTGTAAGTGCATGTTCATAAACAAAATGAAAAAGCTAACTTTCTCTGATCTTATCTTTTTTTTTCCACACACCATACTTGACTGTAATTATGCTGGATTGCAGTTTCATAGCTACTGTCAGTCTTCCAGTATCTCTGTAAATGGGGGAAGAAGTACTATTCTTATAACCTTACAGGGCAATGATGCCCTTTAAAACAGGGACAGTGTATGTTGTAATGAGGATGATGTGAGGTGCATTAAATGTTACAGAATGCAGAGGCATTGAAAGAAGCTGAGAAAATAAAACATAATGCATAATATTCTTAACCTATGGAAATCAGTCAATGACCCTGAATAAAGACTTGAACGCGTTTTAATTATTCAAAAAACAAATATATGATGCACATTATTTTTAGCATAGCATAACTCTAATCTCTGATTAATAACATTCTGTCGACATGTTTTCTTTTGACCCTTGATCTCAAATTGAAAATGACAATGATTAAAATGTGTGTTGTCCTCCCCCCCACCACCTCACATTCCCTCCGCTGACCAAACTCGACATTTAATGAACTGTCGACATCAGGTGAGAAGCACTATGTTCCTATTCGTATTTTTGCACAAATGTAGCAGTTGTCGCAGTGAGAATGACAATGCAAAATTACCCTTGAGATTTCTTTCCAAATTGCTATGGTAGCAATTTAAGTGTCTGGGAACCATATTTATGAAAGAATGTGACTTGAAGTGGAGCCTGCATAGAGTAGGACTATTTTCAATGCGCTTTGAAGAATGTAGAAAATTCCCAGCTCCGACTATTTTTGGCTGTGCTGTAGAATTGTTCCTAGAAGGATGGCATTCATTGATTAACTTATATATATGTGTATCAGCTCCCATGAGAGTTTATCCAGTCAGTACCTATGCCGACTAAGAAGGATCCAAAGTCTGTGCTTAGTTAGCTGATCTGAGCTTGGCAGCAATAAGGGTGGTACAATTGGCCTCAGTATGCCTGGGTTAAGGAGGGCATAATCAGGCAGCATTCCTGCTCCAGATTGCTATCTCCTAAATCCTGTTGAAAGGATGTGTGTTTGGATCTTGCATGGGAATAGGATCAGGCTAGACTGTGATACCCTCCACGGATGAGGCTGTCAGTGTCAAGGCTCACACAATGAATAATGACTACCTGAGTAAGTTACTAGAGGGAGTATGGTGTCTGTGTGTTCCCAGATAGGAGTCAGGAGAGGGAGAAGGGAACGTGGTTATTTTTAAGTAGTGACTAAGGCCAGGATTTAGTCACCAGCCATGAGAGCAAAAGTTCAAGTTCAGTCACTCGGGCTCACTTGCTTTAGGTGTGTGAGGCTAGGTAACCTTCAGCTTAGCTGCCAATCCACATAAGAAGGCCTTCCATAGAGAACTGAATAAAGGTGAGGGGTCCCAGTGGTCCCCCTCCCCCACCCCACAGTAATGGTACCTCCTGCTGACTCATGGTAAAGGTATATTAGCATTGTTGTAGAACAGTCCACAAGTCATCTTCTCCCAGCCAGAAGGTAGAAGTGAAGGACATTTTCAGTGAAGCCCCACACAAACCCAGTCTGTGTTTCCCCTGCTCCTTCAGATTAACGTCCTTCTTTAGGCCATTACATTCTGGGAAATTATATCAGGGAATTGAGTGTGTTGCCCACAATTTTTATCCATTCATTTCAATGGATCGAAAACTATGGGGAATGCCCACTCAAAATTCTCAGCATATACATGCCGAACAGTGTCAGGAACACTAAAGACGGAAATTTACCCCACTGACTCTCATGCTGGAGTATGTTCCAGTTATCAGTTACCCTCCAGTACCCTGCTCAGTTTGCCATTCTTTTAGGCCCCACTCTCTGGAATTCCCTCCCTAAACTCTTCCCCCTCCTCCTTTAAGACCCTCCTTAAAGCCCATCTCTCTGACCAAGCTTTTGGTCACCACTTCCTTTCTTTGGCTCAGCGTGCATTTCTTCTGATTAGGCCTCCTTAGGACAAGCACATTTTTCTACATTAAAGGCACTATATAAATGCAATTTGTTGTTGTTTATGCATGAGCCTTGACAATGAGTGTAGACAGGCTATTCGACCTTGGTGGGGAGGGGGTGTTACAACCTAGCCCAATCCTCTCCTCACCTGACATATACAAGTATACTTTCCAGCATGATAGTAATCAGAAGTGGGAACACTGGCTGACTTTTCCCTCTCCCTATCCCAGGGGCACTGAAAACACAACTTCATAATTGAATCTCCAGCATTTTATTCGAAATGTAACAAGCTATTTTAAAAGACCTTTGTTTTTGCCAGATTTCAGGAAGTATAAGAAGGGAAGAAGAAAAAAATTGAACCCCAGGCAAGTTTCCATAGGAAAAAAAGTCTTTTATTTAAAAACAATTTCAGTTTGTAACAGACTTATGGAATGTGATTTTAATTTTGTTCATTTTTCCTTGGACTGCAGGGGAGTGAAGGTGAAAATTAAACCTGCTTCAGAAAAAAAACCATGACTGAAAGAGCAGACAAAAAAAGGGGGGGGGAATGAGGAGAAAGCAACATTCAATATTTATAAAGCAAGCATAATACTGTGTGTACAAACTGGACAAAGAAACAATTAAATAAATATTCATGGCACAAATATGCAGCGGTCAATTTGGTAACCTTACCAATTTTCTTTTTTCTCCATTTTTTAAAACAGTGCAAAGGGGAATGACACTGCCTTGAAAACAAGCTATAGCTAAAAATACATTGCAAAAAATTCAGATTTTATACAAAACATCCTCCTTAGAATTTGTTTAAAAAAAATCTTCTATTTACACAAAACATTTTACTTTAAGGAAAATTAAGTCATGCTCTCCTGTGAACTTCTGTTACTAAAAAGGTGAATAAGGCTATTTTAAATCTCCCCCCCTCCCTGCCCAAATCCTTATACATTAAAATATTCCACATATTTACAGCTTCTTCACAACTAGCATCAGTTTACTGTGTGGTGCAAATTCTAAAACCAGGTGATAGGGATGATTGTGTCTGCAAGGCGGTTACAGTGGCATTTTTTGGGGGTGATGGGGATGGGAGTAAGACGAACCGCAAGGGATCAGTTTAAAGTGCCTTACTCTACATCGGACACACAACCACTGCATGGTTTATAAACCAGAAATCCCATCGATCCCTACATTGGATTTCTTTTTAAATTGGAAATTCACCTGCCGTTTTCACAGTCTGGTTTAAAACAACAACACAGCTGGGCACAGATAACCCATAAAGCACTTCATAAAGAACAAACAAGATCTTGTATAACTGAGAAGTGTTTCTGCTAATATGTCTCTTGTCCCGAAGGCCCACAAAAAAAAACACTTTGCATGGAAATGGTAGAAAATCAGTTGCACATGTAATGTACTTCATCACCATGACAACGACCTAAGTATATGCAAAGTGACTCACTTTTGTCGCCAAGGTAATTTTCAGGTTCAAGGATTAGGCTGGGCAGCCATTTTGAGGGTTCCCCTTTGGGATTCCTGAGCCCAGCCTTTTCATTCGCAGTGCCAGGCTACTACTGTTTAATATTAATTTAAGAAAAAGTATTTTCTAAAAATTAGGCCCACATGTAAACTAAATAGATTGAGGCTAAAAAGCTCCTTTAGTTCTTGTAGATATGAAGTAGGACTGATTTCCCAGCTTTTGTTACTTAAGAAGTCTTATGAGGACTCTATTTTTATATTGGTTACCTATGAAAACAAGATTCCATTCCCAGAAGCAAGTGTCCAAATGTTTTGTGGCTGTGTTATGACCATCCAGATAGTCTAATGTTCAAACCATCTTTATCTGCCCACTGTGCATACTTACAGAGCAATTCTGACTACAAAAATTGACCCATAATAATCTGCTCCCCGGTCTGCTATTTGATCACTTAGTTCCTTCTTCTCCCTTGTCCATGTTATGTAAAGTATTTCATTTTTTTGTCTCATGACTACTTAAAGGTCAATGAAGCCACAGTGGTATGCCAGCCACAGTAAGAGAAGCTGTACCATGTAGTACGGAGACTGCTCCACAGTCTGTTCATACAAAGCATTAAAGGATTCAAACCGTAAAGCAGAATCTTTCCTCAGTGTGTCTATGCCACTGTCGCACTGTTCTTAAAGAGCATCATCACTAGCCCCAGTGGTGCCATTTATCACTGATGTGCGCCCTTCCCTTTAATACCTCAATAAAGCACCATGCGGATGGGGGCCTTTCATTTTTATTTTTCTCTCTCCAGCTCAGTTTTGCTCAAAATAATTATTTTAGTTCATTTAAAGTGCAGTCCTACAGCACTGTGCTTGTCACCATGTCTACCAGCCTACATCTTGGAACTTTTAGTACCAAAGTGCTCCCTAAATAATCTATATCTTTACACTTCCTTTTTTGGATTCAAAAAGGCAGCAGCATACAACTGCAAATGCAGTTAAACTTCACAGGTGAACAGGTCTCCTGCTCATTAACAATGTATCCTATATCTGGCTAGAGGGACTCCTGCATCTACGTGGACATGGTTTATCACTTTCTGTATGACTGATTAAAGTGTGGCTACTGTGAGAATACTACCACTGGTGGCTGGGATGTTTGATTAAGGTTAATGTCGTGGCACGTTCTAGAAAGTTCCTGAAGTTACAGTGATCATGTTCGAAGGCAAAGTGGCCTTCGGGTTAACAAGTAATACTGGTAACAGGAAAACGATAAGAGGGAATAAAAATCAAAAAGCACAAGAACGGAGACAGAGGCGGATTTATGAAATCCGGTTAATATAAAAGGTAACAGTCCAGGGAAAGTGCAGACTGACTATTTTCTATTGCTGAATATCCAAAGCGTAAAACGTTACTGGTTATAAATACAGTGATGGATAGTTCAAACATCCCTTTGCTTCTTGCTTCCTGGTATGTTTGTAACATATGGTCCAGAAATTAATGGTGAGAGTAAAAGGTGGAACAGTCTGGTTGAGTCCCTGACCCAACTGTCCTCCGGCTTGCCGCTCCTGTCATTTTACTGTAAGCAGATTCCTACACAGACCATACACACTAACCAGCTCTCTCTTCACCTGAATTTCCTGCAAAGCTTTCATTTTCCCCTTTAATTCTCCTACACTTTAACGTCAATCCTGGTGCAAAAAAAAAAGTCACCACTAATTTCAGCAGAAGACCCAGGTATGCAACAGGCCAAGAATTTTCTTCAGGATCCCAAACTAGCCTTAGTTCTCTCATCTCAGACTTTGTAGTATATATTCGCTGGGCTCTGTGGTGGCATCTCCTGGACTATATACACAGGATGTCCATAGTCTCCGCTGACCTTTTCATAATGCGGGCAGAAGGCGCTGTCTGCAGTCCTTAACGGAATGATAATGTCACTGGGTTCGGAGCCGTTGTTGTTGCCGCCGCGTTTAGGGGTGGCCAGCGTGCTGAGGGACAGAGTGGTGGTGTGCTGTGGAGAGTGCTTTCTGTGTCGCCTCTTGTACTTCAGCAGCAGGACCACCAACATGATGATGATGATGATGAAGATCACGCAGCCCGATCCAATGCCTGCAAATAAGGCCACGTCGGGGCTGAGGAACCTGCCCTGGTCCGAGTCCCTGGGTGGAGTCGAAGGTTTATTGTCACCACTCAGTGAGTGTGTCCCACCTGAAAACAAAGAAGAAATGTTTGAATAATTTGGCTCTCCACAAAAGCCCTTTAAAATCATCTCTCAGAATATCATTTCACTCCTAGGATTAAATGTTGTTAAATAAAACCTTCTCTCTATTGAAAAATGCTTGAAGCTGCAGTCTCTGTGTTTCCAAGGAATTACTGATGGGATTTTAGGGCATTCATTTTGATATACTTTGAATCAACCAACCAGCCACTTCTGGATGCTGAGGCTGATTTAGTGAAGCCACCATTAAACACATTGCTGAAGAAGTACAAACTTTCTAAGAAAATAAATTACCATTAAATAACCACTAAATTAATACATGATATACTTCTTTTAACACACCAATTGACTTCGAACAGACCATCAAAACAAAGACTTGGTCTTCAATAAAAACAAAGGCTTTGACAAACGAGTTTTATCTATTGGTCATCCAAATACAAGCACTAGTGGTCAGCAATGAATATTTAAAATGACATATGCTTACATGTTATCCCTGGACCACTTTTTTTTATTAATAAATCTTCGTCAGTCACTAGCAAAGAATGGAGCTGACAGCTTCACTTAAAACAGATGCAGGCTTGCCTGAGGCAGCATGGGCGAGAGTAAGAAAATGTAAATCCTCAAGACAATTGTCCCTAGTCATACAGTCTGACAAGCTGCAGCCCCTTTGCTGCTGGTGCTGGATATATTAGTCATTCCATATGCCGAGAAACAAACTACTCTATTCACTCAGGAATGAGACTATGCATCTGAGCTTTTTTTTTACTCATAAGGCATGTTGTATTTATCTAACTTACAATTTCATATCCGACTGACCATAAAATTAATTTACATGGCAATTTCTCCTTTGTGAATCAAAACTTTATAACCATCAATGATGTTCCATCTTTGTAAATCCACTTGTCTGGTATTCTTCTCCCCCCAGGCTGGATCTGCCCCCTCTCTACTTTAGTGGGAATTTTAACAAATAAATATCTCCACTTCCCATGTTTTAGGTGTCCTGGTGCTTGGCACCATTAAATGGGTTGTGGGGACAACAAGGGGACCTTCTCGCAAAGGTTTGCATCTGCACCGCTTGCCCATTGGCCTTGCTGAAATCGAGAAACCTTCTGTGTGGGAGCTGCAGGTGCAAACTCACATGATAACATTCTATGGTTTTCGTTTATTAAAAAAACTAGTTGAAAAGTCTAACTGAAAAGAGCAGGATAGAAGACAAAGTAAATCAAGAAGTAGTAGTTAAACAATTACACCTTTGGGTTCTAAAAGCTAGAAGATTGTAAGAGTAAAGAATGACTATGGAGAAGAAGGAAATGATTGTATCCCTTGAGTATAGAATATTGAGGGGTGATCTAATCGAGGTGTTTCAAATCCTATAGATTCAATGGGGTAGTTAGAGAGAAACTATTTCCTCTGGTGGGGGAGTCAGAATGAGGAGGCATAATCTTAAAATTAGACCTAAGCCATTCTGGAATGAAATTAGGAAGCACTTTTTCACACAAAGCATAGTAGAAATCTGGAATTCTCTGCACCAAAAGACTGTGGATACTGGGTCAATTGAAGCCTTCAAGACTGAGATCAATAGATTTTTTTTAGGTAAGGGTATCAAGTGATAAGGAGCAATGGTGCGTAAATGGGGTTGAGGTACAGATCAGCCATGATCGAACTGAATGGCGGAGCAGGCTCAAGGATCTGAATGGCCTACTCCTGTTATTGAGTTCCTAATGAGCTATGGTGAGATTTGCCAGTTTTGTATCCACGCTGCCTCTGCCCCTTGATTTCAGCACAGTGAAGATGCAGAGAGAAGGATGACAAAGAAAGAACTTGAATTTAGATAGCGCCATTCACGACCTCAGGGCTGGCCAAAACACTTCACAACCAATGAAGTACTTTTGAAGTGTAGTCATTGTTATAATGTAGGGAAATAAGTCAGCCAATTTGCGCACAGCAAAGTCCTGCAAACAGCAATGAGATAAATGACCAGATAATCTGTTTAAGTGATATTGGTTGAGGGATAAATTTTGGCCAGGACAGTGAGGGAACTCCCCTGCTCTTCTTCGAATAGTGCCATGAGATCTTTTACGTCCACCTGAGAGGACAGACAGGGTCTCGGTTTAACATCTCATCTGAAAGACGTCACCTCCAAAAGTGCAGCACACCTTCAGTACTACACTGAGTACGTTAGATGGCATATTTGGAACTTGGGAGGAATGAGAGATAAAAGTTCAGAACAGCGATGACCACAATACTATTGATAAAATAGAGATGGAGATACAGAGAAGGGAAAGAGATGTTTCTTGTAACTTATGGTGCAAAATGGTAATATTTTAATAATCTAACAGACTACTAGAATCTAAAGCTGCTGTTTGCATCAATTCCTCTTGTGGATTAATAATTGGTGACTTCATGTCTTAAGCCTTCTCACATGGAGGCAACACAGTTACTGAGGTAACAGCAAAAGCTACCACCAGTGGACAATTGCTTTGTTGGAATGATGCAATTTCCAAGTGAACTGATCTAATTTGCTGTGATACAAGCCTGAGAAATGGAGTTCTACTGTCCTGCTATGGTAGAATTATAGACTGAGACTCAATCCCACATGCAGTTGACCACTTTACATCTACAATAAAAATAAATCTATTACATAGATACTAAATTTACCAGCATTCTGCCGGTTTCTAGTCGTTCACAGAAATGTAGGGTGTTATTTAAAAGAGCAGTTGATCTATTTTCTGACACATTAATGTAAAGCAAGCTCATGGATCTGAAACATGAATTTAAATCCTTGAAATAATAAACAGATCCCCGTGGGGAGTCACGGCTTTGAGAAAATGTAATATATGGTCTTAACCCTCCCTTTTGCTGCTCAAAGAATTGACAGCCAGAGACAGCAACATGAAACCTTCTGAAAAATTTCTACTTAGCAAGCCTATAAGAGTCTGAGGCAAAGCAAGGCATGCTAATAGAGATGATGGAATCAATCACATTTACATTAAACTGAGTCTTGTAAGCTGCAGCTGAGTGCTAGCCTGACACAGTGAGGAAGAAGCACAGGAAGAAATTAAAGGCTTTCCTCTCTTGAAAGCACAGTACATAGAAGCTCTCATTATCTGTCAAACATCTGGAATCACTCACAACGCAAACTCCCGAGGAAACAAATGAGAGCATTACGTTCTCTAATTTTAATCTGGCTGTAGCGCAGATTCAAATTGCAGCTCACTTTTCAACAAAGTGGAAAGGCAGAGAGAAAGTCTAGTAGGATTAGGAGTAAAGGAGCTTGTCAAGATTTAGGCAATATGGAGGAAATAACTGCAGCAAATACAAACGATCCAAGTGCAGAAAACTGCACTAATCGTGGCAGAGTTCTAGGTGCTGTGAAAGCATCACCCTGCTATGGTTTAAGATTGGCACTCTGCTGCTATCTTGTGAAAGTGGAGGAATCCTGTTGCTTTTCATAGTCCTAGTTTAGGATTGCTAAAGAAACAATATTAAAAAATGCTAAAGTTTCTGCTGGTTTAATGCGCATCGCACAGTGACACAGATGGTTCATTTTACCCTTCAGATCTCCTGTACGTTTTGTGAAGTGCAACACTCACCTCCCTCACATCACTGAAGTTGTGCATTTTAAAGGGCCCTGGTGGCTTTTAGTAAGGAGCTTTAGGGTGAGTTTGCTTTTTTGGATTGACCACAAACAGCCACCTCGGATAACTCAACCGTTGGGTCACTGTCACACACAGTTGATGATGCAGCAAACTGTATAAAATATTTACTTCGCGATGGTTTAACTTTGCTCTCATGTTGCTTAAATAGATTTTGAGAAACAATTAGTACCTTATGAGATACAGAGACCACGTAGGAAGTGGCCAAGCAGTTCAGCCGAGCAGCCATCCTTCCACTTGGGCAGGAATGGGGGTGCAGCTGGTCTATTGTGAATAAGTCAGTTATTTGGCCCACATAACCCACGTGCATATGAAACTCTTATTATCTTACAAATGGACAAAATTATTTGCAAAAACATGGGTTAATAAATGACAGCCATTTGTTAAATGCAAATCGTGTCTGACAAACTCGATTGGGTTCTTCAGTGAAATAACGGAGAGGGCTGATGAAGTTGGTGCAGTTGATGTTATGTATATGGACCTTCAAAAGGCGTTTGATAAAGTGCCACATAATAGACTTGTTAGTAAAATTGAAGCCAATCGGATTAAAGGGGCAGAGGCAGATTGGATACAAAATTGGCTAAGAGACAGAAGCAGAGAGTAGTGGTGAACGGTTGTTTATCAGACTGGAGGGAAGTGTGCAGTGGTGTCCTCCAGGGGGTCAGTTTTCGGACCACTGCTCTTTTTGATATATATTAATGACCTGCACTTGGGTATAGGAGGTATAATTTCAAAGTTTGCAGATGACACAAAGCTTGGAAATGTAGTGAACAGTGAGCAGGATAGTAGCTGTTCACTGTTTACTACATTGACTTCAGGAGACATAGACAGACTGGTAAAATGGGCAGGCACATGGCAGATGAAATTTAATGCAGCGAAGTGTGAAATCATGCATTTTGGGAGGAAGAATGAGGAGAGGCAATATAAACTAAAAGGTACAATTTTTAAAGGGGGTACAGGAACAGAGAGACCTGAGGGTACACATACTCAAATCTTTGAAGGTGGCAACACAAGTTGAGAAGGCTGTTAAATAAACACATTGTATCCGTGGCTTTATAAACAGATGTGATGTGGAGATGCCGGTGATGGACTGGGGTTGACAAATGTAAGGAATCTTACAACACCAGGTTATAGTCCAACTGTTTTATTTGAAAATCACAAGCTTTCGGAGGCTTTCTCCTTCGTCAGGTGAGTGTGGGATTCGGATTCCATGGAAGGTTGTCGCATTTATAGTCAGAGAACAATACCTGGTGATTACAGATAATCTTTCCAACTGCCCGTTGTCAAGGCAATCAAAGTGTTCAGACAGAGAGATGTTATCTACAGGACCACCGAATACACAAACTGCCAGAACAAAAGACAGACAGAGAAAGAGAGAGAAACATCCGAAAGGAAGAGAAAGACAGAGAATGACCCGTTGTATTAAAAACAGATAACTTTTTTTCGCTGGTGGGGTTATGTGTAGCGTGACATGTCATCGATGACGACGAACACCTCGCTAAGGCCATCCCCACACCTCCACTACTCGCCTTCAAACAGCCACCCAACCTCAAACAGACCATCGTTCGCAGCAAATTACCCAGCTTTCAGGAGAACAGCGTCCACGACACCACACAACCCTGCCACGGCAACCTCTGCAAGACATGCCAGATCATCGACACAGATACCACCATCACACGAGAGGACACCGCCCACCAGGTACATGGTTCATACTCCTGTGACTCGGCCAACGTTATCTACCTCATACGTTGCAGGAAAGGATGCCCCGGAGCATGGTACATTGGCGAGACCATGCAGACACTGCGATAACGGATGAACGGACACCGCGCAACAATCGCCAGACAGGAGGGTTCCCTCCCAGTCGGGGAACACTTCAGCAGTCAAGGACATTCAGCCACCGATCTTCGGGTAAGCGTTCTCCAAGGCGGCCTTCGAGACACGACAACGCAAAATCGTCGAGCAGAAATTGATAGCCAAGTTCCGCACCCATGAGGACGGCCTCAACCGGGATCTTGGGTTCATGTCACGCTACACATAACTCCACCAGCGAAAAAAAGTTATCTGTTTTTAATACAACGGGTCATTCTCTGTCTTTCTCTTCCTTTTGGATGTTTCTCTCTCTCCCTCTGTCTGTCTTTTGTTCTGGCCGTTTGTGTATTCGGTGGTCCTGTAGGTAATATCTCTCTTTCTGAACACTTTGATTGCCTTGACAACGGGCAGTTGGAAAGATTATCTGTAATCACCAGGTATTGTTCTCTGAATATAAATGCGGCAACCTTCCATGGAATCCGAATCCCACACTCACCTGACGAAGGAGAAAGCCTCCGAAAGCTTGTGATTTTCAAATAAAACAGTTGGACTATAACCTGGTGTTGTAAGATTCCTTTCATTTATAAACAGAGGCATAGAGTTCAAAAGCAAGGAAGTTATGCTAAACCTTCATAAAACACTGGTTAAACCTCAGTTGGAATATTGTATCGAATTCTGGGTACACTTTAGGAAGGATGTCAAGGCCTTTGAGAGGGTGCAGAGGAGATTTACCACAATGATGCCAAGAATGAGAGACTTCAGTTATCTGGAGAGACTAGAAAAGCTGGATTGTTCTTCTTAGAGCAGAGGTTAAGTGGAGATTTAATGGAGGTGTTCAAAATTATGAAGGGATTTGATAGAGTTAATAAAGAGAAAGTGTTTCCATTGGCAGGAGGGTCAGTAACCATAGGACACAGATTTGAGATAATTGGCAAAAGAATCAGAGGGGATATGAGGAGAAATTTGTTTACGTAGCGAGTTGCTATGATTTGGAATGCACTGCCTGAAAGGGTGTTGGAAGCAGATTCATAGGTAACTTTCAAAAGGGAATTGGAGATATATACTTGAAAAGGAAAAGTTGCAGGGCTATGAGGAAAAAGCAGGTGAGTGTGACTAATTGCATAGCTCTTTCAAAGAGCCAGCACAGGCACGATGGGCTGAATGGCCTCCTTCCGTGCTGCATGATTCTATGATTCTAAGTGCAAGCTGCCCACTTGATCAGCACTTCACATACATGCAAAACTGAGCCAAACTAAGTAGTGAATGGTTGTGGCTCATATAAAAATGCACTTAAGACTCAAACAGAAGTAGTCCCCATCATAGAACGGCCCCAGAGTCAAGGAGTTCCTGCCATTTGTTCACTCATGCCAAAGTCCCTCATGTCTAACTTGCACCAACGGAGCACGTGACATGGGCCTTTCTGGCAGATGAAAGAAGCTCCACAACTCCAGCTCATAGGTGAGGTATCTTCATTAGAATCAGCTTCTACTAGATGGTTACCTTCATTCTCGGTCTTTTGGGTGGGCTTGGTTGTGGTGCCATCCCGTTCTTTTCCAGGAGCTCTGGTTGATTTTTCTTTTCCTCCCACAGAACTTGCATCTAAAAAGTTTTTAAAAAGGTTGTTTCAGTTACAAACTGTAACGCTGAGATACCTTCATCAGTCAGACAAAGGGCCATCCCTCAACACTGATGTTTTACTTCATGAGCAACACACTGAGGCCATTGCAGACTCCAGGTGCCATGATTGGAGTGAAGCCTATTTGCATTTAGCTTTATTGCCTTAACACTGTGGAAGTCACTTTGATGAACAGTAATGTTCTTTAAAAGATCTATTCATGGTTTAGGACTTAACAAAATGAACTAGCAGAATTTCTATTTATTGCTAAAGTGTTAGTGTATTTTTGTCCTGTCAAAATTTGAAATGTTAAGCAATTCACTTCAGTGCACAGGTACTTTGTCTGGTAACAATGTTACTTAAAACTTTCACTTTAACAGCAGCACTGCTCTGCTTGGTTTACCAAGTTTTTAAGTTGCTGTTACATGCACATCCTTGGCAGAGAAGAAATGGCCATTGTCTAAATTGTCCCTTACCCGAGCCCAAACTAAGCCTAATGGTACTGCAGATACTCGGCATTTTTACATGCTGACCACTCAAATGCCATCTACTACAGCCATGGGGAAGCCTTCCACTAGCAGGCAAAAGCTTTGGAGATGATAGTTCAATCGAATAGAGAATGCTGACAGAATGCAAAATGGACACTACGCCAACATAGAAAGTGTATGAAACAAGTTTTCATTTTGCAAAGTCTAGAGATGTAAGGGAGCTTTCTGATGTCAACACAGATTGCATTTCAAAATTGAAATTGTGTTAAATGAAACAGAATTAATTTCCATTTACCGTCAACTAATGATATTACAAGGAAGGAGTAATCTATTAAAGGCTTTCTTATTTAATAACAGTTACATTCAAAACAGTTAACCGAATAAGCCTCTAGTCTCTAGCATAATCTTCATATTAAAGGCTTAAAAACAAAGAGAAGCGAGAGTCTGCATTGTATAATTAGTGTTTTTTTTTATTTAAAACACTAATTGATTTTTTCAAATCATGAGCCAACTGCAAAATGCAAAGCGTTCTTTCCAGAAATTAAAAACACAACAGCCTCAAGTTGATGCCTAGGTCTCACTGACCTTAAGGAAGGGCCACAGATAGATTGTTTTATTTCATTTTACAGCGCAACTATGCGATTAAAATTTAGGACAAGCGTTTAGGTCACTTCTAATCCTTTTATATAACAGACAATGATTCAGAACTCCAGAAAAGTTACAGGATGAGGATTAGGTGTTGGGTGCTCTTCTGTTCTGACACCTGTAGAGAACCTGCTGATTTTCACAGTAATGGAGAGACTGAATTGAGACTCTAATTGTCATAATGATTAGAAGCAGTTTATAACTAAGTGGGAAACAGAGACCATTGCTCGTGTCTCCCGGAAATACCAGGTTCTTACCTTGTCCAACTTTCATTATAAGCTTCATGGCTTTGGTTTGGCACACTCCTCCTTCCCGGTTTTCCAGCCCTTCCAAAGTACCATTTGAAGTTGCTGGTAAAGTTTTTATAAAAAAGAAAAAAAGTTTAATCATTAAATTTCAATCTAGTGTCATCTGTAGAATATGTGTATTGCCTGAACAAAGACACTAAATAAACATATTACAGTTCTAACAAACCTGAACGCTTGAACATTTTATCCAATAACTTCACTTCCTCCCTATCCCTCATTCACTTAAGGTAACATAGTAATCTATCTGCTATTGAAATCTAATCTGCTAAAAGACAGTTAAGAATATGCCTGTAATGTGGCACCACATCAACAGATTTGGAAAATTGTGGAGACATATAGTTTTTAGATGGAAAAATCAATAGCATGAAGCAATTCTGTGTGTAAATCATGCCTGTCAATGTTGGAAGTGGTTTTTATGACCTATTAGACTACAACAGCAAGGACTGTTAAAACAGTACCCAAACATAGAACAGCAGGCACGAGGGCACTGGAATGGTTAATAAAGATGTTATCTTCATCCCTTCACCTGGTCATTTGGTTACAGGTGTACACTTACAATATCTTGGCAGGTGAAACCAAGCTATGAAACTAATTCCAAACACTATTAGTTCTTTGAAAAGCATTCAGGTACCAAAGTAATTGTTTATTGCAATACAAGTCAGTACTTTGGCCATTAAAATATGCTAATAAATCAATCTATTTGGGGGCCTGGGAAACCGGGTCTCTCCAGACAGGATCAGGCTTTAGTTTAACATCCAGACACTTTTGAAAATGGCAACAAGGAAGGCAGAACAAATACTACAAAGCCTGAATAACTAATGTAAAACACTATACAATGTATTAGTAATCCTTAAACAAACTCCCTCCTTACCATCAGTACAGCTTTTAAAAAACAAAAGTTAAAAGAATTTGACTTTTTTTTTATTTTCCCTCGTATCAATTTTTTCCAACATAAGATATTTTAACAGGATAACAGAAAGAACTTGCAATTATATAGCGCTTTTCATAACCTCAGGACATCCCAAAGCACTTTACAGCCAATTAAGCACTTTTGAATCACAGTCACTGTTGTAATGTAGGAAACGCGGCAGCCAATTTGTACACAGTAAGCTCCCGCAAACAGCAATGAAATAAATGACCAGATCATCTGTTTTTAGTGATGTTGGTTGAGGAATAAATGTTGGCCAGGGCACTGGAGAGAACGCCCCTGCTTTTCTTCGAATAGTGCCGTGGGATCTTTTACGTCTACCTGAGAGGGCAGACTGGGTCTCTGTTTAACATATTTTTAATAGCAACGAGTACTGAAGACGCCATTGAGGCAGCAGTGGAGGGAAGGGTGTTCGTGGGCTGACAGTGTGATGTTGTTGATTAAAGCATGTGGTTGAAATTACAAGCTTGTTGAACTGCCCGGGGTTAATAAATGTTATGTTAATTCATCTCCCTTCCAATACAGTAACTCCTCCAAGGCACCATGTCATGACTGCTCACTGTTTAAACAAAAAATATATCTAAAAAAAACAAATGAAGTAGAATTCCTTTTATTTCAGATTATGAGTGGAGATTTAATTCCTCTTTAAGTATGCATGCATGCACACATGCAAATAACACATTCACAGACTTTATTAAAACACTCAATTCATTCTATAGTCTAGAAATTCCCATTGGCAATATTGGCAGACTTAGCACATTCCTATTATATTGCATTATCTTAACGCAGGCGTTAGTCCATTTACTAGCGGACAAAGGAACGTCATACAAATTGGTTAAGGGTTCATCCACGAACATTGCCTACAGTGGCCAAATTGGGTATGCGCATTTGATGGGGTCACCTCACACTCAGACCTAAAGCTAACTGAAGCCCTGCAATTAGGCCAGATCTGTTGCCCAAGAAAAACTGATAATGATGGAGTGGCACTAACGCCAACTCCCATGTATAGATAAAAGTTAGAACGTCCCCAAAAAGATCCCCAGCAATGCAACCCATGGAGCAACCACAAGGCAAAAGTGGGATCAAAATAAATTTAATGCTAAGGTACTGAGGCTTGTGTGGTCGGTTGAAAGGAGAAAGTTCTTAATTGAGGTCGCTTGTGATGTGTTGATTAATTAGCTGAGGCACTCAAGGGCACCTGTAAGTATGTGACCAGGAGAAGCTTAATTAAGAATTAACGATGAAAACTTACGATTCTCCCACAAACTGGGACAAAAGAGAGCCTTGTAGCAATACAGAAGAATGCAAACCATAGTCAGGGCCATAGTCAGAACTAATTAATAAAAGCATATTAAAAAAATTACAAGGAACACAATTAAAAGCAGTTGCAGTGCTTACTTATTTTAAATAGGGCTTTGATATAGCTATGCGGCTACTTTTTATTTTAAATATATAGGCCCTGAAATTATATCTTGGGATACTTGCATGCAAACACTTAACAGGTCTGTCTGAAATTCCTTTCTGGTTATTTTAGTGCAGGCATTCACCAGGTTAAAGTGTTACCGCCTCCACCAAATTTCAGACAAACACATCTAAGTGCTTGTAGGTTGTTATCCCACAACTAAATTTCAGGGCCATAGTTTTGCTCCTCTAACCCTTCCCCCCCCCCCCCCCCCCAAGTATCTACAAATTGGGAAATGTTGATCCTTTAATCTAGCCCATCCCACCTCCCTCCATCCTAGCTGGCGTCACAGACACAATCAGAAGCCTGTGCTCGATCAGTGTACCATGTGTTGGCTGTGAAATGGGATCAGGCAAAGACATACAGCTGTGATCTGCTCAATCCGCCAGCATGCAAAGTGACCACCTTGGCAAGATAGCTTGAGTGCCACTCCATTCGAAATGTATGAAAGAATTATTGGTATAAAGTGATGTATAATTTGGCAGGTTTTTGAGATCAAGTAACAAAGAAATGAGCAATTCCTCTACCAACAATCTCAAAGGATCCTTTAAGTTTGCTTCAGGTGGTTTCCAATTTCTCAGTCCTTTTTCCACATGAAATTTATGGGGTGAGAGGGTTTTTTTATAAAATGGTTATGAATTTAAACCCCACATTGGACAAAGAATAAAAGACTGTTGGCTGAAGGTAATCTGACAGTCCTAACTTGAGCCACATCACAATCCTGCCCACATAATTAATCTGACAATTAGCCAAGGATGCTTGAGGAAATTATTCGAAAAATTCATAGGGGCTGTCAAGCTATCGCCTCACACATCCAGCTGCACGGGGTCAAGCTATAAGCAAAGCTTCCCACTGCAAAGCCATGCTCTGTGTTTGCTAAAAGAGACAAATCAGCTGGTGATGCTCAGGATACCAGAGCTTCGTGCCATTAGTACCTGTTGAAAGCTATGTGTGTAAGTCAAACACAGGAGCAAGTGCAAAGTATTCCCGACAGACTGCAGCTGTGTAGGAGACTGATCACTAAGCAAACATCAGCTGCGTCCCCCCTTTTTTGAAGTTTTGTTTCTCAACTTGAGAATACCTTTCAACTGCAAACTGACTCCCATGTCAACTATTTAACACATCATGTTGTTTGGAACGAGCTTTGAAAACAAATGGCGTAAATGAACCCTCAGTGGTTTGGGTTTTAAACCCCAGTGTGTCCATCACGTCCTATTTTACAAGGTAAAATGTTACACCGGACAGTCTTGGAAAAATCCATCGGATTTTCAAGGTGAATTCATGTTTCACAGTCTGGGGAGCAGCACTCCACATTCTTGCAGTCAAAATAAACTGAAACCAGTATTTGATGGTAAATCCTGGAACTGCCTAATTCCATGAGTGCTTTGTGTAGGATTATAGGAAACTTGAGCTCCATCCGTCAGTTGCAAATGACAGCTGAATGCCAACTTGCAGTAATAATGAAATCCCAAAATAATGTCTCATTGTTTCTGCAATACAGTGTTCAAAACAAAAATAGCTGAATGGAAGATTTTCAGGTTGAGGGCTTAGCCCACTCATCCAACTAAATCCCAATAGCTTCTCGTGGGGAAAATGGTGTTACGGGGTTAGAAATGCTCCAGTTGCAGTACAGGTTACTATGCTCTATGTTTTTTTTTAAATCAATACATCGAAATCCGGCAGTATTATTTTAGCGGAGAAAAACATTGAATGACAATAGCTTGCAACAACTGACTGAAGGTAATCTGACAGTCAATAGATCAGGCCCACAACAGCATCTTTCGGTCTGAGTCATGACCACATTAAAACCAACGCAAAGTATCGGACTAATGTGCTGCTGCAAGGCTTGCTGCAAGTAACCTAAACTTGATAACAGCTATTTCTGTGCTTTGCTAGTGTGTGCTATGTTTTCACTTTATATCTCTGTGATGGCAGTGCTAGCCCACACAAGGACCTAATAACAACAAATTGATTTGAAGGAAAGGGGATGGGAATTTTCATTCAGTTTGGGGGGCATGGGTAGTGGAGGGAGGGAGGGAGGGAGGGGGGGATGGACGGAGGACGTGATTTACATCACAATTCCATGGAGAACAATGTCACCACCGGCTTCGTAATGTTTATCTAGCTGTTGCACCTGTCAGAAATAGCAAGAATTATAGCCGCTGCTACAAGGTTCTCATCAAAATTGTGCACAATTTTAAAATTGGTTGATGACACGAATTAATGAGCAAAAGAGGAATGCATGTACACAAGTGCCACTACTGGATTTGATATTTTCCCAGTCCGCAACAGAAGGAAAGTAATGTTACATTTTAATATGTCTTTATTTGATCATTATTATGTTGCCTCCCCGGGGACTGACTGTGCTTCATATACAGCGTGGGTCTTGGCTATCTCTGGTCTATAAGGTCGGTAACACTGCTTTAATCACATGATGAATTAAGCTGTTGGATTTGTGCCTATATCGTTGCTTTCAGTACCAGTGATCAGAGTAGTTCAAAAAGGAATAACAGATTCAATGCTGCTTCATCCTTCAATACCCCATCAAAAGGGAGAGGCAGTTAATGCTTGGACTTTTTCTGTTTGACTCAGCTTAGCCAGGATGTTTCATCCGCTGCATATAGTTCACCCAAAATGGAGCCCTAAAACTTGCCTCCATTTCCTAACAACTTGCTGGTCAATTTCAGGTGCGTTTCATGAATTCAGCGTGGGCCCCGCCAATTGTAAAAGGCCAGAACACAGAGATTTCAAAACCGTTTTAAAAGGAATTGACTGGAATGCAGCAAAGCAAATAGGCTTTCACTCTCCCCTAAAAACAATCGCAGGAGATAAGTTACTTTCTTTTAAAAGCAATCGGTAGCTCAAGCCAGTTCATACTATTCACAACAGAGAGAGGGAGAGACAAATCAATGAAAATAGTTAGCATTACAAAATAATTTTTTTAATAAAATTAAATTTGCAAAGTGTCTAGCTGTCGAGTCTGCCTATAGCATTGTTTTCCCTATTTTTAACTCTTTTTTTCACATCAATTCTCTGATGACGTATGTGTGGAACTGAGCTGATAGAAACTGTATAACAGAGACACTTCATCAGAAAGGTGAATGCATTGTACTCTGACATTCAAAAAATCCCAACTGCATTTTGGCCAGCTGCAGCCAGAGATTGATCCATTGTCCACTTACAGGATTATGAAGCGCTTGTCTCTAGCCTATAAAAGAAAATCCACTGGCCAAGTACACAGCACTCAGATCAGATGGTTGAAGGCAACCTAAGGTGCCAGCTGTGGCTCAGTGGTAACACTCTCGCCTCTGTGTCAGAAGGTTGTGGGTTTAAATCCCACTCCAGAGACTTCAGCACAAAATCTAGGCTGACACTTCTGTGCAGTACTGAGGGAGTGCTGCACTGTTGGATGTGCTGTTTTACGGATGAGACTTTAACCGAGGCCCTGTCTGCCCTCTCAGGTAGACGTAAAAGATCCTGTGAACAGCTGGGGAGTTCTCCCCGGTGTCCTGTCCAATATTTATCCCTCAACCAATATCACTAAAACAGGTGATCTGGTCATTATCTCATTGCTGTTTGTGGGGCCTTGCTGTGCACAACTTGGCTCCTACATTACAACAGTGACTTCACTTAAAAAAAAAGTGTACTTCATTGGCTGTAGAGCATTTTGGGACGACCTAAGATCGTGAAAAGTGCTATATAAATACATGTTCTTTCTATCTTTCACAAATCCCCCTCCCCTCCCCAGCTGCTTTGTGGCACAAGCGTATGACAGGATTATTTTCTAACTTGGAAAATGCATCAGTACGCATTTGCCAATATTCAGTCACATCCCATCTGAATGCTGGACACTGATTAGCTGGAATAACTCTTCACATGTTAACCAAGTGCAACTGAACCTGATGGAGGTTATTTGGATGTATTAACATTGTGGTGCCACACCTAGTTGTATTTAACCACAGGTAGCATTGCGTAAGATCCCAACAGATGCCAATTCAAACTAGTGTATCAACTGGTTGAGCTGATCTTTATTGGTTGTAATTTTGAGCCCATGGGGAGAGTTGTACATGCACCATATTATGCGTTAAAACATTTTTAAAGCAGTAAACTTTATAAACTGCAATTTAATAAAACTGTCAGTATGAGACTGCACATTATTATGTATACTGTGCTGCCAAACTGAGAACAGACTGAATTTTGGCCTTCGGTTTTACTTTCCTACAGTCCCATCTATCCTCGATTTGGCAAAACATTCCATATCACACATTCTTGTCCATTATTTCTTGAACCTCTGAACAAGACCCAGAGGCTATTTTCTATTGTCGGCTCTTCTGATAGACATAACAGTGGCAGAGCCAGAACAGTGGAATACCAGTTAAGATGCTCACTTATCAACCATAGTTGAGAGCAGGTTCAAGTCTCTGCACTGTGTCCAACACCCTTGACCGGGACACCAGATCACATCACATCATGAAAATATCCACACCGCCCACCCCCCCCCCTCACCCTCACCCCACCACCTCGCCGGAATCTGGAACTATACAGGAAGCTGGCACAAACCATCTTTCCTCATAGCAGCTAGCCCAGTACTTGGAATACAAAACACCAGTGGCATCAAAGTTATAATGTCACATTCAAAGCAGCTCCTACAGAGGCATGAGAATGAAATATATGAAAAGGTTACTTTAAAAATAATACTGGGATGCTGTTAGTTAAGAAAAGAGCAAAACCTCAACTAACTATTCTCATGTTTAATTTAGTTGGAAAACAGCCCAAAGGATAAAATTGTCTATTAAAGCTGCAGTATTCGTTTACACACCCAAGAAAATCTAGGAAAAGAAAACCTCATCTCTTGTTTAAATTTCTGTACTTTGTAGTAAGTATTCTATTAATCATTAGTCCTGTTCATAAGTCAACCTTAAGACACAGATCAGCAGTTGACGGGTTTTTGAATTTATCAAATTGACTTATGGATCACAGATCAAATGTAGCTTTGGTAAAACGAGATTTATTTATCTAACATCAACTGCTCATGACATCTCAAGGACAATACTCCAGCTTTTTAAACAGACAGCAATATCCATACAAAAGGTGGAAATAAATCGAATGTAACATTTAAGCTCACTGCACAAAGAGCAGGAACGACAAGGCCTCCTCCCCCAAAAATCGGCCCTTTGTAAAGCAGACTGTGGAAAACGGCCCCATTGAACTGCACCACTTGTAATCTCTATTCACTTTCTCCCGATGAATAAAAGAAAACACGTTTTTTTTTTCTCCGTGTGTTCGACAAAACGCACTTCTGTTTGGTCCGAGGTGATGTAGAAATAATTTTATGGGGACCGGGACTAGACGTGGAGTAACTGGATTACAAGCTGCTGATGAATTGCTGAATAGAACACACTGCTGAAGAATGCTAAAGCAATCTGGGCTCTGTTGGCAGTAAAAGGACCAGGCTCACATTCTCTATCTTTGAGACTGTAGGAGACACAAATGAGGGCCCGTTCTAGTTTAATGCTTTCTGCTAATTAGCCTGAACCCAATAAAACATCGACCAGCAGTGGATCTAATGTTTTTTTCGCAGCCAAATTAATTATGCTACTACATTCAAGTGTCAGTAATACTTTGTATGTGCCTCCTTGAGTTATGACACTTAATAACTGTCATAAAATGCATGGGCATTGATCCAATATCTTGCTTTTAAAAAAAAATTCTTATACATTCCCTGAAAATAGGGTAAGAAAGGGAACATTGTCAGAATGCCACTGTACCTTAAAGGGGTACTACATCAACTTCTTCATTAGATATGAAAAATGTGCTACAGTCAAATAAAAATGAAGAAGGAAATTAAATGGATTGAAGATTTTCCAACTCTTGTATGCGTCGTTATTTTAGGAGACACCGCAATGCCTTTAACACAGTGTGTCGCTTGACAGGGGCAACTTGATTTGTCTAGCTAACAGGAAAGGTCACTGCCATGTCAAGTTTTATGCAGTCGTCTTTCTCCATCTGGGGGATTTCCCTTTACTGTTAAACAAAAGCATGGTGGGTGCCTATGAATATTCCTAACGCTGGCAAGTTTTTTTTTAATCAGTTCACAAAGACTAACCTTCTATTGATAAGCATGAGAATATAGTATTCACCTCCCCCACCCCCTTCATCAATAAGGCCACTTATCTGAAATGGAAGCAACAAGCTCCGCAGTAATTGTCTCGCATTATGCCCAGGTCCTTCAAGGACGACAAGGAATTCTTTAAACTCGAGTGTCTCGATTTAATGAGCACAGATTCTAGGGGCCATGATTGTCTTCCAAAATGCGAGCTTCAAACGTTGCCCGTGGCAAAGAGAAAGTGTATGAGAAGGACACCAGCCACTTCCCATGCCTGTTACAACACCCCTGTATCTGCTGTAGCTCTCAGGAAGGATCAAATGCTACTAGCAGTTACAAATTGATAGTATTTTCACTGTGGCAGAGGAGTTTGGACTTTTGAAATTAAAAAGAAATGGTACTTCACAGCTCAAAGGCATTGTTTTGTTTCTTCCTTTTTGTGTTTTGTTGGTTTATCAACAGCACTGCCTTCCTAGATGAGAGACGAAGGGCCCTAAAAGCCAATCATCTTTTACAAAAGTAGTGAGTGTAACATATTTGCCACAAAAAAAACAAGGAGCACAGCTTTTGTTTTTGGAATCAAATATCACTTGTTCATTTCCAATGTCTTCTTTAATCTTCCACATAATAACTTCAAAATGCAGAAGTGAAATTTACCCTGATGATGACTTCATCCCAAATTTCAGGGACAGGGTTATTTGCATAAGAGGGGTAGGTGCCCATGCCATTTACAGTGCTCCCTGGGAATCGGCTCAGCAGGGGGCACAGGAATTTTGAAACGACACCCTAGCGGAGAGGGATGGCAGAAGGTACAAATTTCAATTTGCTTCCCTCTGAGATCAAGTGCCAATGGGAAAAGAAAGGCATTGCAGGGGCACACTTACGGCACTTGTACGGCAAGTATGCCTGCATCATGCAGGGGTACTTACAGTTGGCCATATGCTGGGTGGAGCCAAAGGGTTTTTGGGCTGAGACCATTATCCTGCCAGTCTGTGATATCACGCCTGTGAGAGGGGTGAAAGGCGGAAGATGCATTTGGCTCCCCTCCCCACCTGACTTTTGGAACGTGGCCAGAAAGGGGTGGAAACAGATTCCATCGCAAATTCCTCCCCCCACCCAGACTGCACCATTTCTGTGCCCAAAACGAGCCAGAATTTTTAGACCCTTGTTCTTTGGCTGATACAGTTCAAATTGTCCTGGTTGATAGCTAAACAGGAAACAGATGTTGCTGTATATTTAAAATGTCCTCCTTTAAATTTAACGGTTGGGTTTTAGGCTAAAAGGACAAAATACAATAAATGCTCCATTCACACAATGGGTCTGATTTGAGTTTCACTTTAGATTTTTATGAGCAGTCAGTTGATTTAAGTTTCAACCCCAGATACTTACATTCCTTCTCTGCAATTATGGTCATCAATCGTAGCCCAAGTCAGGAGTGCCCTCCATTAAAATCTACCACCCAGCATTTGGGATGAATTTACTGAGTTCTTGGTTGGGCTGCTAAATGAAATGCTTCACAGAAACAGCCACGCCTCGATGGAAGGGAGGGCTGACAGCGATCATTTGTCCTGCTTCAACCACACCTCCTGCTGGCTGACTACAGATCGCATTAGGACGGGAAATACAGAATTCCATGGCCTGAGCTGCTCCACATTGTCAGCGAGGGAGGAGGATGCATAAGGGAGGGGAGCCAACAGCCATCAAAATGTAAGCGAAGCACTGCAGTTAGACGCACTAACAGGCAAATTCTAAGTATGCAATACTAATTATTGTGCAAGCAATTTATTCAGCAGCACATTAGTCGATTGAAAAGGTTACTGCATTCTCCATCACTATCATCTCTAACTCATATAACATTGCAACAGGAATCCATTGGAATGTGACAGTGTTGATGTGACGTTGGGCGTTATAACAGCCATGTTAACTGCATTAGCACAAGCCAGTAGTCAAATTCAACTTTTCCTGTTTCATTCCGAGCCTCACTGAGAATATTTTTCTAATTAGCAGGAGCCCACGTTAAGCTTAGGTGCATCACAGCCTAGCTCTGAGGGGGTCAGGGACTCTGTATGCACTGGGAGGGAATGTGGAAAGGGATAGGGACAGAAGCTGGTTCTGTCTATTTCAATGCTGTGTTCTGAAAATCCAATTTGTAAGTGTTAATGGGCCAGAGTGCACAATATCAAATTGCATCTAATTTGTTCATCAGAACTGTGATGCAGATAGAACAGAAAGGAAGTTAAGACTTAAGGTCAAGAAAATCCATTTGGCCCATCCACTTCCTGCTGAGTCAGGGATTTATCCAATTCCCTTTTGAATGCTCCTCCTGGTTGAGCGTTTACTTACAAATTGATTGCCAAGAGTACAAAGTTATATAAAGTTGAGCAGAGGGTTATGTTTTATGAGTTAACTATTGAAATGCATCATCTCTTTAAAATAAAGGCCCTGAAATTAAACTGTGGGATACTAATAAACAAGTATTTAATCCCTCTCTCTGTTTTAGACGGAGGCATTCATCTGTTTAAAACAAATGGGTTAATGCATAAATAGCAGACAGATAAGTTTTGATAAGTATGTTTAACATCAGTGTGCTTGTGTCACGTACCCAAGCATTTATCCTCTGATGACTTTTACTGTTTTGAAAACACATGCTCACATTATCATTTATAAAAAAAAGCCCAAATGAATTATGTAAACCACGCAGATTTTTAAACTCGGGCTCTCCATGCCCACAATTTCCCGACCACTAAAATGAATGGTTGGAAAACTGTAGACAGCGAAAGCTCAAATTCCCATTATGCAATGGCAGTGGATATTTCTGAAGTTTTGTACATTCACCGCTGTAGTACCATCCGAATAAGTAACATTGCAATCCGATAATCACTTTGGGATTCTGGGTCAGAAATTACCCTCAAAGAGTTAATCTGAAAATAATTCAGAAGCACGAAAATCAGCCTGTTCCAATCCAATGGTTTTAGCTTTTGAAAACCGTCCAATCACAAACACAAGCAATGATATTAATGACCCAATGATTGCCCTGTAGGCTCCAGTCAGGCACAATGTACCATTTTAAGCAAGAGTTCATCCCTTGGTTAGTCGATGTCTACATTCACTGAGTTAATGCCGACTGACAGTTTGGAATACAACATAACTAATGAGAAAACACACCACTCTCCAGCACAATAGTTTGATGTACATGAAGCTATTTGCTTTGACTACAAACAGTTCTCCAATAAACTTAATAAAGTGCCACAGTCAGGTTGTGCCCCACTGATGAACCTTATTGCTTTACAAGGAGAATCTTTACTCGGTAGGAATCTCGAGCAATTTTCCACCTGTCTGCTTCAATAAAACATACGTTTGTCGTGCATTTTTAGATCAAAGACAATAATATAATGTTTGTAAAACACAAACAGCCCTTGATAGCATGTAGCTGCCTTTACACTGTATTTAACAGGATTATGTTTGCACCTATCAGAATTTTGTTTTGTCATCTTCAGTGGATGGATGAATCAACTCCCAACGCATCTCTGGGACATCGCTTCAACTACTGAGAGCTCAAATTTATTTTTTTTGGAAGGACACCTTTAAAAGTCTTGGCACTGGGGCAAAGTTCCAGCAGTGAGGCAAAAGTTTCCGATCAAGAGGCATGGCTAGCAATTAAGGTTGTGGGATTCAACTAATTAAACATGAGGTATTTCCATACATATTGTGACACTAGGGATGGCTGAGTTTGACACCTCTTTCATTATCCAAATCTCTGAACTCTATTCTGTGCAGAGCTGTTGTACTAAATGTATCGCCTATGCTTCAAAACCAGCAAAACCCAACAGGAAAATCCATTAACATTCACGTCAAACTGAATAACACTAGTGATATCGCAAAGATATAAAATGAGGAGGGAGGAAAGCAGAGAGTTGTTCCAATTCTCTTTTACAATCATTTTCTTCAAGAACAAATTTATTTGAAGCGTTCAATTCATGTTTACTTATCAGTTCTCATACAGTCACATCATTATTAATAATGAATAACATCTACCACCCACAGGTGAGGGTAATTTTAAATTATGTCACCTGGTGGGAAACTGATGCAATCTGATTGGCCGACTGTTTTACATGCCGCCCAATTTTACTTACCGTGGAAAGTAAAACGGACAGCCGATGTGATCACTTCAGTTTCCCACCAGGCGAGTTAGTTTAAAATGACCCACTACAATCTCATCGCCTCCTATAACTCAGGTCAATGCTGCGTTTTCAGTGGTACTCTTAACAGCAGTATGTCTGAATAAGCTAAAACAAAATGGGGCTCAATTTAAACTTCCGGGCAGAAACGCAGCAAAGCGAGTGGCAGGCCTGTCTGGGATCGGTAGCAGGAAGGCTCAGCCAGTTTGAACGACCGAACCTGATTAACATGCCGCTTGTCGACTTGCCGACCAAAGCAGCCGGGAAGTTGGTGGTAATCAGCTAACCGCCAGTTAAAAACAAGCATCGGGAGGCCGTCACCAGGGACCCAGGGGAACAGTCCAGGTAAGTTCTCCAAGAGAGGAATCCCAGTCAGGGAGGGTGGGAAGCCAAGGGCAGGGGAGACCTACAGTTTCCTTGTGGGAAATTTAAAATTGCAGTCAGCCAGATCGGGGCTGGAAAGGAATGAGAAAGTCCCCCGCTCCATTTTAACTGCACCCTCGCCTGGTTTCCGCCAGGGGTGGGTGGGGGGGCGGGGGGAGGGGAGTTGAAATTGACCCCATGAATTAGCATGAGGCAAAGATTCAGGACAAAAAAATACCACCATCTTAACAATTCCAAATTATCAATCTCTATTAGACAAGAACTCCATTAAATTTTGTACGCCTTCAATGGTGTCAGACACAAGGGTCTGCAGGTTTTCATTTGTTACTGGATCATATGTCAGCCATGGCTCAGTGTAGCACTCTCACCTCTAAGTCAGTAGTTCGTGGGTTCAAGTCCTCCTCCGGAGACATGAACACATAATCTAGACTGACACTTTACTGCGGTATTGAGGGGGTGCTATGGTGTCGTCTTTTGGATGTGATGTTGAACCGACGCCCCATCTGCCCTCTCAAGTGGACATAAAAAATTCCTAGGGACTATTCCAAGAAAAGCAGGAGAGTTCTCCCCCGGTGTCATCACTAAAAAACAGATTATCTGGTCTTATCTCATTGCTGTTGGTGGGACCTTGCTATGCACCAATTCGCTGCCGTGTTTCCTAAATTACAACAATGGCTACACTTCAAGAAGTACTTCATTGGTTGTAAAGCGCTTTGGGATGTCCTGAGGTTGTGAAAGGCGCTATATAAGTGCAAGTTCTTTCTATATATAATATTTTGTGCACTTGTTTTTCATGTACAGTCATTAACCTGAGTGATGCCACTGAATGTAGAGTGTAGCCAGTTACATTAACATGCACTTATGAGAAGCAATTTTATGCTTCAAATAATACCCACATTGTTTTCATTATCAGTTCTTCATGAACTTTACGATAGTACAGCAGTTAAAGCTTTCTATCCATGTCTAATAAAATTTCCTGTTGCTGGTTTCTCATATAGAAAATAACTACGGCTCCACATATCATATAAAGCCCATCCCTTATCACTGTGCTGCCCAGAACTACGGCACTTAAACGTCTTGTATAAAATGACAGCTTCAAGTCTTATCATAAGCTGAGTATTAAGCGACTCTTGCTTTAAACCAAGGCCGAGATTTTTTTTTCATAATTATTGGAATTGTTTTGGATGGCCTGTTTCTGCCAGGATCTATCACCAGACAAAAGGTCTTCACCATACCAATCCAAATTTTAGGATTGAGTTTAGCTCTAGGGTTAGGTTCTATGCAGTCACTAGGGTCCATTAATTAAGTCAGACACCATCAGACGACACATTTACAGACGACACTTCAAAATGTTACATGTCCTGAACACTGTCATAGCAAGTAATCATCATCCGACTGTAAACTGAACTAATGAGGTCTACTTGCTGACCCAAAGCATTAGCATGCTCCCTCATTTCTAGTCCCAGAGCCAGTAATGTGTCCTGCTAGAGCAACGAACGGACAGTAAATTAATGAAGATGTTGTAACTGGAGACTGAGCAAGGCTGGGGGAAAACTCTAAAGGCCAATTTCACAGCCTTGTTGATTTGTGAACAGAGGACAAGCCTGGACTCAGCTTGTTAAATCCAGATTGTTATAAGGTTGTTTCATATATAAATTTAGGACTGATTGGAAAAATAGACAGCTCACCAGCATGGGAATTTATATAATGTACGAGATACAGCTACAGTAGGAGTGTGAGAAGCAATGCTTATAGATTATTAATAGACATGCAGTACAAGCAAAATGCTGTGAAGTATACTCATATCCAACTCTTCATTGCTCTATTCTAATTAAAGCTATAGTCACACACTTAATATCCTATCAAGGTTTTGGCTGCTCGTTAAAAGGAATGTAAGAGAATCTGAACTTTACTCCTTGACATAAAGAAATTTTGATATGTAAATTTTAAACATCACTCTACCATTTTTTTTCTTTAACTTGACTCAAATTTCAAAATCAAACACATTCTACATCCTCAAATGAAGACCTAACTTTTTGACTGAGCTCTCATAGTCTCATTTTTTAAGTAACTAAATGGAACTGTTATGTAAGAGCTATAAATACATCCTTCAGACTAAAGGTTGCAGGGATAAGTATAGATTCGGATCATATATTACTCCAGGGCAAAATAGTTGCTAGGGTCAAAGAAAGAGTTTATATTTATAGAGTGCCTTTTATGCCCTCAGGACATCTTAAAGCACTGTACAGCCAATGAATTACTTTTGAAGTGTAGTCACTGTTTTAATATACGGAAAGACGGCAGCCAATTTGCGCACAGCAAGCTCCCACAAAACAACAATCAGATAAATGACCAGATCATCCATTTTAGTAATGTTGGTTGAAGAATAAATGTTCGCCAGGACACTGAGGAGAACTCCCCTGCTCTTCTTTGACTAGTGCCATGGGATTTTATACCTAAGAGGACAGATGGGGCCTCAGTTTAACATCTTATGCAGAAGATGGCTCCTCCAGGCATTGCAGCACTCCCTTATTACTGCATTGAAGTGCCAGCCTATATTTTGTGCTCAAGTCTCTGGAGTGGGACTTGAAACTATTACCATCTGACTCCAAGGTGAGAATGCTACCACTGAGCCACAAGGGGGGGGGCGGCGGTGGGGAGAGAAGTGGTGTTGATTGGGAACTGGCAGTCTGGGATCTATGGAGGGCAGTCGGCCATAGTTGAATAATGGAGATATGCAATGGCCAGATATTCTGGAGAATTGCATCACCTTATTTCTGTACGTACCTCCAGCCCTTCAACCCCTCCTCCCATAAATCTCTGTCCGACTGTGATCTCTTGTGTGTCTCCCCTCCCTTCACTTCACTATTGACGGCTGTGCCTTCAGCGGTCTAGGCTCCAGACTCTAGAATTCCCTCTCTAAACCCCTCCACTCTCCTCCTTTAAGACCCTCTTTAAAATCTGCCTCTTCGACCAAGTTTTTCTTCACCCCATCTAATATCTGCTTCTTCGGCTCGGTGTCCATTTTTGTCTGATTACACTTCTGTGAAGCTCTTTGGGATGTTTATCTACGTTAAAGGTGCTATTTAAGTGCAAGTTATTGTTGCTATATTATTTAATTAATGAGCATCATAGAGTATCTATGCAGAGTTTTCCAATCGAATGGGTTGGATAAAGTCAATGATAAGGTAGATAATACATGGTTTATGGAAGAAAATGCCTGGATTGACTTTTTTTTGTTCCCTATTTTCTAATATTCTTAGCATTAGGGATTCAAATGTCATCTTCAAGTTAGTCCACTGGCAGGAACTCACTAAGGATCTGAGGATCAAAGTGTTGTCAGTTACTTTCTAAGGTGAGAAATGTGTTGCTTTTGACTTGCTTTACAAATAGTAGCATTGTTTTAGCGTACGGCTAAACTTATTTATAAAGCTGCATTGTGTTGCAATAGTTAACCCCAGTGACCCCAAACAGTGCTAGAAACCTTAAAGCTTTAAAATGAAACATTTTTAAAAACTGAAAGAGAAGCTCATACAGCCAATTGACATCAGGACTTATTTCATTCATATATTGCTACATTTTTCCCATTTTTTTTACAGTCAGTTGCTTTTGGTTACAGATTTCTTGTCTTAGAATGTTAATTCCCTTTCTACTCAGTCTCTGTTCACATTTTTTTAGATTGCCAAGGCCTAAGGCAATAATTAGGCTTTGCCTTTACAATTAGTAACTGAATTGTAGACAGAAGAAAATGCTGTTCACATTTTAACAAGGATTCAAATTCAGCATGCAGCATTTTCCAGGCAAGACTTCCGTTTACACCTTAAGTGATTAACGTGTGGAATAAGCTGTCATCCATCTTGGCTCTCTGTGCCTGTTTTATTCCCTTAGCACATTTGGGTACAAGGAAATGACCCTTTTTATTTTCCAAGTTTATATAAACGAAGAGAGCTGTTAACTCAATGTGGATTGCAGAAGGAAAATACCAGCTGATCCTACAAATAAGCTGCATGTACATAATACTGCGAGAGAGGGTCTTGACAGAGGCAGAAGAGTTCAGATGAAAGGGGTTGGATGCAAAACTGAGAATATACTTAAAATAAAAGTATCACAAACCTCAAAGGCTCCTTATTTAGAAACAACACCTTTGAAGAAGAGCAGGGGAATTCTCCCGGAATTCTCCGGTGTCCTGGCCAATATTAATCTCTCAACCAACATCACTCAAACAGATTATGTGTTCATTTATTTCATTGCTGTATGAGAACCTTGCTGTGTGCAAATTGGCTGCCGTATTTGTTACATTACATAGAATCACAGAATCATAAAAAATAGGAGAAAGAGTAGGCCATTTGGCCCTTCGGGACTGCTCCGCCATTCAAAATAATCATGGCTGATCATCTAACTCAATACCCTGTTCCCGCTTTCTCCCCCTATCCCTTGATCCCTCCAGCATTAAGAAGTATATCTATCTCCTTCAACAGTGACTACACTTCAAAAGAACTTCATTGGCTGTAAAGTGCTTTGAGATGTCCTGAGGTCATGAAAGGCCCTATATGAATGCAATTTCTTTCACATCTTTCATTTTGACTTTTTAAGTGCTTGTAATTAGTTCAAAAGCTGGCAAGGCAAGTCAAGATACGAAAAATGTTAATACTTACAAATAATGTAATAATCCTCATATTTTTTGAATTCCAGTCCCCAGAGGTTAGGGCTGAATTCTTGAAACTTGATGGTAAACTTGACATCTTGATCTGGCTTGTTGCAATTGAGTAACGGTGTGGGGCTGGGCACAGCATTGCAGCTGTCGGCTTGGTCTTTTGACACCATGTACAGTTTAAAGTACTCATACTGTCCAGTAATCCTGGAGTCCACCTTAGGACAGATAATGTCCAGTTTGTCTCCTATCTGTGGGTACATCACCAGTCCTTTACTTGGTATGAACCTGATAATAAAAACACAGGAGAAGAACATGTAAATAAATGTGCACTTGCTTGCCAAAGAACGCAAACAAATATTCTGTTTCACAAGTTTTTTTCCCCCAGGTTTTTGCAGGAAGCTGGAACTTGATAAGTGGCCGGCTGCAATAACAAAGTACATCGGGATGGGATATTAAATGAAAGCAATGGAAAATCTTTTCCATTGACCTCTTTTTGTTGGACAGTCTCCCTTTTGAATACCCCTCTCCCCGTTCTAAAAAGTTAACTGTCAAAAGACTAACAAATGACTTCTACTCCCTGTACTCCAAGTTCACTTGTCACATTATTAAGCTGTATTAAAAAAAAGAGAATATTGGTGTTAGTATCATAGAAAGGTTACAGTGCGGAAGGAGGCCATTCGGCCCATCAAAGCTGCCCATCGAGTGTTTGTTAAATAATTCAAATTAAAATTTGAAGAAAGTAAGTTTTACTTTTCTTCTGATGTTCAGCATTATACTTTTTACAGACAGTCATTGTCCAGAAGCAGGCACAAATTCTTGCACCGCACAAGACAAGCGTTAAGATACATTTTTGGCTGGATAGCTTAGGTTAGAATAGAATTTGAGAGCACCTTTCGCAAAAGTTCCATTCCATAAAAAGGCTCCACCCAAAAGGATTTTATAAATTGCAATACGCACAATTTGTTTTATTCATGAAAGTGCATCCTGGTATACAGGCTGACTTGTCTTGGGGATATATGCTCATAAATTGCACTTGCTGCACTCATATCTGTACACCGCCACTAATCCTTGCTCTTAGATGTGTTTGCTCCAGTTAATGCTCGGAAGCAGCTCCTTAAACTCGCAGCTGCTGATACAATATCCCCAAGGCCCAGAACAAAGTGCCTTTGCCCCGTGAAGCTGATAGATTTTTACACAGAGTCTAACCTCAGCTGCACACAACCAAAACTACAGAGCTTGTCACACACTGCAACACGAAAGAACATTTCACCCATTATCCAGCGTGTGCATTAGTTAGTCACTTCTTAATCGATCTCTCCTGTAAGTTTACTTGCATATTAAGGATTCTGAATGACACCTGAAGGGATTCATCTCCTCTAGTTTAATTGTATTCTGCTTTACAGAATGGAGATTAGCAGGAGTGAACAGCATTGAGATTTACCTCACAATATAAGGTGGGTTAAGTTTTCGTTGTTTTCTATACTATTTATCTTATGTAATGATCAGCGACACCATGTGGGAACTTTCGGTTTTCAGGCGACCTAATGTCGTCATCCTTCTGCACAAGCGCCGGCCACCAGATGACATCACAGCACTGTGCTTTGTCTGAACTCGGGAGTGTTCCTATCTCTGTAACCTCCTCCAGCCCTACAACCCTCCAAGATCTCTGCACTCCTCCAATTCTGGCCTCTTGTGCATCCCCGATTTCCATCGCCCCACCACTGGCAGCCATGCCTTCATATGCCTAGGCCCAAAGTTCTGGAATTCCCATCCTAAATCTCTATCTTTCTCTCCTCCTTCAAGACGCCCCTTAAAACCTACCTCTTTGACCAACCTCTTGGTCACCTTTCCTAATATCTCTTTATGTGGCTTGGTATCAAATTTTGTCTGATAATCCTGTAAAGCACCTTAAGACGTTTTACTACATTAAAGGTGCTGTATAAATGCAAGTTGTTGTTAGCACTGTGCTCTGTCTGAACTCGGGAATGTAAACAGCTTGAATGCAGCACTGCCTGTCTACAGCCTGACGTGACTTGGTGTTGTAAAATTGTTTACAACAGCCTGACTGCCATTGCATGGATCAAATTACACATTCTAGGCAGAATACTGGGTGAGTGTTGTCCAATCACACCTCCCACTACCCTGCGTTGTCTGTACAGCTGTGGTCTACTCAAAACGTCATTTCCAGAAATGCAGCCTTATCTAAATGGCAGATACGTTAAGAAACACAAGCCATGGAGAAATGCTTTCTGTCCTGTAAAACCTATTTGTCTAGGATTAGCATATTGTTTTTGGATCTAACCATTTTAAATCCTGAAAAACTACAGACTGTTCCATGCTGGTGTGTGTTAATCACTTAAAAAAAATGGATTGATGTTTACTTCATTGATATACTTCAGTTTAACCAATCCCGTTTTATTTTTGTTTTAGGCTGTTGTTTAAGGCTGCAATAACCTGCATTACATTAAAAACTCACAAATAGCAATGTCTTTGGTCATGAAATTATCCAATGAAGCAACTATATTTTAGGAATTATTTTTCACTTTGGAACTAAAGTGGAATCAATTTAAGATATTATGATCAAACAAATGTGACCAACTTCATTACCATAACTACAGGGCAACAAATCAAAGTCAGGATCAGTTCTGTAGGATAAAGTCCTGCTTAGCATCAATATATTTAAGATTAATTGGATTTAAACAAAAAAGAGGAATCCCTGAATTGATAAAGGTTTAAAATATTCCAGTGCACTGAGAAACATGCTGAAGCACAGTAATTTCATATCACATGGGAGGTACTTATTGGCAAGTACATGGGAGGATTCCTTATATCATTAATGTTATGCTCTATAATTTTTAATTAGTATTATAGCCTGATACAATCTTACACTAGGTTCTTTTTTTTAAATGAAGGAATTAATCTGCTCTGCTCCACGTCAGCTTCTGAAATGATGATATCATGTGGTCAGGGACTGATCAATGTGTGTGATATCAAAAATCTGGTTGGCTAATGGCACAATTTATAATAAAGTATCTACCCCACCTTGATTAGAAATATGGAGACTAGGGGAAGGCAGTGTCACATTCATTTATACAAAACGTTAGCTCTTGGAAAAATGTACATCAGTGGTTTCACATAGATTACATTACTCTTATCCATTGTTAGAATTGGTTTACAGTTACATCATTTTGTATAATTAAATCAAACTGCCTGCTCACCTTCCCAAAGCACAATCATACGTTGATTAAATCTCTACCAATCCAATTGTTTCAGTAACGTTCACTGAAGATTGTTAATTCTGATAATCACATGCAAAATAATAGCATCACGAGACATTAGCACCCACTTGTAAATATCACTGTATATAGGAGATCGAACCCTCCATTATCCAATCAGCATTATTTTAATTCCAGAACTAACCAATTTAAATTAAATGGATTACCGCTAGTACCTAAATCACGCCGATCAGAAAATCTGGGTTTGCATGCCCTATCCACCTTCACTGCCGTTAACACTGCTCAAACAAACAGACTCACAGGGGAAAAGGATTCTAGGAAGTGACAGCATGAGAAGGCAGAACAAGAAATTACCAATCAGCCCATCTAGTTCATAGTTATCTAATCTGCCGTCCGAAGCTGTAATCTAAATGGGGGTGTGGGGAGGGGGGGTGGATGAGGGTTTAGACAACATTTACAAACTGATCTCATAGTTTAAGAGGTCGCCTCAACTCCTTGATTAGATCCTTGATTAGTAGTAAGTCAGTCTTTGATAATCACGATTCTCTATAAACTCATTATTGCCTATTTTTATTTTGCTTAAAACAAGGCTTTCAGGGACTGAGTGATTCAGTAGGTTAACTCAGATTGCCATTTCATCTATGAAACTCGGGTCAAATCCAGCCGGGGTTGGTTGGGATAGCAGTCTCCTCCCTCTGCTGCCGAGAATGGTCTAATGTGACATGGAAGATGGACACAGCCAATCCAGTTCATAGTTGCGAGGCCACGGAACAAAAACTCCAAAACTTGGCACACGTTGGCATTAAGTTGCCAACTGGCAAACTCAGTTAGAGAAACAAAAAGGACTGCTGGCTGTTGAAAGTATAAAATGCATGCTAGTGAAACAGGAAGTGCTTTTTGGAAGCTGGAGTTAAAGGTACATTATTGAGGCACAGTGAAGGGAATTATACCTGTGCAGGGAGTATCTGAAGCTGATAGTGGATGACAAAAATGGGTGAAGTGTTCCACTCTCTGACAGTAACATTCTTCATCTTGACCAGTATAAAAGAATTGCCAAAATATAAATGTTGACTACTATAAAGGGTTAAAAATCTTGTTATACCTGTAATACTGGCATAGTGGGCACTGGCACTAATTGAACAATGCCACCCAACTTGTGCCAAATGGGCCATGCCAGCCAAACAGAACTGGAATGTCCAGTGCCTGCAGCTCACTTCAATTGATAGCAAATTTTAGGATTTCAGATTCCACTGGTTGGCAAGATAGTGACAAAAAGGCCCAAATTTAAGACAGTCACAAAAAGATTTCAAGGGGAGGTAAGAAAAAGAAAACCTTTAGACGGAGGGTGGTTAGAATGTGGAATTCTCCGCTACCAACCTGTTGTTGAAGCAGAGTTTATGGGATAGATTTTGACTTTGTGCGATAGTGACTTTAATGCAAATAAAAATCGGGAGAGATGTAAAACGGGCTGCCTATTCGCTATCACCCGTTTTACACTACCGCACAAAGTCAAAATCTACTCTATACATTCTTTTAAAAGGGAATTAGTAGAATGAAAAGGGAGTATATTAAAGGGTATAGGAATTGAGCAACAGGATGGGTTTAGACTATGGCTTAGGTGGAGATCAATACTGGGTGGTCAGTCTTGATGGGCTGAATGACCTGAGCCTGTTTCTGTACTGGCACATTCTATGAAATCATTGTAAATGGAAATGATTTTCTGGATAGATTATATTTAATCCTAAATGGGATTAGATTTTATCTGAGTTCAATGGACTCTTCTGAAACCTACTTACCCAATACAATTGTAAGAGGGTTTGGACCTGTGCCAGTAAACAGATCGCTTTCTATATTCCTGATCTGTTGCCTCGGTTCCAGCTGCTACACTGAATTTGTTGTCAGGCCACCACTTTCCGTAGCTTTGACGACTAACAATGCAGAGTTGGTGATTTTAAACCTGGCACTGTTATACTGAATTTTCTTAGAACAGAAAAGGTTAAGGGGAAATTTGATAGAGGTGTTCAAAATCATGAACGGTTTTGACAGAGTAAATAAGGAGAAACTGTTTCCAGTGGCAGAAGGGTCGGTAACCAGAGGACACAGATTTAAGGTAATCGGCAAAAGAGCCAGAGGCGACAAGAGGAAACATTTTTTTACGCAGCGAGTTGTCTTGATCTGGAATTCACTGCCTGAAAGGGTGGTGGAAGCAGATTCAATAGTAATTTTCAAAAGGGAATTGGATAAATACTTGAAGGGAAAAAATTTACAGGGCTATGGGGAAAGAGCAGGGGAGTGGGACTAAATGGATAGCTCTTTCAAAGAGCCGGCACAGGCACGATGGGCGGGTGGCCTCCTTCTGTGCTGTACCTACTATGATACTATGAAACACACTGACACAGTATAAGAGCACTAATGTCTGACCAGTAGGCTATTACAGGTTTCATTTTAAATAAAATATAGTCAATACAGTCCCTTTAACTCCCACTAGATGCCTTTAGCATGTTAGACTGTAATACAGTATCAAATGTATTTGGTAGCTTAGTGACATCTTTTGGAAAGGAGGCTCTGAGGAGACTAATTTTATCCCTATTGCAGAAATTGTGCACAAACTGTGAAGATCAAATCCTTGTGAAAATCTAACTCTGTTGAGGTTTCTGACTGCAGCAACTGATTATTGGTCGCTGAAAGTGACTGGCTCCATAGATGTTTAACACTGGTGATTATGTGACTGTGACCTGTCTGTGATCAGCCACCTGTCAGCATGTGATTTGAACTTGAACAATTACCTTTGGTATTTGGATCATCATCTTTTATAGTTAGGGAGTCAGGAATGAGATAGGACTCTATGTAAGAAGCTGGTCCTATTTTTAGAGCTTACTAGTGGATGCCTAATCAAGGATCATAGATCACTCCTCCTTAGGGGCTACATTCTGAAAAAAAAACATCTGTGATCATCTTTTTCTTCCTAGTTACCCTTCAAATTTTCAGTTACTGTAATTTAGACTGCCACTTTATTTTCTAAAGTCTTAAACCTTCAGTCTGAATATCCTTTAGTTGGTTTGATCACGATGATAGATAAATTAATCTATGACAAAAATCCTTACTGATTATTATTGGAAAGTTTCTCTTTCCAGAAATTTACCCTAGACCCACGATTACAAGAATATAGTAGAGCTTCAAATGTGCGGCACTTGAAGAGATGCCAGAAAAATGTGCAATATCCTTCCTGAAGTCTCACTGAGTTATTCTCCATTTATATTCGTGGGGTCAGGTGCCTCTCTTAAGCATAGCCAATAAATACTTCAGTGTTGATCCTGAGAGATAGAGATTGCATGGTTCTTATTGGAGGCAAGAATGCAGTACGACACAAGATTAGCTAGATCTGTAAGCTGTTCAATTTTTTTTATGCAGGTTTGTGAACAGTGTACTGCAGTGGGCTGTCATTAGGCATGAAAGCAAATGATTTTAAATAGAAATAAACCCCCAAAAGATTATGGCCTGTAATTTCCTGCAAACGTGCGCTGAAACAACAGTGTAATGATCACATTCAACGTAGAGATCGAGGAAATTCGGATGCAAGTGACTTACGCCAGTTTTTACACTACGCCCGTGCTTTCTCAAATTTTGTGGCAATTCCGCGGACCCTCCGCTGAAACCCACTCCTGTCTTTGACATAGCTCCGCCCCCACATAAAACTGCAGCTCGCGCGTAAATTTCCTGCGTTTGCTAGTTTTTTGCAGGCGTAGACTTAAGCCAAAAAAATTAGATGCACAAAAGGCCAAAGTCACTATTTATGGAGTTTTACAGCGATTTTTAAAAAATTCTTACTTCGATCTGTACTGTATTTTCTATATCCTTGAATGTTTTTTTATGGCATCATAAAGTGTTAGATTAAAAATTGAAAAGCTTCCACGATTCTACTTTTTTGAACATACAGGGCTATAAATCTGACCATTGTTTTGGCGCTACACAGCCTCTTGAAGTTCCAAAATGGAGTCCGGGATGCGCATACGTGCTTCTAGCATGATGTGCACGGAGGCCATCTTGGTAAAGGCGTTTGCACAGGCATAGATAACGAACACTGGTAGCATGTAAAGTAAGGAGAATATGCATTAGATCAGTGTGTAATGCTGCTTTAAAGGCATAGACACCATTTTGGAACTTGATGCTGCAACCAACGCACTGTCTTAACCACTACCAGATAATCATGTCCTAGACGGCCTGGAGGACCCACCACCAGCACTATTTAAAGGGACCATGCAGGATTTACAGGTTAGTTGCTGGATTATCGCTTCTCGCTGCTGATGCATTTGTACCTGTTTTCGGAGGTCTCCTATACTTGAATACTTGAGGAGACATAGCCCAACATTTAAAGCCAAGACTTCCAGGAGTGAAGTTAGGAAACGCTTCTATGCGCAAAGGGTGGGAGAAGTTTGGAACGCTCTTCTGCAAAAGGTAGGTGATGCCAGCTCAATTGTGAATTTTAAATCTGAGATTGATAGATGTTTGTTAACCAAGGGTATTAAGGGACATGGGGCTAGGGCGGGTATATGGAGTTAGGTCACAGATCAGCCATGATCTTACTGAATGGCGGAACAAGCTTGACGGGCTAAATGCCACTGGCACTCGCTGCCTCCTGCTATGCGCCACCTTCTCCTGCAAGAAAGTGGGACGTGTGTCAGTGAGTGTCCTGCAGGATGTGTGGGTGATGTGCCTGTCATGGTTGAATAGCTGCCAGTGTGTGTGACCTGTGACTTGTGGGTGTGCAGCTTGCAACAGTGGTAATGTGTGAGGGTGAGAGGAAGCATCTGAATGGAAGATTTGAGTACTGATTTAAAGAATTTGTTGGTAGGTGAGTGATGGGGGGGTGTAGTGCGTGGAGCAGTGGATGCGACTAGTGGTGTAGTTGGTAGGAGATGCTGCTTGACAGTTGATCTCACTCACCTTGACCACTCATGTCAAAGCATTGAACTTCTTCCTGCACTCCATCCATATTTATGGAGTTATGCTATGCGTCTGGCATTGACTTTGTCCCCTACTGCCTTCCACTGCCTCTTGAGCATATGTCTGGAGAGCCTTTTGCCCTCCTGCGGATATAGGATGTCCCTCCTGCTGTCCACCTCTTTCACCAAGGCCGCTAGTGCATCAGCAGAGAACCTTGGTGCACGCACTCTCGCAGGCCTGGTACAAACTCAGATCGGCAGATTGGTGAAGTCTGGCATGCAGATTGGAGGATGTGGAATTTAGTACTGCACAACCTTTATTCAATGTTTTAACATAACTCAACAGTTTGTAAACGTAGGGACCTGCATCTGTGTTTTACGTGTGCGATGTCTGATCTCTGTTCAGACTCCGTGTGGACCCGTATCTTATTTTATGCAAATAAGAGGCGCAAGCAACTCACTCGAGATTTGGGCCCCCCTGCTGGTGAGAACGGAGAAAATGGAAAGACCAATGCAGTTGGGCCTCAACGCTGCGCATCAATCAGGTAAATTAAGTTGCAGCACCAATCTAATGTGCTGGCTGCGTCAGTACCACCAGGTGCGGGCCAATCACGCACAACTCGATGCCTGCGCCCGGATTCAGGGGTAAACCAATTTAACCCCCCATGTCAGATGTACATAAATAATGGTTTGCAGGCTTCAAATGTTAATTTTCATAGATAAGGAGGGACTTAAAGAAAGAATATTGCATTAGTTTTGCACTTTTCTCAGGCCCCGACTGTATACGCTGATTTCCACTAGATTTACTTCGGTTTTTACGATCCGGTATATGCTAATAATTGGCAGGAAATTTTGGCGTAAGTACCGGTTGACAAGATTGGTATAAAAACCGGCGTAATTTTTGGCGTACCTTTTGATTTGTGCCAATCCAGGAAATTCCAGGCATAATAAGTACAAGATCCCATCGCAAGCTGCACAAGAGTCCTGGGACGACTGAAGCACTCAACACAACATCATTGTAGGCAAACCACAGGCCATCAATCTCAAACCAAGCAGTTAGTTATTCACAAAATTCAAAGTCAGAGGGTACCATTTCTGCTTGGCAAACTCAAAGCTCTGCTGTTTACACTGATTTACGAACATATTTTTTAATCCATTTATTTCTATTAAATTTACATTTACAGGTCTTGCTGATATTAAATTTCCAACCTACATCACTGAGCGATTAAATGGAGCCCGTAACTATGTGAGGAAATAACTTAATTGGCAGCAGCAAACCTCTGCAGGAGTGGTTGGATCCAGTTATAAATGGCGTGGAACAAAACCTTGCCAAGCAATGTTAATAAATCAATGCACTCCACCCGCATTCACTATGTAACTAAATTGTAAAACGGCTTCATGAAATCTATGTGTGACTGTAAACTATTGAAAATACAATTTTTTTTAAAAAGGCACATAAAATGGTGAGGATTGGAATGCTAACAAAATGAAATGGAACAATAAAGCGCTGTTTATGTCACCTCTATTATCAATAGAAATCTATCAAGACCAGTATGAAGAGAGCTAATAAAGAGATAAAGAAATACTCTCCGCTGCAGTATTCCCTTACTTGTATAGTCATGTTCTTAGGTATCCCTTTTATCAAAAGCCAACAGAAAGGGGCAGAGAAACACTCCTTTTTTAATGACAGAAAGCAGCTGGACTGCTTCACCTATCATGAAAAAAAATTCCAACAAGTATAGCTGGAGCTTTCATCATTGATGTCGCTTTGATGTAGAAGACTTATAGTCCTTGCACAAAATAAAATCAGAACTTTTATCGGCTAGCATCCCAGTTATGGTTCCTCTTTTCTCTAGTTTTCTTACAGTTTGAAAAAACTGTGGATTGGCAAAGGTGAAATAAGACGGAGCAATTTAAACTGGTGAGACATCTACCCAACTGGCATCATACCATGTTCAAGAAAGTTACTGAATTGCTGTGGGTTTGTGATAGAGCGCAGGACTTCTGGGGATAAGCTGGACATTCTGAACTGAGGCTCTGATCCAGTCAGGTAGACCAACTGCTGTTAGTACAGAAAGGCAGCAGATGGTAGGCTCTTATAAAATGTAAATAGTTAGCTACTCATAACTAGAACTGAAAGCTGCCTTCTGATGAACTACGTAAAGGGGCAAACAACTCCGCTTGGACTTCAATGTGCTTTCCTTAAACAATGTGCCTAAAAATTCTAGGGCAAGGAAAGCATATGGATGTTAATGAAAGAATTACACAGGCATGGAACCAGCCTCCTGCTCTGATGGGGAAATGGGTCTGGACATGATTCCAGCACTCTCAGCTCCTACAAGCTTCAGTCTGGCACAGGTCCCAAGTCCTAAGCTGTAAAGTGGTGGCTAGTGAAATGGTCCTGTGTTTACCTTGTTGAGTTATGATACAATTACTCCATACATCGACTGTCAACAGTTGGGATACAAATTAAGTTCCAGTACCTCAAAATCCAAAAGAATGTTCTTATATAAATCATTTATACCAATTAATATTACAACAAGGATTCTTCAGCATGACAAAAATCAATTAATGTGGCTAAAGAAGTTAAACTATTAAATGCCTCTAGATAAACACAGACGTTACTCCTCTTAAAATCCCACAAGACGCTTTCTTAAATTGTCCTACCAAACCAAATTGTTTATTTTAGTGTGTTTATCTGGTTAATAAAGACCAAATGCTTAAAGCTAGATCTTCACAGGAGGGTTTTGGCTCTCCAAGATTAATGTTTGAAACCATTTGCATTTGACATTAAAGTCTTTGAATGACAGGGTGATACTTAAAACGAGTAGGGGCTTCTTAGTACAACTTTTACTTGTTGCTTCCTTCAGAGAACCGTAAGTTTAAAACATAAATGGTCATTTCTGCTTTAAATACAAGAGTAAATTAGACATGAGCTAAACCACGGTTTTTAAGGACTTATAACACTGAACTTGGTACAAATAACAGTGAGAATTTAATATACTCTATATGCATGATTTAAAATTGTATAGAGAAATGATTGTAGTGAATTGTTTCAAATCAGATCACTTGCCAGAATAACATTTAACTGTTTAACTGAAAGGTGACTGGATATTTTGGATACCATAAATGCAAAACTTAAACGGCTCTTTGTTAATGATAACATGCAGATGCTATCGACAACCCGAACTATACGGGTATCATGTTCAAATCATCCATTTGTGTTAGAAAGGTCCATCACTGATAAAGCATTGACACAAATATAATTTTATCTCTGTTGTTTCCTTAACAGGACCGTGGAGCGATCCTGTGAAATGATATATCTGATGGGGATAAGCAAACAGAACCTGCGGGATTATTCTGCTGGTGATCATTATAACCTCTGCTCTAAGGCTGTTCAAAGAGTACAGCAATTTCAAGTTGGCCTGCTAAAGATATATGCACATACGTGGATTTCAAGAAGCAAGGACTGACTCTGATATTTATCATGGCTTGCTCCCTGTTACAAAGCAAATATCTTGTGAACTGCCCCTGATGAAACACAGTCAATAAGGTTAATGCAAGATGTTTGGATGTGATTTGCTCAAAAGAGAAAGGATAAGTGTTACAATGTTTTCAGGCATCATACTGGGAAAAAGAACTTTTGATATGAATGTGTGAAGATTAAAGAGGAATTCAGAGAGAGCTTCCACAGCAGATGGTGAGATTTTGCAGGAAGAATTCATCCAACCAGTTAAGAAATGTATTTCTCTGGAACTTTGCATTCTTAACTTTCATGGTTATAAATGTCTTTAATTTTATTTAATGGAGAAAGCCAAATAGTGACATTCCAGGTGCTATCTTAGAAAAAGAAGATTGCTTTCTTCACCTTACAATGACACTCTGGGGGGAGAAGAAGTCAAGGGACAAGTTTACAGCTTTAACATTCCCCTCTCAGAGGCTCACTCGCCAGGAGCACGGATTGGGTAATTAAGCGCAGTGCCCATGACTTTCCATTCGTTGGGTTCCCAATATGAGCCCTCCCCGGCACGTGAAACTCTGTGTCTGAAATGGTGAAGATAAAATATAGCAGTAATCAGCTACTCATAATGCGCACCCAACAATGATTATTTATCAATTCTCATGAGCCACTTAATCAGTATAAACGTGAGAAAAGTTTGTTCATCCCGCTATGGAGTGCACAAACGTAGTAGAAAAGAGCTGACGGCCAGCCGAGAAAATACCGATTTACCCGTTAGATACTGCTTGTGTTCAGCCTCCCATTTCTCTTCATGAATACTCAAGTGAGGTAAGAGATAAAGGGATAGGAAATCCCAATGCAGCTGCTCCTGAGCCATGCCAGGCAGTGCATATCGTTAAATTGCACATTCAAGGCCTATAGCCATTCATTTTAGTGGAGCATCATGGGCTGGAGATGTGCAAGTTTAAGATGTGTACACCTGTTGTGGGCCAGGAGCGGTCACATTAGAATTTTTATCCCAAAAATCATCAATCTTTGCCACTGGTAACTGATTCTAGATAGCAGCCTCTTTGAATTTTAATATTTTAAGCATTGCAATTCATTTTTCAGGAAAAGTGCAATCTAAACCTCCGTACACATTTCGTATATTCAGTAATGCAACTTTAAGACACCAAGGCCAGGAATTTCCTCAGATCTTATCCAACTGTATTGGGAAAATCGTGAGAGAGGTATAAAGGGAGGCTGAGTCGATATCGCCCATTTTACACAATCACCCAAAGTCAAAATTACCCCCAGTGACTGTTAGGTAGGCAAAATTCAGCTGTGTTTCAAAGATGGTTTATTATATGAGGAGATTGTCATGCATCAGTGTAATAAAGCAGTACATAAATGCAATCATTAATATTAAGAGGTCGTGCTTTGCTGTTGACTTTATCTGGTCTACAATAAACTATGACCATCTGTTATGAGGGGTAATTCTGCAATTCCAGCACGGAAGGTGTCCTCAAAGAGATCACAGGTCGGAGGTAAGGTTACAGCATTGCAGCCCCGGCTTCCCAACCATGTGTAGCTCCTTACTGGGAACGCAGGAGGACTCATCCCCGTGATGTCATACATGTGGAGACCATACTTTCAAATACCATACCATTTTCATACGATCAAGAATTTTGTAACCAGTTGGAATGTTGCCTGGATGGAATTCCAGATGTTTGTACCCTCTGTGTATATCTAACTTCCAGATAGCCGTGGCTCAGTGGTAGCACTGTCACCTCTACATCAGAAGGTTGTGGGTTCAAGTCTGACTTAAGCATATATTCCGGCTGACACTTCAGTGGAGTGCTGCACTGTCGGAGGTGCTTTCTTTTGGATGAGACGTTAAACCGAGGCCCCATCTGCCCTCTCGGATGGGCATAAAAGATCCCATGGCACTACTCAAAGAAGAGCAGGGGAACTCTCCCCGGTGTCCTGGCCAATATTTATCCCTCAACCAACATCACTAAAAAACAGATTATCTGGTCATTATCACATTGCTATTCGTGGGACCTTGGTGTTCGCAAATTGGCTGCCACGTTTCCTGCATTACTACGGTGACTACACTTCAAAAGTACTTAATTGGTTGTAAAGCGCTTTGGGACATCCTGAAGTCGTCAAAGGCACTTTTTAATTGCAAGTCTTTCTTTTTTTGCAAACAGATTGCAGTACTCGGACCTTATTTCACAGTTACCTGTTGAGTATCATTTGCAGTGACCCTCTACCACGATCAGCCTTTTCTTGTAATCAATATAGTTTGTAAGGTGAGGCTTTTTTTTAAAAAAGAAAAAATGCACAACTCATATCACAGTAAAATGCACAGAAACAAATGTCGCCTCATATGTCGTTATGATTTCCTTTACCTTGAGGTCCTCACATAAGAGCACCACCTCAAATTGATACCTTAATTTGATTCCCCGTTTTGAAACAGTGCAGCTCGGGCCATTTTCTTTTATCAGAGGACAGGGGAAGCACTGTTTGGTTTCTCAGGGGCAGATATTCCAATGGCTGTTCAGGATTGGTTCTAACACTTTTTGTGAAAGTAATGACTGGAATTCTGTGGAATTCACTTCTGAAAACAGAATAGAACCAATGACCAGCCAAAGAGATCTCGGGGATGAATCGGCCACTCTGCTCTATAAGAGTTCTATATGTGTGTGCCACAGTTTATTAGTATTTCAATAAGATTATCAACACCCAAAACTAGTCAGCACCATCAAGATGTGATCCACTAAAGGGAAAAATCAGTACTGGTGTTTCAAGCACAAAGCTGTAGCTCTTTGAGTTAAAGGGGGAAGCAATGTCCGGGGTGGGAGGTAGGGGTGGGGTTACTTTGGGTGTCCTCATACAAGAAATACCAAAAGTTAGCATACAGGTACAGCAAGCAATTATGAAGACAAATGGCGTGTCGGCCTTTATTGCAAAGGGTTGGAGTACAAGAGTAAGGAAGTCTTACTACAATTGTACAGGGCTTTGGTGAGACCGCACCTGGAGTACTGTGTACAGTTTTGATCTCCTTGTCAATGGAAGGATATACTTGCCTTAGAGGCGGTGCAATTGAAGGTTCACTAGATTGATTCTTGGGATGAGAGCATTGTCCTACGAGGAGAGATTGAGTAGAATGGGCCTATATTCTCTGGAGTTTAGAAGAATGAGAGGTGATCTCATTGAAACATATATGATTCTGAGAGGGCTTGACAGGGTAGATGCTGAGAGGTTGTTTCCCCTGGCTGGAGAGTCTATAACTAGGGAGCATAGTCTCCCAGGATAAGGGGTCGGACATTTAAGACTGAGATGAGGAGGAATTTCTTCACTCAGAGGGCTGTGAATTTTTGGAATTCTCTACCCCAGAGGCCTGTGGATGCTGAATCATTGAAAATGTACAAGGCTGAGATAGATAGATTTTTGGTCTCTAGGGGAATCAAGCGATATGGGGATCGAGTGGGAAAGTGGAGTTGAGGTCGAAGATCAGCCATGACCTCACTGAATGGCGGAGCAGGCTTGAGGGGCCGTATGGCCTACTCCTGCTCCTATTTCTTATGTTCTTATGCTCAAAGTACTCCATTTTATAGAAGGAAATAACAGTCTGATGAATTTATTTTACTGTTTCAATAAAAATATCAAGTTTCTTATCAGCATAGAAACACTAATGTCAGGTCTTGCTCTCCCAGTGATATCTGCCCCCCCAGGAAAACACACTTTGCATCTACAGCCTTTACTGTAGTTTGCTGAAATTAAATATCCTCCTAGTGACCTAGCAGAGAGGGAGACCTGGCTTAAAGGTCTCCATGCTGGTAAGAAACAGAATGTTTCTATTATCCCTGGACCTTCCTTCCCCTTTAAATGAAAATGCATTTGCATCACTAACTTGTATAAATAAATATTTTTGGACGTGTACCTGAGTATATAAAATTAGTCAATTATTTTGCAGTAAGGTTGCAGTCTCACAAACTGAGTAAGTTACATTCAGTGTTTAGATGTCAAAGTTTTAAGCCAAGCTTTGATGCCTGGCTATACCAGAGACTCATCAGAACAAATGCAATCAAGAGAGTAAGTGATGCAAAAGAAATAATTCAGAAGCCACTGGATGGAATTAATGTGACACTAGACAATTACAGTGTATTTTGTATGAGAAACATATTAAAAATTAACTAATGTTAAATGATGTGAGGGGTTTCAATTTCTATATAAAGCTGCAAATTAACTTATTGGAGTTGCTGTAGACTTGGAAAGTAACAGCTTATGAATCGTGAGAAAATGCATTTGCTTTGAGTTCTAAAATGCTAGAAAATGCACCAAATAAAGTGTCAAAGAAAAATCGCAATTTTCTGGGGAGAGGGAGAAGGAAATCATGCCCCAAGCATTCCCAGAAAAGAAACTTAATTTTTATCACGCGCACTCCCCCCTTCAGAAATCTCTATATCTGCCACTGCAGGAAAGTTGCGTTCAACATTGAATCAGCAGGCAGCAATTTGCTAACTAGCTTATCGACATTTTTAAAAAAGTTTTCTTCTGTTTCATTTTCTCTCTCCCCCCAGAATAATTATTTTGCAGTAAGGTCGCAGCCTGGCTGACAGACTAAATCTATAACTATGCGTCTGCCTGTGCCTTTGATGATAATTCATCATCAAATCTTTGATGAAATCTGCCCCCTCCATTCAGCTCAAAGATATCAAGTTTGACCTAGAGTAAAATACTCCCTTTTTGATTTTTCTGCGCAGCAGTGGAAGAAATTTCCCCAATATCGCACCTCACAAGCACAAAATGCTTCTCCACCTACATTTTTGCTATGGTTCATTAATCCATTTCTGGAATGGTAGGTATTGTTAGAAGTGCTAAACACAGACAATTTATCTGTAAGCATTTCCTCCCCACGTTTCACAAACCTTTACATTTTTAGTACATTGATCAAGCCTCTCAGTTTGCAATCTGGCAAAAATTTTTAATCATATTGCTTTGTATTAATTTTTGTTTTGAACTACAGTTACACTACTATCTCAATAGAGTAACTCAGAACAACGGTATTCTAAACAGCCTGGTCTATCCATATTTATAATTAACAAAATGGTGTTAAGGTTACATTTCTTCTCGAGATTGTTTTGCCTTCAATTAAGAACATTTGAAGCTCTCTCACGATGACTTAGTGAGTTTGTTCAGTAAGTAGCTGGGCCATACAGAATGAGAAGGTCCCAGCTTTGATCCTCAGTCTGTGCTGAATTTGCTGATCTCAGTTGAAATGTAATTACGGGTGTTACAATTGGTTTCGGTGTTCGTGGGTTCGGAAGGGGAAAAAAAATCGGCCAGCTTCTAATCACTACTATTGACCTCCTCCCCCCCGCTCCCAGCCTGTGTGGACATTGGATCAGGACAGATCAGGTTTGTCTAATTTTCTTGGCCTTACTCATTGTCAAGGCTCACAGATGAATAATAGCCACTTGAGTGAGTTACTGGAGGGCAAACAGCACTGTATTCCAGAAGGAGTCAATATCTTCAGGAGAGGAGTGAAGGGGAGGGACTACAGCAAACTGGTGAAGATTATTGGCAAAAAAACATTTGTCCAATTTTTCTTGACCTTTTATTGCATGTGCAAAGTGACACAGAAACCTTGAAAACTCTTCAGAACTTAATTCAGGCTCTCTCTGATAGAAGCTATTTGAAACCTGATTGGAAAAATGAAGCTTCTTTAAGCAAATGACTTCTATTATCATTTAGAAGTCCAAATCTGAAACTCTCCTTCCAAATGGCACAGAATGGAACTGTCCTGCTGATATACTAATTAGCAGCCAATAAAACAGTTGTCACTTGCTTACACCTGGAGGGACCCTAAGCTCTGTTGCACTTGCATTTTTGTGCCAAAGCCTTTTCAGAATAGTGCACAGGAACAAAATTTAACCCTTTTACAAATACAACAGGAAATTGAAAAGTAAAAAAATAAAGGAACCGTCTTGCTCATGCAGGGATTTCTAGCATTCTCCCATCTCCACAATCTCCTCTGTACTGAATTTAAATGCCTCTTATGAAAGATTGTGCATTTGGCATGTGATACTTCATTTAGTCTTTCTCCCTATTTCCTGAGACTGAGTGAAGGCCAGCTGGATATACTTACCGGGATCATGGTGGGAAATGGCTGGCTTGGTTACTGAAGATCAGACCAGTTCTGCTGGGTAAGAAGCAGCACTCGGAGGGACATAGTTAACAGAGCAGTACAGGAACAATGTGACGTGTTTATCTTTGCCTCTCTCATGGAGTGTGAGACCAAAGCCTGTGCCTGAAAGATGGCTGCATCAAAAGCGCTCTGTTTTCCTTTCAGATAACCTCAACCCCACCAATCCTCCTGCGTTCTGTTCCTTCTCAGCATGTTCCTGTCTGTGGCACAAATAGATGAAAGAAACAATCTCAAAGTGAGCTTAATCCGACCGAATAGCTGCTGCTGGGCCAGGAGTTTAAAAAAAACTCCTAACTAACCCATGGTACAATCTGGAGCTTTAGGCATACAGGACTTCAATAAAGCAGCAAATTAAATCTACCTTTTTCATATTACACACAATGAATGAACAAGAACTGAGCAGCTTTTCTTTACCATCCTCCAACCCAAGCCAAAAAATACGGGCCTTTTATATATCCTAATCCTAACCTGCTCTTATATAGTAAAATGCTCAACAGCTCTGAATACTGCTTCCCTCCTTTCCTTTTCAAATTACAATGATAGATGTGTCAGTTTGGACATGAACAAAATCTATATGTTGCCTTGGCAACCCCTGGTTCCCGCTTATATTTTGTATATAAAATGGGTGCATTTGCTGTACTATCAGAAAGGAATAGACTGGTGGTTTCCTTTCGAAACGATCGGATTACTACAGCTGATTTCTTTGTGTCTCTTTACTTCAATCGTGCTAGATCCGGCTCTTTCTATTCTGTCCCTTGATTCACATTACTGCTGCGATCTGCAGTGTAATCCTTTTATTGTCAATAACTTGAGAGCTGGTTTCCTTTTAAATAGAAGATTGTGTTATGGCTTTCTCTTAATTTTCTACTCCACACTTGAAAGTCTCTCTGAAGAAAACACATGTATGTATCAAACATTTAATGTGGCAGTCAAGTCAAATCCATATCTAAAAATATGCATATTAATATAAAGAAACTGGATGCAGTTTTACTATTGGCAAATATATAAACATTTCTCAACCCTACCTCGGGTTTAATTACAGCAAAATGTAATGCATTAAATTGCCTTATTGTAGCTTAGGTCTGTAAGCATATTCAGGGGAGAAAACATGTCCATAGGGAGATTATTACTGTTTAACTCTGTGGTTAGGGGAAACCTGTTTGTCAACTCTTCCACTCTGTAGGTTTTGCACATCCAGCTTTGTCCAGCTTTGAGTATGTTGAATTTTGAGGTAAAAAACCCCAACAAAAGGCTTGTGAAACATATAATACATCATGGTAGGCCAGTTCATGAGGAAAAGCCTTGACTTTATTGTCATTACCCAAGAGTGTCTCCAACAGTTATTACTCATGCACAAAATTATCTAACATCAAAAGACAGTCTTTGCCTGGCCTAACTTCTGCAATGGAGCCACATAAGTTGCATTTTTCTTAGTTTACAAAGGAGAAAAGTAACAAAGACAAATTATAAGATGATCTGCACCCCAAACAATGTAACGTCTGCATTCCTTTAATAATGCATGATTTTAATCAACAATTTGGTACATAAATTATGTGGAAATCCCTAGAGTCAAAAGCTGACAAACAGGTTCTCCTTTCCAATGAAAGCTCAACAGTCAAACATCACAAATGGACATATTTTCTCACCTTAATGTGCACAGATCCACCTTAAGGTACAATGAGCAATTCGGTGCACTACCTTTCCCACGATTGATCTGGAGGTAGAATTGAGAAATAGGTTTGCATATTTGCCAAAATTAAAATTCCTCAGGGGTTAAACATGAGGGCGGGGGTGTAAAGTCTGGAAACAGGCTTCTCAATTTTTTTTGCTTTAAGGCAGCTGGAACTCCTACATTCCCATGCGATTTTATAGACAAGGACATGGGACATATACCACAACAATGAGACTGCTGTTAGCAAGTACAGGTTTGTTTTGTCATACTCCTTTAATTGGTATTTACAACTTTTCCTAACATTTCCTGCTGATTCCCATGTACAGTACTTTGTAACAATTTATTTTTATCAAATTATTGGTTTCTTCACAGAAGTGTAGCAACTTCAAATTCTCATGACAATAACATAGCAGCCTGGTTTTAATAAGCTTGGCAGCACTTTCAAAAAGCAGGCAAAAAGTGCCAAGGAATTGGAGACCTGTCATTCAGTTTAAGAGCACTAAAGGCATCAAGACAATTATGTACTGTTTTAAGTCTAATCATATGCCCATCCTATCACATGCTGTTGTGACACCAGAGGCGGGGGCCAAATTGCACCATCATTATGCATAAGCTGCATATCCTGGTTAATGGTGGTTCCTGCTGGAACATAACTAAAGCTTTCCCAATTTTAAAAAAAGGTCTTACTTCCATCGGTTCAATTTATCCACAGAGTATTCAATTTGTTTAATAGAATTTTGTAAAAGTGCACATACAAGGCACTAAAAATGCCAGATTTTTGTACTTATTGTACCATATACATGCAAGTTCTTTCTTCCTTTCCCAAGGACTAACACAAGTAAGACGAACCCAGATATAAATGCAGTGCTAAGTTCTGGGGCCTAATCAAAATGCAGTCAATACGCACCTGTTTACCTACAAATAAAGGAATGTTTAATACAATGAGACTAGTTTGTATCACTCAATGATTTGCTTGAAAGGGCTCATCAGTCGTATTTAATTTAAAATTGCTCTGACAAGCAAGATTAATCCCCGGGGCTAACTAACAGAGGTTCCCCCAAACTTAGTAACATGAGCCTGCAAATTCTCATGAAATATTGCTGTATGAATGCGCAACATATTCCTATTAAATTCCTATTTTAACAGAGGTATTAACCTGCTTATTTTATACAGGTTAATGCCTCCCTTAAAGTCACAGACAGATGAATTTGTTACAAGCATGTTAAGCCATTAAGTGCTCGTATGATAATTTTGCACAATGTAATTTCCAGGCTCATATAATTTATGTTTGCAGTTATCACATACATGAGTTGAATTTTTCGGTTCTTGAAATCTGATTATATCAATATGTTCCTCGTCCAGTGATGTCCTCGCACTTTAAGCAACTTCTTAATGAAGCAACATGTCTCAGTTCGATTAAGAGAAGGTTGGGTGCAGTAGTCATTAGCATTTGGGAACTGGAATTTTTATTTAATTAGGACTGCAAAGAAGGATCTTTCTCAAATAACACAAAACAAGTGTGCAATACATTTTCAAACCATGTTTGGTTCACAAGATCATAAACCACTTGATTTTTTTAAAAGTGTTTTATATAATTATATATCTGCAGAACTTTATAATATTTACAAAAGTGAGCATACACATCTCCACCCACAGAAACGAGGCTACCGGTAGTAAGTTGCTATTGGATAGGATATGGACATTAAAGTTGGTGACATACTGAAGTAACCTTTCTTCAAGTGGAAGCCTGGACAGTCTGATCTTTGCTCACCTCACAAATGCACTTTCCAGCAAAGGCCAATGGATAGACATCTGCAGTGGGACCCTGGCTAATTTTTCTCCTCTCCAGTTCAGGGGCACAAAAACTAACTGTAGCACCCCCACTACCTTCCCAGGTGACATCACTTGACTCCATATATTACATTGCACGCTGCATTTACCTAATGAACCAAGCCATCAATGGAGCCTGACAATGCAATAATATTAATAAACATTCTGCTGCATGGTAAGAAAACTGTCTTTCTGTATTCACAGTAAACATACAATCGCCAGGAATTAATCATTTGGGCTATTTGAGGTAGTTGGCCGTGAACTGAGAATATCTTCATTGACCTACAATCAAATCTCAGTATTTCGTTCTGCCATCAAATAGCCACATCAGCGCACAGCACACTCTTGTTTAAATTATGCGTGAATTTTTGAAGGCCTCAATAACACAGCTGATGATGTGTCTTCAAAATGCAAATGGAATAAGTTGTCATTTGAGTGCTGTCCTCTCTCTGAAAAGTGACATGCCTTTTAATGAAGTTAAATCCATTGCCTGGCCATTCTGGGTATGTGAACATAAAGCACAGTCTTTCTGCTCAGCACCAGTGTTGATGTTTGCATTCCTCATGCTCTGTGTGCCATGAGCTGCCACTGCCTGCTCACAGTCCCCAACCTCCATGAAGACTAATAACAGAGATATTTTGTCTAAAATAATGACTAGCCTCATTTCTTTGTGGTTAGGTTTATTATGGTGAAAACCGGGATCCTGCCCACAATTTACTTTAATGGAGAAGTATCAAGGGTGTTGCCTATACCTTTGATGATTTGAACTAAACAAACAGACTGAGGTAAAATGTTCTCTGCACAAGCAATTGGTAGAATTATATTTTACTCTCATTTCTTTGAATTTCTTTCAGACAGAGAACAAGATTGTGGCACTGAGATTCAACAGAACAAACGATAGCCTTTCAACAAATTTCACAGCATCCTCCAAGCACACTACTCATGACAGGAATCAGAAAAAAAACACATTTTACTACTAACTGAAGCAATCAAAGCAGATTCCGAAGCAGTACCAGTAATGATATGTGTACAGTCCCCTCTCAAAACTCTCACCTTAAAAGCATGCTATCATTCCTAAAGATGCCAATGATTTAACATTTTATTTTTATTTTCTGAAATCATGGATAATTATAGTTTGCCATGTATAACAAAACAGTCCTCTTGTTTGGTCAGAACAGATTGATTTTGTGACTGTGTTTTCTTTGTTAATCTACTTCATGGTGGCCCGTAGAACTTCTATATATAGCCAAAATATATTTTGTCAGGAAAAACTTGAATTGTATCAACGAGGAAAATACAAAAGAATAATTCCTGATAATAAGAGTTGCCCATCACAGGAAGGATATTAGAGCCATAGAAAGGGCGCAGCGAAGATTCGCTGGAATGATACCAGCAATGAGAGGTGATAGGTATGAAAAATTGATGCTTTTTTCACTGGCACAAAGATTCAAAGGTGAACCTAATAGAGGCTTTCAGAATTATGAAGGGTTTTGGAAAGGGGTTAATAATGAAAGATTCTTTCCACTAACTGGTGAATGGTAACAAGGAGGCACAGACTCGATATTATCACTGGAGAAATTAAAAGGTAAGTAGGGAGTATTTTAAACAGATGCCATTAGAACATGGAATGCCTTAGCATGAGTAGCTTTTGAAATAGAGATCCTAACATTATTTATAAGGGAATTGGATAAGTATATGAAAAGAAAGAATTTAAAAGGATATGAGGAAAAGACAGGGAAATTAGATTAGAACAGGTAGTTCCAGTTGAACAGCTAGCACCGACACAATGGCCTCCATGTGCTGTAATTTGCATGGTTCTATAATCAATACAGTAATATGGTCTGTTTCAGTACATTATGAACACAAGTAAATGGAATAACTAGCTATATTTTGAGACTTACATCATTTCCTTTAAGTAGTGAATAAAAGGCAAATGAAAAATTCAGATTTTTCTGTGGTTACGTATGGGCGACAACTCCTCACCAAATATATATGTAGATATATATATACATTCTATATACGTTATTTGAAAATTAACTTTTCATACACTTGAGCATCTGGAAAATGTTAATTGTCAAACAGTCCCAACTATTTATGAAGTTTCTGCCCAGATCCTGAGGTTTTATTGGAACAGAGTTGTTGTAAAAATGAGCAAACAGCAGCAATTGGAGGGCAGTAAATGTGCACAAGACTTCTGTGTAAGCAGTGCTCACCAAACTGCCAATACTGTATAATTCTTTCATTTCTAATGGTCGTTGACTGAATAACACCACCAGCGCTCATGAATAAGCATAAAACTGCACCCTTGCTACTGTGATAAGGCAATTAAGTTTATGATGAGATAGAACTGAAGTGAAGTAATGTAACTCAGGGACAAAGTAATAAATGATTTGCTGTAAACCCTTATAAGTAAAATTAAAACCATTTCATGACAGAGGCTTTTTTTGGAAGGGAAAAGATTTGTTAAAATTAATTTTATGCACATTGTCCCACTGTTTTGTGGAGTAAATCAATTGATCGTATCACAGATTAGAAATGTGAATTCTACTTCCATCCTTTGGAGTTCCAAGAGAGTTACAGAGATAACAATCTAGCCAGGTAGTCTAGTATAGGGATAAAGGAACACATAACCTAAGTTACATGCGTTGGTGAATTCAACAATGATTGATCTATGCTTCCTGTAAATACAGTAGAAGCATTTGTGTGATATTACAGCAAGCTAGCAAAAATGCTCCCTTCTCTCCTCACTTGTGAGCAAACAGGCAATGAACCTGTACTTGAGTAAATGCTCCATCTGAACCAACGTGTCTATGAACAGGGTGCTCATTAATCTCAACATACCACATGGACATTCTCTGGTAACATTTTATTGCATCAAACCAATGAGCTGTAGAAAATGATCAGTTCCCTGCAATGCATGAAGACACTTTCTGACACATCGCAGAGCACACTGCGCAGATCCGACAAGCCCGCCCTTGTCAGGCAGTTTAAGGGCCACCTTGAAGCAGGCCCTTGTAAACAGATGCACAGCAGTGAAAATACAATAACTTCAAAGCAAAGTTTATGTCTCCTGCATATGTTGAGGTAGTTGGTTAGTAATGATGGTGCTTTGATCAATGCAATAGGCCACTCAAGCTCTCTCACCTGAATACAAGACTATTGGTAATGTACCATAAGGTAAAATATTCCAATTATTCTGATGGTATTACTGGACTCGGATTGTAAAATTGTCCCAGAATGCTTTACACAATCTGGTAACGATTACAGAATAAATATTAGTGTTTTTTTCCTAACTTATGGGAAATATTTTCAGAAACGGAGAAAATATCAATACTCCACAGAGAAAAATGGCTACAGACAGCTACTGAGTGAGAACTCTTGTCAGAGAGGTTGGCTGCTTTAAGCATCTGAAGAGTGACCTCTGTAGGATTGTACTATTTGGAGAGATCTGCATCTCTCCCCTGTTGTGAGCTAAAGAGCTGCACTTTAAAACTAAACCTCCACCATCTGACTGAAATTTCTCTTCGTTTTTTTGTTAGAAGTCTTCCATCTTTTTTCCTTAATTATTTAATAACTAGCCCCAGAATTTCTAGTAATATGCTGATTTTTTTTTCATCTTGAATACAGCTATTAGAATATTTAAAAACTAGACAAAACAATGCCAGTTTAGATTGACTGGGCTCGAAGTTTAGCATTTGGGTTTTATTTTATAGATCGATATGAATAGTGCACTGATGCATGAATTTTATTGTATATCTAAGTTGAGCGATATGTTGAACATTTCAGCTTGTTTAAACGGACAAGTATTCAGACATGCTCAAGCGCTATGACGCAAAATGAATCTTTAACCGCAAAATATCAATGCAGACCAAACTTTGAATTTCACAAACTCAATGCCAGACAAGATTTGATTAAATTTATATACAAATCGGTCACAAAAATCCTGGGTTAAAGGATATGTGTCATTTTTTTTAAAATAGAGAAGTTGCCAATATTATCAGGTTCACCGCAAGCACCTATTTGATCTGTCAGGTGTGCACGGCTTGTTTATATTATGATTACCATTTTAAGTTCTAAAATGTTCCAAGAGCGCACTATAAAGAGATGTTTTATATCGAGCAGGAAGTCCCAGAGCCTAACAATTGGACAGTGGTACAATGTTCGGCTGATTCAAGTACTTTCTACACCAGGAGTTGTATTGTCTCTTTGTGGTGATTATTTATCTGAGGTGTGCTTCTTTAACCATTGAGTGGAGTTATTAATCCAGTTCCGTGTTGCTGCTGTAAGTAAGCGACGGGAGGGATGACGATGCTTGCTTCGAGAAAACTAGAGAATGGTTTGTCTAAAATCTCCTTGCAACTTTTTTTCTTTCAATGGTGGCTGAAGGGGATACTTTTGCAACCCATTCTAAGCAGAGTTGGAGAAGTAAGACTCTGGTAAATAGCCGAGAAAATAGCTGAAAGTAAAAGCAAAATACCGTGGATGCTGGAAATCTGAAATAAAAACAGAAAATGCTGAGTATTTCCAGCATTTTCTGTTTTTATAAATAGCTGGAAGTGTCTGAGAGCGGCGAGGAGGATGCAATGTTAAGAGCAAGAAACGTTATCCTTCATTGAGAAATCGATTTTCCATTGGCGATCATTCGAACAAAATTAGTTAATTCGTATCTTCCACATAATATATCCTTAATTTTTAAACTGACCGTTTTCTCCCACCCAAGCACTGAGCAAAAAGTTCGCACCTGCCGACCGACTCCTAAATTAAGATGAGATCACTTTCTATAAAGTCTGGGGCTAGGGAACAAAACCCGTCATTGGAATTTTATGAACCTTTTATTTGGAACATATGGCGCGTTAAAAGCAAGTTTCACAACTTTTTCTTTCCAACGTGCGGAAGAAAATTGACGCAACTTTTATTGAACGAAAGTGTCACTTGACTGAAGATAAATGGTGAGGCTGTAATATGATTTCTCAATCAATGTTCCATTCTTTTTAATTCTGCCCCTAAATCTAACCCAAACCTGGTTAGGTTCGATCAAACTCCATCGATCCCTGTTTTACAGGAACAAGCAGCCTCATCCAGCAGCAACTACTTCGTCACTAACTCGCAGTTCTATGTGGTGTGTATGTTTTTTTTCAAAAAAGGAAAACACACACAACCTCTAGAGTCTGAGCTTGACAAAAAGGCAGAGCCCAGAAGCAAAAAAAAAGTTACATTTCGAATTCTTACGGGCAATTTGGGTATCCCGCCGTTTGCAGCACAGAAATATTATTTTTCCACTTGGCTTTTATTCTGTAAGAGAACGTGTATTAGCCGTCACGAAACAAGCAGCATTAAAAGTTGCATGAGTTTTAAAAGTCCCACTACACCTTGCAGCATGGTGCTTTAGAATTTAAATAATGTTAAAATTAAAATAGATAATTAAAAATTGTTCAGATGCATTAAAAATATGCTTTAATTTATAACCCGGTGTAAAATTGCCCAGGAAGATTCCCGAGTAACTTTAAGCCCTGACCGAGTGAGACTGACAGTTAAGTAAACTTTTAAGGGGTGAGGTACGAAAGGTCTGGGTAATTTTTAAAAAGTACCAAAGCTGAGTATATTTAAATTTTTCATCAAGTTTCTTATCTTGGCCTGTTTTGGTAGCTGGGACACTCGATTTACTCTAAAACTTTAAACAAACATTTGCTCATTGAGTTCCAAACGAAAGGTTTAACCCAACTCCGATAAGAAGCTGATTCATAGACAAAACACTTCACGGGCGAACACAGTTTTAACTGTTTGTGTGTGCTTTTCCATTACTTTAAAGTGATAGACTGCGAACAAAATCCTGAAAGGGCCATTAATCTCGAGAGGAAACAGGGTGGGGTGAAAGCGGCATAGGCTTGGGGGTAAATTAAAATTAATAGTTTTTATATTTTTATTTTTGCTTTCTTTTTATTTTATCACGAGCACCAACAAGCAACCAGGTTGCAATCAGACCTTAGCAATTTGAGTTTCAAATTATAATTTTCGAAGTACAACAAAGGAGTTGGGGGGGGGGGAGTCCGACACTTTAATTTGATTTTAAATACAGTGCATAGCATTTATTTAATAGCGCGTGGATCAATGCAAGAATTAGAGGGGAGATTTTCCAGCACTTGATTTTCTATGCCAACTATAACTTGGGTTTGGGATAATTGAGGGAATGAAGCCTGTATAAATGATTAGATTTCCTGGAGAGAATCGCCTTGCAGTAAAAACTTCGGCAAAGCCTCTAATGCAGGCTTATTGCTGGTAGCAGAGTCTCATCCAACACACTGACAGGTAGAATCGCTTTATCCTCCTGAACATTAGCACCGAATCCCACAATAACGCCACCTGCTTCCTCGTCTATTCGGCTGCTGCTTAGAATAGAAATCGCTCTGGGGTTTAGATGCACGTCTATTGAGTTTTTTTTTTCAAATGCTCTACATCGTCTCATATTGCGACCTGAGTGTCTCCTGTTTCTATCTCCCTACCTCCCCACCCCCTCCCCATTCCTGTTCTCCCAGCCGAAGTCACCCAGAGAGGCTGAATCCATATAGACATCGTCAACCTTAAAACATGGTATTTTAATTTCCCACCGGTTGTAAAATCCGCCACCCCCACATTAAAAATTCATTCAATGTATTAGACCCCGTATCATTTAAACAACTTGCGTCTACATTAGACATGCGGCCAACAATTCATAACTGAACCCCCATGAACGCCGATGATCGCGGACCGGCTACAGTATAAACAACTAACCGTGTGTTAATCCTCACGAACTGCTCAAGTCTCCCCGGCAGTTTCAGGAAGACCTCCTTAAATACAATTTATTGCACGAGTGTGTCAATTATTACAGCTTTGTGTTTACAGTAACACCGAGATCCAGATCGGGACTGCGCTCAACAGTCAATTCCACCTTGTACCTTGTGTATCTATATCATAAGAAATAAAATACAAAAGTTGCAGGTTTTGAGCCTGACCAAGCCCATCAGTTGTTTCACTTACTTGGGATTTGAGGAATTCCAATATATAGGTTGCAAAATTTCACAATTTGATATAGCCGCCCTGCATAAAACGAACAAAACTCCCAAATAGTATTTCCAAAGCGAGTTCCTTATCGCCATCATCACCGATCACTTTGTCCTCCGACAATATAGGTATAAATATATATTTTCGCGTGTCCTCGTCCTGGGTGCGTCTCTTCTCAAATGTCTGGACGGTATCCTTTTACCAAAAGCACACTTCTGATCCGAGACTCTGCTTCGCCGAAACTTGAAATCGACTCTCGCGTTACAGTCGCTGCTGATCCCGTGGAGTTGTTTGCAGAGCGGGGCACTCGGTCTCACACTCGGCCGTTTGCCCTCCTCCTTCCCCCCTTGTTACTGCAAATCGCTGAAACTCTTTCTGCATCTAGGCACTTGCTTGCGTTGCAACCGCAGAATGAGCCCCAAATTTCAATTGCAACCCTTATTTTTTTTCTCTCTCTGTCTGATTAATCTTTGCGATGACCAAGTCTGTCCGACGGGTTGTTAACATGAGAATGGAGCGATGTGCCTGCAAGCGCGCCCTGTCTGTGTGTTGTGTGTGTGTGTGTGTGTTTCTGTCTCGCTCTGAGCTCCACTTGGTCACTTTCACCATCCAAGACGTGATGAGCCAGCTCTTTGCAAGAAGCCTATATACCTCCGAACAACCTACCGTGAGAGCGCGCCCGCGCCCCCGCCCCGCTCATTGGTCCACCGTGTCACCTGCAGCCGCCGCTCCACCTGACTGACAGGCGCAGCCGCGCTCTCATTGGTCGCAGGAGCCGTCAATCAACGCCTTCCCCCTCCACTGTTATTGTTTCATCGGATTATGGCTGCGCTGAGGGAGTTTGTTAGCAGCCAGCTTAACAGCACAGGTAACCAAATAAAGCAGAGCAAATAAGTATAGCTGTAGCGCTTCTATGTAAATCCTCACAGTATTTCATTTTCACTTGATAATTGGAAGGAATGAGGTTTAGCACAAATCTCATTATCGCCTGATTTAGGTGGTAATGGAAGGTGGGAGGAATGCCCGCAACCCACTGCACTCAGCATCACTTCAATAAACTGATAAAGTTTACACTTTGCAATAAAGTTCAACATGTTTCCCTGACAAATGTTCTCTTAACTGGCCAATTCTGCAACATTGCATGGCGGGGGGAGGGGGGCGAGGGCAACGACTGCAGATGCAAGGTTTCCTATATGTATAATCTTGAGTAACATTCACTCTAGCGATATATATAACTATGTGCCTAACTCTAGAGGTAAACAATTATGCACCATCCGTTGACTTGCTGCAATTTCATGCAGTTGCGTTCTGTTTAAGGAATGACACGGTTGGGTAAAGGTACTGATATGTTTCGTTCTGGGCTGGGTATTAAATGCAGTGATGTAAAGGTATGATATGCGAGGCACCAGCCAGGATTCGACTGACTTTAGTCTTTTTCATGGATCGACAGCGCCCACTAGAGATTAAATCTGCAATTTTCAGATTTAAAATGTCCCCCACGATGAATCCTCTGGGTCTTATCGCCCTCCAGTCCCGAGGCACTCACGCGGCGAATCCACTGTCACGGTAAACGTTTTTTCGATGATTATACCTACCATTAAAATATTATGAAGACCGTATTGACTTGACCGACATATTTAGCTTCTTGGGGGACTTTCAACCCACTGAGAAGATTTAGTATATTAACTTTTGGAGTTCGTGAAACAAATCGTCAGCAAAATCTGAAATCTAGTCTTTGAAGCAATTTCTTACATGCAATGTTTAAATTATTTCATTAAGGGATCAGAGTCCTGAATACATTGTGTTTAGGATTATATTTTCTTAAGCGGCAACATTGCTTTTGAAATAAGTTTGATTGTGTAATAGGATTATTGAACATGAGACAATAAAATAGGCATCCAACAATGAACAGTAGATTTAGAAAAAGCTGATTTTCCGACCATTTAATCAGTTTCTGCCATAAACCCCTGCACAATCCATTTAATGCACTAATAATTCTCCCAGCTACTCTATACTAATTCGACATTTTGAGTAAATGGAAGTGTGCAATCAATAGAAAAATATAGTGTGCAGTTAGTTGGAAAATGTAAGTGTACAATTAATGAAAAATATAGCGTACAATTAGTGGAAAATTAAATGTATAATTAATGGAAAAGTGTAAGTATACAATTGGTGGAAAATGCAAGTATAGATCTCGCTGGACGAAGGTACCAATAATATATGCTCCATACGGATGGTCTGTATCTAAATCTCAAGATAAGGACTAAAAAGGTGCTAATAGCGTGTTAGTTTTATAAATCAAACAAATTTTCAAGTCGCCAGACACAATCTAATTTACAGCTACGAGACCCCGAGTGTCGGGAACCCTGAACGATTAATCCAATTTATTTTAAACGGGTTTGGAGTTTAATGGTGAATTTCGATTGTCACATTAAATGAACTTCGTAATGAGAAAATAAACCAACAAAAAAATTGAAGCGTCCTTTCTGATATTCGGAAAATTGTACAGGTGATTGAATCATCTCAAACGGCGACAAATTCTCATTTAGGACACGGAACAACATTCCTGTTTTCAGGCTCACTTGCCCAGATTGAATTATTTTGCCAACTCCAAATAAAAAAGAATAAACTCTTGTAAAAAGTATCTACAAAGAACGATTTAAAAAAAACAATTCTAAACTGTATAATGACAGTAAATAACTTTAAATAATGAACTGAAGGCAAGACATGATTTTAAAGAAATCACCATGAATCCTGGCTTATCCATATCAACCCCTTGCAAATCGAATAGGTGGATATGAAAATATCCCAAGTTTTCGCATATTTAAGGCGATAACATTGAATGAAAAGAGCCAGAATTTGTTAGACCCCTCAACAGACGTGATTTTGTGTAAATTCTCATTGTCCCTCCACGCGTCCTTTTCTATCTAGAATGTCGCTTTAACCCCATTTCCATGTTGCTTTCAGTATTTTTGATGGGGATGGGTGGGTCAATTTAAGCACAAAAATAGTTTAAAAGTAACATTCTATCACCAAGTGAGGCGATAGATAAATGGATGGAGATAGATAAACACAATTAACTGTCCACATTTTTCTCTAATGTATCAAGATCATACCCCATTTATCGTTACATTAAAATTACCATTAGTTATATTCTGGACGTTTGCTTATCCCGCCCACCGAACTGAGAATAAATGAATTAAACAGAAATCGTCACGCGTGTCTCCCAACAACAGCAAAGCATTAGAAACGATCGTAAACCCTTTCAACATAACCCCTAACGACTACAGCTGTCGACACGTTTACTGCAGAATTTTATGCGGCAATTTCCACGGTGATCATCAAGTCGGTGAATCGTTTCTGCTCTTTGGTAATTAATAACATAGATCGGCGGGAGGGGAAATGCGCTTTGAGAAACGTTTAGGTTCTCGAGTTACGTGAATGCAACAAATGCAAATCGGTTGGTACGAAGACCGACGTGTTAGTTTGGCGGTCCATCAGCTCGGATAACCCGTTATATTGCAGCATTCCCGTTAGTTAATTACGTTCCAACAGCGGTCGACATGTTTTTGCAAAAGCTTTTCTATATTGAATGTTGATCTAACTGTTTTCTTAACAACTATTTCTCCAGCGTGTGTGACATACATGAAGCCTACACATTGTAACTTGGTTCAAATCTCAGACAAGTGAGAACCGTGTTGTGCATGTGCCGTATTACAAATGGGGTTAAAGCGCCACTAGATAGCAAAGGACGCACTGAGGGAAAATAAGTTAACACAAATTCACGCCCGTTGATGCTTTTTTTTAATTATTGAATTTGGTTGTTAAATTTTCAAAACAAAAAAAATGGGCGAAAAGATAAATTATTTCTTTTTCTGACGTAGATCAGCAGAAGTGTTACTTTATCTGTTTTCCGGCTACCGTTTATGTTTTAGCCTCAAACGTACAGGAAATAGTGGATTTGCTAAGTGTCTGATCTTTCCCTTTCCCACACAACGAGAGTAACTGGCAGCACTTCGAAAGCAAAGAAATAAGAAATACCGCCACTACGTCCGATCTGTAATGTAAGTGCTCCGTGAGATAGCGGGGTAGTATCGGTTACATATCGCACAAGATCCAAAAATCTATTTCAAAGCAAATTCACAACCCCATTAAATGGCAATTCGCCGTTTTCCTATAACGTCCCTCAATGCATTCGTTATGCAAAGCGACGTATTATAAATTAATATTTATCACCTTTCAGAATAACACTGGCCCTTCCAAAACCGTTTGATAGCATATTATTGGTAAGATATTGCATTTCTATGTACATAATATTGTAATGAATTAAAACTGACAATAAAGTCAAAATGTTAAAGTCTTAAAACTAAAATATACTGAATCGAGTTCGCTCTCCCTTTAAACATTTAAGCCACCCCTCTAAAGATTGAACACTTTTAACAATTCAGATTAGCCAAATATTGATACAGTTGTCTTTAGAAATGATTCAGTGTGTGATATTTTTATTTAATTTTGGTCAAAAGTTGTCCGTCGAAAATCTGTGACAGATTGATACAGAAATTGATCAAAAGACGGAGATTTAAAAAAAATGTTTCTGATAAACTGGTGGATTGTTAAATTTTAATACGTATTGAGCCTAAGCGTTAATTTTTCAACGTAATTCCATGGAGTACTAGAGTACAATTCAAACCAAAGAGCTTTAGATTTATTTCCAAGTGATTATAACATATTTAAACACGCTGGTGTGTCTATAAACGACCGTCCTATGTTCTGCTAATAAGGATAGTATTCAATAATTTAGCTGTGTATTTATTAATCCAAATATGATTTAATAAAATCAATACACGTAGTAGTGATTGTGAAGGTGCGTTGCCGAAATGCAATGCAAACTTGGATTTCTTAAAAGAAAGTTGCTAAAAATGGCTCAAGAATCAAAAGGAGGCACAACTCAAACGCGCCTGTACGCTAAATCTAAGTCTCCAACTATAACTAACTATGATTTTTAACAGCTCACAATCTTTATTAATAACTTAGAGATCTGTAGGCTGGTCAGATGGAAACTTTCTTAACAAGCCTGTTCAGTGATACAGTATGAAATAAAATACGCCCTATATTGCCAGAGTTTCGTGTACACTACTATTTAACATCTATTATAACTGGATGAATGGATGGCAAGGTGAATTTATAGAATCAGAAAATCAAACAGCGCAAAAGGAAGCCATTCCGCCCATCGTGCCTGTGCAGGCTCTTTGCAAGAGCTATCCAATTAATCCCACTCCCCTGCTCTTTCTCCATAGCCCTTCAATTTTTCCTTTTTAAGTATATATCCAATTCTTAAGAACATGCAGTTTTGTTAAACCTCGTTACAAGATTCGCTCTTGCCTTCTAAAATGTTATTCCATTGTTTGTTCGTGATGTTATTTAACTGTGATCTAATTCCACCGCAAAACAGATCACTGTAGTCTTTGAGGGCAAGCATTTGGTCTAATGATATATGTATACATTGGAGGAAAGGGAGAAAAAGAGAAAGAGACAAAGAAAAAAGAGAGGAGAGAGAACGATAAGACATTGGGATCTAATTCGGAGAGTGACTGAGTAAGTTTAGTTCAACTAAACCAGCTTTTGTAAAACTAAATGGGTAGATTTCTGGTTCAGTGAGCCCAGTTAAATGGCAATCAACAGCAATCGACTTAAAGGCCGAGTAAGCTATTACATAAATGAAAGTACCCAGAAATGCTGGAGATTCTGTTCACACTCCAAGTTTTTAGAGTTTGCAGTTTTTAAAAATCTCGCCTTCGTGTGGTCTTATGAAAGGTTCATGTATTCCATAGACTTGTGCAAAAAACACATACAATTTCATAGCAATGATGATTTTATTTTATTGCAATAATTTTAAGAGAGCGGCTTACCTAGTTTCGTGGAAAGCGAGCGAGTGGTAATCGGACGGAAGAGCAGACGGCAGACGGTCACTTAACCTGAACAGAAACAAAGGCTCCACTTTAAGAGATCAGTATTTCAAAGCATTAATGTCTTGGATACTTTCTACGCTTGAAATCTATTACAGTCATTAACCTCGTTTTAAACGTGATTATCTCATCTTACACCCGCCTTGTTATTTCAGAAACCTTCTGTTGTTGTTTTTATGACTTATACATGACCTCTTTTCCTAAAGCACAGAGGTCACTTGTTGGCTCAGCCTGACTCAGCTCACCTGAAATATTAATAACTGGAGCTCCGAAAACCGAGATACATAGGCCACAACCATTAGCAGGTATGAGACAGGTATAGCAACATTGAGAAGCTGCGAGTTTTCGTTACATGGAGAATAATGTGTAACATGGGGGCGACTGCCAGGAACAATATGATATTGAGGTTCTGACAGCATCATAAATAGTGAGAACGAAATAAAAGCAGTTTATAACTCTTGGATGAAAATGCTCCCATGTATCTATCTTTAACCTCTGGAATTGGTGGGGTGGCTTTATTTTATATTGACTGTTACTGTTCTGGCAAACATCAGCATCATTACTCACTGTGCGGTTAATTTAGGATGATGTCCCAGCAGAAGCGTTAATGTCTGCAGGTTTATCAAGTGATGATTGACATTAGGCTTCCAGACCATAATATTGTCAATACATATTTTATAGCAAATATTAAATATCTCATCAAATGCAACAAAATGCAACCTTGAAGCTCAGGTAGTTTATACAAGCACAGGTCATTTCAGGATGTATGTGTCTTTATGCCTTTCTTTTATTACATGTTGAAAAGCTATAGGGTGCCTTAATCAGTTTTGCATCCATTGGTTTGTTGGTAGCAGTGTGTATGACAAATAACAATGTACATCCTATGTTGCCAGTGTAAATGATAACCACGCTGAAAGATTAATACCTGTGATATAATTGCTGTATGTTTCATTCCAGAATGTAATAGTGCTAATGAGATCAATTGTTTCAGCAAGCATGCTACATTGAGCCAAATTATCTTTATAGCTGCTTCAGACTCCTGAATTCCAGCCCAAAATAACATGTTTCATGTGGTGGCTTCTACCATGTGACCAGGCCAAATGTTTAACAAGTTTCCCTCTGCTCCCCTAGTGGCACAGATTCATGCTGTGGTATAGACAACCTGGTCAAAACATTTCATATTCATTCACCCCACTGTCTGAATTAGTGCCAATTCTTGGCCAGTCAGAGATAGATTTTCAATGTGAATGGCAGAATGGGGGTAGCATGGAAAAACAGATTGTTTTTTTTCTCTCCAATTTTTTTCTCCTCTCATGGAAGTGCTGGCTTGGGTACCTAACCCAAGTGATCATTCTTCATGTGTGAGCCTAGACAGGCTATTTTGACTGTAGAGTCACCAGGACTGATCTCAATCCCATCCTCACCTTAAATGCCCACGCACTTTCTAGCTGAAGTATAATGGAGTAACAACTTTGGCTCATTTTCCCCCTCTCCAGTCCAGGGTTACTGAAGACAATTGCAGTGCCTTTCTTGCCACCTTGACTACGACCAGCTAACTCAGCCCAGACTGGGGATTGAATCTAGAAGGGTACTGTGTATGTTTAATGATTGAACATAAAATTAATCAGAAAAATGTAAAATATTAGTAAGAAATAATGTCAAACTAAGATTAGAAAAGTAAATATGGAAGAAAGAAAAATAAGCAGGAGGAAACAGTGAAAAGGGAGGCAAACAGAACAGAAGTAATGTTATTAAAACATTTCAGGTTTTACTTAAAATTCCTTTAAAGGTCATATTCCATTGCTATAACATCAATGTTATAATAATAAAGCTATTAAGCAACCCCTGATATATCAGTACCTTAATACCAATACATGTATGTTGTAACACCAGGGAATTTTTCAGCACTACAAGTGGGCTGTAATCTAACTGACTCTGGGATCACAAGATTCCCTGGAGCTGCTGGCAGTCTAAGGGTTAATATTTGTATCTCATATCTGGCCAGTACTCTCAATGGAATGCAAAAAAAAATCAATAATCTTCTATGATGACGGATTAATACCAAGCAAATACCATTGGGTGAATCTTCTTTTACGCCCCTTGCCCCTCCCGTTGAGATTAAAACAATAGAAAAAGCTCTATCTCTCCAGTAAGAAGCAACTTCCTTTTCTGAATTGTGAGAGTCCTCACTGAATACGTGGTCAGATGCCTGGCTGTCACAATCAATAAACAACTGCTGAAGCCTGTTGTTTGCTGCAACCCAAGTGTGAGATATAAGAGCAAAAGCGTACAAGCTGTCATACCTCCCATGGGAAAGTCAGTAAGTATATCTTATGGCCTTCAAACAGCGGGACACAGGGATTGCAAGTTATTTTATTAAATATCTCAATGTTTGTATTTTAAAGTCTGAATTTTTCTTTCCCAGCCTCTAAGTTTGCCGTAAAATGTTTAGTCAGGAGGCTGAGCAGATACAAACCATAAATGTCTCTGTGACTGCTAGCCACACTATTATTTTGTTGACACACTAGGAGGCATATAAATGGGGCAGGAAAGGCCCAATCTTTGCCAAACCAGCTTTCTCTTCTTCCCTGGGCAAGTCAGTCAATACCAACAAACTCACCCACTGAGTATGAATCTGTCAAAACTGATAAACAAACTCAGGCACCCTAGTTGGGAGTCTAACACTTAAGCATTACAGCTACCTCTTGCTTCTTCCACAAACTAGTAGATGTGTTGGGTTGTTGCTCGTGGGCAGTCCAGGACCTGAAGTAAAGTATCTGATGTTTACCGTGATCCCACTGCAGTCCAAACATGACAATACTTTGCCCATCACTGTAATGCAGTGAATTTACTGAAGCAATATACCACATGACACAACACAAAGTAAAAATATTATACACCTTACTGATACTGAGAACTGTAACACTGTTTACCTACTATTTTACAAAACTTGCTTATGATAGAGAAAACTTTGTTCCAGTCATCTCCTAAACCTTTTATTTCCAGTCATTTACATTGTAATTTTTTTTGTTATACCTCACACAATGGATCTATAGTTTTTGCTGAGGCTGCTATCGGTGTAGCATTACAAGGGGATCATTTGATTTTTGATTTCTTCCACCGCTACTACCTGGTCATTATATTACATCAAGATCTTATATTTCCACAGAAGTAGGATGGAAACTACAACGCCCATGATGCAGCTCTCTCACATAGGTTTATATATATATATTTTTAATTCATTCTTGGGATATGGGCCTCACTAGCAAGGCCAGCATTTATTTCCCATCCCTGGTTACCCTTGAGAAGGTGATGGTGGGCCTTCTTCTTGAACCATTGCAGTCCATGTGATGAAGGTACTCCCACAGTGCAGTTAGGTAGGGAGTTCCAGTGTTTTGACCCAGCAACGATGGAGGAATGATAATATGAGTCCAAGTCTAGATGGTATGTGACTTAGAGGAGAACTTGGAGATGATGGTGTTCCCGTGCACCTGCTGCCCTTGTCCTTCTAGGCAGTGGAGGTTGCGGGTTTAGGATGTGCTGCCGAAGAAGCCTTGGCGAGTTACTGCAGTGCATCCTCTGCAACCACGGTGTTCCTATGGTGGAGGGAGTGGATGTTTAAGGTGGAGGATGGGCTGCCGATCAAGCGGACTACTTTGTCCTGATGGTGTTGAGCTTCTTGAGTGTTGTAGCTGTTTCCATCCAGGCAAGTGGAGAGTATTACTTGCCACTTATCAGCCCAAGCCTGGATGTTGTCCAGCTCTTGCTGCATGCGGGCATGGACTACTTCACTATCTGAGGAATTGCGAATGGAGCTGAACTCTGCAATCATCAGCGAACATCCCCATTTCTGACCTTATGTTGGAGGGGAGGTCATTGATGAAGCAGCTGAAGATAGTTCGGCCTAGGGTGCTGCCATGAGGAACTCCTGCAGTGATGTCCTGGGGCTGAGATGATTGGCCTCCAACAACAGCAACCACCATCTTTTGCACTAGGTGTGACTCCAGCCACTGAAGAGTTTTCCCATTGATCCCCATTGACTTCAGTTTTACTAGGGCTCTTTGTTGGCACACTTGGTTGAATGCTGCCTTGATGGCAAGGGCAGTCACTCTCACCTCACCTGTTGAATTCAGAACTTTTATCCATGTTTGAACCAAGGCTGCAGTAAGGTTTGGAGCCAAGTGGTCCTGGCAGAATCCAAACTGAACATCAGTGAGCAAGTGATTTGTGAGTAAGTGATATTTGATAGCACTGTTGACGACTCCTTCCATCACTTTGATGATCGAGAGTAATCTAATAGGACGGCAATTAGCCGGGTTGGAATTGTCCTGCTTTTTATGGACAGGACATACCTGGGCAATTTCCTACATTGTCAATTAGATGCCAATGTTGTAGATGTGCTGGAACAGCTTGGCTAGAAGCACAGTTCTGGAGCACTACAGCTGGGATGTTGCTGGGACCCGTAGCCTTTGCTGTGTCCAGTGTACTCGGTCGTTTCATGAAATCACACTGAAGACTTGCATCTGTGATGGTAGGGATGTGAGGAGGAGGCCAAGGAGGATCATCTACTTGGCACCTTTGGATGAAGATGGTTGCGAACACTTCAGCCTCGCCTTTTGCACTCACATGCTGTGTTCCACCATCATTGAGGATGGAGATGTTCATGGAGCCTCCTCTTCCCGTTAGTTGCTTAATTGTCCACCACCAATCGCAACTGGATGTGGCACGTCTGCAGAGCTTTGACCTATCCATTAGTCATGGGATAGCTTATCTCTGTCTCTAGCATGCTACTTCCACTGTTTAGCATGCATGTAGTCCTGTATTGTAGCTTCACCAGGTTTGCACCTAATTTTCAGGTATGTCTGGTACTGCTCCTGGCATTGTCTTCTACACTCCTCATTGAATCAGCGTTGAGAATGATGGAGGAATGAGGGATATGCCGAGCCATGAGGTTACAGATTGTGTTGAAATACAATTCTGCTGCTGATGGCCCACAGCATCTCATGGATGCCCAGTTTTGAGCTCTAGATCGGTTTTTAATCTATCCCATTTATTACGGTGGTAGTGCCACACGACACGATGGAGGGTGTCCTCAATATGAAGACAGATCTTGGTCTCCACAAGGGTTGGGCAATGGTCACTTCTACCAATATGTCATGGATAGATACATCTGCGACAGATAGAATAGTGAGGATGAGGTCGAATAGATTATTCCCTTGTGTTGGTTCTCTCACCAACTGCCGCAAGCCCAGTCTGGCAGCTATATATATTTTTTTCGTTCATGGGATGTGGGCGTTGCTGGCAAGGCCAGTATTTATTGCCCATCCCTAATTGCCCTTGAGAAGGTGGAGATGAGTTGCCTTTTTGAACCGCTGCAGTGCGTACGGTGAAGGTTCTCCCACACCGCTGTTAGGTAGGGAGTATCAGGATTTTGACCCAGCAACGATGAAGGAACGGTGATATATTTCCAAGTTGGGATGGTGACTTGGAGGGGAACGTGCAGGTGGTGTTGTTCCCATGTGCCTGCTGCCCTTGTCCTTCTAGGTGGTGGAGGTCACAGGTTTGGGAGGTGCTGTCGAAGAAGCCTTGGAGAGTTGCTGCGGTGCATCTTGTAAATGGTACACACTGCAGCCACGGTGCGCCGGTGGTGAAGTGGGTGAATGTTTAGGGTGGTGGATGGGGTGCCAATCAAGCGGGCTGCTTTGTCTTGGATGATGTCGAGCTTCTTGAGTGTTGTTGGAGCTGCACTCATCCAGGGAAGTGGAGGGTATTCCATCACAGTCCTAACTTGTGTCTTGTAGATGGTGGAAAGGCTCCGGGAAGTCGAGGTGAGTCACTCGCCGCAGAATACCCAGCCTCTGACCTGTTCTTGTAGCCACAGTATTTATGTGGCTGGTCCAGTTAAGTTTCTGGTCAATGGTGACCCCCAGGATGTTGACGGTGGGGGATTCGCCGATGGTGATGCCATTGTATGTCAAGGGGAGGTGGTTAGACTCTCTCTTGTTGGAGATGGTCATTGCCTGCCTGAATGTTACTTGCCGCTTATCAGCCCAAGCTTGGATGTTGTCCAGGTCTTGCTGCATGCAGGCTCGGGCTGCTTCATTATTTGAGGGGTTGCGAATGGAACTGAACACTGTGCAATCATCAGCGAACATCCCCATTTCTGACCTTATGATGGAGGGAAGGTCATTGATGAAGCAGCTGAAGATGGTTGGGCCTAGTACACTGCCCTGAGGAACTCCTGCAGCAATGTCCTGGGGCTGAGATGATTGGCCTCCAACAACCGCTACCATCTTCTTTTGTGCTAGGTATGACTCCAGCCACTGGAGAGTTTTCCCCCTGATTCCCATTGATTTCAATTTTACTAGGGCTCCTTGGTGCCACACTCGGTCAAATGCTGCCTTGATGTCAAGGGCAGTCACTCTCACCTCACCTCTGGAATTTAGCTCCTTTGTCCATGTTTGGACCAAGGCTGTAATGAGGTCTGGAACCGAGTGATCCTGGCAGAACCCAAACTGAGCAACGGTGAGCAGGTTATTGGTGAGTAAGTGCCGCTTGATAGCACTGTCGACGATACCTTCCATCACTTTGCTGATGATTGAGAGTAGACTGATGGGGCGGTAATTGGCCGAATTGGATTTGTCCTGCTTTTTGTGGACAGGACATACCTGGGCAATTTTCCACATTGTCGGGTAGATGTCAGTGTTGTAGCTGTACTGGAATAAGCTTGGCCAGAGGCACGGCTAGTTCTGGAGCACAAGTCCTCAGCACTACAGCCGGGATGTTGTTGGGACCCATAGCCTTTGCTTTATCCAGTGTAGTGGAGATGCCGGTTATGGACTGGGGTGGACAAATGTAAGGAATCTTACAACACCAGGTTATAGTCACCTGACGAAGGAGAAAGCCTCCGAAAGCTTGTGATTTTCAAATAAAACTGTTGGACTATAACCTGGTGTTGTAAGATTCCTTACATTTATCCAGTGTACTCAGCCGTTTCTTGATATCTCATGGAGTGAATCGAATTGGCTGAAGACTGGCTTCTGTGATGGTGGGGATATCGGGATACTGGCCAGCTCGGACAGTGGTGGTACTACTGAGCCACTCTTGGTGATGGACACTGAAGTCCCCCACCCAGAGTACATTCTGCACCCTTCCTATCCTCAGTGCTTCCTTCAAGTGGTGTTCAACATGGAGGAGGACTGATTCATCGGCTGAGGGAGTGTGGTTGGTGGGAATCAGCAGTAGATTTCCTTTCCCATGTTTGACCTGAAGCCATGAGATTTCATGGGGTCTGGGGTCAATGTTGAGGAACTCCCAGGGCCACTCCCAACTGACTGTATACCACTGTGCCCCACCTCATGTGGATCTGTCTTGCCGGTGGGACAGGGCATACCCAGGGATGGTGATGGAGGAGTCTGGGACGTTGACTAATAGGCATGATTCTTTGAGTATGACTATGTCAGGCTTTTGCTTGACTAGTCTGTGGGAACGAAATTTGGCGTTAGTCCCCAGATGTTAGCGAGAAGGATTTTGCAGGGTCGACTTGGTTGGGTGTCTGAGTTCGATGCCTGTTTCGCAGCTGAGTGGTCCATTCAACTATATTCTTTTTTGTACTGGTTTGATACAACTTAGTGGCTCACTAGGCCATTGCAGAGGGCAGTTAAGAGTCAACTATATTGGTGTGGGACTGGAGTCACGTATAGGCCAGACCAGGTAAGGATGGCGGGTTTCCTTCCCTAAAGTACATTAGGATACAAGTTGGATTTTATGACAATCCAACAGCTTCATGTGACTTTATTGATAACAGCTTTGTATGCCATATTTATTTAGTTTTTTAAAAATTGAATTCAAATTCTCAGTAATGCACCCAGGAAATGAACAGCAAACTCTGGTCATTGTTTTTATTGCCTCCATTAAATCTCATCACCGTCTTTAAAAGTGGTGGAGCGTCACATCAGACTTTGTTTTAACTTTAAAGTATCAAGCAAATTTATTTTACAAGAGATAAACAAGCACATAAGTAACAGCGATATATTGTAGTTATATGTTTATAATAATATTTTTGATCTAATTCTTCAAGTAGGCAAAATATTTAAAAAGATAGAACTAAGCTCTTTATAAATAACTTAAATAATACACAGTAATTATTTTCCTTGAATTTCTTACGCTGTGGGAGTCTGTTTAATTTACACTGTTTCTTGGAAACTCAGAAAGATTTTTTGTATCTGTCTCAGGAGTTTCAAACTGATTGGCTCTTTTCAAACTGACTCCTCAAACAGACTCATTCATTTGAATCTGCTAGTTCCTTTATATAGCCTGGGACGTCTTAGATTTTGAAAATCCCACCATTCAGATTTAAAAAGGAACCATACAATAGAATATACAAATTGAATCAATCAGACAGCATTACTGTTGGTTTGAATTATTTCTCTCGACAGCCTGCACCAACAAACTTTGCAATATTATATCAAAATACTTTTGGTGCAGAAATCTGAACCTGAGTTTTTTAAAATTGCTTATGATATGTGAACTGGATTTAAAGGCACAGCTACCAAACCAAAACAAAACAAAAAAATCAATCTTGTGTCACATGAGGTCTATCCATGTGAAATTTATGGCAGGCATTTTTAACATTAAAACCAATTTTCTGGTTAGCTTAATTATTTTTTTCCAAAATTGTGTAATTTTTCCTATCATGTTATCTGGTGTTTCTAGTTGTATATATTCACCTGAGTGAAGAAAGCAGCTCTAAATTGTGAAGAAATTATTTGGGTGATACAATTTGTTGGTTTTGCTAGCTTGTGGATGGTAGCTTTGAAAAAAATGAGGTATTTAATTAAACCGTTTTTGCTGATTGCTTGTTCCCATTTGGACCTTTTTACTACTTTTTAATTTGTTCACGTTTAGTCAATCAGATATTTGATTGGTAATTTAACATATCCGCTTATTTTAGCCAATCACTTATTTTTGCCCTAATGATGTGTGATGCTTTGAAGTGTAATGGTCTTTAGTGTATTACTTTTGATGCATGATACCATTGAAAGATACAATGTGAAGGATGCATGCTAGATGCATGATTTTTAATTATATAGATATTTATAGATCAGCAATCCCAGTTTCCTCTAATTAGACAGCCTTCATCCCCACAGCAACACTGTACTTTAAGCCCAGAGCCAAAGGCTTTTATCAGGCATGTCATGAGGAAGCAAGGTGTTGGAGGGAGATAAAAAATCTGATAGCAAAATCTGATGTTAACAACTGATGATTATGATTAGCTGCCATTGAGAGAAAATCTTTGCAACTATTTTAAAAGTGGATGCCTTTTACAATACAGTAACATAACAATTGCTCTTCAGCAGAATAGACATTTATGGCTCTTTCAGCCATAGGAGGACTCAGCATGTGTAAATTAAATCTAATTAGTGCAACTCATTGATGCATTAACTAATAGAAAAACTGACGTAGCCTCCAAATTTAGCATAAAACTAGGCATTATGATTTTTGAATTATAGGAGAAAGCATAACAAAGGGACACAATTTATATATGTAAATTAGGCTAATTAACTTTATTTTTGACTTTATTAGCCTTCATCATACCATAATAATCATACCCTTGAAGCTTCATAGAGAGAAAACCTTATCCTTTGTTACAGGAAGAATCTATTTTGTAATTAACCCAAATTGCCTTATGAAATTAGAATCATTAGCATAATTTATGTTATCCTAATAATATGGTGGAGGTAAGTTTCTAACTTGTGGGAATGATGGCCCTTTAGGGAGTTATATAACATTAAATGCCTTCACTTGGTACCCAATTGGGAAAGGTGCAGTTTCCAATAAATGCCAGTTAGACTTGTTACTGGCAGTAAGACACACAAGAAGTTAGTTGCCATTATTTAAGACTAGTGGCTCAACTAGCCACTTTATGTAGCTAATATATGCTGATCAATTCTAATGAATAGAAATGAATGTGACATTATACAATGCTGATGGTAGAGAGAAATACTAGAGACACGATGGCCATTTTCCTCCTACCTACAAATATTTATTCTCATAAAACAATTTTGAAAAATTTGTGTATCGTCTGATGATGGAAGGGTAGATTTTATATTTATATAGCATCTTTCATGACCTCAGGACATCACAAAGCACTTTATAGCCAATTAGGCACTTTTTGAAGTGTAGTCACTGTTGTAATGTGGGGAAACGCGAGCAAGGACCCAGAAACAGCATTGAGATAAATGACCAGATAATCTGTTTTTTAGTGATGTTGGTTGAGGGATAAATGTTGGCCAGGACATCTGGAAAACTTCCCTGCTAGTCTTCGAAAAGTACAATGGGATCTTTTACATCCATCTGAGAGGGCAGATTAAAAGATTGTCTTGTTTTGGATTAATTCTCCCAATGCTTGGCAGCCAGCTACCCTTACATCTAAAAAGTAGAAAAGAAACCACATTTTAATGCTTTCAGCAAATACATGTATTTCATACATTGACATAGGGTTATTACTATGTAATTAGCAATTAATCTTTTACATGTTTTTGCACAATAATTTTCAATGGAAATTCAAAGTCATCAAAGGCATTCCATTGAAATAGATTGACTTTGTAGCTATCATCCGCTAAATTCAATAAACAATCTCAGACTGTAGTAGAAATAACTCAACTGTTTATTAATTTTCTACTGAATTTGATTTTTGTTTCCCCACCATCCCATTCACATTGAAAAACACGATAGTAAGCAGACCGAACTTGTTTTAAAATCTACCGTCCACTGGCCTCCTGGAGCCTGCCCAACTCACCTTTCGAGCGGGCCTTGAAATGGGCGGCCAGTGCTCCCACTCAAGAGAGGCAGGAGCCTTATTATAATATTTAAATCGAGGTCCATGCTAGTTGTAGGAAACCAACGCAATTTTCAAGAACTGAAGTGTGCTGTGCGTGATCAGCACATTAGTACTGGAGGTAGAGTGGGCAAACCAAGGGTCCTTAAAGTGACTGCTGGAGGCCATTCCAGAAACATTGCAGGTAAGTTCTCAAAATGATTTTTGTGGGGCCAGGAGGTGCATGAATACTTCTTCTGGCCCCACAAAAATCTTCCGGCCCGCATTCATTCCTTCCTTCCCCCCACCCCCAATCTGGGATTGCCTTCACCACACCACCCTCCCCCCTCAGCATTATCTTCAAGCTGCCTGATGCTGAGTGCTGGTAGCTCACCAATCATGACAGCAGCGCATTTCAGGCATTCAGGCACAAGATCTGCAGCAGTTGCGATTGGGGGCATACTCTTAACTTATGTAAGGGCAGAAATAGGTTAGATGTTAGGAGTTTCTTCTTTTCCCATAGAATTGTGGGCCCATGGAATAGGTTGCCGGCTCGTGCGATGAATGTTGATTCGCTGAATCCCTTCAAGTGAGAGCTGGACCTGTTTCTGGCTGGAGGCAGAGATTCACATTGTACAAGAGGTAGGTACATGATATCTTTAATGAAGGCCAGATCAGTAGCTTTGATCACCTAAGGGCATTGGAGAGGAATTTTCCATTTTTTTTTTCTGTAATTGGCCAGGGTTTCTCGCCCCTCTCAGGAGATTACATGGGTTCCGGATGGGGTGGAGAGTGTATGTATTGTGATGCACAAGGCTTTTTCTTGTAAGCCTTTTCTTGTCCATCAGTTTCCGTATGTTCGTATGGATATAGTTCAAGAAGAAGGTCAACCATCACGTTCTCAGGGCAACTAGGGATGGGTAACAAAGGCAGCTGTACCAGTGTCACCCATAATCCCAAGAACAGGCCTTTACCATGGTGGTTGTTCACCATCCTTGGCGGAACAGCAACAGTTCCTTTAATGTAACAGCATGATTTGGGGCTCTTTTCTCTGAGATTTATAATAACATTACATTATTTGCTTTCTTCCAGGTACCGGTTGCAAAAGCACAGGGTAATTGCCATTTGTGGAGCTGCCTTCTGTCAGCAGAGGTGAAAATTGGCAAGGAGATAAAAGATAAATTCATAATTACATGTGATTACAGTGCAATGCAAAGTGTTCATCAATATGTTTACCACTCCTATATTAATGTAGGATGCCTCTCCATGCAGTGGTATAACAAGGTCACTCCTTTTCACTGAGACATTCTGCATGATATTAATTATCTTCCATCATACTTACTTTCCATAATCTGCATTAAGGTCTGCTCCTCTGAGTATAGGGATTATGATCTACTGATTTGCACACCATGTAACTACCAGAAACTGCAACATGTCAAAAACTTAATTCTCGCCTTAATTATAGTTTGAATCTATTTTTTCTCAACTGGAGCATAAACATTCTTACCATCCTATTATACCTATGTCAGAAGCTGAAGCATAACTATCTCCCATTTGAGAATAAGGAACATAGGAACATAGACACAGGAGTAGGCCATTCAGCCCCTCAAGCCTGTTCCGGCATTCAATTAGATCATGGCTGATCTGTAACTTTACTCCATCAACCTGCCTTGGTTCCGTAACCCTTAATACCATTGCCTAATAAAAATCTATCAATCTCAGTTTTGAAATTTTCAATTGACCCAGCCTCAACAACTTTTGGCTGGAGAGAGTTCCAGATTTCCACTTCCTGACATCAGCCCTGAATGGCCTAGCTCTAATTTTAAGGTTATACCCCCTGTTCTGTACTTCCCCTCTAGAGGAAATAGTTTCTCTCTATCTACCCTATTAACTCCTTTGATCATTTTAAACACCTCAATTAGATCACCCCTTAATCTTCTATATTCAAGGGAATACAAAGCTAGCCTATGCAACCTTTTAATTTAACTCTTTTAGCCCAGTATCATTCTGTTGAATCTGCACTGCAGCCCCTCCATGGCCAATATATCCTTCCTGAGTTGTGGTGCCCAGAATTGAATGCAGTAGTTCAGATGGGGTCTGACCAGAGCTCTGTACAGCTGTAACATAACTTCCACCCCTTTGCATTCCAGCCCTCTTCAGATAGAGGAAACATTCAATTATCCTTTTTAATTATTTTTTGTACCTGTCCTATAGCTTTTAATGATTTCTGTACTTGAACCCCTAAATCTCTTTGCTCATCCACTGTTCCTGGCTTCTTGTCATTTAGAAAATACTCTGATCTATCTTTCTTACCTCACACTTTCCCACATTGAACTCCATCTGCCACAGTTTCACCCACTCACTTAATCTATCAATGTCCCTTTGCAACCTTCTGCTCCAATCTACACTATTTACTGCGCAATGGCAAATTTACTAGTTTCTGTTTGACTGTAATCCAAAAAACAACTTGGAAACATACACCTCACTCCCTAACTACCATAGAAATAACTTAGAATTCTGGGCTGCAGCATATAATGCTTAATTTGCATATGGAAATAAAGTTTAATGAGCACATTTAATTGACTTTAGTTCTTAGCAATTTGATATAGTTTGACTGAGGAGTCAAACTTTATCAGGTCTTTGACTTATAGGTACTATGTATATACATTCTATTCTCTCCATGTATGTATTCTATATATATATGTGTGTGTATATATTCATATAATCATAGAATCTATATATATATATATAAAATCATAGTATCATAGTATGTTACAGCACAGAAGGAGGCCATTCGGCCCAATGTGCCTGTGCCGGCTCTTTGAAAGAGCTATCCAATTAGTCCCACTCCCCTGCTCTTTCCCCATAGCCCTGTAATTTTTTTCCCTTCAAGTATTTATCCAATTCCCTTTTGAAATTTATTATTGAATCTGCTTCCACTACCCTTTCAGGCAGTGCATTCCAGATCATAACAACTCGCTGCATAAAAAAATGTTTCCTTATGACGCCACTGGTTCTTTTGCCGATCACTTTAAATCTGTGTCCTCTGGTTACTGACCCTTCTGCCACTGGAAATAGTTTCTCCATATTTACTCTATCAAAACCGTTCATGATTTTGAACACTTCTATCAAATCTCCTCTTAACATTCTCTGCTCTAAGGACAACAAGCCCAGTTTCTCCAATCTCTCCACATAACTGAAGAACCTCATCCCTGGTACCATTCTAATAAATCGCTTCTGCACCCTCTCTAAGGCCTTGGCATCCTTCATAAAGTGTGAAGCCCAGAATTGAACACAATACTCCAGCTGAGGCATAACCAGTGTTTTATAAAGGTTTACCATAACTTCCTTGCTTTTGTACTCTATGCTTCTATTAATAAAGCCCAGGACCCATATGCTTTTTTAACAGCTTTCTCAACTTGTCCTGCCACCTTCAAAGATTTGTGTACATACATCCCCAGGTCTCTCTGTTCCTGTTCGCTCTTTAAAATTGTAATATTTAGTTTATATTGCCTCTCCTCAATCTTCCTACCAAAATATATCACTTCACACTTTTCTGCGTTAAATTTCATCTGCCATGCATCTGCACCAATCTATGTCCTTTTGAAGTCTGTTACTATCCTTAGCATTGTTTACTATATCCCCGAGTTTCATGCCACCTGCAAACTTTGAAATTATACCCTGGACCAAGTCCAGGTCGTTAATATCAAAAAGAGTAATGGTCCTAATACAGACCCCTGGGGAACACCACTGTATACTTCCGTCCAGTCTGAAAATCAACCATTCACCACTACTCTGCTTTCTGTTCCTTAGCCAATTTTGTATCCACGCTGCCACTGTCTCTTTAATCTCATGGGATTTAATTTTGCTTACAATATATATATTCTGCATATATATGTATATAGAATAGTATATATATAGTTTTCAATTTCTCAGTAATCATTTCTCCAATGTGTGGATGCTTCAATTTATGCGGGTTCAACAAAGCATGCTATGCTGCTTTCTTCTGGGTATTGTAGAAAGGTGTTCCTACATTGATAAACAATGCACCTTTTCAATTAGACATTCCTTGCAATTTTATCACTTCTGGTGGCTTTCAAACCTTCAAAATGGTAGGTTTCATCGTGTTGTTTTAAGTGATTTGCATCCTAGTCCTTCCTGGTGGGGTAACTTTGGATCAAACATTAACACTTGCTGGAATGCTTCTTGTTCTAAAGGTTGCAGAGGAATTCCAGCACTTGATATGCACTTGGCAACAGCTGGTATTTGGATGATGATTCAGATCAAACCTTTGAAGCTGTCAGACTCTTGGCCAGGCTTTTGAGATGTAATGACAGGAGACCTACTGCTGGCATGGTCAGAATGGCATTTGTATCTATCTCAGACTTCTTTCTTCCCAGTTATGATAGGTCGCCAGGTAACAAGAATTGAATGTGGGTTGGATCACGGCCACATAATTGTTTGCACACAGACCACTGCCAGTTCTTTCAAGAATGTATTATTTTTCTCCCTTGCTAAATGATAGCAAAAATACTGCCAGACACTTCAACCCACTTACAGAGATGGTCATTTCATAGGGTTGTGAAAACAAAGTGGTTATCGGTCTAGCAGGATATGGGCTGGTGATGTGCACTTTCGAGCTTTTACTGTTCCCTTTTTATTCAATTTTTCATCTTTAATATTGTATGGATATGAATTATGTTGACAAATAGGTGAGCTGAAGGCTACACATAGTATTTTGGAGATCCTGGAACTGAAGGGAATAGAGGGATTTGGAGATTAGAGGCTACCCCAAACTCATGGCCAGCATTGTCCTTTGTTTTTCTTTCTTTCTCTACTTACTAACTCATTCACTTCCTCACCCCTAGGCATACAGTGCAGCACTGCAGCATAACACTTAAGAATGTCTTGCCACATAAAACTAGCAACAACTTGCATTTATATAAGGTCTTTAATGTAGAAAAAATGTCTCAAAGCTGTTTCAATGGGTGATTTACCATCAGTCTAAAATATGTTCTTTTTCTGCTTCTCTAGTTGCTCAAGAGCAGGAGATAGCAGAGCCCAATGTGCAAATTTAACCTACCACCTTACAACACCCTGCATCATCCATACCATCACAGATACATCCAGTCCATGGAAGTTAATTAGTAAGTTGCAAGAGGAAGCAGTTGGAGAACAGTGAGGAGACTTAAGTGTCCCACTGAAAGGCCAACACGAGAGCTACTTCAGATGCTGAGCCTAGAGTTTCACACGTCACAGATCTAGCTACAAATGTAGTTTGGTAGCTCAGCAGTTCGTGCAGTCATTAGAGTGTGTAGTCCTTAAAGGCCCAGGCAGCCCATATATCAACAGCCTGTGGTTTAGGTGCATCTATTCAATGCTGCATGACTGCCTGATAAGAGTTGCAGTCTATGGCAAACACGGACACTCCAGTACCCCCATAACAAAGCACCCCTCCCACACCGTCCCTTAACCAAAATCCTAAACTCAGTTTCCATCATGAATGCTTTGACTGGTACTCCTTAGAACTTGGGCTTCAATTTATAGCAGTCTGCCTTGTCTGGATTCACCATGTTGGAGAATTAGATTAAGAACCATTATGCCAGGCTCCAACAACTTCATTTATGCCCAACAGTCTGTGGTCACACAGATCTCTGTCTATGCATGTCCAATAGCAGGGTAATGACAGAAGCTGGCACAGATGATGCTACTCAGGATGATACCACACCTATAACATCCAGCCCCCGGCTCAAAGATGTCAAGTGTGTCACACAGTGTAAAAGGCCAGGCAGACATACATCACTATCCGTGGCACCTGCAGTTGCAATGCCATCTAGACTTAGCACATCCATCCCTAGATGTAGACACTGACAAGCAGCAGCCATCCACCTCAATTCCTCCTCTCACTGGGGAAATACGTAAAATGAGCAGATGGTCAGGAAGTAGAAGACAAATATTGCCACAAACAGGTAACACTTTTATAAAACATACTGAATACTCCTGCATGACAGTGTTGGATGTAAATAAAATTTGGCTTTAAAGGTATTGTGTTGTGAGACTTCTTTTGGAATTGGGGGAGGGGGGTGGGAGAGCAGGTGGAAGGCTGCTATGTTCATAATGTGAGGCTGTGGGTAATGGCAACAATGGTTTATTGGAGCAGGGGATGGGGCACATGTGCAATCACTATTTTACATAAGAGCCTACCTTAAGACTCTCGCTGAATGAAAAGTGGTTGTGCAGATATTTTCTGTAACTAGAGCTGCTGCTCCTCTCTGCCCTAGTAAGGTCCTTTTACACAGTAAAGCACTCAACAATAATTTTAGACAACTCCAAGACACCGCTAATTGCATATGTTTCAATTTTACTTCTCTTCAGGTGTAATCCTTAAGTGTCTCAATTGGGTGGGGAGTATTGGCAGCAGTGATTAGTTTTGGTCCCCTAGCAACCATCCATCCAGTATTGCTAGCCCATGAAATAAACGGCACCAAGGATTTCTATTAGATGAATAAATCATGGCAGCTACCAAGGTAGTGGACCTTAGTATGCATGATTCTGTACCTACAATCACAAAGCAGGGTGTGGCATTGCAGCCAGTGGCCCATAAGGCCATGTGGATCATCGACAAATCCCTACAATTTAGGGAGCCAAACAATAAAAGTGCAAGGCTGTTTTCCATGGAGAAATTGATGAAATCACTGGCAAGGTCTAACAAGGCATTTGCGTCCCACATAATAGAACTATGCACTGCAGATTGAGAGATGTGACTTAGCTCCTGTTGCTTGGAAGGACCCCTGGCATAAAAATTTACTTCCTCACCTGACGAAGGAGATAATCTCCGAAAGCTTGTGATTTTCAAATAAAACTGTTGGACTATAACCTGGTGTTGTAAGATTCTTTACATAAAAATTTAAGACAGTGGTTACTTTGACAGTCACTGACAGAGCCATTCCTGTCCTGGAGGTGATTTTTAGGGCTGTCTGCAGAACAATGTAAAGTTTTATCACAGCCTACTTGGGGAACGGCAGTCTACATATGTAGATTTCTTCGACCATTCGCAGGTACAATTTTCTTGGCCCGCATAAGTGGGTAGCTGCATAAAAGTGGGTCCTATAGCATTGTCTAAGGTACAAATGCACCTGTTTTGCATGCCTCCTCTAATTCTCCTAAACCTTCAAATAGAAAGGGATACCTTTAGCTCCTATATAAGTAGTATACAATGAGTTCCCTGAGGAAATAGGCGCACATTGCGGATAAGTGCGCCTTTCAGCAGCTAAGTGGAAATCCAACGAAACAGCAAAGCAGTACTGAAATTGATGGAAACAGTGCAGCTACTAAGTCCACTTTAATACACAAAATGATGGTCAAAACAGCACCAATTTTAGATGGCTCAAAGTATCTAGAGCATCCTTTACATAATTAATTGCATTATGGGGTGCCAAGTTTCAAGATTTTTTGACCAATTTTTCTAGAAAGGATTTGGGAAAAGTTACTTTTAATGTTGACTTTTTAAAAAGCAAATCATGTATACTCATGAGTTCAAATGAAAAGGCACCTTGACAAAAGGTGGTTAATTTGCTAAAGTTATTTTCCTGAGGCCAAACAATAAGTAATGTTAGCTTTTCTCAATAATTGGAAGACACCTCATAACCACACCTCGTTGGAAAGTCCTTTGATGTGTATCTAGAGAGTAATCCCTGAAATGTTAGGCTCTGAAAAAGACAGGAGACTTCAGGAAGAAGTAGTTCTGCCCTTGGCTGTCGGTCAGAGAGCTGGAGAGTTACTCAGTTTGAGTCAAATGACCCAGGGATGTGGGAAAGCCAGAGTGTTCATTATTTTATATTATTACACAAAGACAAGTTGCACTGATTGAAATAAGTGCAACAATCATAATTGTTGCTGTGTGTTCACCTGATGCAAAATTCACCAAATGTTTACTCGGTCCACCTTCAAAGAGAATGAAGAAATACATGTTTGAAAGACACAGATCCCAAGGGGATGTTTGGGTACTGCTATCGTACAAGTAGATATAGGGCAATGTGAGTCAACTAAGACGTTCAGACTGCTTAAGAGAGTGACTAATCGCAGTGAACCCAAGAAGGTATCAATGACAGATCCAAATCAGTAACGTGAGGCGATCTCATAATTTGCATTTCTTTCTCGGTACATTAACGAGCTCAGTGCAAGCTCTCAGTGCCACAGGTGCTTTCAAATCACATAGCACAATGCACAACTGGCACTGAGCAAGCATCAGCACCTGACAATAAAGAGCACCAGTGCCGCAATGTGCAGCAGTATCATGGATGCCGAATTATCATATTGTCAGCCCTTATATAGCTCAATGGTTCAAACTGTACAAAGCTGACATGCCTGCCCATATCAGTGGATGTTTTGGGACCACGTAAAAAATAGAATCCATAGCATTCCCACTGAATACAATATTTATGCAACTGTTAGGTCTGACATTACAACACACTACATACCTATGTGTTATTTGGTCATAACATGCACTTGCAGAATGCCCCATGAGTGCTCTTTGTATAAATGCATACAATATCTATCCAGTATCTTGCATACATACTTTCTCAAACACTTAGCTATGCAATATGATCAGCAGGTGTGATCTGTCAAAGCACTTTTAAAAAAATTAAAAATAAATACACCAACCCTGTAGTGCATTTAAGACCTTATTTTATTCGTGAAGTTTGTACATTTACAATATGGGGAAAAAAGCAGGCTAACTTTTGCTAAATGATGAAAACAAATCAGAACATTAAGAGGTATATGTACTGCAGATCCAGAACAATAATTCTCCCCACCCCCAGAAATGTGGTTGTTTTCCTTACCTGTGAATGTCAGGAGCCATTCTACTGACAACAGCATTGTATTTGTTAACACACCCAGCATTGTATTTGTTAACACACCACAGACAGACTCCACAGTTAATTCAGGGTTTTTTGGGCAATCAATTTTGATTACAGATCAAAACAAATGTGTTTAAAATGGGTACCATTGCTAATTTGCTTCATTTACAGTTGATATTACTACATCATCCCAATACTACTTAACATTTACATCACATTGGGTTTGCTAAGTTAACTACAGCGGAACCCATCTTTAGATCATCTCTGTGAAGATCCCCTTAATCTTTCAAAGTCCCAATCTACTACAGCCAATTTGTTAAGAAAACTGATGAGGATGATTTCTGCTTGAGAACATTTTACATCTGCAAATCAGAGATGCTCTATACAGGGTTCCATTGTACTGATAAACAGGATGTTTGAATTTCAGTTTTAAAATCACATTTCTCATTCTGCTAAGAAATGTTGTAGAGCACAGCCCACATCTGACCATTCGAACTTTGTCTTTCCCAAAAACACTTCAACATGAAGCTACAAGGTTAAAAAAAAGAACACAAGCACAAAGTTATCCAACAGAGCTTTTCAGTGAGAAGGACAGCTTTGGCCTGGACTTCCCCTTGCCCAGGATCAGTTTTTGTTCTTCCTTTTGTTGACGCTGTCTTTCTTGCTCTAGCTTCATCCTTTCTTCATGGATTTTTCTTTGCTCTTCAACAATTTTCAATTGCTCCTCAGCCTGTAAATTACAATTTAAAAAGATAATTTAACAATATTTTAAAAATCAACACCAGTTTTATGTACAGAAACCATGTTGAAATTATGTGATTAGCTCAAACTAGCAGCTCAGGTGCACATGCTCTGGAACTACTTCAATTTCCACAATCACAACAACAGCAATGTTACTTTACAGTATATACATTTAAATAAAGGTATTCTGAACGATCAGCATTACGTTCTAAACCATAAGCCATCAGATTCACAAAAATATTCTGGCATCTGGTGCATCCCCGACTCCCTTTGCCCCATCAATGGTGGCTGTGCCTTCAGATGTCTAGATCCTAAGCTCTGGAATTCCCTCCCTAAACCTCTCCACCTCTCTCTCTCCTCCTTTAAGACGCTCCTCAAAACCTACCTCTTTGACCAAGCTTTTTGGCACCTGTCCTAATGTCTCCTCCTTTGGTTCAGTGTCAATTATTTTGTCTGATTACGTTCCCGTGAAGCACCTTGAGAAGTTTTATTATGTTAAAGGCGCTATATAAATGCAAGTTATTATTGTTGTTAGTTAATTAATTCAATGCTGGTCCACATTTCCATGGAGATTCACAAAAAACAAATTTTCTGAGAATTTTTACATGTAGTAACAATTACAAAATGATTAATCAGAAAGATTATTGCAGCTATTTTACTTTCTACAACAGTACAGATTTTTAAAAAAATGTTTAAACAGAGATGGACCCCAGGGTAATGGAGGTTGGATATTTTTGCATACGCTAGTAACTTTTCTGATCGTCATTAGTTATTTGGCCCCTGGATATTGGCTTACTGGTAGATTTTCACATATTAATGTCACAGGACAAGTTCTACACAAAAGGTCTGTTGCACAGCTGCCAATAGTTGTAAACTATAAAACAGAGAAACTTGGTAACTAAGACACAATGATAAAGGTACATACGTTCCATCCTTAATTATATTTAGAATGTGGGGCAGTTCAGTAAATGCACTTCCTCTTTATAATGTTGAGTATTGGATAGGAGACCTGAATTCTCAGGCACTTTTCATGAACCTTCACACATCAAGTATGTTCTGCTTTTTGCATATAAAAAGGAATAAGCTATAATGTCCCATCAACTTTAAATAAGCTACGTTTCAGGCTGTGATCAACGAAATGTTGAAAATAAAACATTGCTGGAATGCTGAATTTAAGGCAGTAAAACACAAAAGAACTATCTTCCATTCGGCATTACATTATTTTGAAGTAGAAGAATTTTTGAATTGCAAGGTACATCCACCATTGAAGACAGAAAATCTTAACTCAAGTCTTCTCCTTTCAAAAGCCCAACCATCAGTGGAAGGTCCTCAGGTTATGCATCATATCTGTTCTAGTACAACCAGCATTTTAGGAAGAGCAATAGATCAGAAGACATCTAGACACAACAGATCTGCAAAATAGTTAACATGGCAACATTGCTCCATTTACCCAAAGATTTTAAAGACTTGCCACAATCCGGAAGTAAGAATATCTAGTCAAGGGTCTGATTCTTTTGGGTGGTGAGACAAAGGATCTTTACCTTTACGGTCAGTCTAGCTTACAGATCCTCACTCTTTGATAGGACTTCTCATCATTAGATTAAGGAACAGAGAAATCAATAAATTGAGCCCATTTACAATTTATTGCCTTTGAGATTAAATCAAGGCTTAGTCTGATTCAGCGGATAAAAAGACCTTGCATTTATATACTGTAGAGCCTTTCATGTCCGTCTGAATGTCCCAAAGCGTTTCACAGCCAATTAAGTACCTTGAAGTGTTGTCAGTGTTCTCATGCAGGGAAATGCAGCAGCCAATTTGCACACAGCAAGATCCCATGAACAACTATGAGATAAATGTTGACCAGGACACCAGAACACCCCTGCACTTCTTTGAGTAGTGCTTTGGGATCTTTTACATCCATCTGAACAGATAGACATCTCACCAATAGACACCACCTCCAACGATGCAACACATTCAGTTCTGAAGTATCACCCTAGGTTATGTGCTCAAGTTCTGGAGTGGGAGTCAGAGGTGAGGGTGCTACTACTGAGCAAAGATAACATGGGAAGAAATACCAGAGGTGAAAGATGGTGCTGAAAAGTGAAGTCCCCAAGGCACAGGCATCAAGATTTTAGAAATATACCATCTAACAGTTATACAGTTTTCTCATCAGCGTGAGTTTGTCCTTTTGGATGCTGAAAAAGCGGAGGGGGCTGAATGGATCTAAAGTGCTGACATCGGTAACTGTAAAGTATCATAAGCAAGATCTTTAATTTGCTTCTCTATTCTGCAACTTAATAATGCAACTTAATACTGTTTTAAGATTATTTTCAAAGACAGCAGATTCCTCATAACACAACTTGTTGAAGGATGCTTTTGGACTTCAAATGATTTCTTGTTCAGGCCTCCAGCAAAATCAGCAGCCATTTATTTGCTGTGCAATTGTTAGATTCACTCCTATGTGAGTCCCTTTCTGCAGAACTGCGGCAGACGTCACTGTTAGAAGTGACAGGAACAGCGGGTATTTTATTTCTGGAACTTTACTGATCATTCTGATAGGCGTTTCGTCCCAAAGGAAATGTTGGTTCTCCCCGAAAAAGGTTTGCTTCCCAGTCGTAAAGAAGTCTGTCCCATCATTAAGTCCCTTTAAAGACTTTCCCAGACTGGCTCCTAGGCTTTGTTAGTACCATTGAAAACCTTTTGAAGGCGTTGCAACTGGATGTCCCCAAAGGTTCATCCCTGAAAAGTTGTAAAGTGGCCAAAAACTTGAAATTCTCAGTTAAGTGAAGTATGGCAGGATTATACCCTAGCAGATCTCCTGGTTCCTTTATCTAAGAAGCCAATTTCTTACTGCTATAAATGTTTTGCTGCTTGGGCAATGGTATCCATAATAACCCACACCTGGCATTAACCAAAGAAACCAGAGTAATTAAGAAATCGATCTCTACAAATTAGCCACTGGCCCATGCAACTGACTTGAAACTGAAGGGCAAAGCCAAATTTGCACCAGGTTCAATCAGTGCCCGTATAAATAGCAGAGTTGAGACCCAATGAAATGGTCCTTCTTAGGTTGGTACTGGGATCAGGAGTAACTCCCATGTGAACAAAGGTAACCATATCTTGGATGAGAACATATTACTAAATAGAGCCTTTTGGTGTGGTGGTGGGGGGGGGGGGGGGGGGGGGGGTGCGGTTCCTCAACTGGTACTCTGCGTTTTCTCTTGAGCTAAGTATGTATTAACGAACCGGCACAGGAACTTGATGAAGGAGTTGACCTAGTTTGACACCGGCTCAAACGTTTTCAACAGCAACAACGTCTGTAAAGTGAAAGCAAAAAAAATCCACCAATTCCTGTCAACAACCCAGGTATTCGGGCCACTTGATTGGAACTGGCACTGACCCATGGCTGACCTGTCAGTTTGTGACTGATATTAGGAGAGGCTGTGTGGGAGTTGGGAAGGCCTCAAAGGCATCTTCCTGGTTGCACAAGCCAAAACTGAACATAGCTTGACACACAGGGATGCTCTTAAGAATTTTATGTGAGCACATTATTCCCTATCTGGCCAAGGAATACACGACTGCCCATATGTCAAATTAGACTGAACTTCGATGCTCTAATAGTCACGATTATCCTCCAGGAGTCAGCTGCATCAAACCCAGATGTTTCACACACAGAAATTCGTCCAATGATACAAGACTGAAGACATGCCACATGAGTCAGTACTGGTATGAATCGTTGATACTGACACAGATTTTAAAACTTGAACCTGACATTAGCCAATGGCCAAGGTGGAGTTATTACAATCAGAGCGAGCCACAGTGGCGGTAAAATGAACACATGGGCACTGCAACTGTAAAGTAAGGAAAATCAAGAAATTCAAAGTAATATTCCTTCTATATAATCAAGACCTGCCATGTATTTTTTTAAAGAAAGGACAAAGTATGCAGATATATTCCCCCTCCCATCCATACAGGATGATGACAATATTTTATGTGTACGTTGAGGTTACTTTAATTAATTGGAACTCCCAATCTTTGGGGGAAAAAATGTAGAAACCAAAATCATCCTATCATTCTTAGTTTCTACATTTGCATCTTAATGGAACATATTATGTCAAGATTCTAGGAACATAGGAACAGGAGTAGGCCCTTTAGCCCCTCGTGCCTGCTCCGCCATTTGATAAGATCATGGCTGATCTGTGATCTAACTCCATATGCCTGCCTTTGGCCCATTTCCCTTAATACCTTTGATTGCCAAAAAGCTATCTATCTCAGATTTAAATTTAGCAATTGAGCTAGTATCAACTGCCGTTTGCGGAAGAGAGTTCCAAACTTCTACCACCTTTTGTGTGTAGAAATGTTTTCTAATCTTGCTCCGGAGAGGTCTGGCTCTAATTTTTAGACTGTGCCCCCTACTCCTAGAATCCCCAACCAGCGGAAATAGTTTCTCTCTATCCACCCTATCCGTTCCCCTTAATATCTTATAAACTTCGATCAGATCACCCCTTAACCTTCGAAACTCCAGAGGATACAACCCCAATTTGCATAATCTCTCCTCATAACTTAACCCTTGACGTTCGGGTATCATTCTAGTAAACCTACGCTGCACTCCCTCCAAAGCCAGTATGTCCTTCCGAAGGTGCGGTGCCCAGAACTGCTCACAGTACTCCAGGTGCGGTCTAACCAGGGTTTTGTATAGCTGCAGCATAACTTCTGCCCCCTTGTACTCTAGTCCTCTAGATATAAAGGCCAGCATTACATTAGCCTTATTGATTATTTTCTGCACCTGTTCATGACACTTCAATGATCTATGTACCTGAACCCCTAGGTCCCTTTGGACATCCACTGTTTTTAACTTTTTACCATTTGGAAAGTACCCTGTTCTATCCTTTTTTGGTCCAAAGTGGATGACCTCACATTTGTCTACGTTAAATTCCATTTGCCACAGTTTTGCCCATTCATCTAATCTATCAATATCGCTTTGTAATTTTATGTTTTCATCTACACTGCTTACAATGCCACCAATCTTTCTGTCATCAGCAAACTTAGATATGAGACTTTCTACGCCTTCATCTAAATCGTTAATAAATATTGTGAATAATTGAGGCCCCAAGACAGATCCCTGCAGGACTCCACTAGTCACATCCTGCCAATGTGAGTACCTATCCATTATCCCTACTCTCTGTCGCCTTTCGCTCAGCCAACTTCCTAACCAAGTCCGTACTTTTCCCTTGATTCCATGGGCTTCTATCTTAGCTAACAGTCTCTTATGTGGGACCTTATCAAATGCCTTCTGGACGTCCATCTAAATAACATCCATTGACATTCCCCTGTCCACTACTTTAGTCACCTCTTCAAAAAATTCAATCAGGTTTGTCAGCACGACCTACCTTTCACAAATCCATGCTGGCTCTCTCTGATTAACTGAAAATTCTCGAGGTGTTCAGTCACCCTATCCTTAATTATAGACTCCAGCATTTTCCCCACAACAGATGTTAGGCTAACTGGTCTATAATTCCCTGGTTTCCCTCTCTCTCCTTTCTGTTGGACTTATAACATCCCTATGGTCTATTGTAAAAAAAAACTTGAAACAGATGAAAACACATTAAACAAACCAATTATGCATTCACTTTAACAATTCTTACCAATTTAGCTTGAGCTTCTGCTATTTTTCGGTTATTTTCCTCCAATATTCGCTCAAGTTCTTCTCGTTTAGCTCGTTCTTCCTCCTAAATAGGAGACAATAAGATGTTAATAGAGAGAAATCATTTTAAGATTGCATCTAGACTAGCTGTTTCTTCCCTTAGTATACTTTCCTTCCTCTGACTATGCCCAAGACAGCCACCTTTTATTGCCTATCATTCATGTGAACTATTTTGCCCCTAGTTAAATTCTTCCTGGGTTTAAATCACCCCACCCCAGCCCTCAAACAGCAATGACCCAAACCCTCTTTCGTCAGGCTTGCTGATATTACTAATTTTTTTTAAACCACACATAATACAACTGCTAAAGAAACTTTACCAATTACATTAACAAAAATAAAATAAAAAATAGATTTTTCTCATCAATTACAAATACCTACGTATTCTTTACCTATAACTCCATTAATCAGCATTAAAAGTTGAATATTTACTGTCTCGTCCAGTGTCCTGCAGAGTGTGCTCCTCGGCTGCCATATGCGCCAGCTTCCTCTTTAAACTGATTTGTACTGTTAGCTTGGCAACACCTGCATCAGCAGCTCAGCCAATAACAAGAAACACAACACAACGTAGGCTGAGCTGAGGAATGCAGATGTTTACGGTAAGAAGAAACAATATAAATCACCATTCCTAAGGCAAACAATTAATAAGAAAGATACATTTACTATTAGTGAAAAATACAAGCTTTAATCCATCCTTTTGTGGAACTGAGAGCCTTTTTCACAGTAGGAAGAAATGATGATTTGTTCTGTTCTGAGAACACATCACATGAGTGCCATTCAAGCTACCGGTGATCTAGTAACTTTTCAAAACCAAGGCATTGTTTGCTATTACTAGTCTATTGAGTAACTGCTGAATAAATTAAACTGACTTTGCGATCAAACAATTTTATAATAATCTACTTCGGTTATTACATGTACTTTCAAATTTACAGATTACCCTACTACAAAATTCAGATAAATAAAACACACCCCAAGTGCTTAAAATTAACAATTTCACAATGTGCCCAGAACAGAAAAATGTAGTTTTCAGTACTGTGAATGGCCCTGGAAATTTGCCCTTTGTCTGTAGGATAACAATGTTAACATGAAGCCAAGCAAAACTATCAGAGACATGAAAAAGAAAAATAATCTTACTATGATTAGTAACATGCTACAAGCTGATACTCATCAACTCGACCTTCAAATAACCTGGATACAAGCAAGTTAGAATGCAAATCATAATACAATAGGCATTATCTTACAGTATACCAATACACTCTGAATACTTTACAACTTCAATACGTGTGTGTTAAAATAAAACTAAATGAAAGCACATTAAAATAAGGTAGCACTATCATGCAGTTTATAATACAGTATTGTTCATAATATAAACTCGATCTGAAGGTGTTTTATAATTTCATGAAAATGGCATGTAAATTAACTCTAGTAATTTCCTAATACACTTTATGTCTCTTGTGGCTACATTAAATGTAAAGAAGATATAGATCGATTCTCCCTTCAAGGCAGCAGATAAGAACATTCTGAAATGAAAATTTGTCTGAGTCCAACAGGCCAACTAAATATAGTAAAAAATTACCATTAATGCTCCTTCACTTAATGTCAACAGATTAATGCAAGAAATTGGAGGTTCATTTCACAAACCGTAAAAACTGGTAAAATCGAATTGCAAGGCAATGTAGCCAAAAATACCGGTGGTTTTATTTCTAAAACAATAACCAGTACGTCATTACCAGCAAGACAATCTAACCACTAACCCTTTGAAGTCTTTGCAGAATTTTAAAATACAGTCCTACCCACTTATGTTGATATGTTGGGGCCCATTCAAATTTTATCGACATAAGAGGTTTGTTGACAGATGCGGCATGAAAACAAAACTAGCTGATATCATCTGAAATCGTCTATAACTAACTTTCAAAAAGGTATGGGAATAAAGACTTCAAGTAATACTATATTTTTATGAATAGAATATTTTTGAATAAAACAATAACATTTGTGCAGGGTTTTATTTTTTTTTAAATGGCAGGAAAGAATTACATTATGCTTGCATGATATTGTCAGTATACTGTAGTCAATTGGTAAAGTTCAGAACTGGGGCACAGATAACACTCAGCCCTGGATTTAGAGTAAAAGTGGCAAAAGGGAGAAATTGAAGATCAGGAACAGCTCGGATATCTTATTTTTTTTTTTAAGAGGGAGGAAGAGGAAACAAACACTGAACATCACTCTTGCTAGGGACGGCAGTGGCTGCTGTGAGTTAGTTAAAAGTCCGGGCTCTGACCTGGCTCCTGTGGAATGGAGAGATCGAGAAGGAGAGAAAGATTATATCGTCATTAACATACATGGTAAATATTTGATATGAATGTGCAGAGGGGGAACTGGCACCTCACTTTTTTGTCAATATCAGTGGAATGTCACCATAAACGAGTTTGAGATAAGTGGGTAGGACTGTATATGTAATATAAAACTTTAGAAAGTAGTTTTGCTTTGCTCTGACCATCCTGTGAATGAAGAACTATTTTGTGCTACTTTACAATTTTCTAATTCCATGCAACAATGTCCAACATTAAAGGTAAAACAAACTACTTGAAAGAAAATGGCGAAAGCTAAGTTATTTCATACTCAAAGGGTTAATGTTAGATTTTTTAAGTTGCTATTGATAGCTAGGCACTGCATTGCACTGTAAGACTGAGTATTTCATTTCAGAATCCAGAGGTGATGAGTATCAGCAAAATTCAATATAGTAGCAATTTACTATTTCACAGGAAGACATTTTTCAGCTTCTAGTACCGTGACCATATAACATACAGGATGTCTAGCTTCACATTAAGGAGGACTCACCAGTCGTCAATAGCCCTCTTGGGAGGAAAAGGTACTTATAACTACACGCTGGAGGTGGGTTATAAAGGACTAGTTCCAGTCCCACAAGAATCCTTTGAATAAAATGGAGGCTGATGTCAGAAACCTCATGATAAAATTGCTCCTTTTTAATCTTATTTAAGTTTAAGATGGATATACAGAAAACATAAACCACCTGCCGTAAGCAAGTACTGCAGGCTCAGCCACTTGGACCTACTTCAGCATTGGAAAGACTAAGCCACTTGGAGTCAGGATGGAATACAAAATGATTACACGAATGAAGGGCAAATTGTTAGCCTGAAACAGCCTTTAAAAAAAAGCTTTTTGCATGGTTAGGTAACTCAAAGTCTGCAGCCATGGCAAAAGTTTCAATTAAACTTAAGTGTGGAAAGAGATTTTCAACAGGTATTGATACACTGGTACATTAGTATTATTTCCCCCAAAGTTCTTGAATTTAAACAGCAAATGTCATGGAACAATGCTTTGTGTAGCCTAATTAAATACTACATTCAGCAACTTAAACTATGAAATGTTGATTTGTACATCAAAAGAAATGCAACTTAAAAAACACAACACTGTTGTACTGCAGACTGCTGGAAAAGGGAAAGATGCATTCTGATTCCATTTACTGATGAAGATTAAGTGGTGATCATTGACTGTGACTGAAAGTTTTGCCATGGACTGTCGTTTGCTTTTCCAACGACCGAGCGTTACCTCTCTAGCTTTCTGTGCAGCGAGCTCAGCATGTCGCTGTCGCTCAAGCTCCTCCAACAGTTGCTTTTCCATAATGCGCTTGGCCTCCTCGACACGCCGGAGTACCTCACGCTCAATCTCATCTTTGCGTTTCTCCAACTCTTCTTCCACACGTTTAGCCACAAGTTCCTCCACTCTTCTTGCAGTTTCCTCTTCAATCAGCTTCTCTTCTATTTCCTGCTGTCGGCTAGAGTAAATAAGGGGAAAAAAATTAGTAAACAAATTTCTAGAAAAAAATTAATACAACAGGAAAAACAAAGAACAACAAGAAGTTCCAGCCTTCTCAGTGGTAGCACTCCCGCTTCGAAGTCAGAATGTTGTGGGTCCAAGTCCCACTCGAGACTTGAGCACATAATGTCGGCTGACAATTCAATGCAGTACTGAGGGAGTGCTTCACTGCTGGATGTGCTATGTTTTGGATAAGACGTTAAAACGAGACCCCATCTGCCCTCTCAGGAAGTAAAAGATCCCATGGCACAATTCAAAGAAGAGCAGGGGCGTTCTCTCCGGTGACTTGGCCAATACTTATCCATCAAACAACAGTATTAAAACAGATTATCAAGTCATTACCTCATTGTTGTTTGTGGGACTATTCTGAGCGCAAACTGGCTGCTGCATTTCCCTACATTACAACAGTGATTTCAAAAGTACTTCATTGGCTATAAAGCGCTTTGGGATGGCCTGAGGTTGTGAAAGGCAGGTTGTAAATGCAGATTCTTTCTTTATAATACAACAATGTTTTCACTTTATTTTTAGACCAGTTTCTTTCTCTACATCTCCCCAGTACAGGAACCACGTACTGCCTTCAGCCTGCCTGTGCTCTGGAATTCTCCAAAAAATCCATGCCAAATTGATCAGTCAATACAAGACATTTTGCAGGACAAACGAACATAAGTTTTTCTTCTCCAAGCTTTGGTGTTCTCCCAGAACATCATGATTCAGTGGCTCAGATGAAACCAGTTCCCAATAGTGGCATGCATGTATAACAAGGGAGCTACAGGGCTAGAATCTGCATGCACTCAGTTATGGAACACCTGCACTAATGTATGCAATTTGGTTAGCTGAATGAGGATACATGGGGAGCTGCAAATATTTTGCGTATCAGGGTATAGTGTCCTTTTAGACACTAGACGGGTGCTAATCACTTTGAGTAACAACCTAACTACATTCCTCAAAAATTCCTTTTCTTTAAACATGTCTACATCAAATCGAACAAGCACCCTAAGAAGAATCCTAATAGTACAGATCTACACACTTTTGCTGACATTCTGCTTATAGCGACAAAAAACTGAAGCCCCAGTCCCTTCTCTGCATATTAATACCAAATATTTACCGTGTGTTTTGACATTAACATAAACTTTGGCATGCTTAATTTGACAATTTTTTTTGAAAAAGTCCCTAACAGTATTAAAGGCCTTCTTTTATTCGTTTATGTTAACAGGCTGTTATCTTCATGAGTTTGTATTTTTTTGCATTACAGATCAGATTTATTTGATAGTGGTGGAGAGTGAGAGAGGCAGTAAGAGAAACCACTTTAATCTGCTTCTCAAGTTATCTGAATTATTAAACTCTTGGACTTAATTTTTTTTTTCTGATACTTATTTCTGCTCTCCCTCCCTTCTTTTTTCAGGTCATTAGAGCAAAGTATTTGAGTTGTAGTCTTCTAAAGTTGGCTTCAGTCATGTCCTAGTGTTGAGGAAAGTACTGGATCACACTGCCTTGTAGCAGGGGACGGTAGGGACTCTTTCCCTTTCTCTCTCTCTCTTTCTTTCATTCATTTTATCCCTCCTTCTCCCTTCTCTCTGTGTCCTTTACCCTTTCATCTCCATTCCACAGGGGCCAGGTAAGTGTCCAGAGTTACACCTATCCCACAGCGGCCACTGCCATCAGCTTGTGGACCGGCGAAAGTGATGTCTGGTGTTTGTTTCCTCTTCCTCCATGATGTATGAAAGGCATGCTAGGGTGATCAGCCAGCAAAGCCTGATTGGCCATACCAGCCAAAATGCCAACCATATTTGCAGACAGTGTCGTGCTTTCTTGGTAATGACTATCAGGAACGGTCTTCACGGATTCTGGGTTACCAGACAGCTAAATGCAAAGCTGTGTCATATGCTGTAAGGGCACCTGCTGCATCACACCTGCTTCCACCTCCTTTCATGCATGCTGACTTATGGGGATGGTGCCATTGAGTGGCACAGAGGAAATCCTTCCTCACAACCATTTCATGCAGCACCACCTCTACTTCAGCAGGGTTTTAGATGATGGGTTGCTTCGTCACTTGTCTGCAGGCTCCTGGCTCTACTTTTGCATTTCCTTTTCTTTAATTACCCGCCCCTTTAGCCTTGGCAAAGGCTGGTAATGGGTTGAGGTACCTTTTCAGCTATCCCTCCCCCTCCATTTTAAGGTTTGTTTTTGTGCTTATCAAACTGAGGGATGCTTTGAATGGTACAGTCATCAGTTCAGGCACACAGTGTCAGCATCAAGCGCTCCCAGTTCAGGTACAGCCCAGCCAGATGCAAAGTAAATCTGTCCTAAACTCTGTCCCAACAATGGACATCAGCCCCAACCTCAAAAGACAAACTTCCTACTGCACCAGTGACATTTTTTCAATCTCCTACACCACCTATCCTGTGGCCTCTTAGTGAGATTACTAGTTAGTGGCAAACTAGGGACAGTGTAGTGCTATTGGCCCACGTCTAATAGAACTGGGGTGAGACTGCACAAACTCCTTTTACAAAGGGCAATTACAGTCAGTAGATAGGGGAGGCTTTCATCCCATCAGCCTGACTAAATTTGAACAGATACCCTAAGAGGAGAGGCCAGGTTTTAATACACAGTGTCACCCACTTTTTGAGTCTTTTTAAAGGCTTTCAGGATTTGTGTGATCCTTTTGTGACACTTCCATTTAATTGTCCCCATCTCTCTCAATTTTACTGATACCTATTTTCCTACTTTCACCACTAGTGTACCTTTCCAAATCTGCACCTGGATCTGTGAACAACTGTGTAAATGGTTTGACTCATGAAGTTTGAGCATTATTAGCACATTACCATGTTGGCCAAATTAGAATTGACTTACACCAGTACATAAAAATCAGCCCCAAGTAGCAGAAATGTGTATCTGAATCAGCAATCTGAATGAAAGCAATGGCAAGCTATTAACTGTATGCCTATTGATAAATTATCCCCCTGCAAAAAGGTAAGCATGGCAATTCAAAATAAGTCAAATGTATGTAGAGACATCCAAATGTGGTGCTGTCACTAGGGTTTCAGTAAAGCGTAATGGACACATTTAAAATTTTCACACTGAAAAACATCCAGCAGTACAGATCTGTCTTCAAACCTCAGCTATGCATGGAGAGAATAGCTTGAACTATGTAACACCAAGCTGAAGAACTGGAAGGAATAACTTGGGATGACTTAGAAGCGTATTGGCACATTAAAACAAAGGCTTCAGTGTATTTTTTTTTCTTATAGTGCATTGGTACCTATATCCTAAGCTAATAAAATTATAATTATGATTTTGAACTAGTAAAGGATCTAATTTTTAAAAAAGCATCAGCAACAACCAGGCTTTCGTACTTTACCTCATAAAATTAATTTGTACTACTTTGGTTATTTGGATACTATTTCTAAAATCTTTTGAATAAAAGTGCATTATTTGGCATTTTCTGAATGGTGCAAATTTAGCACAAAATGTTAGGGGCAAGTTAATAATCATACATGCACAAAACTGAATTCCATAGCATACCAATTTTAAAAAAATCTTCCAATGGAGTCTGGGAGGAACATAATCATATTTTTGTATCTTTAACAAGCCAGATTCATAAAACAAAGTCTGCAACTTATTTCAATAAAGTCCAAGAGTCTCATGAAATTCCAGTCCTTATATATTTAATAGCTCACTACAGACAAGGATTGTTCCCATGGATTGGAGGGAGGCTAATGAAGTACCAATGTTCAAAAAAGGAAAACAAGCCAGAACTGAGAAATTATAGGCCCATTAGCTTAACTTCAATTATTGGAAAGTCATTAGAAGGCATCATGAGAGATACCCTGTATAACCACCTGGATAAAGCAGGCATTATTAGAGACACTCAACAAGGCTTCTGGAAAAGAAAGTCATGTCTTGCCATGTTGACCGAATTTTTTGAGGAGGTAACTCGGTGGGATGAACGTAGCCCTGTCAACATTTGAACTTTCAGATATTTCTTGACAAGGTGCCACACAATAGGTTACTTCATAAGACAGAGTCCTGTGCGATCAGAGGGCAGATCCTGGATTGGATAGGGAAATGGTTGAGTTCCCATAAGCAGAGTGCTGTTATTAATGAGAGAGGTTCTGAATGGAGCTCAGCTATTATTGGAGTACCGGAGAGATCTGCGTTAGGTCCACTGTTCTTCATATTAATGATCTAGATGAAGGTATTGTGAGCACCCCCACAAGTTCGTCGATGATACAAAGCTTTGTGATAAGTGTTAGAATCCTTGATGAGGAAAATAAACTACAATCTGATCTAGATGGGATTGGAGAACGAGCCTGCATCTGGCAGATGTCATTTAATGTAGATAAATACAGTGTCATGCAAGTGGGTAGGGCTAACATCAAGCATATATACACCATGCTTGGTACAGAATTAAAATCTGTCGAGCGGGAAAGGGTCCTAGGAGTTATAGTACGAGTCTCTGAAGGTGCACGACTAGTGCCGAGAAGCTATTCCAAAGGTTAATAGAGTATTAGGATATATAGCAAGGATGATCCAGCATAAAACAAGTACCACCAGTGTCCTTGTACAAGTCACTGATTAGGCCTCTGGAAAACTGTGTCTCGTTTTGGTCCCCTCACATGGTGCGTGATATATAGCCCTTGGAAAAGGTTCAATGAATGGCCACTAGAATGATCCCTAGTTTAAAAACCCTTAGTTATCATGATAGGCTTGGAGAGCTGGGTGGTCTTACTCTTAAAAAAAAAGCGCATAGATTTCAGGATCATTTAATTTCAGTATTTAAAATGATGAACAAAGTCTGTGTGGACAGATAGATAGATTAGGGAAACCGAGGGGTCATGCGTATAAGCTAAGCATAGAACCAGGTTAGATGCCAGAAGGTTTTTCTTTACACAGAGGATTATCGGCACTTGGAATACGTTATTGGCTCTTGTTGTGAGTGGGGATTCACTGCCACAGTTCAAAAAGGAGCTGGACGAGTTCTTTGCTATGGCTAATATTACTGAATCATAGAGAATTTACGGCACAGAAGGCCATTCGGCTCATCGTGTCCGCTCCGGCTGAGAAACGAGCCATCCAGCTTAATCCCACTTTCCCGCATTTGGTCCGTAGCCCTGCAGGCCACGGCTCTTCAGGCGCACATCCAGGTATTTTTTAAATGAGTTGAGGGTTTCTGCCTCTACCATCCTCTGATAGTCAGCTCCAGATCCCCACCACCCTCTGGGTGAAATTTTTTTTCCTCATTTCCGCTCTAATCCTTCTTCCAATCACTTTAAATCTATGCCCCCTGGTTATTGGCCCCTCTGCTAAGGGAAATAGGTCCTTCATATCCACTCTATCTAGGTCTTTTGTACACCTCAATCAAATCACCCCTCAGCCTCCTGTGTTCCAAGAAAAACAACCCCAGCCAATCCAATCTGTCATCACAGCTAAAATTCTCCAGTCTTGGCAACATCCTCGTAAATCTCCTCTGCACCCACTCTAGTGCAATTACATCCTTCCTGTAATGTGGTGACCAGAACTGTGGGCAGTACTCAAGCTGTATAAAACTAATGTTTTATACAGTTCCAGCATAACATCCCTTCCTTTATATTCTATGCCTTGGCTAATGAAGGAAAGCATTCCATATGCCTTCTTAACCACCTTATCTACCTGTCCTGCTACGTTCAGGGATCTGTGGGCATGCACTCCAAGGTCTCTCACTTCCTCTACACCTATCAGTATCCTCCCTGCATACAAAAGTTAGATGGAGATATTGGGTACATAACTCATGGTCACTGTGAGCTCCTGAACTTGTTTTGATTGCCTTAGGACACGGAGAAGAATTTCTCAGATTTTTCCCCCCTGTATTGGTCTAAGATTTTTAAATGTTTTTTTGCCTCTCCCATGAGATTACACAACTGCTGGAGGGAGTGACTGCTTAGTTGCGTCATGATTGTTTGTGACAGGCTTGATTGGCCAGCCAGTCTTTTCCTCTCCATTTTTTCGTATGTTTAAGGATTCACAAGGTACTGAAGTGATAAGCTGGTGTTTGGAGTGCAGAATATTTGATACGTAAAATGTCCAACACGCATACTTTTTAAAGTCCTTTATAGGAAAAGAAGCCTGGAGGATTTCCTGGATTTGACACAATCCTCCAAATTAATTTTTAGATTATTGCAATACATTACAACCACGTAAACTAGCAGGTGCGAGCATATCTACTTTCTGAAAGAACTTTTCTCCTACAGTCGCACTTTGCTTCTGAGTCAGGTTGGGTGCTAACTCTAGATTTACAATATCAAAATTTAGCATTGGTGTGAGATGTGGTACTGTTGTAGTGTGAATGCTTGCTGGATGGCTGCCTGCCATTTTGGCTGGGGATCGGTGCGAAGGGCCCAAAAGGAAGGGAGAAAACCAAGTCAATTTAATTTGCTGGACACCTACAATTTTGTTTTGTCAATTGCAAGTGCTCACAGAAATCTTCCCTTGTTTTTCCCAATCCTGGTGCTATGCTGAGAGGATGTTTCCCCTTGTGGGAGAGACTAGAGCTAGGGGCCACAGTTTAAAAATAAGGGGTCTCCCATTTAAGATGGAGATGTGGAGAATTTTTTTCTCTGAGGGGGTCATGAGTTTGTGGAACTACGCCAGAGAGGTGGAGGCTCGGTCATTGAATATTTTTAAGGCTGAGAATCAAATGTTATAGCGGGTAGACGGGAAAGTAGGATTGAGGTCACAGTCAGATCAGCCACGATCTTATCAAATGGCAGAGCAGGCTCGAGGGGCCGAATGGCCTACTCCTGCTCTTAATTCGTATGTTCTGTGCTGTGGCACTTAGCCTTTCGCCTTGGATTCTTAATTTAAAAATAAATGTGCATGGAGAATTCTTTACAATGCAATTACTTCTCCAAATCTCATTTCCGAATCCATGACCTAATGATGGGCCACCCATCAATTTAAATTATGTCCCTGGAAACCACATAGTGGAATCCTTGATTCACAATGGCTAAAGCTACCAAAACCTAGGCTAAGTGTTAGAATAGCATCATTATCTAAGTCTCAGGTCAACTCAGTCATGAGACTGTGGATTCAAACCCCACTGCAGAACTTGATGTAATCTAGGCTGCCACTTTAGTGCAGTACTAAGGGAGTGATATACTGTGGAAAGTGTTCAGATCCAATGGCACTATTCAAAGAGGAGCAGAAGGGGGGTTCTTCTAGCCAACACATATCCCTCAACCAACACCACCAAAACAGATTAACTGGTCATTTATCTCACTACTGTTTGTGGGACGTTGCTCTGAACAAATTGGATGCTGCATTTACCTACATAATAATAGAGATTACACTTCAAAGTAATTCATGGCTGTAAGCACTTTAGGACATCCTGAGGACGCGAACAGTTTTATGTAAATACAAGTTCTTCTTTCTATTTATGGTTCCAGCTTAAAAATGAACAAACTAGTGCATGACAATATAACCACAGAAGCAGGTCTCAAAATTGGAACTAGACCAATTTGTTTCAAACTATGCAGCTAGGAGTTATAGCTTCATGCTTTTTGAACTTTGGCCGTTGGCCAACATACAATGGCCCCAGCTTTTGAGGCACTGGCATTCACTGGTAAGACTGTATAGACAGTGGGATGCGATAAACAACATTACTAATTATGGTAGAACTTCAGCACTGTTTCTCAACTCTCAAACGCCAGAAGCAGCAGTACTTTTTGAAGAGGCAATGTTGCTTTGGCCACCTAGCCTAAAATCTGGATGACAACTCCCTCCCTTCTCCCCACAAAGCTTCAAGTTAACATTCCATAAACGTTTGCACCTGGAACTAGGAAATGTTTTAAATTCTAGGAGGGTACAAAAAAGCAAAATGTCGACTCAAAGTTATGTTGGTACAAGGTTGCCCAGAAGCAACCTGCCTGCACCTTCAAGGAAATTTACACATTGTGGCAAGAAGAGTAAAAGCAAGAGAGAAAATCAAATACACGTTTTAATTTTGACACTCCTAAAACCATGGTAATGAAAACATACCAGATTAATAGTTCAGTTTACAACTCTCAAACTGTTAGGCATTACCATGCTGTGCCAACCAGTTATTTTGGTAAATGTGTTAAATTGATAACAGAAAATGAACAGATCCCTTGGAGACACCTTGGGCTCTATTTTAGCACCCGCAATCGGGTGCGTTCCTGGCGGGGGGCTTCGAAAATCGGGGATTCCCAGGGCGGGTCGGGAGCCCGGCTCCAACCCGCCCACTTCCGGGTTTCCCACAGACGCGCTGACATGCGCGCGCAGCCGCTGCATGTGGGATCCCGCCGGCAATTAAAGCCGGCGGGGTGCCACTTAAGCTATTTATTTTGGTATTTCAGGTCGTTTTACAGACCTGATTAACGAGATATTTTAGGAGGGTTGGGATTTTACAAACAACTGGGACTGTTTCCCGTACTGGGGGAAACGCTCCCAGTTGAAATGGACGTGTTGCAGCGGTCAGCCTGTGGCAGCTGCAAAGGTCCATTTGACAGGTTGGGCGAGGGGGGGGGGGGGGGGAGGGAGACCCTCACTCATTGCAGGAGGCCACTCTGTCACTTTGGACAAAGTTTGGCCTCCACCACCTTCATCCTAACAAGAAAATTCACCAACTTGCACACTTACCCCGGGGTCCAGAGACATGTACCTACCTTGTGGACCCCCTCAGATGTACATCTTCCAGATGGGGGCCGCCATAGCTGCAGTCATGACTTCCTTGGAGGGCGAACAGCATCACCAGCCTCGCCGTCCACCTCTGACACGTGCTGTGACACATCCAACTGCACAGCAAGAGAGATGGCAGCCGCAGAGAGAGATGCGTCGCAGAGGGCACTACCCTCTGGGTCCACAGACCGAGGCTCAGCTTCCTGGACCTCTCTGAGCAGCAGTGCACACGGAGGCTCAGAGTCACTCGACATGTAGTCGTGGACATCTGCAGCCTCCTTCATGCTGAGCTGCTCCCGGCTGGCCCGAGCACCATCTTCTTACCTGTCGCTGTCAAAGTCACCACTGCCCTCAACAACTTCTCCTCCGCATCCTTCCAGGGTGCCACCGGGGACATCGCCGACGTGTCTCAGCCGTCTGCACAAAAGAGCCCTGCAAATACACCTATACCCACTCTGCATTGACACAATGGGTGTCATCAGTTGTGGTTCTTCATTGTGATCCTCAGGAAAGGGCATTATTGCACAAACTAGACAAGATTCGCAAAGGCGTGGCAGTAGTGGTGCCAATATAATATGTAATGTGAGTTGATCAGAAATTAAATATAAGTAAAAACCATGACAAACCCTCAAACATCCTTGTGCATCCCCTTCATGCTCACGACACGTTACGCCTTACGCTTCCTACTGCACGTATGTGATGCATGCCCTGTGGCTGCAGCACAGGTAGTGGCAGGTTGAGTGAGGCTGACCGTGAAAGAGATGCATGAGAGGGTGAGAATGAGATTGAGCCATGAGATTGTATGAGGATTGGGTTGAGTGGTAGTGGCGGGTTGAGTACTGGCGAGGTGAGTAAGTGCAGGTAAGATGAGGATGAGGTCTGAGTGGGTGTGAGGGGTGATGTGACAGAGTAGTGTTGGCAGTGCAGAAGAAGGTGTGGGATGGGCCGGTGATGTGGCAGACGGAGTGTAGGGGAATGAGTAAGTGTACTCACTTTGGCTGACTTACTTAGGTCATTGCAGCTCCTCCTGCACCATATGCAGTGCGCGATACGTTGGTGGTGCAGGTGACCTCCTCTGCCACCTCGAGCCAGGCCTTCTTGGTGGCAGAGGCAGGCCGCTTCCGCCTGCCGGCCGGGGGGAAAATCTCTGTCCTCCCCCTCCTCCTCACCCCATCCAGTAAGAGCTGGAGTGAGGCATCGTTAAACCTGGGTGCAGCCTTCCCCCTGGGCTGCTCCATGCTGTAATTTTTCCTATTTCTTGCAGCATCAGTCAGTGGAGGACTGCCCCTTTAAATAGAGCTCCTCCAGCTGACAGACCTTACTGCGCATGTGCAGTCCACCCGCCGCGCAGCTCAGCAGCGGGGGACCCGGAACAAGAGGCAAGTGGATCCAATTAGCCTGCGATTGCGTTCGGGGCAGACTGATGTCACTGGGCACGTTACCCACGGGCCCAATCGCCCCCCCCCCACCGCGAGCCCACCACCCTGGTAATATCGGGCCCCTGATCACTGAAGAAATAAGCAATGCGAATATTAAAGGTCAATCTATTATGATTGCAAAACACAACTACATTTCAAAATACTTCCAAAATCGATGTATTTATTTTAACTTTTTGAATATTAAACTTTTGAGCTTCAAGAAAATGGATGATGTCTGAAGTAATTTAGGATTTTATCCACACACATGCTGAATACTTGTTACTACCAAAATAAACCTGATTACTGTGCTAATACTCTGCCAAAAGTAGCATGCATGATATAAGTTAAATGTCAGTTCTATAGCTCAGTTTATATAGCCCCAAAACAGTAATCATGTTTAATACCATTGTTCATAAATGTCATACACACATGCAACTAATACTCCAGCGTATGAATTGAAATTCCATTTAATGGAGCCCTATCGCTAAAATATCTAATTCCTGTGTTGGTACTTCATCTAACCTTATCTGCATATCCTTCTATTCCTTTCTCCCTGATGTACTTAGCAAGCTATTCCTTAAAGGTATCTACACTATTCACCTCCTCAACTACTCCATGTGATAGCAAGTTCAACATTCTAACCACTCTATGGGTAAAGAAGTTTCTCCTGAATTCTTCATTGGATTTATTAGTGACTATCTTATACTTATGGCCCCTGGTTTTGGACATCCCCATAAGTGGAAACATCTTATCTACGCCTGCACTATCAAACATCTTCATAATTTAAAAAAAACTCTATTAGGTCACCCTCAGCCTTCTCTTTTCCAAAGAGCCCCACAACCTGTTCAGTCTTTCCTGATTCATATAACCTCTCAGTTCTGGTATCATCGTTGTAAATTATTTTTGAACCTTCTCCAGTGTCGCTATATCCTTTTTGTAATAAGAGTCCAGAAATGTGCACAGTACTCCATGTTTGGTCTAAGGTTCGATACAACTTTAACATAACATCCCTGATTTTCAATTCTATCCCTCTAGAAATGAACCCTAGTGCTTTATTTGCATTTTTATGGCCTTGTTAACTTGCGTTGCTACCTTTAAATGATTTGTGAGTATGCACTCAATGATCCCTTTGCTCCTCTACCCCATTTAGACTCTTATTTTCCAATGAGTATGTGGCCTTCATATTCCTCCTACCAAAATGTACCACCTCACACTTATCTATATTGAAATTCATTTGCCATTTACACGCCCATTTTGCATGTTTATTAATGTCGTCTTGGATTTTGTCGCAGTCTTCCTCAGTTTAAACTATACCCATCAATTTAGAGTCATTCGCAAATATTGAAATTGTACTTCTGATTCCCAAGTTCAAATCGTTCATGTAAATGGTGAACAGCAGTGATCCCTGTGTAACACCACTTCCCACTTTCTGCCAGTCTGAGTAACTATCTTTAACCCTTACTCTCTGTTTTCTAGCCATTGCGCTACTGTCCCGACTCCACATGCTCTGACCATAGCCATGAGTCTACTATGCGGATACCTTATAGAAGGCCTTTTGAAAAACCAAGTACGTTACATCTACTACAATACCCTTGTCTACTCTTTCTGTTACTTCTTCAAAGAATTCAATAAGTTTGGTCAAGCATGACCTTTCCTTTTGAAATCCGTGTTGATTATTCTTACATCTTTGAGTAAAGATTCCATTATCTTTCCTACCACTGAAGTTCAGTTCAATGAAGTCTCATTTCAAGGATTTCATTTCGACATCGTTCACCTGAGGAAGGAGGAAGCCTCCGAAAGCTTGTGAATTTAAAATAAAATTGCTGGACTATAACTTGGTGTTGTAAAATTGTTTACAATTGTCAACCCCAGTCCATCACCGGCATCTCCACATCATGACCACTGAAGTTAAGACAACTGGTCTAGTTTCCTGGACTTGCTCTATTTCCCTTTTTAAATATAGGAATAACATTAGCTGTCCTCCAGTGTTCTGGCACTATACCATTTTCTAATGAATTTTTATAAATATTTAATAATGCCTCTACTAACTCTCCCCTAGCTTCTTTTAGTATGCGTGGATGTAATCCATCATAGACCAGGGATTTTATCCTCTCTAAGTTTAACTAGTTTATTAATTATCTTCCTCCTTTCTATCTTAAATGTCTTGATATCTTTTTTGATCATTTCTTCTAATGTCGTGTCCACACCATTAATCCCCCTGCTAAATACGGAGGCAAACTAATTATTCAATATTTCTGCCATTTCGCTGTCATTACCTGTGAGTTTATCTTGTGCAGTCCTTAGTGGCCCTATCCCTATCCTGATTTTCCTTTTATTTATTTTGCTATTTCTTTTTATATTCCTTGATAATTTAATTTCATAGTTCCTCTTTGCCTTCCTAATTGTTTTTTGACTTCTATAATATCTGGGAGTTTTTTTTATATAAACAATACCCACATTGGAATTATCTTTTAAATTATCTGCTAGAGCTTTTAAAGCTGGAATGAGACCACCAACAATACACAGCTCACTAACGTTTCTTTTTTGTATTCTCATCATTATTCCCAGGTATTGCTGCACTATACGAATAAACCTCAAAATTTGGGGACTCGATTATTCAAATTTTTCCTTATCCACTGGGGCTAGGAATGACCCCCGCATGTGTGGCATTTAATGGAGTACACTGCGCTGTAATCATTAGCGTTAAAATGTTGTTCCTGCATTCTAGTACAGGTAAAGGTTCAGTTTGAATAAAAAAATGAAGTGCACTTTCATAGAAACATACAGGAGGCCATTCGGCCCATCGTGCCTGTGCCGGCTCTTTGAAAAAGCTGTCCAATTTAGTCCCACACCCCAGCTTTTTCCCCATAACCCTGCAAATTATTCCTCTCTAAGTACACGTCCAATTGCCTTTTGAAAGTTCCTATGGAATCTGCTTCCACCACCCTTTCAGGTAGTGCGTTTCAGATCTTAACAACCCTGTGTGTGGAAAAAAATTCTCATTTCCCCTCTAATTCTTTTGCCAATTATTTCAAATCTATGACTTCTGGTTACTGACCAACTTGATAATATCATAGTATGGTACAGCAAAGGAGGCCATTTGGCCCATCGTGTCTGTGCCAGCTCTTTGAAAGAGCTATCCAATTAGTCCCAATCCCCTGCTCTTTCCCCATAGCCCTGTAAATTTTTTCCCTTCAATTATTTATCCAATTCTCCTCTGAAAGTTACTATTGAATCTGCTTCCACTACCCTCAAGGCAGTGCAATCCAGATCATACAACTCGCTGCATAAAAAAATGTTTCCTCATGTCGCCGTGGCTCTTTTGCCGATCACTGTAAATCTGTGTCCTTTGGTTGCCATTGGAAACAGTTTCTCCATATTTACTTATCAAAACCATTCATGATTTTGAACACCTCTATCAAATCTCCCCATAACCTTCTCTGTTCTAAGGAGAACAACCCCAGCTTCTCCAATCTCTCCACATAACTGAAGTCTCTCATCCCTGGCACCATTCTAGTAAATCTCTTCTACACCGTCTCCAAAGCCTTGACATCCTTCCTAAAATGCAGTGCCCACAATTGAACACAACACTCCAGCTGAGGCCTAAACAATGTTTTACAAAGGTTTAGCATAACATCCTTGCTTTTATACTCTATGCTTCTATTAATAAAGCCATGGATCCCATATGCTTTTTAAACATACGCTTCTCAACTTGTCATGCCACCTTCAAAGATTTGTGTACATAGGTCGCTTTGTTCCTGCACTCCCTTTAAAATTGTACCATTTAGTTTATATTGCCTCTTCTCATTCTTCCTACCAAAATGAATCACTTTACAGCGTTAAATTTCATCCGCCATACGGTCTGCCCATTTCACCAGTCTGTCTATGTCCTCCTGACGTCTGTTACTATCTTCCACATTGTTTACTACATTTCTGAGTTTCATGTCATCTACAAATTTTGAAATTATACACTGTATACCTAAGTCATGATCATTAATATATATCAAAATGAGCAATGGTCCTAATATTAACCCCTGGGGAACATCGCTATATACCTTCCTCCAGTCTGAAAAACAATCGTTCACCACTACTCTCGGTTTTCTGTCCTTTAGCCAATTTTGTATCCACAATGCTACTGTCCCTTTAATCTCACGGGCTTCAATTTTGCCAACAAGGCTATTATGTGAGACTTTATCAAATGTCTTTTGAAAGTCCATATACACATCAACCGCATTACCCTCATCAACCCTCTCCATTACTTCAACAAAGAACTCAATCAAGTTAGATAAACATGATTTTCCATTAACAAATCCATGCTGACTTTCATTTATTAGCCCGTACTTTCCCAAGTGCCAATTAATTTTGTCCTGGATTGTTGTCTCTAAAAGTTTCCCCACCACCGACGTTCGGCTGACTGGCCTGTAATTACCAGATTTATTTGTCTCTACTTTTTGAACAGGGGTGTAATATTTGCAATCCTCCAGTTCTCTGGTACCATCCCCATATCTAAAGAGGATTGGAAGATTGTGGCCAGAGCCTCCTCAATTTCCACCCTTGCTTCCCTCAGTAATCTAGTATGCATCCCATCTGGACTGGGTGACTTTTCTACTTTGAGTACCTCCTCTTTATCTATTTTTATGCTATCCAATATCGCTATTACCTCTTCCTTTACTGCTACAATGGCAGCATCCTCTTCTCCAGTGAAGACAGAGGGAACAGTTTCTATTTGCTCTATCAAAACCTCTCATTATACTGAATACGTCTACCAAGTCTCCCCTTAACCTTCTCTGCTCTGAGAACAATCCCACCTTCTCCAATCTCTCCACATAACTAAAGTTCCTCATCCCTGGTATCATCCTGATAAACCTCCTCTGTACCCTCTCCAAGGCCTTGATATCTTTCCTAAGGTGTGGTGCCCAGGATTGTACACAATACTCCAGCTGAGATCTGACCAGTGATTTGTAAAGGTTTAGCATGACCTCCTTGTTTTAGTATTCAATGCCCCTATTTACAAAGCCAAGTATCCCATACGCTTTCTTAACTGCCTTATCAACTTGCCCTGCCACCTTCAAACATTTGTGAATAAGCACCCCCAGGTCCCTCTGCTCTTGCAACCATCGTCAAAATAGTACCATTTACATTATACTGCCGCTCCATGTTGTTCCTCCCAAAGTGCATCACTTCACACTTATCCACATTAAATTGCACCTGCCACGTGCCTGCCAATTTCACTAGTCCATGTCCTCCTGAAGTCTGCTATTTACCACGTTGCCATTCGCAAACTTCGAAATTGCACTCCCTATACTTTCAGTGAGAAAACAGTGCTGGAAAAATATTTGAACACTTTCAAACATTAGCTCTGGCAATAATTTATGAAATGGGGTTTTGGTGTTAGCGTGCTGGAATCTAAATGCCCGGCACCCTAAAATGTTATGACAGGTCTGTGCCTGAAACATTTACATCGAGTTTCTGACCTTAGTTATGTCATCATGGGAGCATCTCTGACAGCTGTTCAGTGTACAGTAATCTGAACAAAATATCAGACAGAATGAACTTGCACTGATATTGTGCAGATACTGTTGTAATGCAGACAAACATGGCAGTCAATTTGCATAAGCAAGGTCCCATAAACAGCAATGAAATAAATGACCAGGGAATTGGTTTTGGTGATATGATTAAAGGATAATTATTGGTAAGGACACCGGGAGAACATCCTTGCTCTTCTTCAAATAGTGTCAGCGGATCTTTTATGTCCACCTGAGAAGCTGCACCTGAACTAAAAACTTGTCTTTTTCCAATATATCACAAACACATACACATGAAGAAAATCTAAAAGGCAGTAGTCCTACATATATTTCATATTTTGAAGGTGTTAAACCAGTAACCCTAATCTAGCCTGCTTTCCAATTTCACCCAGTATACAGAGCAGCTCTTCAATGTACAACCTCCATCTCTTAACTGATCCATCTCACTCAGCACAAATACATATATTGGTAAGATGGTGGAATGCGCAAAAAAAAATTAAGATGGAATTCAATGGCATTAAGTCAGGTGGGATATTTTGGTAATAAACAATAACTATACTTTGAATGGGAAAAGGCTGGATGACATGGAAGGCCAAAGGGATTTGAGGGTTCAGATTCACAAGACATTAAAAGGAACACGTCAAGTGAATAAGGTCATAAAGAAGCTAATGGAATACTGGCAAGAGGTATAAAATATAAAATTCGAGATGTAATGGTGAATCTATATAAAACCTTAGTAAGACAACAGTTGGAATATTGTGTGCAGTTTTGGGCTCCATACTATGGGAAGGATGTTGAGGTAATAGAGAGTAGAGCACAGGTTTACTCAGATGATGTCTGGTATGAGGTAATACAAATACAAAGAAAGACCTGAAAAATTGGGACTGTTTTTGTTGGAACACAGGAGACTGCAGCGTAATTTGATAGAATCTTGTAATTTTAAACAGGTCTAAGATCAGCCATGATCTTATTGAATGGCAGAGCAAGCTCGAGGGGCCGTTTGGCCTACTCCTGCTCCTATTTCTTTTGTTCTTATGTCCTTAGAAGAAATGTGACAGAATAGGTAGAAACTGTTTCCAGTGGCTGAGGGGTCTAGAACGAGTGGATGTAGATAGATACAAGATTAAATGTAAGAGATTCAGGACAGAAAGCAGGAGAAACTTTTTTTTAAAAAAGAGGGTTGCGAGGCTATGGAATGCACTACTGACGTTGGTGTTTGAAGAAAAAACCATGTCAACATTTAATAGGTTAGACAGGCCGTTAAAGGAAAAGGGAATTAAGGGATGTGGGAACAGGGCAGGCACATGGGATTAGAACCAGTGCTTGTGTGGAAGATAAATAACATGTGCTGGTTAGGCCAAATGGTTCTGTGTTGTAATTTCTATATAATTCTACATAAGCTAATTGCTTACCCTTGAAATGGATGATCTGCTGATGGGGTTGAGAGAATAAAACAGACAGGGTTGCTGACTATCCCAATGAGACCACACTGGGCTGACATCTGCTTCTCAGTCCAGAAGCACTATTCTCCCCATGGAAACTGCCTCAGGAATTAATGACAGCGTAGTTCCTGACTGTACTATCTGTCTTATTCATAGTCATCAGATGAGCTTTTTCTGCCAGTTGGCTATTTGTAAGTGACTGTTTTTCATTAATAGTGCTCCTGGAAGCAGGAGGGAGAATTACTATTAGCACTTGGGCACCATGTAGCTAAAACAGCTGCATAAACCTCATATTGCGGTTCCCCCTATACAAAGCAGCAAGCACGGATAAGGGTTAAAGAAAACATCAGATTCGTGATAGATACAAGAACCAGAAAATATTTTATTTTCTCAACTTAGAACTGTAAATTTTTCTTACATACCGCTGTTAAGGGATGTGGTTTCAGTGACACCAATGTCAGACCAGCATGGCATTCAGACAAATTCAGGAATGATTCTCCCTCCATCCCCCCACTCTCCATTGTGCATTTATTACATTAGGGTGGTGGTATTTGTCCACTGATTTGCTTCCATGAAGAACGTTGGACCAGCTTTACTGCTTGAAGCTATAGCCCATTTTCGAGTTATAAAAAATGAGGGTGCGCCTACCACCACAGGTCCCTGGAAATGGGCACCTTATCCTTCTGGGGAGCTTCAATCATAAAGCAAAGATCAGCCACGTATCACTTGCAGCCACCTAAATTTGTCTCCAGATCAACTGTGAAAGCTAGCTGCAGTCTTTTTAATACATCCTTTATAGACTGCGATGTCTAAAACCATAAGGGCAGTTACTGCTATCAATCCAAAGCCGACATATAACACTGTCTAGAGCCAAGCATCTATAAGCCTTGCATTGGTTCGAATGATAAGAATCCCTGCCTCCTTGTTTTGTGATATTGGGGATGAACTTACCCAGCGTACAAAGACGTGAAAATGCTGTAGACAAAGGAAGGGAACAACTACTTCAGCAAAACTCTGAATTTTGATTTAAGTGAATGGGAGAACTCTGTTGATGGTTGACTCCCTCTGCATTGATCCCAAAGTTCTTTCAGTACAATTCTCATTCTGATGATAGTGTGCACACCCTTGAAATCTACTTCTACAGAAGGACAGCATCGGTAACTTGTATAATTTCTTAACCGACTCACTGACGTTTTTAGTAGCATTTTTTCAAAAACTATATTTCAGATCATTCGTATGGCTCAGTAGATAAATGCACCTCATGAAGCTCCACTAAGTTAAACAAACCAGGAACACCCCAAACTTACTACTCAGCTAAGGTAGTAGTGAGATTTGCTACAATTCTTCTAGGCATCCTGGTGGAGCCAGGGGAAGGAGGAAGAGAAGACAGAGAAAGAGCTTTATCCCTGATCATTGTTCAGCAATCCCTTTTCTAAGTGCATGTGAAAGCAGTGGGTGGATCAGCTTTGATAGCTCACATTATATTAGCCACCAAAATGCATAGTTGCTACTCTTAGGACTGTACTCCAAAAAAAGCTACCACCTTTGGGAGAGGGGGAGGGGAAGCAAAGGTAAGGAAAGAAAATGGAGGGAGATAAAACCAAAGGCTTACAGATAGATACAGTTCAAAGATAACACAATCCTTCATTTAGAATTATAGAAAGGTTACAGCACGGAAGGAGACTATTCGGCCCATCGAGTCTTCACCGGCTCTATGCAAGAGCAATCCAGCTAGTCCCACTCTCCCGCCCTATCCCCGTAGCCCTGCAAATTTTTTTCCTTTCAAATACTGATCAAGTTCCCTTTTGAAGGCCATGATTGAATCTGCCTCCACCACCCCTCGGGCAGTGCATTCAAGATTCTAACCACTCGTTATGTAAAAAAGTTTTTCCTCATGTCACCTTTGGTTCTTTTGCCAATCACCTTAAATCTATGTCCTCTGGCTCTTGACCCTTCCGCCAATGGGAACAGTTTCTCTCTATCTACTCTGTCTAGACCCTTCATGATTTTGAATACCTCCATCAAATCTCCTCGCAACCGTCTCTGTTCCAAGGAGAACGACCCCAGCTTCTCCAGTCTATCCACGTAACTGAAGTCCCTCATCCCTGGAATCATTCTAGTAAATCTCTTCTGCATGCTCTCTAAGGCCTTCACATCTTTCCTAAAGTGCGATGCCCAGAACTGGACACAATACTCCAGTTGTGGCCAAAGCAGTGTTTTATGAAGATTCATCATGACTTCCATACTTTTGTACTCTATGCCTCTATTTATAAACACAGGTTCCCATATGCTTTTTTAACCGCTTTCTCAACCTGCCCAGCCATCTTCAGCGATACATACACACATACCCCCAGATCTCCCTATTCCTGTACCCCTTTTAGAGTTGTGCCCTCTAGTTTATATTGCCTCTCCTTGTTCTTCCTACTGAAATATATCACTTCGCATTTTTCTGCGTTAAATTTCATCTGCCACATGCCTGCCCATGCCACCAGCCTGTCCCTATCCTCTTGAAGTCTATCACTATCCTCCTCACTGTTTACTATCCTTCCAAGTTTTGTGTCATCTGCAAGTTTGGAAATTGTGCCCTGTACACCCAAGTCCAAGTCATTAACATATATCAAGAAAAGCAGTGGTCCCAGCACTGACCCTCAGGGAATACCACTGTACACCTCCCTCCAGTCCGAAAAACAACCGCTCACCACTACTCCATGTTTCCTGTCACTTCGCCAATTCTGTATCCTTGTTGCTACTGCCCCCTTTATTCCATGGGCTGCAATTTTGATAAGCCTATCATTTTATCAAATGCCTTTTGAAAGTCCATATACACCACATCAACTGCATTGCCCGCACCTACCCTCTCTGTTACTTCATCAAAAAATTCTATCAAGTTAGTTAAACACGATTTGCCTTTAACAAATCTGTGCTAGCTTTCCCTAATCAATCCACACTCGTCCAAGTGACTGTTAATTCTGCCCCGGATTATCCTTTCTAAAAGTTCCCCCACCACTGAGGTTCAACTGACTGGCATATAGTTGCTGGGTTTATCCTTACATCCTTTTTCGAACAAGGGTGTGTAACATTTGCAATTCTCCAGTCCTCTGGCACCACCCCCATATCTACGGATGTTTGGAAGATTATGGCCAGTACCTCCGCAATTTCCACCCTTCCTTCCCTCAGCAACCTAGGATGTATCCTATCCGGATTGGGCGACTTATCTACTTTACCTTACCTAGCCTTTCAAGTACCGCTTCTTTATCAATTTTTAGCCCATCCAGTATCTTAACTATATCTTCCTTTACTGAGACTCTGGCAGCATCTTCTTCCTTGGTAAAGACAGATGCAAAGTACTCATTTCTAGCACATGAGTTTACTGGGTCAGTTAAAAATGACCAACAAATAGATGGGAAAACTTGAAATATGCTCACAAGCAATATGCAACTCTTTATTGCCATAATGTGCTTCCCTACTCTAGTAAATGATTTAAGAGCAACCAAAGCACTGGCTATAGCATTAGAAATAAATTAACACTAGGTTGTTAAATCACTGTAAGGCAACAATATAACTTGTGAAGAGATTGTAGCAAATTCACAAACATATTTACTATAGCAAATCCAGTTAATTTCAGATCATGTCTTGATAATGGATACATTTCAATTTTTAGAGAATATATACATATCCCTGTTTCTAATGTAGATATGCCTCCGCACTTGTGACTTGGTTATGTTTTTATTTTAGTTTGCCTTTTTTGCATATAGCCACAACTACACAGATAACATGCTGTATCATTTGTAAAAGATTAGATCATGACTGAAACCTCAGCGGTGTTTAACCTTCTCTCTGCCCCCCTCACCCCATATATTCCTGCACAACAATTGTTCTCCACGGACACCTATGGTTCCCATTATGCCTTGTTCAGTTTTAAATCCACCTCAATTTAATTAAGACAACATTTTTTAAAGCTGCCTGCTACACCTCATACCAAAATAATTACAGGATAGAAAAATCTTGAATAATGAACATCTTGTTCATTATTGCGTAATCAAGATGGGTGGGAGGAAGGAGACGAGGTGAGAAGCAATGGGTTAAGAACACTTCCTTTCACTTCTGGAACTTGAACTTAATCCATATCAAAGGGGTTATATGATCACTGAATGCAGCATTGAAAACTTAGGTGATGAGAATCCACAGCACTATAATGCCCACAATTCAACATTGATCAGCAATCTCAGAAGCTAGTGATAGACTATGTGGGAAATTTCAAACTAATACTGTAGAGGATGCAGTTCTAGCTTTATTGTAAGATACATTGGGGGGTAGTGTGGAACGAGATTTAACCTACAACTAATTTCCATTATATGTGACATGAGCTAGGATTGAATGACAGGCAAAGGGCAAGGACCGTTAGACTGGGAGGTATGGGAAGGGAGCACCAGATTATGGCTGGTGACAGTAAGATCGGGAAAATAGAGGGGTAAGAGGTAGTGGTAGGCTGTTGTCGCAAGTTAGGACTTACTTCTTTGTCTTCCTGTTCCTTGGTTGGCTGTGGGCCATATAATGTTAGCTGAAGGGGAGCTGAAAAAGTTTTCCCTTAAATCGAACAGAAAATTGAAACATGCACTTACAGTCATACAGACACAAACACTTTTGACAGATTCACACTCATTGTGTTTGCATGCACAGAAACTTCCTTTGCTTCCGATGCTTTAGTTCTCATAATTTGTTCCCCATTTTCACCCATTAGATCCATACACTTCACAATAAAGGAGGGGGTAGTAGATAAATTGGATAGGAAAAAAAAGATAAAGGAGGATGGGATGCATTCTAGGTTGTTAAGGGAAGTAAGGGTGAAAATTGCGGAGGCTCTGGTCACAATCTCCCATTCCTCCTTAGATATGGGAGTGGTGCCAGAGGACTGATGGATTGCATATGTTACACCCTTGTTCAAAAAAGGGGAGAGGGATAAACCCAGCAACTACAGGCATGTCAGCCTCACGTCAATGGTGAGGAAACGTTTAGAGACATTAATCCGGGACAAAATTAATTGGCACTTAGAAAAATGTGGGTGAATAACTGAAAACCAGCATGAATGTGTTAAAGGCAAATCGTGTTTGACTAACTTGATTGAGTTCTTTGATGAAGTAAGGAGAGGGTTGATTAGGGAAGTGCAGTTGATGTTGTGTATATGGACTTTCAGAAAGCATTTGATACGGTACCACAAAATAGACTTGTTAGCAAAATTGAAGGCCATGGGATTAAAGGGGCCGTGGCTGTGTGGATACGCAATTGGCTAAGTGACAGAAAGCAGAGTGTAGTGGTGAACAGTTGTTTTTCAGACTAGAGGGAAGTGTGTAGTGGGGTCCCCCAGGGGACTGTGCGACAGGGAAGAGTTGTGATGTGCTGCACAACTGACATTAGATTTGAACACTGATAGGATAATGAGTGAATATTATGAAATTTTGCTTGAATATCCCTGGAGGATCAGGAACTATTTATGGAGAATTATGACTGTGTAGACAGTACATGGTCTGAGAAAAAACTGAGCTTTAAGAACCAAACAACTTTTTTGCTCATTTCATGCTTAAACTCCATGTACAACTGGCATCTGTACCCCAAGATACGAGTATAGCCTTGAAATCAAGCTCTTGTATTAATCATAACAGTACTTGATCTCCCATACTATTGCTCAAACAAAACAAAAATTTGTGTCTAATTGTCTCCATTTCTTTCCCACTCTCTAATTGTTAGTCTCTCTGTTTGCCTGCCAATCTCTTTCTTTTGATGACTCTCTCATATTTTTCTTGTTGTGGTCTCTATCTTCATTCATCTCCCTCTAATTTCCCCCCCCCCACTTTAAGTTTCTCTTTGTCGCTTCCTCTGTGTGTCTCTCAATCTCACTATGTCTTTCAAACATTTTCCTTTACCGATGGACTCACTTTCTAACTCATTTCAAAAAGAAACAGTATGCAGTAAGATGGGAGGCAACAGGTTGGTTGGAGGCGGATACTGGGATCAGGCACAAGAGGCCAAGAGGAACTGCAACTTGTACAAGGGCGACATGAATGTGGCAGCTAGGATTGGGAGGGAATAAAGGTTCAGCTAGAAGTGGAGTGGGTAGGCGGGAGAAAGAAAGACAGACTTGCATTTATATAGCACCTTTCATGACCTCAGGACATCCCAAAGCACTTTACAGCCAATGAAGTTCTTTTATAAAGCTATAATGGGGGAAAGGAATACGATAGAGTGCGAAGGTTGGGTTTTTCTAGCATCGGGTGGGGATAAAGAGCTGAGGACTGGGGTCCAAGAGCACGGGGTGGGGGTTGTGGTCCTCCAATACAACAGCTAAACTTTTCTAGCTGCTCAGCGTACAGCAGCAATACTGGAAGTGAGTATGCAGGGAAAATTATGACTTACTGCCAGACCACTGCAGACATCCCCTCTCCCCAAGACTGCGCTCCGCTTAGAATTTAGACTCACAGCATGTGCAGTGCACAAACACAAATGCCGTTTTCAGAGCCCTAAATTCAGTACATAGATAGCATAGCCTGGCTGAGATGAAACAACTCATTTTGTATAAAATACTATTTTTTTTAAAATGAAGAATGCAGCGGGCATGCACATACAAACTAGCAACAGAAGGGCACTGACAGCTCATATACACAGAGGAGATCCCAGATATAAGCTGGAAGCTCTGGGTGCAGACTGGAACTCAAGGAGTAGGTCTGTGCAAGCTATTACAGGGATGTTAAAGAAACAACAGGCATGTAGAGAGATTTGAAATTTATTTTAACATCTATTTTAATATAGAAGTACTTTTGTATATAGTTTTGTGAGCAGCAGGTATTAGACAAGAATGATTTGCCAGAACACTATCACAGTCCCCATTTGGCCCCAACATGCCCGTATTAGCTTTTCAACTGGTGCTGTCTATTCCAATCCTATTTTACTGTGTTTTCAGCGTATTCTTTCATATTAATGTCACAAATATTTATATAATTCCCTTTTAAATGGCATTTATTGTCTCCACTCAGTTCTGACTTGCAAAAAAATGTTTAACTACCCCCTTCATCCTACTAGTGATAATCGAGTCTATGGGCCCTTCACCAACCAGTAGGAAATAATCTTTCACTAATCACCCCCTCGAAACCTTTCCTAATAACTTGCACAGTTGGTACAATATATAAATTAAGGATTAACGGCTTTCATGTCATCACTACAAGGTTAAACAGTGGTAATCTGCAACTGATTACTAGAAATAACAGTGATTACATACGACATAAACTGTAAGCAGTAAGCTGTTGCACACCATCTATTCCTGGTTTACTACAAATGCTTTCCCCAACACAGGTCAAATCAGACCTTCATCAAAAGAAAGGAGTTGGAGACTCCGAATTGTTTTTCTTTAATCATGAGGGAAAGGGCCCAGGCTGCCATTTTGGGTTGGCAACCAGGCGCAAGCCAGCAGCAAGGAGCCTCCGGATCAATAGCCAGCCTGAGCCCTAGGCCGCCTCTCAATTCGTCGCATAAGTCAGGCAGTGACCTCCCCCCTCCCTTAACTACAGGCCCCTCTCCAGCACGGAAGTCATTGGAAATCTCTCCTTTCTGAGCCCAGGATCATTTAAAAATCGAGGCCGAGGCCTTTGGACGAGAACCCGCTCCGCCCCCCCACATCCCATCCTTTCGGTGTAGGCCGTGGCGGATTATTAAGACGAGGCACGGGGCCTGCCTTCTCCCTTCCCTCCGTCACTCACATCTTGCGCTGCCGCTCCAGCTCTGCTTTCTTCTCCTCCTCCTCGCGCTTCTGCTTCTCGTCCAGGCTGCTCCTCTTGCTCAGGTTGCGGCCAAAGATGTCGATCCGCTCCGGGGTGGTGCGGCAGCGGGAGCGGGAACGCGACTCCCGGTTGGCCGCGTGCCGGCGGCTCTTCTTCTCCCGGGACTTGGAGCGTTTGCGCGGCCTCTCCTTGTCCCGTGAATGGGAGCGCGTCCGCCGCTTGCCGTGCTTGCTGCTCTTGGCGTGTTTGGAGCGCGACGAGCTGCGACTCCGCGACCTGCCCATCGCCGCCGCCGCGGCCCGATCCCGGGATGGGGTGGTAGGGTTGAAGAGAGAGAGAGGCGGGACCTATACAGCGCCGCCCTGACTGCCGATAACCGAGGAAGGGGCCCGTCCAACGACTCGAGGTTCCCGTGACGGCTTCCAACGCGCAGATTCCCCGAGGCCCCGAAGACGCCGCGGAAACAGTGACAAAATGGCGGTTCGGGTAAATATCGAAAAGGACCGCCGGCACCCGCTCCCACAATACACCGCGCCCCACCCACCTCTCGGGCGGCACCGGAAATAGCCGAACGCCTTCGGGGCAAACAGTCGAGTTCGAGCCCGGACTCGACGGTTGAAGCTCGGCTCAGGGACTAAAGGTGAAAGCAACAGGCATCGCCAAGGCTCAACAGAATAATAGAAAGAGTCCAGATAAAAACGCAGCATGTAGTGGTTAGCTGAGGGCAAGTATGTGTATTTTAAAAGCCTGAAAGTTCTATAGATTATTCACCCAGAAAAAAAAATTGCAGTTTTTCAACGGCAGCATCTAATCTTTTCTTGAGGTAGAAAAGCAGAGGTTTTTTACCTTTCCATGTACCAGTCACTTTATGTGAAGAACTTCCTGGCATAAGGGCTTCAATTTTCCCTTTTGCTACCTTGTGTCCCCTTCGCCCAAAACAACCACCTGCGTTCATACAGCATTGAATAGCGTAGATGCGCTGAGAAAGGAATATGCTGATAGGGTTGGATGAAGAGGAGTGGGAGGAAAAGGCGTTACATCGGGTGCACAGCACAGAAACAGGCCATTCAACCCAACTGATCTATGCTGGCATTTATGCTCCACACGAGCCTCCTCCCTATTTCATCTAACCCTATCAGCATACTCTTCTATTCCCTTTTCCCCTCATGTGCTTATCTAGCTGCTTAAGTGCATCAATGCTATTTGCCTCAGTTACTCCTTGTGGTGATGTGTTCCACATTCTTACCATTCTTTGGGTAAAGAAGTTTCTCCTAAATTCCCTATTGGATTTATTAGTGACTATCTTATATTGATGACCTCTTTTTGGACTCCCCCCATGAGTGGACTGAAAAGCAGAGAAGTTATGTTAAATTTGTGTAGAGCCTTGGTCAGACCACATTTGGAGTACTATCCGCAATTCTGATCTCCATATTATAAAAAGGGTATCGCGGCATTAGAGAAGGTGCAAAAAAAAAATTCACAAGGATGATACCAAAACTGAAAGGATAAACTTATCAGGAAAGGCTGGGACTCTTTTCTCTAGAAAAGAGAAGGCTGAGCAGTGACCTGATAGAGGTCTTCAAGATAATGAAAGAGATTGATCGGGTACATCTACTGCATTACCCTTGTCTATTCTTTCTGTTATTCTTCAAATAATTCAATAAGGTTGGTCAAGAATGATCTCTTTTGAAATCTGTGTTGACTATTCTTTATTATATTTTTGGTTTCTAAATGTTTTTCTATTACATCTGTGAGTAAAGATTTCATTATCTTTCTACCACTGATGTTAAGCTAACTGGTCTATAGTATCCTGGACTTGATCTATCTCCCTTTTAAATATAGCAATGACATTAGCTGTGGCACTATACCATTTTCTAGTGAATTTTTATAAATATATAATAATGTCTCTACTATCTCGTCCCTAGCTTCTTTTAGAATGTGTGAATGTAATCCAATATGTTACCGCACAGAAGAAGGCTATACGGCCCATCGAGCCCGTGCTGGCTCTTAGTAAGAGGAATCCAGATTGTCCCATTCCCCTGCTTTTTCCCGTAGCCCTGCAACTTTTTTCCCTTCAAGTATTTATTCAATTCCTTTTTGGAAGCCACGATTGAATCTGATTCCACCACCCTTTCAGGCAGCACATTCCAGATCATAACTACTCGCTGCTTAAAAAAAGTTTTTCCTCATGTCGCCTTTGGTTCTTTTGCCAATCACCTTAAATCTGTGCCCTCTGGTTCTTGACTCTTCTGCCAATGGGAACAGTTTCTCTTTATTTACTTTATCTAAACACTTCATGATTTTGAACACTTCTATCAAATCTCCTCCCAACCTTCTCTGCTCTAAAGAGAACAACCCCAGCTTTTCTAGCCTATCCAAGTAACTGAAGTCGCTCATTCCTGGAACCGTTCTAATAGATCTTTTCTGCACCCTCTCTATGGCCTTCATATCCTTCCTAAAGTGTGTTGCCCAGAATTGGACACAAAACTTCAGTTGTGGCTGAATTAGTGTTTAATAAAGGTTCACCATAACTTCCTTGCTTTTGTACTCTATGCCTCTATTTACAAAGGCCATAATCCCATATGATTTTTTAACCACCTTCTCCACCTGTCCCGACGTCTTCAAAGATTTGTGCACGTATACGCCCAAGTCTCTCTCAGATATAATAGAAAAACATTTAGAAACCAAAAATATAATAAATAGTCAACATGGATTTCAAAAGGGAAGGTCATGCTTGACCAACCTTATTGAATTCTTTGAAGAAGTAACAAGGGGTTTTACCCTCTCTAAGTTTAACTAGTTTATCAATTATCTCCCCCCTTTCTATCTTAAATGTCTTTATATCTTTTTTGATCTCTTCTTCTAATGTCATGCCCATCTTGTTAGTCTCCCTGGTAAATACTGAGGTAATGTAACTATTCAATATTTCTGCCATTTCGCTGTCATTACCTGTGAGTTGATCTTGTGCATCCCTTAGTGGCCCTATCCCTATCCTGATTTTTCTTTTGTTATTTATGTGTCTGTAAAATACTTTACTATTTTGTTTTATGTTCCTTGATAATTTAATTTCATTGTTGCTCTTTGCATTTCTAATTGGTTTTTTGACTTCTTTCCTAATCTCTTCGTATTCCCTTTTGACATCCTCTCCCTTATTTTCTGTGTACTTAATGTAAGCCTTTTTCTTTAGTTTCAATTCTACCCTTACCACTTTATTCATCCATGGTGTTTCATTATTGGCTAGTTTGTTTTTGTTTTCTATTTCTCCTGAACTCTATTGATCACCGTTTTAACTATCTCTTTGTCAACATTTTTTTCCAGTTTACCTTCCCTAGTTCCATTCTCATCCTCTCAAAATGAGTTTTTTTTTCAATCTATTACTTTGATCTTTGACTTATGTCTTTCTCAATCATTATTTTAAACCATATTATGTTATGATCGCTATTGCCTAGATGTTCCCCTATGTTTACGTCTCTGATCTGGTTCATTTCCCATTCCCATGATCCAGCAGTAATTCCTCTTTTGGGCTTCTCACATACTGGGTAAGAAAGGAGTCCTGTACACACAGTAAAAACTCCATTCCCCTTTCTTCTTTCCCTACCTCTTGCCAGTTTATTTGTGGGTAGTTGAAATCTCCTATGATTATTATTCATTTTTTTTACTCATTTCATAGATTTGCCTACTTATTTATTCTTCCTCTTCCCTTCCACTATTAGGTGGTCTGTAGAATATGCTTATTAACATGATCAATCCTTCCTTATCCTTTGTCTCAATCCATATGGATTCTGTTTCTATCTTATTACTTTCGTCCCTTTTTTCTATGGCTATTAAGTTGTCTCAATAGTATAGCTACCCCATCCCTTTCTTCCTTCCCTATCCTTTCCAATTAAGTTAAATATTGTAGGATATAACTGCCTGTCCTGTTCTTTATGTAGCCATGTTTCAGTTTCCCTACTACATCTCCCTCCTGGCTACAAATGATTGCCTCCAGTTCCCCCATTTTGTTTCTGATGCTGTGCACATTGCTATACAGGCAAGTTAATTTGTTTTTAATAATTGGTCATTTTGTACTTATGTTCTATAACTGTATTTGTTCCCTGACTGTTTATGTTACCCTTATTCCTTACCTTGGTCTGACCTTTACTCTCATCTCCTATTTCTTTTATCTTCAGACTTATATTATTTTCATCAGATCCCTCCTCTGTCTTACTAGTTTAAAGTCCTATCCACAGCCCTATTTATCCTTTCCGCTTGGCCACTTTCCCATTCTGGTTCAGGTGGAGCCTGTCCCAGTGGTACAGCTCCTTTCTGTCCCAGTACTGGTGCCAGTGTCCCATGAAATGTAACCCCTCTTTCCCACACCAGCCTTTCAGCCATGCATCCACCTTCCTAATCTGTCTATCCCTATGGTTGGTAATCTCGGGATTACTACCCAAGCACGTGGCTCGGGTAGTAATCCCGAGATTACCAACAGTGAGGTCCTTTTTTTAAATGTAGTTCCTAACTTCTGATATTCTCTTAGCAGGACCTCCTCCCTTTTCTTCCTCATATCATTAGTCCCAACGTTGACCATGACAATTGGACCTTTCCCCTCCCTTTCCAATTTCGACTCCAGTTGCTCCGAGATATCCTTTACCCTTGCACCAGGTAGGCAACACACCCTCCTGGACTCTCGGTCGCAACTGCAGAGGATGCTATTTATCCCTCTAATTATCAAGTCCCTTTCTATTTCCGCTCCTACTTACTCCCCACTCCCCTCCACCCCGCTAACCTTGGACCACCTCCTGCTCCACAATGCTCTGGAGAAAACTATCCAAAAATCCCTCCCCCTCTAATTTGCACTCCAGCTCAAGGACTCTGAGCTGGAGTGACTCGGCAGAGACATTTCCTGCAGATGTGGCAATCCGGAACAGTCTCGCTGTCCACAAGCTCCCACATATCACAGTCTCGACACATAGCCTGCACTGCCGTTTCTAGTTTTTTATCTATCTATCTATCTAACTATCGTTAATTTAATTCTAGTTATAGTACCATTACTTGAGATCTAGATTATATTTAGTGGATGGATTTAGCTCAATTTCAGATTAATTTCTAACTAATTAGTCTTGTTTTTTGTTAATTTTTTTATTTTAATATCCTCTTAACTCCTATTTATTATATATGTATACCAGATTTTTATTTAATGCAATTCGGATCGCTTTAATATTGGTATCCTCTATTTAGTAAATTTTAATTTTACCCCTTTAGATCTAATTAATTACTCTGATTATTTATTTATATATGTACTTATTTACTGTTGCCCTTTGGTTTAAATTACTTAGCACCTCCTTCCCCCGTGCACCTATTTCCCAATCTCATCATTCTCCCCAAATTCCCGTCGTCACTTTGTTTAGCAGATTCACTCTGTTCAGTGGATTCACCCAACTCTCACCAAGCTCTGTGCTTAAAATTCTGTGCTTTTGCAGATATCCCTGTAATATATATATTAGAGGAGGAGGCTCATGTGGATCATAAACTCCAGCATAGGCCAGTTCTGTGCTGTAGACTCTATGTAATTTAAAAAGGAAAAGTCTTTATATAGACAAGGAAAATAATAGAGAAAAGGAATAAAGGAGTGGCCGCTGTAAGAGCTAGGAAAGGAGACCGAAAGCTTAGTTGAAAAGATGAGTTATTAGAAGGTGGACGGAGAAGTAGAGAGGCAGAGGTGTTTAGCAGGGCATTCGAGAGAGTAGGGCTGAGAACTGTAGTTGCCTGCGTTTGTTTTGACAGCTTTTTTTTAAAAAATGACCGCTATGTTGGCTTGTTTCCAATTGACTGATAACTCCCCAGTATTCATTGACTTTTTCATAACCAATGTCAATGTCTCACAAATCTCCTTCTTTGTCTCTTTTAGTACTCTGGGATAAATACTATCTATGCTTGGGAATTTGTTTGTTTTCAGTCCTTTTTAGCCTGTTTAGGAATTCCATCCATCTAATTTATATCCGAGTCATTAATTCTACTTCAGTATTATTGCTTTGGTAAGCAATGTTGCTTATGTCTTCCTTTGTAAATACTTGGAGGATATAATCATTCAGAATAGTATTCAGAACGTTCATCCACTGTTTCAGTTCTGAGTTCTTGAAAAAAATGAGTTTAAGAATTATATTAATAATGTAATCAGATGAACAGTAACAGCTTATATTACTACTTTTTTTATGTCTTTGGTATCCAAACTTTGCACGGCCCAATCACTATTTCCTGAATTACCTCGTCTTTCTACTCCTTTCAATCCGTGGGGTGTCCCGCACTGTGAACTTTTGTTATTCACCGAGCTTTCTAAATTTAAAAGAAAATCATAGACAACCTATTCAAAAAATGGACTGTACAGTTCAAACCCAATGGGTAGCAACACTAAGAGTACTGTTATACCACAGATACCAGACTCAGACCAAAATCTGTGTAGTGCGATGCACAGTCTGGTCACTTTTAAACTTGGCTTTTCACTGGGCTGGAATTATACTACATCTATTGCAAAGCCCAAACAGTGTAAGACTACCTACTAGAAAGAGCTTCATTCCTCCTGGCTTCACTTAGCCTTCTGAATCATAGAATCATAGAAAGGCTACAGCACGGAAGGAGGCCATTCAGCCCATCGAGTCTGCGCCAGCTCTATGCAAGAGCAATCCAGCTAGTCCTACTCCCCTGCCCTATCCCTGTAGCCCTGCAAATTTGTTCCTTTCAAGTAGTTATCCAGTTTCCTTCCGAACGCCATGATTGAACCTGCCTCCACCATCCCCTCGGGCAGTGCATTCCAGATCCTAACCACTTGCGGCATAAAAAAGTTTTTCCTCATGTCCCCTTTGGTTCTTTTGCCAATCACCTTAAATCTATGCCCTCTGGTTCTTGACCCTTCTGCCAAAGGGAACAGTTTCTCTCTATCTACTCTGTCTAGACCTTTCATGATTCTTAATACCTCTATCAAGTCTCCTCTCAACCTTCTCTGTTCCAAGGAGAACAACCCTAGCTTCTCCAGTCAATCCACTTAACTAAAGTCCCTCATTCCTGGAATCATTCTAGTAAATCTTTTCTGCACCCTCTCTAAGGCCTTCACATCCAGAGTTATATTTTATGTCTATACACAGCTGTAACCATTTTGCATCAACATGAAAATTGTAGTATAACAATACTATGAATGAGCTTCAAGTTATGCAATGGAGAAACAAACTCAAGAGTAAAAACCACTGATTTCACAAGCAAAATCGTTTACTTTCAAAGAATTGACAATTAACGAGAAATAAGTCACGTTCTGTCGGGTTTGCAGCTCCACAGGGACTGACCAGAGCAAAAGACTACTTAAAATTTGCCTCGCACAAGAACAACCCCATTGTTGCTGCAAATTTTATGAAGTATAAGGTGAGATTGAGAGGAGTGACACAGCTTGCAAACCTATTCAAATATATAAATCTCTGTTTCGTTTTTACAAACATCATAACTTAAAATATGTCACATTTTTCCAAAAGTCACAGGGGCCTAAATTCATTCGTGCCCGCTTTCTCAACCTGTCCTGCCACCTTCAATGATTTTTGCACGTATACCCACAGGTGTCTCTGTTCCTGCACCCCCTTTAGAATTGTACCATTTAGTTTAAATTGCCTCTTCTCGTTCTTCCTGCCAAAATGTATCACTTCGCACTTCTCTGCATTAAATTTCATCTGCCATGTGTCCGCCCATTCCACCAGGCTGTCTATGTCCTTTTGAAGTCTATTACTATCCTCCTCACTGTTTACTACACTTCCAAGTTTTGTGTCATCAGGGGAAGGAAAGGCATTCAAAGCTAGAGTGCCTGGATGAATAAAGATACAGAGATTAAAATTAATCAGAAAAAGGAGGCTTATGACAAATGTCAGGTTCATAATACAGTAGAGAACCAAGCCAAATAATGAAAGTACAGAGGAGAACTGAAAAAGGAAATGAGAGGGGCAAAGAGAGTGTATGAGAATAGACTAGTGGCTAACATAAAAGGAAACTTATAATAAGCATATAATTAGCAAAAGGGTAGTCTGAAATGAGTGGGGCTGATTAGGGACCAAAAAGGAGATCTTGTGGAGGCAGAGGGCATGGCTGAGGTACAAAAGGAGTACTTTGCTTCTGTCTTCACTAAAGAAGAGGATGCTGCCAATGTCACAGTATAGGACAAGGCAGAAGAGATATTGAATGGGATAAAAATAGATAAAGAAGAGGTACTTAAAGGGTTGGCAGTACTCAAAGTAGTAAAGTCATCCAGTCCGGGTGGGATGCATCCAAGGTTGCTCAGGGAAGTAAGGGTTGAAATTGCGAAGGCTCTGGCCACAACCTTCCAATCCTCACTATGTATGGGAGTGGTGCCAGAGGACTAGAGGATAGCAAATGTTGCATCCCTGTTCAAATAAGGGGAGAGGGTTAAACCCGGCAACTACAGGCCAGTCAGTTTAACGTCTGTGGTGAGGAAACTTTTAGAAAAAATAATCCAGGACAAAATCAATTGACACTTGGAAGAGTATGGGTTAATAAATGAAAGCCAGCATGGATTTGTTAAAGGCAAATCATGTTTGACTAACTTGATTGAGTTCTTTGATGAAGTAATGGAGAAGGTTGATGAGGGTAGTGCGATTGATATTGTGTATATGGACTTTCAAAAGGCGTTTTACAAAATACCACATAATAGACTTGTTAGCAAAATTGAAGCCCATGGGATTAAAGGGACCGTGCCAGTGTGGATACGAAATTGGCTAAGGGACAGAAAGTGGTGAATGGTTGTTTTTCAGACTGGAGGGAGGTATTCAGTTGTGTTCCCCAGGTGTCAGTACTAGGACCACTGCACTTTTTGATATATATTAATGACCTGGAATTGGGTATATAGGACATCATTTCAAAATTGCAGATGACAATACTCAGAAATGTAGTAAACAATGAGGAGGATAGTAATAGACTGCAGGAGGATATAGACAGATTGGTGAAATGGGTAGACACATGGCAGATGAAATTTAACACAGAAAAGTGTGAAGTGATACATTTTGGTAGGAAGAATGAGGAGAAGCAATAAAAGCTAAATGGTACAATTTTAAAGGGTGTGCAGGAAGAGAGAGACCTGGGAGTGTATGTGTACAAGTCTTTGAAGGTGGCAGGACAAGTTGAGAAGACTGTTAAAAAGACATATGGGATCCTGGGCTTTATTAACAGAGGCATAGAGTACAAAAGCAAGAAAGTTATGCTAAATCTTTATAAAACACTGCTTAGGCACCAGCTGGAGTATTGTATGCAATTTTGGGCAGCACACTTTAGGAAGGATGTCAAGGTCTTAAAGAGGGTGCAGAAGAGAATTACTAGAATGATACCAGGGATGAAGGACTTCCTTTATTTAGAGAGACTGAAGAAACTAGGATTGTTCTTCTTTAGAACAGAGCAGGTTAAGGGGAGATTTGATAGAGGTGTTCAAAATCATGAAAGGTTTTGATAGAGTAAATAAGGAGAAACTATTTCCAGTGACAGAAGGATCGTTAACCAGCAGACACAGATTTAAGGTAATTGGCAAAAGAACCAGAGGTGACATGAGGCAACAAATGTTTACACAGCAAGTTGTTATGATCAGGAATACACTGCCTGAAAGGGTGGTGGAAGCAGCTGCAATAGCAACTTTCAAAAGGAAATTGGATGAATACATGAAGGGGAAACATTTGCAGGGCTTTGGGGAAAGAGTGGGGATGTGGGTCTAATTGGATAGGTATTCCAAAGAGCCGGCACAGGCACAATGGGCTGAACGGCTTCCCTCTGTGCCATGTCATTCGACGATTAGAACCAGAGAAAAGATACAGCACAGAAGGGGGCCATTCGGCCCATCGTGTCCGCGCCGACTCGAAGAACAACCAGATGCCCATTCTAATCCCATCTTCCAGCAGCCGGTCCGTAGCCCTGCAGCTTACAGCAATTAGGTGCAGATCCAGGTACTTTTTAAGAGAGTTGAGGGTCCTTGCCTCTACCACCAATTCGGGCAGCAAATTCCATACACCCACCACCCTCTGGGTAAGAAAGTTTTTCCTCATGTCCCCTCTAATCCTTCTACATATCAGCTTAAATCTATGTCCTCTAGTTCTTGAACTCTCCGCTAGGGGAAACAGGTACTTCCTGTCTACTCTATCTAGGCCCCTCATAATTTTGTACACCTCAATCAAGTCTCCCCTCAGCCTCCTCTGCTCCAAGGAAAACAACCCCAGCCTATCCAATCTCTCCTCGTAGCTGCAATTTTCAAGCCCTGGCAACATTCTTGTAAATCTTCTCTGTACTCTCTCCAGAGCAATTACGTCCTTCCTGTAATGTGGTGACCAGAACTGTGCACAATACTCCAACTGTGGCCTTACCAGCGTTTTATACAGTTCCATCATTACATCCCTGCTTTTGTATTCTATACCTCGGCTAATAACGGAGAGCATTCCGTATGCCTTCTTCACAACCTTATCTACCTGTACTGCCACCTTCAGGGACCTGTGCACATGCACTCCAAGGTCTCTCACTTCCTCTACCCCTCTCAATATATTCCCATTTACTGCATATTCCCTTTTACTGTTTGCCCTCCCTAAGTGCATTACGTCACACTTCTCCGGGTTGAACTCCATTTGCCACTTTTCCGCCCACTCCACCAACCCATTGATATCTTCATGGAGTCTACAGCTATCCTCTTCACTATCAACTACACGGCCAATTTTTGTGTCGTCTGCAAATTTGCCAATCATGTCCCCTACATTCAAGTCCAAATCATTAATATATACCACAAACAGCAAGGGACCCAACACTGAGCCCTGTGGCACACCACTGGAAACGGATTTCCATTCGCAAAGACATCCGTCGACTTTTACCCCTCGATTCTATGATTGCACAGATTCATAAAGTTTATGACACCTTTACAAACATGGTGAAACCACGCATGCCGAGCCATTGTCATCTATGTAACCATTTCATTATTAGATGGCACTCAGTGTGATTCCGCTTAAAGACCGCTAGTTTCCTGTTAGACTTGAGATGAAGCAATTCACACACTGTGATACTTCCATGTTCAATGCTGGCAGCCACTGATTAAGCTCACATGTGAAGAAGAATAGCCACTTTACAAGGTACTAGAGAGCAGCCAGGACCTGCAAGAACCATGCCCCATCATGATTCAATGCCTTCAGGAGAATAAGGAGGAGAGGGGAGGGAGCAAAATGATTCGAGAAACATCAAACCCATTGATTGGAAGAAATGACCCACGAGGTGGACTGCAAACATCTGACATCTGCGCACAAACAACATTCTTTTCAAGTAAAAAACAGAATATGCTGGAAATACTCAACGGGTCAGGCAACATCTGTGGAGAGAGGAAGATATGGTTAACGTTTCAGGCTGATGACTTTGTGACAGATCCGGGAGATGTTAGACGAATGGCTTAAAAGAAAGAACAGCCAGGGGGCGGGGAGAAAAAAAGAATGGTCTGTGATTGGGTGCAGGACAGGAGATGATTAAATGACTGAAGTGATAATGATGCAAGACAAAAGAAAGTGGCAATGAGAGAAATTAGAGAAATAAAAGATGCATCCGAGACCCATAGGATGTGTAAATGGTTACAGCAGAATATCAGAGGGGGAGGGAAGCGTGGAAAATCTGGCAAAACGGAGAAGGCTCCAGGAGCTCGGGAGTATGATAGAATAAAAAGGCAGATAACACCAGAGACCACCCCGCCAGTTGTATACCAATAGGGATCATATCCTAAGCACCAGACCACAACCTCTCCCATTCCCGGAAGTGCTGTGCACTCACCCTACATTACCAGCACCTGCTGTCAGAGAAAATGGAAGTTGTGGTTAAGGTTTGAAGTTGTTAAAGTCAATGTTCAGGACCAAGGGCTGTAAATTGCCCAGTAGAAAGATATGGTGCTGTTACTTGAGCTGGCGCCAAGCTTCATTGGAACAGTGTAGAAGGACAGAGGTCAAAGTTGGATTGGTCTAAATCGGCAAAATCTCCATATATATTCACAAATGTCTCTGAAACCATTACTCAACTCTCTAGTATGCCTTTTAAAAGTTGGACGTATGCACCTGTCTGCATGCGAACCTTGGAAATTAGTGCCAGCGGAAAAATAATCTGCCTCTTTTCAGTCCACGTTCGTGATATAAAAGGCTGCAGTTCAATATGTGGATCTGACCACATCATAATCTACAACTGAATTGAATTTGGGAAGTTAATGAATATCAGCAGATTGAACTAGACCCCTACATTATATTTATATTGTAGAACTGTTTCCATGACCAGATGAGATGCAGCCCACTGCACAATTAGCTGTATATCTTTTCCTAATTAGCTCCACTTAAGAATACAGTTAAGGGTTGTGAGGGTAAGTATGGACATGAAAAGTTCCATGGAACACTATAATAAACTTCTGGTTGCTATGGATCTACGAACAACGGTGCATAAAAATTAAACAGTAACACATAGAAATTAATCCAATTTCATCTACTACAGAACATCAACCTCACCTTTTGACAGCGACATAACACCAGCCTCACCAACATTATGCAGCCCGCTCCAAAACAGGAATGTCATCATTATTACAAGTGTAGATTTATAATCTGACTTTGGAAAAGGCCCACTGGAATTGACAATAGAAAAAGGGATAATCATAGACTGAGACAATCAAATATTCTAAAGGATACAATGTTCCTCTGTTCCTGAGACTTTGGTGTGGGTAGAAGGAAGGGAAATATTAATTGTGAGAGACAGCAGGACAAAATTGAATGGAGAAGATGTATTTATGGGGAACTTTCCCTCTCGACATTAAATGGCGTGGGATAAATTCATGATGGAGTAGATTTCTCATTCCATGCTTTCTTATGTTTCTCATAATACTTATAAAGCTTTTTGCAAAATTGCACATGGGAGACTCTTATTTAAATTAAAAGCCATGGTATCCAGGTTAGAACTTGGGACTGAATAAAAAATAGTCAAAAATATAGGAAAACAGTACTAGTGAGCTATGTATCGACTAACTTTGAGTTTGTGCAGCGGTATATAGTGGAAATTGGGCATGCAACTGGCTGAGATTTTTCATCCATTATGGTCCTTGCTGCTGGTACAAACTCAGAAAGTTACCCCTATCATGTCAAGACAGGGACGGTTGAGTGCTTGGACCCCTGTTGTTTGTAATCCAGATAACTGCCCTGGAAGTTTAAATCAATTGTAAGCTTGCACATTTTAAGTCGGTACTAAAATGGTCGAGAAAGGCAGGGACAGAGGGTGTAGTGAATGACTTGCTCAAGGATTTATATCAGTTATGCAATTTTACTGACAAATGGCAAAATAAATTTAATACTGATAAATATTAAGTCATTCACATTGAGAGAATAAGTATAAAATTGATGGAAGAGAATTAGTACAGGAAGACACAGAAAGGAACCTGGGAGTAATAGATAGTTCGCTGTCAATATCCAGACAATGTGGCAGAGCAATTAAAATATAATTTTGGGATATGGAGCCAGACTGTGGAGTACAAGTCTACAGAGGTTATGCTAATGTTTTATAATACACAGATTAGCTCACAGCTTGAGTACTGTTATTGATTCACTGTAACAATATCATTTTTAACTCTAGTTATAATCTTTCCTGTAATGTGAACTGTAAGCCAAGAGTACATTTCAAATTCAATGCACCATGGCATATTTGGTGTTGAACCAAAAATAATAAATAACCAATAGGCGATGGGGCAGAAACATTTCCCATTGTCAGAAACCTAGTCTAGTTTCCTACTTGCAAGACAAGGCGGCACATAATAGGAGAGACCAGACCTTCATGGGAGGTATGCCTTTGAGCCCCATAATCAAAATCATTGCTAGTACAATCCCTTCCTTATTATTTCTTCTCCTGCCCCCCCCACCCCCAACCCACCACTCATTAGTACCAGTTGCCTACTGTTACTTCTTCTACACTCGCTTACCTCCTCACTCATTCATACACTCAAGCACATGGGACATGGTATATTGTCCTATGAGTAATATTTGGGTGTCATGCAGCCAGCTAACTCAAACTTTTTTGTTCCACAGGTGTCCCCAAGCACTAGCCAAAAGCCCCAATGGCACTGAACATCTCACCTTGCATCACTCTCTGCAACTCACCAGCTGATGCTAGCATCAGCACAGTTACATGCATTGAAGTAATAAGATTTAGGATAAAACTAGATAAGCATTGGGTAAATTACTGAGCATGAGTGAGGAGGAGCACGTGGAGAAGTTGTAGGAATCTGCTGGCTGGTCCTTCCTCAGCTACAGAGCCTGTATATAAATAAATTTGTTATCTCGTGATTATCTCAGAGTTATTTGAGGTTTTCCAAAGCACCTTGCGAGGTTTGATGACAACTGTGGAGGAGTCCATAAATTGCACCTGTATGGCCATATTGGCACTGCAGTCCATCATGACAATAACACGGGCATCTGCAGTAGAGTCCAATGACAGAGGTCCTAAGCCCAGTGGGAGTATCTCTCATGAATGCTCAGATTGCTGCTATGAAGGCATTGGTCTCAATGTACAACAGGCTCTCTTGTCTGGCTTCAATATACTGGGGTGGGTTGGGTGGGGGGGGAGTTGGATGAAGAGAGCCATTGCACATGGCTTCACTAACTTCCTTCATGTCTGCTCCCAAGTAGACCAGACGACATGCTGAAGGAGTATCCAGCAACAGGGGAATGGCTATTGCAGGCACAAATGAGGCTGTTGTCTCTGAGGGCATCAGGCCCATCCAGGCCCCAGCCCCTAGCCCCCATCCCTTCCCTTCCCTTCCTCCTGCTTCAGTAACAGTACATGGGCCAGAAAATGGACAGGACTGCCAGTCACTGCAGCAGTGGATGTGATGGAATTAGTTGCAGAGCCATTTCATGACTAAGTACAATGAATGACAGGACCATCTTAAATCCAACTGGCTCTCACTGAGACTGAGCAGCCAACCACCACATCCACTCTTTCTATTAGGGAAGCATTTAGAAGGAGTAGTCTGATAGGTTGTAGAAGATGTATACCATACACTATCAACAAGGGGAAACACCGAACACACATAACATATCACTAACAAATACACTGGTCGCACTTCTGGTGACAGAGAATAAGGTGGCAGTAGATCAAAGGATCGGCATCCATGGTAGTTGAGGCTGTGTGGAAGACAATGTTGTGCCGCTGCATAGTGCCCGTTTGGACAGGGAGGCTAATGAGGTGGATGGCTGAGGTACATAGGTAAATATCTCCTCTATAAGACCCTGGTGTACTATTCATTCAAATTGTAAAGGTGACATCCTTGGGGTCCCGATCTGACCTTGCTTGCAGGTGGGCCTCTTCCTCCACCTATTCCATGATTGGGTATCTTTGGATAGCAAAATTAGGCAGCATGCAGGCGACACAATAATCTTGGAGACTTTGGAGCTGTACTGCCAGATACCCCTGACCTGTTGAGGCATCTGAATATGCCAATTGCAAGTCCTATTATCACCCTAATAGCTGAATGGGCCTCATATCTCCACTTGTTTTCTGTTTGTGGCTCTTACAAGGGTGTAAGTAGCCAAGGCTGTGGAGGGTAACAGTTAACTAGCTGGCATCTACTCGTTATGTGAGATCAGTGATGGTAAGACAACACAGTCACAAGCAACGTTTCACTTATTCCAAGTTTAATGCTTCAAATAAGGTAAAGTACTTACAACTAAACAAAGTTTAGTTGAGGAAATAATGGCTCTCAAGTTTACTGTTCTTGAGCTCAATCTTCCCGTCGAATCCAAATTTTCGTTACAATTCGCTGGTTTATATAACTTTCTTGACTACAAATTGATAATCTATATGCCCTTATGAGGCATCTGAGCATGGCCTATTCATGCTTTGTTCACTTCCAACTTTACCGTTGCGTAAAATTATACTATTGATTGACATGGGTGAGGAGAACTCCATTTTCACGCATATAGTTTTCCACCTTCTCAGGCTTCATAAGTCTCCTTCCTGACGTCACCAGGTCCTTTCAATTAAGTGTTAAAGGTAGTGCCAGGCAGTGTAATTTTTGTTCTCTCTCCTGGTCTATGTCATGATAAAAATGCAGGTCTTTAGTTCAAGTAAGGTTTCTCCCTAGTTCTTTGGCAGACAGGGAACCTTTATGACAGTAATTCACTGTGTTTCACTGTGTACTGAAGTTAGTACTGTAAATTTTAACCTTATTTTACCCAAGTCTCCTTACATAGCCATGGTCTTTTAGGGAGCCAAGCCTCAAGTCTGACTTCTCCTTTAAAAAAAGTGGATTGCATTAAAATAATTTTAAAAATTGAATGCTGTTTGGGAAGCGGGCATTAATCTGTATGATCTTGCTCACTGGCCACTTTGTGGATTGGAACCTTTGAGGTTCACATACACCTTGGCGTCATGTCTAGGGGCCTAGATGGCCCTGTAGAATAATAATTGCAGTGCCCTGTCATTGTACTGTTGCTTAATTTGCACCAAGTCCCGTTCACCTATTATCCCTGTGCTCACTGACCTACGTTGGCCCCCGGTCCACCACTGCTTCAAATTTAAAATTCTCATCGTTGTGTTTAAATCCCTCCTTGGCCTCACCCCTCCCTATCTCTGTAACCTCCTCCAGCCCTACAACTCTCTGAGAACTCTGCATTCCTCCAATTCTGGCCTCTTGACCACCTCTGACTTCCTTCGCCCCACTATTGATGGCCGTGCCTTCAGCAGTCTAAGCCCTAAGCTCTGGAATTCCCTCCCTGCACCTCTCTGCCTCTCTATCCCTCTCTCTTATAAGACTATCCTTAAAACCTACTTCTTTGACCAAGCTTTTGGTCACCTGTCCTAATATCTCCTTCTTTAGCTTGGTGTCAGTATTTTTTATTTTGTCTGATTAAGCTCCTGTGAAATTATGTTAAAGATGCTATATCAATGCAAGTTGTTGTTGTTGTTACTGCTTCTCTGTCAGGAAATTAATGAAGATGTTTGCCCCGGTAATGCATCTGTGCAATGCATATTGACTTTCATTGAAGATGTAACAGAAAACAGTGAGTAGGGGTAAACAGGTCATTTTCAGGTTGGCAGGCTGAAACTAGTGGGGTACCGCAAGGATCGGTGCTTGGGCTTTAGCTATTTTCAATCTATATTGATGACTTGGATGAAGGGATCAAGTGTAATGTATCCAAGTTTGCTGACGATGGAAAGCTAGGTGGCAAAGTGAGCTGTGATGAGGACACAAAGGGCTCGCTGTTAGCAGGGCTGCGAGTTCGCGGCGGGGGGGCTATTGGGCACGTGGGTAACGCGACGGTGAAATTAGTCTGCCCCCCGTGCGATCGCAGCCTAATTGGATCCACTTACCTTGTCTTCCGTGTTCCCCACTGCTGATCTGCGTGTCGGGCGGACTGCGCATGCGCAGTAAGGTCTGTCAGCTGGAGGAGCTCTATTTAAAGGGGCAGTCCTCCACTGACAGATGCTGCAACAAATAGAAAAAATTACAGCATGGAGCAGCCCAGGGGGAAGGCTGCTCCCAGTTTAATGATGCCTCACTCCAGGTATCATTAGATGGGGTGAGGAGGAGAGGGAGGACAGAGATCTTCCCCCTGGCGGGCTGGAGGAAGCGGCCAACCTCTGCCACCAGGAAGGCCTGGCTCGAGGTGGCAGAGGAGGTCACCTGCACCACCAACATATTGCCCACCTGCATACAGTGCAGGAGGTGCTCCAATGACCTAAGTAGGTCAGCCAAAGTGAGTTCACTTACTCATTCCCCTACACTCCATCTGCCACATCACCGCCCCCACCCCACATCTCCTTCTGCACTGCCAACACCACTCTGTCACATGACCCCTCATACCCACTCAAACCTCATCCTCATCTTACCTGCACTTACTGATCCCGCCACTACCACTCAACCCAATCCTCATACAATCTCATGGCTCTATCTCATACTCACCCTCTCGTGCATCTCTTTCACAGTCAGCCTCACTCAACCTGCCACTACCTGTGCTGCAGCCACACGGCTTGCATCACATATGTGCAGTAGGCAGCGTAAGGCAAACATGTCGTGAGCATGAAGGGGATGCACAGGGGTGTTTGAGGGTTTGTCATGGTTTTTACTTATATTTAATTTCTGATCAACTCACATTACATATATTGGCACCACTATTGCCACGTCTTTGCGAATCTTGTCTGGTTTGTGCAATAATGCCCTTTCCTGAGGATCACAATGAAGACCCACAACTGATGACACCCATTGTGTCACTGCAGAGTGGGTGTAGGTGTATTTGCAGGGCTCTTTTGTGCAGACGACTGAGAGACGTCAGCGATGTCCCCAGTGGCACCCTGGAAGGATGCGGAGGAGAAGTTAAGAACATAAGAACATAAGAAATAGGAGCAGGAGTAGGCCAATCGGCCCTTCGAGCCTGCTCCGCCATTTAATAAGATCATGACTGATCTGATCCTAACCTCAAATCTAAATTCATGTCCAATTTCCTGCCCGCTCCCCGTAACCCCTAATTTCCTTTATTTCTAGGAAACTGTCGATTTCTGTTTCAAATTTATTCAATGATGCAGCTTCGACAGCTTCCTGGGGCAGCAAATTCCACAGACCTACCACCCTCTGAGTGAAGAAGTTTCCCCTCATCTCAGTTTTGAAGGAGCAGCCCTTCAAGTTGTTGAGGGCAGTGGTGACTTTCACAGCGACAGGTAAGAAGATGGTGCTCGGGCTAGCCGGGAGCAGCTCGGCATGAAGGAGGCTGCAGATGTCCACGACTACATGTCGAGTGACTCTGAGCCTCCGTGTGTACTGCTGCTCAGAGAGGTCCAGGAAGCTGAGCCTCGGTCTGTGGACCCTGTGGCAAGGGTAGTGCCCTCTGCGACGCATCTCTCTCTGCGGTTGCCCTCCCTCCTGCTGTGCAGGTGGATGTGTCACAGCACTGTTGTGGAGCTCCACGTGTCAGAGGTGGCCGGCGAGGCTGGTGATGCTGTTCGCCCTCCGAGGAGGTCATGACTGCAGCTACGGTGGCCCCCATCCGGAAGATGTACATCTGAGGGGGTCCGCAAGGTAGGTACATGTCTCTGGACCCCGGGGTAAGTGTGCAAGTTGGTGAATTTTCTTGTCAGGAGGAGGGTGGTGGAGGCCAAACTTTGTCACAAGTGACAGAGTGGCCTCCTGCAATGAGTGAGGGTCTCCCCCCCTCCCCCCCCCACCTGTCAAATGGACCTTTGCAGCTGCCACAGGCTGACAGCTGCAACAAGTCCATTTCAACTGGGAGTGTTTCCCCCTGTATGGGAAACAGTCCCAGTTGTCTATAAAATCCCACCCCTCCTCACATATTCCCTTAATCAGGTCAGTTAATGACCTGAAATACCTACGTAAATACTTTTAAGTGGCATCCCACTGGCTTTAATTGCCTGTGGGATTCCTGCCTGCTGGGGCTGCACGCGCACGCCGACGTGTCTGTGGGGAACCCGGAAGTGGGCGGGTTGGAGCCGGGCTCCCGACCCGCTCCGGGATTCCCCGATTTTCGGAGCCCCCCCGCCAGGAACGCACCCGATAGCGGGTGCTAAAACGAAGCCCAAAGAGTCTGCAAAGGGATATAGGCAGGTTAAGTGAGTGGGCAAAAAGGTGGCAGATGGAGTATAATGTGGGGAAATGTGAGGTTATTCACTTTGGTAGGAAGAATAGAAAAACAGAATATTTTTTAATGGTGAGAGATTATTAAATGTTGGTGTCCAGAGAGGCTTGGGTGTCCTGGTACAAGAAACACAAAAAGTTAGCATGCAGGTACAGCAGACAATTAGGAAAGCAAATGGCATGTTGGCCTTTATTGCAAGGGGGTTGGAGTACAAGAGTAAGGAAGTCTTACTACAATTGTACAGGGCTTTGGTGAGACCTCACCTGGAGTACTGCGTAAGTTTTGGTCTCCTTATCTAAGGAAGGGTATACTTGCCTTAGAGGCGGTGCAATGAAGGTTCACTAGATTAATTCCTGAGATGAGAGGGTTGACCTATGAGGAGAGGTTATCATAGAATCATAGAAAATAGGAGCAAGAGTAGGCCATTCGGCCTTTCGGGCCTGCTCTGCCATTCAAAATGATCATGGCTGATCGTCTAACTCAGTACCCTGATCCTGCTTTTTCCCCATATCCCTTGATCCCTTTAGCATTAAAAAATGTATCTATCTCCTTCTTGAATATATTTAATGACTTGGCCTCCACTGCCTTCTGTGGTAGAGAATTCCACAGGTTCACCACCCTCTGAGTATAGAAATTTCTCCTCATCTCGGTTCTAAATGGCATACCCCGTATCCTGAGACTGTGACCCCTGGTTATGGATTCCCCATCCATCAGGAACATCCTCCCTGCATCTAGTCTGTCTAGTCCTGTTAGAATTTTATATGTTTTGATGAGATCACCTCTCATTCTTCTAAACTCTAGTGAATATAGGCCTAGTCGACTCAATCTCTCCTCATACGTCAGTCCTGCCATCCCAGGAATCAGTCTGGTAAACCTTCGTTGCACTCCCTCCATGGCAAGGACATCCTTCCTCAGATAAGGAGACCAAAACTGCTCACAATACTCCAGATGTGGTCTCACCAAGGCCCTGCACAACTGCAGTAAGACATCCATGTTCCTGTACTCAAATCCTCTTGCAATGAATGCCAACATACCATTCGCCTTCCTAACTGCTTGCTGCACCTGAATGCTTGCTTTCAGCGACTGGTGTACAAGAACACCCAGGTCTTGTTGCACCTCCCCTTTTCCCAATCTATCACCATTCAGATAATAATCTGTCTTTCTGTTTTTACAACCAAAGTGGATAACCTCACATTTATCCACGTTATACTGCATCTGCCATGTTCTTGCCCACTCACCCAACTTGTCTAAATCACATTGGAGCCCCTTTACATCCTCCTCACAGCTCATATTCCACCCCAGCTTTGTGTCGTCTGCAAACTTGGAAATGTTACATTCAGTTCCCTCATCCAAATCATTGATATATATTGTGAATAGCTGGGGCCCAAGCACTGATCCCTGCGATACCCCACTGGTCACTGCCTGCCACCTGGAAAAAGACCTGTTTATTCCTACTCTCTGTTTCCTGTCTGTCAACCAATTCTCAATCCATGCCAGTATATTCCCCCCAATCCCATGTGCTTTAATTTTGCACACTAACCTCTTGTGTGGGACCTTATCAAAAGCCTTCTGAAAATCCAAGTACACCACATCCACTGGTTCTCCCCTATCTATTCTACTAGTTACCTCCTCAAAAAAACTCCAGTAGATTTGTTAAGCATGATTTCCCTTTCATAAACCCATGCTGACTTTGTCAATCCCGTTAATGCCTTCCAAGCGTTCTGTTATCACATCTTTCATAATAGACTCTAGCATTTTCCCCACTACTTGTTAGGCTAACTGGTCTGTAATTCCTTGATTTTTCTCTCCCTCCTTTTTTAAATAGTGGGGTTACATTTGCCACCCTCCAATCTGTAGGAACTGTTCCAGAGTCTATAGAATTTTGGAAGATGACCACCAATGCATTCACTATTTCCAGGGCCACTTCCTTTAGTACTCTGGGATGTAGATTATCAGGGCCTGGGGATTTGTCAGCCTTTAGCCCCACTAATTTCCCGAGCACTATTTTTTTTTACGAATTCTGGTTTCCTTCAGTTCCTCCCTCTCACTGGACCCTTGGTTCCCTAACATTTCCGGGAGGTTATTTGTGTCCTCCTTTGTGAAGACAGATCCAAAGTATGTGTTTAATTGTTCTGCCATTTCTTTGTTCCCCATTATAATTTCCCCCATTTCTGACTGTAAGGGACCTACATTTGTCTTCACTAATATTTTTCTCTTGACATATTTATAGAAGCTTTTACAGTCAGTTTTTATGTTCCCTGCTAGTTTACTCTCATACAATATTTTCCCCCTTTTAATCAATCTCTTTGTTCTCATTTGCTGAATTCAACAAAGGTTGAGTAGAATGGGTCTATACTCTCTGGAGTTTAGAAGAATGAGAGGTGATCTTATTGAAACATATAAGATTCTGAGGGGGTTTGACAGGGTAGATGCTGAGAAGTTGTTTCCCCTGGCTGGAGAGTCTAGAACTAGAGGGCATAGTCGCAGGATGAGGGCATAGTCGCAGGATAAGGGGTCGGCCATTTAAGACTGAGACGAGGAGGAATTTCTTCACTCAGAGGGTTGTGAATCTTTGGAATTCTCTACCTCAGAGCGCTATGAATGCTGAGTCATTGAGTATATTCAAGGCTGAGATAGATACATTTTTGGACTGTAGGGGAATCAAGAGATATGGGGATCGGGCAGGAAAGTGGAGTTGAGGTTGACGGTCAGCCATGATCTGATTGAATGGTGAAGCAGGCTCGAGGGGCCATATGGCCTACTCCTGCTCCTATTTCTTATGTACTTTTGTCTCCTGTGCTAGCTTTGGAAGAAGCCAGTGGCATAAAAGTTCAGGGTGATGATGTCTGCTGTTGCTATGATTGAGGCTTTCTGCAGATCAGATTGCACAACTCTGTATTATCTCCCTGGTGAACCTGAGGATGTGAAGCCAGTTCTCTTTCGATATTCCCAGAGAGATGTTCCTGGTTTCGTAGACACATCTATGGAGGTAATGGTGGATGTAGGCAGTCCACCTCTCATGCAAATTAATCTCCCTCACATCCCTTCTTTCATTCTTTTTTGCCTCCAAAAAACTCAAGGAGCGAGACCCATTTTTTCAACTTGAATTTCTGCAACCAAAGGTGACTGGACTTTAAAATCCATTTGATATGGAAAGATTGGGCGCACTGTGTGATCCCTTCATGAGAAATGATATTTTGTGCATAGGTTCATTAAAAACAACTTTCCCTTACCAACCCACATACCCCACCCCCCAACTCCCCACCACTACTACACGCAGTTCCTACAACTTACCTATCTTTAACCTGGATCTTTTTCCCTACCATTTTCCTCCATGTCCTGTGCTTTTAAGAAATAAATGATAAAATCAATTACATAGTTAAACTAACTTTTAATATGATTCTAGGCTACTGATTTGAAGCTTCCAAGAAAGTATGCACACAATCATGGAATATGAACCCAAAAGTATCGCTCACACCTACATCGCTCTGTTACAGAAACTTGGTTTAACACTCAATCACTGTAAATCAGAGGTCTAGATAAGATTTGTATGTTGCATAGCATAAAACAACATGGGCCAGATTTTGCTGTTAGTGGCGAACAAACGCTAGACTTGCACTGCCCATTGACTTTCTATGAGCTTTTGCATGGTAAGTTCCTGGAAATTAGAAATCCAAAAAGCACAGCGCTCTCTACAGGGCATCTGGGACCTGTGTGAACAGGCCTAGTAACCGTGTATCTCCTTAATCAATCAAATTGAACCATCGTTAATCACAGCACAGAGTCAGAACCAGGAAGTGTAAGTTAGAATAGTGAATTCAATGTCAAATCAGGTACAAAAAGTGAAATAAAGAGAGGGTAAGAACGATTGAATTAAGAGACAGAGATAAAAGAGACAGAAAGATAAAGAAATAAAAATATTTTAATTTTTTTTAATATCCAACAATAATTAAAATCTGAAGGAATCAGACTGCACACTTGTAAAAGTTAATTTTCATTGCCAAGGAGGTTGTTTGGCAGTATTTAAGACTTACCACGCTGTTAAAATGGTACTTAGACTGGAAATTACTTTACTTAACTTTTGTTGGCGAGTTTAGTCCGTATCTGCGATGTCAGTACAGGAACTTCACAGCTTTGGATGGTGAGCCAGACAGCGAGATACTGTTTTTGCACAGCTTTTGGAGAAGAGGTGCATCTCAGAGAGCAACTTCCAGATTTCCGCATTTAACTGTGCATCTGTGGTCACCGGAAGTTGCTTTCCAATTTGCACATAAATAACGGTGAGCACTGTTAGCCTCACCGTTATTTTTACAACAAAGTCCGGTCCCATGTCTTCTGACTCACTGTGAGCAGTCATGAAAGATCCACTATAATATATTGAAAGTCTCACATATTTGCTTAACACTATTCCTGTAACACTTCCTGTAACACTTCTCAGTCACACTTAATCATTGTCAAATTTATTCTAACCATAATTTATTTTACCACAACTGATTGGGTCGTTCTTCCCACGTGATTGACTCCCAGCTCTGGTTTTGCTTCGCTTCCATTTGCTCAACAGCTGCAGCTGACTATGGAGAAGTAAATTAAATCAAACCAGGACTATTGAACAGCTCCAGACAAGATGTAAATGTAGGAAACAAAACTTTTTAAAAGAATGATGTTTAGAATGAGAGTACTTTATACTTTGAACCTTCTGCTTTCAGCACACTTCCTTGTATACTTTCTAACCTTGATGGAAAATGCACAGGCATTCTTTTTTACATGGTATAATGTTGATATCCTTATAAAATAAGGTATCCTCTGATTTATCATGAGCAGTGTCACGGAGGGTGGGGAAATCACTAGTAATATATCAGAAATGGTACAACACCATGTATTTCTGTGCCTTTGGTGTCGTACTTCTTAGCCTTGATTTTCTGATCAGCAATATTTTCGGTTGGACTTTTGGCAGTGCGAGAAAAAGTTTGATGAACCTGTGTGTATTTTGAGAACCAGCAACATTATCATAATGTGGGTGAGCTCCCAGTGTAGAATGGAAACTTGCCCATTGGTGGATGGGAAATCTGGTGCTGTTACAGGATTTCGAACCTTACAGCAGTTAAAGGGTATGGTGATTATGTACTTAAAGTATGGTGATTATGTACTTTGAAAAACATTAAGGCAATTTGGACAAAAATGTATGTAAGGAATGCAGCAAGGCAGAGAATGGTGGGTTTCTCTGATGGGAACATTTACATTCTTCAGCAGGAAGTCAATCACAGGAAGGGAACCTTCTTCAGTAATGAGCACCACAAAAGAGCAGGCCAGAGAGCGTGGAAGGAAATGTTGACTTATGTCATTGCTACCTCCGCTACTGTGGGCAATGGAGGCAGTGCCATAAGAAGTTTAATGACCTTACCAGTTCAGCCAAGATAGGAAAATGCACCAAGACCTTGTATTACTGTAGTGTACTAAGTATGTATGTTAGATAAATTACCTCCCCATCACATTGTTAAGTACTTTCAATGCTTACCATTATGCAGTAAGGTGCACTTTGAACCCTAGCCTTTCCTGGAAGTGTCCCTTCATACACATCCTTACTACATGCAGCCCAAAATAATCCTCCCATATAATGTATGATGTTTGTACATATCACAACATTTACTATGTCCTGCTTGCTAACACTTGGATGTCACTCCATGTCATCAAAACAATAGGAACTTTTCACTTATTGTACTCTGGTTGCAGAAGAAGACAGCCATAACAAAAATGGGCAGGGGATTTCAAACATAAGCCTATTAATCCCATATGAGGAGAAAACCCTGGTAAAGAATCCATATAGGGCGCTGGTGATAAGAAAGGTGGAGATCTGCCACCAGATATGGGTTAGTGTAACTTCTCAAGCCCTTTCTTCTCATCCTATTTGCTCATTCATTCATCCGCACCAAAGTATGTATTGAACCACTTTAGCACATTAACAACGATAACTTGCATCAATGTATTACCTTTAGCGTAAAAACATCCCAAGGCATTTCACAAATGAAACAGAACAGGGAAATGGACCCATGGATTGGGATAAGCGACTGAAAGCATCAAAAGGATAGGTTTAGAGAAGAGGTTTAAAGGAGGACTAATGGTGGGATGAAAGGATGCACAAAAGACCAGAGTCAGCTAAATGAAGGGTAGCAGAGAGGGTAGGAGTGATAAAGGGCTGGAGGAAATTGAAGAGAAAAGAGAGTGGAGGGCAAGGCCCTGGAGGGATTTAAAGATGAGGATGAGGAGTTAAAATTTTAATATAATGGTGGACAAGGTGGCAGTGTAGGTCAGTAAAGATGGGGGTGATGGATGAATGGGACGTAGTGCAGCATAGGATGCAGGCAGCTGTGTTTTGGACAATATGGAATTTATGAGCAGTGGAAGATGGGAGAGCAGAAAGAGGAGCATTTGAATAATCGAGTCTTGGAGTGACAAAAGAATAGATAACAGTTTCAGTGGCACAAGAGCTCAGGCAGTGGCAGAGGTGGGCAATGTGCAGGTAGACATAGGCGATCATGACAAAAAAAAATGTATTTTTGTCTGTATTGAAATTTTAACTTGCATTTCTTTATTGCCTGAAACAACAAGGTCGCACATGATTTTTCTCAAAGGAGAATCAATGAGTTCATAGATCAGACGGGCTGGATGCAGTAGACTTTACAAGGTGTGAACTGTTAAGGAAAATACAATAGGGAGTCTGAGGTGCTAATTGTGTTATAAAGTCACACATTTCACATTGCATGGCAAGCATTATATGCCATTATCAAAGATTGGCTACATATTTAATCTTGATAAGGAAAATGCAGCCTTTTGTTTCAGTATGTCTTCAAAGGGTGTTAAGTGATGGGCTGACTTTATGTGAGCAAATAGTCAGTTTTCAGCCAACAAAAATGTTTTGGGTCTGAAATTCCTGGACTGTTCCGGTGGACTTCCGTTGTAACTGTGGCAGGAGTGCAGTAGAATGGCTCAGTAATAGGCCAGAACCTTTGCCGAGTCCCAACTTACTCTGGGACTTCGCACTCAGCCTTGTAAGGAGCAGAACCTCCATCTGCTCCTTACAAGACTGTCGATATAGTAGGCTGGAGCAAAGACTTCACGTGCTGGGTGTTCCTGCTTCGCTGGCCCATATTGGACCTAGTGTGTCTGGACGCTGCTACGTCCAGTGAGATGAAGCAAAACAGCCTCTAGAAGGGCCAGGACCCCCGAAGAAAAGGAGAATAAAAAAAATATTGGCAATCTTGTTAAGGGGATGAAGGGGTCACAAAACAGGTTTCTCCCGGTGGGTGGGGTGGCTGGGTACCCTCCCCAGATAGCGACCAGGTGCCAGAGTTTCTGGCAGCCACCCATAGTGGAGCCTCATGCAAATGAGGTACCATCCCACTAATCCTTCATACTTTGGCAGGATCAGCATTGGAGGGTACAGGCAGGCACAATCCTAGTGTTCTTCTAGGATTGTGACCCATGGATTTTCGAGGCATCTGTGTTTTAATTTTGTGCTAGTCAGCAGAGAACTCAGCCAGTTTGAAATTCCAACACATTTCACAATGTAAGAATGGAGCCTTTGTTTTGAAGTCTAAGTTGTATGGTTTTCAGAGGGACCTTTCGATTGTCCACCGTAACTTCAGTGGAAGACCTGCAGAAACTTCGGAGAAACAGTGTAAATCGGTAAGGGTTCTTTGTTGTGATCCCATGCTTATCAAGATGTTGGTTCAAAAAAGGTACACTTCAGATAGGAGACACAATATCTGCTTAAGTCAGTGGCTGGTGACACTGAACCTGAGAAAATATCTAACATAAAAATCCAAAGATGTGACATTGGTCCTAGTGATAGATGGGATGTTTTCTAGGTTAAAGGTGCTATATAAAATACAAGTTGTTGTTGGTAGGATGTGGGCTTTGAAGCCACTTCTACTGAAAGCTGTATGTAAATGCTGCTTAAAAGGACATAATTGTACCCTCTGTTCCTTTTCTGTTTCTCTAGCAGTTCCACAGGAAGGAGAACCAGGCCCCAAGACATCCAGCCATGCTAACATTTCACAGCACACATCATCACTCATCTCCCTCACTCATCATGAGCAATGCCATAAGAGATTCACTAGAATTTCAGTGTTAAACATCAGTAGAGCATATTACAATGCTATAATACGAGTACACAGCCTATGCTGGCAGGGCAGGACTGAAGGTGTTGCACATCAAATTGCCTACTGCATATTTTCTCTCGTTTCTATTATTCTTTTGGAAATGACAATACAAATATAGAAATACAAATGTTTTTGATTTGGGATTGCATAGTGAGACTAATTTTCCATTCTGGTAATGAGAATTGATCAAGCATGTTATCAATTTAATTGCATAATATTTCAGGGAGTTATTTATTTATAGTCTCCCCCTGTGAGATAATCTAGAATGTGTTCCTTCAGTTCTGTGTTTCACTTTTTTGATTCTGGCCTCCATTACATCTCGTCTTCATCTTGCTCTACTTTTGGCAAAGAGCCTTCAGCTGTTTTGGCTCTGCACCCTGGAACACTCTCCCGAAGCCCCTCTGCCTTGCAACCTCTCTGCCTTCCTTCCTTGAAACCTGCCTCTTTGATCTTGCCTTCGCTCCACACCCTTAACCCTTCTCCCTTCATTGCTTGGTCTCTGGTTATTTCCATCTCTGTAAACACTTTGGGATATTTCATTACATTAAAGGTACTATATAAGTGTAAGTTAATGAATAAATGAAATATTGCACCATCAATGTGAGCAACTCCCAAGTGAGTTATGGGCATATGTTTGTAGTAACATATTACAGATTGCTAAGCCTGTCTGTGATTGAAATTTTATAAGCATTGCGTATTGTTTGAAATATTGGCCAGGTTCAGTATGGCACAACATAGCCACAGTAGCAGGAGGGTTTTTAATACTCTCCTTTGAACAGGGGTGTCCAAACATTTCTTTTTAGTGGGCTGCTAAACTGCATACCATGGAGCCTATGGACCATATATAAATAACTGGACTAGACAAAAAACAAATTCAAGGAATATTTTGAAACAGGAAACCTTGCAATGATTAGAAATGTGATATTTTGAAAGTCTACACAAGCATTTTAGTTTACCTAATGCATTTTGTCTTTTTTCAATATCTTCTCAGAACTTTCCTCTGTGATTTATGATATTAAGTTGCTTAACATTTGTGTATGCTTCTTATTAAAATACTTGCATTATACTAACAAGTTCTTCTATTGTATACATTATTCCTTTCTAAACTGATTTTAATTTTCTAAAAATTGTATTTGTGCATATTTTTGACATCCTTTAAAGTGTTTTAGCATTGTTGTGTAACCTGCTATACTTGTTTTCTGTTGGCCTTAAATTCTAACAGGCAAACTCAGCCATGCACAAAATGTAAACGCAAATAGAAATTGAATCACTAAGGATTAACAGACCAGATAGCTGGGGCTCATGGACCATGATATTGACACTTCAGCCTTTGAAGTTAATCAGTGTTGCAGATTATTGTTATTTTGTATCTATACATGGTGGGTCCCAAAGAATATCAAAGATGGCACTCAAGTAAATCACAGTTAACAAGTTTATTGGTTTCTCACAGTTTTAAAAACACTTCTAATTGTACATTGTCACTAATATAGTATCTCAGCCATATGCAACTATTTTTGAGGGCAATTCATACACTCAAATTTTGTAATCTAGTATCTTCTCAAATGATTTCTGGAGGTAAGCAAAAAGTAAAGGTGTACAATAATCTTATTCAGAGAACTGAACACACCTAAATTTCAGTGATTCATCAAATCATTGTTAGGGCTGCAGTGAGGTCAAATAAGCTTCCCTGTTAAAACAATATATAGCAGCAGACACATAAACATCAAAGAGATAAACAAAACATGGTCTAAACAGTATTTGAATTCCCAAAGTATGTATCTGAGGCAGTATAAATGTGAGATCCAGAACAGCAAAAATAAGTAAGATTCGGTTGAAGTGGAACAGTAAACAAAATGGCAAATCTGTTGTCACATTGCGTTATGTAAGAAAATTTCAGAATTCAAGTTTATGATTCTTAAAAATGTTTAATTTCTAATTGTACAAAAAAAATTGAAATGAAATTTCAATCTTTTTATTCTCTAAAATCGAGATCCCCCTGCCCCCCGTAATATACATCAAGTTAATGTAAGCAATCGTTTGAAGGAGTTTGTGCACAGATTTCTTGTAACCTTGTTACCTAACTGCTGCTGGTTCATAAGAATACTCTATATTGGAGCTGTTGCTCTGTGAGTGTATGTTCTTCCTGGCCTTGCAACTGACCTATTATTACAGAAGTATATTTAATTATAGTTAAACTATTTGTAATGAATTCAAATATCATGAAAAGGACAGATTATGACCAAGTGTTTGAGTTCTCAGTCTTAAAGTTAAGTTTTTATTTATCTATCAATGATATGAAATCAGCATAACCCACAGGAGAAATTTATTAAGAAACCTAAGTTTCTTAAGTAAAATGCTACCGAGGTTGAGGTACTTGAGAAAATAATGATTAATTGATACTTCTGAGAAGAATCATTTTATTTTTAAAATATATATGCATGTTCATTTAAAAAATATATTAAAACTGTGATTTATCCACACTCTCTTTACCTAACAATAATTAGATTATTTTGAAAAAGGTCTGATTTATTCTTCTGAAGGACCAGATGAATGGGGAGGAGGGAGCTGGGAAAATTGTAATCTCAATAAAAAATTCATTTGAAAAATAAGAAATTATGAGTTCTAATGATCGAGCTAGTTAAGGTAATGAGTAGTTGAACCATAACAGAACAAGAACAATGCAAATTGAATCCCTGCTCTATGCTGAGCTGATTGATTTAATCTGGGACAATTGTACAATTGGCCTCATTGGTCCTAGTTATGGAGGGAAAATCTGACTGCCATCCAGTGAATCCTGATAGAAATGTATGTGTATCGATGTTGGATGAAAATAAGATCAGGCGTGGCTCAGTATGGTAAAATAGTCTGCCAAAACTCACTGACTAGGCTCACAGATGAATATAAGCCACTTGGGTGTGATGCTGGAGGGTCCCTGTCACCTATGGAACTACATCCCATCAAGGAATTATTGTCTTCAACAGAGAAAGAAAGGAGGGGAGAAAATTAGTTGAAAAAGCAGAAAATAAACTGAAAGATAAGAAATTCTACATCTATGGTGACCAGTATAACTTTAATCTTCATTCACTCTTCTCAGCACAACATAGGTAAAAAAAAAAGGAGCATCTATTGTATCTAGGAACCACAGTACAAGCCAAGCCAGCTGTGCAAGTCCTCAATTGTAGTTAAATTCAAATAGTAATGCCTTTGTCAATATGTGACTACTTTACAACATGCTGGCTTCATGGATATATGAGCAAAAATTCAATTTTAAGACTGAGAATTGTTGACGTCTGTTATAAAAATTCTAACTATGGACATTATTCTCGCTTTTTGTCAGCACAAGAGCTTGGTTTAAAAGCCGGGATTGCTTCAAGTAGCAGTAGGTTTTGGTTAGAAGCGGCACTGATGGCACATGAATTGGGACTCCAAAATACTGCCTGTCAGCTAGAAACACAGATGGTTGGCATGTGTGGTCAGCAATAAAAGAGCTGTAAGGTTGGGAGATGGCATAGTATGGACCACCAGTAAATGCAAAACAAGTTGTCCAGTTTTACTATCTTTTCACTATCTGAATTCACTATAAATAGATAATTATATTTACATATGCATAAAGTTAGTTCAGCCTAGCATAGATTTTCAGGACCAAGCATAAACCCAGCAAGAAGTTGATACAGCTGGATTTGCCCTTACTCGATTGGAAGAAGGCTGACCCATCAAGAATGTCAGAGTCAGTCTAATTTTAATACTTTCTCTGAATAAGCTTATTGTGTACCCTTAGTTTTTACTTACATGTAGAAATCATTTGAGAAGATGCTAGATTACAAGAATTAAGTGTATGAATTACAAAGGATGTCTGAACAAAAATGTTGGCTGGCAATGCTCAGTAGCTGACAAAGTTAATGTGGAGCCAGAAAACAGAGCCTATGGGCTTCTGATAAGAGTGGTGCAGCACTTGAACCCTCTGCTTCATAGCTAGCTAAGTAAAGGTACCTGTGGTGGGTGTGAGGAACATTGTCCTTTTTACCACTGCTCAGAGGACAGCAGGGCAGCGCGCCTGGCAGGAGGTGATGGCCATGCTCAACCTTTGTGCACTACCTGCAAGACCTGGGAAAAGATGCAGAAGAAGATGATACACCTTAAAGAAGCTGCCATTGTGAAGCTACCCAACAATCCCACTTATCTGGCATAAGGTCCATGTATGCCAAAAAGTGTTGCTGGACAACCTGTTGCACATTTATTGTTGACTCACACTAAATTGTCTCACAACCATACAGCTCTATTGCTGACCATGCAAACCACATACATGCCAACCGTGAGTGTTTCACATTGACAACCATTCTTCTCTCAGTGCTTTTACCCCAGTCCTATTGCTATTGGAAGTGATCTCAGCAGCTGCCTACTGTAGATGGGAATTCTTGCCTACAGTGTGCAGTTCTTTTTGCAGCTTGGGCCGGCCTGGCACCAAGTGAAAAGGAAAGGTGGAGTAAAATGGATGGAAATGAAAGGAGAGCAAAATGGGAAATGGATATGGATGGCAATAAAGGAGAGAGGAAAGGTGGAAATGAAAGAAAGGGGAGGTGAAACTAATGGTAATGAAGGGGAGAGCAAAGGAGGTCAAAGCTGGGAATAGTGCTTTGTGGGAGTGATACATTTTGAGTTTTTTCCCAACCTTCTTACTCCAGATTATTTTGGCTCTTGCATCTTAGATCACTCTCATGGGCAAATTCTAACTCCCCATACCTCTGATGGTGTTTCTCTTTGCCTTGAGATCTGGGCAATCAGGCTTTCATATAGTTATGTTTTTTCCTCCGATTCAAGTGACCTGGAGCTTAAGTTACAAAGCCCATGTAACAACTTGGGGGGAATTTTAACTCTTAACTCTCAGCGGGAATGGAGTGGGGATGAGCAATTAAAACTGGGCGGTTTGTCAGCAGATGAGGCAAATCGAGGTCCTGTGACATCAATGGGACTCAGGCCTGAACGGAGAAGCCACCGCAGCTTTCCCGCCAGAATAAACCAGGCCGTCAGCTGTTGGGAGGATGAAGAGGCCCTCAACGTAAGTTTAAAAACTTTCCTTTTGAGGAGCAAGAGTGCTCTTCTGGGCCCCATAAGGAAAGTAATGGCCTCCCCTGACCTGGATTATCCCCTCCATCCCGAGAATCCCTTCTGAAACCCCCTCACCGCAACTTACCTGCTTGCCGGTGAGCCTTCCTTTGATGTCAACCGGAGTCCTCTCCCTGCCCCTTCTCTCTCTCTCTCTCCCTGCCCCTTCTCTCTCTCTCTCTCCCTGCCCCTTCTCTCTCTCTCTCTCCCTGCCCCTTCTCTCTCTCTCTCTCCCTGCCCCTTCTCTCTCTCTCTCTCCCTGCCCCTTCTCTCTCTCTCTCTCCCTGCCCCTTCTCTCTCTCTCTCCCTGCCCCTTCTCTCTCTCTCTCCCTGTCCCTTCTCTCTCTCTCTCCCTGCCCCTTCTCTCTCTCTCTCTCCCTGCCCCTTCTCTCTCTCTCTCTCCCTGCCCCTTCTCTCTCTCTCTCTCCCTGCCCCTTCTCTCTCTCTCTCTCCCTGCCCCTTCTCTCTCTCTCTCTCTCCCTGCCCCTTCTCTCTCTCTCTCCCTGTCCCTTCTCTCTCTCTCTCCCTGCCCCTTCTCTCTCTCTCTCTCCCTGCCCCTTCTCTCTCTCTCTCTCCCTGCCCCTTCTCTCTCTCTCTCTCCCTGCCCCTTCTCTCTCTCTCTCTCCCTGCCCCTTCTCTCTCTCTCTCTCCCTGCCCCTTCTCTCTCTCTCTCTCTCTCCCTGCCCCTTCTCTCTCTCTCCCTGCCCCTTCTCTCTCTCTCCCTTCTCTACTCCTGCACTCAAATACTGATCAGTTATCCAAATAGAAATTCATTAGCCCTCATTATGCCAATGTATTATGTTAAACTGTTAAATGGTCAGCTGACTGACCTGTAATCCAAGTTACACAATACCAGTTTTACTGTAATCTTCAATTCAAAATTTAAGAAAGAACTATCATTTAAAGAGCTCCTTATCACATCTGTCCAATGTCCCAAAGCACTTCACATCATTGAATTACCATGAAATGCATTCACTGCTTTATGTAACTGAACCACTGATCACATTTGATCACATAATGTTAAGGACTGTCTCATTCCATCCAGATGATAACCAATTTATGGATCATCCTAACAGAACCATTACTTTAGTGTTTTGTATATGCATCTTAGAATACACTCTCTAGACAGCTATTTCTCTCCACCTTCATCCTTGTTGCCTTTATCTGTCTGTCTGCTACACAAGGAGCTACTAAGCTTTCAGTGAGAGTTGCCTCCTGCTATGTTCAACACACCAGCTGCTATTTCCTTACAGACTTTGCGGGTTAATGTTACCAAGATGCCACGCAGTGGTAGGCATCTGGCTAATGCCTGTTATTTCTCACATAATGAGGACCCACACTCTGCCAGGTTTGGGGGGAGGGAGCCCCCATTAGCAGACACAAGACTTTCCTTTTTCCCATCACAAGAAGCGATGGGAAAATAGCACAGGCATATGGCCTCAGGTCAGTCTTGTGGAGTGGCTGGTTACAAAGTTACATTACCTCAGGCCTGAATAATGATGAGTGACACATGGGGAATATAAATCAGATCAATGTTTGGAAATATTTATACTAGTGCAGTTGAGGTTTCTACTTTCTTGGGCGGGCAACTGACTTGCGGCATGCAGATGAGGCCCAGGAGTCAAAATGCTCCAGGCTTCAGACTTAGCCTGAGAGTGCATTTTGCACTCACCCTGCCTTCACTAACCTGCTAGGGCTTAAATCTAACCCCTTTTTTTCACATATCGTAGGTTTTTAATCAAGGCCATTCTTGAGTTGTCAACCTTTTGGGGGTTGTCAGCTTCTTAGAAGCTTTTGGTCAGCTTTTACTGGTTTTCTATGTTGGCATGTATGATACCATAAGGCATACATTGCAGCTGCAAATTACAATTGAAAATCTCAGCAGACACACATCTTTAAAGAGCTTCATGGAGAAAATCACTGTAACAAAATCTAGTGGCATGATGCATGGTCACTCAACAACATCCATGATGGGCTGTGGTTTCGACACGTGTCTGTCACTGTTCCCGTGCTCATTCAATTTACATGTCAAGGCTATTTCTCTGTTTGTGTGACAAGATGGCATCTAGGAGGGCTCAGAGATTACAAGCCCTTAGTGCCCTTAAGGTTGTCCAAGTTGGTCGCCTCTATCTACAGGAACATTAGGGGAGTAAGAGAATGTGAAGCAACACGCCTCCTCAAGCTATGTGCTAATCCTATCCAGTTCTAATGTCTTGCTCCCGTTCTCATGCTCTTGCACACAGACATACATACAACCACGCAAATGACACATAAGAACATAAGAAATAGGAGCAGGAGTAGGCCAATCGGCCCCTCGAGCCTGCTCCGCCATTCAATAAGATCATGGCTGATCTGGAAAACAACTATTTTCAAATCCCACCCGCCCCCAACCCACCCGTTCTTGGGGTTTAAAATCACCTCCTCAGAGTGGGACTTGAACCTACGACCTTCTGATTCAGAGGCGAGCGTGCGACCACTGAGCCACGGCTGACACCATGGAGTTGGTATCTGGCAATGTGAGCTTTCTTTTGGAGACAGCATTGTAACATTAGTCCCCTGTCTGTCATTGTTGGCCCGGCACAGAAGCCTGCCCACACTACCAGCAGGCCAGGACAAGACAGAAGCTTGCCCCCTCTCACAAACCTTTGCAAGCGGCAGCACAACTACACATATCCTGGAGGATGTAGTCAGTGAGCCTGAGAACATATGAATTAAGAGCAGGGGGAGGCCATACGGCCCCTCTGCCTGCTCTGCCATTTGATAGGATCATGGCAGGTCTGATTGTGACCACAACTCTACTTTCCCATCTACCTACTATAACCTTTGACTCCCTTGTTAATCAGGAATCTATCTAAAAATATTCAATGACCCTCCCTCCACCACTCACTGGGGAAAGGGGTTCCACAGACTCACAACCCTCTGAGAGAAAAAATTTCTCCTCATCTCCATCTTAAATGGGAGACACTTTATTTTTAAACTGTGGCCCCTAGTTCTCATCTCTCCCACAAGGGGAAACAACCTCTCAGCATCTACCCCTTCAAGTCCCCTCAGGATCTTATATGTTTCAATAAGATCACCTCTCATTCTTCTAAACTCAAATGTATACAGGCCCAACTTGTCCAACCTTTCCTCATAAGATAACCCCCTCATCCAGGAATCAGTTGAGTGAACCTTCTTTGAACCACCTCTAAAGTAATTATGTCCTTTCTTAAATAAGGAGACCAAAACTGCACACAGCATTCTAGATGTGGTCTCCCCAATGCCCTGTACAACTGTAGCAAAATAACTCTACTTTTATATTCCATTCCCCTTGCAATAAATGACAACATTCCACTTGCCTTCCTAATCACTTGCTGTACCTGCATACTAACTTTTTGTGATTCATGTACTAGGAGACCCAGATCCCTCTGTACCTCAGAGCTCTGCAATCTCCCACCATTTAAATAATATATTGCTTTTCTATTCTTCCTGCCAAAGTAGATAAGTTCACATTTTCCTAAATTATACTCCATCTGCCAAATTTTTGCCCACTCAATTAACCTATCTATATTTCTTTGCAGACTCCTTGGGCTCGGTGTTAGCAGGGCTGCGGGTTCGCGGCGGGGGGGGGGGCTATTGGGCGCGTGGGTAACGCGCCCGGTGAAATCAGTCAGCCACCCGCGCAATCGCAGCCCAATTGGATCCACTTACCTTGTCTTCCGGGTTCCCCACTGCTGATCTGCGCGTCGGACGGACTGCGCATGCGCAGTAAGATCTGTCAGCTGGAGGAGCTCTATTTAAAGGGGCAGTCCTCCACTGATAGATGCTGCAACAAATAGAAAAAATTACAGCATGGAGCAGCCCAGGGGGAAGGCTGCTCCCAGTTTAATGATGCCTCACTCCAGGTATCAATAGATGGGGTGAGGAGGAGGGGGAGGTCAGAGATCTTCCCCCAGGCGGGCGGTAGGAAGCGGCCTGCCCCTGCCACCAGGAAGGCCTGGCTCAAGGTGGCAGAGGAGGTCACCAGCACCACCAACATATCAAGCACCTGCATACAGTGCAGGAGGCGCTCCAATGACCTAAGTAGGTCAGCCAAAGTGAGTACACTTACTCATTCCCCTACACTCCATCTGCCACATCACCGCCCCCACCCCACACCTCCTTCTGCACTGCCAACACTACTCTGTCACATCACCCCTCATACCCATTCAAACCTCATCCTCATCTTACCTGCACTTACTCACCTCGCCAGTACTCATCCCGCCACTACCACTCAACCCAATCCTCATACAATCTCATGGCTTTATCTCATACTCACCCTCTCGTGCATCTCTTTCACAGTCAGCCTCACTCAACCTGCCACTACCTGTGCTGCAGCCACAGGGCATGCATCACATATGTGCAGTAAGCAGCGTAAGGCAAACATGTCGTGAGCATGAAGGGGATGCACAAGGGTGTTTGAGGGTTTGTCATGGTTTTTACTTATATTGAATTTCTGACCAACTCACATTACATATTATATTGGCACCACTACTGCCACATCTTTGCGAATCTTGTCTGGTTTGTGCAATAATGCCCTTTCCTGAGGATCACAATGAAGACCCACAAGTGATGCCACCCATTGTGTCACTGCAGAGTGGGTGTAGGTGTATTTGCAGGGCTTTTTTGTGCAGACAACTGAGAGACGTCGGCGATGTCCCCGGTGGCACCCTGGAAGGATGCGGAGAAGAAGTTGTTGAGGGCAGTGGTGACTTTGAGAGCGACAGGTAAGAAGATGGTGCTCGGGCCAGCCGGGAGCAGCTCGGCATGAAGGAGGCTGCAGACGTCCACGACAACATGCCGAGTGACTCTGAGCCTCCGTGTGCACTGCTGCTCAGAGAGGTCCAGGAAGCTGAGCCTCGGTCTGTGGACCCTGTGACGAGGGTAGTGCCCTCTGCGACACATCTCTCTCTACGGTTGTCCTCCCTCCTGCTGTACAGATGGATGTGTCACAGCACTCTGTTGTGGAGCTCCACGTGTCAGAGGTGGATGGCGAGGCTGGTGATGCTGTTCGCCCTCCGAGGAGGTCATGACTGCAGCTACGGCGGCCCCCATCCGGAAGATGTACATCTGAGCAAGGTAGGTAAGTGTGTCCTCACACCGGGGTTGCGGTTCCAGGTTGGTGAATTTTCTTGTTAGGAGGAGGGTGGTGGAGGCCAAACTTTGTCCAATGTGACGGAGTGGCCACCTGTCCAATGCACCTTTGCAGCTGCCACAGGCTGCTGGCTGCAACACCTCCGTTTGAACTGGGAGTGTTTCCCCCAGTATGGGAAACAGTCTCAGTTCAGTGTAAAATCCCACCCCTCCTAATAAAACAGCTCAATCTGGTCTGTAAACGACCTGAACGAGCAACAGAAATACTTTCAAGTGGCATCCCGCTGGCTTTAATTGCCTGCGGGATTCCCACCAGCGGGGGCTGCGCGCGCACGCCGGCGCGTCAGTGGGGAACCCGGAAGTGGGCGGGTTGGAGCCGGGCTCCGGTCCCGCTCCGGGATTCCCCGATTTTCAGAGCCCCCCGCCAGGAACGCACCCGATAGCGGGTGCTAAAATGATGCCCCTTATGTCCTCTTCACAACTTACTTTCCTACCTACCTTTGTGTCATCAGCAAATTTAGCAACCATACATTCATTTGGTCCCTTCATCCAAGTCACTGATATAGATTGTAAATAGTTTAGGCCCAAGCACTGATCCCTGTGGCACTCCACTCGTTACGTCTTACCAACCTGAAAATGACCCATTTATGCCTACCCTCTGTTTCTTATTAGCTAACCAATCCTTTATCCATGCTAATATGTTACCCCCTACACCATGAGCTCTTATTTTGTGTAGTAGCCTTTGATGTGGCACCTTGTCAAAAGCCTTCTGGAAATCCAAGTACACCACATCCACAGGATCCCCTTTATCCACGTCGCTTGTTACTTCCTCAAAGAACTCTAATAAATTCGTCAAACATGATTTCCCTTTCACAAAATCGTGTTGACTCTGCCTGATTGCATTGAGATTTTCTAAGTGCCCTGCTAAAACGTCCTTAATAATAGATTCTAGCATTTTCCCTATGACAGATGTTAAGCTAACTGGCCTGTAGATTCCTGCTTTCTGTCTCCCTCCTTTCATGAATAGAGGAGTTACATTCACTCTTTTCCAATCTGATGGGATCCTTCCAGAATCATGGCAATTTTGGAAAATTAATACCAATGCATCTACTATCTCTGCAGCCACTTCTTTTAAGACCCTAGGATGAAGTCCGTCAGGACCTGGGGACTTGTCAGCTTTTAATTGTAATATTTTTTTCAGAACCGTTTTCCTGGTGATTGTAAATGTTTTAAGTTCCTCCCTCCCTTTCACCTCTTGATTTACAATTATTTCTGGCATGTTAATTGTATCCTCTACAGTGAAGACGGACACAAAATATCTGTTCAATTCATCCACCATTTCCTTATTTTCCATTATTAGTTCCCCAGACTCACTCTCTAGAGGACCAACGCTCACCTTACTTACTCTTTTCCTTTTTAAATACCTATAGAAACTCTTACTATCTGCTTTTATATTTCTAGCTAGCTTTTTCTCATACTCTAATTTCTCCCTCCTTATTATTCTTTTAGTCATTCTTTGCTGTTTTTTATATTCTGTCCAATCTTCTGATATGCCACTAATCTTTGTGGAATTGTATGCGTTTTCTTTCAATTTGATACGATCTTTAACTTCCTTAGTTAGCCACGGATTGTACGTCCTTCCCCTAGAGTCTTTCTTTCTCACTGGAATATATCTACTGATGGCAGACTGCATCAGTAGAGATGCAGTCTGCCACTGCATCTCTACTGACCTATCCCTTAACCTAATTTCTCAGTTCACTTTAGCCGGCTCTGTCTTCATGCCCTCATAATTGCCATTGTTTAAGTTTAAAACACTAGTCTTAGACTTACTTTTCTCTCCCTCAAACTGAATGCGAAATTCAATCATATTGCGATCACTGCTACCTAGAGGCTCCTTTACAATGAGGTCATTAATTAATCCTGTCTCATTACATATTACCAGATCTAGAATAGCTTGCTCTCTGGTTGGCTCTAGAACGTGTTGCTCTAAGAAACTGTCCCAAAAGCACTCTATGAACTCATCTTCCAGACTACCTTTGCCAGTCAGATTCTTCCAATCTATATGTAGATTAAAATCACCCATGATTATCGTTGTTCCTTTCTCACAAGCCCCCATTATTTCTTCCTGTATACCCTGTCCTACAGTGTGGTAACTACTCCCACAACTATTAACTACTCCCACAAGTGACTTCTTGCCTTTACTATTTCTTATCTCTACCCAAACTGATTCTACATCTTGGTCTTTAGAACTAAGGTCATTTGTCTCATTATAGTCATGTCATCCTTAATTAACAGAGTTACCCCTCCACCTTTTCCTAGCTTCCTGTCCTTCCGAAATATCAAATACCCTTGAATATTCAGGTTCCTGCCTTTGTCATCTTGCAGCCATGTCTCTGTAATGGCTATCAGATCGTACATTTATTTCTATTTGAGCCGTCAATTCATCCATTTTGTTACGAATGATACGTGCATTCAGATACTAAGCCTTTACTGCTGTCTTTTTACTATTTTTGCAACCTCTAGCCTTATCTGCTGGCGCACTCTTAAATTTGCCTGCTCTGTCCCTTCCTACCACTCTCTGATTCTCATTTCCCTTATTGCTACCTTGCTCTCTTGCCTTGTCTTCTTTCTTTAATTTATCACATGTTCCCTTACTTGATCCCTCGCCCCCACTATTTAGTTTAAAGCCCTCTCTTCCGCCCTAGTTATACGATTTGCCAGAACACTGGCTCCAGCACGGTTCAGATGAAGCCTGTCCCAATGGTACAGCTCCCACTTTCCCCAGTACTGGTGCCAGTGCCCCATGAATCGAAAATTAAGAAGGTAATACTGGGTGAGTCACAAGTCACAGGTAAGGAGATGCAGAAAGCTACTGGTCACTATCAAGGACCTTCGGTACTTTGGGAAATGCTGCAGTGGTGTCAATGGTGAGCCGTGTTACACTTCTGTTTCAAGTCAGTAGGAAAGGAAATAAAGTAACTGATGCAGCAGTCAGTTGTTTCATATATTGTTTTAGTGGGGTCTTGGCTGTACTGCTTTCCACACAATGGCCCAGAAATTGCTAGAGGAGCATCTCACGCCGAGCATCGTAAATTGTACTTTTTTTCTCACCCTCCAGATCGCACTACATTTGCGCCGCAAATTGCTGGAAATGCAAATTGATAATGGAGCAGTGATGTCAAAGTCGCATGTGAGACCTCATGAGCATCTTGCCTTATGGTCGATCTCCTTAACCATTGAAATTTAAGGATAGAGAAAGAAACAGGGCGATTGACTGAGAAGGAAATAGGGTAAATTAAAGTCAAATTAGATACAGAAAGAGAAATAAAGAGGGAAAGAAAAAGTGGATTGAGAGAAGAAAGAGACAGATAGGAAAAGCAGAAGAAGAGAACATTGTAACCATTTTGTTTGGGAAATGTTGTATTCGTCCTTGAGAAGTTAGTAGAATCATAGAAAGGTTACAGCATGGAAGGAGGGCATTCGGCCCATCGAGTCTGTGCCGACTCTATGCAAGAGCAATCTAGCTAGTCCCACACCCCTGCCCTATCCTCGTAGCCCTGCAAATTTTTTGCTTTCAAGTCCTTATCCAGTCCCCTTTTGAAGGCCATGATTGAATCTGCCTCCACCACCCCCTCAGGCAATGCATTCCAGATCCTAACCGCTCGCTGTGCATAAAAGTTTTTCCTCATGTCGCCATTGGTTCTTTTGTCAGTCACCTTAAATCTATGTCCCCAGGTTCTTGACCTTTCTGCCGATGGGAACATTTTCTCTCTGTCTACTCTGTCTGGACCCTTCATGATTTTGAATACCTCTATCAAATCTCCTCTCAACCTTCTCCGTTCCAAGGAGAACAACCCCAGCTTCTCCAGTTTATCCACGTAACTAAAGTCCCTCATCCATGGAATCATTTTAGTAAATCTCTTCTGCACCCTCTAAGGATTTCACATCTTTCCTAAAGTGCGGTGCCCAGAACTGGACACAGTACTCCAGCTGTGGCCAAACCAGTGTTTTATAAAGGTTCATTATGATTTCCTTGTGTTGTACTCTGTGCCTCTGTTTACAAAGCCCATGATCCCGTATGCTTTTTTAACTGCTTTCTTAACCTGCCCTGCTGCCTTCAACGATTTGTGTACATATACCCCCAGATCTCTCTGTTCCTGTACCCTTTTTAGAATTGTGCCCTCTAGTTTATATTGCCTCTCCTCATTCTTCCTTCCGAAATGTATCACCTCACATTTTTCTGCATTAAATATCAACTGCCACGTGTCCACTCAGGCCACCAGCCTGTCTACATCCTCTTGAAGTCTCTCACTAACTCCTCACTGTTCAATACACTTCCAAGTTTTGTGTCATCTGCAAATTTGGAAATTGTGCCCTGTACACCCAAGTCCAAGTCATTAATATATATTAAGAAAAGCAATAGTCCAAGTATTGACCCCTGGGGAACACCAGTGTACACCTCCCTCCAGTCCGAAAAACAACCGTTCACCACTACTTTCTGTTTCCTGTTACTTAGCCAATTTTGTATCCATGCTGCTACTGCCCTTTTTTTCCATGGGCTTCAATCTTGTTGACAAGCCGATTATGCGGCACTTTATCAAACGCCTTTGGAAGTCCATTTACATCACATCGACTGCATTGCCCTCATCAATCCTCTCTGTTACCTCATCAAAAAACTCAATCAAGTTAGTTTGTTAAACACGATTTGCCTTTAACAAATCTGTGCTGGCTTTCCCTAATCAATCCACACTTGTCCAAGTTACTGCTAATTCTGTCCTGGATTACCGTTTCTAAAAGTTTCCCCACCACTGAGGTTAAACTGACTGGCCTATAGTTGCTGGGTTTATCCTTACACCCTTTTTTGAACGAGGATATAACATTTGCAATTCTCCAGACCTCTGGCACCACCCCAATATCTAAGGATGTTTGGAAGATTTTGGCTAGTACCTCCGCAATTTCCACCCTTACATCCCTCAGCAACCTAGGGTGCATCCCATCTGGACCGGGTGACTTATCTACTTTAAGTACAGCTAGCCTTTCCAGTACCTTTGCGTTATCAATTTTTAGCCCATCCAGTATCTCAACTACATCTTCCTTTACTGAGACTCTGGCAGCATCTTCTTCCTTGGTGAAGACAATTGCAAAGTACTCATTTAATACCTCGGCCATGTCCTCTGCCTCCATGAGTAGATCTCCTTTTTGGTCCCTAATTGGCCCCACCCCTCCTCTTATTACCCGTTTACTGTTTACATGCCTATAGAAGACTTTTGGATTCCCTTTTATGTTTGCTGCCAGTCTATACTCATACTCTCTCTTTGCCCATGTTATTTCCTTTTTCACTTCCCCTCTGAACTTTCTATATTCAGCCTGGTTCTCATTTGTGTTATCAACCTGACATCTGCTATACGCCCCTTTTTCTGATTCATCTTACTCTCTATCTCTTTTCTCATCTAGGGAGCTCTGGCTTTAGTTGCCCTACCTTTCTCCCTTGTGGGAATGTACCAAGACTATACCCGAACCATCTCCTCTTTAAATAATGAGTGATTGGCAAGATGCAAAATTTACCAATGTTCTTACTGATATACTGTATCCCAAAATTATTTCCTGAAAGAAATCTATCTAATTTGCATTTCTAAGTGTCAAAACAGCTTTGCATCCTGACAATGATTGCCTTCTGACACTAACAAGAGTGTAGATGACAAGACTGGCACATAAATACTGGCAAGACAGATAAACAAAAAGTTTTAAAAACTTCTAGGAACAATTCACTACCTACTGGACTGAGACGCCACAGCTTCATTTGTTCTCTTTCTGAACCTCCAAAGTGGAGATTCATGTCAGGATCATAGATCACATCATTAAGAGGGTCCTTATGACATGAATTACCAGCCCTAAATGGCAGCGGCGAGATTAGTTCGCATTTATGGCGCAAATTCCAGCAATTTCATGAAGTGCAATTAATTTCTATGGAGAGGCTCACAGCGGGGTTGCAATTTTTTTGGTTTTGTCGAGGCTAACGACGAAGCAGCACAAATCGTCCATCAATTTGTGGAGAATCGGAACTCATGGCATATCTCTTTTTTGCCACAAATTGCTGGATTTTTTGCAGACTAATATTGGCAGGCATAGTTAATTCACCATTATTTTTCCAGCAATTTCTGGGCCATTAATGAAGCTTGAAAGACTATATGTCTTTTATTTATGTATCATTATGTTCAAAATAGTTTCAAATAGCTTATACATTAATTAAGTAACTTCAAAACTTACTTCAATGCAACTAACATATACTTCAACGTTCGTGTTGATTTGGAGGATTTGCAATAATTTTCAACTCAATTAATTTAAAAAAAACAATTGGCCCTGAAATTCCATGGAATGGGGGGCGAGGGATTGATCACAGCAGTTACACTGGTATCATGCCCACCGGTGCCCTCCAGCAATGACTCCTGACGGAGTCTGTGAGATCAGTGCGAAAGCATTTCATTTACACGGGCAGGCGTGTGCAAGTGCCATCTTGGGCATGTCTTTGGCACCCACCTACCCCAGTAGAAATTCGGCTGGTTGGGCAGGCCCCCTCCCAACTCTGGCAATATTCTGTTTACCCCCAGAAAGTGGGCCGATCCAGGATTTTAAAAAAATGTCTTCCTCTTCAGGGGTCAAGGCCACTTGGCTGGCCACCAAAGTTTTTTTTAAATTTGTTTATGGGATGTGGGCCAGCATTTATTGCCCATCCCTAATTGCCCTTGAGAATGTGGTGGTGAGCTGCCTTCTTGAACCGCTGCAGTCCGTGTGGTGAAGGTTCTCCCACAGTGCTGTTAAGTAGGGAGTTCCAGGATTTTGACCCAGCGACGATGAAGGAACGGCGATATATTTCCAAGTTGGGATGGTGTGTGACTTGGAGGGGAACGTACAGGTGGTGTTGTTCCCATGTGCCTGCTGCTCTTGTCGTTCTAGGTGGTAGAGGTCACGGGTTTGGGAGGTGCTGTCGAAGAAGCCTTGGTGAGTTGCTACAGTGCATCCTATGTAACTTATAACATAAAACTACATTTAAAAAAAAACTAAACTTAATTTAATGAATTAAACAAGGCCAGTACTTGGTTCAACCTAAAAATAATTTGATTGGCATTGTAGTAATCAACTAAATAAAGAAAATAGTTATGACAGGGCAGGAGATGTGTTGCAGCTGCAACATTTGGGAGCTACTGGACAGTTTTGTCCAGGGCGAATACAGTGTCTGCAGCTCGAGGAACTTCGGCTCCGAGTTGAGGAGCTGGAGTCCGAGCTGCAGACATTGCGAGGCATCAGGGAGGGAGAAAGTTACCTGGACATGTTGATCCAGGAGGCAGTCACGCCCCTTAGACTAAATACTGTAGAATTGGCACGTGGTCAGGGACAGGAGGATGTGACTGCGAGTGAGGCAGGTAGAGGGATCCAGGAGGTAGCATTGCAGGAACCTCAGCCTCTGCACTTGTCCAGTAGATACGAGGTTCTTGCAGCCCTTGTGGACGAGTGCAGGGACTGCAAGGAGGATGAGCAATCTGGCCACACACTGTGGTTCAGGGGGCCATTCAAGTGGGGGAGTAGAAAGGAATGTGGTTATAGTAGGTGACAGTATAGTTAGAGGGATAGACACTGTTCTCTGCAGCCAAGAGCGAGAGTCCCGAAGGCTGTGTTGCCTACCCGGTGCCAGGGTTAAGGACATCTCCTCAGGGCTGGAGAGAAACTTGGAGTGGGAGGGGGAGGATCCACTTGTCATGGTCCACGTAGGTATCAACGACATAGGTAGGACTAAGAAAGAGGTTCTGCTGAGGGAGTTTGAGCAGCTAGGGACTAAATTAAAAAGCAGAACCACAAAGGTGATAATCTCCGGATTATTACCTGAGCCACGAGCAAATTGGCACAGGGTAAATCAGATCAGAGAGATGAATGCGTGGCTCGAAGATTGGTGTGGGAGAAGTGGATTTCGATTCATGGGGCACTGGCACCAGTACTGGGGAAAGAGGGAGCTGTTCCGTTGGGACGGGCTTCACCTGAACCATGTTGGGACCAGTGTTCTGGCAAACCGAATAACTAGGGCGGTAGAGAAGGCTTTAAACTAAATAGAGGAGGGGAGGGCTCAGGTGGGGCGAAGTTTAGATTGATAAAGAGAAAAGACAAGGAAGTAGTACAGGAAAGTGATGAGGGTAATGATAAACAGAGTGTGTCAGGAAGGGACAGAGTGTACAAACATAAGAGTGCACTAGCAAATGGGGCTGGGGTAGGAAAGAATGGTAAAAAGACAAAGTTAAAGGTTCTTTATCTGAATCCGCACAGCATTCGTAATAAGATAGATGAATTGACGGCACAAATGGGTATGATCTCGTGGCCATTACAGAGACGTGGTTGCAAGGTGACCAAGGTTGGGAGCTAAATATTCAGGGTTATTTAACACTTCAGAAGGATAGGAAAAAAGGTAAAGGTGGTGGGGTAGCTCTGTTAATAAAGGATGAAATTGGTATAATAGTGAGAAATGATCTTGGCTCAGAAGATCAAGATGTCGAATCAATTTGGGTGGAGGTAAGAAATAGCAAGGGAAAGAAATCACTGGTGGGGGTAGTATATAGGCCCCTTAACAGTAACTACACTGTAGGGCAAAATAGAAATCAGGAAATAAGAGGGGCTTGTAAAAAAGGTAATGCAATAATCATGGGCGATTTTAACTTTCACATAGATTGGACAAATCAAATTGGCAAAAATAGCCCTGAGGAGGAGTTCATAGAGGGTATTAGGGACTGTTTCTTAGACCAATACGTCGGGGAACCAACCAGGGAACAGACCATTTTGGATCTGGTAATGGGTAACGAAACAGGATTAATTAATTATCTCAAAGTAAAGGATCCCTTGGGAAGTAGTGATCATAACATGATAGAATTTCACATCCAGTTTGAGAGCGAGGATCTTCGGTCTAAAATTACTGTATTAAATTTAAATAAGGGCAATTATAAAGGAATGAGGGCGGAATTGGCTAAAGTGGACTGGGTAAACAGATTAGATGGCATGATGATGTAAGCAGTGGCAAACATTTAAGAAGATATTTTATGACTCGCAACAAAAATATATCCCTGTGAGGAGGAAAGACTCCACAAAAAGGGTGAACCGACCATGACTATCTAAGGAAGTCAAGGATGGTATCAGGTTAAAAGAAAAAGCATACAATATGGCAAAGATTACTGGTAAGCCCGAAGATTGGGAAAACTTTAAAAACCAGCAAAGGATGACTGAAAGAATAATAAAGAGGGAGAAAATAAATTATGAGAGTAAACTAGCAAGAAATATAAAAACTGACAGTAAAAGCTTCTACAAGTATACAAAAAGGAAGAGCGTAGCTAAAGTAAACATTGGTCCCTTAGAGGATGAGACTGGGGAAATAATAATGGAAAACAAGGAAATGGCAGAGGAATTGAACAGATATTTTGTATCTGTCTTCACAGTAGAAGACACTAATAACATACCAATAATAGTAGAAAATCAAGGGGCAAAGGGGAGGGAGGAACTAAAAACAATCACTATCACTAGAGAAAATGTATTAGGTAAACTAATGGGTCTAAAGGCTGACAAGTCCCCTGGACCTGATGGCTTGCATCCGAGGGTCTTAAAGGAAGTGGCTATAGAGATAGTGGATGCATTGGTTGTAATCTTCCAGAATTCACTAGATTCTGGAAAGGTCCCAGCGGATTGGAAAACCGCAAACGTAATACCCCTATTCAAGAAGGGAGTGAGACAGAAAGCAGGTAACTATAGACCAGTTAGCCTAACATCTGTCATTGGGAAAATGCTAGAATCCATTATTAAGGAAGTAGTAGCAGGATATTTGGAGACTCATAATACAATCAAGAAGAGTCAACATGGTTTTATGAAGGGGAAATTGTGTCTGACAAATTTATTAGAGTTCTTTGAGGAAGTAACAGGCAGGGTGGATAAAGGGGAACCAATGGATGCAGTATATTTGGATTTCCAAAAGGCATTCGATAAGGTGCCACATAAAAGATTACTGCACAAGATAAGAGCTCATGGTGTTGGGGTAATATACTGGCATGGATAGAGGATTGGCTCACTTACAGAAAACAAAGAGTCGGGATAAAGGGGTCATTTTCAAAATGGCAATCAGTAACTAGTGGGGTGCCACAGGGCTCAGTGCTGGGGCCTCAACTATTTACAATATATATCAATGACTTGGATGAAGGAACAGAGTGTCTTGTGACCAAATTTGCTGATGACACAAAGATAGGTGGAAAAGCAAGTTGCGATGGGCAAAAATTTGGCAGATGGAATATAATGTGGGAAAATGTGAAGTCATCCACTTTGAGAGGAAAAATAAAAAAGCAAAATATTATTTGAATGCAGAAATACTACAAAATGCTGCAGTACAGAGGGATCTGGGTGTCCTCGTACATGAAACACAAAAAATCAACATACAGGTGCAGCAGGTAATCCGAAAGGCAAACGGAATATTGACCTTTATTTCTAGGGGGATGGAGTATAAAAGCAAGGAAGTCATGCTACAACTGTACAGGGTGCTGGTGAGACCACACCTGGAGCACTGCGTACAGTTCTGGTGCCCTTATTTAAGGAAGGACATACTTGCATTGGAGGCAGTTCAGAGAAGGTTCACTAGGTTGATTCCGAGTATGGAAGGATTGTCTTATGAGGAAAGATTGAATAGGTTGGGTCTATACTCATTGGAGTTTAGAAGAATGAGAGGAGATCTTATTGAAACATACAAGATTCTGAGGGGACTCGATAGGGGAGATGCTGAGAGGATGTTACCCCTCATGGGGGAATCTAAAACTAGGGGGCATAGTCTCAGAATAAGGGGTCGCCTGTTTAAGATGGAAATGAGGAGGAATTTCTTCTCCCAGAGGGTCGTGAATCTTTGGAATTCTTTACCCCAAAAAGCTGTGGAGGCTGAGTCATTGAATACATTCAAGGCTGAGTTAGACAAATTTTTGATCAGCAAGGGTGTCAAAGGATATGGGGAAAGGGTGGGAAAGTGGAGTTGAGGTAAAAATCAGATCAGCTATGATCTCATTAAATGGCGGAGCAGGCTCGAGGGGCCGAATGGCCTACTCCTGCTCCTATCTCTTATGGTCTTATGGATGGGACATACTGCAGCCACGGTGCACCGGTGGTGGAGGGAGTGAATGTTTGGGGTGGTGGATGGGGTGCCAATCAAGCGTGCTGCTTTGTCCTGGATGGTGTCAAGCTTCTTGAGTGTTGTTGGAGCTGCAATCATCCAGATAAGTGGAGAGTATTCCATCACACTCCTGACTTGTGCCTTGTAGATGGTAGAAAGGCTTTGGGGAGTCAGGAGGTGAGTTACTCGCCACAGAATCCCCAGCCTCTGACCTGCTCTTGTAGCCACACTATTTATGTGACTGGTCCAGTTAAGTTTCTGGTCAATGGTGACCCCCAGGATGTTGACGGTGGGGGATTCGGCGATGATAATGCCGTTGAATGTCAAGGGGAGGTGGTTCGACTCTCTCTTGTTGGAGATGGTCATTGCCTGGCACTTGTCTGGCACGAATGTTACTTGCCACTTATGAGCCCAAGCCTGGATGTTGTCCAGGTCTTGCTGCATGCGGGCACGGACTGCTTCATTATCTGAGGGGTTGCAAATGGAACTGAACCATGTGCAATCATCAGCGAATTTTCCTATTTCTGACATTATGATGGAGCGAAGGTCATTGATGAAGCAGCTGAAGATGGTTGGGCCAAGGACACTGCCCGGAGGAACTCCTGCAGCAATGTCCTGGGGCTGAGATGATTGGCCTCCTTGGTGCTACACTCGGTCAAATGCTGCCTTGATGTCAAGGGCAGTCACTCTCACCTCACCTCTGGAATTCAGCTCATTTGTCCATGTTTGGACCAAGGCTGTAATGAGGTCTGGAGCCAAGTGGTCCTGGCGGAACCCAAACTGAGCATCAGTGAGCAGGTTATTGGTGAGTAAGTGCCACTTGATAGCACTGTCGACGACACCTTCCATCACTTTGCTGATGATTGAGAGGTTTTTTTTCTTCGTTCATGGGATGTCGGCATCGCTGGCGAGGCCAGCATTTATTGCCCATCCCTAATTGCCCTTGAGACTGATGGGGCAGTACTTGGCCAGATTGGATTTGTCCTGCTTTTTGTGGACAGGACACACCTGGGCAATTTTCCACATTGTCGGGTAGATGCCAGTGTTGTAGCTGTACTGGAACAGCTTGGCTAGAGGCGCAGCTAGTTCTGGAGCACAAGTCTTCAGCACTACGGCCGGGATGTTGTCGGGGCCCATGGCCTTTGCTGTATCCAGTGCACTCAGCTGTTTCTTGATATCATGTGGAGTGAATCGAATTGGCTGAAGGCTGACTTCTGTGATGGTGGGGATATCGGGAGGAGGCCGAGATGGATCATCCACTCGGCACTTCTGGCTGAAGATGGTTGTAAATGCTTCAGCCTTGTCTTCTGCACTCACGTGCTGGACTCCGCCATCATTGAGGATGGGGATGTTTACAGAGCTTCCTCCTCCTGTTAGTTGTTTAATTGTCCACCACCATTCACGACTGGATGTGGCAGGACTGCAGAGCTTTGATCTGATCCGTTGGTTGTGGAATCGCTTCGCTCTGTCTATAGCATGTTGCTTGCACTATTTAGCATTCATGTAGTCCTGAGTTGTAGCTTCACCAGGTTGGCACCTCATTTTTAGGTACGCCTGGTGCTGCTCCTGGCATGCTCTTCTACACTCCTCATTGAACCATGGTTGATTCCCTGGCTTCTTGGTAATGGTAGAGTGAGGAATATGCGGGCCATGAGGTTACAGATTTTGCTGGAATACAAATCTGCTGCTGCAGATGGGCCACAGCACCTCATGGATGCCTAGTTTTGAGCTGCTAGATCTGTTCTGAATCTATCCCATTTAAGCACGGTGATAGTGCCACACAATACGTTGGATGGTATCCTCAGTGTGAAGACGGGGCTTCATCTCCACAAGGACTGTGCGGTGGTCACTCCTACCAATACTATCATGGACAGATACATCTGTGACAGGTAGATTGATGAGGATGAGGTCAAGTAGGTTTTTCCCTCATGTTAGTTCGCTCACCACCTGCTGCAGGCCTAGTCTGGCAGCTATGTCCTTCAGGACTCAGCCAGCTCGGTCAGTAGTGGTGCTACCGAGTCACTCTTGGTGATGGACATTGAAGTCCCCCACCCAGAGTACATTCTGTGCCCTTGTTATCCTCAGTGCTTCCTCCAAGTGGTGCTCAACATGGAGGAGGACTGATTCATCAGCTGAGGGAGGGTGGTAGGTGGTAATCAGCAGGAGATTTCCTTGCCCATGTTTGACTGAGAGAACCTGCCTCCCCCCCACCCAAGGAAATTCCCGCGTAGAGATCTTTTGAATCCCCTTGAGTAAATACAGCTTTTATTATTCACCCTTAACCAATCATGATAAATTAATATATTAAAAATGTTCTAACTACCCTCATGCACGAGCAGGATAGAGGCTGGGTACTTTGCAACAGGTGGCTCACTCCTGACCTCCCACACCCGCCTCCCCACTGTATGTGTGTCCACTATCTACAAGGCTCACGTCAGGAGTATGATGGAATACTCACCACTCGCCTGGATGCGTGTAACAACAAGAACTCTCAAGGTGCTTAACGTTATCCAGAACAAAACAGTTTGCTTGATCAGTGCCCCTGCCATTGAATTCAATATTCTCTCCTCCACTGCACTGTGGCCGCATTAAGCACAATCTACAGGATGCACTGCAGCAACTCACCAAGGTTACTTCAACAACGCCTCCCTGCCCTGCGACCTCTACTACTGAGAAGGACACGAGCAGCAATGCCGTGGAAACACCATTACCTCCATGTTTCCCTCCGAGTCACACACCATCTTGACTTGGACGTATATCGCCGCTCATTCATTGTCACCACGAGGACTGCTGCGGTTCAAGGAGAAGGGCAACCAGGATGGTCATTAAATGTGGCCTTGCCAGCATCGACCACATGTTGAGAACAAATAATAAAAACAATGCCACAGACCAGTTATCTCTCTCTTCCTGTTACTGCCTCTCTGCTTGTTTTCCATGCATTAATTTTCTGTTTATGCTCCACTTTATAAACACACATTTTTTCTTTGTCTGTGGTACAATCATATTTGTAGTCCAGTGTTCAAAATGGAGATGAAGTAAGAACTTAAGAAATAGAGAGGGAGTAGGATCACAAGCCATGCCAGGAGTGGGGAATCCCAAAGACGTGTCCTGTCAAGTGGGATCTCAGAGATATGGGTGTCGATTTTGAGTGTCTTAGCCTGGCGTTAACAGGATAATGGCCTCAAAATGGGGTCATTAGCCTTACCACCCCCTTAGCACCGGTGATGCTGGTTCCATTTTGAAAGGGGCCTACCACCAGGTGTCCAAAGCGCCTGCCTGTTTCAGGCGCTAGGTCCTTTTTAATATGGAAATCAGGATCTTATAACGTAAAAAGGACGATTGCCATTTTTGGTCGGAACTCATCGGAGCCTGCAACATGTGCATTCTGGCCAGTTCCATGGGTGATGGATTCGAAGAAGCTCGTCAAAGGTAAGTGTCAAATTATTTTTGTGGGCCTCGGAATACAGGAGTGCTCCTCCAGGGCCCACAAAAATCATTTGGGCCATTGCCATCACGGGACCCCACCCTCCATGATCGTGACCCCTCCCTTCCCGTTACTCACATTGCTGGTGGCGCACTCCGCTAGTTGGTCGCCCAATGTTTAAAATAGACCCCATAAAGCGGGGGGGATTTCCAGAGACTCAGATTGCCAAGTGGGATCTCAGAAACATGGAAGAGAGGGAAGCTATTCTTTTCCAGCTAATGGATAACTGGCTGGAGAAATATGCAATGTGTTATCTTGTTGCCATTTGCAGTCTCTGTGTATTAATTGTACAAACTAAACTGCTGCATGAATAGTTCATCAAAAACTGATTTCTCTCCTTAACGGAGCTGCATTGCCAATCACCAGTATCAATTTGCTGACCTCTCTTGTCAGTTTGACTTCCATGGGAAATCCTTATTAACATTCATTAGTCTGAAAATCATTATAATCATTTGTTCCTAGCTCTAAAATAGTATCTTGCATTAGCAAGGTCAACACACGTTGTACTGGTGGTGGAGCCATTGTTATTTGTCTCTTTTAAAGTTTATCTCAGTGTTATTCCATTGTTGTCTCGCTGATAAATTACAGAGCTTGTATAATTTGGGAGTCAAAGCAATTTCCTTGCACCACTTCCATTTGCTTCCTTGTTACATTGTTTAAGGCACCCCGAGTCTGATTTGTGATACAAGTGTTTCCACCATATGTGGGAAGGTATAAACTCGAGATAAATCTTAAAGCATAATAGGCTATTATAGAGTTTTTTTTCCCTCATATTAATTTGATTTCCTATGTTGTCACTGGTGAAAATATCAATCTCATTCTTTCACATACAAAGGCTTCATGGCATATAACAGATTGAAGCATCGTTAATGAGCAGCACAGAGTCTGAACCAGGAAGTCATGATGTGGAGATGCAGGTGATGGACTGGGGTGTACAAATGTAAGGAATCTTACAACACCAGGTTATAGTCCAACAGTTTTATTTGAAAATCACAAGCTTTCGGAGGCTTTCTCCTTCGTCAGGTGAGTGTCGGATTCCTTGAATATATATGCGGTAATTTTCAAGGAATCCGACACTCACCTGACGAAGGAGAAAGCCTCCGAAAGCTTGTGATTTTCAAATAAAACTGTTGGACTATAACCTGGTGTTGTAAGATTCTTTACATTTGAACCAGGAAGTGTAAGTTAGAATAGTGAATTCAATGTCAAATCAGGTACAGAAAGCGAAATAAACAGCGGGCAAGAAATATTGAATTATGAAACGGAGATAAGAGACAGAAAGAAAAAGTAAAAAAAATAAAAAAATTTAATTTTTTTTTAAATGTCCAACAATTAAAATCTGAAGGAATGAGACTCTATGCTTGTAAAAGTTAATTTTCAGTGCCAGAGAGGTTGTTTGGCAGTCATTAAGACTTACCATGCCATTAAGGCTTACCTCTTTTTTTATGCAGAGTTGTAATGATCTGGAATGCACTGCCTGAAAGGGTGGTGGAAGCAGATTCAATAGTAACTTTCAAAAGGGAATTCGATAAATATTTGAAGGGAGAAATTTTACAGGGCTATTGGGAAAGAGCAGGGGAATGGGACGAATGGATAGCTCTTTTGAAGATCCGGCATAGACACGATGGGTCGAATGGCCTCCTCCTTTGTTGTACCTACTATGATACTATAAAAAGGGTGTTTAGACTGGAAATGACTTAACGTACCTTTTTTGGTGAAATTAGTTCAATTAGCGCAGGAACTTAACGCCGTTCCATTCATTTGAATGGGGAGCCAGCCAGTGAGATGCCGTTCTCGCACAGTTTACGGAGGAGGGTTGCATCTGGTACAGCAACTTCCGGATTTCCGCATTTAACTGCTCTTGTGCAGTCTCTGGAAGTTGCTCTACCATTTGCACAGAAATAGCAGTGAGCTGTGTTAGCCTCGTCATTCTTTTCACAGGAAAATCCGTACCGTTAACTCCTTCAAGTCCATAATGAATAAATTTCACACTGATGTAAGATTAAAATCGATTAAAAATCTCCATTAAAATAGTGGCTAGAGGAATTTGATGCAAACATGTTGTGTTCATATGACAACATTGCATGCTCTAATTTCTTCCTTTAGACTGTTTCTTAGCACCAGATTGTCCCATTAGTTGTGTTAGCAAGATGGTCTTAAAATATTTTTAATATTGTCTTAAAAATTAACTCTGTGGCTCAATCTGTTTACATTTATTTTTATAATGGTGGCGGTTGCAAGTTATGTGTGGATCAGGAAGGCTATGCAAGCCTGTCTGAGCTCATCCATCCAGAAAAACTAGTCTCCCTATCCATCATCCAAATGTCTTTTAAAGATTCTGTGGTTTATGTCTCTATTATCTTCTCAGAAGTCCGTCATTCTTTGAGAGAAGAACTTCTTGACATCAGACCTAAATTTGCCTTATATCGATTTGAATCTGTGCCTCATTGTGAAGGAACCTGGGACTGATTTAATCAGTAAGGAGGCTAATCAGACAATAGCACGGACGGTTATCAGACAATAACTGCATACTGAACAGATTAATGGCCATGGTACAACAAACAACAGGCAGATAGCTCAACTTGAGCAGATTGGACGGGTCAACTGTCCAGAAAGTTTCAGCCTATCTTCTTTGAGCTAGGTTTCATGCTGTACACATGAAAAGAGTTTCAGCCTATCTCTTTCTGACTAAGGTGCATGGTATACACATGAAAGAGAGAAAAAGGGTATAAGGATCAGTTGGAATGCAGGATAGACAGAGAAGTAGAAGTCACCGGTGAAGAAGGTATGAGTGACACATCTTCCTGAGACTAAGGGACCTATCACCTGAAGTTTTGAGCTCTACTCTCCAGACAAAGGTTGTATAAATGCTTTTCCATTAAATTGTCATTGATATGCACAAATAAAGTCATTTTTGTAAGAATCTCACTTCTCTATGATTTATTACAACCATTGGGTCGAATCAAAGATATACCTTTTAAGATCCTACAGTTGTCCTAAACTCATGGCTTAATTTGGTTTACCTTTCCTATACTATCTGATATACATCTGTTCTAATGCTAGCCCTGCTCATGTTTCTGGTATCACCTAAATTTAATATTCTAGGTGGGTTTCTGGCATTGATAGCACCTTTGATTGAGAGCCCACCTATCTGGGAACAGAAAATAGCATGCAGCTGCAGGATTTAAAAACCTGTAGCAGCTTAAAGGGCCAGGCATTTTCACAAAACATTTTTTTAAAGTAGGATTGTAAACCGTTACAGCTGTCTGAACTGCAGGGCATAGAGTCTTCAGAGGCTGCAGTAGAAGTGCTGCAAACTCATATAATGCACAGGAAGGAGGCCCTCAAAAGTTAGTGTCATATACAGTGGAAGGTAAGGCTAGGGCAGTCAGTCACAACCCCACGCACAGCAATTCAGTGCAGCAAAAAGTTTAATGATCTTATCAGATCATGCAAGGTAAGAGGAGGCAACCATACCTTCCAAGAATGCACAGTACTAAGTGTATCTGCCACTTATATTATCTATCTGGAACTATGTTGAAGTGTTTCTAGAAATTATAATTAATTCCCTGGAAGTACTTTAGATCCCTTTACACCCTCATTCTTCACCTGCAAATGTTTGTGCACACCCAGCCTTACATACCCATGCAGCACAAGAGGTGTAGCCTGCAGCAGGTTCATCTCAAGCCTTTGCTTCAGATGAAAGCGACTCCAGCCCCAACAAGCTTCGAGAGGAACATAGCAGTCAACCACCTCATGCATTCCTGGCAGTCAGGTATCACTTAGAAGAAACATGAGGCCATGTATAAGAGGTCATACATTACACACCGGTGCTAAGGGGAAAGAATCAGCAGGCTCACAAATAGTATGAGTTTTGTTTAAAATTATGGTTGCATTAATGTTATGCATACACACATTGTTTTTAGCAAGGGTTTGGAATTGTCTTTGAGAAGGTGGTTATGAACAGGATCCATATGAGTTCAGTCATGTGGAAAAATGTTTATTAGTGATGGCATCTTTGTGATGGAAAGGGAAAAGTTGTAGGTAGGACTGTTCATGTAGCGGGCGGTTGTGATCGTCAAGAAAAAGTATTCCATATCAGATAGGCATGAATGTCTCTTGTGGTTGGCAACTGGTTGCCCTCCATGTCTTCTTCAGACTGCTGCTGCTCCCTTGGCTGTTCTCCCTGTTGCTCATGGATGCGTTCCTCCTCCAGGACCTCTAAGCGGAGGTTTCTTTGTAAGACCTCTTTGTGCAACATGCAGCATACATCCAGGATCACAAGATAATTTACAGATGAGGAAGGTCATTCGGCCCATCTTAATTCATCCATCCAGAAATATCCTAAAGTCCCCCATTTCAGCATCCAATTATTTTTTAAATGATTCCAAGGTTTTGCCTTCACTATTCTACCTGGATGTCATTCTATGAGCTAATCGCTCTTTGTGTGAAAAAGAATTTCCTGATATCAGTATTAAATTTAGCTTTTACTAGTTTGAACCTGTGTCCCCTTGTTCTACTCTCGCAATTTAAAGTCATATTTTGATTTACCTTCTCCACTCCCTTAGCTATCTTCTATACCTCAGGTGCCTCCTGCCTCAGCTGAAAAAACTCTGTTTCTACAGTTTTTCCTCATAACTCAGACCTTTGATACTAGGGATAAGTCTCATGGCTCTTCTTTGCACTCTGTCTGGTGCTTGAATGGGTCTTCTTTGTGTCATGACTGCCAGACTGGATGCAGTACTCAAGTTCTGATCTGACCAAAGCACTGTATAGCTTAATAATAAGTTCCTCTGATTTGAATTCTGTTGTCTTGGCTATGTAGTTCAACATTCTATAGACTTTGTTTACTTCATTAGTTGGATATCTTGAGCATCAAGTCTACTTGTTGAAATTCTAGTGGGACCATATTGCAGAGCACCCTCAAACCAATCTAGACATATGGACTGAGCCTTCAAAATCCCAATTATCTGCTCTATGTGACTCTGGTGGAAGAATGAACCTTGGTATAATGATGCACAGCTGGTGCCTTGAGAAAGTGCACAGGTATCATCAGCCATGGCTGTAGAGGATAGTCTTGATCTCCCAAGAGCTACTGAGATACTTGCCTTTCTTGATGAAAGGATGCAGACACAGTGTCTACTTTAAAATGAAGGCATCATGGCTGCTTCCATGAAAGTGAGTGTTCACTTGTATGATGTGGTGCTGCTGGTTGGAAACGAGCTGGACATTGAGAGAGTGGAATGCTTTCTTGTTGACGTAGATGATGGGACGATCAAGGAAACACATTTGACCATGTGGGTGGAATCGATAACTGCTTGTACTTTGGGGAATCCTGCTGCTAGGTAAAATTGCTGTCGTCACCAGTTATCCATGGGGAAGTGGATGAACTGGGTTGCTCCAGCAAACAATGCTTCTGTGACTTGCTTAATGCATCTGTGCACAGCTAATGGGCTAATGTTACTGATGTCCCCAATGGCAGCCTGGAATGACCCAGTAGCATAAGAATTTAGGGCAGTTCTGACCTTCACAGTCACTGGCAGTGTGGTGCCTATGCTGGAGATGGGCTGCAAATCAAGTTGCAGCATGTGGCACAACTCACTGATGGTTGCCCTTGTGAAGGGCAGTGTCTGCAAACACTGCTCCTGGCTCAGCACCTTTGTATGTCTATTCTGGAGTAGGGATGACAATTGGTGGGTGCCATCTATTTCCTGTGGTGCCTAACTAATCTGGCCCCCCTTTGTTGCTTTTCCTATCCTTCCTCCAAAAAACAAATATACGGAGGTATTCCCTATGAGAAACCCATTGTAGATTCTTCAGAATTGAGGAGGGGTGGGAGAGGGGGGCAAAAATGGAAGACCCACTGCAGAAGAAGAAGCAGTTAACCACAGTGAAAAAACAAAATCCAAACTGTTGCCTGTATCCTATCCTACACCAAGTCCTCCTTACCCATCACACCTGTCCTCAATGACCTACAGTGACTTCTGATCCATCAATACCTCAAATTTAAAATTCTAATCCTTGTGAATCCCTCAATGGCCTCATCCCTACCGATCTCTGCAGCCTCCTCCAGCCCTATAACCCTCTTCCAAACTCTCCACTACCCTGATTCCAGCCCCTAATTCCCCCTCTGTCCCACCATTGGTGGCTGTGCTTTCAGCCACTAAAGGAGGAATCCCAAAGAGTGGGACCTAAGTTCCTCACTGTCTCCACCTCCCTCTCTTCCTTTAAGAATCTTCAGAGGATCACAGCACCGTCCATTTTAGCATGACCACATTTACTTGCTGCCATTCTTCAGTTTGTGGCATATCATTAATATCAAATAGCACTTGTCTGCTCCCCATTTTATTTAAGATGTGGAGATGCCAGTGATGGACTGGGGTTGACAATTGTAAACAATTTTACAACATAAGAACATAAGAACATAAGAAATTGGAGCAGGAGTAGGCCAATCGGCCCCTCGAGCCTGCTCCGCCATTCAATAAGATCATGGCTGATCTGATCCCAACCACAAATCTAAAGAACACAAGAAGTAGGAGCAGGACCCGGCCACACAGCCCCTGGGCCCTCTCCGCCACCCACAGGGCATTGACCGATCCGAACTCAGCTTCATGTCCAATTTCCTGCCCGCTCCCCATAACCCCTAATTCCCTTTTACTTCTAGAAAACTGTCTATTTCTGTTTTAAATTTATCTAATGATGTAGCTTCCACAGCTTCCTGGGGCAGCAAATTCCACAGACCTACCACCCTCTGAGTGAAGAAGTTTCTCCTCATCTCAGTTTTGAAAGAGCAGCCCCTTATTCTAAGATTATGCCCCCTAGTTCTAGTTTCACCCATCTTTTGGAACATCCTTACTGCATCCACCCGATCAAGCCCCTTCACAATCTTATATGTTTCAATAAGATCGCCTCTCATTCTTCTGAACTCCAATGAGTAGAGTCCCAATCTACTCAACCTCTCCTCATATGTCCGCCCCCTCATCCCCGGGATTAACGGAGTGAACCTTCTTTGTACTGCCTCGAGAGCAAGTGTGTCTTTTCTTAAGTATGGAGACCAAAACTGTATGCAGTATTCCAGGTGCGGTCTCACCAATACCCTATATAACTGCAGCAATACCTCCCTGTTTTTATATTCTATCCCCCTAGCAATAAAAGCCAACATTCCGTTGGCTTTCTTGATCACCTGCTGCACCTGCATACCAACTTTTTGATTTTCTTGCACTAGGACCCCCAGATCCCTTTGTACTGCAGTACTTTCCAGTCTCTCGCCATTAAGAAAATAACTTGCTCTCTGATTTTTCCTGCCAAAGTGCATAACCTCACATTTTCCAATATTATATTGCATCTTCCAAATCTCCGCCCACTCACCCAGCTTGTCTATATCCCCCTGCAGGTTTTTTATGTCCTCCTCACTCTCTACTTTCCCTCCCATCTTTGTATCATCTGCAAATTTTGATATGTTGCACTCGGTCCCCTCCTCCAAATCGTTAATATAGATTGTAAAGAGTTGGGGACCCAGCACCGACCCCTGTGGAACACCACTGGTTACTGGTTGCCAGTCCGAAAATGAACCATTTATCCCAACTCTCTGCTTCCTGTTCGATAACCAATCCTCCACCCATGCCAGAATGTTACCCCCAATCCCGTGATTTTTTATCTTAAGTAATAATCTTTTATGTGGCACCTTGTCGAATGCCTTCTGGAAGTCTAAATACACTACGTCCACTGGTTCCCCTTTATCCACCCTGTACGTTATATCCTCAAAGAACTCAAGCAAATTTGTCAGACATGACTTCTCCTTCACCAAGTTATAGTCCAGCAATTTTATTTTAAATTCACAAGCTTTCGGAGGCTTCCTCCTTCGTCAGGTGAACGATGTGAAAATGAAATCCTCGAAATGAAATCGCAGGCAACGGAACCCTGTGTGAGAACCTCTCTGGATACATCGAGGGCATCCTGAAACCCATCGTACAGGGAACCCCCAGCTTCTGTCGCGACACTACAGACTTTCTACAAAAACTCAGTACCCACGGACCAGTTGAACCAGGAACACTTCTCACCACGATGGACGTCTCAGCACTATACACCAGTATCCCCCACGATGACGGCATCGCTGCGACAGCATCAATACTCAACACCAACAACAGCCAATCTCCGGAAGCCATCCTACAACTCATCCGCTTCATCCTGGATCACAATGTCTTCACCTTCGATAACCAGTTCTTTACCCAAACACACGGAACAGCCATGGGGACCAAATTCGCACCCCAATACGCCAACATTTTCATGCACAAGTTCGAGCAGGACTTCTTCACTGCACAAGACCTCCAACCAACACTATACACCAGATACATCGACGACATTTTCTTTCTATGGACCCACGGCAAGGAATCACTAAAGAGACTACACGATAACATCAACAAGTTCCATCCCACCATCAAGCTCACCATGGACTACTCCTCAGAATCAGTTTCTTTCTTGGACACACGAATCTCCATCAAAGACGGGCACCTCAGCACCTCACTCTACCGCAAGCCCACGGACAACCTCACGATGCTCCACTTTTCCAGCTTCCACCCTAACCACGTCAAAGAGGCCATCCCCTATGGACAGGCCCTGCGAATACACAGGGTCTGCTCAGATGAGGAGGAACGCGATGGACACCTACAGACGCTGAAAGACGCCCTAGTAAGAACGGGATATGACGCTCGACTCATCGATCGACAGTTCCGACAGGCCACAGCAAAAAATCGCATAGACCTCCTCAGGAGACTAACACAGGACGCAACCAACAGAGTACCCTTTGTCGTCCAGTACTTTCCCGGAGCGGAGAAACTACGCCATGTTCTCCGCAGCCTTCAACATGTCATCAATGAGGACAAACACCTCGATATGGCCATCCCCACACCTCCACTACTCGCCTTTAAACAGCCACCCAACCTCAAACAGACCATCGTTCGCAGCAAATTACCTAGCTTTCAAGAGAACAGCGTCCACGACACCACACAACCCTGCCACGGTAACCTCTGCAAGACATGCCAGATCATCGACACAGATACCACCATCACACGAGAGGACACCACCCATCAGGTGCATGGTTCATACTCCTGTGACTCGGCCAACGTTGTCTACCTCATACGTTGCAGGAAAGGATGCCCCAGAGCATGGTACATTGGCGAGACCATGCAGACGCTGCGACAACGGATGAACGGACACCGCGCAACAATCGCCAAACAGGAGGGTTCCCTCCCAGTCGGTGAACACTTCAGCAGTCATGGACATTCATCCACCGACCTTCGGGTAAGCGTACTCCAAGGCGGCCTTTGAGACACACGACAACGCAAAATCGTCGAGCAGAAATTGATAGCCAAGTTCCGCACCCATGAGGACGGCCTCAACCGGGATCTTGGGTTCATGTCACGCTACACGTTACCCCACCAGCGAACAAATGTTATCTGTTTTTAATATAACGGGTCAGTTGCTGTCTTTTCTATGTTTCTACCTCTCTATCTCTGTTTTTTTTTGTTTGTTGTTTTTTTTTTGGTGATTTGTATATTCTGTGAGACCTGGCAGGTAACACCTGTCTGTCTGCACACTGATTGCCTTGGCAACGGGCAGTTGATAAAACTGTCTGTACTCACCAAGCATTGTTCTGTGAATTATAAATGCGATTTCATTTCGAGGATTTCATTTTCACATCGTTCACCTGACGAAGGAGGAAGCCTCCGAAAGCTTGTGAATTTAAAATAAAATTGCTGGACTATAACTTGGTGTTGTAAAATTGTTTACATTTTATTTAAGTGTGACTCTCTACAAAACTACTGTAAGTCCAGTTACAATTCTATGCCAGCCAGTTGATGTGGCAAAGGATGTTGTACATGGAAAACAGAACAAAAGAAAAAGCTTATCCCAGCACAACATTAAATAATATTAAACTGAGCCCACTAGCTCTTAAATGCAGGTTTGACATAGTGCTGGCAATCAGGCAAGAGTTGAATGGTAACAGATACCTGACGTCCTGTTAGTAAGAAGCAGTACCATCACACCATAGATCAGCGTAAAGGCTTTGTTAACACTTGGGGGTCAATGAAGCAGTCCAGGTGCTTTGCTGCTGAGACTGCTGCCCCTTGGGCACACAGGTGAGCCACTGCAGAGCTGCTCACTGCCTGTGGAACACTACCAGTTCCAGTTTTTCTGGACGGGAGGGGGATGTGAAGGTGGTGGTGGGGGAATGGAACATTAGAGGATAAAAAGGGTGAAAGGGGAGAAGAGGGGTCTAGGATGTCCTTTCAATGCCTGTGCAATGTGTGATTGGAACAGATACTGATTGGCACTCGGGTGGCATAATGGGGAGCTCCTTAATTTAAATATTTTTTAGGGCCTTAATGAGCCAGTACACATGGGGCACTGACAAGCAGGATAGGAATTGAAGGCAGAATCATAGGGTTGGAAAGGAAATATCGTAGAGGAATGCATGAGGCTAGTAAGTGAATGGAGGCAGATACAATGAGGTGGAAAGAGGAATTGGAGTCAAAGGAATTAGGGTGGGGAAAAAGGTAGATGATGGATTAGGAGATGGGTTGCAAGGTTGCAGAGGCAGATGGATTGGGGAGAGGAATTGGAGACAAGCTAAAGTTGTTGTTGAAGTGCAGATCCTGCAGACATGGACAGGGTTGGCAGTCTCACTGATGTGTGGAGTTCTTGGTAATGCAGAGAAGGTAGAGGGACCTGAAATTGGGCTACAGTGGGGCAAAAGGATTTGTGAGACATTTGAAGAAGAGAAAGTATGATGCAAATATGGACTGAACAAGAGAATCTTGGAGGCACGTCATGTGCATATAAAAGAGAGATAAAGGAAAAATTCTGTTTCTGGATGTGGGAGATAGTGGAAGGTGTGTTTTGTGTGCATGCATGTGTACGTGTATGCAAAACCATGGAAGATTGTGTGCATGATTGCATGAGACTAAGGAGAATGTGTATGATGGAAAGAGACTGTGTGGAGCCAGTATAGGAAGGTACTGCAGTCTGGATCAATTGGGGCCAACTGTTTTAGTTTACCCAATTAGGTGTCTTAATCAGAAAGGAAGGAGGTGACTTATTACTTTAATTAACAAAGGGGTCGACTTTGCAATCGTGGCGGGTTGGCAGCGTGGCAAACCCGCATGAACAAAACTTACCGTTTCCGACGCGATCGCATGATGATTGCTGATGATTAACGTCCTCTCCAGGTTTCGCACCTGGCAGCCAGCCTGATTGACAAGCTGGCTGCCATCAGGAGCTGCAACGCGAGAGGGTGGGGGGGAGAGAAAGAGAGAGTGCGAGACATCATCCAGTGCTGGAACAGAAGATCGGGGTGGGGGGGGGGGGGAGAGGGGAAGATCAGGGGGTGAAGAGGGGGACATTGGGGGGGGGTGAAGTGGGGGAGATCAGAGAGGGAGACATCAGACATTGGAGCAGGGTGCAAAGGGAGGTTCATTTTGTGTTTTAACTTCCTTCTATGGTTTTTTATTTAATTTATTTAGTTTCTTTTTCCCTGATCCACCCCTTCAGGCCTGGTTTCACCAGGCGTGAATCAGAAACGGTGGGCAAGCTGCCCAGGTAAGTTAAAAATCATTACAATCACTTAATCTGTCACAGATAAAGTACCTCAATGAGGTACATTTGGCTCATTAACTGTCATCCTGCCGACTTTAATTGCCAGCGAGACTTCCAGTTTCGGGTCGCCCGCCCGCACACAGGTGGGTCCCTGGGAAACTCGGAAGTCGGCAGGTTGGAGCCAGCTTCCAAACCTGAACAGATTTCTGCGATTTTCGGAGCCCCCCCCCGCCCCCAACACAACCGCAATTGCCCCCTAAAATTGAGCCCAAAGTCTCAGAGTATTCATATAATCAATGTTTCGTAATCTGCTTTTCCTTCTTTAGAGCATTCACACCATAAACTTTTTTAAAATCCAAAATACATCTAGAAATTGTTCCACTTATAAATGTAGGTTCTGGGTGCTAGTGAAAGGGTTCATTTAAGAGCATAAGGGCATAAGAAATAGAAGCAGGAGTGTGCCATCCAGCCCCTCAAGCCTGCTCCACCATTCAACAAGATCATGGCTGGTTTTCTACCTCAACGCCATTTTCCTGCACCATCCCCATATCCCTTGATGCCTTTAATATCTAGAAATCTATCGATCTCTGTTTTGAATGTATTCAATGACTGAGCCTCCAAAGCCCTCTGGGGTAGAGAATTCCAAAGATTCACCACTTTCTGAGTGAATGTTTTCTTAGGAAAGGAAAGTGAGTGCAAGTCAAGTTATTTTACTATGCATTACCAATGTGTGTTTGAACACTGTATAGCTTTGAGAAGGGGAAGGTAGCATTCTTTGATTTATTATATAATGGTGTACTCATTCTTACTCAGGCCTATTCAATTAGAAAAGGAAACTCTCATGTGAAACCCCTGTGCAGGAAATGCTCCATTCCTGTAAATTAAAAGCGTCACTCTGTCATCACATGACTAAATTCACTTTAAACAATAAGTGCTTCCTGATACTAGAGGTCTGAACAAATGTGTGAATATTGGGAAGGGGGGACCAACCTATCCAAACATTTTTACAGGAAGATTCTGAAGAAACTACTAGGTTCTTGTAAATATTTATTTTGGGAAGAAGTGCAGCAGTGAGTTCTTTTTATATGCCTTGGCTTTTTTTAACTTTAATTTGATCACCTCAGACTATTTAATAGATGCCAGACATGAACACATAACATGACTAAGGAACACATTCTCATGAAAATGAGGCGACATTAAGGAGGAGTAATGATTTCTCATTGTTATTTTCCCTTTGGTCTCTGTTTTCTTTGGGATTGTGGCACTGTATGGACAAACTGAGCTCACAGCTGCTGGCACACAGTATTGTGAGCTACACAAACCACCATGTCCTACAGCTGTTGGATTCTCAGCCCTACAATAGCGTTTCTGCTGTGCAGTACTTAAAATGAAAGAGTTCTGCTATTCAGCTAAGAATAACATTTATAAAATTCACTGTGTCTCACAAGGGTTTTTTTTTGTTTACATTAACTATACAATGAAGAACTGGCAAGCTGGTCACAAATATTTAGTACCACTGCTTATAAAAGAAGTTTAATATTCAAGAGGTTAATTAGCCATACAGTTGACTTATTAGCATGTTAGAAAGGGAAACTGCATTTACCAAGTTAGATCTGAGCAAAATGGGATACTCAGCCCCAATTTGATGATATTGAAAAGTTTGAGCGTGCGCACACCCATGGCACAGATGCACTCATCCTCACAGTGAGAACCACATGAATTTCATGTTGTCGCATGTGGCTGCAGCTGTTGCAGGTGAATCTGAGGCCCTTGCATCCCTAGAGGCAAACTGCACTCCACCTCTCCCTGATGCTATAGTTGCTCCTCCTACTGGGGCTGCACTTCATCACAGTATGAAACTAATAAATAGAGCCAGCACACCATAATTAGTCGCCAAATAGAAGCACGGGGAGGTGGGGAAGTAGGAAATAGGAAAGGTGATTGGATTCAGGCTTTTAAGTAAATTGCTTTCCCCTTTGTTTGGTGTATCATTGCTGTGAGGGACAGAATTATGCTGTAACTGTAGGGAAAGATGGGCACCCTGACAGGTTGGCATCAGAATAGGAAACATGGGGCGTTAAATTGGGCTGTGTAGTGCCCGTTGTTTCGGTGCTACATGGCCTCTCCGACATCCAAGATGGCGTCTTGGATGCGCACGCACATTTCCTGCGCAACATCTTCCTGCCATCTTGGTATAGGAGTTTGCGCAGGCACAGATAATGAATGCCGGAACCATGTAAAGTAGGGAGAAAATGGCTTCAATCAGTGTGCAATGCTGATTTAAAATGATAGACACCATTTTGGGGCTTAATGCTCAACTCAACGCACAGTCTTAACCCCGACCATCTGAATGTGTCTTAGAGTGCCTGGAGGACCCTCCACCGGCGCTATTTAAAGGGACCATGCAGGATTTACAGGTTAGTGGCTGGATTATTGCATCTGGCTGCCGAGACATTTGTAACAGTTTTTGGAGGTCTCCTACACTTGAATACTAGGACGTGGGGACATAGGCTAACATTTAGAGCCAGGACGTGCAGGAGTGAAGTTAGGAAATGCTTCTACACGCAAAGGGTAGGAGACATTTGGAACGCTCTTCTACAGACGGCAGTTGATGCTAGCTCAATTGTGAATGTTAAATCTGAGATTGATTGATTTCTGTGAACCAAGGGTATTAAGGAATATGGGGCTAAGGCAGGTATATGGAGTTAGGTCACAGGTCCACCATGATCTCACTGAATGGTGGAACAGGCTCAAGGGGCTAAATGCCACAGCCACTTGCTGCCTCTTGATATGTGCCACTTTCTCCTGCAAGAAAGCGGGACATGTGCCTGGGTGATGTGCCTGTCATGGTTGAATAGCTGCCAGTGTGTGTGGCCTGTGGTTGTGGGTGGGCGGCTTGAAACAGTGGTAATGTGTAAGGGTGAGAGGAAGCATCTGATTGGAAGAGTTGAGTACAGATGGAAAGAGTTTGTTGGTATTTGGGGGATGGGGGGTGTATTGTGTGGTGCAGTTGGTGGGAGACGCTACTTGACAGTTGACCTCACTCACCTTGACCACTCATGTCAAAGCATTGAACTTGTTCCTGCACTGGATTCATGTTCATGATGCTGTGTGCCTGGCATTGACTTCGTCCCCCGCTGCCTCCCACTGCCTTTTGAGTCTATGTCTGGAGGGCCTCTTGCCCCCCCCCGCCTCCTACCATCCTCTGCGGATATAGGATGTCCCTCCTTCTGTCCACCTCTTGCACCCAAGGTCTCTAGTGCATCAGCAGAGACCCTTGGTGCACGCACTCTCGCAGGCCTGGAACCAACTCAGATTGGCAGATTGGTGAGGCCTGCGTGCAGATTGGAGGATGTGGGATTTAGTAGTGCGCAACCTTTATTCAATGTTTTAACATAACTCATCAGTGTGTAAACATAGGGATGGGACCTGCATCTGTGAGATGTCTGATCTCAGTTCAGACTCCGTGCAAGCAGTAGACTGTTATTTTCAGCAAATAACAGGTACCAGCTACCTTTAAGAGATTTCTGATAAACATCCTCCCTTTAAGTGATTGAGCTCCCTCTGGTGGTGGAAAATGCGAATTGCATTGATTCCATGTGCAAGACCTGATTGCAAGTAAGTCCTCCGGTGAGCCGAAACTTGCATCCTGCCTGCGCAAGGGTCATTGGGCACAGGGTAATTGCTTATCATGCTACCTGCGCCCAAAAACGGCTCCTATTGAATTGTTCCCCCGTGCTATTTGTGTAGCACCCACTGTATGGGCTATCATAAATAGATGAAAGATGGTGGATGGGATTAAGCATGGTTTACTGGAAGAAATTCAAAGTGCCAGTATTTTGGGCCAATTTACCTGCCTTCACATCATGACCTTCCTCTTGGTATGGACCCTATGATCCTCCTCATGCAGGCAATACATCAGACTGGGAGTTAACTGAGCCTGGCCTTATCCAGCCCTTTCTATGTGTAATACTGGAAACTTTAAGAGCAGGTGCAACACTTCAAAGTTTTAATTATGCAACAGGACATCAGGAGGGAGGCCCAAAAATATATAGACCATGAGCTATTCAAAGCCAGACCAGTGTTCCCATCAATAAATAAAGCATTTATATAGCACCTTTAATGTAGTAAAATATCCCAAGGTGCTTCACATGAGCGTTATTAGACAAAATTTGACATCGAGCCACATAAGGAAATATTAGGACAGTTGGAAGGAGGTAGGTTTTAAGGAGATTCTTTAAAGAGGAAAGAGAGGTGGAGAGGCGGTGAGGTTTATAAAGGGAATTCCAGAGCTTAGCGCCTAGACTACTGAAAGCATGACCATTAATGGAGGGGTGAAGGAAATCGGGGATGCAATACAGGCCAGAATTGGAGGAATTCTGAGCTGTTGGAGGGTTGTAGCGCTGGAGGAGGTTACAGAGATAGGGAGGGCCAAGGCCATGGAGGGATTTGAACACAAAGATGAGAATTTTAAATTTGAGGCATTGCTGGATAGGGAACCAATGTAGATCGGTGAGGACAGGGGTGATGGGTGAACGGGACTTGCTGAGAGTTAGGGTACAGGGCAGCAGAGCTTTTTATAAGTTGAAGTTTACGGAGGGTGGAAGATGGAAGGCCCCAGGAGAGCATTGGAATCGTCGAGTTTGGAGGTAACAAAGGCATGAATGAGGGTTTCAGCAGCAGATGGGCTGAGGCAGTGGCAGAGATAGGCAATATTACGGAGGTGGAAGTAGGCGGTCTTGGTGATGGAGAAGATTTGGGATCAGAAGCTCAGCTCAGGGTGAAATAGGATGCCAAGGTTGTGCACAGTCTGGTTCAGCCTCAGATAGTGGCCAGTTTACCACCTGGAAGGTTTCCCAAGAATGCAAGGCCTTATAGATGCAATCCACGTGGACATCAGAGCTTCTGACAACAACCCCAATGCATTTCTTAATGGGAGGGATACCACTCCATGAATATGCAGGTGGTTTCTGACCACAAAAATATGACTGCTTCTGCCTCGATCATCATTTCTGTTTTGATTCTAACTTTTGTTTTTCTTGTAAAGGCTTAAAGAAACCAGATGAAGCAAGCTCATAGCCCACAGATAGCATTACAGTTTTGAAAAATCATAGCAAACTAAGTAAAAGTTTTCACTTTTGAAGCTTTTCATTTAATTTTCAAGATGAATAACCTGCATGGAGCCTATTTACCCCTGAGCAGGTATATTGTTTTATTACCGTTCTGTGTTTCCGTCTCAGGCATTTCACACTGGGCATTAACAGGTATTTCATAGAATCATACAGTACAGGAGGTCATTCGGCCCATCTGCTATGCCAGCTCTTTGAAAGAACTATCCAATTAGTCCCATTCCCTTGCTCTTTGTTTAAGTAGGAAATAAGTCACCATCAGAAATCATGATTTTCGTTGTACAATTCCATTGGTGATGAATTTACATTATTAAATAAATGTTTTATCATCACCTTTTTTGATGAATGGTGATGTTGAGCCCAAGCAGTATGTTTAGCCCAGCTGGATTTTAAAAAAACAAATGTAAATATATCGTCAGGCTTCCCAGTTTTGGTCTCCCCTATTTATACATTTGGGGAGTAATTTTAACCCCCAAGAACGGGTGGGTTGGGGGCGGGAGGGCAGTAAAAAATAGTTTGTTTTTGGAGTAGGACCGCATCCTGGTTCTAACACGCCCACTTCTGGGTTTAACCTAGGCACGTTTGGACGCACAACAGAAACCCGGAAGTCCCGTCCCCACTTAAAGCCGGCGGGCCGATATTTAAAGGGGCAATGTACCTCATTGCGATAGTTGAGGTACTTAATTTTTTGTGTATTAGAAATGTCAAGCAAATTTAATCTTACCTGTTTGGTTTCCCATTGCTTCTGATTCACGTCAGTTGAAAGCAGGCGAGAAGGGCCGGATCCATGAGGTGAGTGCTTTTGTTGCACTGCTTGTGGGACCAGGAGGAGTCGGGGTGCTTCATCCAGGCCCAACAAGCTCAACTGGCACGAGCAGACCCTTGCGATTGGCCGATTCCCCTCCCCCCCCCCCCCCGCCCCGGCCGATGGTGGACCTCCCCCGATGGTGGACCCCCCCTCCGATTTCTTCCACAGCCCATGATCTCTCTCTCTCTCCCTCCCTCCTTTCCAATTCATGGCTCCTTTTCCTTCCAACAGCCAGCCAGCCTGTCAATCTGGCTGCCTGATGCGTGGGAAACCCAGAAGCACAAATAATTACCTTCGGTTGAGTTGCGATCATAGATTGCGATGCACTGACTTGACTTCCGGGTTCCCCACGTGAATACCTACGCAAGCACTGGGTTTCTGGCTCTGAGCTAATATCATGCCCTTGGCGTCAGCTGCCAGTCGTTGCTCTGTGCAGGGCTCTGCTATGTAATAAGGAGACCTCAAGTGCGAAGCATGAGACTAAGAAATAGATCCAGCACACTTTACTCAGTCGCCAAGAGGACGCATGGGGAAGTAGGAAATGGGAAAGGTGATTGATTCCAGGCTTTTGAATCAATTGCTTTATCCCTTGTTTGCTGCATCATTACTGTGAGGGAGGGAGTTACACTGTACCTGCAAAGTCAGATTGGCACCCTGACAGTTTAGTAACAGAATAGAGAATATGCTATTTGTGCAACATCCACTGTATGGGCTATCATCAATGGATGAAAGATGATAAGTGAGAATGGAGTTTTTTGCATAGACATGGTTTACCTGAAGAAATTCTAAGTGCCGGTGTTTTGGGCCAATTTACCTGCCTTCATATCCCGACCCTCCTCTTGGCATGGGCCTGTTGCCCAAGATCCTCCTCACGCAAGCAATACAGAAGTATGGGAATTGACTGACATTCTGTTGGTTCTATGCTGCAGTCAGTTCCTTGTAGGCCCCACCCTTGGGAGTGCAGTGATGGAAGGAGAGCTGTGTGTCTGTAGTTGTATGCACCGCTGGAAAGTGAAAGTACATTCAGTGGACCTGAGGCCTCCAACTCACAAACATGGGTAGTTCGTAGTCTGGAACAGGAGTGTCTTTCAGTACAAATTAGCTATGAAGCTGAGGAACAGAAAGTTTTTTTTAGCAAAGTAGCTCCATAATTGCAAAGTACCCATATTTTGGAAATGGTGTTCAGCTTTTGACAGTACACAGGAAGATACTTAAAGCAACACAGGATTATTATGAACATTTTGGTGAAAGATTAACCAGCAGCTTAGGGGCCTGTGCTTTTCTCATTTGAGCACAAACCACTAAGCCCTAGACTGATGGGGGTCCAATTCAGAGGACTTTTCCCCTTTAATTTTATTTCACAATTCAGCACATTAATATATAATAAAAATATCAAGAAAACTACACATTCAATCTAAAAGAAATACAAAGAATGACATTTAGAAATTGTATACGCATTGCAACATGTATTTGCAATTAAAGGCCAGGCAATAACTCATTCAGAACCACATTGCTGGTGAGTTACCAAGCCTGGTTCATTTTTAGCACTTCAATTCATACTCTTTAAAAAGCAAGTGATCCTGGGTGTATTTAAACTGCAGGGACCTGTATGAGATTAGAAGCTGCAAATTCTGTTTCAGCAAGACTTCAGGTTGGGCACAATAGCGTAGTGGTTATTGTCCTCAACCAGCTAATCTAGAGGTCATGAGTTCAACTCACACCATAGCAAGTGCAATTAAATAGTTTATTTGTGTGTTAGCACCAGCAAATGTAAGGTGCTGGATTGTTGCAAGAATCCAGCTGGTTCACTAATGTCTATGGGCCTTTTAAAGTGAGTTTTTATATATAAACTCATAGATTTCTCTTGGGTGGTGAATCAGTAAAAATTGATTTCTTCCTATATTTGACAAAAACACCTCCTGAAATCTCCCATTATTTTCTTACCAAAAATACGGGCTGGGAACATTAATGCTTTTGCTAAGCTCCAGACTTGACTATTCCAATGTTTTCCTGGTCGGACTCCCACCTTCCGCCCTCCATAAACTTGAGCTCATCCAAAACTCTGCTGCCCGTATTCTAACCCATACCGAGTCCTGTTCATCCATCACCCCTGTGCCCACTGACCTACATTGGATCTCAGTCCACCAACGCCTCAATTTTAAAATTCTCATCCTTGTGTCAAATTTCTCCATGGCCTCACTCCTTCCCTATTATCTGTAACTTCCTCCAGCCCTACAACCCTCCAAGAACTCTACATTTTCCCACTCTGGCCTCCTGTGCATCCCTCACTCTCCACCCCACCATTGGCGGCTGTTCCTTCTGCCGTCTCGGCCTTAGGTTCCGGAATTCCCTTCCTAAACATGTCTGTCTGTCTACCTCTCTCTCCTTCTTTAAGACCCTCTTTAAAACTTACCTCTTTGACCAAGCTTTTAGTCACCTGTCCTAATATCTCCTTTTTTGGCTTGATATCAGTTTTTGTCTGATTACACTCCTGTGAAGTGCCTTTTCCTATGTTAAAGGCACCATATAAATGCAAATTGTTGAAAAGATATGCATGCTTCACATCTAATGTCAGGATACACGTTGACGTGCCTCGATGATGATTACATTGATGCCATTAACAATATACCATTAACAGCATATATAGCAAAATTAAATTTTAGCATTAGCTATTTGTGGTTCATGATACCGTTATGGTGATGTACAACTTTAAACATACTCTTTAGCGGTCAACAATTTGCAATGGAAATTCCATTCACAAATACCACAAGTGTATTTTACTACCAAAGTAGATTGACAGTATTTTGTGATCATGGAAGCTTATATTACATTTATTTTTGGAACTGCCATTGAGGCCCCTGTGTAAATAATTATCAGTTGTCATTGAGCTTAATTGTGCTTTGTTTTTCTGTTGCTTGTTTAGTTGAACATTAGTGACATTCAAAAATAAAAATTGATTTTTACTGATTTCTGAATGTACCCTATTTTGGGGATTTTCTCCCAGTTTTTGATGCTAAAAATAAAAACAGAAAAATACCCCAAAAAACCTGTGTTTTTAAATTGGCAATAAAAACAGACTTTAAAAATCCTCATTAATGTCCTTCAGGGAAGGGATCCTGCCTCCCTTACTCGGTCTGACCTACATGTGACTCCAATCCCACATTATATGGTTGATACTTAATGCCCTCTGAAGTGACCTAGTTGTAATGTAATTGCTTCAAGAAAAAGGCCCAACACCACCTTCTCAGGGCAACCAGAAGGTGGTCTTGTCATCATCACCCAAATCCCAAGAACTAATGATAAAAAAGCCTAATTTGTAGGCCCTGTTTGAAATGACAATTCTGCTGCCAAGCAGAGGGTTCTGTCATTACTATTTACATATGTGCACACAGCACCTCTGCTAGCAATACCCAAATTGTCTAAACATTTAGATGGTTTGCAGGTAGGTTTAATAAGAGATCAATGGCCACATTTTACATGGCACTAGTTTTATTTCCATGCAATCTCAAAACCAAAATGGTACGTCTTTACCCCCTCCAAGGAGTCTCACTCCACTTCACTTCAACTCTGATTCTGGATTTATACTGCAGGGCTAATTTGAATTTACACTCCTGGTGCGCTGCCTCACATGCCAGGAGTGCAAATCAGGAAATTAGGGGCAGGGACCGTGCCCACGATTTCCTGATATGCATTACCAACGGTCAAGGGTCTGAGCAGGGAATGTACATTCGGTCCTCACAACTTTAGCATTGGCGCAGAGCAGAAAGTTGTAATGCAAACACGCCCTCTGTTGGAGTGGAACTGGCTTCACAAGCGATATCTGGCTAATAAAACAATTTCCCCACCTTTCCAGGATTATTAACAATAGCAGTGTTTTAAATAATGAATACCTAATTATAATTTTTTCAGAACACTCATTTTACTTTGTGTTTGAGATTAAAGCGTCTAGTTTTATAACCTCACACCAGTTATGGCATCACTAAGTACACCACTCACAGGATTTCTACTATCATACGCCACATGAGAAACGTATTTCCACAAGGCTAGATTTCTGTTTATGCTCGTATCTAAGATGTCACTTAGAGGTTCTGTTTTTAGTCCTTACATATTGTCTCATTTGTATTGTTCAGTTCTAAAAATAACACTGCAATACACCCACTACAATAATTAGAAGTAATATTGGCACATGTAGTAAACTGAAACATGATGCTTCACAATAAAACGAAATGACACAAATATTTGCTTATTGAAATAATAGCCTTGAAACTTTAATGATCCATGTGAATAGCCTCTTTAAGACTGTTTTACAGTACAAGATGTTTAAACACTTTGCAACAGCTACTATTTTTAAATGATTAGACCACCATTACTGAATCTCCCACCATCAATATCCTGGGCTTCCCCATTGAGCAGAATTAACTGGACCAGCCCTATCTACATCATGGGGGGAATTTCAACCCGCACCCCCTGCCCCCTTGATGGGGAGGAAAGGGTCGGGTCGGGTCGGGAGAGTGGTTTAAATTGCTAAAATTGTGAAACCCGTCCCCAACCCTTTGTGAGCGTGCCTATCACGACGGGTTGGGGAGTCGCCAAGTAACCCGCTCTGGAGAGGCAGGTCAGTGATTTTAATGGGCAGGAACTTGCTTCGACCGGCGTGGCAAGGCTGTCCGCACATCCTGCGGACAAACACTACGAGAAACTTACTTTGTGGTCTCCGATGTCCACTTTCTCCCTCTTCAACTTTTTTAAGTTCAGCGCTATGAATTCAGCGCGGTTCATTCGGATCCAATAGCGACTGTGGGAATAGAAGCCATGCTCACAGAATCTGTCAAGAAAAGTCACACCCACTAGCAGGCCAACAAGAAATCATTCCTTCATAGTCAACTTCTGTACGTTAGTTTAAATAAAAAATTTAACATATCTTATAAAAAGCCAAGCAAATGATTTAATTTAATGAAACTTACAGAAGTTAAAAGCAAAAAAAAAAATTTAAAAATTTATTTTAATGATCATAAAATATTAAAATAAGAGCAATATGACATTCCACATTTTTAAAATTTAATTTTTTGTTGTTTTGCAGTCATTAACAGTCATCATGCTTTTAAAAAGTAGAGTAGGGGGTTGGTAATTTCCAGGGTAACTTTTGGTGGCGTAAGTATCTTTGTTCCAGCAGGGCAGGTGGGTAAGTTTATGAATGTTTAATAATTTTATTGATTGTAGCGTGGTGTGGCCCTTTAACTTGGACCTATCAAACCGTCGGCAAACCAATGGGAGCAAGATCACGATTTCCTAGTTTTAGTGCGCATGCGCACTTGTGAACTTGCTCCCTGTCTCCACTGGTGGAGAGAGAGGACGCTATTGATGAACAGCGTCCTGGGTGAGCGATTTATGCCCCAATATGCTAATGAGGCTGTGTTACTCAGATTTTGGCAGCCATTTAAATTTAATGCTGGCCAACCGGGTTTTCCATGGTTCGGGGAACCATGGAACCAGCTGAGGGGAGGACAGAGCTGCAAGATCTAACAGGTAAGTGTTTTTCCAGCACTGCTTGTGGGCCAGTAGGAGCAGGAGTGCTTCCCCCCTGCCCCCCAAACAAACCTGTGATCTTCTGACCCCACCGCGATCTGTCGACTACCCCCGCAATGTCTCCCCTGCAGAAATGTCTTCCCCCCGCGATCTATGCCCCCGGCCATCTCTCCCCCCTCTGCGATCCCCTCCCCCACTCCTTCTTTCCTCGCTGGTGCTCTCCGAGCCCTCCACATCAACCCCCAATCTTCTTGATTGCTGGGGACCACCCCCAGCGGTCCCCACCTGGTGCCTTCTACAGCAGGCTTTCCCGCCCGGCCAACCTCTCAATCTGGCTGGCTGCTGGGCAGGAAACAGTAAAAAAAATTCTAATGAGTTCCTGCCGTTCTTCTCGGTATTTCTGGAGTTCCCGACTGCTGACATGTGCTGCTGCTCCTTCCCCACCTCCCCTTAAATATCAAGGTCAGAGCAAAAGATTGGTACACTGCGACTATTGGTTCACCTCCTGACCCCTCAGTGCCTCGTCACCATCAACAAGGTTCAAGCCAAGAGTGTTATGGAATACTCACCACCTGGCAGCTGTTTCAACACTTAAGGAGCTCGATACCATCCAGGGCAGAGCAGCACCCTTTCACTGAAATCAATATCCACCCCCTCCGCAGCTGGCACACTGTGGCTGCAGTATGTACTATTTATAGGAGCACTGCAACAATTTGCCAAGCTTACTTCAACAGCACCTCCAAGCCCTGCAACCTCTACCAATAAGGATAAAAGAAGCAAAGGTTCTGGGAATGCAATCAACTCATATATTCCCCTTCATTCAGACTTGGACATTTATCACTGTTCCTATATTGTTGCTGGGTAAACAGCCTGCAATTCCCTACCTAACACCATTGTGGGAGCTCCTTCACCACAAGGGGTGCAGGGTTGAAGGAAAAGGCCTACCTTCGCCATCTTAGGGCAACTAGGAGGGCAATAAATGCGGCCTTGCCAATGTCACCCACATGCTGAGAAAATCATGACGGAGGCCAAAAAAAGAAGGTTGGGTTGTGATTTTCCATCTTTTGAGTATAGAAGTTGAGATCATGGTGGATATTTCAGATTCTGATAGGAAAGAAAGATTTGCATTTATATAGTGCCTTTCATGACCACAGGACATCTCAAAGTGCTTTACAGCCAATGAAGAACTTTTGAAATGTAATCACTGTCGTAATGTAGGAAACGCAGCAGCTAGTTTGCGCACAGCAAGCTCCCACAAACAGCAATGAAATAAATGACCAGATAATTTGTTTTAAGTATTGGTTGAGGGATAAATATTAGCTAGAACACCAGAAGAACTCCCCATCTCTTTTTTGAATAGTGCCACAGCATCTTTTATATCCACCTGAGGGGGCAGACGATGCCTCGGTTTAACGTCGCATCAGAAAGATGGCACCTCCGACACTGCAGCACGCCCTCAGTACTGCACCAAAGTGTCAACCGAGCATTATGTGTGCAGGTTCTGCTGCTTTTTGGAGATTTCTCAGAGAGATCAGCAGCCATTGTTCCAAAGAACAAGCCACCCAGTGTTTCTTCTTCTTCAAATAACATGGGTGTCATGGCTGTTTCCTGCATACGGCCACTGCTATGCAGAATGATGATTCTGCGGTCAGATAACTCTTATACAGCAGTTTAGTGCAACCCATTTCTGTTCAAGAGGCTATGGGGTTGATATAAAAAGCCCTAATGCCCACATAGGAATAAATCTCATATGGACATGCTTTGCAGGGCCACAGTGTATGTATCTGTAACTGGCAGAGTAACAGTTTGAGCCCTGATTTAGTTAATTAGGAAATATAATACGCAATAGATAATGACAGATTAATTACTACTTTTCCCTTCCATCTAGTACATCTTCTCTCCATGTCTAGAATCCCTTGTGCTAGAGACAAATACAATGGGCAGGGGAATTGGAGCCACATGTTCGGAGAAACTGGGATGCCAAGCTAGAGAGGAAATTGGAGGCAGACACACTGGAGGGACTGGAATTCCATAAAGCAGCCCAGCTGTATAAGAACCAGGCACTCCTAACCAAAATCAAAATTGTATGACACACACAACCTCTTTCCCCCCAAAAATAACTTAACCAATAATCCACAAGAACTACAGAGAACCACAAAAGTAGCTATTTCACATCGTGCTCTCAAAATGATTGTCCTGCTTAACAAACTAGGTGCAGAAATCATTTATTTTCTTTTGTTTGCATGGGTCACCAGGTTGGATGCCAAAACTATGTGAAAACACAAGGATCTAAATTATGCACCAAACTAAATTGATTTTCCTTGTCCTTATGTGTAAAATGAATCATTTATTTCAATATCTAAAGGGTCAGACAATAAACTAGTGCATAAGCTGGATTTCCATCTGTCACCTAGTTGATTGCTAAACTAAATGATACATGTTATTTGCAAAGAAAACAAAAAATGAAATAAAACTATCCTATGGACTTCACAGTAAGTTAAAATAGACACATTGGAGCAAACTCAGAGTTGTAATCTTAACTTGGTAGATAACAGTAATAAACTGGTCAAGTTATGATGTCATTTGAGGCCCCTTGGTGAGATTGCTGCTTTGTAATCACCCCTAGTTATCCATTATTTTCAGTTTAATTTTTCATTAGTGTTTCAATAGACCAAACAATGAAACACACAATGAACATATTGTTCATTTATATGTACATATCTATCAGGATAGCCTCAACCACTGATTTCGCCACAGTCTTATCCTTTATTAACTACAGGAGACAAGCTTTAATGAGCCAGCATTCCTTTTGGTATAAAATGCTCTGTTGAAAGCTTGGCTAAGAGTGAGCGAAACTCAGCTAATGAAGGGAGTCAGTTTTTCAATGTCAATCAAGGCAGGAATTTCAATTTAGGGTGCACTGGCTTCAAACTGGCAGTGTAAATCCAGAGTCTGAATCCTGAGGGCATTGCACATTAGGAAGGATATATTGGCCTTGCAGTGCAGATTTACCAGAATGATACCGGGGCTTCGAGGTTTAAATTATGAGAATATGTTACATAAACTTGGATTGTTTTCCCATGAATATAGAAGATTGAGGGGTGATGTTAATAGGATAGGGTAGATACAGAGAAACTATTTCCTCTGATGGGACAATCAAGAACAAGGGGACACAATCTTAAAATTAGAGCTAGGCCATTTAGGAAGGAAATCAGGAGCACTTTTTCACACAAAGGATACTGGGTCAATTGGACTTTCAAGACTGAGATAGATAGATTTTTGTTAGGGGAGGTTATCAAGGGATATGGAGCTAAGACCGGTAAATAGGGTTGAGGTACAGATCAGCCATGATCTAACTGAATGGAGGAGCGGACTCGAGGGGCTGAATGGCCTACTCATGTTCCTATGTCAGGTCCTGCCCTGATTGGAGTCAAGCGGAGTGAGACTCCCTGGAGAGGATATTTTCTAACCGCTTCTGTTTGATACTGCATGGAGTGTGTCATATTTTGGGATTTTGATCAATTTGGAAAAAAAAGTTACATTTAAGGGTTATGTTTTAAAGCAAAGTGTATTCATGCAAGTTTTTTTTAAAAAGGCACTGAGATAAAAAAATGGTTAAAATGTTAATAAGCAAGGCTTTGAGGTTATTTCCCCAAAGATTATAAACAACAAGCACCTTGCTAGCCAGACTCAGTAACAATATATGTTGGGAGGTTCCTGGTCTCAGGCACTCTATAAAGCTTTAGTGTGAATGCATCTTTTGTCCCTCATTAGTATTCAAAAGATTTAGGAGCATTAAATTCATAAAATGTAGGCCCTGGAATTTGCTACCTATCAGTGAAGGAAATTCAATCTTAAAACCAACGAATGCCTTATTTATTATTTACTTACATAATCCAAGTAGACAATGCACATATCTGCTATTTTTACAACATTTCCCGAAGTTTATGCAGTAGCACGTACTTTTGCTTTTGCAAGGCTGTCTGCAGAAATGCATAGTCAGTGAATCCAGTTTGTCAACAGTAAAAATCCCTGTTACACAATCTTTAGCATTCCCCTGTGGCAGTCAGTAACACCTACAGTATTTTTTACTATTACAGATGACCTTTTGTCACATCATGTTAAGGTTTTGGACAAGATGTTGTTATCATTATTGGTCAGATTCCAAATTTAGTGCACAAGAAACAATAGGTTCAAATTTAGCAGCACATGGGAAAAAACAGTGAATGCACTGACCATCCCAGTTTGTGTTTCCATGCCCACTAGGACAGTTTCCCATTAATCCTCTGATAAAGTTCAAGCTGAAAGACTGTCAAAAAGAGATCAGTCACTACTACTTTAGCCTAAATGCTTACAAAAGAAAAATCACTTATTACTAATAAAGAAATCATTTTGGCACAGTCTTATTTTAGCCTGTTTCAAAGGTTCATCCACATCTAATGAAATAAAAGCTGGTTAGACGTTGCCGGTAAGTAATCTGGCTCACTGCCAAATACTGTAACTAGATCTGTGCTGAGGAAGAACATTGTTCACCAAAATAGGTCTACTTTTGATGCCAAAGGAAATCAAATTGTAATCAAGGGCTGAGAACAGAGTAAATTTGTGAAGAGTCCTTGGCCTCTAACTCTGAGAGTACGACACATTCCCAGGCCTTGAATTGAAGCACAGATTAGCAACATGTTGGGAGACCTTAGTCACTAGTATCAACGCATCCTGATAGAGGACTATGCTGACATTTTTATAAGTCTTGATAAATGTTAATACCTCCAAACCTGGTGGTTTTTCCAGTATGTCTGCTTTGCTGCCCAGAATGCAGAGCTCTGCATCACTGTCAGCATCAAGTAAAATAACCTCCAAAAACTGTCTCTTTAAAAGCAAATTAGCAAAAAAAAAGATGAACCATACAATGAGGTAAAGTGAAACCCTATCATGCAACTGGTTATAAAAGTGAACTGAAATAAATTATTATATACATATCTAAATTGGCTGTCCCAGTGCCTCTATACGTGTGAAGCCGATGAGTTGTGTTATTTTTAAAGTATGTTAAAGATGAGGGTGATTATGCGTTTACTCTTGATCCTTTCCGGTGAGCAAGTTAACTGGAACAACACTGGAATGCAGAGAGAATATAGATCTTTAAAAACAATCATTATTAAACAGCTAGCGGTATCTCCTTAAACATGAAAAGAGCAGATTAACTGGTCATTTCTATTTGTGGGACAATTGCTGGAGCAGAATGGCTGTCATATTTGCCTATCAAACAATAGTCATTACATTCCAATAGCAATTCATTGTTTGAAACGTTTTGAGGTTTTTCAATGTGATAAAGCAGTATATAGATCCAAATATTATTTTTTGAGAGTAAATAAGGCACCAAACTATAACCGTATTCATTCAGGGAAACTGAAAGAACGAAGAACAGGCAACTTGACTAAAAATATGAGGTAGTCAAAGTGCCAGAATTATTCCACATTTCAAGAAAGAGCAAAGTAATGAGACTGCCACCAGCTTCAGTGAGAAAATTCCGGATCATCTATTAAAAATGAAAATGGAAGGAAACCAGCTTGAATTTATAAATGGGAAGTTATGCCATTTACATTTATTGCCATGATAATTTTCAATTCAATTTGCCACTTCTCAAATAATTCTGGGACCTTTAATTTCAGATTTGTGTAAGGTGTAGCACTTTATCAAATACCTTTTGAAATCCAAGATGCATAATAGTCATTGGATATCCTTCATTCATTAACTCACATTCTCAATTAAGCCCATCAAATGTACATAACATGGGCATAACCTCCCATTCATAAATCCATGCTGGCCTTTTAACATTTTCAGTATTTAATTGTCTCTTACAATGCTCATAAGATTGTGCTGGTGTTATGACTCTGTTCATTTTTTAAAACTGGAACCATGATAACTAAGTTGAGTATCTCACAAGTAACGTACATAATTGTTGTTGCGGCCTTCTGCCTTACTTTCTCTCAAAAGAAGGTAACTATGAGATGGGAATTCTACTAGTATTAATCCTTGGAGATCTGCTTTTACAGTTTTCATAAATAACTTAGCTGACAGTGATTAAAATATGAATGTGGAAGTTCGATGAGACAAAATAATGTCCAGGATGGATGTTATTAGAGTAATGATAAGCATATGCCATTTAATGTAGATAAATGCAAGCTAACTGCATTTACATAGAATTACGTAGATTACATAGGCCTTGGTATTAATTGCACTACTACCGCGCCCCCCCCCCCCCCCCCACCATGATGGCTGGGAGAGGATCGGGTTGGGGGGGGGAATAAATCATCAAATGCGCGAAACGTGACTCCAACCTGCCGCACAGACGCCTGTTTCCGTTTTTACGGCGGTGGGTTCAGCGCGTCCAAGTATCCCACCGTGAAGGGGCTGGTCCATCATTAACATATTTAAATCAGCCTCCTACAATGCAATTTTGGGCCCAATTTGGAATTAGCGGCTGCTGCATGGATTTCCCGGGGTTCAGGAAACTTGGCAGTGAAATCGAGACAAGATTGAGTGGCACTTTATCAGGGTGGTTAAAGGTCAGGAGGCCAGATATGAATAAGGGCTCAGTGTTCACAGCTGATTTCTCAGCTCCCACTGGGAAACGGTTTGGTGAGAGTATGTTGTGAAAGATTTATTTGTAGAGTTTGAAGATGCTCACACAGAAAACATCACGAAGGTGGCGCCATGGCTGCTTTAGATTGGACTTCAGACGAGGAAGAGAATGAGCACCATCAGCAGCAAGGGCGTGCTGTGAAGGGAGCTGCAGGTGGTCAACAGAAAGGCGAGCAACAGAGGGGTCGAGGTTGCAGGAGGCACTACCCACCTAACAGGATCTACAGAGACAGGCTTAGCTTCCTTGACCTCTCGGAGGAGCAGTGCTTCTGAAGGCTGAGATTGTCACGTCAGGTGGTCGCAGACATCTGCAACATCCTAGAAGAAGACCTGCTCCCTGCTGGACCCGGTGGCCATGCATTAGTCACCACCACCCTCAATTTCTTTGCCTCTGGTGCCTTCCAGGCCACTACTGGAGACGTAGCAAAGGTCTTGCGGTCGGCTGCACATAAATGCTTAAGTCAGGTAATGGATGTGTTGTTTTGCCAGGGCTGGGAGGTATGTAAACTTCCCCTGTGATGACAGTAGCCAGAATGAGCAGGCACTTGGATTCATGTCTCTAGCTTGCTTCCCACCGGTGCAGGGTGCCATCAACTGCACTCACGTGGCAATCCGAGCAGCCCCAGATCGACCAAGAGCATTTGCAACCACAAAGGAATTCATTCCATCATTGTTCAGCTGGTGTGCAACCACAAGAAAAGATTCATGCAGGTCTGTGCCAGATTCCCTGGGAGCTGCCATGATGCTTTCATACTGCAGTAGTCCTACATCCCTGACCTGTTCATACCTGGAACCAGCCTTAAAGTGTGGCTCTAGGTGACAAAGGATACCCCCTTCAAACCTGGCTGATGACACCTCTGAGGAACCCAAGGAGCAGTACAACGCGAGCCATATGACAACCAGATGTGTCATCAAGCAAGCCATCGGCATGCTCAAGATGCGTATCAGGTGTTTGGACAGGTCTGGAGGTGCCCTTCAGTACTCGCCAGCGAGCGGCTCCAGGATAAATGTGGTGTGCTGCATTCTGCACAAAATAGTGCAGCAGCGAGGACTAGAGGTGCAGGAGGTACAAGCAGCTCAGCACTCCTCATCTGATGAGGATTCCAATGGTGAGGAGGAAGAGGAAGAGGAAGATGTAGATGGAGCACCCAACGTCAGACCAGCCACACACATTGCTGCTCACGATGCCAGCGATGCCCTAATAGCTTGAAGGTTCAGTTAGTCACTCGCACTGGACCAAAGGAACTATCACATCCCCCCAGCAGCCCCCCCATCCCTCAACATAACAAGCAGTCCTGTAACCATCCATCCACTCGTCTTCACATGCAGCATGAAGCAAATGAAAAGCCATGCAAGAATGGGGAACACAGCAAAGTGGTGCAAAGTAATAAATTTAAGGTAACTTAATAAATTAAAAATATTAACAAATTTTCAAAAACACCTGTGTGCATACCCTTGGTGCACTACAAAGCTTTTCTTTTTCTTTTCTGAGCACTTCTGCGTGATGAAATCCCTGTGGCTTCAGCAGAGGTAGTGACAGGTTGCTCTGATCCCTGTTCTGACTTTTGAGGTGCTCGTGGCCATTGACCTCTGGGTGTTGGAGCCTGTGAGGACCCCGCCAAAGACTGCTCCACCTGCACCTATGCAGGAGTAGACTGGGCCAGTGGGAGATGAGGCAGCATGTTGGGTATTGGTTGAGGGGGGCAACAAGTGAGAAGTGGAAACGCTTTGAGAGGAGTTTTCACTTTCATCTCCCCTATCACCATCTCTGCGTCAGCGGCACATCACTCATACCTCTCTGCGGGAGAGCAGTTGGAGGAGATCAGTGAAGCCTTGGAAGCCCACCTTTAATCTGTCTCTTATCCTGTCCAAGGCAGTAGACATGTTGGCATTCAGAGTTTGCAAGGCCGCCGTCAGGGCACGTAGGGACTCATTAGTGCATCACGATTCAAGTTCTACAGAGGATGCCGCTAACTCAATGGAAGAAATCTTCCCAAGGGCCTGCGACATCACTCCACTAAATTTTGAGCTGATCTCCTCCATCCTCTGGAACATTGTGGAGAGCGTGCCTGGCAGGATTGCACCTCACAAAGTTGTTGCTGACTCTCTATCATTCTCCTTTTCAATGATGGCTTCCCAGGTTCAGCATCTCTGTCCAGCTGAGCAGAACTGGAGAGGAGTGCACCATTCGACGCGGACTCTCCACAGGTGTCCCTACCACCACTCTCTGCTCGTGCTCACTTGTGAACTGTGATTCACCTGTTGAGATTCCACCTAACTCACTAACAGGACCCACCAAAGTGTGAATATCTGCGCTGATGCCCGGTATGTATGTGTCTTGTGATGGTGCACCCTCAGCAGGAATGAGCTCCCCTGATGAATTCTCATTCACAAAGAGCAGGGCATGATGGCCCTGGAGGAGAGAAGAGAGGGATATGATTTAGTCATGGGACTGTACAAATGTTGAAATGCACATGATCAAAGTGATCATATTTCATTAGGTGCTGAATTCAAGTCAAAATGACTTAGTCCTGTAGGAATTGTGGGTCAGAGAGATTCATTCTGTCATCCTGCAGCAATGAACTACCAGTCTTGCCATCTCCGATGCTCAGGGACGCTGATATGCCGCTAATCTTCACAGTCTCCTGTTCTGCATTGGTGGGCTGTATGATCTGTGGGTTTCTGCCTCCCTTGTATTTTGCACTCTCTTCTACTGCAAGGGGGTATGACAGACCTATGAGTGGCCGTAAGGCATGTGTACATCCAATGGATGCTGTGCACTTGGTGAGAGTGACAATCAGGCAGATGCATCACGAATGGCATCGGCTTGCATTTGAGGAATGTGTTGACAGTGCCATTTAAGGATGTGTGCTGAGAATTGGCGGAGCTGACTGACATGGTATCAGATTACATAATGATTGGGGCGAGTGCCAGTGGTGGATGGAGGAAGTGGGAGGTAAGGAATTGCATTGAAATGGAACAATGGGTGCAGCTGAAAGTTAAGTGGGTGTGAGGAGTGATGTGAATGGAATACACTTGACAAGATAGAGTGAGAGAGGGTGCACTACAGGATGTAGGTAAATCTGCAACTTTGCTCACCTTTCCTGACCTGGTTAGGACATTAAAATGCTTGTTGCATTGGATCCAAGTCCTCATAATAACGCTCCTGCTGCTCACCTCTTGGACCACCTCCATCCATGTCTTCTTTGTTGTGGCTGCGGGTTTCTTTTTCCCATTGCTGGGAAACAGGACCTTTTTCCTTGTCCTTACTGCACCCAGCAGTACGTTCAAGGATGACTCATTGAACTCGGGTGCAGCCTTTGCCCTCCCTGCTTCCATTTTTCTCCTTGTACTTAACTGATCACCAAACACAATCTACAAAACTCAAAACCTCCTCCACCATTGCATCTGTGAAATGGCCTTTTAAATAGTCGAGGTGAAATTGTTTCATACAGGTCCACATCATGCCAGCTCATGCGCAGTGGAGATGGGAAACCCGGAAGTAAAATGATAATGAGGCATCCCTGTTGAAATTGGACATTCCTTTGAGTCCCAAGATCTTGTGTGTTTGTCGCCCACTATCGGCTCCCCCAGCTCCGATCCTGTCTCCACGTAAATATCAGGACCATAGAGTCTACAGCACAGAAACAGGCCATTCGGCCCAACTGGTCTATGCCGGCATTTATGCTTCACATGTGCCTCCTCCACCCCTCTTCATCTAACCTTATCAGCAGATCTTTCAATACCTTTCTCATGTGCTTGTCTAGCTTCACCTTAAACGCATTTATGCTATTCATAAGAACATAAGAAATAGGAACAAGAGTTGGCCATACCTCCCCTCAGCCATTCAATGAGATCATGGCTGATCTTCGACCTCAACTCCACTTTCCCGTCTGATCCCCGTATTTATTGATTCCCTTAGAGTCCAAAAATCTATCGATTTCAGCGTTGAATATACTCAACGACTGAACATCCACAGCCCTCTGGGGTAGAGAATTCCAAAGATTCACAACCCTCTGAGTGAAGAAATTCCTCCTCATCTCAGTCCTAAATGGCCGACCCCTTATCCTGAGACTATGCCTCCTAGTTCTAGACTTTCCAGCTATGGGAAACAGCCTCTCATCATCTATCCTGTCAAGCCCTCTAAGAATTTTATGTTTCAATGAGATCACCTCTCATTGTTCAAAATTCCAGAGACTATAGGCCCATTTTACTCAATATCTCCTCATAGTACAAACCTCTCATCCCAGGAATCAATCCAGTGAACCTTTGTTGCAATCCCTCTAAGGCAAGTATATCAAGTATATCATTCCTTAAGTACGAGAGGACACCACCCACCAGGTGCATGGTTCATACTCCTGTGACTCGGCAAGTATATCAAGTATATCATTCCTTAAGTACGAGAGGACACCATCCACCAGGTGCATGGTTCATACTCCTGTGACTCGGCAAGTATATCAAGTATATCATTCCTTAAGTACGAGAGGACACCATCCACCAGGTGCATGGTTCATACTCCTGTGACTCGGCCAACGTTGTCAACCTCATACGTTGCAGGAAAGGATGCCCCAGAGCATGGTACATTGGCGAGACCATGCAGACGCTGCGACAACGGATGAACGGACACCACGCAACAATCACCAAACAGGAGGGTTCCCTCCCAGTCGGGGAACACTTCAGCAGTCAAGGACATTCAGCCACCGACCTTCGGGTAAGCGTACTCCAAGGCGGCCTTCGAAACACACGACAACGCAAAATCGTCGAGCAGAAATTGATAGCCAAGTTCCGCACCCATGAGGACGGCCTCAACCGGGATCTTGGGTTCATGTCACGCTACACGTTACCCCACCAGCGAACAAATGTTATCTGTTTTTAATATAACGGGTCAGTTGCTGTCTTTTCTATGTTTCTACCTCTGTTTTTTTTTTGGTGATTTGTATATTCGGAGACCTTGCAGGTAACACCTGTCTGTCTGCACACTGATTGCCTTGGCAACGGGCAGTTGATAAAACTGTCTGTACTCACCAAGCATTGTTCTGTGAATTATAAATGCGATTTCATTTCGAGGATTTCATTTTCACATCGTTCACCTGACGAAGGAGGAAGCCTCCGAAAGCTTGTGAATTTAAAATAAAATTGCTGGACTATAACTTGGTGTTGTAAAATTGTTTACAATTGTCAACCTCAGTCCATCACCGGCATCTCCACATCATTCCTTAAGTAAGGAGAACAAAACTGTACACAGTACTCCAGGTGCGGTCTCACCAAAGCCCTGTACAATTGTAGTAAGACTTCCTTACTCTTGTACTCCAATGTAATAAAGGCCAATGTACCATTTACCTTCCTAATTGCTTGCTGTACCTGCATGTTAACTTTTTGTGTTCCGTGTACAAGGACACCCAAATCTCTCTGATAGTTTCTCACCATTTAACAAATATTCTGTTTTTCTATTCTTCTGACCAAAGTGAATAACCTCATATTTATTCACATTATGCTCCATCTGCCACCTTCTTGCCCATTCACTTAACCTGTCTATATCCTTTTGTAGACTCTTTGTGTTTTCCTCACAGCTTACTTTCCCCCCTAGCTTTCTATTGTCAGCAAACTTGGTTACATTACACTCAGTCCCTTCATCCAAGTTATTAATATAGATTGTAAATAGCTGAGGCCCCAGCACTGATCCTTGCTGCACCCCACTAGTTACAGCCTGCCAACCTGAAAATGACCCGTTTATTCCTGCTCTCTGTTTTCTGTTCGTTAACCAATCCTCTATCCCTGATAATATATTACTTCCAACTCCATGAGCCCTTATCTTGTGTAACAACCTTTTGTGTGGTACCTGATCGAATGCCTTTTGAAAATCCAATTATACTACATTCACTGGTTCCCCTTTATCTACCCTGCTAGTTACACCCTCAAAAAACTCTAATAGATTTGTCAAGCACAATTTCGCTTTCATAAAACATATTCACTTTGCTTAATCATATTATGATTTTTTAAGTGCCCTGTTACCACTTCCTTAATAATGGATTCCAGCATTTTCCCGATGACTGATGTCAGGCTAACTGGCTGTAGTTTCCTGTTTTCTTTCTCCATCCTTTCTTGAATAGCAGGGTTACATTTGCTACCTTCCAATCCACTGGGACCGTTCTAGAATCCAGGGAATTTTGGAAGATCACAACCAATGCATCCACGATCTCTGCAGCCACCTCTTTTAGAACCCTAGGATGTAGGCCATCAGGTCCAGGGAATTTGTTGGCTTTTAGTCCCATTAATTGTCTAATACTTTTTCTTTACTAATATTAATTACTTTAAGTTCCTCACTCTCGTTGGACCCTTGGTTCCCCATTATTTCTGGTATGTTTTTTGTGTCTTCTATTGTGAAGACAGATATAAAATATTTGTTTAACATCTCTGCCATTTCCCTATTCCCCATTATAATGTCTCCTGTCTCAGCCTAGTAAAATTGAAGTCAATGGGAATCAGGAGGAAAACTCTCCAGTGGCTGGAGTCATACCTAGCACAAAGGAGGATGGTAGTGGTTATTGGAGGCCAATCATCTCAGCCCCAGGACATTGCTGCAGGAGTTCCTCAGGGCAGTGTCCTAGGCCCAACCATCTTCAGCTGCTTCATCAATGACCTTCCCTCAATCATAAGCTCAGAAATGGGGATGTTCGCTGATGATTGCACAGTGTTCAGTTCCATTTGCAACCCCTCAGATAATGAAGCAGTCCGAGCTTGCATGCAGCAAGACCTGGACAACATCCAGGCATGGGCTGATAAGTGGCAAGTAACATTCACGCCAGACAAGTGCCAGGCAATGACTATCTCCAACAAGAGGGTGTCTAACCTCTTCCCCTTGACATTCAACGGCATTACCATCATTGAATCCCCCACCATCAACATCCTGGGGGTCGCCATTGACCAGAACTTAATTGGACCAGCCACATAAATAGTGTGGCTACAAGAGCAGGTCAGAGGCTGGGTATTCTGCGGCGAGTGACTCACCTCCTGACTCCCCAAAGCCTTTCCACCATCTACAAGGCACACGTCAGGAGTGTGATGGAATACTCTCCACTTGCCTTGATAAGTGCAGCTCCAACAACACTCAAGAAGCTCGACACCATCCAGGACAAAGCAGCCTGCTTGATTGGCACCCCATCCACCACCCTAAACGTTCACTCCCTTCACCACCGGCGCATTGTGGCTGAAGTGTGTACCATCCACAGGATGCACTGCAGAAACTCGCCAAGGCTTCTTCGACAGCACCTCCCAAACCCGCGACCTCATACCACCTAGAAGGACGAGCAGCAGGCACATGGGTACAACACCACCCGCACATTTCCCTCCAAGTCACACACCATCCCGACTTGGAAATATATTGCCATTACTTCTTCGTCGCTCGGTCAAAATCCTGGAACTCCCTACCTAGCAGCACTGTGGGAGAACTTTCACCACACGGACTGCAGCGGTTCAAGAAGGTGGCTCACCACCACCTTCTCAAGGGCAATTAGGGATGAGCAATAAATGCTGGCCTTGCCAGCGACACCCACATCCCATGAATGAATAAAAAAAAGCATCTAAGGGACCCACGTTTACTTTCGTTACTCTCTTCCTTTTTACACACTTGTAAAAGCTCTTACAATCTGTTTTTATATTTCATGCTGGTTTACACTCATATTCTATTTTCTCTCTCCTTATCAATTTTTTGGTCATCCTTTGCTGGTTTCTAAAACTCTCCCAATCCTCAGGCTTACTGCTTTTCTTGGCAACATTAAAAGCCTCTTCTTTTAATCTAATGCTATCCTTAATTTCTTTAGTTAGCTACGATGGATCAATTTTCCTTTGGAGTTTTTATTTCTCAATGGAATGTATATTCATTGAGAATTATGAAATATTTCTTTAAATATTTTCCATTGCTCATCTACCGCCATATCTTTTGATTTAATTTCCCAACCTACCTTAGCCAACTCGCCCCTTATACCTACGTAATTGGCTTTATTTAAGTTTAAGACCCTAGTTTCGGACTTAAGTACATCACTCTCGAACTCAACGTAAATTCAATCATATTATGATCACTCTTCCCCAGAGGATCCCTTACTATGGATAATTGCCTCAATTACTCCTTGTGGTAGCAAGTTCCACATTCTTACCACTCTTTTGGGTAAAGGAGTTTCTCCTGAATTCCCTATTGGATTCATTGGTGACTATCTTATGTTTATGGCCCCTGGAGTTTGGTCTCCCCCACAAGTGGAAACATCTTCTCTATGTCTAACTTGTTAAACCCCTTCATAATTTTAAAGACATTTATTAGGTCACTGCTTAGTCTTCTGGAAAAAAGAGCCCCAGCCTCTCTAGCCTTTCCTGATCAGTATAACATCTCAGTTCTGGTACCAATCTTGTGAATATTTTTTGCACCTTCTCCAGTGCTTCTATATCCTTTTTAGAATATGAAGACCAGAACTGTACACAGTGCTCCAAGTGTAATCTAACCAAAGTTCGATACAAGTTTAACATAACTTCTCTGCTTTTCAATTCTATCCCTCTAGGAATGAACCCCAGTTCTTGGATTGCTTATTTCATGGCCTTATTAACCTGCATCGCTACTTTTAGTGATTTATGTACCTGTACCCTGAGATCCCTTTGCTCTTCTACCCCATTAAGACTCTTATTATCCAAGCAGTATGTGGCATCCTTATTCTTCCTACCAAAATGCACCACCTCACACTTAACTATATTGAAATTCATTTGCCAATTACACACCCATTCTGCAAGTTTATTAATGTCATCTTGTATTTCGTCACAGTATTCCTCAGAATTAACTATACTCCCCAAATTTGGTGTTGTCTGCAAATTTTGAAATTGTACATCCGATTCCCAAGTCCAAATCGTTTATGTAAATTGTGAGCAACAGTGGTCCCAGCACCGATCCTTGTGGAACACCACTTCCCGTCTTTTACCAGTCTGAGTAGCTACCCTTAATCCCTACTCTCTGTTTTCTGTTCTATAATCATGGATGATAGATAATGACCCTGAGAAACCAGCGTACAAATACGTTTATCTAAAATTTACATCTTCACTATTTTAGCAGGTGGGTTAACCCATTTTGAAATAGATTGGTTAAGGCTTCCACTAAAATGGTAGAGAGAGGAATTTCAGATAAATTTATTAAGTGTTTGTATGCAAGTACTGCACAGTGAAATTTCAGAGACATTAAGTGTCCTTGAAATTAGAGTTGACAATATTTTCAGTGATTCTGATGAACTTCCCAGTGTTTACTCACTTATAATTTAGTGTACATCCACAAACAGTTAGATTGTGGTTACAGAAATGTAGCCATCCTATCCCCAGCCATATACTCACTGAGATACTTACAATGGAATTTCTAATTGTATTGTCCCCACACCTCTATTGAATAGCCACCATGGGGACTTTTAAAAAAAAATGATTTGTTAAATTACTTCAGTGCAGCCCAAACTTACCGAGTCCTGTCTCCTTCCAGATCAACAGAAGCAACTTACACAATAGCAAGCTAATCAACTTAGTTGCTGTCTCATACACAATATGGAGAGAGGGGACAGATTGTGGAAAGAAAGAAAGACTTGCGTTTATGTAGCGCCTTTCATGATCTCAGGATGTCCCAGAGTGCTTTACAGCCAATGAAGTACTTTTGAGGGGCAGTCACTGTTGTAATGTAGGAAATGTGGCACAGCATGGTCCCACAAACAGCAATGAGATAATGACCAGACAATCTGGTTTAGTGATGTTGGTTGAGGGATAAATGTTGGCCAGAACACTAGGGAGAACTCCCCTGCTCTTCTTCAAATAGTGCCATAAGATCTTTCACATCCACCTGAGAGAGCAGACTAGGCCTTGGTTTAATGCTTCATTCGAAAGAGAGCAACTCCGAACGTGCAGCGCTCCCTCAGTATTGCACTGAAGTGTCATCCTGGATTTTGTGCTCAAGTCTCTGAACTGGGATTTGAACCCACAACCTTCTGATTGGAAGGTAGCAAATGAAACCCTGCTATTCAAGAAAGGACGGAGAAAGAAAACAGGGAACTATAGGCCAGTTAGCCTGACATCAGTAGTAAGGAAAATGCTAAAATCTATTATTGGGGACATGGTAACAGGCCACTTAGAAAATCTTAATATGATTAGGCAGAGTCAACAGTCTACTCTCAATCATCAGCAAAGTGATGGAAGGTATCGTCGACAGTGCTATCAAGCGGCACTTACTCACCAATAACCTGCTCACCGATGCTCAGTTTGGGTTCCGCCAGGATCACTCGGCCCCAGACGTCATTACAGACATGGACAAAAGAGCTGAATTCCAGAGGTGAGGTGAGAGTGACTGCCCTTGACAGTCATGGCATTTGACCGAGTGTGGCACCAAGGAGCCCTAATAAAATTGAAGTCAATGGGAATCAAGGGGAAACTCTCCAGTGGCTGGAGTCATACCTAGCACAAAAGAAGATGGTAGTGGTTGTTGGAGGCCAATCATCTCAGCCCCAGGACATTGCTGCAGGAGTTCCTCAGGGCAATGTGCTAGGCCCAACCATCTTCAGCTGCTTCATCAATGACCTTCCCTCAATCATAAGGTCAGAAATGGGAATGTTCGCTGATGATTGCACAGTGTTCAGTTCCAATCGCAACCCCTCAGATAATGAAGCAGTCCGTGCCCGCATGCAGCAAGACCTGGACAACATCCAGGCTTGGGCTGATAAGTGGCAAGTAACATTCGCACCAGACAAGTGTCAGGCAATGACCATCTCCAACAAGAGAGAGTCTAACCATCTCCCCTTGACATTCAACGGCATTACCATCGCCGAATCCCCCACCATCAACATCCTGGGGATCACCATTGACCAGAAACTTAACTGGACCAGCCATATAAATACTGTGGCTACAAGAGCAGGTCAGAGGCTGGGTATTCTGCGGCGAGTGACTCACCTCCTGACTCCCCAAAGCCTTTCCACTGTCTACAAGGCACAAGTCAGGAGTGTGATGGAATAGTCTCCACTTGCCTGGATGAGTGCAGCTCCAACAACACTCAAGAAGCTCAACATCATCCATGACAAAGCAGCCCGCTTGATTGGCACCACATCCACCACCCTAAACATTCAGTCCCTTCACCACCGGCGCACTGTGGCTTCAGTGTGTACCATCCACAGGATGCACTGCAGCAACTTGCCAAGGCTTCTTCGACAGCACCTCCCAAACCTGCGACCTCTACCATCTAGAAGGACAAGGGCAGCAGGCGCTTGGCAACACCACCACCTGCACGTTCCCCTCCAAGTCACAAACCATCCTGACTTGGAAATATATCGCCGTTCCTTCATAGTCATTGGGTCAAAATTCTGGAACTCCCTTCCTAACAGCACTGTGGGAGAAACTTCACCACACGGACTACAGCTGTTCAAGAAGGTGGCTCACCACCACCTTCTGAAGGGCAGTTAGGGATGGGCAATAAATGCTGGCCTCGTCAGCGACGCCCACATCCCATGAACGAATAAAAAAAAACATGGTTTTATGAAAAGGCAGTCATGTTTGACAAATCTATTCGAGTTTTTTGAGGGTGCAACCAGCAGAATAGATAAGGGAGAAACAATGGATGTAGTATATTTGGATTTTATAAAGGCATTCAATAAGTTACCACACAAAAGGTTGTTGTACAAGATTAGGGCTCATCTGATTGGGGATAATATATTAGCATGGATTGAGGATTGGTTGACGGACAGAAAACAGAGAGTAGGAATAAACATGTCATTTTTGGGTTGGCAGGTTGTAACTAGTTGGGTGCCGCAAAGATCAGTCCTTGGTCCTCAGCTGTTTACAATCTATATCAATAACTTAGGTGAGGGGACTGAGTGTAATGTATCCAAATTTGCTGACATTACAAAGCCGGGTGGGAAAGTAATCTGTGAGGAGGCTACAAAGGGATATAGACAGATTAAGTGAGTGGGCAAGAAGGTGGCAGATGGAGCATAACATGGGGAAATGTGAAATTATTCACTTTGGTAGGAAGAATAGAAAAACAGAATATTTTTTGAAAGATGAGAGACTAGTAAATGTTGGTATTCAGAGGGATTTGGTGTCCTTGTACATGAATCACAGAAAATTAACATGCAGGGACAGCAAGCAACTAGGAATGCAAATGGTATGTTAGCCTTTATTGCAAGGGGGTTGGAGTACAAGAGTAAGGAAGTTTTGCTGCAATTATATAGGGTTCTGGTGAGACCTCACCTGGAGTACTGTGTATAGTTTTGGTCTCCTTACCTAAGGAAAGATATACTTGCCTTAGCGGGTGGGGCGAGGGGCAACAAAAGTTCACTAGATTGATTCCTGGGATAAGAGGGTTGTCCTCTGAGGAGAGATTGAGTAAAATGAGCCTATATTCTCTAGAGTTTGGAAGAATGAGAGGTGATCTCATTGAAGCACAAAATTCTTAGAGGGCTTGACAGGATAGATGCTGAGAGGCTGTTTCCCCAGGCTGGAGAGTCTAGAACTAGGGGTCATAGTTTCAGGATAAGGGGTTGGCCATTTAAGAGTGAGATGAAGAAAAATTCTTCACTCAGAGGGTTGTGAATCTTTAGAATTCTCTACCCCAGAGTGCTGTGGATGCTCAGTCGTTAAGCATATTCAAGACTGAGATTGATAGATTTTTGGACACTAAGGGAATCAAGGGATATGGGATAGGGTGGGAAAGTGGAATTAAGGTAGAAGATCAGCCATGATCTTATTGTTAGGCGGAGCAGGCTCGAGGGGGCCATATGGCCTACTCCTGCTCCTATTTCTCATGTTCTTATGTTCTGATTGAGAGGCGAGACTGCTACCACTGAGCCACAGCTGCCAATAGGTGTGAACAATGTTAAGATCAGCCCATAATTTGGATGAAGGCACTGCCTGTGCAGTAGTGGTGCTGGTCCACTTGCTTCTTTTTTATGTAAAAATAAAATGAATGAAATGAATTGGAAAATATGTTCATGGTAATATTAATAATTGTAGTGTTAATAGTGCAAATGAATGCACACATGTTCTTTTAAAAGAGAAAAGCCAGCAATTACTATGCTGTCTTTACAGAATAGATTTGGTGCACAACATGTTTATATGGTGTTAAATTAATTTAATTTGAAATGATTTCCCTTTCATTTATCAAAGTTTTATAAATGTGGACATTAACTTTAATCGCAAGATATCAATGGTCGCCCCTTAAAGGTGCAGCAAGAAGGGAATTGGGCATGGTTAGTCTTGGCAAAAGGTTCTGCAGTGATATTGTTCTTTAAAAGAACTTTTTATACAACCTTTTGATTTTTATACAGCTTTGATTTTCTGATGAGTACAGGTGGATGGAATGCTGAATTGAATCTATGGAAGCATATGCTTTCACCGTAGTGGTTTGGTGTGTATTGTAGGTGAGACATTCTTGCTCAAATATATTATCTGAACATTACTAATGTTACTGTTTAAGCAAAGAAGAAAACGTTTCCACATTATGAGAATCAGTCTGAATATTTAGGGCAAATGCAGATATAACTAACTAAATCTCTCAGCAAGTTCTGAGCATCCTTGTACCATCAATTTCTATTGAGAGATTCTCGCCTGGGCGCTGTGATTTGTTAAGCAGCATGATTTCATACACAGAATCTAGAATGATAATTAAGAAGTCATTAACATTCTCATTAGGCTCAGAAATTCATTTAAGGCAGAATTTCAGAACTAGTGGCCAAAGTAGAAGAAATTGGCATAATCTTGGCTACCAGGGATCCCACTGCAGGAACTTACATTCATTGACTCGTTGAATAATGAGATTTTGGATGATCATTTGGCAGGCATTTTTGATATAAAAATCAAGGATTTGTTCAACAAAAGAACAATTCCCCTTGAGTATAAATCTTAACAGTGCTTTTCCTTCTCAATTTATGCATTGCATGTATATTTGCATACCTTATACAGAAAGCGTGTGTGTGCGCCAATGCGCAGGTAGATAGATAGGTAGGCACACTAGGACTTTCCTTGGGGAACTTCCCGTTTCACAGCGTTTGGTGGAAACCCTGGGCCAGAAATTGGGCTGTGTAGCGCCCGTTGTTTCAGCGCTATTTGGCCTCCCGGAGTTCCATGATGGCATCTTGGATTCTATACTTCTAGCGTGATGTGCGCCAGACGCCATCTTGGCAAAGGGTTTAGCGCATGCGCAAATAACAAGCGCCAGCACATGTAAAGTAGAGAGAATATGCGTTTGAACAGTGTGCAACGCTGATTTAAAGTGATAGACACCATTTTGGCACTTAATGCTCCACTCAATGCACTGCCTTAACCACGACCATCTAAACATGTCTTAGAGTGCTTGGAGGACCCCCGACCAGTGCTATTTAAAGACACCATGCAGGATTTACAGGTTAGTTGTTGGATTATTGCTCTGGCTGCTTATGCATTTGTAACTGTTTTTGGAGGTCTCCTACGCTTGAATACTAGGACAAGAGATCATAGCCTAACGTTTAGAGCTAGGACGTGCAGGGGTACTGTGAGGAATTGCTTCTACACACAAAGGGTGGGATGAATTTGGAACGCTCTTCTGCAAACGGCAGTTGATGCTCGCTCAATTGTGAATTTTAAATCTGAGATTGATAAATTTCTGTGAACCAAGGGTATCACGGGATATGGGGCTAAGGCGGGTATATGGAGTTAGGTCACAGATCAACCATGATCTCACTGAATGGCAGAACTGGGTAGAGGAACTAAATGCCACTGCCACTTGCTGCCTCCTGTTATGCGCCACCTTCTCCTGCAAGAAAGCGGGATGTATGTCTAATTGATGTGCCTGTTATGGTTGAATAGCTGCCAGTATGTGTGACCTGTGAGTTGTGGGTGGCTTGCAACAGTGGTAATGTGTAAGGGTGAGAGGAAGCATCTGATTGGAAGAGTTGAGTACTGATAGAAAGAGTTTGTTGGTAGGTGGGTGATGGGGGGTGTAGTACGTGGAGCAGTGAATGCAGCTAGTGGTGCAGTTGGTAGGAGACGCCACTTGTCAGTTGACCTCACTACTCTTGACCATTCATGTCAAAGCATTGAACTTCTTCCTGCACTGCATCCATGTTCACAGTGCTATGTGCGTTTGGCATTGACTGTGTCCCCTGCTGCCTCCCACTGTGATTTGAGCATATGTCTGGAGGGCCTCTTGCCCCCCCCCCCTCCCCGCACCCCTGTGGATATAGGATGTCCCTCCTTCTGTCCACCTCTTGCACCAAGACCTCTAGTGCATTAGCAGAGAACCTTGATGTACACACTCTCGCAGCCCTGGTACCAACTCGGACTGGCAGTTTGGTGAGGTCTGGCATGCAGATTGGAGAATATGGGATTTAGTGGTGCGCAACCTTTATTCAATGTTTTAAAATAACCAAACAGTTTGTAAACATAGGGACGGGATCTGCATCTGTGTTTTATGTGTGTGATGTCTGATCTTCATTCAGACTCCGTGCAGACAGTAGACTGTTATTTTTAGCAAATTACAGGTGCCGGCTACTTTTAAGAGATTTTGGCTGGCTGTCAGAGAGACAGCCTGCCTTTAAGAAATTCGGGCCCCCTCCCACGATGGTTATGCAAATGTTATTGAATCCTCCTGTCAATACAGGATTTCAACCCTTGGCTGAGGTGAGTGATGAGCCAGGACAAATGTCTCGTCCTGCCTGCCACGGAAGCACCGGGCGCGGGTTAATCGCGGATCGAGGTGCCCGTGCCCGGTTTGTGGCCTTATCCAATTTAACCCCTGCTTTTTATGCATGTAAAAGGGGTTTCTGCCCAAGTTACAATCATCAAATTGGAAAAGCCCCGTGGAAATTCCCAGCGACAGAGAAATAAATAGACAGGGAGATAGAGAGTGAAATAAATAGACATGGAGATAGAGAAATAAATAGACAGGGAGATAGAGAGAGAAATAGATAGACAGGAAGATAGAGAGAGAAAAAGATAGACATGGAGATAGAGAGATAGATAGAGAGATAGAGAGAGAAATAGATAGACAGGGAGATAGAGAGAGAAATAGATAGACATGGAGATAGAGAGATAGATTGAGAGACAGAGAGAGAAATAGATAGACAGGGAGATAGAGAGAGAAATAGATAGACAGGGAGATAGAGAAAGAAATAAATAGACAGGGAGATAGGGAAATAGATAGAGAGAGAAATAGATAGACAGGGAGATAGAGAGAGAAATAGACAGGGAGATAGGGAAATAGATAGAGAGAGAAATGGATAGACATGGAGATAGAGAGATAGATAGAGAGATAGAGAGAGAAATAGATAGACAGGGAGATAGAGAAAGAAATAAATAGACAGGGAGATAGGGAAATAGATAGAGAGAGAAATAGATAGACATGGAGATAGAGAGAAATAGATAGACATGGAGATAGAGAGAGCAATAGATAGAGAGATCGAGAGAGAAATAGGTAGACATAGAGATAGAGAAATGGATAGAGAGAGATAGAGAGAGAAATATATAGACAAGGAGATAGACAGAGAAATAGATAGACAGGGACATAGAGATAGAAATAGACAGGGAGGTAAAGAGAGAAATAGATAAAGAGAGAGTGATAGAAATAGATAGACATAGAGATAAAGATATGTAAAGAATTTGCACTGGATGTGCAAGGCTAAAATGTAGGAAACAGCATTAAAATAGAAGCTATGGTTTCCACAACAAGGCAACAGGGGATATCACAGCAGAGAGAGTGACTATGTCAGGATTTAAAGATATAAAAGAATATAAAATGTCTTTTTCTGATTACTTTAGCCAATAAACTAATTTCACGGGAACTTTGTTTGACAGCCAGCTGGTAGGGGCACTCAGGATGAAACCACACAATATTGTTATCATAAAGTATTCAGTCTCTGAGGCGAGTGTAGAAACATTTAAATTTATGGCTAAGAACAGATTGAGATTCAATGAAACCCAAGGGCTTGTCCATCTCCTGTTACCAGCACCACCAATGGAGCACTTTCCATTCTAATCCAGCACAGTGGTAGCCTCTGATTCCTTTACAAATCTTTCACACTTTCCTCACAAATTTATGGCCTATTGATGGAATTCTGTGGGTGGCTTGAAACATCTGGAGGGCAATCCTTTAGAATGTGATTCGCTCTCCTCGAAGACAATGAAGTGTAGCCCGGTAAGACTCTAAGCCACCACACAAATGTGAAATCAGTGAAGAATAATGGACCTGTTCAACATGTATATTCATTACTTACACTCAATTAGAAAAGAAGGGAAGAAATTGGTACCAACGGGCTTCTTCTATCGACCACATAAAAGTCATTCAGATTGTAACATAATGTTTCATTAGGGTAATTCTGTTTGTGGTGTATTAATTCCCTTGTCATGCATAGCATCTATAAGAACCAGCTGTCCCTTTTCTAAGACTTCTTTAAATCCAGATAGCCTGTTTGGTTGTTGGCGCTTAAATAGGTTGTGTTCTAAAATTTTAAAAAGAAGTCTTAATTTTAAGGATCTCTTTTTTTACTTCATTCTTCCACTTTGCTGAAATCACTTAACTGTTGAAGCTTTTACAACTTTGTAAAAGGTAAAGCACTTTTCTTTAACCCACCTTTTTCCAGCTTACAATTCTCTTCCACATTCTTTTTGTTCCCTCTGCTGCCACACACCGTCTTTGAGGCGGGTCAGTAGAAGAGCCTGTGCTGTGATGTGCTGTGCTATGAAGTTCTCTTTGATTGCTGTAACTTGGCACAGTATGATGAGTCAACAGTGGGCATAGTTCAAATGGGGTGACGCAAGTGGGATATTGGGATCCTCACCCCTCATTCTCTGAAATAGAAATCCATTTTACTTTATAACACTCCACCCAGTAGACCTGGTGAGAATTGGCAAAAAATCAAAATGACTCAGAGAGACTTCTGCATCTCTGCGAATCACACTTTGAACCCTTTCATTTCATTTTTCTCATTTTCTGCTTGCCATTGCTGGAGGTACTGACTCCCCTGGTGACTGCGGCCCACTGGTACCTCACCCATGTGGCCATTATTCACGTGTGAACCTAGACAGTGGATGCCAGCAGTTTATTTGACCAGGAGGGTCACTGCTGCTGAGCCCAATTCTGTCTTCAAACATGCATTTTCCAGCAAAAATCGCTGGACAGTAATCACAAGTGGTCCAATTGATTTTTTTTCCCTAGCTCGGGACACTCTGCCCAATTGGAGTGTACCACCAGTACTGTAGTTGTGATCAGCTCTCAGAATAGAGTAGTATCCAACCTAAGATCTTTATGTTTCCTAAAGCTCAGCGCCCACACTGCACAGTACAGTTACCTACCAAATCATCGGTTAAGCTACCAGAATAACTTGAAGCATGAGAGGGAAACATAGCTTGGCAGTGACTTTAGATAATCATCAACCTTGTCGGAAAAGTGCTACTGAGTTGCCCAATATTGTTCCTTATTTAATATGTTCTAAATTAGCTGTAATTATGCTGTTTGTGGTGTATATTGCAAACCATACTGACACTATATTTGATAAAGTATTTGTAATTTAATTCAGCGCGTGCTTTTATTTTCCACTCATCACAAAATGTTAGTCCTGAGGACTAGAACACTTCTGCAATTTTCATACCCAGTTTCAATCATTTCCAGACAAGGTGTAGGATGTAGTTCCCTTTGTGGGGTTGATTGTCAGGTGACCACTTCTATCGGGCGGGCGGGAGGCAGCCAGAGCGAGCCTGCCGCCCGCCTGATGGAAGTGGTTGGATGCTTGAACCATTTTCAAAGTTGGGCCTCATTAGCATTCCGGTGGCGAGCGCGCTTTTGGAGAAGCTCGACAATCATGGAACGGAAAATAATGAAGCAGTCCGAGCCCGCCTGCAGCAAGACCTGGACAACATCCAGGCTTGGGCTGATAAGTCGCAAGTAACATTTGTGCCAGACAAGTGTCAGGCAATGACCATCTCCAACAAGAGAGAGTCTAACCACCTCCCCTTGACATTCATCGGCATTACCACTACCAAATCCCCCACTATCAGCATCCTGGGGGTCACCATTGACCAGAAACTTAACTGGACCAGCCATATAAATACTGTGGCTACAAGAGCAGGTCAGAGGCTGGGCATTCTGCGGCGAGTGACACACCTGCTGACTCCCCAAAGCCTTTCCACTGTCTACAAGGCACAAGTCAGGAGTGTGATGGAATACTCTCCACTTGCCTGGATGAGTGCAGCTCCAACAACACTCAAGAAGCTCAACACCATCCAGGACAAAGCAGCCCGCTTGATTGGCACCCCATCCACCACTCTATACATTCACTCCCTTCACCACTGGCGCACTGTGGCTGCAATGTGTACCATCCACAGGATGCACTGCAGCAACTCACCCAAGGCTTCTTCAACAGCACCTCCCAAACCCGCGACCTCTACCACCTAGAAGGACAAGAGCAGCAGGCACATGGGAACAACACGACCTGCACGTTCCCCTCCAAGTCACACACCATCCCAACTTGGAAATATATCGTCATTCCTTCATCATCGCTGGGTCAAAACCCTGGAACTCCCTTCCTAACAGCACTGTGGGAGAACCTTCACCACACGGACTATAGCTGTTCAAGAAGGCGGCTCACCACCACCTTCTCAAGGGCAATTAGGGATGGGCAATAAATGCCAGCCTCGCCAGCGACGCCCACATCCCATGAACGAATAAAAAAAAAGGGAAATCTGCTTGCTCCACCACATAGCCCAGCTTGTTCAGCTAAGTTAACGGGGTGAGAGAGGCAATCATGGGGGAGGGCCATGGAGGTTTGGCATTAATGCTTCTCCTGGTCCCACAAAGATCATTTCAAACATTTTTGTCAAATTTTTGAGCAGCGTGCAGCAGTCTTTTAAGGACCACTGGTTAGGCCACACAACATCAACCACCAAAGGATGGAGGTTGTGTGGTACAAGCACTGCCCATTAACACTTCAAAATTCCGTCAGGGTCCTATTCACATCACAGGATCCTGATTTGCATGAGCTGATGATGTTTCTGCCTGTTTCCGGCAGGCACCTGGGCCGCCCATTTCAAGATGCCCACCAAAATGGCACAGTCCTGAACGTTGGTGGGAACGGGTCGACAAGTGCTGCTCTATCATTTTGTTTGCACTAACGGCCTTTCCTGCCCAGCAGAGGGAATGAAATGGGCCCCTTTGTCTCTGTAAAAGATGTTTCTCCAAAGTGCACTCCTCACTGCACTGGTATGGCATTTGCATTTCCTACATCAACTGTCCTGATTTCTTTTATCCATATGAATTTAGCACTAAGAAGTTTGTGCTGTAAAGTTACATCCACTAGAAACTGGCCAACCACCATTCACATAGGACTGCTATGTCTGGGTAGAGGCAAATTTAATGCCATCAGTCATGGGCTTGATTCAAACCGAGATTCCAAAGGTTCTATCCCACACTGCCATTCCATCCCTATCCTGTTCATATTTTGTACCTGTAGGAGAATGTGCTTCATGGAAATTGTCACAAAACATCATGCATTGCAATGTAACATTTAAAAAAGAACTGTTTTAAATGCGTAGGCTTCGAGGAGCTCCTGAACATTTACCTGAGGAAGGAGGAAGCCTCCGAAAGCTTGTGAAGTTAAAATAAAATTGCTGGACTATAACTTGGTGTTGTAAAATTGTTTACAATTGTCAACCCCAGTCCATCACCGGCATCTCCACATCATGTTTTAAAGAGGTTAGTAGTCTCCATTTAGTCACAACCCAAGACATCTCTTATCTTGATCAACAGAATATAAACATCTATAGTAAGTAGCAAGCTTACGATAACATTTTGTACACACAATATTTTAGTAGTTCTTCTCTGACACACGCATTTTAGTTCAGTTTCATTCCTTCTTTTACTAAACGCTGGGCTTCCTTATTTGTCTGTGTACCAGTGCCTGAAGATAATAAGTAAAAAGACAGTGTAATTTTGTTGCAGTTAATACAGCTTAAACGAGTCAGCAAATAAATCCATCAGACTGTAATATCATGAGTGATACAACTGGTTAGTTTTCTGCATATTCTTTCAAGGTCAGAGTGTGCACAAACATTATAATGCCATTAAACTACCTGTTGCAGTGTACATTGCACAATTTGATTTAAAAAGTCATGTCTAAAATGTTTGTCTTCTTCTCTTGTATTTTTCCAGTAACTGTTTCAGATTTAATCTTGAATAAATAGCAGCAAAAATGACACAGAAGTTTTACAGTTCTGTTATCACAGTAATGTTTGGTTTTCTTGGATATGGTTGAACTATTCTGAAAATGCACTTGAGAGATTTTTTTTATTTTGAGCTGGACACAAAAGCACACAATTTCTTGTTATCTGAAAGATCAGTGGTATTGCCCTTTATTCCAATGTGGCACAAATTTGGTGTACAATTTACTAAAGACTATTTGTTTCTTTAGTGAATTATTGTCGGTCAGTTAGTTTTTATTTTTTTTGGTGCCGTTCTGTCTCATCTGCACTTAATCCTTCCTGTGCTGGAAGCGTACGAGATGAAAAATAGGTTTGTTTATTATGTGTCGCTGGGCCAGGCCTAACCTACAGTTGAGGGCGCGGAGGGGTGGATAGGTACAGGAGATAGTCATAGCTCAGGGATATAAGCACTCAGACAACTGGCAGGATGAAGAATACCAGGAAAGAACAGTAAAGCACTGCAAGAGGAAAAGCAAGACTAGAAAGGACAATTGAGACACTGCACCATGACTGCTCAGAAATGAATATAGTGATTGATGACAAATAGCCTGGGATTTTCTGATAACAGAACAGTGGTAAGCCATGCTCATAGGTCCCCTTAGCCTTTGGGGATGGCGGGGGCACAACTCACAAACATTATGAAGTTGTACAAAAAAAAACTGACTTGAGAAAATGGATTGCTAGTCACTTTAATACAATGAGGTTGCCCCCCCACCTTCAAACGCAGCACCCCTGAGCTATGGAACATTGAGATATAGTACCAGATGATGAATATAATCAATCACAGACACAGCTGGAAATAGCTACTACTTGATGTCACTGAAAAGTAGTCATTCTGGCCGCCTCCAAAAGTTTAGTGTGGCTCAAAAAGTTTATCGCAGAATATACACGTTATATATAATCATTGGGGTCGATTTTAACCGTCCCCCCCCACCCCCACCGACGGGTGGGAAAAGGTCAGGAGGGGATTAAAATATCGGGATCGAGCAACCCGATTCCAACCCGACCCCATTTCTGGCCGCCGTAATATTTATGGTGGCGATTCAGGTCCTGGACAAGGCTCCTGCTAAAAGCAGGCGGGGGTTTACTTAACATGGGAAAGTCATGGCCCGATGAAGTCATCAGCGCCACGACTTATTTTTAATCTCACCACAGGGGGAGTCCCGCATTGTTTTCTGCCCGGCAACAGCAATAGGGCTGGGGGAGCCGAATGGGCAGAAGAGGCCAAGGTAAGTTTTAAAACTTTGCCTGTTTTAAGCTCTTTGTGGGCTAGGAGAAGCAGGAGTGCTCCCCCCTGGCCTCACAATGAAGCCTTCGGCCTCCTAAGCCCTGATCATGGCCTTGACCTCTCAGGCTCCCCTACGCCCTCCCGATCGTGGCCCTAATCTCCCACGCCACCCCCCACCGCCCATTCCTGAATGTGGCCCCGAGCTTTCTCCCCCTACTGACAGCTGGGGACTGTTTCCACGAGTCCCTGGCTGCGGCCTCCTGCTGTAATTTCTGCTCCAGCCCACCAGCCAGGCAGTTAGTCTGGCTGACTGTCAGGCAGGAGTCTGCATTGATTTATTTAAACAAAGTCCTGCTGTTAAGATTGGCAGGGCCTCTACATCCCCGGCCTTGCCGGGTTCCTTGCCCGTTACCGGGATCCCCCGCACCCTCCCTGCCTCCCCGTTGATATCAGGGCCATTAAGAGTTAAAGGAAACGGAGATTATGGGAGATCTGGGGAAGGATTTCATAGCCGTAATCTAATTGACAGGTTCGGAAGCATCACAGACGGCAACTTTGCAACTCCAATATCAATAATTCCCCAAGTAAAGAACATGAATAAAGATTACTGGATGGAACTTGACATATTCTGGGTGAATCCTCCAAACTAAAGATAGGAATAAAGCAGAAACTCAGCTCACCCATCTTTTCATCTACCTTATTTCTAAAATTAATTTCAAAGGGAGTAACGGTGTTGCCTCTACTGACTAAACCACCATTTTGTGTGTGGGTAGGCTGAGCAGACTGCAACTGCAGGTACAGACTTAACCCCAGCTTCGCTCAGTTGGACAGACAACATATAGTACAATAACAAATACAAACGTCTAACTGTCATGCTTTTGAGGGAGTTGGGGACAAAGTGGAGAGACACAGGACCTCATGTATTAAGGGACAGGATAGAGAAAGAAAGGGCCTGTTGTATTACAGCAGAGGTTCCCAAACTGGGGGTGCAACAAGGTTATCAGGGGGACACGAGGACACAGGGGTTTTGTCCCTCAAAATATCCTTATTGGTGCATAGTACCAAACTATCATTGACGTGATACAACTGATGTGAATGTGATGCTTAGGCCCTGATATTAGCATGGAGGCGGGATGGCAGCTGGGGGGTGATTGGGCGTGTGAGTAACTCGCCCCATAAAAAATGTCCATTCCCCACGCAATCGTGAGTCAATTGGAGCCACTTAACGTGGCTTCCGAATTTGCTGACCGACAGCTGTGCAGCAGGCGGGCTGCGCACCTGCATCACAGACTGTCAGCTGGAGGAACGATATTTAAAGGGTGATGCGGAAGACGGAATGTAGGAGAATCAGTAAGTGTACTCCAATGGCTGCTTCTGGAGCAAACACCCACGCATCAAAATGGAGCAGCACAGGGGCAAGGCTGCTCCAAGATTCAGCGATGCCTCAATCTAGGTGCTATTGGATGGGGTGAGGAGGAGGAGGGATGTGTTCTACCCGGCGGACGGGAGGAAGTGGCCCGCCTCTGCCACCAAGAAGGCCTGGCTCGGGGTGGCAGAGGAGGTCACCAGCAGCAGCAACATCTCCCGCACCTGGGTCCAGTGCAGGAAGCGCTTCAATAACCTAACTAGGTCAGACAAAGTGAGTACACTCACTGATTCTCCTACATTCCGTCTTCCACATCACCACCCCCACTCCCCAACTCATGCTGCACTGCCAACACTACTCTATCACATCACTCCCCACACCCACTTAAGGCTCATTCTCAACTTACCTGCACTTCCTCAGCACTTCCTCACCTCCCCAGTACTCACCCCACCACTACCACTCAACCCAATCCTCATACAATGTCATGGCTCTGTCTCATATTCACCTTCTGATACATCTCTTTCATGGTCAGCTGCACCCAAACCAATGCATTCATCGGTTGGCCACGTCACTATCACTCACTCACGGGTCTGTACTTTCTCCCCTTATAGAAGAGAGCTCAAAATGCATAGGAGAGGGCGAGGACAGGAGCGGGGTCCGCAACAAATCGTCGTCCTCACAGGCGCGGAGCAGGAGGCGCTGGAGCTCAGCCGAACCTTGAAGCGCCTGTCCATCAGGGATACCGAGACTGGCACCCGACAAACGTCTGGTGACATAACTTTAACATTCAGCACCCACAATATGAATAGATGTTGACATGCCTTGCCATCTTCAGCACCTCAGTATGCTCATCGCAACATGCTTTGCCATCTTCAGCACCTCAGTATGCTCATCGCTCATCTGTGATCATGCCTCCTGCTCTCTTACAGGGCCTTCAATGACCTCTGTGACGGCAGAGGGAGATTCCTCAGAGGACCTGCCAGCCTCAGAGGGTGCACCGTCACATCTAAGCGAGCCCTCTGCCAGCGCAGATACTCACACCTCCGTGGGTCCAAGTCCTCAGTTAGTTGGGTTGGCACATGGTGAGTCACCACACACATGTGAGCACGAGCAGACACTGGTGGCAGGGGCAGCTATGGAGAGTCCGCGTCGGTGGGAGCACTCTTCTCCAGGCTCTGTTCAGCTGGACGCAGATGCTGAACCCTGGGGGTCATCCTTTAAAAGGAGAATGATCGAGGGACAGCAGAACACTTGCGAGGTGCTGGAACAGGTGCCATGCGCACTCTCCACAATCGCACAGAGGATGGAGGAGTCCAACTCCTGCATGAGTGGAATGGTGGCACAGGGACATGAAGGCATCTCTGAGATACTGTCATGGGTCAGTGTGGGAATGTCTGCGATGGAGAGAAGGCTAGCCTCCATTGAGCTTCAAGCATTGCTCACAAATGAGTCCATCCAGGCCCTGACAACGGCCGTTCGGACTCACAGCGAACAACATTCTGTCGCCTTAAACAGGCAGGCCGATACACAAGCACTGACCTTACACGTCCTCCAAACTGTTGTCCAGCAGAGTGGTAGGAGTGATGTGGGCCTGGCCCAGGGGAGGGATGATGGCAAAAGGGAATATGGAAGTGGGGACGCCATTCAAAGCGCTCCCAATCTCACCCGTTGCCCCCCTCTCAACCAGTACCCGCAATGCTGCCTCCTCTCCAGGTGGCCGAGTCTGCCCCTGCACAGGTGCAGGTGGAGCAGTCTTTGGAGGGGCCCTCGCAGGCACCAAAGCCCAGAGGGCATAGGCCCAGAGCATCTAATCGGTCAGGGCATGCACAAGAGCAACCTGCCACTACCTCTGCTGTGGATCAAGGGATGCACCACCTCGAAGTAGTCGGAAGAGAAAGGTGAAGGCTTTGTAAGCATGAAGGGTATGCACAAAGTGTTTGATGGTTGGTCATACTTTTTATTTATAATAGCTTTTTGTTAAACTCGCATTAAATATTATTATTGTCACCACTACTGCCACACCCTGGCCATTCTTGACTGGCTTCTGTAAAAGGGCCCTTTCATGAGGTTCACCATGAATGGCACTTGATGCCACCCATTGGGTCACTCTACAGTGGGTGTATGTGTAGTTACAGGCCTGTTTTGTGCAGGGAGGGTTGGGGGCGGACTGCTGTGGCCGCTGCTCTGTCCAGGTAGTGTGAGGACTGGACTCTTCACACTGTCTGATGTTAGGAGAACCGTTCACATATCCGTGACTCCCTGGCCTCACAAGCAGCTACGTGAGCCGCTGCTCTGCCCATGGGTTGCTCCTGCTCCTGCTCCTCCTCCTCCTCCTCCTCCGCCTCCTCATCTTCCGCCACCTCCTCCTCAATGTGGGTGGCAGATGTGGATGGGGCCTCCTGAAGTGGCACCCCTCTCTGTTGTGGCATGTTCTGCAGGGCACAACACACGACTATAAGGCGACCCTCTCCTTCTGGTGCGTATTGAAGCGCTCTCCCAGAGCAATCAAGGCACCTAAATTGCATCTTGAGCAGCCCTATAGCATGCTCAATTGTAGACCTGGTGGTGATTTGGCTGTCGTTATATCGCCGCTGTTGCTCGGTGATGGGGTTCCTCAGAGGTGTCATGAGCCACATGTGCAGGGGGTATCCCTTGTCCCCGAGGAGCCAGCCCTTAAGGGTGTTCAGTGCATGGAAGAAGGACGGGATGTTGGACTCCCGGAGGATGAAGGAATTGTGGCAGCTGCCAGGGAATCTGGTGCACATGTGATGGAATCTTTTGCGGTGGTCACAAATGAGCTGAGTGTTGATGGAGTGATAGCCCTTCCTGTTGATGAACTGTCCTGGCTCGTGTGGAGGTGCTCGTATTGCTATATGGGTGCAATCGATTGCACCCTGCACCCGTGGGAAGCCAGCCAGAGTGGAATCCCACTGCCCTCTCCGTCTGGCTGAGGTGGTCCATGTGGAAGTTGACGTACTGCGAGGCCCTACAAAACAAGCCGTCGGTGACCTGCCTTATGCACTTGTGTACAGACAATTGAGAGACCCCGGCGATGTCTCTGGTGGCACCCTGCAATGATCTGGAGGCGAAGAAGTTGAGGGCAGTGGTGACTTTGACAGCGACAGGCAAGGAGATGCTGCTCAGCCCAGCCGGGAGCAGCTCGGCATGAAGGAGGCTGCAGATGTCTGCGATTACCTGGCAACTGACTCTGAGCCTCCGCATGCGCTGCTCCTCAGAGAGGTCCAGGAAGCTGAGCCTCGGTCTGTAGACCCTGTGGCGAGGGTAGTGCCTCCTACGATGTCGCTCTCGCTGTTGTTGCCCTCTGTGCTCTTGTGCAGTTACCTGTGGCGCAGCACTGTGTTGTGGAACACCACGTGACGGAGGTGGACACGGTGCCTGGCAAGGCTGGTGATGTTGCTCATCCTCGGATATAGTGGTGAATGCAGCCATGGCATCCCCCCATCCTGACGGTGTGAGTTTGAGGGGGTCCGTAAAGTAGTTAAATATGTTTGAACAGCAGAATTTTGAGTGGAAAGTAAGAATTTTTAGTGCAAACACAAAGATCTTGCAGCCAATACTTTGTCTGAAATAACAGAGTGCCCTGCTGCAATAAGTGACCTTTTCTCCCCATCTGTCAAATAAGCATTTGCGTCTCCCACTGGCTGCTAGCTGAAACATGTCTGTTGCAACATGAAGTGGTCATATCTCTCTCTATCCTGTACCCTATACAAAAGGTCCTATCTTTCTCCACCCTGCCCCCTATACAACAAGCTCTGTTTCTCCTCAACCTGCCCCCTATACAACAGGTCCTGTATCTCTCCAAACTGTCCCCTGGACAACAGGTCCTGTCGCTCTCCAACCTGTCTCGAATACAGCACGGGAAACACGCTGAGGATGCTTCAAAATCACACCCCTGCCAAAGTGTGGAGAAAATTAAGTACTTCAAGTATTTAAACTAGCTCAACAACTATGTAAATGATCATCCCGCCAGCTTTAATTGCCAGTTGGACTTCCGCATTCGGGAGGCGCGTGCATACCCAGATGCGTCAATGGGGAATTCTGCAGGTTGGAGCCGGACTCCAAACCCGAATGGGATTTCCCCAATTTTCGGAGCCCCCCACCCCCAACGCACCCGCAATTTGCTGGAAAAATCAAGCCCTTAGCGTTCAATAATTATGAATGAATGAAGCGTTTTTTGAAGGGTGAAGGTTGTTGATCCTGGGGATGGGACAAGTAGAACTGGGCAAAAAGGAAAATAGGAAATACAATTCTTCCTTCTTGGACTTGGGATTCACAATTCCTGGTTCTCGATTGCAATGTGTTGTTTCTTAGAAAGAAGGGGGCATGCTTGGGACATGAATCTCTGAAGGAGGGTGCAGCAAAAAAAGTTTGGCAGCCTCTGTATTGGAGACAGGTTGGAGAGCGACAGGACCTGTTGTACAGGGGACAGTTTGGAGAGATACAGGACCTGTTGTATAGGGGACAGGTTGGGGAGATACAGGACCTGTTGTATAGGGGACAGGTTGGGGAGATACAGGGCTTGTTGTATAGGGGGCAGGGTGGAGAAAGACAGGACCTTTTGTATAGGGTACAGGATAGAGAGAGACAGGACCTGTTGTATTGGGGGACAGGGTGAAGAGAGACAGGGCCTAGTGTCTAGGGGACAGGGTGGAGAAAGACAGGACCTGTTGTATTAAGAGATATCTGTCCTAATTATAAAAATGTAAAAAAAAACATTAACCTTGGGGTCCTCCAAAGACGCGGCTAATAGCTGAGCCATCTAGATCAGGAAGGAATCAGGTTCGATCCCAATCTGTGATGAATTAGTTGATTGCAGACAGTGTGTTGCAATTCATGTCTGCTCCATAGTTATGAAAGGGAAAATTGTCCAGGATTCCTGCTCCTGATTGCCATCCAGTGATCCCTGTTGGAAGTGCATCTGTGGATATCGGGATGTAGCAAATAAGGTAGCAGAAATGAAAATATCAGGGCTATAACGGGAGGGAAAATGTATTATGTGAAGGGATTTTCAATGGGTTAAATCAGTCTGACTCATCACTTTTTTATTATTTTTAAAGATTAAACTTGCAAATAATAGAAAGTGATAGTGTGAAAAGGATTTGGACTCCCAGACATGAACTAGCTCACTCCTTATAAGCAAGCTACTGCAGATCTGCTCAGAAGGAAGTTTGGAAGGTGCAGAATTGATGGAGGTTGGAGGAGAATGCAGAGTTTGTGCTATGTACTATATTATTTAGATATTATCTCATTTATATGCTATGTTGAAGTTGGCACTTTTCGGATGAGATGTTAAACCGAGGCCCCATTAGCCCTCGCAGGTGGAAGCAAAAGATCCCACAGCACTATTCGAAGAAGAGAAGTGGAGATCCAGGTGTCCTGGCCAATATTTATCCTTCAACCAACACCTAAAACAGATGATCTAGTCATTTATTTAATTGCTCTTTGTGGGAGCTTGCTGTGTGCAAATTGGCTGCCATGTTTCCTACAGTACAACAGTGACTACACTTCAAAAGTACTTCATTGGCTGTAAAGTGCTTTGGGATGTCCTGAGGTTGTGATAGGTGTTATATAAATGCAAGTCTTACTTTCTTTTATGTTACATCAATGCATCGTTACACAGTGCGTAATAGTGCATGTAATGTTAATGCAGTAGCCAAATGAATAAGTATGCCTATTTACTCATAATATGTTACCTGGACTTTTCACCGAGCATGGAGAGCCCAGCTGCCCATCAGCCACAATTAAAGAGTAACAGTCACCAGAGTACTAACCACCATACTTGAAGCAGGCACTTGCATAGATAACACAGCATGGAAGGAGCAGCGAGTGATAATGATGACTATGCACAAGTGCAATAGTGGAGACGGGATAACTGTGCAAGTGGTTGAGGAAAGCGCAGCTATATGGAGGAAAAATTTAGTTTTCTGAGTACCGCTTTTGTGCATTATTGGTTACAGGCATTAGTGGACTTGCTTTCCAATGAAACTGGTACAGTACCAGGACCGTAGGGAGGATTCACTTGCATCCTTGTAGACTATATTGGAAGATGGTCTAGGTAACGTGGAAGAGCTCAACACCCAGATATGCAATACCAACATTCACATGAGTAATATCATAAAGCAATGCTTGTCTGCACCATCACTGAGGACATAACAACATCATTGGCATCTGCAGTGGAGACCTCAGGTATACAGTCCATATGCTGAGTAGAGGTATCTCTCGTGAATCTTTTCATTGCTGCAATAGAGGCTTCAGCATCCAAACTATAAGATGCAGACTTGACTAGCTTCAACTCGCGTGGAGAATGGTTACAGGCAACCATGAAGGAGAGATTCAGAGATTTCATAGATGCACATTGTTCTACACTCAGACAGGTCAGTGGGCTTCATGAGGAGATATCCTGCAATGTCCTCCAGCAGTGGGATTCATGGATTCATGGAGTAATACATGACTCAACAGCAATGGGACTCATGGCAGTTCTGTGCCATGACTTTTAAGCAACTGTGTAATGTAAACTTGCAGATTCCAGAGCAGTTCTATATAATGTAAAGGTGACGTATGCACCATGTGGAAGATTACAGGTGCAAACCCAAATTTCCTCATTGTGCGGTGGAGCACATTATGGCTCCAGTTCAATATGCCACCCTGCCACCATATTGCATCTGTTACCTTACATCATACATACATATGAAAATTTCTCTGGGCATTTCAAAGGTATTGAATGTCCATGTATGACTGCTTCACGAGTTCAATGCTATGTCATGTGTAGTGTTCAGGAATGCAGATGTGTACGTCCCTTTTTAAGGAGATATTCAGAGGTACTTCATAGAGACAAAGGCAAGTAAAGTGAGACTGCATCATATGACACGTATTAGAGTCATTTTCTGCAATTTGACACTTGGTTTTATAGTGCTGCAAATGCTGGCAAAATACCAATACCAGCTTAATGCCACCTTACTAAATTGCATTACAATGCAACTGTCATTACACACACCTGTTGTGAAATTGGTTTTGTAGTTAAGGTTATTGAGAGTGCATTAGCTGGTGTTGGTATCCTGCCAGTCTTTGAAGACCATACAAAACTGGAAATGGCATTCTATTGATGTTGTCAAGATTGGGCGGGGGAGGGGGGGGAGTAGATTTTCAACTTGCCCCCCGGGCGTAAAACTAGCTTTGCAGATTAGCCGCCCGTGATAGAAACCGCCTGATTTTTCAATTCCATTCAAGTCAATGTGGAAATAAAATCGGGCAGTTTCAAAAACGGCCAGCCGATCCACAGCGCCAGTTTTACTCCCAGACAGCACATTGAAAATCTACCCTGGGATGAATGCATCCTCTCAATTCTCTTAGTGAACAAATTAAAAACACAACACAGCATTCTGAATATGAACTCTCTCTGAAAAACATGTTCGTTGCTAGCAAGGCGTAGAACTGCCTTTGCGATTGTCAGGTAATGGGGGCCAGCACTGACCACATGACGGTGATATCTGCAGTTAAGTAATTGGTGTGGAAGGGACCTAGTGAGGAGTACAAATGAACATTTCTTTCATGTCTTCATAATGACAAGACAATTCCATGTGGCTCCGGTGTTAAATAAATTGACCAAATTCAGGATTGGTAATTAAAAGAAATGTTTTTGTTAAAACATCGCCAAAAATTGGGTCTTTTTTTCATTAGATTACTGGCGATATGATAGAAGTGTTTAAAAGGATGGCACAGGGTGGAGAGAAGCAGACTGTTTCCAGTAGTTGAAGGGACAAGAATGAGGGGCCATAGAAACAAGATTAAATGTAGTGGTAATAGAACAGAGAATAGCAGAAACTTTTTTACACAGAGAATTGTGAGGATGTGGACTTCACTTCCAGGGTTAAAGGTTGAGGCAGAAACTATGTCAACATTCAAGATTAGTTTGGACAGGTGGATGAAGGAAGAATGTCGAAAGGATATGGGAACAGGGTGTGTAAATGTGATTATAACTATTTGCTCGCATGGAGGGTAAACACCAACACGGACTGGTTGGGCTGAATGGACCGTTTCCGTGTTGTAACTTCTTTATATTTCTATGTATGTATAAGATTACTCAGGAAAATTGGTCTAAAACACCAGTCATCTTCAGATAGAATTAAAAAAAATAAAATGCAACAAAAAACATTGACTGAAAGCAAGTATTTGAGAATTTCATTGACCTGAAACTAGTAAATGGAAGTTTGTAGAACTGCACTGATCACAGAGAGAAACCTAATTAAAAATCTCTTTCACTCCAGATTTGATTGACAGTTAGTGTTTAAGCCAGGCCAATTGTACCCTAGCGCTGGAGTTCCCACACAAAACAAAAATAACACAATACTCTCTGCCTAGTGGCTCGTGGCCGAGTGCAGTGAGCACGGAAGAACTCTGATGAGTCTATTCAGTAAAAGCAGCTGTTTTTGTCCTCGCTTCTGACCCTCACACTCAGCCTGACTGCACTCTTGTAGAGTCTTCATCAAGTCCTTTCACTTTTATTCCTTGTATTCCACTCTTTTCAGTGGTTTAAGCAGCAGTGCATCTGTATTTACTCTAGGTTACATCAGAGAGCAGATGCTTAGATGTCCTGTAAAAGCTGCAATTAACAGAATGCCCTGATTTGCAGGCTGATTTATTGCACTCATCAATCCACAGTGCATTTTGTTTGTAACTGAGAGCTAAATCCCCCCAACAGTGATGATACCCAAGCAGAATTCGCCTTTTGTTGCTACGTATGTCGGTTTGCAATGAACACCATCACAACCAAGACTCCTACTGTGCTTCAACCACAGGCATGAAGTCTGTCCTTTGGTTTGACTTACATTATCTATGGCTGAATCACAGATGTAGATGAGTTGTGACTGTATAGATGCAGGCACTTCTTGAATTATCCTCAATTATTCAAGTGCATACCTACCAAGCTTGTTTAAATTACTTTTTTTAAAACCACATTGTTCTGTTAAATGGTAAATTCTGTGGCAAGTAAGATATGATGTTTCACAATGGTCACATGATTCAAGCAAACTCAACACTCAATAGAACCTGATAAAATCTTCTAAAAATCATTAAATTCGTTCTCTTAAAGTGGTGCTATCTCCTTAAAAAAATGTTGGAGAAACTTGTTTTTGTTTGGGTATGGATAACAGCCAGACGAGCTGCGTAACACAATGATGCACTCTGATGTAACTTTTGTCATTGCATTGTTGGTTCATAAATAAATAATAAAAAAAATTGCAAAATGCAGTTTCATACATATGGAGCTCGCCCCTCCCCCAATGGTTCAGTGATTAAATGGACCATGTGGTGAGGTACTAAAAGAGACATACCAGGAAGTCCCAGGGTTGACCTCTGCTCTGTTTCGAGTGGAGTTCATGAGGTGTTGCCCTCCAGCTTTGCCCTGTGCAAAGTAGCACTGGAGCGAATGGTTGGCACTTGGCAATGGCAGTTCTGTGCCACGACTTTTAAAAACTTATATAAACCAGGGAGGGCGGGGGGGGCAGGGGGGCGTTGGGGGGAGGAATTCCAGAGCATCTTAGAAGTTTACAGCACGGAAGGAGGCCATCTGGCCTTGGCTGTGATGGCGCTTGTTGCTACAGTTGCAACTCACCTCAATCTGTGATTCAGCCATATCCAATGCACGTCAACTCAAAAGGTCAAACATATGTCTGTGGTTGGAACACAGTAGCAGTTTTGATTGTGATAGTGTTTATTGCAGACAGACAACAAAAGCTGAACCCTTTGTCAGAGCACAGCGCTGACAGGGGTGCAAGTCTGTGGAGTGGACCTGTTATTTTCTTCTTGTGTCTGATGGATTCATCGTGTTTTGCTTGCAGTCTCTTTTTTGATTTCAGATCTGCTGCATTTATAGCTTGCTTTTTTCTCTCTCAATTGTTCTTTGTTTTCTCACATTCTGTTGGTGGGGACCTCTCCAGTGTCTCCCTCTTCACCCTACCCATTTGCACATTCCTTTCTCTTTTTTATATCTCTGAATCATTTCACTGATCATCTTTTATATCATTTACTAACCTTCTATTAAACAGTTTTTAATTGTATTTTAACCCATTGCCTCTCTTTCTGATTGATTTTCTCCCCTACCCCTCTTTTGTTTTTCTGTACTTTTTGCAATTTGATTGAAATGCTTCTGTTCTGACGAAGGGTTAAACACCAGAAACGTTATAACACGTGCTTTCACTTTACAGATGTTGACTTACCTGCTGTGTATTAACAGCCTTTTCTGTTTTTATTTCAAAAGGTGAATCCTGGTTGGTTGTCATAATTATTGGGGAAGTTTTGCTCTCAGTTATGATCACAATACTTAGTGGTTGATAAGTGAAAACAAAGCAACCTGCAAACCAGGATGTTCTGTTTGCTACAGGTTCCACAGGATACTTAAAAGTTAAATGATGCTGAATATGTTATCCATACTTCATGTATGATTAGACTTCATTTATTAATGAATTTAGGGTACAGTAGTGTAGTGGATATGCTACTGGACTAGTAATCCAAAGAACAAATCCTACCATGGCATTTTGAGAATTTGAATTCAATTTTAAAAATCTGGAAATAAAAAGCTGATATCAGTAAAAGTGACCATGAAGCTGTTGGATTGTCGTAAAAACACAACTGGTTCACTAATGTCCTTCAGGGAAGGAAACTTGCCATCCTTACCCGCTCTGGCCTATATATGACTTCAGTCCCACACCAATGTGATTGACTCTAAACTGCCCTCTGAAATGGACTGGCAAGCCACTCAGTTGTATCAAACCACAACAAGGAATAAGAAGAATAAAACCGGACATACCACTTGGCTGAAACATAGGCATCGAATCAGGACACGACAAAGGCACATCCAGCCCAGTTGATCCTGCAACGTTCTCCTCATTAACATCTGGGGACTGGTGCCAAAGTTGGGAGAGCTGTCCCACAGACTAGTCAAGCAACAGTCTGTCATAGGCATATTCATAGAATCATACCTATCAGCCAATGTCCCAGATTCTTCCATCACCATCCCTGGGTATGTCCTAACCCACTGGCTGGTAGGCAGACAAGGAGGAATGGCCCTGGGAGTCCTCAACATCAACTCTGGACCCCATGAAGTCTCATGTCATCAGGTCAATCATGGGCAAGCAAACCTCCTGCTGATTACCACCTACCGCCCTCCCCCAGCTGATGAATCAGTCCTCCTCCATGTTGAACACCACTTGGAAGAAGCACTGAGGGTAGCAAGGGCACAGAATGTATTCTGGGTAGTGGACTTCAATGTCCATCAACAAGAGTGGCTCAGTAGCGCCAACACTGACCGAGCTGGATGAGTCCTGAAGGACACAGCTGCCAGGTTGGGCTTGTGGCAGGTGATGAGAGAACAAACTCGAGGGAATAACCTATTTGACCTCGTCCTCATCAATCTACCTGTCGCAGATACATCTGTCCGTGACAGTACTGGTAGGAGTGACCACCGCACAATCTTTGTGGAGACCAAGTCCCATTTTCATACTGAGGGCACCCTCCATCATGTCGTGAGGGACTACCACTGTGCTAAGTGCGAGAGATTAAGAACAGATCTAGCAACTCAAACCTGGGCATCGATGAGATGCTTTGGTCCATCAGCAGCATCAGAATTATATTCCACCACAATCTATAACCTCATGGTATATCCCTCATTCCTCCATCACCATCATGCCAGATCACCAACTTTGATTCAATGAGGAGTGTTGAAGAGCAAGCTGGGAGCAGCACCAGGCTTGCCTGAAAATGAAGTGTCAACTTGATGAAGCTACATCACAGGGCTACATGCATGCTAAACAGAGAAAGCAGCATGCTGTAGACGGAGCTAAGCAATCTCAGAACTAATGGATCAGGTCAAAATACTGCAGCCCTACCACATCCAGTCATGAATGGCGATGGATAATTAAGCAACTAACAGGAGGAGGAGGTTCCATGAACATAGGAACATAGGAACATCCCCATCCTTAATAGATACCAGAGGGCTGCAGCGTGAGTCTTCAGCATGAGTCACTACCTTCAGAAAAAGAGTGACAAAGGGAGAAGACTGGAAGGAAATGTGAAGAGAGACAGAAAAGTGATGGTGCTCCTATTTGTAATCTCAATAGAATATCTATATACATGTATGTTTTAGATTATGAGGTTCAAGAGGAGACGGACGATGGACATCTTTGCATATCAATCCCAGAGGTGTGCAAATATAGATTATACCTATAGTTGTTCCTGAGGACTGTAAAATGTACAAATGAATTCTGATCTGGGCCATTCTCCACTAACAAGTCTGATGTTAGATCCACTGTGGGCTCCAAATTAGTTCTTATTAGCATATCTGCATGTGAGAAAAATCATATGCAACTTAACTTCTGGTTATTGAGTGAGGTACCCTAAAAATATCTACCTCCTTAATGTTACCAAATAAATCTCCCATGATTTGCAGCCCATTATGAACCTAATCCTTTAGTACTACTTCAATAGTAAAATGATTACCTACATCCTTGGTGATAGTTATATCATGAATGCATCAAGTAAGATTATTCTTCATTTGCTTAATGCTGATTATGATAAAGGCGATTTCAGTACTTTTTTATTAGTTTTTGTTGCATAGTAACAGCAGAATTCAGTTGGAAACAACTGTAACTGAACAGATGCCTGATGAAACTGACAGCACTGCTTGCGAGGAGTTCAGAAGGTGTGAAGAATCTACGCCAGATTGTCAGTGAGAAATTGTGGAGCCTTCCCATAGCCCAGTGCATGCTCTGACAGCACCGCCTCAGCAGATAGTGAATGGTTAAAGTTGCATTTGAACTTCTGAGCGCAAGGAACTGAAGAATGCATTTTCTGATCAGTAAAAGTTCAGGTACAAAATATTCTACTCTGTGCATTACTTTTAGGCATGTGTTAATCCAGTTTAAAATAACTAAGTAAAAACACTCAAAGGAACATAGTCTGAGCACACCAAGCAATTCACCCCTGAACTTTGCTTATCAGGATGTAGGTGACAACACTGTCTGGCGAGGTGATCTACAGAAAAGAGCAATAGTCTGTGAGGTTTGCTGCTTTTGGATCAATGTAGAATGATGCGGTGCAGCAGCAGCTGTACCTGTGTCCCTGATTCAAAAATGGAGGCCTGATTCGTGCTTCATTTACCGTGGATGTTTGACATTGATGCCCTGCAACTTTTTGCATCACACCAGTGTTGAATGCGCAGTGTAACTCTGCACTTTGGTAGTGAGGCCAATTGAAAAAGTGATCCTGCATTGCTAGCACTGCTCATCAGCTCATGAACAGTTGATTTAAAAAAATTAAACTTAAAACAGTTCATACAGCCCAAAGCCCTTCACCTACATTGTCAAATATAGAAGAGTTGATTATTAGTTGAAGTTTCACCAACAGTTCGAGATACTTGAACATCCAGGGGCATGATTTTTACTCGGAGCCGGGAACTCAGCGGGTGGGTAGATTCTCGTGCAGGAGACCTGGAAGTAAAGTAAGCCCATCGGAATCTGTGGTCACAACTGAATTGAAGGCAATTAATTTTGCTTCCGGGTTTCCCGTGTGACATTCAGACAGATTGACAGGCTGGCTGTCTTTCGGGAGGGAAAGTAGCTGGGGAGCGGCTGCCAGGTAAGTCTGCAATTGGAGGCGGGGGGGGGTATCGGAGACATCGCCGGGTGGGGTTAGCCATTGGTGGGTGGGGTGTTCTCAGCCAACGGGGGGGGTCTCAGCCTTTGTGGGGTCTTGGCCTTCAGGGGGGTCTTGTACATCGGGGGATCTCGGGCCATCAGGAGGATTTCGGACATCGGGGAGCTTCTTGGACATCGGTGGGGGGGTTCTCGGGGCACCATGGATGTAGGGGTCTTGGCCATTGGGAAGGGTCTCGGGGTGAATGTTCTTTTAAATCCTAACCAACAATTTCTTAGATGGGGGTGGTTGGGGGTGAATGACAGTTTGTGATCCTATGCCAGAATTTCTGCTCAGTGGTGAGGAGGAGAAGGTTTGGTGTCTATCCTGGAATTTCTGCTCTGTGTTTGTGGTCCTATGCAGTGGGGATGCATTTGGGCTTATAGTCATTTTTTGGGCGTTGTTCTCGGATATACTCATTGGCTTGCTTCCCAATCTTTGCTCAGTGGGTTGGGGTTTGATTTGGGTTTTTTTTGCTCAGTTGAGTGGGGCCCACGTTTATTGTTTTACGGGGGATGTAGAAAGTGATGCAATGGTGGTGCTGCAGGGGAGAGATTTCTTTTCATTGGTTGCAGTTTTTGCTAGTTGATTCTCCATGGCATTGCACATGGGGAGTCAAAACCAATGAAACTTTTCAGGTCAACTAAGAGAGATAATGGAACCAAGGCAGGGAGAAGAGGAATGTAATAAAAGGAGAGTGTGAGAACAGTGAAGGCAGAGTGAGGGAAAGAGGAAGCATGGTGAAGGGAGAGGCAACGAGGGGGAGGAATGAGGAGGAGAGAGAGAGAGGATCGAGGGTGAGGGCTGGGGAGGAATGTGGGAGTATTGAGGGGAGAAGAGGATGGTAAGGGAGAGGAGAAAGGGAAAGTGGTAGAGATAGGGACAAATAGAGGGGGAGCAGGAGGAGCGGAGGGAGAGAGAAGGAGGGGAGGTGGAGCATGAGAGAAGCCGGTGAGGGGGATAGAGGGACGAATGAGAGAAGGGGCTACAAGGCAGGAGGTTGAGATTTATCCGATTTCTGGTTGGGGTGTCTTGGTGCTTCCCAAGAACACAGCAACAAGTCCGATTGGTAGTTTCCTTGGCAGGCTGTAAGTTTGCCGAGCTATTTGCAGGACATGTACACCCACCATCAGCCACAAGTATAATTAAAGTATATTTGTTAACAAACTTTTAAAATAATTTTTGGTTGGCTTCTGTGTTTCATGTTATTTGGGATTCATTCCTTGGGCTTGTCTATTGCTCTGATGATTCTACTGTTGATTCCTTATGTGTTTCCACCATCCTGGATTTCCATGGATGGTGGAAACCTTTGCAGGTTACAAATCTTGCTGTATTTTTAAGGTATTTTACAGTTCTTTATGTTTACAAACAACTTTAGGTTTTTTTATTACTGAACCATATATTGGTGGGGAGAAGCCAGCAGACAAGATATGCCAATTTTAAACAAGGAAGGACCTGCAGCCAACATATTGAAGTTGAGCAGAGAGTAAGTGGGAGCAACCAGCATCTCACACCCACTGCAGTACATGCTGGTCTGCAGTGAGGCTACAAGGGGAGGAAGGCATGAAGAGCAGGCTCCAGATTCTGGCCAGGAAAAAGGAACATATACCAGGGTGAGCAGGAGAGAAGAGATTTGATGATCAGTGCAATATAAGTAACATTCATATCTTGAACTTCCTAACAGCATCAGCACTAGCATTAGCATTAAAAGATGAAAAGCGTAACGAATGTCCCTGGCAGTTATTTTCTACAGCTTATGGCAGATGTGGTGGATTCAATCAAAGGGCCTGTCAAGCAATGCTGAGGGAAGACTCAGCTGAGGAAGAAGAAGGACCTTTAGGAACTCTGGTGCGGAAAATAGATTTATTAAAGCAGATATGACACAGATGGAGAAAATTAGAGAAAGGGATGAAGTATTTACTGGAAGTTGGGTGGGAAGAAACACAATTCAAATAGTTGTGGCAGTCCAAGCTTGTAATAAATATCTATGGAAAGCCTATTGCGGTAGATGGAAAGAGAGAAAGCCAAAAGAAGAAAGGAAGAGATGGACCACACAAAGGTAAAGAATGGATAAGAATTGAAAACATACTTGGATTGCTATAATTTATATCAGCAAAACAGCCAAGATCTTATAAAATTTTATGTTTCTTTCAAGTAACTTGACTGCAGAATATTCCAATATTTCAGATTTTGTCATCATTCTTAAAAATATAAGCTTGGGCACCTATTGAAGATTGATTCAAAATGTTAACAATTGATTATTTTCTGAATATTTAATTTAATTGAGTGATGGCTGGAAGAGTGAATAGAAACCCAACACAAAGAACTCTCAGCCAAACTGCAATACCTGAGCTGTTATTTATGTGTGTAAATCACAAGTTTAAAGGGCCAAATCAATGTCGGCTGCATCTCGCCTCCGTTTCAATGGCGAGATTCAGAAGCCATGGGAAACCCACGCAGGAGAAGTAAAAATCGTTTCAAGTTCAGAGTCAACAAATGACCTACCTCAAGTATTTCAAGTAGGTAAATTGGCCCTTTAACGATCCACCCGCCAGCATTAATTGGAGACACGACTTCCGGGATTGGGCTCTGCACGCATCCAAATGCACCCACGTTAAACCCAGAAGTGTGCGCATGGCAGCCTGGTTGTGGTTGCGCTTGAAAAAACTGTTATTTTAACTTCCCACCCGTCCCCAACCCACCTGTTCTTTGGGGTTAAAATTACCCCCCCCAGGTACCTAGCTCTGCTTGTAGAAATGTAAGTGATAAAACATAGGATGCCTGCACACGTTACTCTTCAAATGTACCCGATCCGAATTAAAACACTTATTGCAGTATATCTGTGGTAACAAAGCTTTTAGAAAAATAGAGAAAACATATGATATACTGCAACATAAACTAACCATGGCTACCAATGTGGTGCCATGGCAACAAGTTTTCCAAGCAGGCTGTTGCTAACTGTTCTAGAAACTGAACCCACCTGAAAACCTTCTAAGGAAATGATAACACCTTTTAAAGCTTGTGATTAAACCTCAGTTACTCTGTTAATATCTCTAAAGTCTGAGAGCTTTTGGCTATCGTTTCAACCACTTACAATGATTTCTCAATTGAATAACAGCCTTGTAACTCTAACTTCCTGTTAGCTAGTTGCCATTGGCCACCTTTAATACCACCAGGATGATAAAGAATTATATCCTATGTCTAAGTATTAGTGAATGGGCACACTCTGTGCCTGTAGGCTAACTCGCACGAAGTCATGTTCACCCATCACCCGCATGCTCGCTGACCTACATTGGCTCCCAGTCCAGCAACGCCATGATTTTAAACTTCTCAACTTCATGTTCAGATCTCGCCCTTCGCCTTCTCCCCTCCCCATTATCTGTATCCTCCTCCAGCCCTACAACTTTCCGAGAACTCTGTGTTCCTCCAACTCTGGCCTCTTATACACCCCCACTTCTGCCATCCAACTATTGGTGGCCATTCCTTCTGCCATCCAGGCCCTAAGCTCTGAAATTCCCCCCCTAAACCTCTCTCCTCCTTTAAGACGTTCCTTAAAACCTACATCTTTGAACAAGCTTTTGGCCATCTGCCTTAGTGGCCCCGATATTACCAGGGAGGCGGGATGGCAGCGGGGGGGGGGGGGGGGGCGACTGGGCGCGTGGGTAACCCGCCTAGTGAAATCCATCCGTTCCCCACGTGATCGCGGGTAAATTGAAGCCACTTCCGGACTACGCACCCGCCCGCATCACAGGCTGTCAGCTGGAGGAGCTCTACTTAAAGGGGCAGTCCTCCAATGCTGCTCCTGCAGCAAAGAACCAAAATTATAGAATGGAGCAGCCCAGGGAAAGGCTGCTCCCAGATTTACTGATGCCTCACTCCAGGTCTTACTGGATGGGGTGAGGAGGAGGAGGGATATTTTCTACCCGGCGGACGGGAGGAAGTGGCCTGCCTCTGCCACCAAGAAGGCTTGGCTCAAGGTGGCAGAGGAGGTCACCAGCAGCAGCAACGTCTCCTGCACATGGATCCAGTGCAGGAATCGCTTCAATGACCTAACTAGGTCAGCCAAAGTGAGTACAATAACTCATTCTCCTACGCTCCATCTTCCACATCACCGTCCCCACCCCCCAACTCATTCTGCACTGCCAACACTACTCTGTCACATCACTCCTCACGCCCACTCAAAGCTCATCCTCAACCTACCTGCACTTACTCACCTCCCCAGTACTCTTCCCATCACTACCACTCAACCCAATCCTCATACAATGTCATGGTTCTGCCTCATACTCATCCTCTGATGCATCTCTTTCACGGTCAGCCTCACCCAAACCAATGCATTCAGCAGTTGGCCACGTCACCGTCCCTCACTCACGCCTCTCTATGTTCTCCCCTTATAGGAGAAGAGAGTCCAGAATGCACGGGAGAGAGCAAAGACCGGAGGGGGCTGCAACATCAGGTCATCCTCACAGATGCGGAGGCTCTTGTAATGAGCCGCACCCTTGAGTGCCTGTCCGTCGGGGAGGCCGAGACTGGCACCCGACAAACGGCTGGTGACAGAACTTTAACATTCAGCACTCACAATAGCAAATAATGTTAACATGCCTTGCCATCTTCAGCACCTCAACATCTGTCATCATGCTTAATATTGCCTTCTGTTCTCTTACAGGGCCTTCAGCGACTGCCGTGACGGCAGAGGGCGATTCCTCAGAGGACCTGCCAGCCTCTGAGGGGGCACCGTCACATCTGAGCGAGCCATCCACCTCGGTGGGTCCCCGTCCTCACTTAGTTGGGGTCGCACATGGTGAGTCACCACACACGTGAGCACGTGCAGACACAAGGCCAGCTGTGGAGACACTGTGTCGGTAGGAGTATTCTTCTCCAGGCTCTGCTCAGCTGGACACAGGTGCTGAACCCTGGGGGCCATCCTTTAAAAGGTGAAAGATCGAGGGGCAGCAGCACATTTGCGAGGTGCTGGAACAGGTGCCACTTGCACTCTCCACAATCGCGCAGAGGATGGAGGAGTCCAACTCCTGCATGAGTGGAATGGTGGCACAGGTACAGGAGGGAATCTCTGAGATACTGTCACAGGGACATGAGGGTATCTCTGAGATAGTGTCGCGGGTAAGTTTGGGAATGTCTGGGATGGAGGGAAGGCTAGCCTCCATCGAGCTTCAAGCACGGCTCACCAATCAGTCCACTGAGGCCCTGACAACGGCCCTTTGGACTCAGGGTGAGCAACTTTCTGCCGCCTTAAACAGGCAGGCAGATACACTAGCACTGGCCTTACAAGGCTTCACACATGTCCTCCAAACTGTCGTCCAGCAGCGTGGTAGGAGTGATGTGGGCCTGGCCCAGGAGAGGGATGATGGCGAAAGGGGACATGGAAGTGGGGGAGCCACTCAAAGCGCTCCCATGTCTCACCCATTGTCCCCCTCTCAACCAGTACCCGCAATGCTGCCTCCTCTCCAGGTGGCCGAGTCTGCCCCTGCACAGGTGCAGGTGGAGCAGTCTTTGGAGGGGCCCTCACGGGCACCGAAACCCAGAGGGCGTAGGCCCAAAGCATCTAATCGGTCAGGGCATGAACAAGAGCAACCTGCCACTACCTCTGCTGCAGCCACAGGGGAGGCACCACATAGGAGTAGTAGGAAGCGTAAGGCAAAGGTTTTGTGAACACAAAGGGGATGCACAAGGGTGTTCAATGGTTTGTCATGTTTTTTATTTATATTTGATTTTTGTTGAACTCACATTAAATATTATTATTGTCACCACTACTGCCATGTCTTGGCCATTCTTGACTGGCTTGTGTAATAAATCCCTTTCCTGAGGTTCACCATGAGCACCCACACTTGATGCCACCCATTGGGTCACCCTACTGTGGGTGCATGTGTAGTTGCATGACTATTTTGTGCAGGTGCCTGTGGCGCAGCACTGTGTTGTGGAGCTCCACGTGGCGGAGGTGGATGGTGTGCCTGGCGAGGCTGGTGATGTTGCTCGTCCTTGGATGAAGTGATGAATGCAACTATGGCGCCCCCCCATCCTGACGGTGTAAGTTTGAGAGGGTCTGCAAAGTAGGTAAATGTGTTTGCACAGCAGAGTTTAGGGTATAAATTAAGAATTTTGAGTGGAAAGACAAAGGTGTTGCAGTCAAAACTTTGTCTGAATTGACAGAGTGCCCTGCTACAATAAATGAGGTATTCCCCCCAACTGTCAAATAATCCTTTGCATCTCCCACTGGCTGCTGGCTGAAACACGTCTGCTCCAACAGGGAGTGTTTCCCACAGCACGGGAAACACACTGAGGATCCTTCAAAATTGCACCCCTGCCAAAATCTCCATTCAATGAGGTCTGTCAAGTGCCTCAACTAGCTAAATAACTATCTAAATTATCATCCCCCCGGCTTTAATTGCCGGTGGGAGTCCCGCATGCGGGAGCTGCGCGTGCACCCAAACGCGTCAATGGGGAACCCGGAAGTGAGCAGGTTGGAGCCGGGCTCCGAACCCGCTCCAGGATTCCGCCATTTTCGGAGCCCCCCGCCCCCAAAGCACCCGCTCGGCCATCCAAAAATCGGCCCCAATATCTCCTTCTTTGGCTCGGTGTCAATTTTTGTCTGATTATGCTCCTGTGAAGCGCCTTGGGGTGCTTTACTATGTTAAAGGCAAATATATAAATGCAAGTTGTTGTTGTTATCAAAGTATGATGTGGAGATGCCGGTGATGGACTGGGGTTGTTATCAAAGTATGTTTTACAAGTAGGGAATGTTATGAAATATTCCATGTGACACTACCAGTAGCTCTGGTGTCTTCCATTCACAACACGTTACTTGCAAAAATGTCAACAGAAGTTTTAAAATTAAGAATATTTTATTGAATAAATGACAAACAATATTTTATTAACTTGTCATGGTATGCTATCAGAAATCTTACTGAATCTTGTGTGCACACATGAAATTGCAAGAAAATATTTCAACTGCACTTTTTGACTGCAGGTATATAAAAAAAGAGAAGTCATTTAATACTTTTTGCCTTTATAAATAAGTCAAATGCCTCCATTGGATTAAAGGGTCAAGGGTCATTTGTCTCAATTAATTTGAGTACTTCAAACTGTATTTTTACTTTATTGGGCGATTATAATTGATTTCAATTTTGTTATGCATAGGTTTTTCTCTACAAAAGAAACATGGTAGACAAATTTATTATGAGACTGCTTTGTGTATTTTATCAGTTGTTTTACTGCCTCACCTTATTTCAAAGAGGAAAGTGAATTTCAAAGTCTGGCTAATAGCAACAGTTTTTCTTTCCACACTAGAGTCTGTTGCTTCAGGTGCTAGAGAGGGAAAACAACCGCCAGCTTTCAGTTTCCAAAGTAAACACATGCAGATCTCTGTCTGCAGCTGAGACTCCATTTGCCAAACCCTGTCAGAGCAGTGGGATTCATCCATTTATTGATAGAGACTTCAAGCCGGAGATTACGTTTCACTTCGTTTAAGAGATTGTGTGAGGGTTTTATTGCTTTTGCAGTGCAAGTGTGGTGCAAGATGAAAGGAAGACTCCGCATTCCTGAATTCCACTTGCTGTTCTTGTTTTAAAATTCCCAGGTTAATTTGAATTAGATTCAGATGACCTCTCTTGTTTACTTGAATCCGTTAGTTGATTACATTACAAAAGAAACACTTCACAGCAAATAACGATGCAGTCGATGATTGAGGAAATGTGGGGAATATGGGGATTCTCTCCAAACTTTTGCATGCTGTCAGGTTCACCAATTTCATTAGGAAGTACATCAGATTAGTAGTTAAAAATGGTAATAGCTGGTTCACTTTTGATGTTTTCTGTTTACATTTCATTTATCTCTCTCCCTCTTCCCTTGTACCTTTCTCTTACAGCCAGTCATCTCCCACATTTAATACAACTTATGTTTTTATTTGAAAAGTTTCTATCTGGGATTGACAGGCTATATGGAGATTTATTGTTGTTTTAGATCTAAAACTTTAGCATAAAAATCGATGTTGCTGACATTGCTGTTGCAAACACCCATCTGTAATCCATTTTCTAAGTTTATTGTAACCGATTATTACATTGGAATAACTGATGAGTTTGTGGGTCAAATAAATGTAGCGTTTCACACATTAATTGAACAGAAAGTTCCAATGGTAGATATCTAAAGCTGGCGGAAATGTGTTTTCTCTTGTTAGCCACTTATCTCCACTTATCTTCCATTACGATCATTACCTCTAAATGACTGTTTTGTAATTGCTGGAAGTCCTTTCACCTTCATGTTAATGAGGCCGATCACTTTCATCAGGAGCTCTGCTTCAGACATTAATGAAGAGCTCCAGCCTGGAACTAGAATCAGAAGACTGGTGAGAGCAGAAGGAAATCTCGGAAATGGCATCAGCAGGATGGCTTCAGTCAGCTCCACGGGAGACCATTGGGCCGACTTATCACGGAGCTGTCACTCAGATGGACTTTCCCAAATCCCCGCCTTTGTGCTGCTTTTGGCTAATGAAGCGGATGATGGGGGATGGGGGTCACACACACATTGTGTGGCTTCTGACATTCTCACATGAAGGACTAAACTGGGCACCGACATCTGAGATCTTCACCTGAAAACTTCCAGCTTCAGCGGTCCCCCTCCCCCTTTTATCCCATTCAACAGTTTACTCATTCAACCACTTATAAAGATTCCACAGCATCATCCAAGAGTATTTGACTCATGGGCAAGTACCACAGCCTGCCCTTGCTCCCTTTTATCTGCTTCCTCTAAACTCTCATTTATTGATCAAGCTGACAGTGAGTTGGGAGAAGGGGCTATTTGGGGATTTTACCTCACATACAGTTTCCAGTGTACCCCAATTAGAGCAGCATCTTCATTCCTTTTTTATCCCACTCCTTTCCCCGTTAATTTATTCCAGCAACTTGCAAAAGGGTCAGGTTCCAGGCAAGTTAGTTAGAATTTTAGCTCCACTTCATTCTTCCACGGTACATGGTGAATGTTTCAAAATCTCTTGAACTGAAACTTTGGGGGAAAATTGGGATATGGCTTATTATTGGGTGAAGGTAGCGCAATCCGCTATTAACCCGCGCCCGATGGCCCCTGTGCAGGCAGCACGTGAACTTCGTGCTGTCTGCGAATTAGCATGATAGTTCTGTGCAGCCAGCGCTACCCGCGCTGCTGAAAGGCTGCACGGAGAATCAGGAAGCTGGAAATGGGGCGTGGCCAGCGCATGTCATCGGCAGCCTGTCCTTTTAAAGGTGCAGGTGCACATTTCAAATGGCACATGCACAGTCCACTGGGCAGAGGGAAAGATAGCCGGAAGGATGGAGGGACCGGCACTGGAGGCCCTGGTGGCGGGAGTGGATGAAAGGAGGGCCAACATGTATTCACAGAGTGGCAGAAGGCCCTTCAGATTCCAACTCTGCAGGCATTGGGAGGCTGTGGCCCAGGAAGTGAACGCTAGGAACGCTGCACCACGCACGTGGGTGCAGTGCCGAAAGACGTTCAATGATTTGACACGAGTGGCCAAGGTGAGTGAATGCAAGTGTCAAGTGGCACATCCTACCAACTGCACCACTGCTCCACGCATCACCCTCTCCGTCACCCACCCACCAACAAACACTGCCCATCCATACACAATGCTGTACTTGGCATGATGCATCTCACCCGCACATAGTACCACACTTGCAGGCCACACAACCACCACTCACAAGTAACACACACTGCCAGCTATTTGACCATGACAGGCATATCACCCAGGCATATCACGTGCAGGATACTCACTGACACACTGCCCTCTGTCTTGCAGGAGAAGGTGGTGCATAACAGCCGGCAGCAGGAGAGACCTGAGGGAGGACAGGCACGCCTACACGTTCTCACCCCCTTGGAGGGGACTGCGCTTCAGATGATTGGGTGGGCCGTCGCTGCAGCCGTGACCACACGCCATGCTGGAGGATCCGATGAAGGGGCTCTCTGCATATCTAATGCTCCTTCTCGTTTCTCACATCTCCCTCCTCCCATAATCTTTTCTGACTCATACTGCAGATGCTGTCATCACGCACGTCTTACTTGCTCCTCTCCCCGCTTCACAACTCAACCTGTTTTCCTTTGTCATAGCGGCAGGTGGTGAGCGAACCAACACGAGGGAAAAACTTACTTGACCTCGTCCTCACCAATCTACCTGTCGCAAATGCATCTGTCCATGACAGTATTGCTAGGAGTGACCACCGCACAGTCCTCGTGGAGATGAAATCCCGTCTTCGCACTGAGGACACCATCCAACGAGGGAAAAACTTACTTGACCTCGTCCTCACCAATCTACCTGTCGCAAATGCATCTGTCCATGACAGTATTGCTAGGAGTGACCACCGCACAGTCCTCGTGGAGATGAAATCCCGTCTTCGCACTGAGGACACCATCCAACGTGTTGTGTGGCACTACCACCGTGCTAAATGGGATAGATTCAGAACAGATCTAGCAGCTCAAAACTGGGCATCCATGAGGCGCTGTGGGCCATCAGCAGCAGCAGAATTGTATTCCAGCACAATCTGTAACCTCATGGCCCGGCATATTCCTCACTCTACCATTACCAACAAGCCAGGGGATCAACCCTGGTTCAATGAGGAGTGTAGAAGAGCATGCCAGGAGCAGCACCAGGTGTACCTAAAAATGAGGTGCCAACCTGGTGAAGCTACAACTCAGGACTACATGCATGCTAAACAGCGGAAGCAACATGCTATAGACAGAGCTAAGCGATTCCACAACCAACGGATCAGATCAAAGCTCTGCAGTCCTGCCACATCCAGTCGTGAATGGTGGTGGACAATTAAACAACTAACGGGAGGAGGAGGCTCTGCAAACATCCCCATTCTCAATGATGGCGGAGTCCAGCACGTGAGTGCAAAAGACAAGGCTGAAGCGTTTGCAACCATCTTCAGCCAGAAGTGCCGAGTGAATAATCCATCTCAGCCTCCTCCCGATATTCCCACCATCACGGAAGCCAGTCTTTGGCCAATTCGATTCACTCCACGTGATATCAAGAAACGGTTGAGTGCACTGGATACAGCAAAGGCTATGGGCCCCGACAACATCCCAGCTGTAGTGCTGAAGACTTGTGCTCCAGAACTAGCTGCGCCTCTAGCCAAGCTGTTCCAGTACAGCTACAACACTGGCATCCACCCGACAATGTGGAAAATTGCCCAGGTATGTCCTGTCCACAAAAAGCAAGACAAATCCAATCCGGCCAATTACCGCCCCATCAGTCTACTCTCAATCATCAGCAACGTGATGGAAGGTGTCGTCGACAGTGCTATCAAGCGGCACTTACTCACCAATAACCTGCTCACCGATGCTCAGTTTGGGTTCCGCCAGGACCACTCGGCTCCAGACCTCATTACAGCCTTGGTCCAAACATGGACAAAAGAGCTGAATTCCAGAGGTGAGGTGAGAGTGACTGCCCTTGACATCAAGGCAGCATTTGACCGAGTGTGGCACCAAGGAGCCCTAGTAAAATTGAAGTCAATGGGAATCAGGGGGAAAACTCTTCAGTGGCTGGAGTCATCTCTAGCACAAAGGAAGATGGTAGTGGTTGTTGGAGGCCAAGCATCTCAGCCCCAGGGCATTGCTGCAGGAGTTCCTCAGGGCAGTGTCCTAGGCCCCACCATCTTCAGCTGCTTCATCAATGACCTTCCCTCCATCATAAGGTCAGAAATGGGGATGTTCGCTGATGATTGCACAGTGTTCAGTTCCATTCGCAACCCCTCAGATAATGAAGCAGTCCGAGCCCGCATGCAGCAAGACCTGGACAACATCCAGGCTTGGGCTGATAAGTGGCAAGTAACATTCGCGCCAGATAAGTGCCAGGCAATGACTATCTCCAACAAGAGAGAGTCTAACCACCTCCCCTTGACATTCAACGGCATTACCATCGCCGAATCCCCCACCATCAACATCCTGGGGGTCACCATTGACCAGAAACTTAACTGGACCAGCCATGTAAATACTGTGGCTACGAGAGCAGGTCAGAGGCTGGGTATTCTGCGGCGAGTGACTCACCTCCTGACTCCCCAAAGCCTTTCCACCATCTACAAGGCACAAGTCAGGAGTGTGATGGAATACTCTCCACTTGCCTGGATGAGTGCAGCTCCAACAACACTCAAGAAGCTCGACACCATCCAAGATAAAGCAGCCCGCTTGATTGGCACCCCATCCACCACCCTAAACATTCACTCCCTTCACCACCAGCGCACTGTGGCTGCAGTGTGCACCATCCACAGGATGCACTGCAGCAACTCGCCAAGGCTTCTTCGACAGCACCTCCCAAACCCGTGACCTCTACCACTTAGAAGGACAAGGGCAGCAGGTACATGGGAACAGCACCACCTGCACGTTCCCCTCCAAGTCACACACCATCCTGACTTGGAAATATATCGCCGTTCCTTCATCGTCGCTGGGTCAAAATCCTGGAACTCCCTTCCTAACAGCACTGTGGGAGAACTGTCACCACACGGACTGCAGCGGTTCAAGAAGGCGGCTCACCACCACCTTCTCAAGGGCAATTAGGGATGGGCAATAAATGCTGGCCTCGCCAGCGACGCCCACATCCCGTGAACGAATAAAAAAAAAAAAAAACCTAAGAACATGTGGCGGCACACTCCGAGGAGGAGGAGGAGGACACTGGAGCCACACCGTCACTCGATCTGATACTTGCATCCACCAGCTCAGAGACTGACACTGCGCGTCCTTCAGAGGCTAGGTTAGAGGAGGGATCTGTACATGTTGAAACACTGGGCACAAGTTTTCAGGAGCCAGGCCGGGGGGAATGGATACCAGAGGGTGAGGTCGCTCACTAGTTCTGCTGCAGAGGAGTCAGATGACGACTTCGATGGGCCAGGCTACAGAAGACAGCTGATGGGCATACACCACCAAATGCTTGGGGCACTGGAAAACCTGGCAGAAAGCCTGCGCACAATGAGAAGGGCAATGGAGGAGCCCAGCTCCAGGGCTTTGCATGGAGCTTCGAGCCCATTCTTTCCCACATGGAATGGGTGGTCACCTCCATCAGCACACCTGCGGAACCCACCGTGATGCAGCACCTGATGGTTGATGCCGTGGCTTCCATTGTAGCACAAACCAATGTGATCAAAGGTCTGCAAACTATGGTTGCAGCTCAGACTGCTGCTATCGTGGCTCTGGGGACCACTGTGGTACAGGGCTTCCAGGGTGGCACAGCACTCCAGCAATCTGTTCTCCAGCTGATCACCAGGATTGCTGAGGCACCGCCCCGGGAGAGTGGCAGTGGCGCCATGGAACTCAGACCTACTGCCCTCTCTCAGGACGACGGCATTCCTGCTCCCACCCCTGCCACCCTGCCAGTGCCCTTGTTATTGCCTATCAGCCAGCCAGGCCAGACTGCTGCAGCCCAGGCTGAGATGGTGCAGTCTGAAGCTGGGCCCTCCTGTCCCAGAGCTGCTCGAGGTCATCCTCCAAGGCCATCTGCACACTCCTCCATTGAAGGCCAGCAGCCTCCCACCACCCATGCTCCAGCCACTGGGGATGCACCTCATAGGAGCACTAGGATAGGTAAAGGCACACGAACAACAGGCACTAAGACAATGCACAAGGGTGAATAGTTCTGTTCTGTTTCCATAAATTTATTTGTTAATTGATAAATGTGACTTTGAATTTGCATTTGGTGGTGGTTTTTATTTGTGTGATGAGCTGAGGGGGAAACCAACGTGTAATCAGCTGGAGGATGATTTGATTGCCTTTGGCGTGTAGGACTGTTGGTGAGTTGGGGGATGTAGGGATGTAGTTAACATTATTGAGAGCGGGCTCGGATCAGGCGAGCATGCAGAGCCCTTGCAGACAAGGCGTGTGTTCCCTGTTACACCCTTGCATCTTACTGCACTTCCTCCTCTGGCTCCTCCCCCTCTTCCTCCTCAGCCTCCAATCTGGCTCAGGATCATCGGTGGCTAGGGCTGGTCCCTCATGATGGCGAGGTTCTGCAACATGCAGCAGACCACCATGAATCTTCCCACCCGCTCAGCAGAGTACTGCAGGGCTCATCCAGAACGGTCCAGGCAGCGGAAGCGTTGTTTGAGGAGGCCTATGGTGTGCTCCACGATGTTGCGTGTGGCAGCATGGCTCTCATTGCAGGCCTGCTTTGCACGTGTGTGTGGGTTCCTGACCGGAGTCATGAGCCATGGCGTGAGGGGATAGCCCTTGTCGCCCAGTAGCCAGCCTTTGACTTGCCGAGCCGGGTGAAAGATAGCTAGCATGTTGGACTGCGCATAACAAAGGCGCCATCACTGCTCCCAGGATAGCGGGGCATCGACCTCCATGATTCGATGCGTGTGGTCACACACCAGCTGCACATTCAGGGAGTGGACGCCCTTTCGGTTGACGAAGACAGCTGAGTTGATATGCGGAGCATGCAGGGCAGTGTTTGTGCACCCTGCACCATGGGGAAGCCAGCAATGTGAGCGAACCCCCGTGCTCACTCGTTCTGCTTGTCTTTATCAAGAGGGAAGGTGATGAACCTGTTCCTCATCTGGTAGTGCGTCTGTGACCTCCCTTAAGCAGCAGTGCACTGCATACTGCCTGATGTTGCACATGTCACCAGCAGATGCCTGACATGATCCTGAGCCGTAGAAATTCAACACCACGGTGACCTTCACAGCAACAGGCAATGCTGTCCTTGCCCTGCTCTGAGGCTGCAGTTTTGGCTGCAGCAGTTGATAGATCTCTCTCACGGCCTCCTTGTTGAACCTCAGCCATTGGATGCAATGCTCCTCGGTCATGTTGAGGTAAGAGAATTGGTCCTGGAAGGCCCTCATTGGATACGGCCTCCTGCTCAGTGCCCTGCGCCTCTTCCTCCTCCCTCTCCTCGCAGCTTGATCTGCTATGTGTGGCCTCTCTGCATGCTCCCAGTTGTGCTCAATGCCCAGCAGGTGCCCTAATAGACCACCCATGGTTGCCAGGAATGTTGTTCAACCACAGTTGTAACTTTCCGAACAACAAGGCAGTACCTGCCAAATCAGTTTCAAATGTACTATAGCAAATCTCAGTAAATATAGGGAGCTACAAAAAACACTTCCTATTCCATCGGCAGCCAGAAGCAATGATCCAGCAACTAACCTGCAACACCTGCATGGTCCCTTTAAATAGCGCTGGTAGGGGGTCCTCCAGGCACTCTAAGACATGTTCAGGTTTGCGTGGTTAAGACTGTGCGTTGAGTTGAGCATTAAGGTCCAAAATGGTGTCTATCACTTTAAATCAACTTTGCACACTAATTGAACGCATTTTCTCCCTACTTTACATGCTGCCGGCATTGGGTATTTGCGCATGTGGTAATACCTTTACCAAGATGGCATCCGGTGCACATCACGCTGGAAACGCGCGGGCACAGCCAAGACTCCATCTTGGCACTTCGGGAGGCCACGTAGCGCCGAAACAACGGGCGCTACTCAGCCCAATTTCTAGCCTTTTGACTCCAGAATTGAATTGTTAATTATTACAGTTGATTGATATTAGTGGCTTATGAACTATACATCATTTATTTAATAAAACATTTCTCATTTTAAAAATGGACTGGAATTAAATTGGATAAGGCCCAAATCGGGACGCAGGCATCGCGCTGCGCGATTAGCCCGCGCCCGGTAGTTCCGATGCAGCACGTTAGATTTCTGCTGCATCCTCATTTACTTGTTAGTAGCGTAGCATGGAGGCACCGGCACTTCTCACCAGTGGGGAGGCTCAAATCTTGCTTGAGTTGCTCGCACCTCTTAAAGGCAGCCTGCACCTCTTGAAGGCAGCCTGCACATATATATATAAGTGCAAAATATAAGATACAGGTCTGCACGGAATCTGAACGGAGATCAGACATCGCACTTGTAAAACAGATGCAGGTCACATCCCTATGTTTACAAACTGATGAGTTATGTGAAAATATTGAATAAAGATTGCACATTACTACATCCAACATCCTCCAATCTGCACGCCAGACCTCACCAATCTGCCGACCTGAGTTTGTACCAGTCCTGCAAGAGAGCGTGCATCAAGTTTCTCTGCTGATACACTGGAGACCTTGGTGCAAGAAGTGGACAGAAGGAGGGACATCCTATACCCGCAGAGGGGCAAGAGGCCCTCCAGACATATGCTCAAGAGGCAGTGGGAAGCAGTAGGGGACCAAGTCAATGCCAGGCGCATAGCTCCGCAAACATGGATGCAGTGCAGGAAGAAGTTCAATGCTTTGACACGAGTGGTGAGTGAGGTCTACTGTTAAGTGGCATCTCCTACCAACTGCACTACTAGCCGCATCCACTGCTCCACGCACTACACCCCACATCACCAACCTACCAACAAATTCTTTCAATCAGATGCTTCCTCTCACCCTCACACATTACCATTGTTTCAAGCTGCACACCCACAAGTCACAGGTCACACACACTGACAGCTATTTAACCATGACAGGCATACCACCCAAACATCCTGCAGGACACTCACTGACACATGTCCCGCTTTCTTGCAGGAGAAGGTGGTGCATAACAGGAGGCAGCAAGTGGCGGTGGCATTTAACCCATTGAGCTTGTTCCACCATTGAATGAGATCACAGTTGACCTATGACCTAACCCCATATACCCGCCTTAGCCCCATATCCCTAATACCCTTGGTGAACAAAAATCTCTCAGGCTTAAAATTAACAATTGAGCTAGCACCAACTATCATTTGCGGAAGAGAGTTCCATAGTTCTCCCTCCCTTTGCATGTAGAAGAGTTTCCTAACTTCACTCTTGCAAGTCTGAATGTTAGGCTTTGTCTCCTATTCCTATTATTCAAGTATAGGAGACCTCCAAAAACAGTTACAAATGCCTCAGCAGCCAGAAGCAATAATCCAGCAACTAACCTGTAAATCCTGCATTGTCTCTTTAAATAGAGCTGATGGTGGGTCTTCCAGGCACTCTAAGACATGTTCAAATGGTCGTGGTTAAGACAGTGCATTGGCTGCAGCGTTAAATGCCAAAATGGTGTCTATCCCTTTAAATCAGCATTGCACACTAATCTAATGCATATTCTCCTTACTTTAGCTGGCATTTGTTATCTGCACCTGCATGACCCCCTTTACCAATATGGTGTTCGGCGCACGTCACGTTACATGCGTGCGTCCGCATTCTGGACGCCATTTTGGAATTTCTGGAGGCCGCGTATCGCCTATACAATGGTTGCTACATGGCCGACTTTCTAGCCCGACATGTTCGCAAAAGCCTTCAGTGAGCTGCTGGCATCACAGAATATTGAGAGATTTATTTACTAAGATCTCATAATTGTTATTTAATGACACTCAGGTTTTTTTAGTTTGGACATCCATCTGTTCTTCACTTCAGGGAAGTGCTCGAGGTTTGCCCATTACTAGCATTATTGGCCCGTACTAAATGGGGCATATTGTCTTGAATGGTATTTCTGGTACTGTACTATCAGAGCATCTTGCTCTCTCTCTCCTCCCCACCCCCCATTAATCATCCTCGTCCTTCGGATAGGTCAGGTGGGAGGGTCACTATATTAGTCCAGTTTGGTCACTTTACTGAGCGTTTCCGCAGTTACTTCATTCCTCACTTTATTCTCTTTGTACAGGTAATTTAAACTGAACGCTTAGTCTTTACATCTATTAAGTGTCTTGGCTCAGTTGGTTGTCCCTACCAATCGCCTGTGTGGATGTGAAACATGGACCCTCTAAAGAAAATGTATTCAACAGCTGGAAAGGTTTCACCAAAGACACCTTTGCACCTTCCATCATAATAGATGGTAGAATAAGATCACAAACGATGAAGTACTGGAACGTGCTGACAGCACCAACCTTGAGGCTACAATAATCAATGCTCTGCTCTATTGGGCTGGACATGTTGTTGGGATGGATGACGCGTATGGTTGCTGAAACAGTTGCTTTATGGAGAACTGGTGGATGGCAGAAGAAAGCAGGGCAGACAACAAAGGTACTACAAGGACACAATGAAGATTCACTTGAAGCAGTGTAATTTGGTCTTTGACTCTTGGGAAACCCTGGCCGCTGACAGATGGCAATGGCGTGCTGAAGTGAGAAAAAGAGTGAAGGGCCTTGAGCTGCAACGCCAGTGTGGAGGCAAGATGCAAGAGATGGAAGGATCAGCAATGTCTGAGGGATCAACAGGAGAATCCCCACGGAATGTGATTATGTGAGGCTTGTGGTAGACAGTGTCTAGCGCATATCAGCCTGCATAGTTACCAACGTACCCAACTACATGAGTTTATGCTCCCTTCATTGTTGGCAGCATCATGCTTGAGTACAAGTGATGCACTGCTACTAGTTGGTAGCACACTCACCTGAGTCAGGATACAGTTGTTGAAATAAATTATACAATAAACATATTGCAGTGTAGACTAGTCATGGAAGGAAGCCTCTGAAATATGCTTATTTTTGATAGACTAATAAGGGTGACACTGGGTTGACTCAGTGTCACTAACAGAAAAACAGCTCTACAATTGCCTCCTCATCTGAGGAGGCACCACTAATATAATTATCTAACTGTGAGGTCTAATCAAACTAAGAGAAACTTGTAATGCTAAATCAAAATATTATTATCCATGTCAATTAGACACTTTATACCAGTGGTGCCCATCAGTCGCGGAAGGCCCCGAGCATACCAGTGGACACCGTATGTTTCCTCTCCGGGGCTACCCAGGCATGGACAAAACCGCAGAAGTGACGCAGGCAGCCAGAATGACCATCCCCACAGGTCGCGCTCATCCTGGACCTGTGAATCGCTATTTTCACTAGGCCCAGGAGCAGACATATGAGAAGGCCGTTTGACCTTCCCACTCCCCTTCCATACTGGGTTGCGAAAGATCAAAAGTATGGGCTGAAGTTGAGCCAGAAACTGAGGAGCAGCCCCCTTAAATAGTAAAATAGGGGCTGCAACCTCTCACAATCCACATATATGAAACAAGGTTTTGTCCAGGCCGCAGAAGTTACAAGCAGCCTGGGTTCATTTGAGTCAGGATATTTTGGGTTGAAGCCCCACCCTACATTTGAACACTTAATGTAGGTTGACACTTCAGGGTAGAACTGAGTTGCTGAGTTGTTTGAAGTAGACTTTTCTGATGAACATGCTCAGGAGGATGTAAAAGATCCCACATGGAGTTATTGGAAGAAGAGCAGGCAATTCTCTTAGGGTCTTGGCCAACATTCCTTTCTCAACCATCACCACCAAACAGATTGTTTGGTTATTCATTCACTTTCTGTTTGTGGGATCTTGCTGTGCACAAATTGGCTGCTGCATCTGCTTATATGTCAACATTGACTGCACTTCGACAAATCCATTGATAGCAAAATTCTTTGGAACATCCTGCACACACCAAAGACATTATATAAATGTAACTATATTTTCTTTACATTCGTAATTGGTCCCAAACTTCTTTTCATTGACAGATGGCCTCATGAATTGCACTGTCGATCTGGTCTTTACTGTGGCTCCAAATCTGCATTTCTTCAGGCTAATTTAGGAACAGTTCCCTTTTCATCCATTACACCGAGCAAATGTTTTCATTTGCAATCTCCAATCGAATATGATCCTACAGCACAAACTATTTTAATCATTTTTATTTATTCTCTATTTATCTTTGTACATTAATTCTTCCCCATTTTATTTTCCTTTCTGCCTATTCCTCTTTTCTTGTTTATTTTTTAGTCTAACTTGTGGTCTGTTAATTTAAAAATGTCTTTAACCGTTGTTTTTTCACCTTATTGGTACACTTTGTAATTCAGGACCAGAGTGAATAATATTAAAGCATCTTCTTAAACAGCATCAAAAACACAATTGACGGGGGGAGGATTTCCTCTGTGTTGTACGTGCAGTGAAACCATAAACCTGTTTATAAAGACTGTTTATAAGGGCTTGAGATATTATTACACATAGGACACAGAGGACACCCTTTCTCCCTCCCCCAATCCCTTAAAAACCTTTGTGTGCTCCCACCACCACAGTAAATTTGAACTTTCCACAGCAGTAACTTCACAGATGTAGGAGTTTGTTTATTCCCACCTGGGCCTTTATGAAGAAGAAACAGTGGTGGGAATGGCACGTTTTCGAATTTGGAAGTGTGCTGTCACCTTTATCATTTTCGTCCCTGCTCCGAATGAGATAACCAATAATCCAGGAAATAAAACACCAATAAATCAGCTCTCCTGAGATGTTCCCAGTTAATTAGGTCAGGAAGTGAGAATGACTGAAAGTTCCAAACCCAGTTAAAATGTTATCAAAATATAAAATTATAGGAAATAAACTATTTGTTAAAATTAATGACAAAACTTTTTTTTCATCCCTATCACAGCGGGGATCTAATAATTTTTATGAGCACTCTGACCAAGTATAGTTGTATAATATAATTTCGGTAAGGAACTAACAGTTTATTTGTGGCTTTTAAGATTCCATCGTAGGAATAGGAGAGTTGCTGAGCATTTTAACATTCATTTCACCCACTAATCATGATGTTATTTGACTTGCAGTTTAACTACAATAAGCCACAATCACCAGTAAGTCAAGGGTGTTTCTGGTTTATTCTCAAGCCTGATTTAAAAACAAGACAACAAACCATCCTTGTAAATCAGTTATCCAACCAGAAAATAGACCTCAACACAAAAGCCCACGTGTATAACTTCTGCCCCGTTTGCTTCTAAATCCCAAATCCTACGAAGGGGGTGATCTTGTGTACAAACATCTTCCTTTATCTGGTCTCACTTGCCTCACAAAGAGTGAGTTCTTCACCAGAATGTATCCCGGAGGCTGATTCAACTAGAATAGCACAGTAGTGCTGTGTGTTGTGGCAGGATTAACCCCGAGACTCCTTGTATTGTTTCTCTTCATTACATTTATCCCCCTGTCTCCTATTATCATTTCGCTTTATTCTTTTTGTATAACAAAACGGTACAAAGCCGATTGTCTCAGACGAGCCAAGGCAGCTTTTAGGTACTTTTCAGACTTTCAACATTTGTCAGGAGCTGTTTCCTCTTTACTACAAACAGCACATCTGTATCTTAATCTCTCCTTTAGGAAATTATTAAACTCCAGAACAAGACAAATCACACCAGGAAGAATGGGAAAAGCTGAGACATCTGTTGAAAGATCCCTTTATTTATCTTCAACCTAAACAGGAGGTGAACCTCAAGTTCAGTTTTTTATTAACCATTTGGTTAGAATCATAGAATTGTACAGCACAGAAGGAGGCCATTTAGCCCATCATGCCTGTGCCAGCTCTTTGAAAGAGCTATCCAATTAGTCCCACTCACCTGCTCTTTCCCCATAGCCCTGCAATTTTTTTTCAAGTGTGCAGTGATAGGTAAAAAGTAACTTTTGTCGATTTCATTTTACCTGCTTGTTCGTTTCATGCTGCACCATTCTTTACATTCACACTAAGAGGCAAGCGTCAGTGCAAAGCGGTCCTATTTTTGCATCAGCACTAAACCAGCTCAATGCGAACCGGGTGTGAAGGCCCAAACTGACTCTGAAGTGAAATGGAGTGAGACTGCTTCCTCCAGGGAATCTCACTCCTCTACGCTGTGGTGTCAGGTCAGACCCTGACTCCGGATTCAGGATCCGTTTACAACAACAACAATTTGCCTGTATACTGTTTTGCACCAACACTACAGGTATTGTGTGAATGCACCCTTAAATATATGCTTAAAAGGGATTTTGTCAACTTGGTAAATCACTCACATATCTCTTTACTAGGATTAGAAACAGACATGTCAAACAGCCTGATTGGTGACATGACTGCATCATCGTTGTTTGAGTCTGCCACTAGTACTTTTACTCTTATTTTAACATGTAAGCCTAGGAAGTCCAGTCTTCAGTGGGGTGGGATAGAATTCCGTTGTGCCGGTAGTGATGGTGGGTAATTTTGGGAAACTTGGATCTGTTGGGTTTCTGCCGATTTAAGTTTAAAGTCCCAACTATGGGGATGCTTCTTCTACCTGACCCCCAAGCCCTGGTGACAGTTTGGAGCATAGGAACAGGAGTGGACCATTCAGCCCCTCAAGCCTGTTCCACCATTCTATTAGATCATGACTGATCTGTCCATTTATCCGCCTTCGTTCCATATCCCTCGATACCCTTACCTACAAAAATCTATCGATCTCAGTCTTAAAAATTTTAATTGATTGAGCATCCACAGTTTTTTGAAGAGAGAGAGTTCCAGATTTCCACTATCCTTCCTGATATCACTCTGAATTGCCTAGCTCTAATTTTAAGATTATACCCCCTTGTTCTGGATTCCCCTACCAGAGGAAATAGTTTCTCTGTATCCACCTAATTGAATCCCTTTGTCATTTTAAACACCTCGATTAAATCACCCCTCAACTTTCTAATCATATGGGAATACAAGACAAGTTTATGCAACCTGTCCTCGTACTTTAACCTGTAATCCCTGATGAATCTCCCCTTCCAAGGCCAATATATCTTTCCTGAGATTCAGTTCCCAAAATTGAATGCAGAATTTCAGATGTGGTCTGAGCAAGGTTCTATACAACTGAAGTACCAAATCTTCACTCTTGTATTCTAGCCCCTTTGAGATAAAGGCCAATATTCCATTAGCCTTTTTGATTACTTTTTGTACCTGTGCACTAGCTTTTAGTGTCCATTGTGTGTACATTTTGGTTAATGTACACACAATGCAAAACTGCAAAATTTTGCTTTTGATTTAGTATAAACTGGGGTTCACTTAGGTCTTTAGAGGTGAAAGGCCACCAAGTTACTTTAATAATCATTAACATTTTGTTTGCCTTCTTAATTATCTCTCTTGGGCACATCCAAAGCTCAGCCTAGGAATCATGGAATCACCCCCTATGTTCACATTACTGTGAAACTATATTTTGTTTCCTCCCCACAAAGGAAATGAGAGAAACTAAAATGTCTTCCCCAAAAATAATCTTGCTCTAAAATACAAACACTAGAGTATAGAGCATTGGCTGATGGAATTCAAAGGAGTCCGATATTGGAGGGCAACTGAAAATATAAATAGTTGTGTCCCTTGAACATCCTCACGACAAGAATAACTGAAGGGTCAGGTTACAAATGAATGACAGGATGACCTTCAGAAAGATTTGATACCATAAACACAAGTGTGAATGCTTTATTGTGTCCTTTGTTATTTAAAACAATGTTTATAATATTGTATCAAAGGCAAGTGATTCCCATGTACAATCCTTCTACTCATTTAACAGCTTTTCCACATTAAAAAGGGTGAAACTTGTATCCCACTTAATGTGGGCATTAGAGACTGGAATCAGTAGAATTTTCATATAAATCCAACATCCACATTTCTGCTGATTGAAAAAAACATTTTGTTTTATATTACAACAGCATTACAACAGTGACTACACTTCAAAATTATTTAATTGGCTGTGAAGCGCTTTAGGACATCCTGAGGTTGTGAAAAGTATTTCCTATACTGGAGTGGATTTTGGGAGCGGCAGGTAAGTGAAAAAAATGGCCTTTATCTCGCCTAACTGTTCCTACTCTTTCCTAGCTGCCTCGTACTCTTGAATAGTGAGTTTCCTTTATCTATCTTGTCAATCGAACAATTGGCTGCAGCACCCCTGGTCTAGGAACGGAAACAATCAACTTTGCTCCCACTTCCGTTTGCCATCCAGTAACCTGAAGGCCAATGCATGGGTATTATTATCAAACGAAGACTTCAATTCCAAATGCTGAACTGTAACTAAGATGGTCATTGTGGAAACCATAGCCTGTGCTCTCTATGATAACATTGCCTGGAATATCCTTCACCTACATCTGAGAATTAAGTTGACTTCATATAGTATGAGATTTGACTGGTTTATCAATATAGTCTCAACCTTGAGATAGTTTATGTCTTGGAAACAACTTCAACATTATGTTATTGTACATAATGAGGGAAGTGATTTGGCACAGCCAAATATGCCAAAAACCACAGGACAACCATGAGAGAAATCTGGATAAGAAATAAATAGAAAGCTTTTATCTTGAACACTGCTTTCATTCAGCTCCAACAAAGGCCAAATCCCAGAGTAATAAAATGACTGAGTGGACTGCTCAGCTGAATAAGCCAAAGTGTGAACATTGGCAAATTTATCGTTCATTCACCAGCCTTCTATCATAGGTATAATAGTGGTGGTTACGATAATTGAGTCGTATCCCAGTGGTCATGAGTTCAAATCCTACTATAGCAAGTTGCGAGATTGAATTCAATGAGCCTGATTTTCATTTAAAGCACACAGGGGATGAGGAATGGGCAGAGTGATCGCTCAGACCACCCGAGAACACGGGCGAGAGGCCTGAACTATTTGCATGGTTGAGCCTGATTTGAATGTGATCAATGAGCTGCTAATACTCAATGAGGTGTTGATGACCAGCTTGCCGATCGGCGGAAATCCAATGGCCATTCCATGGAGTCGAGCTGGAAGTATTCATTTAAAGAGGGAAAGAGGCAATCGTGGGGAGGGGGCGTGCGGTGGTGAGGTGCACAGAAGGACTGACAGCAGGCTGAAAGAGTTTTGTGTGGCCAGCATTCATGTTCCTCCTGTCCCCACAAAAATCATTTTAAAAACCTACCTGCTCTGTTTAGAAGCGGCCTCCAGCTGGTCCATTTAAGGTCACCTGGTTAGGTGACTCTGTCCATTGTTACCTGAAAATTGCACGGGTTCCTACAACTGGAATGGGACTACTGGGTGCCTATTTCAAGGCCCGGTCAAAAATCGACTTGTGAGGGCCTCGGGCGGCCAGTGGGTAGTAATTTAAAAACAAAGTTCATCTGCCTACCACCCCATTTTTCAGTGTGAACAGGATGGAAATCGTCCACAATAAATCTGATTTGCGCGTTGGCATCGGAAAATGGCAGGAAGCCATTTAACTGCTGGATTGTAGTTAAAAACCCAACTGGTTCATGAATTTCCTTCAAAGAAGAGAACCTGCCACCCCTACCTGGTCTGGTCTATCCATGACCACAGTCCCGCACTGCATGGCCCACTTTTAATGCCTAGTAAGTCATTCATTTGTAACCAGTTGCTTCATTAAGAAGGCCCACCATCAACTTCTCAAGGCAAGTAGGTATGGACAATAATGGTATAGACAATAAAGGTATGGACAATAAAGGCAGCCGTGCCAGCGTTGTTGCCTCCCGATGTGCAAGCACAACAGGCGAGTTTGCAGCCAATGCGACCAGAGCAGCAGAGAATTCAGCGGGATCACAATGGGAACAGAGTGAGAAACTGGCACTTTTGTTTGACAATCACACTGACTAAAAGTTGCAAGATTTGCCACAGAATGGCATGCCACGACAAATCATTTGCCTTGTACAGAATGTATCCAGGTATGTTTTTTTCCAGCGTATTATGAAGCTTTACTTGGAGCTGGTGTATTTGGTCACCACCTTTGTCCCTTTCAACACGGCGAACTCCACGAGCAGCAACAGGCGCACGGTGCTCTGGATCTCTTTGGAGCTGATGGTCGATCGCTTGTAATGTGCCAGGCAGGAAACTTCACTCACGATATGCTTGAAAATTCACAAAGGAATTCATGATGCTCATGGCCTTGGAGGAGATGTCGCTGTCAGGGTGAACCTGCTTCATCGCCTTGTAGATGTAAATGAAATAACTCTCCTCCCTCGCCCTCTTGTGCATTTTGTCGCATTTCTTGGTGGGTTTAGCCAATGCTGAAGGTTAAAGGAAGGCAGCTTTATCTTTCTTTTGGCAAGGCTATTTTGCTGGCAACAGTTGTTATGGCAGGGATCAGTAGATAGCTGGCCTCTTGAGACAGAACTGTGGTGATATCAGGTTTAGTTTTACTGTGCTACATGAGACTAGCACATATGTGCTAGCATCATACATATGTATAGTATAGATCAAGGGACTGACACTTGTACGAAATCAGAAGGGAATATGATGGAACAAATACAGGCTTTTAAACAAATGTAACATTGCACCAAAACAATTTGACATCCATTTAAATGTGAGTTAACTTTTTGTTGTTGTTATTTAAAAAAAATATAAGACTTCTTTCCCTATAGTGCTCATTGATTACACAGCAATCCCAGATTAAAAGACCAGGCAGGCAATCTGATCTCAGGCCTCAACTAATGCAATTCATGAGCCGATTGCCAGGAGCCGCAAGAGAGTGGCCCGGGATAGCTTGTCCTCCCCTCCTTGTAGGAGGAACAAAAGATCTATCCTTTACTCAAAACCCTAACAGCACAGCTGAGATCTGGGTACTTGCCACATGGGGAGAAATGGGTATAAACTTACATCCTAGAACATACAGACACAGTATATTGAGACGCTAACACACTGGATTTGAGTTAAGTCTCCAATTTAAGATGGATGTAATTGGAACCCCTGACTGTTAACAAATAACTGCTAATTATAGTTTGAAATAACAAGATGAAAAAGAATGAGAGTAGGGCTGGGATTTGCCTGTTGCAGGGATTGTTGGCATTAACTTCCTTTACTCAGAGTGTGGTCAGAACATGGAACTTGCCACCACATAGAGTGGTTGAGGCGATTAGCATAGATGCATTTAAGGGAAAGGTAGATCAGTACATGAGGGAGAAGGGAATAGAATAGGTGTTGATAGATGTTGAGATGAAGTAAGGTGGGAGGAGGCTAGTGTGGAGCATAAACATCAGCATAGACCTGTTGGGCCAAATGGCCTGTTTCTGTGCTGTAAATACTACGTAATAAAATTGGTGGGGTAGGCTTTGCCACCTGCTTGGCTGTCCCACCCATGATCCTGATGAATTTTCCAGGGCCAGCCTCATGTTTGGATTCTTTTTGGGTGGGCCCCCAGCAGTTGCACTGGGTAGCCCCCCAACAGGTGAAAGGGATGAAAAATTGCTGATTCGGGGAGCCTGCAGTAACTTAAAGGGGCTAGATGCTACCCAGGCATGAAAGAAGAATACGGCCTCTGCTGGCTGGGGAGAGTGCATCAATCAACCCACGTTCGATTGTATTCACTGGGGTGGGCCATTTAATTTTTAAACCCCCTCTAATGGTCCCAGTAAAATGCTGGCAAGACTAGCATCCAGCATTGATAAGACAGTAATGACACAAAATATGACAAACGATGTTCTGTCATTACCGCCTCATTTCCGTAACGTCTGTCGGTATTTGGGCAGGCACTACCGACGTCCAATGACGGTGACACTAGAAGATAGGGACAGCTGCGCAAATGGAACATAGGAACATCGGAACAGGAGTAGGCCATTCAGCCCCTCAAGCCTATTCCGCCATTCAACTAGATCGTGGCTGATCTATATCTTAACTCCAGCTACCTGCCTTGGGTCAGTATCCCTTAATACCCTTGCCTAACAAAAATCTATCAATCTCAGATTTGAAATTTTCAATTGACTTAGCCTCAGCAGCTTTTTGGGGGAGACAGTTCCAGATTTCCACTACCCCTTGTATGAAGAATTGCTTCCTGACATAAACCCTGAACAGCCTAGCACTAATTTTAACGTTATGCCCTTTGTTCTGGACACCCCCACCAGAAGAAATAGTTTCTCTCCATCCACACAATCAAATCCTTTAATTAAGAACATAAGAAACAGGAGCAGGAGTAGGCCATACGGTCCCTTGAGCCTGCTCCGCCATTCAATAAGATCATGGTTGACCTTCGACCTCAACTCCACTTTCCCGTCCGATCCCCATATCCCTTGATTCCCCTAGAGTCCAAAAGTCTATCTATCTCAGCCTTGAATATACTCAATGACTCTGCATCCACAGCCCTCTGGGGTAGAGAATTCCAAAGATTAACAACCCTCTGAGTGAAGAAATTCCTCCTCATCTCAGTCTTAAATGGCCAACCCCTTATACTGAGACTATGCCCCCTAGTTCTAGACTCTCCAGCTAGGGGGATCAATCTCTCAGCATCTACCCTGTCGAGCCCTTTTAGAATCTTATATGTTTCAATGAGATCACCGCTCATTCTTCTAATCTCCAGAGAATATAGAATCATAGAATCATAGAAAGGTTACAGCATGGAAGGAGGCCATTCGGCCCATCAAGTCCGTGCCAGCTCTATGCAAGAGCAATCCAGCTAGTCCCACTCCCCCGCCCTATCCCCGTAGCCCTGCAATTTTTTTCCTTTCAGGAACTTATCCAGTTCCCTTTTGAAAGCCACGATTGAATTTGCCTCCACCATCCACCCTGGTTTCTTTTTAAAAAAAAAATTTTGTCAATTTGATTTGCCCAGTTTATATGAAGATTAAAGTCTCCCATGATTACTGCATTACCTTTGTTACAAGCTTCTATTATTTCATAGGCCCATTTTACTCAATCTCTCATCATAGGACAACCCTCTCATCCCAGGAATCAATCTAGTGAACTTTCATTGGATCGCCTCTAAGGCAAGTATATCCTTCCTTATATAAGGAGACCAAAACTGTGCACATTATTATCTTAAACACCTCAATTAATTCACCACTTAATCTTCTATACCCAAGGGAATACATGCCTAGACTATACAACCTGTCCTCATAATTTAACCCTTTTCGCTCCAGTATCAAATGATGTGGAGATGCCGGTGATGGACTGGGGTGGACAAATGTAAGGAATCTTACAACACCAGGTTATAGTCCAACAGTTTTATTTGAAAATCACAAGTTTTCGGAGCTTACCTCCTTCGTCAGGTGAGTAAGTCAGAGACCCAGCAGGATGGGTTCATTCCCCAACTTCCCTTCCACCCCCATTACCGCCAACGAGATGAAAATCCTGCGACATTTGGAATGAGGAAAGTAGTTGATGAATGAACTCGTATCATAAAAGCCATCACCACATGAGGTTATCACATGAAAAACTTCCAGTAATTAAAATGTTGCTTAAATATATTTTGCGGGTGTGTTCAAAATAGCTGCTGCATAAAGCTTATCAAACTAGGTGGGACCATTGTGAGAACATAGTCCTCTCTCCCAGCACCATTCTGGAGCAAGGAAGTGAGTCACCACATCAATTTAGCAGCACAATTGGAAACTGTTTTAAAGTTACAGCAGCAATAATCAAGTCACAACGAAAGGCTGCAGGCACCATACAGCAACTGGAAATTAAGGCTTGGTCTCTTATCCTCAGTTCTCTGGCAAAATCCATTAAGGGTCAAGTGAGGGGAAATTTAAAAATCTAATGAGAAAAGAAAAGGCAACAGAGCTGTGTAGTAATTTGGGTAAAGATAAGCAGAGTGTTGCAGGAAGGGATTGAGAGTTTACTGATAATAGAGCATCAACACATAAGGTCAAAGCAGGAAAATATGGTTAAAAAGTCAAAAGACTCTTTATCTGAATGCATGGAGCATTCGTAACAAGATAGATGAATTAGTTGCACAAATAGAGATAAATGGGTTTGATCTAATAGCCATTACAGAGACATGGGGCTCGATGTTACCAGGGCTGCGGGTTCACGGCGGGGGGGGCTATTGGGTGCATGGGTAACGCGCCCGGCGAAATCAGTCTGCCCCCCGTGCGATCGCAGCCTAATTGGATCCACTTACCTTGTCTTCCGTGTTCCCCACTGCTGATCTGCACGTCGGGCGGACTGCGCATGCGCAGTAAGGTCTATCAGCTGGAGGAGCTCAATTTAAAGGGGCAGTCCTCCACTGACAGATGCTGCAACAAATAGAAAAAATTACAGCATGGAGCAGCCCAGGGGGAAGGCTGCTCCCAGGTTTAATGATGCCTCACTCCAGGTATCATTAGATGGGGTGAGGAGGAGGGGGAGGACAGAGATCTTCCCCCCCGGCGGGCGGGAGGAAACGGCCTGCCTCTGCCACCAGGAAGGCCTGGCTCAAGGTGGAAGAGGAGGTCACCTGCACCACCAACATATCGCCCACCTGCATACAGTGCAGGAGGCGCTCCAATGACCTAAGTAGGTCAGCCAAAGTGAGTACACTTACTCATTCCCCTACACTCCGTCTGCCACATCACCGCCCCCACCCCACATCTCCTTCAGCACTGCCAACACTACTCTATCACGTCACTCCTCACACCCACTCAAAGCTCATCCTCATCTTACCTGCACTTACTCACCTCGCCAGTACTCATCCCGCCACTACCACTCAACCCAATCCTCATACAATCTCATGGCTCTATCTCATACTCACCCTCTCATGCATCTCTTTCACAGTCAGCCTCACTCAACCTGCCACTACCTGTGCTGCAGCCACAGGGCATGCATCACATATGTGCAGTAGGAAGCGTAAGGCAAACGTGTCATGAACATGAAGGGGATGCACAAGGGTGTTTGAGGGTTTGTCATGGTTTTTACTTATATTGAATTTCTGACCAACTCACATTACATATTATATTGGCACCACTACTGCCACGTCTTTGCGAATCGTGTCTGGTTTGTGCAATAAGGCCCTTTCCTGAGGATCACAATGAAGACCCACAACTGATGACACCCATTGTGTCACTGCAGAGTGGGTGTAGGTGTATTTGCAGGGCTCTTTTGTGCAGACGACTGAGAGACGTCGGCGATGTCCCCGGTGGCACTCTGGAAGGATGCGGAGGAGAAGTTGTTGAGGGCAGTGGTGACTTTGACAGCGACAGGTAAGAAGATGGTGCTCGGGCCAACCGGGAGCAGCTCGGCATGAAAGAGGCTGCAGATGTCCACGGCTACATGTCGAGTGACTCTGAGCCTCCGTGTGCACTGCTGCTCAGAGAGGTCCAGGAAGCTGAGCCTTGGTCTGTGGACGCTGTGGCGAGGGTAGTGCCCTCTGCGACGCATCTCTCTCTGCAGTTGCCCTCCCTCCTGCTGTGCAGGTGGATGTGTCACAGCACTCTGTTGTGGAGCTCCACGTGTCAGAGGTGGACGGCATGGCCGGCGAGGCTGGCGAGGCTGGTGATGCTGTTCGCCCTTCGAGGAGGTCATGACTGCAGCTACGGCGGCCCTCATCTGGAAGATGTACATCTGAGGGGGTCCGTAAGGTAGGTACATGTCTCCGGACCCTGGGGTAAATGTGCAAGTTGGTGAATTTTCTCATCAGGAGGAGGGTGGTGGAGGCCAAACTTTGTCCCAAGTGACAGAGTGGCCTCCTGCAATGAGTGAGGGTCTCCCCCCATCACCTGTCAAATGGACCTTTGCAGCTGCCACAGGCTGACAGCTGCAACACGTCCATTTCAACTGGGAGTGTTTCCTCCAGTATGGGAAACAGTCCCAGTTGTCTCTAAAATCCCACCCCACCTCACATATTCACTTAATCAGGTCCGTTAATGACCTGAAATACCTAAGTAAATAGTCTCAAGTGGCACCCCGCTGGCTTTAATTGCCTGCGGGAGTACCACATGCGGGGGCTGCGCTCACGTCGGCGCGTCTGTGGGGAACCCGGAAGTGGGCGGATTGGAGCCGGGCTCCCGACCCGCTCTGGGATTCCCCGATTTTCGGAGCCCCCCCCCCCGCCACGAACGCACCTGATAGCAGGTGCTAAAATGAAGCCCATGGTTGCAAAGTGACCAAGATTGGGAACTAAATATTCCAGACTACATATCATTTAGAAAAGACAGGCAGAATGGAAAAGGAGGGGCTGTAGCCCTAATAATAAAGGATGACATAAGGACAGTGGTGAGAAAGGATCTAGGCTCAGAAGATCTGAAAGTAGAATCAGAATGGGTGGAAATAAGAAATAAAGGGCAGAAAACACTGGTGGGGGTAATTTACAGGCCCCCTACTAGTAGCTATACTGTTGGACAGAGTATTAATTATGAAATAATGGGAGGTTGTAACAAAGTTAATGCAGTAACCATGAGAGATTTTAATCTTCATATAGACTGGGCAAATCAAATTGGCAAAGGTAGTTTGGAGGACATGTTCATGGAATGCATTCAAGGCAGTTGCCCAGACCAATATGTTATGGAACCAACTAGGGAACAGGCTATTTTAGATCTTGAATTGTATAATGAGACAGGGTTAATTAGTAATCTCACAGTAAAGGATCCTCTGTGAAAGAGCGATCATAATATGATAGAATTTCAGAGTGACGTACTTAAGTCCAAAACTTAAATAAAGCCAATTATATAGGTATGAGGGGCAAGTTGGCTAAGGTAGATTGGGAATTTAAATTAAAGGGTTTGACAGTTGAAAATCAATGTCAAACAATTAAAGAAATATTTCAATATTCTCAACAAAGATACATTCCATTGAGAAATAAAAACTCCATGGGAAAAGTGATCCAGCCATGGCTAACTAAAGAAGTTAAGGACAGTATTAGATTAAAAGAAGAGGCCTATAATATTGCCAAGAAAACTAGTGAGCCTGAGGATTGGGAGAGTTTTAGAAACCAGCAAAGGATGACCAAAAAACTGATAAAAAGGGAGAAAATAGAATATGAAAGTAAACTAGCAAGAAATATAAAAACGGATTGTAAGAGCTTCCACAAGTATGTAAAAAGGAAGAGAGTAGCAAAAGTAAATGTTGGTCCCCTAAAGGCTGAGACAGGAGAAATTACAATGGGGAATCAGGAAATGGAGATGTGTTAAGCAAATACTTTGTATCTGTCTTCGCAGTAGAAGGTACAAAAAGCATACCAGAAATAATGGGGGACCAAGGGGCTAATGAGAGTGAGGAACTTAAAGTAATTATTATCAGTAGAGAAAAAGTACTTGAGAAACTAATGTGACTAAAAGCCGATAAATCCCCTGGACCTGATGGCCTACAGCTGAGGGTTCTAAAAGAGGTGGCTGCAGGGATAGTGGATGCATTGGTTATGATCTTCCAAGATTCCCTAGATTCTAGAATGGTCCCAGTGGATTGGAAGGTAGCAAATGTAACCCTGCTGTTCAAGAAAGGAGGGAGAGAGAAAACAGGGAACTACAGGCCAGTTAGCCTGACATTGGTCGTCGGGAAAATACTGGAATCCATTATTGAGGTAGTTGTAACAGGACACTTACAACATCATAATACGAAGGAGAAAGCCTCCGAAAGCTTGTGATTTTCAAATAAAACTGTTGGACTATAACCTGATATAATATGATTAGGCAGAGTGAATATAGCTTTATGAAAGGGGAATTGAGTTTGACAAATTTATTAGAGTTTTTTGAGGATGTAACTCGTAGCGTAGATAAAGAGGAACCAGTGGATGTAGTATATTTGGATTTTCAAAAGGCATTCAATAAGGTGCCACATAAAAGGTTGTTATGCAAGATAAAGGCTCATGGGGTTGGGGGTAACATATTAGCATGGATAGAGGATTGGATAACGGACAGAAAACAGAGAGTTGGGATAAACGGGTCATTTTCAGGTTGATAGGCATTAACTAGTGGGGTACCGCAAGGATCGGTGCTTGGGCCTCAGCTATTTACAATCTATATTAATGACTTGGATGAAGAGTCCGAGTGTAGTGTATCCAAGTTTGCTGATGATACAAAGCTAGGTGGGAAAGTAAGCTGTGAGGAGGACACAAAGAGACTGCAAAGGGATAGAGACAGGTTAAGTGAATGGGCAAAAAGGTGATAGATGGAGTATAATGTGGGGAAATGTGAGATTATTCACTTTGGTAGGAAGAATAGAAAAACATAATATTTTTTAGATGGTGAGAAACTATTAAATGTTGGTGTCCAGAAAAACTTGTGTGTCCTGGTACAAGAAACTCAAAAAGTTAGCATACAGGTACAGCAAGCAATTAGGAAGGCAAATGGCATTTTGGCCTGTATTGCAAAGTGTTTGGAGTACAAGAGTAAGGAAGTCTTGCTACAATTGTACAGGGCTTTGGTGAGACCGCACCTGGAGTACTGTGTACAGTTTTGATCTCCTTATCTAAGGAAAGATATACTTGCCTTAGAGGCGATGCAACATAGGTTCACTAGATTAATTCCTGGGATGAGAGGGCTGACCTTTGAGGAGAGGTTGCATAGAATGGACCTATACTCTCTGGAGTTTAGAAGAAAGAGAGATGATCTCATTGAAATGTATAAGATTCGGAGGGGGCTTGACAGGGTAGAGGCTGAGAGGTTGTTTCCCCTGGCTGGAAAATCTAGAACTAGGGGGCATAGTCGCAGGATAAGGGGTTGGCCATTTAAGACTGAGATGAGGAGGAATTTCTTCACTCAGAGGGTTGTGAATCTTTGGAATTCTCCACCTCAGAGGGCTGTGGATGCTGAGTCGTTGAATATATTCAAGGCTGAGATAGATCAATTTTTGGACTCTAGGGGAATCAAGGAATATGGGGATCGGGCAGGAAAGTGGAGTTGAACTTGAAGATCAGCCATGATCTGATTGAATGGTGGAGCAGGCTCGAGGGGCCGTATGGCCTACTACTGCTCCTATTTCTTATGTTCTTATGTTCTTAATGTGATCTGATCACAGTTTCATGCACTCCATATTCAAAAGAGAAAGCTGCAAATTTGATGCTGAGCCCAAGTAAATGCCTCAGGAGAAAAAGGGGAGGGCATTCCTGTAATGTGTACAAGAGAACTTTCTTGATCAATATGTTTCCAGCTCAACAAGGAAGGAAGCAGTGCTGGATCTAGTTCTGGGGAATTAAGTGGGACAAGTGGAGTGTTTCAGTGGGAGAGCAGTTGGGAAACAGCGATCTCGATATCATTAGGTTTAGAGTAGTTACGGAAAAGGACAAGGAAAAATCAATGGGAGGAGGGCTAATTTCAGCGAGTTGAAAAGGGATCTGGCTTAGGTGGATTGGAATCAAAGCTTAATTGGTAAAACAGCACATGAGCAATGGGAGGCCTTCAAAGAGGAGATAGTTTGGGTACAGACAGACACATTCCCACGAGGGGGACAGGAAGGGCATCCAAAGCTAGAGTTCCTTGGATGACTAAAGATATAGGGGGAAAAATTGGATAAGGGTCCATTTCGGATGGAGGATGCGCTACCACCCCGCGCCCGACGGACCCTGCGCAGGCAGGACGCAAGTTTGGACCCACTGGAGCCCTTACCTGCAATCAGCCTTCCTTTCCAGGCCTAGCACGTGGAATCAATGCAATTCACACTTTCCACCACCAGAGGGAGCTCAATCTCTTAAAGGGAGGATGTTTCTTAAAAATCTCTTAAAGGTAGCTGGTACCTGTTATTTACTGAAAATAACAGTCTTCTGTTTGCACAGAGTCTGAACGGAAATCAGACATCACACACAGATGCAGGTTCCATCCCTATGTTTACACACTGATGAGTTATGTTAAAACATTGAATAAAAGTTGTGCACTACTAAATCCCACATCCTCCAATCTGCACGTCATACCTCACCAATCTGCTGATCTGAGTTGGTACCAGGCCTGCGAGAGTGCATACACCAAGGTTCTCTGCTGATACACTAGAGACCTTGGCTACAAGAGGTGGACAGAAGGAGGGACATCCTATATCCGCAGCGGGGGGCAAAAGGCCCTCCAGACATATACTCAAAAGACAGTGGGAGGCAGCAGGGAATGAAGTCAATGCCAGGCGCACAGCATCATGAACATGGATGCAGTACAGGAAGAAGTTCAATGCTTTAACATGAGTGGTCAAGGTGAGTGAGGTCAACTGTCAAATGGCGCCTCCTACCAACTGCACCACGCACTACACGCCCCATCCCCCACATACCAATAAAATCTTTCCATCAGTACTCAACTCGCCCAATCAGATGCTTCCATTCACCCTTACACATTACCACTGTTTCAAGCCGCCCACCCACAACTCACAGGCCACACACACTGGCAGCTATTCAATCATGACAGGCACATTACCCAGACACACGTCCCGCTTTCTTGCAGGAGAAGGTAGTGCATATCAAGAGGCAGCAAGTGGCAGTGGCATTTAGCCCCTCGAGCCTGTTCCACCATTCAATGAGATCAGGGCGGACCTGTGACCTAACTCCATATACCCATATCCCTTAATACCCTTGAGTCACAGAAATCTATCAATCTCAGATTTAACATTCACAATTGAGCTAGCATCAACTGCCGTCTGCAGAAGAGTGTTCCAAATGTCTCCCACCCTTTGCGTGTAGAAGCATTTCCTAACTTCACTCCTGCGTGTCCTGGCTCTAAATGTTAGGCTATGTCCCCGCGTCCTAGTATTGAAGTCAAGGAGACCTCCAAAAACAGTTACAAATGTCTCGGCAGCCAGAAGCAATAATCCAGCCACTAACCTGTAAATCCTGCATGGTCCCTTTAAATAGTGCTCGTGGGGGATCCTCCAGGCACTCTAAGACACGTTCAGATGGTCGGGGTTAAGACTGTGTGTTGAGTTGAGCGTTAAGTCCCAAAATAGTGTCTATCACTTTAAATCAGCGTTGCAGATTGAATGAAGCCATTTTCTCCTTACTTTACATGATTCCAGCGTTCGTTATCTGCGTCTGCGCTAACTCCTATACCAAGATGGCGTCTGGTGCACATCACACAGGAAACGTGTGTGCACATCCAAGACACCATCTCGGATGTCGGAGAGGCCGTGTAGTGCCGAAACAACAGGCGCTACACGGCCCAATTTAGCGCCCATAGAGATTAAAATAAAACAGAAAAAGGAGGCTTATGATAAATGCTAGTTTCATAATTCAGTAGAGAACCAAGCTGAATACAAAAAGTACAGGGGAGAACTGAAAAATGAAATAAGTGGGGCAAAGAGAGTGTATGAGAATAGATTAGCAGGTAACATAAAAGGGAACCCAAAAGTCTTTCATAAACATATAAATAGTAAAAGGGTAGTCAAAGGAAGAGTGGGGCCGATTTGAGACCATAAAGGAAATCTTGTTGTGGAGGCAGAAGGTATGGCTGAGATACTAAAAGAGTACTTTGCATCTGTCTTCAGTAAAGAAGAGGATGCTGCCAATGTCACAGGAAAGGAAGAGGTAGTAGAGAAGTTGGATAGGATCAAGAGGAGGTACTAAAAAGGTTGGCAGCGCTCAAAGTAGAAAAGTCACCTGGTCCGAGTGGATGCATCCTAGGTTGCTGAGGGAAGCAAGGGTGGAAATTGTGGAGGCTCTGGCCGCAATCTTCCAATCCTCCTTAGATATGGGAATGGTGCCAGAGAACTGTAGGATTGCAAATGTTACTCCCCGTTCAAAAAATGGGTGAGGGATAAATCCGATAACTACAGGCCAGTCAGCCTAACGTTGGTGGTGGGGAAACTTTTAGAGACAAAACTTTCAGGGACAAAATTAATTGGCACTTGAAAAAATATGGATTAACAAATGAAAGCCAGCGTGGATTTGTTAAAGGCAAATCATGTTTGACTAACTTGATTGAATTCTTCGATGAAGTAACAGAGAGGGTTGATGAGGGTAGTGCAGTTGATGTTGTGGTATATGGACGTTCAAAAGGTGTTTGATAAAGTACCACATAATAGACTTGTTAGCAACATTGAAGCCTGTGGGATTAAATGGGCAGTTGCTGCGTGGATACGAAATTGGCTAAGGGAAAGAAGAGAGTAGTGGTCAATGGTTGTTTTTCAGACTGGAGTGAAGTGTACGGTGGTGTCCTCCAGGGGTCGGTGTTGGGACCACCGCTCTTTTTGATACATATTAATGACTTGGACTTGGGTATACAGGGCATAATTTCAAAATTTGCAAATTGCTCAAAACTCGGAAATGTAGTAAACAGTGAGGTGGATAGTAACAGACTTCAGGAAAGCATAGACAGACTGGTGAAATGGGCAGACATATGACAGATGAAATTTAACATATGGAAGTGTAAAGAGATTCATTTTGGTAGGAAGAGTGAGCAGAGGCAAAATAAACAAAATGGTACAATATTAAAGGAAGTGCAAGAGGTGAGAAACCTGGGGGCCTCTACATCAAGGGCGTTATATAAATGCAAGTTGTTGTTGCTGTACCTTCATTCTAAAGTTAACGTTGACTTTTAAGCGTTGGAATTACTGCCGGTGATGCTATTGTGCAAACATTTAATGCACTAGGTCCAAATTCCACTCTCTGCTATTTTAGTAGATGTATTAAATGGATTAACACGTCTGTTAAACTTGTGGAGAGATGAATTTGGTTAAGTATTGAAATCAGTGGACGGAAAACCGCGGATGCATTAGTGCAGGGTCCTGGAAAATCTTGCCCCTGATAAAAGCTACTATTTTTTTTGAACAGAATCGAAAACATGGAATAATTTTCATTCTTTAACAAAGAGACTTGTAAAACGTCAGGTGTGCTGAAAACCACATGGTTATAATTCTCTGCACTTTGGGGTGGAATTTCCTGTGTACTTGTGCCCAGAGACATGCATAATCGGGACCTAAAGCAAATACCCTGCACAAAAGAATGAGGAAATTCGGGCACAAGTGTGTTATACACGTAATTATGCTGTGCCTGAATTTCCTCGCTCTTTTACGCCTGTCTTATGATCCCTGCCCCCAAACGTATCTTAGCTTAATATAATGGCTCCACCCCTCGGCTAAAGAGCCTTACATCCAAATTTCCTGCAATTACACTGGTTCAAAACAGATATAAAATACATCCAAAATTGTAGGTGCTGGTGTTTTATTGTGATCTAAAAATAATTTATCCTCACTGAGAATTGCTCTCTATTTTCTGTTTCTTTCAATGCATTTTTATGGCATCAGCATGAGTCACAATAAAAATTGAAAAGCTTCCCTGATTGCAGGTTCTTAAATATGCTGTGCGTAATGTGCATGAATGGTGGGTAGATTGCTTGAAACTTTAATTTTCATACTTAAAGAGGGAACATATGGTGTGTGTTCCACACTTCCCTAGTGCCCCGATTGTATACACTGTTTTTTAAGTTCTGGCGTATGCCAATGAGATTGGCAGGAAATTTAGGAGTAAATTGAAATCGACAAAATGGGTGCACGAATGGCCGAAATTTCGGGTGTAACTTCCTAATTATATCCCCACAGGAAATTCCACCAATTTATACGAAATGAAGCAATGTTGATGTAACTCAACCTATTATGCTAGACAATTTGGCTACACTAATACATAAATGAGTTGAAATAATGCTTTATGGTATTAGTAATTAATACATTGATGCATTGTATGAAATTATTTTAACTGCAGTTTTAATTAGTGCATTAACCCATTTATTTTAATGGCTTTTGACTGCGTTATTTTAAGTGAGTTACCACCTTTCTTTCAAAAGCAGACAGGGCAGTTTCATATGAACACTTACCATGTTCGTAATGATGATTACACAGTGTGATTTCAGTCCAAAAATCTTTGTCTAACTTTGTTGGCCGGCCTATGGCAAGCATGCTTGCTCCTTGCTTCGATTATGGAATTTTTCACACAGTGGAATCTATTTTGAGTGGGGCCCAATTCCAGCATATGTTTCACTTTTAAATATTGCATTCTCTCTGGAGAATGACAGTGAAAAATGCAGAAGACCAATGAGACTTCCTGCAGCCTAATCCATTTTCTGGGTCATGTGATTCTTTTCAGGTTACATCTCAGGAGAATTTGACCCAACAATGGGTCTGTGCTGCCCAGAAACGAAGAGAATCCTGTTGCTTTAGTGATTACAATGAGTGGAATTTCAGTGTAGAGTAGCTGTTTGTTTATGACAGCAGCAGTTGGTATTGCAGGACTTAAAACTGTCAAGAGCATGGTGTGGGAAAATGAATGTTGCTGCTACTGAGTCAACAAATTTTTTATTTCAGGGGCGAAAATGCTGACATAACTATATAAAAATATTCTGCTGATCAGCGTTCATCCAAATTGACTGTAATTTCTGCTTGGGGAAGGAAGAAATGCAAAGCCTAACCACCCAAACACTGCAGGGAACTAAAATGGTGCAACATCGGAAGGGTCAGGGCAGGCATCAAAAATGTTTGGCTCCTCTTGATGACTCAATCAATAACTTCAATGCCTTAGTGTGGAACTGAACCAGAAAGACCCCAGGTTCACTCTCCGAGTCTGTGGGTGTTTTTATACCTACCCCAGATTTTGAGACAGTGACACCAAGCTACTGTCTGTGCATCACTCACCTGCATTAAATACAGTCCACTCTTCCTGGAGACATACACAGAGGACTGGCTCTTCGTTTTCTGAGTTGGCATCTTCCAGTCATGTCAAAGGAGAGTGGAGGGACTGAACAGTATGTTCCTTTTGTATAAGAAAAAAAAATTGGTATGCAGGAGAGGAAAGGGCATTGTGTTGGCTCAGTGCATCACACTTGAGTCATGACACAATTTGACATCACGATGAAAGCACGCTGACTCGCTAAACCAGATCAGCTGCTTAGGGCAATGAATGAAATCAGAGTACGAGTAGTCAGCAAAAAATGTTTTTTTGCTGCAACAGTGGCTGATAAATTTATATTCTGCGGCAGTGTCGACTGTGTGAGACTCTGTATGGGATATTAATGACACCGCAACACTGTAAAAGTACCTTGTCTCTGAGTTAGCTGGTCTCAGTCAAGATGATTCTATTAGACTCAGTGCCCTTGGTTACAGAGGGGAAAAAATAAGCCAGTGTTACTGCTCCGGTGTGAGTGGTGCCCTTTTGCATTGCATGGCATTGAGCGCAGGATCAGGGTCAGTTGTGATGTTGCCCCCATAGTTGAATAGCCTGTGGTCATTCACGATATGGAATCACATGGGCAGTGAGAAGATACCAGAGTTGCCTGCACCAGTGGAACTGTACCCAGTGGGAGTTAGCTCCATTTGAAGAAGAGGGAAGAAACTTGGGAAAGAAAATAAGTACAAATGTTCCATATGTCCTGGTATGCTCATTAATAGGAAATAAATGATAAAACAGAATGACTGTACACCAAAGATTAATGCCTTCAGCAAAATAGCCAATTTTATGCCATAGATGTCCTTGATTATTTCATTGCTCACTGACGCAATAATTCATTATAGCAAATTGAGAAACTACAACTCACTGCAGCAAATGATCACTTAATGGGTCACTTTATGTGTTGTATTTTCAATGTTTGAAAATGTCCCTACAATAAATACAATGTCACACAGATGATGGTGCCTAAAAGGCATTTGTTGCCTCATAAGAAAATCCATCTGAACTCATGAATACTTGTTCCACTCATGAATTAGGAGTGTTTTACATCCGTACAACCATAACGCACATAATAGGAGATTCTATATTGGTTGTATGCATGAAAAAGACATTTACCCTACACAATATGGCTTGAGTATGAGGTTGCTTCATCTATATAATTAGAAGTCTTGTGCCTAGCATAAGCCCATGGGGCTATACTTTTCAAAGGTACTGGGGATGAAGTTCATTTTGGGTGATAGCTCATCAGCAGCCCGTTTTACACTCCGCCCGATTTTCTTTTCCATTGGGAAGAGAAGTTGAGCGGGGCATGAAATAGACTGCCGATTCACTATTGCCCAAGTCGGATTTTACCCCCATCGTGTCTGACAGATCTCAGAGTATCACTCCACAGTGGGCCATATCTCAAAAATGCCTCATGCCCATGGAGGGATGGGGGAAAATACTCATGATTGTCACAATGACCACATATCTGTCAAGGGGGTAAAAATTCTATTGCCCTGTTCCTGAGTTGCCTTTGGGCGCATATCACAAAATAGCGCTCTCCTAGCTCACAATTTTGTGCCCATTAAAGCTAATGGATGGAATTATCATGGGCTGGGAGCGTACAATTTGCGATATGCATTCAGACACGTCCCAAGATCTTTGCCCCTAAGAATATTTACCCCTAAGTTACCAGTTAAATATCCGACTGACTAAGTGTAAATGAGTCAAAAGTACCACCGAGGAAGGAGTAATCAGCAGAAAATTAAGCAATCAAATCCTTCGATTTTTTTTAAAGTTGCTTTTTATGGACCAATGGATACCACAAAACCAACTAATCAAATCACTCAAGTAATTTCTTTGCACTATTCGTGGCTGGTATTTTCCTATTCTCTTAGCGAAGTATAAGCCAAAAGTAACATTTATAATGTAAAAAATTAGACAATTCTGAAAAAAAATCATTAAAATTACCTGTAAAATTGGTCATTTGCAATTAGAAATGTCTGCAAGACATTTTCTCCATGTAGGCCTGCCCTTGTAAATATGACCTCGGCCGTAAATTGGAAACTTCATCCTGGGGGTGGGGGTGGGGCACAAGATTTCCAGCTGTTGTGGAGAAATCCTTTGTGTGTGACAGATGCATCATGAGAGGAGTTGCAGTTTTTACTCTGTTCCTGCGGAACTACAATACCCAGGGTGCACTGTGACAACCACATCATATTGACAACTAGGGAGAAGAAGACCAGGAAATTATGGGGGTGAATTTCTTTGGGCCTTTCTTGCTCCACCACTGTAACAGGAACGTCCACTGAAGCTACGTTGGCAGAGCAGGAGTGGCCTCGAGGGAATCCATCCCCTGGAGCTTATACAAATAACAACTGCTAGGCATGAGCAACTGAGAAAAAAGGATCACTTTTTTCAGTGCTTTACAAAGATTAAGCCATAAAAGAAAAATTTTGAGCTGAAGGTGTTGCTTCCCTGAGGGAATTTGATGCTGATTTAGCGGTCAGAGCGGAATGCTTATAAGGTATTTTGATACTGATATTGCGACCAGAATAGTTCAGTCAGCCAGGTTTGAAACATGGTGAATGTTCAAGTGCTGGCCATTTGGGAAAAGCCTCCCTGGGCAGTGTTACATAAATGACAGCTTTAGCAAGAATGGTAGCCTAGTAGTTGTACTATATTGAGATCAATAGGTTTTTGTTAGGTAAGGGTATCAAGGGATATGGAGCTAAGACGGGTAAATGGAGTTGAGGTACAGATCAGCCATGATCTAATGGAATGGCAGAGCAAGCTCGAGAGGCTGAGTGGTCTATTCCTATTCCTATGTTCCTACTGGACTACCAACCCAGAGGTAATGAGTTCACAATCTCACCATGGCGCATTACGTTATTAAATTGAATTCAGTAAACCTGGTAATCTGTGGGCTAACACCAGAAAATGACCATTGTAGTAACAACCATGTCCTTCAGGGAAGGGAATCTGCTACCCCTGCCTGGTCTGGCCTACACATGACTACAGTCCCACACGATGTGGTTGACTCTAAATGCCCCTCTGAAGTAACCTCCACCAGCTTCTCAGTGCAACCAGACAAATATATTTTAAAAATTATAAATCTTGAGGAGCAAAAGCAAATAAATGAAACATTTTCATCTTAAGCACATACTGCAAACCCATCATGGGCGGTAGGACAACAAAATTAATAATGTAAATTACTGGGAATAGGAAATTTTGTGAAGGGAAAAAAGTTACTTATATCTTCAATAGATTTTGCAAAGTGGTAGGTAAGTAGTATTTACAAAAATTATATCTGTGAGACCCTGCATTTTTCAGTATCAGAAAGGGGTTAGTATTTCTACCTTGTGTTAGTCATTTGGTATGCTGCTTCAGGAAATTTGCTGCATTATAATGATGGGTGAACGGTTGACACCTTTAGATTGCAGAAGTTTAACCACACTCTGGTTTCAGACTGCTAGTCTCCACTAATAACAACTTGTTATTTTCCATCAAGAATGTCACATTTATTGCCCAGTTAAAATTGGTAATTGCTTATTTTGTGGGCTCTTGCCCTTCAAACTGTTAATGGTGCCCTGACAACTTGGGTGAAAGGTTCGAGAATAAAGGAATCTATGAATTATTTATTCGGATTGAGCTCTCGTCCGAGTTTGTGTACACTACTCACTTGCTGATTAACTGGATATTTTGTTCACCTATTACCCACGGACCTTAAGCAAGCCCTAAAATGGCCAATCGATGTTCTTTAAAACGACCACATGTGACTGTTTGAACCATACTTGAGAATCATATTGGAGTAGATTTTCATCTTCACTGCCTGGGTGGTAATATAGAGGAACAGATCGCCCACCCTTTATAGAACTTGCCCGATTTTCATTCCATTGATTACCTCCAGGGGGTGAAGACTAAAATCCACCCCATTTTGTCATTACAAAGTATTATTTCAGCAGAGTGAGAATGAAGATAACATTTCACACATATTAATAAACACTGGGGAAATACTGTAACACATGTAAAAGCTGTGCTGATTTTAAAAAATATATTTGAACAGCTGTAAAACTCTTCAAATATATTTTCAAAACATATTGAACACGAGAGGGGAGTAAGTATTAATATTGCAGGTTATTTCCTGTTATTTCTCAGTTGTTGTCTCAAAGCATTACTCCTTCAGTATGGATATTAATCTCTAGCAAAAGAAGGCAAAAGGATGAGGAAGGTCTAACACATCATCTATATCATGATTGAAACCTCTCTAATAACTATTGTGAGACCATAGTACTAATAGGAGCTTTTGGCTCATACTATGAATTATACTATATTTAGCTCATGCTATCAGCAGATCCCATCTTTCTGGACTCCTCTAAAAAAAAGAAAGACTTGCATTTATATAGCGCCTTTCATAATTGCAGGATGTCCCAAAGCGCTTCACAACCAATGAAGTACTTTTGAAGTGTGGTTACTGTTGTAATGTAGGAAATGCGGCGGCCAATTTGTGCACAGCAAGATCCCACAAACAGCAATGAGGTAATGATCAGATAATCTGTTTTAATGATGTTGGTTGAGGGATAAATATTGGCCAGGACACCGAGGAGAACTACCCTGCTTCTCTTCGAATAGTGCCATGGGATCTTTTACGTCCACCTGAGAGGGCAGATGAGGCTTCGGTTTAACGTCTCATCCAAAAGGTGGCACCTCTGTTAGTGTAGCACTCCCTCAGTATTGCACTGAAGTGTCGACCTAGATTATCTAGTCAGTATCACATTTCTGTTGGTGGGATCTGGCTGTGCTCAAATTGGCTGCCGTATTTCCTACATTACAATAGTGATTACACTTCAGAAGTATTTAATTGGCTGTAAAGCACTTTCGGACATCCTGAGGTCATGAAAGGCACTATATAAATGCAAGTTTTTCAAGTCTTTCTTTTTCTCAACCCTTCTGTCTTCCTCAACCTCACTCCGAATGCAAACTCCATCATCTACAGCTATCCCTTCAGCATTGACCAGGAACTGAACTGGACCAGCAAGATCAATACCGTGGCTACAAGAGCAGGGCAGAGATTGGGTGCTCTGCAACAAGTGGCTGACCTCCTGACCCCTCAAAGCCTGTCCACCATCTACAAGACTCAAGTCAAGAGTGAGACGTACACTCACCACTTGCCTGGATGGGTGAAACAACATCATCCAGGACAGAGCAGCTCACTTGATTGACACTCCTGCCACTGGACTCACTATCTACCCCTTCCATAACCAATGCACTGTGGCCACATGAATTATTTACAGGATGCACTGTAGCAACTCTCCAAGCTTACTTTGTTAGCAACTCCCTCCCCATGACCTCTACCACTGAGAAGGACCAGAGCAGCAAGATCATGAGAATGCCATCATTTCCATCTTCCCCCCCAAGTCACACCCAATCCTAACTTGGACATATATCAACATTCCTTCATAATCACTGGATCAATATCCTGAATCCCTAAGTAGCACTATTGTTGGCAGCACCACCACAAGAACTGCAATAGTTCAAGAAGGCAGCCCTCCAGCACCTTCTCAGGGCGCTAGAGATGGGCAATAAATACAACCTTGCCAGTGTCACCCACTTTCCAAGAACAAATAAAAATAATCTTGTTCAGTGTCTGGTTCCTCTTTTAAGGAGCTTAGCAATGTTAAAGCGTTATGAGTGCAAATTGTTGGTGGTGGAGAACAAAAAATGTTTTTCTTGTTAAATAAAGAAGCTGAACAAAGAAAGATGTAGAGATTGAGCTGATTCATTTCAGCAACCTTTTAAAAATTATTAATTGTGTTTTGTGGTTCTTGTATTGGTGAACAAAGAATACTTCTTCCTTCATCAGTAATAGTGATGAAGACCGTTGATAGAAGCTGCAGATTTCTTTTTAACATCATTTTGAGTTATTGCTGTTCTAGCCCCTTGGGGAGTTTATGTGATAATCTGACAGCTGAGAATAGTGTAGCATGATGTTCACAGAATGGTGTTAGAGATCAAGAATCAGAGACTATTCTGAGTATTGAAACAGCAAAATCTTATTTTGTCTAGAGCTAAATAGCTAATGTGACAAGATTAGTATCCCAGCAGTGACCTGAACAAATAGCTTACCCCCTCCAACTAGAACGCCCTATGGCAGATTGTATAAGTAGTGCCTCATTGTGCCAGATTAAGAATCGGCCATCCTTCAGAGTCTATGTAACCTCTTAGACATTGCTCAAAGTGCAATACTTTACCAATGATACCTGCTGGCTGTGTAGAAAGGGTAAAAGTTCCCCAATTGTCGGACACTGGCACAGAGAGTGATTTTACATTCTGGAGCAGTGTCCAAGGTAACTTTGTATTGAGAATGGTGACAGGTCTGAACGTTGAACCCAGTCCTGAACAATACCCCTTTGCATTTCTGACAAATCTGATGGTCCCAACATTGTGCGATGAATGAAATTCTCATCTCCCCTTTGCAGTGGTGAGATTAATTATGGTCTAGAAATTAAATGCCTCTCTCTCTAAACTAACAATGGCTTACTGCCATAAAGCGTCAACTGAAAATATTCAGCTGACAGGTCAGCAAGGAAACTGCCCCCTTCCCAACAAGTGTCAAGTGACATGATCTGGGACTCTAATTGGCCATCCTTACGTACAAGTGCTGTACAATTGTCATGAGAATCAGCTCATGGTAAAGACTGGTGAAATTCTGAAACGCCTGGAGGTCCCCACATATGGCAATTTTGTGGCAGAAATCTGGAATTCTCTCCCCCAAAATGCTGTGGATGCTGGGACAATTAGAGCTTTCAAGACTGAGATCGATAGATATTTGTTAGGTAAGGGTGTCAAGTGATATGGAGCTAAGGTGGATAAATGGAGTAGAGGTACAGATCAGCCATGATCTAATTGAATGGTGGAGCAGGCCTGAGGGGCTGAATGGCCTACTCCTGTTCCTATGTTCCTATGTAACAGCTTCCACCTATTTAGAATCCTATGGAGGATAGTTACATAGTGCACCTTCTCCAGGATTAGGCAACATTCAGTGTTGCAATGCTTGCTAGCTAAGCTAAGTGACAAATGTTTACCATGTCTTAAAGTCAGACAGAAGAAATATGTCTAAAGGACAGGACTTCCTAACACAATAAAAGTTATTGGCCTTGATAATCTCATATGGAACTCCCCATATGTTATCTGATACTGGGCCCTCAGGATATTAATGCTTCCACTGGGATGTTATTTCCAGTCTGTATCTAATGTATAAAAGCAAAACCAATAAAAAAGTGATTCACGTTAAAAAGTGGATATAAAGGTGATTCTGACATCATTGTTGCAGGCCTATAGAGAAATAATCTGCAGTTGATTACAGTGAAATTGTATGTCCAGTTTACATTATACAATGCAAGAGGGACTGTTTCTCTCATGTAAGTGAATGTCAATTGGTTTTACATTTTAAGCAAAAATCCCTATTTCATATATTTTATACAGCTAAAAGCAAGGCAACTTCACAAAATGACTGAACCACTCACAAATCATGACATCTGAATCATTCTTAGTGGTACTGCCATCTAATTCTCTCCTAACCATTCACTGCTATATATAGAGAGCATTAACAAAATGAAAATGCACAGATATAGAAATACGATTGCTATTGTTCCAAAGATCACAAATAATGAAGCATTCCCAAAGAAAACGCAAATTATTTTGAAACTCATTGACATTTGCACAACAGAGGAACATTTCTGAAGCATGAGAAAATGTCTAACGAAAGGACAGCAATAATTATATTCAGACATTTTTGGTCTGTTGGTCCACGTGGTCGAATTTCAGAACCTGTTAAAAATCAAAGCTGCTCACCAGCTATTTAATTACAGTCTCACTGTGCACGGTTGACATATTAGTGCCAGTTATGGCCAATTTAATAGCAGTTTTGTGCTGTGAACTCCCCTCCACTGGGAGAAAGGTTGAGATTGCCCAAACTCATTTCACCTAAAATCCTTAATGGCTGACAAAGCGAGGAGAGGTTCTAATTATTTAATCTGGGTTGAGTTCAAACCAAGGTTCCAGTGGCAAAAGGACAGTGTTCAAACATACTTCACCAGTAGCATCTGGCACCTATTAGCATGATTTTTTTTAAAATGTCTCTTCACTGATGGAAGAAAGAAAGAAAGAAAGAAAGAAAGAACTTGCATTTATATAACTCCTTTCACATCCTCGGCATCTCAAAATTTGAGGTGTTATTATGTAGGCAAATGCAGCAGCCAATTTTTACACAGCAAGATCCCACAAATAGCAATGAGATAAACAGTAAGTTATTGGGCCATCCAGCACCCATTGTTTCGGTACTACGTGGCCTTCCGAAGTGCCAAGGTGGCGTCTTGGCTGTGCACGCATGTTTCTAGCGTGATGTGCGGTGGATGCCATCTTGGTAAAGGTAGTAGCGCGTGCACAAATAACGAACGCCGGCAGCATGTAAAGTAAGGAGAAAATGGAAACAATCGGTGTGCAACGCTGATTTAAATGATAGACACCATTTTCGGACTTAACGCTCCACTCAACGCACAGTCTTAACCGCGACCTTCTGAACATGTCTTAGAGTGCCTGAAGAACTCCCACCTGCGTTATTTAAAGGGACCATGCAGGAATTACAGATTAGTTGCTGGATTATTGTTGATGCATTTGTAGCTGTTTTTGGAGGTCTCCTATACTTAAACACTAGGACAAGAGGACATAGCCTAACATTTAGAACCAGGACGTGCAGGAGTGAAGTTAGGAAACGCTGCTACACGCAAAGGGTGGGAGAAGTTTGGAACACTCTTCTGCAAACAGCAGTTGATGCTAGCTCAATTGTGAATTTTAAATCTGAGATTGATAGATTTCTGTGAACCAAGGCCCATAAGGAGTTAGGTCACAGGTCCAGCATGATCTCACTGAATGACGGAACAGGCTCGAGGGGCTAAATTCCACTGCCATATGCTGCATCCTGTTATGCGCCGCCTTCTCCTGCAAGAAAGCGGGATGTGTGTCTGGGTGATGTGCCTGTCATGGTTGAATAGCTGCCAGTGTGTGAGACCTATGAGTTGTGGGTGTACGGCTTGCAACAGTGGTAATGTGTGAGGGTAAGGGGAAGTATCTGATTGGAAGAGTTGCATACTGATGGAAAGAGTTTGTTGGTAGGTGGGTGATGGGGGTCTAGTGCGTGGAACAGTGGCTGCGGCTAGTGGTGCAGTTGGTAGGAGATGCCAGTTCACCTCACTCATCTTGACCACTCATGTCAAAGCATTGAATTTCTTCCTGCACTGCATCCATGCTTGTGGTGCTATATGCCTGGCATTGACTTTGTCCCCTACTGCTTCCCACTGCTTTTTTAGCATATGTCCGGAGTGCCTCTTGCCGCCCCCCCCCCCGCGGATATAGGATGTCCCTCCTTCTGTCCACCTCTTGCACCAAGGCCTCTAGTGCATCAGCAGGGAAACTTGGTGCACACACTCTCGCAGGCCTGGTACAAACTCAGATCGGCAGATTAGTGAGGTCTGGCATGCAGATTGGAGGATGTAGGATTTAGTAGTGCGCAACCTTTATTCAATGTGTTAACATAACTCATCAGTTTGTAAACATAGGGATGGGACCTGCATCTGTGTTTTACGTGTGCGATGTCTGATCTCTGTTCAGATTCCGTGCAGACAGCGGACTGTTATTCTCAGCAAATAACAGGTACTGGCTACCTTTAACAGATTTTAAGAGACATCCTCCCTTTAAGAGATTCGGGCTCCCCCTGCTGGTGGAAAGTGCGCATTTCCTTGAATCCTCATGTCAGGCCTGGTCTTTAACGCTGCTGTCAGGTAAGTACTCAGGCCAGACGAATATCTTGTCCTGCCTGCGCAGGAAGCACCAGATGCAGGTTAGCCGCGGATCGCGGTATCCAAGCCAGGCTTCCGGCCTAATCGAATATGACCCCCAATTTGTTTTGGTGGCATTGGTTAAGGGTTAGCTTTGAATCATTTACGTCCACCTGAACAGGCAGACGAGGCCTTGGTTTAGCATCTTGTTGACAATTCAATAATCCTTCACTGCTGCACTGAAGTGTCAGCCTAAGTTATGTGCTCAAGCCACTAGAGTGGGCTTTAAACCCACAATCTTGTACCTCAGAGAAGAAAGCAATCTGAATGTAGAAGATATTACTCAATCCCAATTTAGATAATGAATAGGCAAGTTACATAGTACACAAGCAAAAATGTCACAAATTTGTAATATCTGAGTTTAAAAAAAAATGCAGCATCACACTGGGATCCAAGTGCTAGTCTATGCATGCAATAGTAGACAATTTTGGGTGTTTTTGTGGGTATACATTTTAAACAAAAAAAGTGGAAAAAGAAGAGCAGATACTTTATGACACTTGTTCAGGCAAATTTCCTTGCAATTCTAGCAATCTCTTCTCTTCTGTGACTGTGGCAACCCATCTCTTCCACTGCTTTTATATCCAACAGATCGTGCTCTGGTTGTATCTGTAACAAAGACCCCCTTTTATCTGGATAGGTCATTAGCCTGATCAGGGGGACTGGATGTCAATTCAGTATTCAGAAGTCAGAATTCTGGTCTCCTTCTCACTCGGACTACAATGAGGATAACTCCACTCCCACTGAACATGAGTATCCCCGCTGGATGTCAAGCCAGTATTCAGAGACTGGACATCTGATCTCCACTCACTGTAAATTCTGGTGAGACCCAGATATGCAGGGTCTTCATCACAAATGCACCAAGCTGGCAATTCCCGACAGGACCTGACCATCCCAAACTTGGCCCATGACATCAGAGAGGGTGAGGTTGAGGCAAAGGATTTCCCATGACAGGAATTTCCTTGGACCCAGCCTCTCCACCACGCACAAGGATGCTGGGATGAACCTGGTGTAGGACCAGGTTTGCTGAGCAGCACAAATAGAGCTCACCTGAGCATCCTGGCCTGGACCCCATAAGTTTGCTGGCACCTTGAATCACATTGGGTCCCTTTATAAAGGGGGCCTGATAGGGCAGAAATTTAAATATTTTCTTAGCCAGTGTGTGCTGACTGGCCAACAGGTGACTTTCCAGCATTGCTGCAGCCCCAAGATGTACACATACTGGTGCCCACGAAATCCACGCTAATTACTTAACTCCATCTAAACCCAGACACTCCAGCAGGGTCAGAAGAGGTCATCACTGAGGGAAAGGATTTTTAGGGCTCTTATTTCTGCAAAACTTAAACAAGAACTGCTTCATTTTTGTTATCTCCTTGTCCTTGAGTTCTCCTCCTGTATGCTGCTGAATATCTCCAATTGTTTCTGAAGCTTGGCAACTTTGGCATTGAGTGAGTCCGTTTGGAGACACGTTTTAGACTTGTGTGAACACTCGCAGTTTCCAGATACTGAGACAGTGTGCAGGTCTACGCAACACTGTTTTGCACAACACTGCCCTAATAAATAGACTCAGAAAACTCAGAAGCTCAAATGATTGAAAGTAGTTTCAACTGACCTGCACTTCACTGCAATAATTGCAGTTCAGACCAGACTCACTACACTCCCTCTGTTGCCTTCTCACACCGTTGGTCTCTCACGACACAGTTCATTGGGAAGCCTTTTATAAAGATCTCCAAGATTTGGGATTATAGATGGCGGGTTCGAAAGTGAGCCAATGAAGGGAGTTATTATATTTGTTTTTTTTATGTTTTAACATTCTCACAATGTTTTCACTGCTTTGTCTTTATTTGAGTATTTTAGTGCTTGCAATTGTCTCCAGTGAGGATATTTGAGTGAAGGAGAGAGGCAGTGTGATAACTGGCAGTGGCGTGTGTCAGCATATTGAAAATAATCCCGTGATAATGGCCCCGATTTTCAAATCAAATTGCGGGTGCGTTGGGGGCAGGGGGGCTGCGAAAATCGGGAAATTCCCGAGCGGGTGAGGAAGCCGGCCCCAACCCACCAACTTCTGGGTTTCCCACAGATGTGCCTGTGTGTGTGCCGCTTCCTGAATGCCGAAGTCCCGCCGGCAATTAAAGCCAGCGGGATGATAGTTAAAGAACCAAATATACCTCATTGAGGTACTTAAGGTACTTTATTTCTGACATTGTAGATAGTTAAAATGATTTTAAACTTACCTGGGCGACTTTCTCATGGCTTCCGATTCACTCCTGGTGAAACCAGACGTGAACCAGACGTGAAGGGCTGGATCAGGCAAAAATAAACAAAATAAATTAAATAAAAAACTATTGCATAAAGTTAAAAAACAAAATAAACCTACCTTTCCACCGATGTCACCTGCACCCCCCTGCTCCGATGTCCGATGTCCCCCTCTCTGATGTCCCCTCTCCCCACCATGTATCCCTCTCCATTTCCCACTCAGCCCCCGATGTCTCCCTTTCCGATGTCCCCCTCTCAGCCCCCAATGTCTCCCTTTCCGATGTCCCCCTCTCAGCCCCCAATGTCTCCCTTTCCGATGTCCCCCTCTCAGCCCCCAATGTCTCCCTTTCCGATGTCCCCCTCTCAGCCCCCGATGTCTCCTTTTCCGATGTCCCCCTCTCAGCCCCCAATGTCTCCCTTTCCGATGTCCCCCTCTCAGCCCCCAATGTCTCCCTTTCCGATGTCCCCCTCTCAGCCCCCGATGTCTCCTTTTCCGATGTCCCCCTCTCAGTCCCCAATGTCTTATTTTCCGATGTCCCCCTCTCAGCCCCCGATGTCTCCCTTTCCGATGTCCCCCTCTCAGCCCCCGATGTCTCCCTTTCCGATGTCCCCCTCTCAGTCTCCGATGTCTCCCTCTCCGATCCCTCTCTCCCCCTCCGATCTTCCCCTCCCGCCCCGATCTCCCCCTCTCCCCCACCGATCTTCAGCGCCCTCCACTCTCTGTTCCAACACCGGATCTCTCTCCCTTTCTCTCCCCTCCCTCAGCATTGCAGCTCCTGTCGGCAGCCAGCTTGTCAATCAGGCTGGCTGCTGGGCATGAAACCCAGAAATAACTTTAATCGCCATCAATTAGATTGCGATCACGTCGGAAACGGTACTTTAAAAAAATTCTGGTTTGTCACGCGCACCTTCACCACCCTCCCCCTGCTGCCATCCCACCACCATTTCAAAATTAAGCCCAATGTGTCAGCATACTGCTCTAAATCACATTATTTCTAAGATCTCATTACTTGTCTTAAAGTTAGTCTCATAGCACATGGTGAAATATTAGTTAAAAATCACAAGTTGTAAATGACTGATTAGCAGACAAGTAGTTAAAGGGTTTGTACAGCATCCCTGTGCTATTCTACTGACAGGATCGTCAAAAGTAATTTTTAACATTATTACAACTATAAGTGTTATAAATCGATTTTGCGAGACAGGCAAAAGTGGGGTTGTGCTGACCCAACGCCCAATGCACACCTATACCCATTGCTCAGTGAGTATGTGCCCAGCCAAATATTGTGACATAAGTCATGCCACTCAACCCCCACCCCCCTCCACCCTCATTTTGAATAGGCTGCAGGCACAGGAAAAGCTTGACCTGTATCTTACTTGGCTGGGGAGTGCAAAATCTAGTGAGAGCAGCTGCAGCTTGCAAAGAAAGTGTTGGTGGTGATAGAAAAGTGGACTTATTGTTCACAGTGGCACAGCTGAGACATGTAGGCAGCACTGTTCCATCTACACAGTAATATGGTAATAGTTTCAGGTAGGAGAAGGCCTTTGGTTCATTTAACACAATAGCACGGTAGCACAGTACTTCCTTGGCACATTTCTAATAACCCTGAATCCCATTTGTTGACAAGAACTTGTCTCATTCCTTCTTGAAACCCATTAATGTTCCTTGTTCCATCACCCGTGCAGATAATCTGTTCCAAAATTCCTCCTGCATTTCCTATTTATGCTGCAGAAAGTACACGAAACGGCAATAGCTTTATTTGGGCTGAAGGCCAACGTCCAGTAAAATTACAGGTATGAGCTGAATGATGGGAGGTCACCAACTAAGTCAATGCAGTCACTCAGCTCCCAGAATTAAGTGTGCTGCCATCGGGAGCAAGGCAAAGATTAGTGTGCCTCTCACTTGTAAGGCGCATCAAGCATGGCACAAACCTAAGTTGGGAATTACCACAGCCCTGGGGAGTTACCATTTCAAGGACTGTACACAACCATTATCCCGTACCACGTACTTTTTTACTGTGCATACTTTTCTTGATCGTAGAGGTGGCAATCAAGGAACATCAAACAGATGCCGAGGCATCCAGAATGAGGTGCTCCTCTGCTGTTAGGGGTTTCTCTGTGGAATGATGCCAAACGCTTGATTCTTAGAGGACGGTCACTGATATTTCAGTGGTCAGATATCACCTGAACATTAATTGAGTGCAAACCCATTCTCTTCATGAAAGCCACGAGCCCTGACGTCTACATTGATATGATGTGTAACTCTTTGCACTCACCAGATGAGTGCACTAATATAGGATCTTTAGAAAATGTCCCAAGGCAAGGGGAGAGAAATAAAAGGAATAAATAAGATATGCTAAGACATGAGATAGAGAAATGATGGATGATTTAAAGTTTGGTTGAAAAGATAACTTTTGAGAAGATTTTAAAAGGTGGAGAGAGTAGAGGAGAGGCAGATCAGTTTAGGAAGGGAGGTCTAGAGAAAAGACACTGAGGCATCTGATGGCTCTATCACCAATAGAGGAAGGGGTGTATAAAACTCCAGAGTCTGAGGACCATGGGATGTGGGAGGAGATATAAGGCTGGAGGAGTTTGTATAGATAAGGTGGGACGAGGCTATAGATGCATTTGACGATGAAGGCAAGGATTTTAAATTAAATGCATTGGGGGACTGGGAGCCAATGTAGGTGGGGCCGAGCAATGTTTCAGAGATGGGGATCACTAGTGTTATTAAAGGATCGGCTGAGGGGCTCCTGCCACCTCATGAAAGCAGTGCATCCTATCCAGCTGATGCCTCCTTTCTGCAGGAAGAATGATGATGGTGTTGTCCCTTCCTTGATACATGAGGTGACAGAGATCTACGCAAGAGGCTCGGAAGGATCCAGTAGCTTTATGCTGTGGTAACTTACACTTCTAAGGAAAAGCCACCCATTCAGATGTGGCGTGGACTTCATTGTGTAGCAGTTGGCACAACATGTGGCAATCTGTCTTGTGAAATGGAAGCAGGAAAGACCGGGCTCCTCTGACATGTCCAAGGACCTGGGGTAGTGACATATATAAGCAAAACACATCAAGTTTTCTCCTCATGAGATACCCTTCGCCATCTTAATTTTGCTGCGTGTTCAGAACCCCCAAAGGAATACCTATCCTCACCTCTTCCTACCTGTGATATCATAGCCAGCAGAAATGAAAGAATGTACAGGTGGGAGGAAAAAACAAAATGGAGTACTATCTAGCAACACCAACTAAAGCATGGAGCAAAAAGCAAACCAATTTTTCTTAAAAAAAACGTACTTTTGCCTTTTAAGAGGCCTACTCGATCAGGCCAATTCCTAATCACTCCTCTGTGCCCAGTTTTTATGGACAAAGCTGTGGGCAGAGCCTCGGTCAAACTCACATAATTTGCCTCACAAACCTTTAACGTTGGATTTAAATATTTTAATAAGGCAGTGCGTGCAGGTTATATGGCCTCACTACTTGGCTCCAAATTTCCTGCTTGCAAAATCGGGCGCGCCACACCTTGGCCGTGCGTGATTGTGCGCCAAATTTATCACCCATGACCATATGCCATGTAGGATCTTGCAAAATTTCCACTGATATGCCATGATTAATGTATAATATCATAAACATCTTAGGCAGAAATTACACTTCTGAACTCATCAGCCTGAAATTCTTCCATCCATTCATTTTAATAGAGGGAAAATGGGTTGGCAAGTACAGAGAGGCCCTTATCTTATGACAGCAGGTTATCACAAACCCACAATAATGCAGCCTTTACTAAATCTCACCCAGCTTTTCATGCTCCTGGCTCGTCCCTCATGCAATACAAGCCCCCCTCCCAAACAATGCATCACCAATGGATTCACGATAATTTTTCTTCACCATTGATAAGGGCCTGGACAAGAGGAGGAATTACAGAGTAAATACCGCCATTGACGAACATTTAAGCTCGATAGGCACTAATCGCAGCACAGAGGTGGAATATTCAGAACATCAACTGACCACAAAAACATCAGAAACCAACTAAGATCAACAAAATTAAAATCAGTGTTATATAAACAGCACGATTCATGATATGTTCTTGTGCATGAAGTGGGCCTACACCACTCAGTCATGTAATATTGTTTATACCACTTCTGAGGGTAGAAACCATTGAACAGATAAGTGTTACTTAACAGTCTCTTATTTGCGTAATCTATTTAGGCGTGGCCCTGGGATTACTCTCTTCAAGGTATATTTTCTCTTTTCGTAAATAATAGGTTAATTCTCTTCATATCGTGAAAAATAGCAAACCCAAATCAAGATGGCTGGTGCACACAATTTTGCTTCTGAAATTTTGATGGGATTTAAATCCATTGATGTAAGGAAAAGATCTAGTCAGGACCCACCCATCCCCCATTGGTGCTTTCACACTTCCCAAGAATCTAAATTGTGATGTAGCTGGGAAAACTGATTTTAAAAATCTTTAATCGGACAGGGAGAATGTGCAAAGCCAACGTATAGAAATGTAGAAAACTTCCTCATAAGGTTTTCCAAAAAAATGGAAGCTCCAGTCCAATGGAGAATGTGTAATTCCCAGTTTGGGTGCTGGAAATTCCATTGGCAGGGCAGATTTTCCTGAAATATGATTTTTGCCTTCTAGTATAAGTCACTGCTGCACTCCTACCATACTTTGTCTCAAGGTTTTTAAAAGCAGACTTCACCACTTGAATTTCAATGTGTAGGATGCATTGCTGATGAAACTATAGAACTGAAATGTACAAAAATAAACAAATCAGTACCCCTGCTTCTGGTGCTCAGCAAGCATTTGACTATTAGGTTGAGTAATAGAAAGCTATGTATTTTATATTTTCCAACAATTTTGCTCATTTTGCTTAGTTTCTACTGCAGGTATCTCAGGAGATCCTAATGCCATAGCTCATCTGAGCCAACACAAATTATAGGATAAAAAAAAATCTGCCACAAAGTCTATTCTTTTTCTAATAGGATTGTGTTCAATTGTGGGTTAGAAGCAGGCAAGAACTTGGTTATGCACTGGAATATAGATAGGCCCAGGAATACACAGGTGGGCTTGACAGCAGAGCAGAGGTGGGCACAGGAACAGAGTACAGGTGAATATAGGTGTGAGGTGGGACAGGGCACAGGCTCTTTAAATTGAGTTCAAGGCTGGTGGAGGCCCAGGTATTTGTGCATCAGAACGCTGTGCATCGAATTGGAGGTTTGTGCAGGTGATGCCTCTGCCATTTTATCTCAAGTGCCCCGATATTAGCGGGGAGGCGGGATGGCGGCGGGGAGGGTGATAGGGCGCTTGGGTAACCAGCCCAATAAAATATTTCCGTTTCCCATGCGATCGTGGGTCAATTGGAGCCACTTAACGTGGCTTCTGGATTTGCCGTCCGAAACTGCGCAGCAGGCGGACTGCGCACCCGCATCACAGGCTGTCAGCTGGAGGAGCTCTAATTAAAGGGGCAGTCCTCCAATGATTGCTCCTGGAGCAAGCACCCACACACCACAATGGAGCAGCACAGGGGCAAGGCTGCTCCAAGATTTAGCGATGCCTCACTCCAGGTGCTATTGGATGGGGTGAGGACTCATAGGTGGGATGTCTTCTACCCGGTGGATGGGAGGAAGTGGCCTGCCTCTGCCATCAAGAAGGCCTGGCTCGAGGTGGCAGAGGAGGTCACCAGCAGCAGCAACATTTCCCGCACCTGGGTCCAGTGCAGGAAGCGCTTCAATGACCTAACTAGGTCAGTCAAAGTGAGTACACTTACTGATTCTCCTACATTCCATTTCCACATCACCGCCCCCACTCTCCAACTCATTCTACACTGCCAACACTACTCTATCACATCACTCCTCACATCCACTTAAGGCTCGTCCTCAACTTACCCGCACTTCCTCAGCACTTCCTCACCTCCCCATTACTCACCCCACCACTACCACTCAACCCAATCCTCATACAATGTAATGGCTCTGTCTCATACTCACCCTCTGATGCATCTCTTTCACGGTCAGCCGCATCCAAGCCAACGCATTCATTGGTTGGCCGCTTCACCGTCACTCACTCACGGGTCTGTACTTTCTCCCCTTATAGGTGAAAAGAGCCCAGAATGCACGGGGGAGGGCGAGGACTGGAGGGGGGCCGCAACAAATCGTCGTCCTCACAGACGCCGAGCAGGAGGTGCTGGAGCTGAGCCGCACCCTCAAGTGCCTGTCCCGACAAACGTCTGGTGACAGAATTTTAACATTCAGCACACGCAATATGAATTGATGATAACATGTCTTGCCATCTTCAGCACCTCAGTATGGTCATCGCAACATGACACATCTGTGGTGATGCTTAATATTGCCTTCTGTTCTCTTACAGGGCCTTCAGTGACTGCTGTGGCGGCAGAGGGCGATTCCTCAGAGGACCTGACGGCCTCTGAGGGGCCACCATCACGTCTGAGCGAGCCATCCACCAGCGCAGATACTCATACCTCGGTGGGTCCTGGTCTGCAGTTAGTTGGGTTGGCACAAGGTGAGTTACCACACACATGTGATCATAAGCAGACACTGGTGGCAGGGGCAGCCGTCGAGAGTCCACGTCAGTGGGTGCATTCCACTCCAGGCTCTGCTCAGTTGGACATAGATGCTGAACCCTGGGGGCATCCTTTAAAAGGAGAATGATCGAGAGGCAGCAGCACATTTGCGAGGTGTTGGAACAGGTGCCACGCACACTCTCCACAATCATGCAGAGGATGGAGGAGTCCAACTCCTGCATGAGTGGAATGGGGACACAGGTACGGGAGGGAATCTCTGAGATAGTGTTGCAGGTAAGTGCGGAAATGTCTGCGATGGAAGGAAGTCTAGCCTCCAACGAGCTTCAAGCACGGCTCACAAATGAGTCCATTCAGGCCCTGACAACGGCCGTTCAGACTCAGGGTGAACAACATTCTGCCGCCTTAGCAAGCAGACACTAGCACTGGCCTTACAAGGCTTCACACATGTCCTCCAAACTGTTGTCCAGCAGAGTTGTAGGAGTGGTGTGGGCCTGGCCCAGATGATGGCAAAAGGGGACATGGAAGTAGGGACGCCACTCAAAGCACCCCCATGTCTCACCCGTTGCCCCCCTCTCAACCAGTACCCGCAATGCTGCCTCCTCTCCAGGCGGTCGAGTCTGCCTCTGCACAGGTGAAGGTGGAGCAGTCTTTGGAGGGTCCTCACGGGCACCCAAACCCAGAGGGCATAGGCCCAAAGCATCCAATCGGTCAGGGTATGAACAAGAGGAACCTGCCACTACCTCTGCTGCAGCTGCAGGGGATGCACCATGTAGAAGAAGTTGGAAGTGAAAGGCGAAGGTTTTGTAAGCACAAAGGGGATGCACAAGGGTGTTTGACGGTTGGTCATGTTTTTTATTGATATTTGCTTTTAACATAGTTAAATATGTTTGAACAGCAGAGTTTTGGGAGGAAAGTAAGAATTTTGAGTGAAAACACAAAGATGTTGCAACAGCGAGTGTTTCCCACAGCACGGGAAACAAGCTGAATATACTTCAAAATCGTACCCCTGCCAAAATGTCAAGACAATTAAGTAGTTCAAATACTTCAACTGGCTGACAAACTATGCAAATATCATCCAGCCAGCTTTAATTGCCGGTGGGATTTCCACATTCGGGAGCCGCATGCGCACCCGGACGGGTCACTAGGGAACCCGGAAGTTGGCAGGTTGGAGCCGGGCTTCGAACCCGGTCCGGATTTCAACGATTTTCGGAGCTCCCCTGCTCTCAAAGCACCCACTCCTTCACCCGAAAATCGAGCCCTAGGCATATTTGATAATCCACTAACCTCAGAATTCACAATACTTAGGGCAACGCTATTATCAAAAGCTCTGGCTCAGTCTGAACCTGACTGGAGGCGACAAAGCAGATGTATCTCAGATAATTTATTTTTGTTTCTATTGGAATGCTATTTTCCTCATACAGGTGTTGGAGGGACAATGAGGACTCTTTCATACTTTGCTCCAATCAGGCCTCTACTGGGTAGGCTGGATCATGAAGCATTGAGAGAGCCATTACTAAGGTTGTGATGTCCATAAGTCCCACAAGGTGCACAGGGCCACACTGTGGAGAATTGTTGGAGCAACTGGAAGATGGGGAAGTTTGCGATTTTTATACTGAATTAATGATTTTTTTAATGCATTTATTATATCAGAAATGTAATTTTAAGATACATAGTGGGGTGAATGAGGAACTGTCATTTTCATTTTTTTTGGTACAATGCGTGATTGGTTGTTGCTGTAACTGACCTGATCAGAAATGGCACCAGGGGGAACTAATTGATCCCTGGTGACTGGTTCTAGGATCTAATTTGGCCCTGGCTGTGGGATCTGACAGGCTGAAAGCATAGTGGTCTCTAGGTTCTAATTGGCCAAAGTTCTTAGATGTGATCAGTTGAAGAGATAGTGGTGTTTAGTTGTGCCCTTTGATTGTGATCTGATTTGTCATACATACACCATTCAGAGAAAAACATTAAAGCAGGTGGAGAAAGAAAGAGATCTGGGCGTTCCAGTGCATAGAGCTTTAAAGGTTCATAAGCAATGCTGTGAAGCAATATCTAGAGCAAATCAGGTGTTGGGGTGAATTTATAAGACAATAAGTCAAAACATACTATGTTGTCCTTGTACAAAAAATTGGTTAGGCCTCATTTGGAATACAGTGGCAGTTTTGGTCTCCTCACATGGTGGGTGATACTGAGGCTTTGGAAAGGGTGCAGAGGAGGGCCACTAGACTAATTTCCAGCTTAAAGCATCTTAGTTATCAAGATAGGCTAAAAGAGCTGGGCCTCTACACTTTAGAGAAGCGTAGACTTAGGGGTGATCTGATTGAGATTTATAAGATGATGAAAGGAATAGATTGTGTTCCAGTTTTTTTTTATTCGTTCATGGGATGTGGGCGTCACTGGCGAGGCCAGCATTTATTGCCCATCCCTAATTGCCCTTGAGAAGGTGGTGGTGAGCCGCCTTCTTGAACCGCTGCAGTCCGTGTGGTGAAGGTTCTCCCACAGTGCTGTTAGGAAGGGAGTTCCAGGATTTTGACCCAGCGGCGATGAAGGAACGCCGATATATTTCCAAGTCGGGATGGTGTGTGACTTGGAGGGGAACGTGCAGGTGGTGTTGTTCCCATGTACCTGCTACTCTTGTCCTTCTAGGTGGTAGAGGTCGCGGGTTTGAGAGGTGCTGTCGAAGAAGCCTTGGTGAGTTGCTGCAGTGCATCCTGTGGATGGTACACACTGCAGCCACTGTGCGCCGGTGGTGAAGGGAGTGAATGTTTAGGGTGGTGGATGGGGTGCCAATCATGCGGGCTGCTTTGTCCTGGATGGTGTCGAGCTTCTTGAGTGTTGTTCGAGCTGCACTCATCCAAGCAAGTGGAGAGTATTCCATCACACTCCTGACTTGTGCCTTGTAGATGGTGGAAAGGCTTTGGGGAGTCAGGAGGTGAGTCACTCGCCGCAGAATACCCAGCCTCTGACCTGCTCTTGTAGCCACAGTATTTATATGGCTGGTGCAGTTAAGTTTCTGGTTAATGGTGACCCCCAGGATGTTGATGGTGGGGGATTCGGCGATGATTGAATGTCAAGGGGAGGTGGTTAGACTCTCTCTTGTTGGAGATGGTCATTGCCTGGCACTTGTCTGGCGCGAATGTTACTTGCCACTTATCAGCCCAAGCCTGGATGTTGTCCAGGTCTTGCTGCATGCGGGCTCAGACTGCTTCATTATTTGAGGGGTTGCGAATGGAACTGAACACTGTGCAATCATCAGCGATCATCCCCATTTCTGACCTTATGATGGAGGGAAGGTCATTGATGAAGCAGCTGAAGATGGTTGGGCCTAGGACACTGCCCTGAGGAACTCCTGCAGCAATGCCCTGGGGCTGAGATGATTGGCTTCCAACAACCACTACCATCTTCCTTTGTGCTAGGTATGACTCCAGCCACTGGAGAGTTTTCCCCCTGATTCCCATGGACTTCAATTTTACTGGGGCTTGTTCGTGCCACACTCGGTTAAATGCTGCCTTGATGTCAAGGGTAGTCACTCTCACCTCAGTTGACAGTTGACAGTTTGTTCCAATTAAATACGTTGGGGAGGATCAGGGGTCACAATTTTAAGCTGTACAAGATCAGATCTAGGTTAGATGTCAGGAGGTGGTTCTTTTCCCAGAGAATAGTGGACCTCTGGGACAGACGGCCGGCTCGTGCGGTGGACGCCGATTCGCTGAATTCCTTCAAGCGAAAGTTAGACCTGTTTCTGGCTGGGGTGAAGATTACCTCTTACAAAAGGTAGGTAATGTAATGCATAGAATTATCAGGGCCAGAGTGATCTCCTGGACTAGTTTCAATCGCCAAAGGGGTCGGAGAGGAATTTCCCAGATATTTTTCCCCCAAATTGGCCTGGGTTTTTATTTGTTTTTTTTGCCTTTCCTGGGTGATCACATGGTGTGGGGTGGGGAGTGTATATATTGCAATACACAAGGTATGATGACTGTGTGGGACAGGCTGGATGGACCTGAGGGTCTTTTCCTATCCGTTTGTCTGTTCGTAGTCAAAGCTACTCTATGACATGACAGCACTATATTCACACAGATACACTGCTGCAAATCTTTTAGTAATAGATTTCATCAACTTTTAATTCTTCTTTAGGTTCTGCCTTCCTCCATGCAGCATTCACTGACAGAAAGGACAGGCCGATATTGTTTTTTAGCTGGCTCCAGGAGATCTCCAGAAGTGGCCCAGATTGGCCCCTCCTCCCTTCCTGTTAACACTTCCCACAATTGTCCAGCTAAGATTAAGAACTCATTTTGTTGTTTTGATGGGAGGGAGAAGGGCACTAACCTAAATCTTACCGTACGACGGCACAATACAGCACCAACAGATCCCTTTTCATCACAAGTTTTATCATATGGGAAAAAACAAAAAAACCCACAACAATATGAAAAGAGCAGCATTTAGTAAAAAGCCTCTTTTTTCTGGGTGGACAAAAACCTGTGGGAAACATCAAAAACATAAAAGCCCCCGTGAAATCCGAACCTTTTGTACTTCCCAAATCATAAACTTGGCCTTTTCCCTGAAGGTTTAACTATTCTCTCCTGTGTTCATGATTCTGTCTGCCTATACTTTGTGTTGCCCACACATAGCAATACAGGCGTATCTATGTTACCTGATGCTCAAACCTGGGTGCATTTTTCCATCCACATTGTAAGTACTCTTGAAATCCATTCACTCACCGGCTAGGTACGAGATTGTAACCTGAACACAACTAAAGCGCTAATAAGCAAAAATCAAAAGCAATTAGGTTAAAGGTGCTGTATTCCTTTTGTTAGTTTCCATAAGGCCAAGTCAGCCATCCAGATAAATCACACAGCACCTCCTCTGTCTCCTCATAGTAATCCAACCAGTTTTCTCTTGGAATTTTAATCCCTGTTGACTGTACAAACACTGGTATAATTGGTCGCCATTACTATCACCTCCAGGGACCTTGAAAAACAAACTCTATATGTGTATAAACTTGCGACTTAAACGTTTATGACAGATCTTTCAGTGAATTCAAATCCGTGTTTTTTTGATTGATGACATAAGGTTTAAATAAAGTCATTGTAGGTTTGTGCAAAAAAAACTTTGGGTGTAAAGGTCAAGCAGAGTTAACAAATTTTGTTACTGCAGCTCTTTTCTCTGTAATTGGGCCTCTAACGAAAGAAATCAAATTGACACGGATTGCTGATTGACAGTACTGAGGACACTGTAAGAGAGTTAATCAAACCGAGTGAGGAAGAGTGGCAAGTGTTTGGATTTGTAGGGCATAATGAAAGGGCACAGCCAAAGAAGTGCAGTCATTTTTTTTTCATTTATATTTCACAAAAGTCTATAGTTGATGTGGCTTTGCTCAAGATGTGATAGTCATGTGACATACTGACAACGAGAACAGATGACTTCCTCACTGTTCCTGTGAGAACTGGAGTGACGATGCAGCAGTTGCTGTGCTATACTGCCATCTTATGGGAACTTGTGATGCTACCCTTGTATTCAGATGCTGCTGGGTATTATTTAATGACAGGTAGCAGTATTGTCCAGTGCTTCAAATCCTTCAACACTTAAGCTGAAACCAAATGGAAGAAATATTCTCAATGACATATTGAGGCAAATTTTACAGTGAATATTAGCACTGTGGTGGGATTTCCATCAGTGATAAAGCATTTTGGAGTCTGAAAAAAAAGCCACTGGGGCAGATTTTTATCTGTACCATTAAGCATTGCCTGGCGGGAAGATTTGCACGCCCGTTAAAGAAACTGCTGAATTTTCTTTCCATTGAAATTAATAGAAGATAAATCTGATGGGTTCTGTTCGGGCCGTGCAATCCTCCAGCCAGATTTTCCTTTCTCCACTTCACCCAGGCAATGCTTAACGCCCAGCCAGTAAAGACAAAAATCTACCCCATTACTTTTTCTGGGATCGGACTTACTACCAGTTTGTATCTTCCTGTATCATATAAGTACATGGATTGATCTCTCTGTTCATCACATTGAGAACCGCTTGAAACTGTATGTGTATTTTGCAGTTTTGGATTGTTTTCTAATACTTTGACTGAAAAGTTCACATGATACTGGCATTTTAACTGACGCACTTCTGACGTGAACTTTTTACTCAATACAATGGACATTTGAGTTCTCACAAGTGACCAGCAGTTATTAAGTTTAGGTTTTAAGAGTGTTGTACATGTGATCAAAGCCGCAGTGCAATCTTCGAGCTGAGAAATGAAATGCAAGCGATATTCTCTTGAAAATAATCCAGTAAACATTTGATTTTTTGTGAGCTGTTTTCCTTAAGCTAATGAATTCTTCCTGTTTGTCATAATTTATGATGTCTTTGTTGCCTGAGCTTTTTGCATTTGATACAATTTCCCACGGAGTTTACAGGAAGAATCCCAGTGCCTTTTCACTTCCTATAATTGATTCTCACAGAACCTGGGAGCTGCCCACTCCCCCACACTTTGTGATGTGACTGGGTTGGAGAACTGGCAGTCGCTGTTCTCCGAGACTTCCTTCCTTGGGTCTGAACAGAGACAGTGGCCTTATCACGAATGCAGTCATGCAGGGACTGTCACACAGCCCGCTGTGTTTTCACCATTAGAAAAACACAATGCATTGTTCATAGTTATGTCACAAACTATTTTACCCATGGATATGATTATTACCCAGTTTGTTTTCTCTAGTTTGAATGTGAGATGCACTTATTAAAGTTAATGTAATTACTTGTATGGCACTGGCTTACTAACATAAACAATCTGTCTACGTCAGCCATTGTTGGACTGTGTGGCTGTATAATGTATACATTCCCTGAGAGCAAGTTGTCAGCCGCTGCTTATGCATTTAAATAGATCACAAATTAGAATTAAACAGGCAAGCTCCCTCGATGGCTCAGCAAGTTTATCCAGGCAATAGCTGAAGCATATGGACCAGGTCCCAGGTTTCCTCAGTCTGCACTGAGTTAGCTGATGGCAGTTGAGGCAGCAATAGGAGCAATATTATCGGCCAAGGTTCCTGCAGCTGATTTCTGTCTGGTGCTCCGCCTTTCTGGAAATGTGTTGAGTGAGGATAGGGTTGGGCTCAGCTTGATGCCCCCATGATTGATTATTCACCTCCAACACTCACTGCCCAGGCTGAAATATGAAGAACGGGCATTTGGCAAGGTCCTAGAAGATGACCAGTGCTCACAGAACTGTACCTCAACCAAGAGCTAATATATTCAGGAATGGGGGTCTCGATGACGTAGCTAGGACGCAGAGTGGAATTCTAAGGGGCACATGGGCGGAGTGTGCACTGCGCAGAGTCCGCCGATGTGCACTTGGCATCGAGCAGTCATTAAAGGGACCGCTGCCGGATGCTCAGGGAATGGCTGGAGGGAGCGAGAATGTGCCTCCTGGCTCCACAAAAATACCGCAGGCCTCTTCACCACCGGAATGGGAGGCCTCCCGAATGTTAAAATCAACCCGCATTATCCACTTCAGCATAATGGAGACCCCTTCATTACAAGTGGTTTATTTGGAGGAAGAGTAAGAGGATGAACGGGGTGCAATTTTGGATATCAAGGAGTTGAGGCATCATTGCAGATGGAGGGCACCTACCCGCTATTACCGTGGCAAGCTTTGGAGATAGTGCTGGAGCTCTTTGACCTGCTGCAGGAGGACCTGCAGCCACAATCTGAAGCAAGCATGGCACTGCCAGTGCCAGCCAATGTCATGGCTGCCTTAAACTTTTTTGCCTTGGGAACTTTCTGGGGGAGGGGTGGGTATGGGGGGTGGGGTGGTGGTGGGGTTGATACAGGAGACCTAACTCACCTCTGAAAATCAGCAGTGCATCGCTGCATAAAACAGGTGACTGAGGCTTTGATCTGAAGAGCCAGCAATTGCATATAGTACCCCATGGACCCCGGGATCAGCAGGGCAGAGCCCTCAGGTACTTCAGAATGACAGGATTTCCTAAAGTTCAAAGGGTGCTAGGTAGTACACATATTGCTTTTCATGCTGAAAGGTATGCTGTCTACATGAACGGTAAGGGCTACTACTCCATCAAAGTGCAGCTTGTGTGTAACCATTTGCAGCACATCATGCAAGTCACGGACAGATTTCCAGGCGGCCCATATGATGCCCTCATTTTAGAAAGAAAGAGAAAGAACTTGCATTTATATAATGCCTTTCAAAACCTCAGGATATCCCAAAGTGCTTTACAGCCAATGAAGTGTAATCACTGTTATAATGTAGGAAACACAGCAGCTAATTTGCACACAGCATGGCCCCACAAACAGCAATGTGATAATGACCAGATAATCTGATTTAGGTGTTGGTTGAGTGATAAATATTGGCCAGGCCACCTGGAAGAACTACATTGCTCTTCTTCAGAATAGTGCAATGGGATATTTTATGTCCACCAGAGAGGGCAGACAGTTTAACATCTCATCCAAAAGACAGCACCTCTGATAGTGCAGCACTCCCTCAGTACTGCACTAAAGTGTCAGCCTAGATTTTGTGCTGAAGTCTCTAAAGTAGGACTTGAACCTGCAACCTCCTGACTCAGAGGTAAGAGTACTACTACCAAGCCATAGCTAACACTACTTTTGTACAAGTCTTCCATTTCACCCTTCGATGATCCACGGACCAAGAACTGGCTCCTGGGGGATGAAGGATACCTGCTGCTGCCTTGGCTTAGGAGCCCTCTGCGGCATTCACAAACAGAAGCCTGAGTACAGATACAATGGCCCAGATTTTAACTCTCCCAGTATGTCAGAAATCGGGCTGGGGGGAGACAGTTAAAATGAGAAGAGAGCCTTACCTCCTCCGATCCAGCTGCCTTCCTGACGGGTCTGGTTATTAACTTACTCTTTTGAGCAGGTGAGCAGGATACCTGCAGAAAGGCAGAGGGGCCCTGTTTAAATATGCAGATTGGGGCCTGATGATGTCATCGGAACCTGACTGCTATTTTAGTCTGAGGCCTGAACGGGGGAGCAGTGACGGCCAAACCTGCCCAGAGCTGGATCGTGGGCCAGAAGATGCACAGGAGGTAATTTTAAAATTTTAATTTATGTTTCCTTGTGGAAACTCCTGCTCCTCCTGGCCTCACAAGGAAACCTTGGGCATCCCTTGCTCCTGGCTTTCTCCCGCTCTCCTGATTGCCTTTGCCCCTCGAACCCTGCTCCCCCCTTACCATTTACCTGACTGCCAGTGACTGATCCCACGTGTCCCTGGCTGCAGCCTCCTGTCTGCTATCTTCTGCTCCCGCCCACCGGCCAGGTAATGCATCTGGCCAGGTTTGGGCAGGACTCCAATGAAAGTTAAAGTAATCTTAACTGCCAGGCCTTCTCGTCCCCAGACTTCCCGGGGCCGATGAGTCTCGTGCTGACAATATGATTGGCATAATGAAGCAGCAGTTCCGGTGCCTGGACAGGTCAGAGGGCATTCTGGAGTCCCAACAAAGTATTCCAGATCATTCCTGGCTTGCTGCATTTTGCCCGACAGGAAGGCATAATTCTAAAAGGGATACAGGAATGGAGAGATCTGGGGGTATATATGCACAAATCATTGAAGGTGGCACAGCAGGTTGAGAAAGTAGTTAAAAAAAGCATATCGGATCCTGGGCTTTGTAAATAGAGGCATAAAGTACAAAAGTATGGAAGTCATGATGAACCTTTATAAAACACTGGTTCGGCCACAACTGGAGTATTGAGTCCAGTTCTGGGCATTGCACATTGGGAAAGATGTGAAGGCCTTAGAGAGGGTGCTGAAGAGATTTACTGGAATGATTCCAGGGATGAGGGACTTTAGTTACGTGGATAGACTGGAGAAGCTGGGGTTGTTCTCCTTGGAACAGAGACGGTTGCGAGGAGATTTGATAGAGGTATTCAAAATCATGAAGGGTCCAGACAGAGTAGATAGAGAGAAACTGTTCCCATTGAAGGAAGGGTCAAGAACCAGAGGACATAGATTTAAGGTGATTGGCAAAAGGTGACACAAGGAAAAACTTTTTTACATAGTGAGTGGTTAGGATCTGGAATGCACTGCCCGAGGGGGTGGTGGAGGCAGATTCAATCATGGCCTTTAAAAGGGAACTGGATAAGTACTTGAAAGGAAAAACTTAAAGGGCTACAGGGATAGGGCGGGGGAGTGGGACTAGCTGGATTGCTCTTGCGTAGAGCTGGCGCGGACTTGATCGGCCAAATGGCCTCCTTCCGTGCTGTAACATTTCTGTGATTCTATGATTCTATGATTCTAACATCGCGATAGAGAGGTGCATCCACCTGGGCAGCTGCCACAGGAGCCCCTGAAGAGGGGTTGGAGTATGAAGCTCAGGAAGCAGAAGAAGCACAGGATGCTGCCCCACGAGGCTGATTGCCAGCTGTCAGCGAAATTTGGCAGAGTCTAATTCATTATACTTGTTCCTGAACACAAGTAGAAGCTTTGCCTTCTCACTCCAAACATTACCTACCCCATTTTTTGCAATAAATGAGAATCCCCAACATCTATCTTCTTCTCAATACCATTTCTCTTTTCTGCATATTTCAGATCTCAGCTCCTTAATTAAAACAAAATCTACAACTGCTGCACCAAATCATTTATTAAGGCAATATCGCTAAATGCTCTTGGTCGTAATTTTGACTTTGGGGATCATTTTAAACGGGTGGTATCCATTGACTTCAATGGAAGTGAAAATCACGAGAGGTGTATAACGGACGGCTGATCTGATATTGCCAGGTTTACTTTATTGTCCAAAGTCAAAATTACCCCCTCTGAGTCCTGTGGCTGCTGTCATGATGTTTCCCCTTCCTAGGAGTTGGTGTGTGCTGTGTGCCGTTCTTGTGTTACTGTTTAGTGGAATCCCTGAGGCTGGAGCCAGTGAGGTTACTGGAAGCTGCACTTCTGGGAGAGGCTCTTGGGATCGAAGTGGCTTTCCATCTCTGTCAGCAATAGTCTCATATGGGCCTGCTTCAACTATGGCTCAGCCACTGGTGTGGGAACAGCCTAAACCTGCTTGTTTCCTGGCTCCTCTGAAGTCATCTGGCGTGACAGAGTGGTCAGTTTGGTATGAATGTGTTGCCATCAGTAGAGACAGCAACATCTTTAAACATGTGGTGGCAAGTATGGTGGATCCCACAAGCTGCTTGTGTGGCGTTCTCGAGTACACCATGGAGAGCGTGCAGTCAGCCTTGGAGTAAGAGACAGCTCTAGGGTCATCTACAGAGCAATTCCTCAAGGAAGAGGTCATAATGTCAGTCTTTGCCTGCTGATACATGGGCCTGCTCCATTGCCAGCTCCATTTCATTGCGTCCACTGACCTGTGGGTGTCCAGACCCTATTGCAGCAGTAGCAGCATAGAAACCTGTCCAATCTCTTTTTTGGCCAAAGTCATCAGCTATCCTGTCCGTAGAGGAGGTGAGATTGCAGTTCAAGGCCCTGGTGAGCTCATTGAATTTCTTACTTTACTCCCCTTTGCATTGTGCTGCTGGCCTTACTACATGCTCTTCTTGACACATTCTTTGCCACCTTATAGCCACGGCTGCTGCCAAACAGCCCAGGCTACTTCAGCCACACAAGACGGTAGCAAACAGAACATTAGGATGTAATGCAGCCCAGCAATAGGAAAAAAATTAAACAGGCTAAAGCAGGCTGAGTATAAAAATAACATGCAACGTAGAAGGAACTAACCAGCGGCCGGCCTATAATTCATTGACACCTTCAACACACCTCTGTGCCTTTAAGGCGCTGCAGGCTTTTAAGGAGTGGTGCTTAAATTTCCTACAGAGAATGAGTATATTTCCAGTAGCAAGCCACCGTATTTGCCAGGTGCACGCCCAGTCCATACTAAAACCTCAACCTGGAAACACATGTGGGCTGATGTAAAACTGGGGGGTGCACACTTCTGGTGTGCTGTGTTTCCCTTGAGCTGGGCCAGCAGGAGGGGAGACATCAAAATCAGTCTCTGAAAATGTATTGAGATGGTCTACTGCAGGTTTCCATTTTAAATTCAGTTTTGAGGCACTTGCTGGCAACATTCCTGAGGAAGTCATTACGTTTTCACAAGAGCCAACTGCTTAATTGCTTTTTCACCATGCAGCAATAAGTCTGTCTTTTATTGCTGAAGTTTGCTTAATCTCCTAGTTACTCCAAAGGAATTGTCATCTGAAACAGTTTTTTTTTCCATTTTCCATGTACACTAAACTAGGATTTTTGAGGATTATCTCAGATTTGGTTCACAGAATAAGCCCAAGTAAATCGAGATAATGCTTAATTCTAAACGCTTTACATTCTTCACACATAAAGTGCAAAATAGTGACCCATACAGATTAATTCCCAGGAGGCAATTGGCATTCTGGAATGTTCCCAGTTTATAAACTTTAAATATATTTTTTTAAAAGTCATGGATAAAGTGAAGCTCTGTTGTACCAAAGCACATTAACATGCAAATTATTTTTCATCTGCAGGAAGCTAAAATTAGAGATCAGAGTTGACCTTGTATGAAAATTCAAATGGATTGAATTTTTGACCATTTTGTTATTTTTTCACTCATGAAAAGTGCAATTTGGGGCCCTTGATTCTGAAGTCCCTTAAAAAAAGGTGATGTGCTGTTACAGAAGTACAGAATGTCCCTTTACTTAGAAGGAGATTTATTTTCTGAGGCCTATTTGTGTGTATATAGGTGCAGAAAGATAAAAAGTTCCTTTGTTGGAGCAGGCATTGTGGAGTAGATTTTTACTTTGTGTGTTTGTAAAGCAGATGATAGCAAATCGATAGTCCACTTTACATCTGTCCCGATTTTTATTTCCATTGACTTCAATCGAACAAAGTCAAAATCGGCCCCAGTTATTGCTACCACTTAAAGCTCCTTTCAGCACCAAAAGAAAACTGTGCTAAAATAACAGAAACTGCTGGAGATACACAGAAAGAAGAAAAGGCAGGATAAGGTTTCGAGTGCAGGGTCTCCGTCACTACTTTTAAAATATGTTGGGGTTTGGTTTTGACTGTCCTCACCTGGCATTAACGGCCTCAAAATGGGGTCGATAGCCGTACTGCACCGTTAACACTGGCTCCATTTTGAAAGGGGCCTACCCCAGGGTGTCCAAAGCACCCGCCTGATTCAGGCAACAGGCCTCTTTTAATATGAAAATTGGGATCCTAAGACGTAAATAGCACATTTTTGGTCGGAACTGGTCAGAAGCTGCGCAGTGCAGGCACTGACCAGTTCCACGGGCAATGGAACCAAAGAGGCCCGCCAAAGGTAAGTGTTGAATTATTTTTGTGGGCACCAAAGTAGTACAGGGGCCTCTTCATCGCCGGAATGGGCGGCCGGCAAGCGCGCTCCGTCAGACTGTCTCCCAAAAGTAAAATTAGACCCCGTTCTTTTTGTAATTTTGAATTACGTATCAACAGCTGTGACATGGGGGTAAATAAAATTTAAAAAAACAAATGAAGGAAGAAACGGCATCACACCTTATACAGCAGAATAGCATGATTGCAACAATAGAAAACTTAAGGGCAAATTTCCAACGGTCAAACACCTGAGGCAAAATTTAGCAAGTAAACAATACAACTTAAAGATCATATAAGATAGGACAAGAGGTATTCTGGTAAAAGTTACGACAAGGGCTAAGCCAAAGAGACTATGGACAGAGAGAAAGAAAGGCTTGCATTTATACAGTGCTTTTCACAACCTTAGGATGTCCCAAAGTGCTTTACAGTCAATGAAGTACTTTTGAAGTGTAGTCACTGTTGTAATGTAGGAAACGCAACGTCCAATTTGCGCACAGCAAGGTTCCACAAACATGTGATAATAACTGTACAATCTTTTTTTTAGTGATTTTGGTTGAGGGATGAATATTGGCCAAGACACCGGGGAGAGCACCCCTGCTCTTCTTCAAAAGAGTGCCATGGAAGCTTATCCTTCTGCCTGAGAGTGCAGACAGGGCCTCGGTTTGACGTCTCATCTGAAAGATGGCACCTCCAACTATGCAGTGCCCCCTCAATACTGCACTGGAGTGTCAGCCTAGATTTTGTGCTCAAGTCACTGGAGTGGGCCTTGAACCCACAACCTTCTGACCCAGAGGCGAGGGAGCAAGGAATGACACACACGGCTGACAGGAAAGGACTTCGTCTTAGGCCGTGAAACTCCTGGGGCTGGAGAGGGCGTACGCCCGGTGAAGGACAACTGGAAAATGGGCTGGATCCCTGGATCCTGACAGCCTCCTGCCGTTTGATTTTAACGGCTGGCGGCCGCTTCCCACCGACTTCCCGGCCATTTTGGATCTAATCAACCGAGCCTTTCTGTTACCGCCCTCAGGTGAGCCGGCAGCTCGCTTTGCCGCATTCACACCTGGGAGTTAAAATCGAGCCCCACTATGCTTGAAATCACCCCAAGAATAGAGAGAATGTTAGAGAAATCTGTTGTGTGCCAAGCTTTTCCCACTGAGGAAGGTCAACTTAGAGCTGTGAGCAGCCAGGAGACAGTGAGGCCTAGTTGAGAATGGAGACTAAGAATGAGTAGCAGTCAGAAGCTGAGACGGGATTCCTGAAGGTTATACTCTGAGGATGTCCTTGGATCCAGACAGGGCTCCATAGTGGTACACTCATGGAGAACATCATGGGCAGACCTGGTAAAGGACAACAACAAAGCAATGTCCAATGCCATATGAGATTCACTACTTATGATGGACATTGGAGAGGCAGACAGCCCAGGAATGGCCAATTTAGAATCTGAGGCAGGATTGGACTAGCAAAAGTCCACTAAGCATTGGAGCCTGTCCATACCACCAAGTGGGATGGACAGGCTCCAGCGCAGAGCACTGGAGCTGGTGTTCCATAATTTCAGTAGGTTGGGAATCAAAAGACTTTATCAATAAACTTACCCCAGTTAAAAGATAGACTATTTTGTGTAGTGAGCATTTCCACTGATTTTGTTCCAGTAGCACCAAAAACTTACAGAAGTAGATAGGGAATTGTAAGAACACTGACCCCTTAAGCAAGGAAGGAGATGCAAGGCTAGGTTAGTTCACCGTGCTTTATTAATGTCTGCTTAGTTCATCTCCCTTTGTTTAGAATGTTTTTGTCTACAGTTATATTAATGTACATGTTATTAATGTTAAAGTATAGAGCTGTTAAACTTGGATGCCGATCTCTGATTTTGTGAGAAGCTTAGAGCTTCGCTCAGCAGAATCGCCAATTGGGTGTGTAGGTCAGTGTGCCTAATTTGTATTCCTAGTGAGTGAAATGCCGTGCCAGGAGTGGAATCTTGCAATTTTGGGGCTTGTGTGTTCCCTATTGAGTTGAGCGATAGGGTAAAGCGGGCGATATCGAACCAGATGCTAGTTATATATCGATAACAAATCAGTCGTCCGTTATATATTGATATCGAATCAGCCGCCCGTTATACAAAACTACTTCCAATGTTATGAAATGCAAAGCTGGGTTTGGACCAGCAGAATAGTTGCCTTTTTGTTCCCACCTTCTCCTCTGCAGGAAATAAGGTGCTAGCAGTAAACTGATTCCATGTGTAACAAGTGCCAGACATTGAACCCTCGTTCAGGGCAGTGCACTTGTTGCATTTATTAAGAAAAAAATCCACATCTCATTGCTGCTGTTTGCTTTGCACCATTTTAATTCAGAACCTTGGGTGAGGCTGGTTCTAACCATATCCTTTACCAATGAACCCTTTCCCCTTTACGAGGGATTTCAAAATCATTAAAATAGAGATTATGTAACTATTGCTTGTTTAGAATTCAGTTACAAATAATTAATTTGTGAATGAACTTTGTAACTTCCTTGTGCCTTGGCTTCTTGCAAATTAGGAAGTCATTTACTGGTTAAACGCATTTCATATCCCAGTCATTCAATATTCTCTATTTATACAGCTGTTCTGCTAAATAGGTACCAAGGAAAAAAAAATCCGAATATTAGGTTTAGAGGCCAGTCGTGAGTGATGAAGATCACTAACTGAAAAATGGCTGAGTTATTCCACAGCTACCACAAGTATGATCGAAATGAGGATAATTATGCTGCGTTGCTATAGCAGTTTGACAATGATGTAACCCTGATATCTTTGGCAGACAGAATACCATTCTTCCAGCAAAACAAACACAGTGGTGCAGAGGACAAGTGATAACTGCTGTGAATGGCACTGCTTCGCAAATCAGTGACTTTTGTTCTTCTTTTATTCACAGGCTTTTGAATGTTTCTAACAAACTCCCAGTTAATTAACATGTTTCTTATTCCCTGGTGTAAGGCTGCAGGTGGAATGAGAATGTACGTCATCTGCTGGTTATATTTAACCTTCAAATAGAAATAATAAAGTAAAACAATTTTCCTACCATTCTTGAACAACTATATGTGGTATTTCCATGTTGTGTGTAAAACCCAGGTTTTTTTTAGAAATAGATTTTTCTTAGGTGTTGCCTAGCTTTCTAAAGAGTCTCAGTTATGATCTTGATGTGTAACATTAAGAGTTAACTCAGGCCATCATCAATACTTTTACTGTTTATTTAATCATCAATGTGTGAATATGGAATTCATATGGGAGAGCTAATGTCCACACAAGGTGCTTCTGGGTTACGAATGAGATTTATCAGCAGGATTTTCTCTCCTGATCACTATCCAGTGACCTCTGCTGGAAGGCGAATTGAGGTACAGATCATCCATGATCTAATTGAATGACAGAGCAGGTTCAAGGGGCTGAATGGCCTACTCCTGTTCCTCATGTTCCTATGCTCCTATTGGATAAAAGAGGATAAGCTTGGCTGTTATGCTGTCCCATGGTCAACCGATCTGCTGACACTCACTGTTAAGGCTCCTATATAAAGAATGGTCTCTTGGATGAGATTCTGGATAGCTGCTAACATCTGTGATATTATATCCCAGCAGGAGTCAGGAGAGAAAACTGGGAAAATGGACATATCCTAAAGATTTGATAAATACTGCTGTATGTGAATTATGAGACCAGTGATGGTTAGGAATGATAAATTTATATGACACCTTTCTCATGTCTCCCAGCAATGTCGCAAAGCAATGAATTGTTTTAGAACCTAATAACTGGTTATGAAGATTTTAAAACTGCAAATGAACGATGTTACTCTCTTAGAAGTATTGCCATTTAGAAAAAAATGTCACCATATACACTCCTCACACCCATGCTGCAAATTATCCTCCAATACTTGTGCCCACACAAGCAATTAAAGACAGATTCAAGTTCAGAAGGAGACTGAGACTTGCATGGCAAATTTAACACTAAATAATTGATTTGCATGTGTACAAATTCTAAGAAGGTTCACTGTTTCTCATTGAAACATATAAAATTCTAGGGCTAGACAGACTGGATGCAGGGAGGATGTTTCCCCTGGCTGGGGGGTCCAGAACGAGGGGTCACAGTCTCAGGATACGGGGTAGGACATTTAGGACTGAGATGAGGAGAAATTTCTTCACTCAGAGGGTGGTGAACCTGTGGAATTCTCTACCACAGAAGGCTGTGGAGGCCAAGTCACTGAATATATTTAAGAAGGAGCTAGATAGATTTCTAGACACAAAAGGCATCAAGGGGAATGGGGCGAGAGCAGGAATATGGTATTGAGATAGAGGATCAGCCATGATCATATTGAATGACGGAGCAGGCTCGAAGGGCCGAATGGCCTACTCCTGCTCCTATTTTCTATGTTTCTATGTTTCATGTGTGCGTCTGTATCAGAAATCTCCAGATGCTCCAAAGATGGATGATTTAAGACCTTTTTGTGTTGATTACGAAGCACCTGGTTCTATGTAGCTGTGTCTCATCTCTCTTCTGTATGTTTCCCAATCTCTCTATGGGGCTCTCAAATCTATTCCTTTACCAATGTATTCCATTTCAATCGTTTATGTTTTTTAAACTCTAGGCAGATAGTAGTCAAGGAGGGGAAAAGATATCAAGCAGATATGAAAGGAGCACAATGCATAAGCAGAGGCCTGAAAGATCAAACCTATAGATGTGTAAGGGAGAATGTTCAGCCTAAGTTGGAGCAGCAAAAGTGTCCAAAAGTGGCTGGGAGGGGAGTAGGCAGCCAGGATCTGGGCTCATGCAAGGGAAGGGGAGCAGGAAACAAAGGGACACTGAGGTCACATATGCCCTAAGAGGGATAGCTGTGTGTTATTCTGGGTACAACCACATTTTATAATTTTTAAATTATTGAATTTTTTAATATATTTATTATGACATAAATTTAATTTTTAGAGGTATATGGTAGGATGGTTGGCAAAACAACATACTGCTGAAAGGACTTTGAAAAATCATGCGTTTGATTGCTTACTATTTTTGTGAATGGGAGATTTTGAGTAACTTTTTTGATTGGCTCAAATATCACTCAGCCAATCAGTATGCTTGACATAAGATTCGAGCCAATGATATGCTTGTGTCCGAGGGACACACCAGACAGGTCAGACACTTTCACACACCCAATGGGCATGTTACCTATGGATACGAACCAGGCCCAAAACAAAAATTTAGGTTGCATGAGCTTCAGATGATGAAATGATCCGAACATTACAATTAAACTGAAAAAGCTGCTTACAGGTTATAGCACTGAATGGTTTCTAGTTATTTGCAGTTTCTAATTGCCCCAGTATAACCCTTAAGAAGTGAGGTTGAGAAATATTGAACCCAACTTTAATCCTGAAACATAAACATAACGGCGATGTTTTATATTCATATGTTGAAAGATTGTGTTCTCCAATCAGTGAAGTGAGATACTAAAGACTAAATGAAAAGCTGGTCTCTAAAGACACAAGAGAACACAGGAATCTATTTTCTTGCATGATAGATCATTTGCTTGATCAAAGCACTTGCATTTAAAAAAGGCAACACGTATCTTGCCTGAAAGCTTTTCTCAAATTGTCAGAGTTACAATTACAAATAGGCTGAATGCAACATGAAAGCCTGCACATATGGATTTTTGCAGCTTCCTGATGTATGCTTGTTTGCTCTTAAACAGCAATTAGGGTCATGTGTGATTACCACATTAATAACCATGATTTCGACCGCATTTCAATAAAAGATCCACTTTTTTAAACTCGGAGCTAGGTTTGTGCTTATCAATCTTCAAAAAGATTGAGGAAAGCTGGTACAGCATTAGGCTTGAAGAAAATTATACGTTAACCAGCAAGCACCCAACTGTCATTGTGACGAACATCTTTAAGAATTATCATGAGTGCTGCCAATATTGTAGTGCTTTTACTGAAATCACATATTAATATCTATAGTGCACTCCACTGACTTTAATGAAAGACTCATTCCATCCTAAACTTCAGTAATGATTTAGTTGAGTTGCCTGATGAATATGTAGTTTTTGCTAATTAAGCACCAAAATGTACAACTCCTTCCTGCGTGCTCCCTCTGCCCTGCTTTTTCACAGCCTCCAGTTCTTCCTTGGGCCTCACTTCTCATGAGCGAGAGAACAATGGACAGCTCTCCTTCACCTGCTTAATTGCCACTATTAGCGATTAAGATTGAGAAATATTAAGGGAAACCATTATACATGAAATTACTACTTATATTCCACTTCCTCAGATTATTTCTGTAGTTTAAAAATCCTAAACTTGAAAGCTGACTGTGTATCTGTATCAAAGATCGTGTGCAGCCTACTTCTAGGCCAGGCTTGGACATGTTTATCTTTAGATTTGCTTTATCAATCTAAACGGGAGATTCGGGATTTCATTGTTTTGGTGGCATGGTTCCTTTTGTGTCATGCTGACCCTAAAACACCAATGTTTTTCTGTACAACTTGAGACCATAAGTCGTTAGAATGAAGATTGAGGGTGGAGAAAGGTCATGGAGGAGGTGATGTAATCGCCTTTTAGCTAAGTCTAAAAGCAAGACCACTGTACTGTGAGTTGGGAGAAGATGTAGAAGGGAGCCATCTGGAGGGTTGAACTCACCTGACTGTAAGGTGTGTATCTTCGGCGGCAAAGCATCATATGTAATCTCGATGTTTGTTGTAAGTATATATGTCAACATTTAATCATTAATAAAACTTCAAGTATTTGACTGCGTGTTTGAACTCATTCACATTCCTAACACCCTAAAACATGGTGTAACTACCACTGGAACTCTTGTCTAGTGACTACTATACTGTGTCCTGCCTCCCTCCTGTTTATGACACTATGGATAAATAAAGAAATAAGGTTAAAATTGAAACTAAAGAAAATGGCATACACTAAGTACAAGGACAACAAAGGAGTGGGTGACGAAAAGGTTAGGAAAGAAGTCAAAAAACAATTAGGAAGGCAAAGAGAAACTACAAAATTAAACTATCAAGGAATATAAAAAGAAATAGTAAAGTATTCTACAGACACATTAATAACAAAAGAAAAATCAGGATAGGGATAAGGCCACTAAGGGATACACATGATAAACTCACAGGTAATGACAGCAAAATGGCAAAAATATTAAATAATTGCTTTGCCTTAGTATTTACCCAGGAAGACTAACATGATGGGCATGACATTTAGAAGAAAAATTTAAAAAGATATGAAGACATTTAAGATCGAAAGGGGGGAGATAATTAATAAACTAATCAAACTTAGAGAGGATAAGACCCCTGGTCCGGATGGATTGCATCCGCGCATATTAAAAGAAGTTAGGGAAGAGATAGAAGAGGCACTATTACATATAGAAAAATTCATTAGAAAAGGGAATAGTGCCAGAGAACTAGCGGACAGCTGATGTGATTCCTATATTTAAAAAGGGAGATAGAACCAGTCCAAGGAGCTATAGAACAATTAGCTTAATATCAGTGGTAGGAAAGATAATGGAATCCTTACTCAAAGATATAATGTAAAAACATCTAGAAACTGAAAATGTAATAAAGAATAGTCAGCATGGATTTCAAAAGGGATTGACGAATCTTATTGAATTCTTTGAAGAACTAACAGAAAAAGTAGACAAGGGTAATGCAGTACATGTAAAATATTTGGACTTTCAAAAGGCCTTCGATAAGATACCACATGATAGACTCATGACTAAGGTCGGAGCATGTAGAGTCAGGGGACAAGTAGCAGAATGGATAGCAAGCTGGCTACAAAACAGAAAACAGAGAGTAAGGTTTAAAGGTAGTTACATAGACTCACAAAAGGTAAGAAGTGGTGTTCGACAGGGATCAGTGCTGGGACCACTGTTGTTCACCATTTACATAAATGATTTGGACTCGGGAATTGGATGTACAATGCACTGCCTGAAAGGGTGGTGGAAGCAGATTCAGTGGTAACTTTCAAAAGGGTATTGGATAAATACTTGAAGGGAAAAATTTACAGGGCTATGGGGAATGAGCAGGGGAGTGGAACCAATTGGATAGCTCTTTCAAAGAGGCGACACAGGCACAATGGACTGAATGGCCTCCTACTATGCTGTACCATACTATGATACTATGAAGTGGGTCAGTAACCAGAGGTCATAGATTTAAAATAATTGGCAAAAGAATTCGAGGGGAAATGAGGAGAATATTTTTCACATAGAGGGTTGTTAAGATCTGGAACGCACTACCTGAAAGGGTGGTGGAAGCAGATTCCATAGGAATTTTCAAAAGGCAATTGGACATGGACTTGAAGAGCACTAATTTGCAGGGTTATGGGGAAAAAGCTGGGGTGTGGGACTAAATTGGACAGCTTTTTCAAAGAGCCGGCGCAGGCACGAAGGGCCGAAAGGTCTCCTTCTGTGCTGGAAGATTCTATGATTCTATGAAAGTGCATTTAATTTTTTTATTCAATGTGATTCCTTACCTGTACTAGAATTCAGGAAAAGCATTTTAACACTAATAATTACAGTGCAGTGTAATCTCCATTAAATGCCACACTTGTAGGAATCATTCTCAATCCCTGTGGATAAGGAAAAATTTGAATAATCGAGTTCCCAAATAATGCAGCAATACCTGGGAATAACGATAAGGAGAATACAAAAAAGAAACATTAGTGAGCTGTGTACTGTGGTGGTCTCCTTCAAGCTTTAAAGGCTCTAGCAGATAATTTAAAAGATAATTTCAGCGGCGGCATTGTTTATAAAAAAAAACTCCCAGATATTATGCAAAGCGTGCCTTGGTGTGAAAGAGCAGTTAAAATATGTCTACAATTTCTTTGATGTGCTATTGTGTCAGTGGTTTTAAATAATATAAATAAATGCTGCATACCACCATACCTCAATTTCCTGATACGCACTCCCAGAACCGGAAAACTTTGTTTACTATTAGTGAGGTTTCCGAATTATTTCGTATTTAATTAACATAAATGTCGATAAACTAACAAAAAGTACATCATAAAGCACTAAAAAGTTTGTTTACCTCATTTTCAAGTTTATAAACTGTTTTGTGTGTCTATATAGCCTCAAAAATGATTCAGGGGAGATTTTTGAATGCCAAAATAACATTCTTGATGAATAATCTTTTTTCCAAAACAAAACAGGGGAATTCTGAACCAAAATTGAGTAACTGGAGGCAATAATTCATCTGGAGAAACCAGATGTAGTAGGAATAACTGAAACATTGCTACATAAAGATCAGGACTGGCAGTTAAATATTGCAGGTTGTAACGTATTTAGAAAGGATAGGGAAGGAAGAAGGGGGTGGGGTAGCTGTACTAAATAGAGACAACATAATGGCAGTAGAAAAAAAGGACATAAATAATGTTAAGATGGCAACAGAATCCATATGGATTGAAATAAAGGATAAGAAGGGATCGATGACTCTAATAGGGGTATTCTACAGACCACCTAATAGTAGAAGGGAAGTGAAGGAAGAAATATGTAAGCAAATTTTTGAAATGAGTAAAAGACATAGAATAATAATCATGGGAGATTTCAACTACCCCCAAATAAACTGGCAAGAAGAGGTAGAGGAAAAGGGAATGGAGTTTTTACAATGGTTACAGGACTGTGTTCTTACCCAATATGCAAGAAGCCCAACAAGTGAGGAATCACTACTAGATCTAATAATGGGAAATGAACCAGAGCAGATAAAAGAAGTAAACATTGGGGAACATCTAGGCAATAACAATCAAAACATAATAAGGTTAAATATAATGATTGAGAAAGACATAAGTAAAACAAAGGACAAAGTAATATATTGGAAAAAAGCTAATTTTGAGGGAATGAGAATGGAACTAGGGAAGATAAACTGGAAAAAAATATTGACAAACAAAGAGATACAACATCAGTGGGAAATATTTTAAAACAGTTCAGGACAAATATATTCTGCTAAAAACAAGCACAAATTAGCCAATAATGAAACACCATGGATGAATAAAGAGCTATGGGCAAAATTGAAATATAAGAGAAAGGCATACTCTAAGTATATAGACAATAAAGGAGAGGATAACAAAAGGGAACACAAAGACATTAGAAAAGAAGTCAAAAAACAATTGGGAAGGCAAAGAGAAACTACAAAATTGAATCATCAAGGAATATAAAAAGAAATAGTAAAGTATTCTACAGACATGTAAATAATAAAAGGAAAATCAGGATAGCGATAGGGCCATTAAGGGATGCATAAGATAAATTCACAAGTAATGACAGCAAAATAGCAGAAATATTGAATAATTAGTTTGCCTCCATATTTACCAGGGAGACTAATGGGGTGGACATGGCATTAGAAGAAGTGATCAAAAAAGATATCAAGACATTTAAGATAGAACAGGGGAAGATAATGATTAAACTAATTAAACTTAGAGAAGATAAAATCCCTGGTCCAGATGGATTACATCCACGCATACTAAAAGGAGCTAGAGAGATAGTAGAGGCATTATTATATATTTATAAAACTTCATTAGGAAGGGTATATTGCCAGAGCATTGGGGGACAGCTAATGTTATTCCTATAGTTACAAAGGGAGATAGAACAAGTCCAGGAAACCATAGACCAGTTCATTTAACGTTGGTGGTAGGAAAGATAATGGAATCTTTACTCAAAGATGTAATAAAAAAACATTTAGAAATCAAAAATATAATAAAGAATAGTCAGCACAGATTTCAAAAAGGAAGGTCATGCTTGACCAACCTTATTGAATTCTTTGAAGAAGTATCTGAAAGAGTAGACAAGGGGAATGCAGTAGATGTAATATGTTTGGATTTTCAAAAGGCCTTCAAAAGTTATGTTAAACATGTATAGAACCTTGGTTAGATCACCTACTGTGAACAGTTCTGGTCTCCACATTATAACAAGGATATAGACACACTGGAGAAGGTTCAAAAAAGATTTACTGGGATAATAAGGTATCCACATAGGTATCCACATAGTAGACTCATGACTAACTTCAGAGCATGTGGAGTCAGGGGACAAGTACCAGAATGGATAGCAAGCTGGCTACAAAACAGAAAACAGAGAGTAGGGGTTAAAGGCAGTTACTCAGACTGGCAAAAACTGGCAAAAACTGGGACGTGGTGTTCCACAAGGATTGGTGCTGGGACGACTGTTGTTCACCATTTAAATAAACGATTTGGCTTGCGATTCAGAAGTACAATTTCAAAATTTGCGATGATACCAAATTGGGGGGTATAGTTAATACTGAGGAGGACTGTGACAAATTATAGGAAGAGATTAATAAACTTGAAGAATGGGTGTGTAATTGCAAATGAATTTCAATATAGACAAGTGTGAGGTGGTGCATTTTGGTAGGAAGAATAAGGGGGCCATATACTCCTTGGAAAATAAGAGTCTAAATGGGGTAGAGGAGCAGAGGGATCTGGGGGTACAGACACACAAATCACTAAAAGTAGCGAGGCAGGTTAATAAGACCATAAAAAAAGCAAACAATGCACTGGGGTTCATTTCTAAAGGGAGAGAATTGAAAATCAGAGATGTTAAACATGTATAGAACCTTGGTTAGATCACCTACTGTGAACAGTTCTGGTCTCCACATTATAACAAGGATATAGAGACACTGGAGAAGGTTCAAAAAAGATTTACTGGGATGATACCAGAACTAAGAGGTTACACCTATCAGGAAAGGCTGAACAGGCTGGGGCTCTTTTCCCTAGAAAAGAGAAGACTGAGGGGTGACCTGATAGAGGTCTTTATGATTGTGAAAGGGTTTGATAAGGTAGATGTAGAGAAGATGTTTCCAGTTGCAGGGGAGACTAGAACTATGGGCCATAAATATAAGATAATCACTAATAAATCCAATAGTGAATTCAGGAGAAACTTCTTTACCCAGAGAGTGGTTAGAATGTGGAATTCGCTACCACAATGAGTAGTTGAGGCAACTAGCATAGATGCATTTAAGGGGAAGCTAGATAAACACACAAGAGAGAAAGGAATAGAAGGATATGTTGATGGGGTTAGATGAAGAAGAGTGGGAGGAGGCTCATGTGGAGCATAAACACCAGCAGGGACCTGTTGGGCCAAATGGTCTGTTTCTGTGCTGTACATTCTAAGTAATTCTATGTAATCCTGTGGCCACCTACCAAGAAAGGCTTGAACCCTGCATTTGCATTGTGCTGGCTAATGGTGCACAACTATCTACATATCTACCTTTATGTATTTGAGACCTGTATACTGCGCAGATGACAATAAAAAAAATGTTAAACAAAACGGAAATAAATCTGTGATAATGGAGTCTTTTGCGCGTTATTGCATATAAAGATTTGCATTTCCATAGCGCCTTTCACAACCTCAGCTTGAAGTGTAGTCAATGTTGTAATGTAAGAAATGTAGCAGTTAATTTGCACACAGCAGGGTCCCACAAACAGCAAGGTGATAATGAACAGATCATCTGTTTAGTGATGTTGATTGATGGATAAATGTTGGCCAGGGTATCAGGGAGAACTCCCCTACTTCTCTTTGGATAGTGCCATGAGATCATTTATGTCCACCTGAGAGGGCAGATGGGCCTCGGTTTAATCTCTCATCCAAATGACAGATTATACACATTATGCTGAATAAACTAGTGTCAGCATCACTCAGTTGGTAACTCGCCGCTCATTCACATGGAATACTCATCACTCACCTGGATGGGTGCAATCACAACAACATGTGAAGCTCGACACCATCCAGGACATAGCAGACTGCTTGATCAGCGCCTCTCCCACTGAACTCAATTTCCACCCTCTCCACCACAGATGCATTATGGCTGCAGTATGTACTATCTACAGGATGCACTGCAGCAATTCACCAAGCTCGCTTTGAAACACCTCCCAGGCCTGCAACCTCTACCACTGAGAAGGGGAACAGCAGCAATGTCATGGAAACGCTCTCATCTCTAAGTTCCCTTCGAAGCCACACATCATCCTGACTTGGACGAATTCCTCCATTGTTGCTGGGTCAATATCTTGGAACTCCCTACCTAACATCATAGTGGGAGCAACATTATCACAAGGATTGCAGTGGTTCAAGGAGAAAACCCACTACCACCTTCTCAGGGCGGCTAAGGATGGACAACAAATACGGCCTTGCTAGTGTTGCTCAAATCCTAAGAACAAATGATAAAAGCTGTGGGTCCAAACCCTACTGTGGACTTGAGTACATAATCTAGGCTGAAACCTTACTGCAGTTCTGAGGGAATGCTGCATTGTTGGACGTGCTTTTTTTTGCATGAGAAGATAAAATGAGGCCCTATTTGCTTGAGGTGGACATATAGGATCCCATGTCACTATTCGAAGAATAGCAGTGAGCTCTCCAATGTCCTGACCAATATTCCTCCCTCTAGCAATGCCACATAACAAACAGATTAACTGGTCATTCAGTCACTTAGGGCACGATTTTCCGGTGAAGGAGCGGTTCTGTTGGGGACGGGGGGGGCTCCGAAAATCGCTGAAATCCCGAGCGGGTTTGGAGCCCGGCTCCAACCCGCCGACTCCCGGGTTCCCCAGAGACACGTCCGGGTGCGCGTGCGGCTCCCGAATGCGGAAGTCCCACCGGCAATTAAAGCTGGCGGGATGATACTTTGCATAGTCTGTCAGCTAGTTGAAGTACTTCAACTACTTAATTGGCTCGACATTTTAGCAGGGGTGCGATTTTGAAGCATTCTCAGTGTGTTTCCCGTGCTGTGGGAAACACTCCCTGTTGCAACAGATGTGTTTCAGCCAGCAGCCAGTGGGAGATGCAAATGCTTATTTGACAGGTGGGCGGAAAACCTCATTTATTGCAGCAGGGCACTCTGTCACTTCAGACAAAGTTTTGGCTGCAAGACCTTTGTGTTTTCACTCAAAATTCTTACTTTCCACCCAAAACTCTGCTGTTCAAACATATTTAACTACTTTTTGGACCCCCTTAAAACTCACACTGTCAGGATTGTGGGCGGGCCCCATGGCTGCATTCACCAATACTTCTGAGGACGAGCTACATCACCGGCCTCGCCAGACACGGTGTCCACCTTCGCCACATGGAGCTCCACAACACAGTGCTGCGCCACAGGCACCTGCACAAGAGCACAGAGGACAACAACAGAAAGAGCGCCGTTGCAGGAGGCACTACCCTCGCCACAGGGTCTATAGACCAAGGCTCAGCTTCCTGGACCTCTCTGAGGAGCAGTGCATACGGAGGCTCAGTCATTCGCCAGGTAGTCACAGACATCTGCAGCCTCTTTCATGCCGAGCTGCTCCCGGCTGGGCTGAGCAGCATCTCTGTACTTGTCGCTGTCAAAGTCATCACTGCCCTCAACTTCTTTGCATCCGTATCATTCCAGGGTGCCACCGGGGACATCGCCGGGGTCTCTTAGTCGTCTGCACACAAGTGCATAAGGCAGATCACCGACGGCTTGTTTGACAGGGCCTCGCACTACGTCAACTTCCCCATGGCCGACCTCAGCCAGACGGAGAGGGCAGTGGGTTTCCCATGGGTGCAGGGTGTAATCGATTGCACCCAAAATAGCAATATGAGCACCTCCGCATGAGCCAGGACTGTTCATCAGCAGAAAGGGGTATCACTCCATCAACATTCAGCTCGTTTGTGACCATCGCAAAAGATTCCTTCATGTGTGTGCCAAATTCCCTGGCAGCTACCATGATTCCTTCATCCTCTGGGAATCCAACATTCCGCCCCTCTTCCATGTGCCGAACGCCCTTAAGGGCTGGCTCCTTGGGGACAAGGGATGCTCCCTGCTCACGTGGCTCATGACACTTCTGAGGAACCCCATCACCGAGCAATAGTGTCCATATATCGACATCCACATCGCCACCAGGTCTACAATTGAGCATGCTATTGGGCTGCTCAAGATGCGCTTCAGGTGCCTTGATCATTCTGGGGGAGCGCTTCAATACGCACCAGACAGAGTGGGACACATTATAGTCGTGTGTTGTGCCCTACAACACGGCACAACAGAAAGGGGTGCCGGTAGAGGAGGCCCCGTCCACATCTGCCACCCACACTGAGGAGGAGGAGGCGGAGGAGGGAGAGGAGGAGGAGGACCAGGAGCAACCCATGGGCAGAACAGCGGCTCACCTGGCTGCTTTGAGGCCATGGAGTCACTGTGAACAGTTCTCCTGACATCAGACAGTGTGAAGAGTCCAGTCCTCACAACACCAGGATAGAGCAGCGCCCACACCAGCACCCTCCCCAACCTCCTGCACAAAACAGTCCTGCAACTACACACTACACCCATTGTAGAGTGACCCAATGAGTGGTATCAAGTGTCAGCGTTCATGGTGAACCTCATGAAAGGGGCTTATTACACAAGCCAGTCAAGAATGGCCAAGACATGGCAGTAGTGGTGACAATAATAATATTTAATGTGAGTTTAACAAAAAGCAAATATAAATAAAAAACATGACCAACCGTCAAACATCCCCTTCGTGCTTACAAAACCTTTGCCTTTCGATTCCGACTACTTCTACGTGGTGCATCCCCTGTGGCTGCAGCAGAGGTAATGGCAGGTTGCTCTTGTTCATACCCTGACCGATTGGATGCTTTGGGCCTAAGCCCTCCAGGTTTTGGTGCCCGTGAGGGCCCCTCCAAAGACTGCACCGCCTGCACCTGTGCAGGGGCAGACTCGGCCACCTAGAGAGGAGGCAGCATTGCGGGTACTGGTTGAGAGGGGGGGCAACGGATGAGACGTGGGAGCGCTTTGTGTGGCGTCCCAACTTCCATGTCCCCTTTCGCCATCATCCCTCCTCTGGGCCAAGCCCACACCACTCTTACCACTCTGCTGGACAACAGTTTGGAGGGCATGTGTGAAGCCTTGTAAGGCCAGTGCTAGTGTATCTGCCTGCCTGTTTAAGGCTAGCCTTCCCTCCATCGCAGACATTCCCGCACTTACCCGTGACACTATCTCAGAGATTCCCTCCCATACCTGTGCCACCATTCCACTCATGCAGGAGTTGGACTCCTTCATCCTCTGCGCTATTGTGGCACCTGTTCCAGCACCTCGCAAATGTGCTGCTGCCCTTCGATCATTCTCCTTTTAAAGGATGGCTCCCAGGGTTTAGCATCTGTGTCCAGCTGAGCAGAGCCTGGAGAGGAGTGCTCCCATCGACGCGTACTCTCCACAGCTGTCCCTTCCACCAGTGTCTGCTCGTGCTCACATGTGTGTGGTAACTCACCATTTGCGACCCCAACTAACTACGGACTGGGACCCACTGAGGTGTGAGTATCTGCGCTGGTGGATGGCTCGCTCAGATGTGACGGTGCACACTGAGAGGCTGTCATGTCCTCTGAGGAATCGCCCTCTGCTGTCACAGTGGTCGCTGAAGGCCCTGTAAGAGAACAGAAGGCAATATTAAGCATTATCACAGATGTGTCATGTTGCGATGAGCATACTGAGGTGCTGAAGATGGCAAGGCATGTTAACATCAATTCATATTGTGTGTGCTGAATGTTAAAGTGCTGTCACCAGACGTTTGCCAACCGATGAATGCGTTCGTTTGGGTGCAGCTGACCGTGAAAGGGATGCATCAGAGGGTGAGTATGAGACAGAGCTATGCAATTGTATGAGGATTGGGTGGAGTGGTAGTGGTGGGGTGAGTAATGGGGAGGTGAGGAAGTGCTGAGGAAGTGCAGGTAAGTTGAGGATGAGCCTTAAGTGGATGTGGGGAGTGATGTGATAGAGTAGTGTTGGCAGTGCAGAATGAGTTGGAGAGTGGGGGCGGTGATGTGGAAGACGGCTTGTAGGAGAATGAGTACATGTACTCACTTTGGCTGACCTAGTTAGGTCATTGAAGCGCTTCCTGGTGCGGGAGATGTTGCTGCTGCTGGTGACCTCCTCTGCCACCTCGAGCCAGGCCTTCTTGGTGGCAGAGGCAGGCCACTTCCTCCCGTCCGCCGGGTAGAAGACATCCTCCCTCCTCCTCACCCCATCCAGTAGCACCTGGAATAAGGCATCGCTAAATCTTGGAGCAGCCTTTCCCAGTGTGCTGCTCCATTGTGGTGTGTGGGTGTTTGCTCCAGGAGCAGCCATTGGAGGACTGACCCTTTAAATAGAGCTCCTCCAGTTGACAGCCTGTTGTGTGGGTGTGCAGTCCACCCGCTGTACAGCTTTTGGACGGCAAACCCGGAAGCCACATTAAGTGGCTCCAATTGATCCGCAATTTAGTGGGAAATGGACATTTTTATTGGGCGTGCTACCCACACGCCCAATAAAAAATTGGGCCTCCCTGCTAATATCGGGGCCTTACTATTTTTGGGACCTTTCTGTGTGCAAAATGACTGCTGCATTTACCTACATAACAACTGTGACTGTAATTCAAAGAAAAGTCCATTGGTTGTGAAGCATCTTGGGGATATCCTGAGGATGTGAAAGGTGCTATATAAATGCAATTTTTTTCTCTTTAAAATATAATTGCACTTTAGAGGGGGAGTCAACTGTATCCTTCATTTAACGGTGAATAAATCAGCTATTCTGCAGCAGCCATCAGTGAATGAGCATCACCAGGTTCTATCAGAGAATGGCTCTGTGAGGAGAATCATGTATCATTGTTTTTGTTTCTTCATGAATATTGGGAGCATCTTAAACCAATACCAGGTGAGAGTGCAACAAATCTTGTCCAGTTCTATTGGCCTTGGAGGGGGTATAGCACCTGAATGTTACAGGGGCTTAAAGGGTTGAGAGGGCAGGTTGCATAAACTTGGTTTGTGTTCCCTTGAATTTAGACGGTTGTGGGATAATCTAATCAAGGTCTTTAAAATTCTAAAGTTGCTCAAAGGGTAGATACAGAGAAACTATTTCCTTTGGCGGGTGAATCCAGAACAAGAGGGCATAATTTTAAAATTAGAGCCAGGCCATTTAGAAGTAAAATCAGGAATTACTTTCTTTTAGACAAGGAGTATTGGAAATCTAGAAATCTCTCCCACAGAAGGGGAAAATTGAAATTGAAAAGGTGAGAAAATTGAAATTGAAAAGATCGAGATCGATAGATTTTTGTTATTTTTGTTAGGTAAGGGTATCAAGGGATATGGTGCAGAGACGAATAAATGGAGTTGAGATACAGGTTGGCCATGATCTAATTGAATGGTGGAGCAGGCTGTAGGAGCTGATTGGCCTACTCCTGTTCCTATGTTCCTGGTTTGCAAGGCAAGTTGTAATAGAGCACAAACATGTTGTATCACACAGTGGTAGGACAGAGCCTTGTGCTCATAGTGTCTTATCTACTGAGTTGCTGATTTTAGTGTGACAGGCCAGGTGCCTTTCCTCAGGAAAGGAGGGAAAATGGGAAATAGATTCTGAGGGCCATTGGCAGAGAGGTTAGAGTGTATCACCCACTTGTCTATCTGTCCTTTTGTCCTTTTGGAAATTGATGGTCCATGGTATAGAGGAGATTTAGAAGAAGGGATGAAAAAATACTTTAAGAAGAGGGAATCTCATACTTAAGCACACTACTCGTGCTGGAATTTCATACAACAAGATTTTGGCAAATGAGCCTTGGCATAATCATTACATCTTGGAATAATATTAAGTCAGCTGTGATGTTTGAGAGCCTGCGGCTTTTTACAGACCTACACTGACTCATTAGCACCAACAGAACTACCATTTTCTCAATTTCAGAATTTCAAAGGAACCAATCATTTAAAATATCAGCCTTCATTTAAGTGTTGGATACTATCATAGGTCTCGTTTTCCAGTAACAGGCCTGCTGTGCTTTACTCTGCCTCAGACTGCTCTGCTTCCAGATTAGAATTGGACCATGTTGAACATCTTAGCTGCACAGCACATCCCAAACCATCTATAAGCAGTGCGATGGGAGAACAATTTGTGACCGTGGAACGCACTACCAGAGTTAAAGATTGAAGCAAAGACCATGTCAACATTCAAGAATAGGTTAGATAGATGGTTGAAGGAAAGGGGAATAAAGGGATATGGGAACTGAGGGGGCACCTGGGATCAGGAATATTGCTCATATGGAGGATCCCTACACCAACACAAACTGGTTGGGCCGAATGGCCTGTTTCCATGTTGTAATATCTATGAAAACAGAATGGTAAAGGCATCTAATGGTAGAACATTGTTAATGTAGCAATTGGGCTCCTAAAAATGCCAGTCAATAATTTCTGTTTATGTGGCATGGCTTTGAAGTGGTACCATTGGTAAACCAATTACTACAATACATTACTACAACACAATACTGTAATTGAAAATAAAAGAAGCTTTCGCAAGGAAATAGCACACGTTTGAATTTGTTGCAGTTTCAATATCACCTCCAAAGAAGCTCTAGAAGAAAGACTATGAAAAATTTGAGCTGTGTTGAACAAGGCATCCTTCATGTTGTTCATTTAGATACATCTCATGTAAGTGGGGCACTGATCAATCATTTCTGCTTGCATAGGGTTTGAGCAGTGCCGGATATATCCTTTGTGTATAAACACATGTTGGTCGGCTGATAAGCTAATCTGTAAAGAAAATAAGAATTGTACGATGAACAGGACCTTTTTATCACAAATGCAGGAGTCAAATATTTGTTGGACCCATGACCCTGTCCTATTGAAAATGGACAGCTTAATGATTCAACTCAGATAACATAACTTTTGTATTGAACTATTTCAACTAGTTTGAAATGATAAAGAAAGTGCAGCAAAAGTCCTAGATAAATGGTACTGACTTTTTAAAAAAGTCTTGTAATCAGGCTTTTGCATAACTTAGAAATATTTTTTTCCATTAATAGATTATATAATGCAAGCTCCATTATCCTTGCTCCTGTTAGTCACTTTCCTGATTATCTGCCATAATTTCCATGGATGAAGCCTTGAGTGAGAGGTCACCTCATTACGCTGTCTGCTGACACCAAATTCCTACTGTTTAACTTAAGTCAAGATCACTGCAAAATAACATACCTGATCATGGGAGATAGAAACCAAGTGGACCCATTGTGACAAACTCAATAATTCGATAGTTAAGTCAGGCATTAATAAGGATGGACAATCGTGGGGTGTGTGCCAAACACCTGATATGCACTCCTGTGGTGCAAGCCTCCACAGCAAGAACTCTAAATTTAAATATTCATTCCCAGTGTTGCTGAATTTGGTGTGGTACTGAGCTATAAATGTTACATTTGAAGGTGGTATGGTTAGGTAAGACAAATGGTTCATTGTACTGCAGTTTGCCATTGAGCACATGGCATTTTCTGTGGGACTTAATGGGCCAGAAATCGCTCCGTCCAGTGAGGCAATGCTCATCGCAGCGCCTGCGAATGAAATTAATGAAAATACTTACTGTGGGCTCTGTGGCGTCAACTTGCTTGGATTTGAACTAAAAAAAAGTGTGCTGTCAACCCAGCCTCTGAGCAGCTTGGCTGGAAAAGTCAGTGAGAGGAGAAGACACGGCCACAAAGTCTGTCAGGAAGAGAAGTCAGGCCCACAGATTCAGGCTGCATTGCTCGAGCAGACAAGCAGACTTCATTCATTTAAAGTTATATTCTGTATGTCATAGTAAATAATTTTTTAAATAAAAACCAAAAGAAATAATTGGATTAAATTAAAGGGAAAAGTAAAAAAAATTCCAAAAACTATTAAAATAAGGAGTAATATAAGACTCCACATTTTTTAAAGTTAATTTTTAGTTGTTTGGCAGTCATTAAGACTTACCGTGCTGTTAAAACTTAGTTTAGAGCTGTATTTTTAAGTGTACCTGTTTGGTAGTGTAATTTATTACTTTCCAGCTGGGCAGATAAGCAAGTTGCCGCTTTTTCAATGATTTCTCTGATTGCGGCGTGCAATGGCCCTTTAATTCAAAGCTGCCATATCGCCGGCAAACCACGAGGAGCAAGTTCTGGATTTCCGCGTTTCACTGCCCATGTATGAACACTGGAACTTGCTCCTTCAATTCGCCACTAACAATGGAGAGTGCTGTTGAGCTCCTCTTATTTTGGGAGCGATTTCTGGCCCAAGATATGCAGGCCATAGAAGAAACATTGCTCAAGAATGCTTCCGGTGCTGCTGTAGGGGCTTTTGGGTGCAAACTCCAAAATGCCATGGTTGACTTCAACTTGCTCAAAGAAGTGTAATGGAGAAACATAAGGAAAGGATTCCAAGACTTCACAGCTGCCCACTGTTCTATGCTCAGATTGCTCAGTGAGATAGCACTGGAGCTGGTTTGTACTCATGCCAGTTGCCATTCATGCTATCACATAACCCTGCACAAGTAGGAGTGGTGCCACATCAAAGCAGTGAGCCAAAGCAAATGTATCAAAGGAGATCCCTAGCACTGGCTGTACACCTTCCACCTCACCTACAGCTCACTAGTTGACTCTGCAGCCATCCATGAGTGCTACACTAGGGGCTCTTTTAGTGGTTGGGAACATTCACAAGCAGCAAAGAGAAATTCATAAGATACAAGAGACAAATGTGGCAACAAACACACACTGGTAGAGGAAGCAGAATATTTACCCAGTGGTGAAGGGAGCAGCAGGATAGCCAGTCCAAGGGGGAGGGAAACACCAGCCAAACAGCCAGCCCAGGGTGGGGAGGGAAATTTCAGCAGGATGGCCAGCCTGTGAGGGAGCGAGACACAATAATGCTCTGGCACAATCTCTCTATGAACCATTTTGTCTGCTGGTGACTGTAGAAAAATTTCAATGATTCTTCCTCTCCACACCCACTAAACAGAGCTGCTTTGTGACCTCTGGGATTCTTTATGGCTGTGTGGCCACCCCAGCAGTGGGGGGTAACAGCAAGGCCAGTGGGGGGTAATAACAAGGGCAGTGGGGGTAGCAACAAGGCCAGCGGGGGTAATAACAAGGGCAGTGGGGGTAGCAACAAGGCCAGTGGGGATAATAACAAGGCCAGTGGGGGTAATAACAAGGCCAGTGAGGATAGCTGCAAGGCCAGTGAGGGTAATAACAAGGCCAGTGAGGGTAATAACAAGGCCAGTGGGGGCAATGACAAGGCCAGTGGGGATAGCTGCAAGGTCAGTGGGGACAGCTGCAAGGTCAGTGGGGACATGGGCAGAGGTTAAAAAATCCTTGTTTAAAAAGATAAACTTACCCGCTCTAACAGAAAAGCAGGTCTGAGAGCGTGGGGGTGGGTTGGGGGCGGGTGGGCAGTGAAAATTCAGAGCGGGACTGCATCCCGGCTCCAACAACTTCCGGGTTTGACCCACGCTCATTAGGATGCGCGCGCGCAACAGACACCAGGAAAAGGTCAATTTAGGTGGTTCAAACACTTAAAGGGATTACATTTCTGTGGATTCTGCAACAGAAACAAATTTAACTCATACTGAACTTCCTTCCAAGGCTTTTGAAACATGCCATAGAAATGGAGGTGAGTTGCAACCGAAGCTCATTTGGACCTTTAAACCAGTGATTGACACATCTGCATAAGTGGTGAGGTTTTGCAGCTAGTCACTCAGTTCTCTCAGAAGAACGTTTGACTGGGAGTTCTTTGTGTTTTGACTGGGAGTTCTTTGTGTTCAGATTGAGATTTCTTTGTTGAGGCTGAGAATTCTTGTGTTCAGACAAAATTTTCTACATTTTGCACCCCCTCAAACTAACAAGAAAGGGATGGGGAGTGCAATGGATGTATTCCACAGTACGTCTGAGGAGGGGGCACATCAACCATCCGCGCCAGGCATGACGTGCAGTTCTGTGATCTGCAGATGCACCACAAGGACCTGGAGAAGAGCAGAGAGGGGACCAATGGAGGGGCCGAGGTCGCAGGAGGCACTACCCACGTGAGAGGGTCTACAGGCAGAGGTTGAGCTTACTGGTCCTCGCAGGCTCAGATTGAGTTGCCAGGTGGTACGTCCCTTCATACAGGGCTACTCCCGGCTGGGCCTGGTGGCCACGTATTGCCCATCACAGTTAAAATCACCACTGCCCTCAATTTCTTTGCCCCTGGATCCTTCAGGGTGCCACCAGTGACATCTCCAGGGTGTGACAGTCGTCTGCACATAAGTGTATAAGACAGGTGATGGATGACTTGTTTCCCAGGCCATCCAACTACGTCAACTTCACCCAGAACGACATCAGCCAGACTGAGAGGGTTTCCACTCTGTCTGGCTTCCCATAGGTGCAGGGTGGAATTAATTGCACACATGTAGCAATCCGAGCACCTCCACATGAGCCAGGACTGTTCATAAACCGGAAGAAATATCCGTCCATCAATGCACAGCTGGTTTGCGACCACCAGAAGAGGTTTCTGCAGGTGTGTGCCAGATTCCCTCACAGCTGCCAGGATTCCTTCATTTTGCGTGAGTCCAACATCACGGCCCTCTTTCATGCACAAGACAGACTTAAGGGCTGGCTCCTTGGAGACAAGGGATAACCCCTGTAGACGTGGCTCATGACATCTGTGAGAAACCCCACCAACGAGGCACAGCAGTGGTAAAACAACAGTCACATCACCAACAAGTCTGTCACTGAACAAGCCATAGGAATGCTGAAGGTACGCTTCAGGTGCCTGGATAGATCTAGGGGAGCCCTTCTGTACTTGCCAGCGAGGATGTGCAGAATAATAGTCGTGTGCTGCATCCTGTACAACATCGCTCAGCAGAGAGGGTTACAGGTGGAGGAGCTCAATTGCGCTCATGAAACATCCTCATCTGCCGCCAACATTGAAGAGGAGGAGGAAGAGGAGGAGGAGGAAAGCAAAGATAGGAAATCCATCGCTAGAGCAGCAGCGCACAGGGCAGCCCGTGATATCAAGGGTTCACTCACATCCAACAGGTTCTCATAATTTCTGGAGCACAAGTCTTCAGCACTACTGCTGGGATTTTGTCGGAGCCCTTAGCCTTTGCTGTATCCAGTGCACTCAGCTGTTTCTTGATATCACGTGGAATGAATCGAATTGGCTGAAGACTGGCTTCTGTGATGGTGGGGATATCAGGAGGAGGCCGAGATGGACCATCCACTCGGCACTTCTGACTGAAGATGATTGCAAATGCTTCAGCCTTGTCTTTTGCACTCACATGCTGGACTCTGCCATCATTGAGGATGGGGATGTTCACAGAGCCTCCTCCTCCTGTTAGTTGTTTAATTGTCCACCACCATTCACGACTGGATGTGGCAGGACTTCAGAGTTTTGATCTGATCCGTTGGTTGTGGAATTGCTTAGCTCTGTCTATAGCATGTTGCTTTTGCTGTTTAGCATGCATGTAGTCCTGTGTTGGAGCTTCACCAGGTTGGCACCTCATTTATAGATACGCCTGGTGCTGCTCCTGGCATGCTCTTCTACACTCCTCATTGAACCAGGGTTGATCCCCTGGCTTGTTGGTAATGGTAGAGTGAGGAATATGCCGGGCCATGAGGTTACAGATTGTGCTGGAATACAATTCTGCTGCTGCTGATGACCCACAGCGCCTCATGGATGCCCAGTTTTGAGCTGCTAGGTTTGTTCTGAATCTATCACATTTAGCACGGTGATAGTGCCACACAACACATTGGATGGTGTCCTCAGTGTGAAGATAGGACTCATCTGGAGGATTGGCAACCCTAATATTCCAGGACTAATTGAATGCCTGGCCTGGTTGAGATCAACTAACTCAGAGCAGACAAAGGATCAAAACCTGGGAGCTTCCTAGTGTATACATCCCAGTGTTGACACATGGGATGCATTTACCCAGTGAACTATCAGGGAGAGACTTCTCTGTGTTTTAAAATAAGGAGAAGGTTTCTTTCACTTCTGGTTTTAGACTTTCTTTTAATGCTTTAGCTTTTGTAAGTTAATTTTAAAAATGCAACAAATGTCACTATATTAGGTGGAGATGAACATCTCAGTTTTGAGCCGCTTCTCTCTTAACTCACTCCAGTAAGTTAAAATTGCTTGGTGTAATGCGTTAGAGGAAGTCTAATGAAGGGATTTGAAAATGGAGGCGAATACTATCAATTGAGATGGCAAATTTCCAAAACCGCAAAGCTTACAATATGACATTTTGTTCAATTATAGTAAGTTATTCAGTTTTTAATTAATTCTGCCGTTGGTTAATTAGTATCTGCACTCACTAAATAAAGAATAATTTTTATCTTTAAGTTACTGTCATTCTCTATACAATCTGAGAAAGAAAGAGTTTGGGTTTGTTTTGGTTGTACAATGAAGACAAAGAGGCTGAAGATTAAATTGGAATTTGTTTGATGTCCTAACCTACACTGGATTCTTAGCTACAACTCATACAAATAACTAGAAGGCCATTTGTATGACATGAGTTCAAATAGTCTCGGCTGGCTATCATTTTTAGGAATTACTGAGGTGGAGTGATATTATGAATGGTAAATCTCAGATGTGGGGGATGGGTATAATTTTCAGTAATTGCACTTTTTCTTAACTGGCAGCAAAGTGACAATTCCTTGTCGCAGGATTGACCCAGGTCCCAGGGTGTTATTGCTTTTAAATATATTTACTCTCAGGGTGTGGCTTATACTAGCAAGGCCTCATTTATTACCCATCGCTAGTTGCCTTGAGAAGGTGGTGATAAATCTTCTTCTTGAATGACTGCAGTCCTTGTGGTGATATTTGCTTGTCTTTTTTTTGTAGTGATTGTACAACTGAGTTGCTTGCCAGGTCATTTCAGAGGACATTAAGAGTCAACCACACAATGTGAAGTAGAGTCATGCGTAGGCCAGATTGGATAGGAGTGGTTGGTTTCCTTCCCTGTAGGTCACTCATGGCCACACATAATCCTATGGCTTTCCTGAACCACAAGGGGTTTGACTCCAGGAGGTCAATGACCAGCAACACAGGATCAATGTCTGCTTCCGAGGTAGCATTAGTGACACCTTCATTTTAAGACAATCCACTTGTCCTTGGCCACCTAAAGCAAATTTCAAAGATAATTTCTAGGAGACCAAGGTTACCCTCCTCATCTCCGTCTCATGACACCATTGAGATTGCCACGAATAGCAGTTGAGCAAAAATACAAAGATGCATATACAGCCACCAGGATTGTTATTTGAACATACTTTAGCCATCTTGAAGCAGATGCTTGTACAGATCAGGTGCATCTCCCAATGCAACACTGCCATGATCTCCAAGACTATCATGGTTTGCTGCATGCTGCACTACTTTGCGATCCAGGAGGCCTTACAATGGAGCAGATAAACGAGGAGACCCACCCATAGGCAAGGAGAACAAAATCATGACAATGAGCCAGAAGATATCATTACTGAATCACATGTGCAGGTATCAAGAGTCATATGTGAGGATCTCACAAATGAAACCTTCAGCTAAATGCCACAATTGCTCAAAGCATTAACAGTCTTCTCCATATGTGCACAATGCAGGGGCCCAATACACTTTTGTTAACATTGCCCTCTGCGTTAACTCAACAACTATGAATGCCAATGTTCTGATCTGCTGAGACCTTGTTCTGCACCATCAATAAATAAACTCTCCAGTAAGTGTTGAAGTAAAGTGGAAATTTAATTATCTTAAAGTTAGTGTTGGTGGTTGGTGCTCCCCCTTGGTGACACTGTATATTTTGTGCACTGTGGTACCTAACCTTGTGCAACTTCTAAGTGCTTCCCCAAGGGCAAGAGTAAGTAAGGTAGCTGGCTGTCAATGTGAGCTCATGGGATCGGTGTGACCCTCTGCCTCCTTGTATTGGGTCATGAGATAACCTTACAACTGCCCCTGCCATGACTGTTACTGAGGTGGCTGCCTGGTTCTGATCACAATTTGCACATATGATATCATTTGAGTGTGGGGTGGAGGTGCTGGATGGTACAGATATAACATCATCCTGAGATCTCACCTGTGTCTCCTTCAGCCTTGCTGCTGAGCATTACCTCAGTACGTCCAGCAATATGTGTGGAAACATACCTCTGAGCAGTGAAGCCCTGTAAAACAGCCAACTCCAACCAATTATCCCCCACAATGTTGAAGCCAAAAGGAACAGCCTAACATTATTATGAGTATTTACAAGATGCAAAGGATCTCTTGTCCTGGAGGATCTGATGCAGATGCTCCTGAAGTTTTTATGTGCTCTATGTGAACTGCATTTCAGATAGTGGGTCATGCATAACTGCACAGAATTGTCCACAGTCAATGTCACACCTTGTAAGATGCTTGACACACTCTCTAACAACAGCATTACTGGTGCTCAGGTAGATGAGGAGAGACGTGAGCTGGCCTTCCAGTCAATGGGTTCCTGTTCCTTCACAGCCACCGCCACATGCTCCTGCTCACTCATGCTATGTGAACCCTCCTCCAACAGACAAGCTAAATCTTTTGAAGCGGATATACCTGCATTGGTGCTTGCTAGGGGTCGAGTACTTGACATAGGGAGCTGTGAGGCATTGGGTTGCTGAAAATCTGGGACAGTTGGGGCTGATTCTTGAAATTTGGCTATAGAAACAGAATAGAGACGTATGTTGGAATTCTGGCTGCTAATCACCCCTTAAAGCAATGCTTGCATACCTATATAGTGTGTGTACGGTGGTGTTGTGAAGTGCATGTGGGGAGGTATCCCTCGTCACTCAGGCCCATTCCCTCAATGTTCTCCTGCTTCAAGTTATCAGTAAGGCCTGCTCAAATTAGCATGCATGATGCAGTTAGCTTTTGTTGTTACTTTGCCTTGAGGACTCACCAGAGGAGATTTTGCACTTACTGTCCAGGTGTAAAACTGGTGTTGTGGATCAGCCGCCCGTAATAGAAACCGTCCAATGTTCATTTGCATTGATCAAAGGAAATGAAAATTGGGCGATTTCTATAATAGGTGATCGATCTGCAACGGCAGTTTTATTCAGGGCAGCAAATTGAAATTCTACCCCACCTTCAATAACCTGCTCACCGATGCTCAGTTTGGGTTCCGCCAGGACCACTTGACTCCAGACCTCATTACAGCCTTGGTCCAAACATGGACAAAAGAGCTGAGTTCCAGAGGTGAGGTGAGAGTGACTGCCCTTGATATGAAGGCAGCATTTGACCGAGTGTGGCACCAAGGAACCCTAGTAAAATTGAAGTCAATGGAAATCAGGGGGAAAACTCTTCAGTGGCTGGAGTCATACCTAGCACAAAGGAAGATGGTAGTGGTTGTTGGAGGCCAATCATCTCAGCCCCAGGACATTGCTGCAGGAGTTCCTCAAGGCAGTGTCCTAGGCCGAACAATCTTCAGCTGCTTCATCAATGACCTTCCCTCCATCATAAGGTCAGAAATGGGGATGTTCACTGATGATTGCACAGTGTTCAGTTCCGTTTGCAACCCCTCAAATAATGAAGCAGTCCGAGCCCGCACGCAGCAAGACCTGGACAACATCCAGGCCTGGGCTGTAACATTCGCACCAGAAAAGTGCCAGGCAATGACCATCTCCAACAAGAGAGAGTCTAACCACCTTCCCTTGACATTCAACGGCAATACCATCGCCGAATCCCCCACCATCAACATCCTGGGAGTCACCATTGACCAGAAACTTAACTGGACCAGCCATATAAATACTGTGGCCACAAGAGCAGGTCAGAGGCTGGGTATTCTGTGGCGAGTGACTCACCTCCTGACTCCCCAAAGCCTTTCCACCATCTACAAGGCACAAGTCAGGAGTGTGATGGAATACTCTCCACTTGCCTGGATGAGTGCAGCTCCAACGACACTCAAGAACCTCGACACCATCCAGGATAAAGCAGCCCGCTTGATTGGCACCCCATCCACCACCCTAAACATTCACTCCCTTCACCACCGGCGCACTGTGGCTGCAGTGTGTACCATCCACAGGATGCACTGCAGCAACTCGCCAAGGCTTCTTCGACTGCACCTCCCAAGCCCGCGACCTCTACCATCTAGAAGGACAAGAGCAGCAGGTACATGGGAACAACACCACCTGCACGTTCCCCTCCAAGTCACACACCATCCCGATTTGGAAATATATCGCCGTTCCTTCATCGTTGCTGGGTCAAAATCCTGGAACTCCCTTCCTAACAGCACTGTGGGAGAACCTTCACCACACAGACTGCAGCGGTTCAAGAAGGCGGCTCACCACCACCTTCTCAAGGGCAAATGGGGATGGGCAATAAATGTCGGCCTCGCCAGCGACGCCCACATCCCATGAACGAATAAAAAAAACCTTTCCAAATGTTAATGCAACAATAATTCTTGTTTGAAGTGGCAGTATTGAAGTACAGAGTATAGGCATAAATGTGAAAGTTGCAATGTTTTCTGAGGCCTTAGTGTGCAGCCTCAGCCACGGCATAAAGGTTGAAGGGACTGGAAAGACTGGTTCACTTTACTTTTGCAGACTTGCCAAGGCTATTAGCCTTTGTCTCATCGGTCTCTTATCTTTTGGGTGTTGGACAGAACATTAACTCATTGGGCCACCAGGGATGTATTCAGTGACATTCTCCAGCAAAACTTTCAGGCCATCAAGAAATACAGCCCCATTAAATAGCAGCCACAGCCCTTTAAGTGCTAGAGTAGTATGTGATTTCCAGAGTTCCACTGACAGCAAGCTCCCACTGTCAGGCCCAAAACAGGATGGGAGCTCACTATGAAGATTTACTTTAGGAAATGTATTCTCAACAAACGCAAAGCTTGCTGTGCTCTGGTCAGCACCAGGAATGGAAAATATCCCCATGTTTCAGAATCATCAGTGATCAAGACAACAGGCTGGAAGGTGATTGATTGGCAAGGCAGCTGAAAAAATTGGAAGTAGCAGCATCGACTTGAGATACTGGGACTATTTCCAATAGCGCAGGGAAGGCTAAGAGGAAATTTAGTATTGGTTTTTAAAATTATAAAGCATTTTGATAGGGTGGATAAGGAAAGTCTATCTCCACCGGTTGGAGAATTAGTGACTATGGGTCATTATTTTAAAATTGTCCCTGAGAGTGAAGAGAGAGGTTAGGAGAAATTTATTTGTGCAGAGGGTTATTGAAGCATGAAGTGATTTGCCATGAGGAGTGGTTGAAGTAGAGGCAATCTACTAGAAAAATATTTGAGGTAGAGGAATATACAGGGCTATGGGGAGAGATTAGTTTGGATTGCTCCAACAAAGAGCTGACACAGACACAATGCTCCAAATGGCCTCTTTCTGTAATGTGAACATCTGTAGTACTGTGGTTTCTCATAAGGCATATTGAGGAAGTCCCTCAGACAGATTCTGCTCATGCTAGCAAAGAATTTACTGAATTTGACAGGTCAAGTAATTTCGTTTCACAATAAAGGAACTTTTTGTCTATATTTAATTTCTGATTTTGATTTTTTTATACTAGAATCAGCAGATAAAGGGTTTAAATCCCACGCAGGGAGTTCAGAGCCCAAATAGGAGTGCATGGGAGTAGGATTGAGGAAAAGGTTCATAAGGGGGGTTATATTGGATAACCTCCGAAAACGGGCGCTGGGATCGCTGTACACGATTAACCTGCGCTCGTTTGTTGCGATGCAGGCAGCTCTAACATTCGTGTTGCCTAATGATTTAAATAATTGCTGCGTGCAGCCAGCGTTACCTGCGCTGTTGATTGGCTGCATGCATCAGCAGGAGGCCCCGATATCAGGAGTGGCTAGCACTACTTAAAGGCAGCGTGCACCTCTTAAAGGGGAGGTGATCTGTGGCTGCAGGAAGTGGTGGAAGTCAATGGTGAAGTGAATTTGAGCTGCAATATATTGAAGAATGGCTGTGCCTGCAAGAAAGCATGCACCAAGTTTCTTGGATAATGCACTAGAGGCCTTGGTGGAAGAGGTGGAGAGAATGAGGGGCATCCTAGATCCACAGGGGGCAAGAGGTCCTCCAGACCTATGCTCAAGAGGCAGTCTGAGACAGATGAGGTCAATGCCAGGAGCATAATGCCAAGAACATGAATGCAGTGCAGGAAGAAGTTCAATGATTTGACACGAGTGGTCAAAGTGAGTGAGTTCAACTGTCAAGTGGCATCTCCTACCAACTGCATCACTAGCCTCATCCACTGCTCCACGCACTACACCCCCATCACCCATCTACCAACAAACTCTTTCAATCAGTACTCAACTCTTCAAATCAGATGCTTCATCTCACCCTCACACATTACCACTGTTGCAAGCCATGCACCCACAACTCACAGGTTACACGCACTGGCAGCTATTCACCATGACAGCCACATCACCCAAACATCTTGCAGGACACTCACTGACACACTTCCCTCTTTCTTGCAGGAGAAGGTGGTGCACAACAGGAGGCAGCAAGAAAGAACTGGAGGACAAGCGCACACAACTCCCATGGGGGAGACAGTGCTGGCCATCATTGGAAGGGCCATCGCTGAGGTCATGGCCACTGGTGGTGCTGGAGGTATCGATGATGAGGGTCTCTGCATACCTAATCCTCCTTCTTGCTTCCCACTTTTCCCTCATTCTACAATCTTTTTTGACTCATGTGCTACAGATAGTGTAAGCACGCATGTCTTACTTTCTCCTCTCCCCTCACCACAACCCAACCCGTGTCCCTTTGTCATTTCAGATGCCCAAGAACTGGAACCTGCCCAGTCAGAGGAGGCAGAGGAAGACGACAGTGATGATGAAGAACACACCATCACTCGATCTTACACTCGCAGCCACCAGCTCAGATATGGACACTGCGTGAAGTTTAGATGCTAGGATAGTGGAGGGATCTGCATGTGATGAGACACCGGGCACAAGAGTGCAAGAGCCAGGGTGGGGGGAACGGATACCACAGGTGCCAGCTCGCTGGAGGTTGAGGTCGCTCACTAGTTCTGCTGCCGAGGAGTCTGATGATGACTTTGATGGGCCAGGCTGCAGAAGACGGCTGATGGACGTACACCACCAAATGGTTGGGGCACTGGAAAGGCTGCCAGAAAGCTCACGTACAATGTCAAGGAGCATGGAGGAGTCCAGCTCCAACTTGGCACAGGGCTTTGCACAGAGCTTGGAGCCCATCCTTTCCCATATGGAATGGGTGGTCACCTCCATCAGCGCACCTATGGAACCCACCATGATGCAGCGTCTGATGACCGATGTCACAGCTTCCATTGCAGCACAAACATCTGCCATCAAAGGTCTGACTGCTGCAATTGGAGCCCAGACTGTTGCCTAGGAAAGGTAAAGGCACACAAACGACAGGCACTAAGAGAATGCACAAGAGTGAATAGTCTCATTTTGTTTGCATAATTTCATGTGTTAATTTATAAATGTGCATTTGAATTTGCAGTTGGTGATTGGTTTTATTTCTGTGATGAGCTGAGGGAAGAACCAATGTGTAATCATAAGGAGGACGATTTGATGGTCATGTGGGAGAGGACAGTGAAGGAGTGTGGGACTGTTGGTGAATGGGGAGGTGTCATTGAGGTTATTGGTATCGCTCACTAATAATCTGATCACGCAGACAGGGCCTGTCTACCTTGTAGCCTCCTTGCCGTTTCCTCTACTTTCTGCTGCACTTCTTCCACCTCTCCTCCACTTCCTCCTCTATATCTTCCTCCTCCTCCTTGTCCACCTCTTCCTCCTCTTCATCTGCGTGTTGCTCAGGTTCTTGCCTGATGTGCGGTGGCAAAGGCTGTTCCCTCATAATGACGAGGTTGTGCATCATGCAGCATACATTGACAAATCTTAATACCCACTCAGCTGAGTACTGCAGGGCTCCTCCAGAGCGGTCCAGGCAGCGGAAGCGTTGCTTAAAGATGCCTATGGTGTGATCAATGATGTTCCATGAGGCAGCATGGCATTCATCGTAGGCCTGCTGTGCACGTGCGCGTGCATTCCGGACTGGAGTCACGAGCCATTTCATGAGGGGATACCCCTTGTCGCCCAATAGCCAGCCTTTGACTTGCCGTGCAGGTTGAAATATAGGTGGCATGGAGAACTGCCGAAGGATGAAGGAATCCTGACTGCTGCCAGGATAGTGGGCATTGACCTGAATGATAGGCTGCATTTGGTCGCACACCAGCTGCACATTGAGGAAGTGGAGTCCCTTTCTGTTCATGAATATGGCCGAGTTCAGATGTGGAGCATGCATGGCAATATGCGTGCAGACAATGGCACCCTGCACCATGGGGAAATCTCCAATGAGAGCAAACCCTCGTGTTCACTCCTGCTGCTTGCCTCTGGTAAGACGGACTGAGATGAATCTGTTTCTGAGTGCATACAGAGCCCCCGTGACCTCCTATATACAGCAGTGCACTGCCAACTGCGAGATGTTGCTTATCTCTCCAGCAGCAACCTGAAAGAAGCCAGAGTCATAAAAATTAAGCACCATAGTTACCTTGACAGCCACAGGCATTGCTGTCCTTGTCCTGCTCTAAAGCTGCAGTTGTGTCTGCAGCAGTTATCAAATTTCAGTCACAACCTCTTTAGTGAACCGCAGCTGTTGGATGCACTGATCGTCGCTGAAGTTGAGGTAAGAAAATTGGTCCCTGAAGACCCTCCTTGGATATGGCATCCTGCTGAGTGCCCTGCTCCTCCTCCTCCTCCTCCCTCTTCTAGCAGCTTGTCCTGCTCTGTGTGGCCTCTCTGCATGCTCCCAGTCATGTTCAATCCTCAGAGGAAGCCTTAGCAGGCCACCCATGTCTGGAAGCAACCTTTTTCAGCAAAATATTTTAAATGCCACTAACATTACTGCAAGACCAGCCAGACCACTCTCTATAGAATATTGCATCTTTAGCCAAGTATAGGAATCTTCCAAACACACGTACAATTGCATCAGCAGCCAGAGTAAATAATTCAGCAACTAACCTGTATCTCCTGCATGATCCCTTTAAATAGTGCTGATGGGGGGTCCTTCATGCCCTTTAACTCCTATTTAGCTGTGCGAGTTTAAGCATTGGCTGGAGTGTGGGGTTCCAAAATGTTGCCGGCTGCTTCAAATCAGGGTTGCACACTGATTCTTGTTGTAATCTCCCTACTCTACATGCTGCCGGTGGTCATTAGGTGTGTGCGTGCAAACCCCTTTATCAAGATGGCGTCCTGTGTACTTCACATTGGAAGTGTATGCCCACATCTTGGATGCCATTTTCGGGACTTAGGTGTCCGCGTAGTGCCTACAAAACAGGCGCTACATAGCCCAATTTCGCCCCCTAAGTGTATCTTTCTAAGGTAAGCACAGTGGAATGCCTTAGATGTAAATTGACTAGAACTGTCATGTTTCATCACAAACATTCTGACCATTGTCTAAGATTTGTTATCCATTCAATGCTGAGTGAAGGCTGTTGACTTAATGTAATTATGAGAGATACAATCATCAATTGCCTCTTGTTTCTGTACAGCTTCAAAGGGGTTTAGATCATATTTCTGTGGATAAGCTTGTCTGAGAAAGTAACCTAGGCATGTCAAATTTTTAGGTACAGAACTGTGGTTATAAGTTTTGTGGCATCTAGCAGGAAAGTAGGGTTAGATTAAAGCTACCAAAACTGCACTTCTGTTTAAATTCTATATTTAGTGAGAGGGGTCTAAATTTTAATTCCCTCCACCTTGTACTGATTCGCTCCAAAATTGTTCTGCATCTATTTCTGATGTCTTTATCCTAAATCCTGGATTTTATTTTTATTCATTCTCGGGGTGTGGGGATACCTGGCAAGGCCAGCATTTATTGCTCATCCCTTATTGTCATGAAAAAGTGTTGGTGGGCTTTCTTCTTGAGTGGTTTGATATAACTGAATGGCTTGCTAGACCATGTCAGAGGGCAGGAAACTAGGAGTGGGGGCAGTTAAAATGGAACAGGGACTTATCCACTCCTTCCCTGCCCCAATCTGGCCAATTGCAATTTTAAATTGAAGGTGGCAACAACACCCTCTCCCAACCGGTGGGGTCCTCTTTAAATTGGCAGCGAGGGCTCCGATGATGTCATTGGAGCCTAATCTGCCATTTTAATTTGAGGCCTGAGCAGGGGAGCAGTGGTAGCTTCCCCGCCTAGCTAAACTTGCTGGAACAGCAGAAAGGCCAGCAGAGGCCCAATGAGGTAAGTTTTAAGACATTTTATTAGTTTCCTTGTGGGCCAGGAGGTGCAGGAGTGTTCCTCTGGACCCCACAAGGAAACCTTGAGCCTCACCTACCCCGGGCTTCCCCCCACCCGCTCAACAGAGATTCCCCTCCAATGGACTTACCTTGTGCCGGGGACCATTCCTGCGGGTTCCTGCGGGTCCCCAGCGATGGCCTCCTGCTGCCCGAAACCCCTCTCCCGCCCGCCGGCCAAGTAGTGATTCCTGCTGGGTTTGGGCGGAGTCTGATTTTGCATGTGTAAATGAGACCCAGGAGATAACATCTCTCCGGGCCTCAGTACTTGAGCTTGTTGCTCGGCCTGGGCCCTCCTCCACCCTGCCCTGCTCCCACACACACCAATTGTGCCCCAAGTTAAAATTGAGGCCATTGTGTTGAGATCAGGCCATTTACAGACAGGCTGTTAATGGTGGGTAATTTTTGCTAGAAATTCATTTAAAAATGGATAGTTTTTCTTTTTTCAATAAACAGTTTATTTTCAGAAGCCAATAATTGCAAATAAATTACAAATTGAAACAAGAAACTGGAATACATTTAACAGACAGACATGAATCTTTTAAAATTTCAACTTATTTTGCAAATTGAACAAATTGTACACCGTTGTTTTCACATTGATATGTAGTAGTAGTGGCACATATAGTAGCAGTATATATAGTAATGCTTTATAGAGTAGCAGTACATATAGTAGTGGTACATATAGTAGTGTTAACCTGGTTAAATTGACAATTAATTGTTGAACTCTCCAAGGATGATGATGCAAATGCTTCACATAGCAGCAGTGTGCTGAGGCAGGTGCTGAGTTCTGTTCTGTTCTTTTCTGTGCTGCCTCATTGTTTAGAAGCACTGCAGAGAATAGAAGCACTCTGTGTGTGCATTTTTGTCGAATGCTATTCCAATGCTATTCCAAATTACAACCTTTTGAAAAATTAATTGCTAAAATTCAAACTGTGGTAAATGTGTAGATTTAATTTATTATTTTTATGTTGTGTTCAGTGTAGATGTGTAAAAAGCCACATAGAACCAACTGGGTTCCACTGCAGGTGTCACTGTTACATTTGCACATTTAAAAATATCGCACTGACAATGACAGCTTGCATTTATATAATGCCTTTAATGTGGAAAAAACATCCCAAGGCGCTTCACTGAGGCGTAATCAAAACAGGAGATATTTGGAGGGGTGAGCAAATGCTCGGTCAAAGAGGTAAGTTTTAAGGAGTGTCTTAAAGGAGGTGAGGGAGGTGGAGAGGTGGAGGGGTTTAGGGAACGCGGGGCCAGGCTGAAGGCAGTGATGCCAATGGTGGGACGAAGGGAGAAAGGGATGCACAAGAGGCTAGTCAGAGGATTGAAGGGTTCACAGGAGGGTTGTAAGGCTGAATAAGATTACAGAGATTGGGAGGGATGAGGTCATAAAGGGATTTAAACATATGGATGAGAATTTTAGATTTGAGGCACTGGGGGACTAGGAGCCAGATGTAGGTCAGCATGGAGAGGGGTGATAGGTGAGCGGGACTTGATGCAGCATAAGATAAGGGCAGAAAGAGTTTTGGATGAGCAGAAGATCAAAGAGGGTGGAGAATGGAGGCCAGCCAGGAGAGCATTGAAATAGTCAAGCCTGGAGGTGCCAAAGGCATGGATGAGGACTTCAGCAGTAGATGGGCTAGGATAGAGGCAGAGGCTGTTGATGCCACAGGATGGAAGTAGGCGGTCTTTGTAATGGGGAGGATATGTGGCTGGAAGCTCAATTCAGGATGGCCAGGTTGTGAACAGTCTGGTTTGACCAGAATCAATGGCAAGGGTACAGAGTTTTTGGTATGGGCCAAAGATGATAGCTTTGGTCTTCCCAAAGTTTAACTGGAGGAAATTGCGGTTCATCCAAAACTGGATGTCGGAAAAACAGTCTGACAACATAGAGGCAATGGAGGGCTTGAGAATGGTGGTGGAGAGTTAGATCTGGGTGTTATCAGTGCACATGTGGAAGCAGACCCCATGTCTATGGCTGATGTCGCTAAGGGACAGCATATATCTGAAGAAGAGAAGTGGGGCAAGGATAGATCCTTAGAAGATTCTAGAGGTAATAGTGTGAGAACGGGAAGAGAGGCCAATGCTGGAGATTCTCTGGCTATGATCAGATAGGTAAGAGTGGAACCAAGCAAGAACAGTCACACTGAGCTGGACAATGGAGGAGGATAGTGTGGTTGACTGTGCTAAAGGTTGCAGACAAGTCGAGGAGGACAAAGTGGGTTAATGCAATTCAATTACAGTCATCCAGAATATCGCTCATGGTTTTGGCCAGGGCCATTTCAATGCTGTGGCAGAGGTGGAAACTTGGTTCGAGAGATTCAAACAGGGAATTACAGAAGAGATGGACACAGATTTGAGAGGCGATAACATGTTCAATGATTTTGGATCAGAAAGAGAGGTTGGAGATAGGGAGGTAGTTTGCAAGGACAGAGGGGTTGAGAGTGGGTTATTTGAGGAGAGGGGTGATGTCAGCAGTTTTGACAGGGAGGGCGACAGTACCTGAGGAGACGGATCAATTTATAGTGCCAGTTAGCGTAGTGCCAAGAAAAGAAGATGGGAGGTCAGCAGTTTAGAGGGAAATTGGGACTGTAATGCATTTGATAATAAAAACAAATATTACTTAAACCTCTGTGGTACTCTGGGTGGGGGTAGCAAATATTTTCTAAATTACTCTGTTGTACATACAATTAATTGGGCTAAATGGTGTAAATGAGAATCATTCACTGACAGAATGACAGTTTGTTCTTTCTTTTAGCATCCTAACTTTAACAAAAAAAACACATAAAGAAATTCCTCTTATGGTACAGACAACCTCGTCTTTTCAAACAATGGGTTATGTGTGTTGCCCTGTGCACTCACTGTGACTTGAATGGGTTAGTTCTCTTAAATGAGTTTCAAGAACTGAAACAAACACAAAATATGCACCTCCCCCATGTGTGTCTGAAGATAGTTGAACAAAGAGCTCAAATAATTCAGATACTGAGGAGTCTCTGAATTGGTTTCCTTGGTGAAAGGGGACTTGGAGTCTGATTAGAAAGCCACAGAATTGAGAAATAATTTACCCAGACATCATAGCTTGAGATGGCTGGGAGTTTTCTTGCTGTTAACTGGCTCTGGCACCAATTTTTTTTCTACCTGTGTTACAAACAAGCCAGCGCTATGAAGCAGAAAGATTAGGCATTGAAAATAAATCAGAAATGCCAACCAATAAAAAATAAATCTAGTTGGATTTTGTAAAATATATTTCATTGTATTTTGAAGCGTTTGTTCGAATTTTAGACCTTCTGAATGTAACATTTATAAAGTCGGCAAAATAAGCTTTTGGTACAAAAATAGCAAAGCGATTTTCAAACTGATGTGAGTATAGCTCTAATGACATATGGATGTCTGAAAAGAGCTGGAGCTGTTTCAAGTAGCAATGTAAAGTGAGCTGAGGACCACCCTCACTGCAGCTCAAATAGGCAGGTTTTCAACTGACGTTAAAACGCAGGAAAAGGAGCTGCAGCACTATTAATGCAGAGGATCTGAGAGATTCACATCTGTACCTTGCAGATGAAATGATCTTATTATAAACAGCGGCTGCCCTTGTCTGTCATTTTCCCTCACAATGGAGCCTTTTGCTGTTAAGTTCAATTCCATTCGATTCAGTCGCATGTGTTCTGACACCAGCGAGGAGTGGAAATGCTGCAATAAAATACAACCCCGTCGAGCAGTCGAGCTGCTGATCATTTTATTGACAATATATATGAAAGTTAAATTGAAATTGTTATCATATTGGTGCTGTACCCAGTACAAAATGTTGCTCAGCACACTTTGAAGATCACATGCGTGCCTGCTCTGCCAACCCTGATTGTCTGCTCCAGACAGAGAAGGAAAAATTCAGTTTTTAAAAAATCCTCATACCCCTTTAGACTGATTTGTTAAGATTTCTCCGTAGCTGCTTTAGATCTTGTGCTACAGTAGGTTTCAGAACAATCTTCATAATTTTTATAGCCTCAGAAATTACACTCGCACATATCGGTGAACGGAAATTAAAGTTTCTCTGCTAGTTTAATGGAGATGCCAGCCTGTTTATTTTAAATGAGTTAACAGCTTCTCCCAGCTAATTCACAAAGTGATGCCCTTCAAATGCTGTAGGTGTTCACCCCCGATCTTGCTGACAGTCATTTCCAGATTTACATTTTTGAAAAGTCTTTAAACTGTGTGAAATACACATCTGATGCTAAGTCTATTTCAAAGATGCAGAACGTGTTAATAATGACAAAAAAAAACAAAATTTGAGGGGAAAAATTATAATAAAATGTACATCAGCAATTAAGTCAATGAAGTAAACTGCATTTTCAGGTATAAGCGAGAAGTAAATTATATCATCTGAAAGGCTGCAGAGAAAACTGACACACCCACACTATGTGATGACATATGCTTCATGCAGCCATGCATACTGTCATATTGCGGCTATAAAAAAAACCCTTGTCATAAGTGTTTTAAAATACTCTATATAGTGAGCCTGAAGGGTTAAATTATGAGGGCAGGTTGCATAAACTTGGTTTGTATTCCCTTGAGTATAGAAGATTTGATCTGAATGGTGATCTGATCGAGGTGTTTAAAAAGATAAAATGATTCGATAGGGTAGATACAGAGAAACTATTTCCTCTGGTGAGGAATCCAGAACAAGGGGAAATAATCTTAAAAATAGAACTAGGCCATTCAGGAGTGAAATCACGAAGCACTTCTTCACACAAAGTGTAGCGGAGATCTGGAACTCTCTCCCCTAAAAGGCAGTGGATGCTGGGACAATTGAAGCTTTCAAGACTATGATTGATAGATGTTTATTAGCTAAGGAAACCAAGAGATATGGAGCTAAGGCATGTAAATGGAGTTGAGGTACAGATCAGCCATGATCTTATTAAATGACCAAACAGGTCTGAGGTCTGAATAGCCTACTCCTGTTCCTATGTAACATCATATTCATTCATTCATTCACTCACTCACTCACTCACTTGGTTAGTTCAGTCAGATATCCAATTTATCTGGATCGGCATTACAAATTTCTTTTAGATGCTGAGCTCCTCAGTCCCAATGGCCTCTTCCTTTCTGAAGGTATCCTGCTGGCTCATTTCCCTTGCATCATTTTCACCCAGTACTCAGTACAAATTCAATTCAATGACAAGCGTCAGGTCAGATTCCATGTTGAAACCCAACCATTGACAACTGAGGGAAACGCACAGAAACAGGTCACCTGCTGGTAACCCCTTGGTGCAAAATGTAAGATGGATATGGTAACCTAATGGTTGTGGTACTGGACTAGAAACCCAGAAATCAAGAGTTCTAAATCCCATGTTGGTAAGTTTATGAAATTGAATTCAATAAAATTTGGTCATTTTTGGGCTACCACCAGAAAAATAACCATGAAAGCTACCAATTTGTTGTAAAAACCCAACTGATTCATTAATGTCCTTTGAAGGAAGCCTGATGCCACTATCTTCATGTGACTCCAGTTCAACAGTTTGTGGTTGGCTTCTAATACCATCAGGGTAACCAAGGACGAGCAATCAATATTGGTTTGTCAGTGTCATCCACATCCCAAGACAAAATATTTTAAAAAACTTTTAGTAAAACATGACAACTTGTTTATCAAATTCCAAGGGTTAAAGATATTGGGGGTGATTTTCCATGGGCTTCTCCCACTTGGAAGAAAGGAGAACAGAGGAAGAGCCACAGAAATGCACCCCCATTTAATTTATTCTCGCACTGTTCCATGTATGTCTCCTATCACTCAAGCAAAAGCACAGACGGATAACTCTGGCTCAGCTATTAGGCATCCCAGCTGATCACCAGGAGGTGTGCGAGCTGGGCCTAGAGTGACGTCCCTGACATTTTAAGATCCTGCTGGTGGAACGAAGCTTTGTCTCAGCTTGGCTCCTCACCTTAATGTCACAATGTTATGCCGTGCGTCAGCTCTATCTGTTCCAATGTACTATCATGCTTTTCCTTTACAATAGATTTCATACCAACTTGCTCAACTGATAGGTTTATTCTGAATATTGTTGGAAATAAAATTGTTTTCTGCACTGTATGCTCTTCAGATAATCTTCAAAGAGTATATTTGTGGTTGCTATTTTGCAATGAAGATAGCCAAAGGGCTTGTTTCTATCTGCTTTGGCCCCCTGTTGACAGCAAGTCACTGAGAACATAAGTTTTATTCTCGTGTTCTTGCAGTTTGAAGAGATAACAAGTACTAAGTAGTGGATTAGCAACATAATAAAATACAACTTAAAAAATAAAAATAGAAAAGTTAGCCGGCCATCAGACTGTTAATAAAAGACATTATTATTAGTTGAAGCTGAATATATATGGGAATCAGGCATTTGCCGCTTAATCAGGCAACCCCAGATCCTAGTCAGTCCTCGGAGTGCAGTTGGTCACTTCTAAGCTAGACTCCAATATGACCTCTCTGGTTGGGGCAGGGCACTCCTCAGGAGAAGTGGAACCTCTGTGGTCGGATCAGAGTTTATGAGGGCTGTCCTGTGGCCTGAAAAGAGCTACCTGTCCTCAAGAGGCTGGTCTTCATTCTTCATACTCAGCATTTTGTTTTTACCTGACTGGCTAGCTTTTGTGAAGATAATCATAACCTTCTTCATTGACACATTACTATCAGTGCAATGCTAGTGAGTGAGATTGGCTGGCTGCTCGCACCAATGCAATGTAAATGTTGCTGACCCACAAGATTGTTTCCTTCTCGCTTACCAACTCTGGTCTCTAGAACATTTACTCCTCTTCAGCACAGCTGTGCTGCTGTTCTCTCTTGGACGCTGCACTAGAGGGAGGTCCAGGCCTTTTGTCTTTGGGGGCTGCAGGGGTGTGTATGATGGAACTTTGAGGGCCAAATATAAAGTTTTAATCCATGTTCCCACTAATTTGCCAACACAAGGTGCTGATATTAACAGATCTTGGCGTCCTGATTAAGGATGAAGCCAGCAGTGAGGCGATAGAGCTGAAAACAGTCCTGCCTAAACCTTCAGGTTGATTGTGGTGGTGAAGGGATTGGATTATGAGGAGTGATTATGTAAATTGATCATGTTCTCACTGCAAAAGAGATTTGAGAGGTAATATATTTGCTGTGGGTAGGGGGAGAAATTGTGGCCGAAGCTTCACTTGAGGGGCCGGGGGAAGCACTCCTGCTCCTCCTGGCCCACAGGCAGCGCTGGAAAAGCACTTGCTGGATCTGGCAGCGCCCGCCTCCCTTCAGCTGCCGGGTTACCCGAGCCCTGGGAAACCCGACCGCAGCCATTAAATTCAAATGGCTGCCAAAATCTGAGGGGCGCATCTTCATTTAAATATTAAAATCACTGACCCGCCTCTCCAGGGCGGGGTATCCAGATACCTCTAAACCCGCCGTGGTAAAACCAGAAAAAGGTGTGTTTGTGGTGAGTTGTGGTCGAATTTCACATTTTTAACAATTTAACCTCCTCCCTGAACCTCTCCCGCACATCGTGGGGGTTAAAATTCCCTCCACTATTTCAGTGAGATAGTGGTCAATCCAGGGAACAGGCTCCCTAGGGAGATGGTGGTCAATCCAGGGAACAGGCTCCCTAGGGAGATGGTGGTCAATCCAGGGAACAGGCTCGCTAGGGAGATAGTGGTCAATCCAGGGAACAGGCTCGCTAGGGAGATAGTGGTCAATCCAGGGAACAGGCTCCCTAGGGAGATGGTGGTCAATCCAGGGAACAGGCTCCGTAGGGAGATGGTGGAAGCAGTTAGTATTAATTCATTCAAATGCAAATTAGATAGATTTCTTTCAGAAAAATAATATTTTGGGATACAGTATATGTGTAATTTGAGATGGGTAAGTGGAGCATGCTTGGGACGAACAGGACCTATGGTTCCCAAAGCTCTCCACCACTGGGTTTCACCTTGCGTCATGTCTGGGTCTGTTGTAGACTAATTGATAGAGATTGATTGCTATGATTAGTCAACAACTCCATTATCGTTGAGTCATGCAACTACCAGGATGGTAGAAGGTGAATTAGATGGACCATGGTCTATTTTAATCTAGCAATTCCTATGTGCAGGCCCACAAAATACAAACAACAGGCACAATAAGAAATATAGGGGGTTATATTGGATAACCCCCCGAAAACGGGAGCTGGGGTCGCAGTGTGTGAATAATTTGCGTCTGTTGGTTATGATGCAGGCAGCATGTAATATTTGTGCTGCCCGATGATTTAAACGATTGCTGTGTTCAGCCTGCGCTACCTGCGCTGTTGATTGCCTGCTCACCAGCAGGGGGCCCCAATATCGGGAGTGGCTAGCACCACTTAAAGGCAGCCTGCACATCTTAAAGGGGAGGTGCAATGCGGCTGCAGGAAGTGGTGGAAATCAATGGTAAAGTGAATCTGTGCTGCAATATATTGAAGCCTGCAAGAGTGCATGGACCAAGGTTCTCGGATGATGCACTCGAGGCCTTGGTGGAAGAGGTGGACAGAAGGAAGGACATCCTGTATCCGCAGTGGGTGCAGGAGACCCTCCAGACATATGCTCAAGAGGCAGTGGGAGGAAGTAGCAGATGAGGTCACTGGCAGGAGCATAGCGCCAAGGCTGAGATCGATAGATTTTTGGACTCTAAGGGAATCAAGTGTTATGGGGATCAGGCGGGATAGTGGAGTTGAGGTCGCAGATCAGCCATGACCTTATTAAATGGCGGAGTAGGCTCGAGGGGCCGTAGTGCGTACTCCTGCTCCAATTTCTTATGTTCTTATGTTCTTTTGGATGCAGTGCAGTAGGAAGTTCAATGATTTGACATGAGTGGTCAAGGTGAGTGAGCACAACTGTCAAGTGGCATCTCTTACCAACTGCACCATTAGCCTCACCTACCAACAAACTCTTTCAATCAGTACTCAACTCTTCAAATCATATGCTTCATCTCACCCTCACACATTACCACTGTTGCAAGCCGCACACCCACAACTCACAGGTCACACACACTGGCAGCTATTCATCCATAACAGCCACATCACCCAAACATCTTGCAGGGCACTCACTGACACACTTCCCTCTTTCTCGCAGGAGAAGGTGGCACACAACAGGAGGCAGCAAGAAACAACTGGAGGAGGACAAGCATGTCTTAATTCCCATGGAGGAGACAGTGCTGGCCCTCATTGGAAGGGCCATCGCTGAGGCCGCGGTCACTGGCATTGCTGGAGGTATCGATGATGAGGGTCTCTGCATACCTAATCCTCCTTCTCGCTTCCCATTTCTCCCTCATCCCACAATCTTTTCCGACTCACGTGCTGCAGATGGTGTAAGCACGCATGTCTTACTTTCTCCTCTCCCCTCACCACAACTCAACCTGTGTCCCTTTGTCATTTCAGATACCCAAGAACTGGAACCAACCCAGTTAGAGGAGGCAGAGGAAGACGACAGAGAAGATGAAGGCCGACTGTTACTCGATCTTATACTCGCAGCCACCAGCTCAGATAGTGACACTGCATGTAGATTAGAGGGTAGGATAGAGGAGGGATCTGCACGTGGTGAGACATCAGGCTCAAGTGCGCAGGAGCCAGGACGGGGAGAAGGATACCGCAGGTGCCACTGTTAAAAGAGGCTTTCAGGGCATCACAGCAGTCCAGCAATCTGTTCTCCAGCAGATCACCAGGATTGCTGAGGTGCCGCCTGGGAGAGTAGCAGTAGTGCCATGGGAGAGGAACCTGTTGTGCTCTCTCAGGATGCCAGCATTCCTTTTTTATATCCGTTCATAGGATGTGGTCGTCGCTGGCAAGGCCAGCATTTATTGGCCATCCCTAATTGCCCTTGAGAAGGTGGTGGTGAGCCGCCTTCTTGAACGGCTGCAGTCCGTGTGGTGAAGGTTCTCCCACAGTGCTGTTAGGAAGGGAGTTCCAGGATTTTAACCCAGTGACGATGAAGAAATGGCGATATATTTCCAAGTCGGGATGGTGTATGACTTGAATGGGAATGTGCAGGTGGTGTTGTTCCCATGTGCCTACTGCCCTTATCCTTCTAGGTGGTAGAGGTCGTGGGTTTGGGAGGTGCTGTCGAAGAAGCTTTGGCGAGTTGCTGCAGTGCATCCTGTGGACGGTACACACTGCAGCAACGGTGTGCCAGTGGTGAAGGGAGTGAATGTTTAAGGTGGTGGATGGGGTGCCAATCAAGCAGGCTGCTTTGTCCTGGATGATGTTGAGCTTCTTGAGTGTTGTTGGAGCTGCACTCGTCCAGGCAAGTGGAGAGTATTCCATCACACTTCTGACTTGTGCCTTGTAGATGGTGGAAAGGCTTTGGGGAGTCAGGAGGTGAGTCACCCGCTGTAGAATACCCAGCCTCTGACCTGCTCTTGTAGCCACAGTAATTATGTGGCTGGTCCAGTTAAGTTTCTGGTCAATGGTGGGGGATTCGGCAATGGTAATGCTGTGGAATGTCAAGGGGAGGTGGTTAGACTCTCTCTTGTTGGAGATGGTCATTTGCCTGCTCCCATTCCTGCCACTCCACCAGTGCCCTTGCTGTTGCCTTTCAACCAGCCAGGCCAGACTGCTGCAACCCAGGCCGAGATAGTGCTGTCTGAAGCCGGGCCCACTCGGCTCAGAGCTGCTCAAGGTTATTCTCCATGACCATCTGCACTCTCCGCAATTGAAGGCCAGAAGCCATCTACTACCCATGCTCCAAAGACTGGGGATGCACCTAGTAGGAGTACTAGGAAAGGTAAAGGCACGCAAACGACAGGCACTAAGGGAATGCACAAGAGTGAATAGTCTTATTTTGTTTGCATAATTTCATGTGTTAATTTCTAATGTTGATTTGAATTTGCAATTGGTGGTAGTTTTTATTTCTGCGATGAGCTGAGGGAGCAAGTAATGTGTAATCATAAGGAGGATGATTTCATGGTCATGTGGGAGAGGAAAGGTAAGGAGTGTGGGACTGTTGGTGAATGGGGAGCTGTCGTTGAGATTACTGGTGTCGATCATTAATAACCTGATCATGCAGAGCCTTGGCAGACCAGAGCTTTTCTACTTTGTAGCCCGGTCCTCCACTTTCTGCTGCACTTCCTCCTCCTCTTCCTCCTCCACTTCCTCCTCCTCCATGTCCACCTCTTCCTCCTCTTCCTCTGCCTGTTGCTCAGATTCTTGCCTGATAGGAGGTGACAAGGGCTGTTCCCTCATAATGGCAAGCTTGTGCAACATGCAGCATACAATGAAAAATCTTGAAACCCGCTCAGCTTCAGGGCTCCTCCAGAGCAGTCCAGGCAGCGGAAGCATTGCTTGGGGATGCCTATGGTGTGCTCGATGACATTCTGTGTGGCAGCATGGCTCTCGTGTAGGCCTGCTGTGCACGTGTGCGTGCGTTCTAGACCAGAGTCATGAGCCATTTCATGAGGGGATACCCCTTGTCACCCAATAGCCAGCCTTTGACTTGTCGTGCTGGTTGAAATATGGCTGGCATGTTGGACTGCCACAGGATGAAGGAATCATGACTGCTGCCAGGATAGTGGGCATTGACCTGCATGTTGCGCTGCGTGTTCTCGCACACCAGCTGCACATTGAGGGAGTGGAATCCCTTTCTGTTCATGAATATGACCGTGTTCAGATGTGGAGCACACATGGCAGAATGTGTGCAGTCAATGGCACCCTGCACCATAGGGAAGTCTGCAATGCGAACAAACCCTTGTGCTCGCTCCTGCTGCTTTTCTCTGGCAAGATGGAATGAAATCAAGTGCATTTCTGAGTACGTACAGACCCTTAGTGACTTCCCTTATACACTAGTGCACTGCAAACTGCGGAATGTTGCTTATTTCTCCAGCAGCAACCTGAAAGAAGCCGGAGCTGTAAAAATTAAGCACCACCATTAATTTGACAGCCACAGGCAATGCTGTCCTTGCCCTGCCCTGAGGCTGCAGTTGTGTTTGCAGCAGTTGTCAAATTTCAGTCACTACTTCTTTAATGAACCGTAGCTTTCGGAAGCACTGGTCGTCGCTGAAGTTGAGGTGAGAAAATTGGCCCCTGAAGACCTTCCTTGGATATGGTCTTCTGCTGAGTGCCCTGCTCCTCCTCCTCCTCCTTCCTCCTCTTCTAGCAGCTTGTCCTGCTCTGCGTGGCCTCTCTTCATTCTCCCAGTCATGTTCAATTCCCTGAGGAAGCCTTAGCAGGCCAGCCATGTCTGGAAGTAACTTTTCTCAGCAGAATATTTTAAATATTTCATCCTAGTGTCTTAAAAGAAGTGGTTGCAGAGAGAGTAGATACATTGGTATTAATTTTCCAAAATTCTCTAGATTCTGGAAGGGTCCCATCAGATTGGAAAATAGCGAATGTAACTCCTCTATTCAAGAAAGGAAAGCAAGAAACTACAGGCCAGTTAGCTTAACATCTGTCATAGGGAAAATGCTAGAATCTATTATTAAGGACGCTATAGCAGGGCACTTAGAAAATCTCAATGCAATTAGGCAGAGTCAACACGGCTTTGTGAAAGGGAAATCGTGTTTGACTAATTTATTAGAGTTCTTTGAGGAAGTAACACGCAACGTGGATAAAGGGGATCCTGTGGATGTGGTGTACTTGGATTTCTAGAAGGCTTTTGACAAGGTGCCACATCAAAGGCTACTACACAAAATAAGAGCTCATGGTGTAGGGGGTAACATATTAGCATGGATAAAGGATTGGTCAGCTAACAGGAAACAGAGAGTAGGCATAAATGGGTCATTTTCAGGTTGGCAAGATGTAATGAGTGGAGTGCCACAGGGATCAGTGCTTGGGCCTCAACTATTTACAATCTATCAATGACTTGGATGAAGGGACCGAATGTATGGTTGCTAAATTTGCTGATGACACAAAGGTAGGTAGGAAAGTAAGTTGTGAAGAGGACATAAGGAGTCTGCAAAGGGATATAGATAGTGAGTGGGTAAAAATTTGGCAGATGAGGGACAGTTTACCATAGTCACAGTCACATAGGGTGTCCTTTGTGACTTTGATAAGGACCTTTTCAGTACTGTGGCAGAGACAGAAATCTGATTGGAGGGATTCAAACATGGAGTTGCGGGAAAGACGAGTACGGATTTGGGAGGCGACAACACATTCAAGGACCTTGGAGAGAAAAGGGAGGTTGGAGATGGGTGGGGGTGGGGGGGCGTAGTTTGCAAGGACAGAGGTGTCAAGGGAGGGTTTTTTGAGGAGGGGGATAATGATGGCATATTTGAAGGAGAGGGGGACGGTACCTGAGGAGAGGGAACTGTTAAGAATATCAGCTAGCATGGGGGCCAGGAGGGGAAATGGATTGAAGTATCTGGGCTTCAAGGGCCTGATTAACTGGACTCAACGGCTGCCTGTGACCCAAAGCTCTCAGGTTGGGTACTACTGTTACTTTGTATGTTCAAAATGACATCCTGGCTGTGATTTGAATGGGCTCCTTTGTTACACATCTTTCCTGTGTCCTGCTGTTGACAATGTTGCCTGTTTTAGAGTTTTTGTCCAGTCTCAGTTACTCATTTTAACAACTGTATATGTTTTTTCTCTCTCTTTGTGCTATGCCTAATCTGCTCTCCGCATGCACAGATTGCTTTCTGCCTAAGATGCACAAATACATTAAAATATCGGTCTCCTGTGCTGTTGAATCCTGTTCCAATTTTTTTTACTCATTATCCTATTTTGCTCAGTTGCACCAGAGACAATTTTTCCAGGGTTATTGCTGGTCCCTATCACTTTGGCAACGTCAATTGCTCCTCTGTTGGGTGCAAGACATCAAGTAATATATAAGTAATATCACACTGATGGGAATCATGACTGAAACCAGCAGGACAATACTTCAATTGCCAGAAAACTACTGACAGAATATTTACATATTTAAAGCAAAGCCTTACTTGGATCAATGAAAAATGTCTGCAGTAATTGTTCCCTACTGCCTGTCCACAGGAAAATCAGCCCCATATTTTAATTATGTAATCGTGATTAATTTCTGCCTTACTGTAATATACAGTCAGTATACATGTATCTTACTGTAATGCACAGACAATCGACTTGTATTTTCCTATAATATACAATCACCGGACTTGTATCTTCCTGTAATAGTTACTGAACCTGTCGCAGGGCATGGTGGAGTCCATCTCCAACTTCTGTCAAGGCTCTGGACAGAGCATGGAGACCATTCTGTCCAATATGGACTGAGTGGTCAGCTCTATCAAATGACAGTGGCATCCAGGGTCATGGAGCCTCTCCTGACAACTCTCACACTGCTGCCATGGAAGCTCAAATGGCTGCCATCTTGGCTTTGAAAGCCATAGTTGACAAGGACTTCCAGAGGGTCACTTCACTCCTGCACTCTGTTAACTTGCAGAGCCGAAGAAGTGCTGAGGCGCAATCCTAGGAGAGTTGGCTTGACTTCATGGGAAAGGCAACTGCTGTTGTCTCTCAGGATGACAGCATGCTTGTTCCGCTGCCACCTGCCAGTGCCTTTGTTGGTGCCACATGGCTAAGCAGGCCAGACTGCTCCGGCCCATGCTGAGATGCTGCAGTCTGCAGCCAGGCCCTCAAGATCCACTGCTGCTCGATATCACCCACCACGGCCATCTTAAGTGTCCTCAATATAAGCTCAGCAGCCTTCCACATACCAAGATGTAGCCACTGGGGAAACATTTTGAAGGAGCAGTAGGATAGGTAAATGAGCACACAAGATAAGCACTTGAGGCTTGCTCAAGGGTGATTCATAATTATCTCTGTTAACTGTTAGACGCAGATGGAATTGAGTTGTTTGATAAATGTGTTTTTTGTTCTGGATTTGGTGTTGGTGTTTATATTTGTAGTGAAATGAGGGCAAGACCCACAAGGCTGGACTGAAGGAAGGTAATTGGATGGTGGTAGTAAGATCGGTGGTGATTAGGATTGTGGGACTGTTGGTGTATTGGGATGGGAGGGATGGTTTAGGAGAAGCACTCTTTGTTGAGTTGCTCTCGGAGAGCTCTGGCAGCCAGGAACACCAGTGGTTGCTGCTATTTATGCTCCTCCTTCTCCTGCTGCACTTCTTGTTGCCCAGTTGGTGGCAAGGGCTGGTCCTTCATGTTGATATCCTGGCCAATAATTATCCCTCAACCAACACCTAAAACAGATTATCTGGTCATCATCACATTGCTGTCTGTTGGAGCTTGCTGAGCAAAAATTGGCTGTCGTTTTTGCTACATTACAACAGTGACTACACTTCAAAAGTACTTGATTGGCTGTAAAGCACTTTGGGACGTCCTGAGGTCGAGCAAGGCATTATATAAATGCAAGTTCTTTCTTTCTCTTCCTTCTTTAGCCCCTCATTTTGTGCAAACTCTCTGTAATTAGCTCCATTGAACAGAGTTTATATATTTTTTCATCTTACCATCTGGAGATGTTTGGGGATATTTTCTCCATTTTGTTCAAACCTTGCCTTGCAGATTGTGAATCTTTGACAAAGGCCATCCTTATTAAAAGAATCTTGTAGCATTATAAAATTCCCCTACTATTGTCATGTAAAAATGCTCACTTGTAACAAAATGATCACTATAAGGTGCTGGGTGATCCATTCCTATCCAGTAATTTGTGTAATGTAATTGGCACAGCAAGTCCAAGATGGCTGAATGTAATTGCAAAGATCTAATTCCATATCTGATTTGTCAATTACTGGAAGTATCTAATGCCAGGATGAAACAATTAATAGCTGATGGTTGTCAGCAATCAGACCCAAGGCTATACTTGTCATTGGATCATTTAGTTACAAAAAATGACTTTAAATGACTTCTAACATTCATTTAAAAGGTAGTTTAAGCTGTAACAAATATACATCAGTTGTCATTAAGTCAGGAGGTTATTCACCATGATTATTTTTAATTGGTATGACTTTATTTACCCTCCAGTTGACGATTTAGTGGATGTTGTGTTAAAAAATGAAATTCAAAGTATTCAAAAAATTTTTAACCAATGATGGCATGCACGTTTTCTCTTTGATGTTAAAGCTCTATGAAACTGCAGCAATGTAGTATTGTGTTTGAATATGCAAATACTGGGCAGATATAACATGAAATTACAATCTGATAAACCTGTTTTTGGGACCAAAAACAAAATTGCTGTTTGTGCAGCGTTCTTCCATTTAGTTGTTTGGATAAAAGAAATGACTGCTATTTTATTCTGTACTCCGCATAATTGCAGGTCACCTGAAGGAGCTTTTTGAAGCAACCTCGCCATCTACTGTCCTGTTCTAAGAATGCGGTCTGAACAAACAGGCTGAGAAAAAGAGTTGAAGCCTTGCACTCTTGTTTCTGACATTCCATTTTATTTTTAATTATATCCTCATAGTTTAAAAGAGTTTTTTATTCATTTTTAGATTGCAAAACCACCTTTTGTAGCATTTCTACTTGTTTTTCCAAGTTCCAACCTCTGGAAATATTACTAAAATGGAGGGAATCGTGGATTCCAGTCCCTACAACAGCAGTAAAAATCTCAGAATCCTAGGAAATAACAAAGCAGTTTGACTTATTCAATCATTGTAAAAGCGGCCCTGACAATATTCATTACGACATTTTCTTTTCATTTTTTTTAACCATATTCTTTGACCGCATAGAATACTTCTATGTCTAAACCTCCTCTGATTCCTGCAATGCAATGGAATTTAAACAATAATTTATCAAAAGGAACAAATAGAAAGAGCTTCCTTATTGCAACAGTCAGAAACATCACAAAGCGCTTCACATACAATGAGTTACTCTGGATTGCATCCCTTTTGGCTATGTGGTTGAATGCTGTGACCAATTTGTACACAGCAATGAAACAGATGACCAATACCTCTAATTTTGCTCATGTCAGCTGAAGGACAAATGATAGTCAAGATACATCTCTACGTTTGTTTGAATAATGCCCCTTGGGCTCTTTTATATCCATCGGAACAGGCAGACATGACCTCAGTCTAACATTTCCTCTCAAGGATGGCATCTCTGACAGTGCAGCACTCCCTTAATACTGCACCAGAATGCCAGTCTAGATTACAGGCTCAAGATCTCGAATGAGGCTTGAACCTCCAACCTTCTGATGCCAACTGAGGCAAGCTGACACTTTGGAAAGAAATAAAAGAAATGAATTGCTATGATATTAAAACAATGAGCTAATATTATTCAATAGCTTTGAACAGTAATAGATGAACATATTGTTTTAGATAGAATTAAGAACCTGAAACTAGATAGGGCAGCTGGGCCGGATGATATCCATCTGAGAGTCCTCGGGGAGATTGGACACGTGAAGAAACCCTTGCCCATATTTTTAATAGGTCACTGCAATCTGGGACGGTTCCCATAGACTGAAAGGAGGCTAATATAATCCCCATCTTTAAAAAAGGAGACAGGATGGACCACGGTAACTATAGGCCCATTAGTTTGACATCAGTAATAAAAAAGACGCTTGAGGGAATCGTTAGGGATATAATATATGACTAGATAGAGAGGGACATATTAGGGACACCCAACATGGCTTCATGAAAAGGAGGTCATGTCTTACAAATTTGATTGTATTTTTTGAAGAAGTCACCAAGGTGGATGTGGGAAGCCCAGTAGACATTGTCTACCTAAGCTTCAAAAAAGCTTTTGACAAGGTACCGCACAAGAGGCTTCTCTACAAGATCAAAGCCTCTGATATTAGTGGTAATATATTGAGCTGGATTGAGAACTGGCTGGAAGGCCGTAGGCAGAAAGTAGTTATGGATGGATTTGATCTGTTTGGAGACCAGTCACCACTGGTGTCCCGCAGGGATTGGTGTTGGGACCGTTGCTCTTTACTATTTTTGTAATGACCTAGACGTAGGTCTTGGGGGCACGATCTGCAAGTTTGCAGATGATACTAAGATTTATGCGCGTGTCAGGACTGTAGACGATGCTTGACTGCTTCAGGTGGATCTTGATGCATTGGGGGATTGGGCTAGTGACTGGCAAATGATGTTTAACTTGGAAAAATGCAGTGTTATACATGTGGGCAGAGTGAATGTTGAACATAAATACACCCTTCAGGGAAAAGCATTAAAGCAGGTGAAGAAAGAAAGAGATCTGGGTGTTCTAGTGCACAGATCTCTAAAAATTCATTAACAATGCCATGAAACGATAGCGAGAGCAAATAGGGTGCTGCAGTGCATTTATAGGACAGTTGACTAAGACAAAACTATTTTGTCCTTGTACAAGACCTTGGTCAGGCCTCAATTAGAATACGGTGTCCAGCTTTGGTTTCCTCACATGGTGGGTGATATTGAGGCTTTGAAAAGGGTGCAGAGGAGAACCACTAGACTAATTGCCAGTGTAAAGCATCTTAGTTATCAAGATAGGCTAAAAGAGCTGGGACTCAACACTTTAGAGACGGGTAAACTTAGGGGTGATCTGATCGAGGTTTATAAGATGATGAAGTGAAAAGATTGTGTTTGAGTTAACAATTTGTTCCAATTAACTAGGTTAGGGAGGACCAGGGGGTCACAATTTTATGTTGTATAAGGCCAGATCTGGGTTAGATGTCAGGGTTTTTTTCCCCCAGAGAATAGTGGACCTTTGGAACAGGCTGCTGGCTCGTGCGGTGAACATCGATTTCCTTCAAGTGATAGCTGGACCTGTTTTTAGCTGGGGCAGAGATCACCTTGTTCAAATGTTAGGTACAGATTAAAAATTATCAGAGACAGAGTGATCTCCTGGTTTTGATTGCCTGAGGGGCTGCGAGAGGAATTTTGCAGATTTTTTTTCCCCTCAAATTGGCATAGCTTTTTATCTGGTTTTTCGCCTCTCCCAGGAGATCACATGGTTTCAGGTGGGGTGGGGAGTGTATATATTTTGATGCACAAGGTATCTCAATTGTGTGGGACAGGCTGGATGGACAAGAGGGTCTTTTCCTGTTCGTATGTACTCTTCTTTGCGACTGTATGCTAATTATACAGAGTTTGACTGAGTCATTTCATAATTCCAAATTACTTTAATCATCCATTTAATCCCACTGAAATTCTTACTTAAATTTAGCATTTAATTTTTTATTGTTTTAAATTATAAATAATTACATCAGTGTATTAATTCACTGCAGCTTTCCAACATTTTTATTGAAATGCACAAAATTTGCATACGTTCTCAGGTCATTGCACAATGTAGAGCACAGAGGAGGGTCCTTGCAGATATATATGTCCGACACAGTTCCGTACAGTTGGATGGAATACTGACACTAACAAGTTTGAGATCATTCCTACTGGGGGGAGTTTAGGTGAAAAAATATTTTAAGTAGGTGAATGCAAAAATAGCAACATTTCTTCAAATTGAAACAAACCAAAACAAAACAAATTGTACATTGTTGGTTGATTCTAATTCAAAAATGTTTATTAATGCTGGCCAGTGATGTAGGTTTTCATCTATCGACTCAGTACAGACACATTCAACATAAGCCAATTCCTTTACCAGTCAGATAATTTTGTGCCCCCTAGATATAAATGGTGAGATCGCAAAGTGGCTGTTTGGTTTGGTGTTCCTCTTCACTTTCTATGCCTTGCTGAGATTACCTGTCCAGTCGTTCCGAACAAAGTGAAAGAACCTTTCATGGAGATACTGTATGAGACTGAGAGTGTCACAGAACAACAGCAAGCCGCTAGGGAGGAGATCTCAGCCCCCAGCATGAGGAACCTGGGGTGGCTGAAGAAGGCCTGGAAACAAAAGTGGTGCAACAAAAGTCCTTGAACTGAACAGACCTCAGTGTGTGTATTCAGGCTGTCTTTTATGGAGGTATCTGTATTCATTTGCAGTATTTTAGGAACAAATTAAAATAGCCTGTTATTTTTTATCCCAATGTACATACAACAAAAGATGCAAAACTTGGCAAAGTGTACAGTGCATTTAAAATCTGTAGAAAACTCATTGCTGACTCCCCAATACAGTTAATTTGCTCTCAGGAGTAGCTAATGTTAGCAAGGATGACATTTATTGGCCTTCCCAGTTGCCCTGAGAAGGTGGTGGTGGACGTTTTCCTTGAACTGTTGCAGTCCTGTGGTGGTGGTGCTCCCGCAATGGTGTCAGGTAGGGAATTCTAGGATTTCAACCTCCTTGATAGTGACATGTCAAACCTTTAAATATGTAAAAACTGTACATTGTGCTATTACAGCCTGATGTTATCATTTATATACCTGACAGATCTTGTTTTACAGTTTTTTTTATTCTTGCACAGTTCACCTTTGAAGTTGCAGAGATATGCACTGTTGCACTTCAGCAATTTAGAATAATGTTACTAGATTCAAATGCTGCTTATGAGTATTTGCATGCATTTCATAATCGCCAGTTATGTAGGGAACACAACTGCATTTACCTTTGCAATCCAAATATGATTCCAGTTACCATAAGTATTTTCTACATTAATTGGAATAATAATCACTTCTGTGTCCTGTGTCTCCTTTTTGTGACCATGACCGTACACCTTCAAATTGCACAAAAATTTCATTTAAAAATTGAAGAGCATCTTGACTCATTTGTCCCATGTGGGCCTTTGTCCTGTCACTCCTTCCTTCATTTACATATTAATACAGTGTGCAGTTTAAATTATTGTACCATTTCATGAATATATTTACATTATTTGTTATAACCCTGAACTTTAACATGTACATTTTGCAAAGCTGCTCTTTGCATGTAAAGCAGTGAAATATTAGTACTGACTCAATATGCATTATAAAATGTTTGCATGTATATTAAAACATATGCCCAGAACAGAAAAGAAAACACCATGGGCTCTGACAAGCTGAAGTAAAGACAAAAGATGCTGGAAATGTAAAGCAGGTCAGAGCAGCATTTTAAAGAGACAAATGGTGTTCTCTCTCAAATTCTGACTCACATCCTGTGCATTTTCAGCACCCATTTCTTTGAACACAAAGAATCAGTAATTTACTACAAATATATGTAGTGGGGAAAGCTGGCAATATATTGTATTATGAACATAACATTACAGGATAATGTTCACAAATTTATGCTCCCACAATTGCATATCATAAATTCATAATTTAAAATCAGTCAATTAACCTCAACAGATCCGGAACTAATATCCTTGCAGGGGGGTTTGCTATTGCTGTTGGGGAGGGTTTAAACTAGAGTGGCAGGGGGATGGGAACCTGAGTGGGGAGTCAGAAGAGAGTAAAGTTGAGAGAAGCAAGAGAGGGGAGGACCCAGGGGAAATTTACAATACAAATAGTACAAATAGTTGTTCAAGAACAAGTGAAAGGGAAAAGCATAGAGCAGCAGAAAGAAAGCGTACTTTAGGCACTATGGATAAAGTGAAAACTAGAAGGTGTAAAGCGATTAACCCAGCATCAAAGCTGAAGATCAGGCTAGGGTGTGTGGCCCAACTAAGAGTTCTATATACAAACGCATGGAGTATAAGGAATAAATTAAATGAACTACAGGCACAAATTCAAATTGGAGGGTATGACATGATAGCTATTACTGAGACATAGCTGCAGGATGGTCAGGATTGGGAACTATATATACCGGGTTATAAGGTCTACAGGAGAGATAGGGAAAATGGAAGAGGGGGAGGAGTAGCCGTAGTGATTAGAGATGAAATCACTTCAATGATAAAGGAGGATATAACGAGGGGTAAGCAGCCAACAGATACCTAATGAATTGAGAAATAGGAAAAAATCTAAGACTATAGTGGGAGTTGTGTACAGGACCCCTGGCAGCAGCTCTGAAGTGCTAGATTGTATAAATGCAGAGGTTAGACCAGCGTGTAACAAAGGCATAGTGGTCTTAATGGGGGACTTTAACCTTCACATAGATTGGGAAAAGCAGACTAGCAACTGTCAGAAAGGTAGTGAATTTCTTGAGTGTGTCTGGGATAGTTTTCTACAGCAGTATGTCCGAGAGGCAACAAGGGGGCAAGCCATACTAGATTAAGTAATGAGTAATGGACCAGATTTAGTTAATAGCTTGACAGTGCGTGAACATCTATCCAATAGTGATCATAACATGATCGAGTTCAAGATAGTATTTGAAAGGGAGAAAAGTGAATCAGCTGCTAAGATTCGAGACTTGGGTATGGCCGACTTCAATGGGATGAGACAGAGACTGTCCACAGTAAACTGGGCAAATCTGTTAATGGGTAAAACGACTGATGATCAGTGGGAAATGTTTAAAGAAACATTTAACGTGATACAGAATCGGTTTATACCCTTGATGGGGCAAGAACTCGACTTGCCAAAAAAAACAGCCATGGACAACTAAAGAGGTAAGGGACAGTATAAGACAAAAGGAAAGGGCATACAAAAAGGCAAAAAATGGCACAGATCCGGGCGAATGGGAAAAATACAAAGATCAACAAAGGGTCACAAAACAGATAGTAAGAGCTATAAAAAGAGAGTATGAAAAGAAACTTGCAAGGGATATCAAAACCAATACAAAGAACTTTTATAGTTATATTAGGAAAAAGAGTGTGGTCAGGAGCAGTGTTGGCCCCTTAAAAACTGAAAGTGGGGATATTGTCATTGACAATGGGGAAATGGCGGACATGTTGAACAATTACTTTGCGTCAGTATTTACAGTCGAAGAAGAGGATAGCATGCCGGAAATCCCAAGAAAACTAATATTGAATCGGGGACAGGGACTCAATAAAATTAACATAAGTAAAGCAACAGTAATGAAGAAAATAATCGCACTAAAGAGTGACAAATCCCCACGACCAGATGGTTTCCATCCCAGGGTTTTAAAGGAAGTAGGTGAACACATTGCAGATACCCTAACTATAATCTTTCAAAGTTCTCTAGATTCAGGAACTGTCCCTCTAGATTGGAAAATTGCACATGTCATTCCGCTTTATAAGAAAGGAGAGAGAGGGAAACCGGGGAATTATAGACCAGTTAGCCTAACATCTGTTGTGGGGAAAATGCTGGAGTCTGTAATTAAGGATAGGGTGACTGAACACCTCGAGAATTTTCAGTTAATCAGGGACAGCCAGCATGGATTTGTGAAAGATAGGTCGTACCTGACAAACCTGATTGAATTTTTTGAAGAGATGACTAAAGTCGTGGTCGGAGAATGTCAATGGATGTTATTTATATGGACTTCCAGAAGGCATTTGATAAAGTCCCACATAAGAGATTGTTAGCTAAGATAGAAGCCCATGGAATCGAGGGAAAAGTATGGACTTGGTTAGGAAGTTGGCTGAGCAAAAGGCGACAGAGAGTAGGTATAATGGGTAGGTACTCACATTGGCAGGGTGTGACTAGTGGAGTCCCACAGGGATCTGTCTTGGGGCCTCAATTATTCACAATATTTATTAACGACTTAGATGAAGGCATAGAAAGTCTCATACCTAAGTTTGCCGATGACACAAAGATTGGTGGCATTGTAAGCAGTGTAGATGAAAACATAAAATTACAAAGCGATATTGATAGATTAGGTGAATGAGCAAAACTGTGGCAAATGGAATTCAGTGTAGGCAAATGTGAGGTCATCTACTTTGGATCAAAAAAGGATAGAACAGGGTACTTTCTAAATGGTAAAAAGTTAAAAACAGTGGATGTCCAAAGGGACTTAGGGGTTCAGGTGCATAGATGATTGAAGTGTCCTGAACAGGTGCAGAAAATAATCAATAAGGCTAATGGAATGCTGGCCTTTATATCTAGAGGACTAGAGTACAAGGGGGCAGAAGTTATGCTGCAGCTATACAAAACCCTGGTTAGACCGCACCTGGAGTACAGTGAGCAGTTCTGGGCACCGCACCTTCGGAAGGACATATTGGCCTTGGAGGGAGTGCAGGGTATGTTGACTAAAATGATACCCGGACTTCAAGGGTTAAGTTACGAGGGGAGATTACACAAATTGGGATTGTATTCTCTAGAGTTTAGAACGGTTAAGGGGTGATCTGATCGAAGTTTATAAGATATTAAGGGGAACAGATAGGGTGGATAGAGAGAAACTATTTCCGCTGGTTGGGGATTTTAGGAGTAGGGGGCACAGTCTAAAAATTAGAGCCAGACCTTTCAGGAGTGAGATTAGAAAACATTTCTGCACACAAAGGGTGGTAGAAGTTTGGAACTCTCTTCCGCAAATGGCAATTGATGTTAGTTCAATTGCTAACTTTAAATCTGAGATAGATAGCTTTTTGGCAACCAAAGGTATTAAGAGATATGGGCCAAAGGCAGTTATATGGAGTTGGATCACAGATCAGCTATGATCTGATCAAATGGCGGAACAGGCTCAAGGGGCTGAATGGCCTACCCCTGTTCCTATATTCCTAAAATGGACAGAAAATTATGAAGCTGTACACCCAAATTCCCAATATGCAATTCAGCTGGATGTAGCTTCAAGCTGGGAGTGTGAAGTTGTAAAATTACTCCTTATATTTCTAAGAAAAAATAGATACCTGTTTCTTTTCAGAAATCTATTTTCTGCAATGCAAATTTTAAACCTACTTTTAGTAGGTCTAAATTCTACTTTACTAGGCAGGCTCCCCCTTTGATTGTACCCAGTAACAATAATCGGCTAAATTGGAAGATATTGGCACAGAAACATTTTCCAATGAACTAAACATGGGTGGATGATGTGGACAAGCAGAACTTTCCACTTTCCTACTTGGCACAAAATGAGGAGAGCTTTTGCTGGCAACAACAACGACAAAAACTCGCATTTATATAACACCTTTAACGTCGTAAAACAAAACGTCCTAAGCTGCTTCACAGGAGCGTTATTAAACAAAATTTGACACCAAGCCACAGAAGGAGATATTAGGACAGGTGAAAAGAGGTAGGTTTTAAGGAGCGTCTTAAAGAAGGAAAGGGAAGTAGAGAGGCGGAGAGGTTAGGGAGAGAATTCCAAAGCATAGGGCTAAGGCAGCTGAAGGCACGGCCGCTAATGGTGGAGCAATTAAAATCGGGGATGCGCAAGAAGCCAAAATTGGAGAAGCAAAGAGATCATATAATCATAGAAAGGTTACAGCACAGAAGGAGGCCATTTGGCCCATCGAGTCCCTGCCAGCTCTTTGTAAGAGCAAACCAGTTAGTCCCATTCCCCCATTCTTTCACCATTGGCCTGCAAATTTTTTCCTTTCGAATATTTATCAAATTCCTTTTTGAAAGCCACGATTGAATCTGCTTCCACCACCCTTTCAAGCAGCGCATTCCAGATCATAACCACTCGCTGAGTGAAAAAGATTTTCCTCATGTTGCCTTTGGTTCTTTTGCCAATCACCTTAAATCTGTGTCCTCTGGTTCTCGACCCATCCACCAACGGGAACAGTTTCTCTTTATTTACTTTATCTAAACCCTTCATGATTTTGAACACTTCTATCAAATCTCCTTTTAACCTTCTCTGCTCTAAGAAGAACAACTCCAGCTTCTCCAGTCTATCCATGTAACTGAATTCCCTCATCCCTTGACCCATTGTAATAAATCTTTACTACACCCTCTCTAAGGCCTTCACATCCTTCCGAAAGTGCGATGCCCAGAATTGGACACAATACTCCAGTTGTGGCCGAACCAGCGTTTTATAAAGGTTCAACATAACTTCCTTGCTTTTGTACTATATGCCTCTATTTATAAAGCCCAGGATCCCGTATGTTTTTCTAACCACTTTCTCAACCTGTCCTGCCACCTTCAAAGAGTTGTGCACATATACCCCCAGGTCTCTATATTCCTGCACCCACTTTAGAATTGTACCATTTTGTTTATATTGCCTCTCCTCATTCTTGTTGACAAAATGTATCACTTTGCACTTCTCTGCATTAAATTTCATCTGCCATGTGTCCACCCATTTCGCCAGCCTGTCTATGTCCTCTTGAAGTCTATTACTATCCTCCTCAATGTTTACTACACTTCCAAGTTCCATGTCATCTGCAAATTTTCAAATTGTGCCCTGTACACCCAAGTCCAAGCCATTAATGAATATCAAAAAAAGCAGTGGTCCTGGTACCGACCCCTAGGGAACACCACTGTACACCTTCCTCCAGTCCGAAAAACAACTGTTCATCACTACTCTCTGTTTCCTGTCACTTAGCCAATTTCGTATCCATGCTGCCACTGCTTCTTTTATTCCATGGGCTTCAATTTTGCTGACAAGCCTATTATGTAGCACTTTATCAAATGCCTTTTGAAATACACAACATTATCCGTATTGCCCTCATCAACCCTCTCTGTTACTTCATTGAAAAACTCAATCAAGTTAGTTACACATGATTTTCCTTTAACAAATCCATACTTGTCCAAATTACTATTGATTTTGCCCCGGATTATCGTTTCTAAAAGCTTCCCCACCACAGAGGATAAACTGACTGCTTTGTAGTTGCCGAGTTTATCCTTACACCCTTTTTTGAGTAAAGGTATAACATTTGCAATTTTCCAGACCTCTGGAACTACCCCCATATCTAAGGAGGATTGGAAGATTATGGCCAGCACTCTGCAATTTGCACCCTTACTTCCATGAGCAACCTAGGATCTCGGAGGGTTATAGGGCTAGAGGAGGTTACAGAGATAGGGATGGACGAGGCTATGGGGGGATTTGAAAACAAGGATGAGAATTTTAAAATCGAGGCATTCCCGGACCGGGAGCCAATGTAGGCCAACGAGCACGGGGCAATGGGAGAACAGGACTTGTTGCATGTTAGGATACAGGCAGCAGAGTTTTGGATGAGCTCAAGTTTATGGAGGGTGGAAGATGGGAGGCCAGCAGGAGAGCATTGGAATAGTCACTGAAAAGAGTCTGACACGGGAAAGAGTCCCCTTAAGTACTTAGAAAAAAGAAAGACTTGCATTTATATAGCGCCTTTCATGACCTCAAGACGTCCCAAATCTCTTTACAGCCGATGAAGTTCTATTGAAGTGTAATGTAGGAAACATGGTAGCCAACATGAACACAGCAAGGTCTCACAAACAGCAATGAGCTAATGACCAGATAATCTGTTTTAGTGATGTTGGTTGAGGGATAAATATTGGCCAGGACACTGGGAGAACTCCCCTGCTCGTCTTTGAAATAGTGCCACAGGATGTTTTATGTCCACCTAAGAGGGCAGATGTCTCATCCAAAAGACAGCACCTCCGACTGTGTAGCACTCCCTCAGTACTGCACTGGAGTGTCAGCCTAGATTTTGTGACGAAGGCTCTGGAGTGGGACTTAAACTCACAACCTTCTAACTCAGAGGCGAGAGTGCTACCAACTGAGTCACAGCTGACAGTGTAAATTTTTTTGGAACATTTTTTGTGTAAAATATAAACATTTCTAATGAGCCTAGCAGATCTCCCATCTTGTTGCTCATGCTGAGGTAGAGGTTATGCTGTTGCAAGGGGAGTGGGGTACTGGGGTAGGAAGTGAGAGAGGAGTGCACATTTGCAGTGAAAGAATTCGGAAATAAGTTTGAAAGACACTTCCCTGGAGACAGTGAAGTAAATGTTTTTGATTGGCCCTAGAAAATAAACAAAGTTCTGTACATACTGCAAAGAGATCAGTAAATAACATTTTCTTTACACATTTCAGGTCGAAAATTAAAATTGTTCTCCTCATTTAACACAGTTACATAAACAAATAAATAAATCTCTGCACGTAACATTGCATACAAGCCCTTTGCTTTCACTGTCCTGATATATAGCAAAAGCTGAGAAATATATAAAACTTTAACCTTTCCTTATTTGCACCTTTCCTTGTTCCTCCCTCCAAACCTGAATGCAATCATTGGTGCAATCCTTCCATAACTTATCACTGTTAATGTGAGCAATGGTTGTTATTCAGTGCTGACTATAAGCATCAATAAAATAAATGCAGCTGGTCTACTCAATTAGAGTACATTTAAATTATAAAGATCTGCCCCAAGTCATTTCCATCTGAGTCTTTCCCACCTGTCAGTTTTCTTCTCAGCTATCTCTTGTGTTCAGCTCTTTTATAGTACTTGCCAACTGTAGTTGTGGGAGATTAGCAATTACAAAGAATGCACATTTTTGCTTTCAAAGTTGACTCAAGATGAACTGTTAAAAGAGTTAGCTTGTTCTGATGTTTTAGAAAAAAATAAAATCTGGTTATTTTTGCTGTTCTTAAAAATAGTTTCTCTGAGTGTTTTAATTCTCACTGATGCAAAGGAGGCTGGCACTGAGGTAAGGAAATGGAGGAGGAGTGCGGCCTGTAGTGTACGAATTGCCTGAGACTTTTAGCCAGAAATAATGAAGCAAATTTTTTTTGGTTAGATCCTGCAAAATAAATAACTAATGGCTCCCTTACTCACGGCAGCTGGACAAATAAATAGATGGAGCAGATGCATAATTAAATCTTTCTGTAAGTAATGCTTGATTTGAATTCTCAGTATAAACAAATACAGCACAGGTGCTGTAATTGTCCATCTCTGTTTCTTTTTACTTTCCTCGGGGGTAATTTTAACCCCCAAGAATGGGTGGGTTGGGGGAGGTTAGGAGGTTAAAATAATAGCTTTTTGGAGTGGGACTGTATACCGGCTCCAACATGTCCACTTCTGGGTTTGACCCAGGCGCGTTTGGGTGCACACGCACAACAGACACCTAGATGTTCCGCCCCCACTTAAAGCTGGCGGGCCGATACTTAAAGGGGCAATATGCCTCACTGAAATAATTGAGGTACTTAATTTTTTGTGTATTGCAAAAGTAAAATGAATTTAACCTTACCTGTTCGGATTTCCCATCGCTTCCCCTTCATGACAGGTGAAAGCAGGCGGGAAGGGCTGGATCCATGAAGTGAGTGCCTTTATTGCATTGCTTATGGGCCCGGAGGAACAGGAGTGTTTCTTCCGGGCCCAAACAACTCACCTGCGTGACATGACCTTGCGATCGGCGATCGGCCGACCCCCGCCTCTCCCCAATGCTGGACCACCCCTCCCCCAATGCTGGATCCCCCAACCTTCTGATGCTGGACCCCCCAAACTTTTGATGCTGGTACCCACCCACCCCATCATGCCGGACATCCCCCCCGATCTTCAAGGCCCACCCGATGCCTTCCATGTCCCCCCACCTCCCTCCCCCTCCCTCCAATTTGTTCCAGGGCCCAAGGTCTCTCTCTCTCCCGCCTGCCCCCTTCTCTGATTTGAGGCTCCTTTCCCCTCCGACAGGCAGCCAGCCTGTCAATCTGGCTGCCTGATCTATGGGAAACCCCAAAGCACAAATACTCACCTTCAGTTGAGTTGCGATCACACTTGTATGGCTTCTGGGTTCCCAATGCGAATATCTAGGGATGGGCTGGGTTCCCATGTCCCAGCTAAAATCATGCCTCTCCACTCCTCACTGCCCTTTTCTGCACCTTCATTGCTCACTCTTCCATCCAAAGTTATTGTGGAAGATCTAATTTATACATCAGTAAAGTGTGTGGGAGTTCTCCTGATCTTTCACCATAAGTTTGGAAACCCTGAACAAATGGCGAAAATGACCATTTTTGATGTTTCTCCGAGGTTTCAGTTGACGTTATTGCAGGAAATTGGAGGACCCTTGTAGAAATTCCACCCCTTAATGATTTATTATTTTACAATTTTATTTTGAGCCCTGGATGTTTGAGTTTGTAAGAAAGAGAAACATATTGGGCAGTTTGATTGCTTCAATTTCTGGACTTTTTTGATTGTAGTTTTTCTCAGAGCTCATAGTTGCATTGTTGTGAGTTATTGTGTTTTTATGAATACAAATTTGAGCCAGGAAATTTTCATATATAAACACCAAACTGTGACACAGGAAGTGTGATGTGATAAATAGGAAACGTGTACTGTCCTACTTTTTTTAGAACATTATTAGTTTTTCTCCTGTTGTGTTGCTCATGGGAAATTGACATTATGTTTAATTAGGATTGAATCTTCTGAGGCAATGGGAATGAAAGGATATATTTGGGAGAGGGTTTGGGTATGGGTATGGGAGCAGTCAGAAGGGCAGGGGAAGTTAGGAAAGAAAGTAGTAAGGACATCGAGAAAGTGGGTACTTGGGAGAGAGGAGTGAGTGGCAGGGCGGGTATAGTTAGTAGACAACCCATTGTTTCCTCTGTATGTCTGTCCAGAACAAGATATTTGATTGGAGTATCATCTTGCCTTACATTCAGCAGATTGTGGTTTTTCACAGTTGATGTTTATATTTGCATGTCTGTACCAGACTCATCTTGTCTCTGGGTTGTTTCCTTAATAAAAGGCATTTTTAAGTGGACAGGTCATTAGACTGAGTCACTCCCCCCCCCTACCAGGAGGGTCGGTGGACAACCTTTAGTCTGATTCCTATTTCAACCTGTCTGGCTTGGGTGGCCCTGCCAGGGGTTATACTCCCACTAGCACAGTTCTCAGGATCATAGAAGCACACAAGCCTTCCCACGATGTCAAAGTGCACCCCCTAGGGAAAGGAACGGTTGAGGGGATAGAATGTATTGGAATAGCGAGAATTTTAGGTGATCTGGATGATAGGTATTTGGAGTTTGGGCATGGATGGTGAGAATTTGGGTTGATGGCCAGAACAAAGGAACATTTGTGATTCACTGGGGAGGGAGTCGTGGGGCTAGGTTAGCAAACATGGGGAGTATTTGAGGGAGTTGGATAGCGTGGAGCCAATAGTCAGTTGAGGGTGTGAGTGATTAATGTGGAAGATGGGCATGGAATTTATTGGCATCTGGTGGAAGTGAATTGCTAGGAATTGCTTGGCAATGGGCATGGGGCTTCTAGTGGGTACTGAAGAGTGAAGGTAGCAGAAGATTTTGTTCAAGCCCCCACTGACAGCTATCTCAATGAACCCAAAGTTTCCTCAGTGCAGGCCACCCAAGTGCTACAGACACCACTGCCCATTGATACTGGACCGCTCCCTATGCTCCGAGACATGTTCATTTCTCTCACAACTCTTGAGTTCTCTCAATCTCCAGACCTTTTCAATGCTCCCGGATTCCTATTGAATGCTGCCTTAGTCTACCATCTCTCTCAGTACTCCCAGTTACCTGACCTCCCTCCACAGAGCACTGACAGATCCCACACCTTATCTCTCCCCCTGTTGCATCCAAGAGCCAGAGCCCAAGACTTCCAGATCCCATCACCATGAGAACTCACAGATACCAACCCACCAAGATCCTTTGAAACCATAACCCCCTGCTTCCTCCTAGCATCTGGGACCCCATTCACTCCCAGCTTGTGTCCCCACTTTCTCTTTTACTTGCACGTGTTAGAATATCTACCACACAGTGTCTCCTTGCCTGATTCTGGATCCCATCTCCTGCCTGGTAACATGTTAATTACCCTTTTCCTATGTACCTTCAGCATTACAAATGTGCCATGAGATAATGACTAGATAATCTGTTCTTGTGATATTGATTGAGGGATAAATATTCATCAGGACACAGGGCCCATAGTGCCATGGGATCTTTTACATCCACCTGAGAAAGCAGACAGGGCATCAGTTTAACGTCTCACCGAAAGAAAGCACCTCCGACAGTGCAGCACTCCCTCATGTACTGCACTGGAGTGTCAGCCTAGATTATATGCTCAAGTGTCTGGAGTGGGACGTGAACCCAAGGCCATCTGACTCAAAGGCGAGAATGCTATCACTGAGCCATGGCAGAACATGTGTGGGAGCCAAGCGGAGAAATTGGGAAAGATACAGGAGACACAGCAAAGAAGAGATTTAAATAAACAATGAGAATAAGTAGAAGAAAAAAGATTCAGAGACAGATGGATGCCAAAATAAGAAAGTGGAGAGAGAGAGAGAAAGGCAATCAGAAAGACTGGCAGGAAAAAAAATAGAGATTAGAAAAGAATGGCAGGGGCAGTTTCAGGAAGAGAGAGGAAATTCTGCTTTTATTTTCCACTGAGAACATTGGTACAAAAGATCAAGGGCCAATTTTCACTTTCGGCGGTGGCGGATCGACTACACATTACTCACCCCGCTCGATGGAATGGAAAATTGGATGGGTTATATAACGGACGTCCGATCCGCTATTGCCAGAAGTCAAAATCTACCCCGTTGTACATCATACGGTCTAACACCCTTATCCTTATAAACGGCATATTTTTCAACTGAGAGTGATGTTGTAAACAGGTTGAAAAACCATAACTATTTTAATTTGGTCACAGAATACTCAAGTAAATTCACATATGTTCTTTCATTTAATACACTGCTGGTAACAAAGGCACCATAGTCAGCAAAGTCTTTAAAATCTGCTAGTTAAATAACAGATGTCCACCAGGGGCCACTTCAGTTATTGAGCAATGTTCAGCAGACCCACCCATTATATTCATCAGCAATGTTATATACAATGTTGAAAATGTGAGCAGCTAGCATGAACAACCAGAATATATTCTACTGTATTTGTTAATGTACACATGGGACAGCAAAAAGTGCCCTGTCTCAACAAGACAATGGGGCTCTGGGGGAAATCAATTACAAAACAACTTTGATGGCTATTTTCTCAAGAAATATATTTTGAACATTCAGTCAGCCCATCTCAGAAAGACATTAATAAGTCAATGGGGTCAATGTTGGGTGGCTGGCAAATTGTACAAATGCCCACTGTCCTCACCATGAGGCCAGAACCATTTTGAGGGCTAAGCCTCATTTACCAGCGCTCACAGGCAGCTCGCTGATGGGGGTGGGTGGGAAATCTGGCAGCACCTCCGCAGAGCTGGGCCAGGAGTTTTATTTGACATGGGTGGAGGCGATCACGGTGGGGTGTCGCGGATGGGCCAGCAACGGGTGCCAAGAGTTCTGCAGCACCAGGAGGAGTATTCATGCTCCTTTTCTCTTCCCAGCTGTTAGTGTGAATTCTGGCACTAAATTAGCAACATTGGCATTGTTAACATTATATTATACCTGCCAATGTTTAGCAATCAGCCAGTCAAGAAATTTCTTTCAATGATTGAGAATTGCATAGGGGAATAGAAGTAAATAATGTTGATGTTGTGAAAGTGAGACATGGTGTGGGCGGTTTTCGTTTTGAGCATTATTTGGGCAGGTGGTGGGCGAGGACTACATGACATGTTGGCATGGGACCTGATCCATTTTGGTCCCGGGACCTAATCAAAATGCAGTCAGCAATCTGCCAGCACAAAACATGCTCCCCAGTAGGCAGCTCACCAATCTGGAAGTGGTAAATTGGGTGGGGCAGCCAAATGTGAAGCAGGACCTTAGAGGGGAGGGGTATAAGCAATGGGAGTGAAAAGAACCAGTGCTTTACAGCAGGCAACATGTGTTCAGAACCTACGGCAGCAAGTCTTTAAAGCCCAAAACCCGTAAGCAACTGCCATAAAAATGTCTCCCTAACCTCCATCCAGCTTTCCCTGACTGCATCCGAGGATCCCTTTAATTATTGCTGGAAGTGGCTTCCTCTGAACTTGTACTGACTATGGTTAGTGGACGGGAGCAGGAACAAGGGGTATTCAGTCAGTCCAAGATGAAAATGGCTTCGGGGGGTCTTAGCTGACCCTGATTTGCATATATACATGAGCCTCTTGCCCCTTTCCAATGAGGGCTCTGGCCACCATGATGGAGGTTTGCTCAAAAATTAGAAAAGATGGCAACTTAGCAGTAAGTTTGCACTAGCACCAGTTGCAAAAGCTTGGTCAGGCCAAAGCCCTATTTTTAAGCGTGATCAAGAGTGGGGGCGATTTGAGAATCATCCCCACTCTCCGTGCTGAAGTGGAAAATGACGCAGATAATAATATTGCCTGCTGCCAAACCTCATAAAGTAATTTAAGGTTCATGTGGTAGATGTTGAAGCATAAAATGAATTATGAGATAAAGGCTGGAGTTTTCTAGCTTCCAAACACATGAACCCATGATTTCCCACCTGTTCACTTTAATGAACCAAAACAAATTGATGCAGGTGAATGGCTCCACAAAGAGGTGGCTCTACCTCAGCTCATTCATTCCCAACGTAGGAGAACGATGTGCAGCTACCTACCAAAGAAAGGATGGAACCTTCTGGGTCTGTATGGCCAGGATAAAAACCAGGGGTGTGACTTCTTTATTTACCCAACTGTTCCTTCTTAATTATACTATCCTTTTCATTAGAAGATGATGTAAGGCGATCTTGATATTATCTTTTGTTTAACTTTCTGATCTCCTGCCTCTTCTACAGACATGTCCTTTTCACCTGCCAAACAGGATGGATGAAACCAGAGATGGCTCTGCAATCCAACTCCTGTCAAGTTTGGCTTGGCAATTGAACAGCAAAGGCAAAGATCTAAAGGCATGACTGATCAGATTGTTGGCTGCAAACCATTAGTTCAGAAAGTTTGCAATTACAAATGAAAGTGCGTTGATTGGCACCATTACAGCAATCTCACTGGAGAACAACTGGTGTGTCCAATGAAAATAGCACAATGCTGACCAATCAGTATTGGGTGAGCTTCTGAGATTGAAATTAAGAGGCTGAGCCATATTATCATGGTAGAGTAGACCTCCAGTGTGCATCTGGCCACGTTATATCCGACCTGTCAGTGATTGATCCTGACACAAAGTAGCCAAGGTTTCCCAACTCTGGCTGCCTCAGAGAAAAGCAACCATAAACATTGCATAAAAAATAAAAAGGTAAGTTACTTACCAATACCATGCCGATGTCTCCCTCCACAGCCCATGCCGATGTCTCCCTCCACAGCCCATGCCGATGTCTCCCTCCACAGCCCATGCCGATGTCTCCCTCCATAGCCCATGCCGATGTCTCCCTGCCCCCTAACCGTTACCTCCCTGAATCCTCTCATCCCCACGCAGCCCCCCCCCACCAGCCCCCGCAATCTGACCCGACCACTTACCAGAGCGGCCTTCCACCACAGTGCCATCTTTACTGTAATGACCACACCATTTGTGTGCAGGGGGTGGGGTCGCCCAAAAATGGGCGGTCCCGAATTTAACCCTCATGGTCAAACCATCTGTATGAATATATACAAATTTCATATAACTAGACTTATATAATTTTACAGCATGGAAAGAGGCCATTCAGACAGTCATGCCTGTGCAACAATGTTCTTTCAAATTTTTTTGGCCATATGCGGAATGAATTTGGGTTTGTGCACTGAAATAAAGGGTATGTGCGCTACCGTAAAAAAAAATCACAACTTTGAATACAGGGGGCTCGATTTTAGGAGCGTGTTTCCGGCGGGTTACCAGCGGGGTGGCCCCGAAAATCCCGATCTCCGGTCACGTGACCGGATCGCGACGAAATCCCGGCCACTTCCGGGTACCGCGCTGACGTGCGGGGCTGCGCGCGCAAGCCCCGCTGGTGGGAATCCCGCAGGCAATTAAAGCCAGCGGGGTTCCACTCGAGAGTACTTACCTTGCTCGTTGTGGTCAGTTAATGAGCTGAAGCAGCTGTCAAAAGAGGAAGTGTGGGATTTTAGGTTCAAGGCAGTGAGTTTCCCACACTGGGGGAAACAGTCTCCCTCCAACCAGGCGTGTTGCAGCCAGCAGCCTGTGGCAGGTGCCAAGGTGCGCTCCACGGGGGAGAGCCCTCACCCACGCAGGAGGCCACCGCGTCACATAGGGCAACCCCTGCCCTCCACCACCCCCCGCCAAGCCAGAGGACAGACCGACACGAAACCGCAGCCCCAGTCCGAGGAACCACACACCTACCCTGCACAACCCCTCAGACCAACACCTGCCAGATGGGTGGTGTGTGGAGACCCTCGGAGGACGAAGAGCATAACCAGCACCAGCAGCCTCGCAGTCTACGCCGTCCGCCGCAGGGACGTGGATCCCCCCAACACGGTGTTGTTGCACGCCCACCTGCACAGCAGGAGGGAGGGCTACCGCAGAGAGAGACGCATCGCAGAGGGCACTACCCTCGCCACATGGTCCACAGACCGAGGTGCAGCTCCCCGGACCTCTCCGAGCAGCAGTGCACAGGGAGGCGCAGATTCGCTCGACATGTAGTCGTGGAGATCTGCAGCCTCTTTCATGCCGAGCTGCTCCTGGCTGGCCCCAGCACCAACTGCTTACCTGTCGCTGGCAAAGTCACCACTGCCCTCCACACCTTCTCCTCCGCATCCTTCCAGGGTGCAGCCGGCTACACCGCCGATGTCTCTCAGTCGTCTGCGCGGACGAGCCCTGCAAATACACCTGCACCTACTCTGCAGTAACACGATGGGTGGCATCAGTGGTGGGTCCTCATAGTGATACCCAGGAGCGGGCATTATTGGACACAACGGACAGGATTCGTGGAGACATGGCAGTGGTGGTGTCAATGTAATGTGTGCTGTTTGTTGCTCTGAAATTCAATATGGGTAACACCCATGACAAACCCTCAGACACCCTTGTGCACCCCCTTCATGCTGACGAGACGTTTGCCTTACGCTGCCTACTGCACATATGTGATGCATGCCCTGTGGCTGCAGCACAGGTGGTGGCAGGTTGAGTGAGGCTGGCCGTGAGGGAGATGCACGAGAGGGTGAGTATGGGATGGAGCCATGAGATTGTATGAGGATTGGGTTGCGTGTTAGTGGCAGGATGAGTACTGGCGAGGTGAGTAGGTGGAGGTAAGATGAGGATGGGGTGTGAGTGGGTATGAAGGGTGATGTGACAGAATAGTGTTGGCGGTGCCGAAGGAGATTTGGGGTGGGGGCAGTGTTGTGGCAGACGGAGTGTAGGGGAAAGACTTCGTGTTCTCACTGCGGTTGACCTACTGCGGTCATTGCAGCGCCTCCTGCACTGTATGCAGGTGGGCCATATGTTGGTGGCGCAGGTGACCCCCTCTGCCACCTCGAGCCAGGCCTTCTTGGTGGCAGAGGCAGGCCGCTTCCTCCCGCCCGCCGGGGGGAAGATCTGTGTCCTCCCCCTCCTCCTCACCCCATCTGATGATACCTGGGGTGAGGCATCATTAAACTGGGAGCAGCCTTCCCCCTGGGCTGCTCCATGCTGCAATTTGTTCCATTGGTTGCAGCATCTGTCAGTGGAGGACTGCCCCTTTAACTAGAGAGCCTCCAGCTGACAGATCGTACTGCGCATGCGCAGCCCGACCGACGCGCAGGCCAGCGCCGTGGACCCCGGAGGAGCAGGTAATTGATTCCTATTAGTGGGTTGCCTGCTACGATCGCGTGGGCAACCCACTAATTTCGCCGTCCGCGTTTTCGACGCTCCCGGAGGACCACCCGCTGGGAACCCGCAGGCCTGCTAAATTCGAGCCCAGGATCTTTTTAGAAAACATTATTCAGGGTATATAACAAACAGAACAAATGTACAAAATAATGGATAATTGTAACAAGGCAAGCTAACAAGGATTTTTAATTAAACAAAACTGGTTGTAGAAATCACAGAAGTAAACACTGTCACCAGAGGAATGGGGACATCCTGATTGAATCTCAGAGTCTGTGGACGACAGGCCAGATGATGGAGGAGAGGGTGACTCTCTCTGGTTCAGATGTTTTTCTCTTCTGTCTCTCCCTCTCTTCCAGTATTTATATATTTTGTCCAGGTTTACTTTTCTACCACTTGACAGATGAGATATGATCCGCATAAGCATATCAAGGTGATTTTCTTTCAAACCATTTCGTGATTTCGTTTTTATATTATTCATAAGGCTGAAGCCATGCTCACAATCAGCACTTGAAGCTTGAAACGTTGCACATATATCCACTAGTTGTGAAACCACATTGTACCGTTCTGCATTTGTAGAGTAAAAGTCACCATGTCCTGAAATGTTTTCAATGACTTTGTTTCAATCTTCTCTGCAATTAAGTACTTGTAGTCATTGTACTGGCTCACAATAAGCTCCTTCTCATCCATGATGTTTTGCCCAGAAGATCTTACTTGACTAAGGATCACGATTTGTCTGTATTTGTCAACCAGCTTTTCAATATTCTCAGTGCCAAATTCATAGCTGATTTGTTGTGGTGCAAGTGAAGCAAAATCGAAAGTGGACCATTCATTGAGTTCATTTTCTGCGAACCTTTTTTCCAGATGATCACAGAGTAGGGACACGAATGTCAGAATGGAATCTCCCTTGAATGGTTCATCTCTTGTGCATGATGCAATTACATTTTTCACTGCGTTGCACCAGAAAACTGTCTCGCTGAGATACTGTCCTCTGATTCTGCAGATCTTGGCCCTTGTTAACTGTATAGCTTTGATTGTTGTTAAACAGCTCTTCTGTAAGCATTTGCACATTTCTGCTAGCTCAAACAGAATATCATTCAATGCCACAATGGTGATACAGTAAGTAGAGTCTGAGAGCCTTTTCAGGCAATACTTGGCAACTGGGCCATTGTTCACTGTTTCTTCATGCTCAAAGTATTGAAGAAAAGCATCGTAATTGCGCATCAGAGCACTAACAGCAAAATGTCTCGATAGTCACCTCACTTCATTTAGAGTTCGAAAGGACACAGCTTCTCATTCTGTGACATTTGCAATTTTCTCAAATTGTCCTTTTCGAATTGAAGATCTGCGGAAGACTCTATAAATGGTTCTCAGCAATGTCTCTATTTCCTTTATCATTGGTACTTTGTTCCAGGCATCAACTATTCCCAAATCTTCTCGATGGGCCTCATAGTGTTGCTCTACTAAATGTGGAACGAACTGCTTAAGCTGTGTGGCAACGCCATTGTTTTTTCCCAGCATGACAGAAGCACCACCTGAAGTGAACATCGCCATAGTGATCATGTCCAGCTGATTCAGAGTGTAGAAGTCTTTGATAGCTGTTGTAATAGCCGGTGCATTGCAACAAGTTAACTTATCAATTCCACTGAACACTGTCTTGTGCTCTGCAGAAGCCACTTCCCTGAATTTGCAATAAATGATAAGCATCTTGCTGACTGAAATACCTGTGCTCTCATCAATAATTTGTGTATGAAATGAAGATTGGCAAATCTCCAACATAATTTCCGCATGGACGACACTGTTGATTGATTCCAAAAATTCAAAGGCATATTTTTTGCTATGCCAGCTCACTGATACCTGGAGATATTTAGCCATGTGGTCATGTATATGTTGCACAGAGTGCATTGAGCTGTTCATTTGTACTCCAAGCAGTACATTGTCTGTGAGAATCTTTATTTCCTCTGGCTTCGATCGCTGTCTCGCCATCTGGACCATTCTATTCTCTCTGTCGGCAGCAGTTTCTGTTAACATTTTCTGCAAGCTGGATCCCAGTGGGCGAGAATTTCTGCTTCTAAGAATTCACAGCAGATTCATGAGATTTGCTTGATAAATGCCTCTTCATATCGTCTAACTTCCATCCATCTTCCCATTTCTTGCCAGTGGAGAAATCACCTGGTATTTTTGCTCTAGCACACATTTTGCAGATCAAGCCCTCATCTGCACTATTATTAAAATATCTCCCTCAGTTGTACACGGAACTTGCTTCTTGATTCATGAGGTTCTGCCCCTACAATTTCATCTAGTCACTGTTCTTTGAATGCGAGACAGGATTTCTTCTTAGCGCTGGCTCCATTGTTGGCTGATGCTATTGCCTTCCGCTTAAACATGGGTATGATGGTGTGGTGTTGCAGTGACTCACGACTCACAAGATTTTTGTTGAATCAGCTTAATGACTAATTCAAACAGAAATAAATTGTGTGCAATCAGAATTTTTAAATTGAGTCAAAAATACAAAACAGCTGTCAAATCAGTCAGTGTGAATTTGGGGATAGGGAACAGTTTAATTAAAGCTCCCCTCCCTGCTCCATTGAATCCTCAGCAGGGATTAAAAAAATTATTGCATTACAATTGTACATCTTGCAGGTCTCATTGGTTTTGGCTGCCTCTATGTAAGGCAGGAGGCAGTTTGGTCATGCACACTGTGTACACTGTGCATGACCGAACTGCTCCCTGCCTTACATAAAAGCCCCAACCCAACTCAGCCCAGTCAGTGCTCCCAACGACTAAGCTTACACACGTGAAACCACATTGCAGCAAGAATCACCATCTTAAGTACACCAAAGGGGAAAAGCAATCATATATCTATAAACACAAACAGCACACACAACATCACTATAATGTACCTCAGAATTCATTCAATGCTGTAATCTACAAGAGTGAAGCAGGAGTGATTGTAGTTACAAGAGTGATATTCAGATAATCATGAATCAAATACCTATTATACTTTTTATATACATATATATATAAGCGTACACTGTCGGAAGGGGGCTTTGTTAGCTGTAGGTATTGATGGGCACACACAAGTGATGTATCATTGATATAGTGCACCCAACAAAACTCAGCCCAGCCAGGCAGTCACCAGTGACCCAATAATTAGGCTTACACATGTGAAACCATACCGCAGCAAGAATCACCATCTTAAATACACCAAAGGACAAAACTCAGCCCAGCCACAAAGAGGCCTGACCCCCTTGCCCCAACCCCGCAGCATAAACTAAATGGCAACATTTTAAAGGGGGTGCAGGAACAGAGGGACCTGGGAGCTCACGTACACGAATCTTTGAAGATGGCAGGACAAGTTGAAAAACTGTTAAAAAAGCCTACGGGATCCTTGGCTTTCTAAATATAGGGATATATATATATCCGGTGTGCAGATATTACACAGTGTGCTGAGAGTTCGGTAAGTGTGGGAGTTTGGTGAAGTGGGGGAAGGAGGTGCTGCTTTGCCTTGCTTTTCCAAACTTTTCCTGCAGAGTGGTAGTGGACCTGAGAGTAGAAGACTGAGATTGTGGAATAAAAGCAGCAGCAGACCTGCACCAAGAGACAACTACTGTGCGACATCACAGGGACTTAACTCCTGGACCTAAGATAAATAAGAAGCAAAAAGTAATCCAAGTGGGACGTCACCAAGGAAGAGGTAAGTAATTGGCTGGTGAGTATTTTCCTGCTGAATTTGTCTAATTAATTCATTTAATTTGAATTAATTAGTTAAAGGGTAAGTCATGTCAGGACAGCCCAGCCCCGTGTTATGCTCTTCCTGCTCTATGTGGGAAATCAGGGACCCTTCCGGTGTCCCTGACGACCATGTGTGCGGGAAATGCATCCAGCTGCAGCTACTGACAAACCGCATTGCGGCACTGGAGCTGCGGATGGATTCATTAAGGAGCATTTGCGATGCTGAGAACGTCGTGGATAGCACGTTTAGTGAGATGGTCACACCGCAGGTAAAGGTTGTATAGGCAGGAAGTAATTGGGTGACCACCAGGCAGAGTAAGAAGAGCAGGCAGGCAGTGCAGGGGTCCCCTGTGGCCGTCCCCCTCTCAAACAAATATACCGCTTTGGATATTGTTGAGGGGGATGACTTATCAGGGGAAGGCAGCAGCAGCCAACTTCCTGGCACCAGGGGTAGCTCTGCTGCACAGGCTGGGAGGAAAAAGAGTGGAAGAGCTATAGTGGTAGGGGATTCTATCGTAAGGGGAACAGACAGGCGTTTCTGTGGCCGTAAACGTGACTCCAGGATGGTTTGTTGCCTCCCTGGTGCCAGGGTCATGGATGTCACTGAGCGGCTACAGGGCATTCTCAAGGGGGAGGGTGAGCAGGCAGAGGTCGTGGTCCACATTGGGACCAACGACATAGGTAGGAAGGGAGATGAGGTCCTGCATCAAGAATTTAGGGAGCTAGGTAGCAGATTAAAGAGCAGGACCTCAAAGGTTGTAATCTCTGGATTACTCCCAGTGCCACGGGCTAGTGAGTATAGAAATAGGAGGATAGAACAGATGAATGCGTGGCTAAAGAGTTGGTGCAGGAGGGAGGGTTTCAGTTTCCTGGATCACTGGGCCTGCTTCTGGGGAAGGTGGGACTTGTACAAGTCGGACGGGTTGCACCTGAACCAGAGCGGGACAAATATCCTTGCGGGGAGGTTTGCTAGCACTGTTGGGGGGGGTTTAAACTAACTTGGCAGGGGGATGGGATACAGAGTGGAGCTACAATAGGGGGTGATGTGCAGCCAAATATAGAGAAAAAAACAAGTCAGCTTGGAAGACAGGGCAAATATGTGAGGGCAAGGCTGGATGGCATCTATTTTAATGCAAGGAGTCTTGCGAATAAGGTGGATGAACTGAAGGTGTTGATAAACACATGGGAGTATGATATTGTTGCTGTCACAGAGACATGGTTGAGGGAGGGGCAAGACTGGCAGCTCAATATTCCGGGGTACAGAATCTTCAGGCGAGACAGAGGGGGAGGTATAAGAGGAGGGGGGGTCGCAATATTAATTAAAGAATCAATTACTGCCATAAGGAGGGATGATATATTAGCAGGTTCCTCTAATGAGGCCATATGGGTGGAGCTTAAAAACAAAAAGGGGGCAAGCACTTTGATGGGAGTGTACTATAGGCCCCCAAACAGTCAGGGGGAGATCGAGGAACAGATATGTAGGCAAATCTCAGAAAATTGTGCAAATAATAGGGTAATAATAGTGGGGGATTTCAACTTCCCCAATATTAACTGGGATACTCAGAGTGTAAAAGGCTTAGAGGGTACAAAATTCTTAACGTGCATCCAGGAGAGCTTTTTGAGCCAGCATGTAGAAAGTCCTACAAGAGAGGGGGCGGTACTGGACCTAATTCTAGGGAATGTGGCCGGCCAAGTGGAAGAAGTGCTAGTAGGTGAGCACTTTGGTGAGAGTGACCATAATTCGGTGAGATTTAAGGTGGTCATGGAAAAGGACAGGGAGGGGCCGGAAATAAAGGTTCTAAATTGGGGGAAGGCCGATTTTAATAGGATAAGGCAGGATCTGGCCAAAATGGACTGGGATCAGCTGCTTGTAGGAAAATCCGCATCGGAGCAATGGGAGTCTTTCAGAAGGGAGATTGAGACCATACAATGGCAACATGTTCCCGTAAAGGTCAAGGGTGGTTCCAAGAACTCCAGGGAACCTTGGATGTCAGGGGATATACGAGAATGGATTAGGAAAAAAAGGAGGGCTTTTGGCAGATACAAAAGGCTAAAGACGGAGGAAGCCCTAGAGGAGTACAAAAAGTGCAGGGGGATACTTAAAAAAGAAATTAGGAGATCAAGGAGGGGCCATGAAATAACACTGGCGAGCAAAATAAAGGAAAATCCTAAGATGTTTTATAAGTATATTAAGGGTAAGAGGATGACTAGGGAAAAAATAGGGCCCATTAGGGACAAAAATGGCAATCTGTGTGTGGAGCCGGCAGATGTAGGAGGGGTTCTAAATGAATTTTTTGCATCTGTTTTCACTATGGAGAAGGACGATGTAGACATAGAAATACGGCAGGGGGACTGTGATATACTCGAACATATTAACATCGAGCGTGAGGAGGTATTGGCGGTTTTAGCAGGCCTAAAAATGGATAAATCCCCAGGCCCGGACGAAATGTATCCCAGGCTACTGTGTGAGGCAAAGGAGGAGATTGCGGGGGCTCTGACACATATATTCAGAACCTCTCTGGCCACAGGGGATGTGCCAGAGGACTGGAGAACCGCTAATGTAATACCATTATTCAAGAAGGGGAGTAGGGAAAAACCGGGGAACTACAGGCCAGTGAGCCTAACATCAGTGGTAGGAAAATTATTGGAAAAAATTCTGAAGGACAAAATTAGTCTCCACTTGGAGAAGCAAGGATTAATCAGGGATAGTCAACATGGCTTTGTCAAGGGAAGATCATGTCTGACTAATTTGATTGAATTTTTTGAGGGGGTGACGAGGCGTGTGGATGAGGGTAACGCAGTGGATGTGGTATACATGGATTTCAGTAAGGCCTTCGATAAAGTCCCCCACAGGAGACTGGTCAAGAAGGTACGAGCCCATGGAATCCAGGGTGCCTTGGCACTTTGGATACAAAACTGGCTTAGTGGCAGAAGGCAGAGGGTGATGGTCGAAGGTTGTTTTTGTGACTGGAAGCCTGTGGCCAGTGGGGTACCACAGGGATCGGTGCTGGGTCCCTTGCTGTTTGTGGTCTACGTTAATGACTTGGATATGAATGTAAAAGGTATGATCAGTAAGTTCGCTGATGATACAAAAATTGGTAGGGTGGTAAATAGCGAGGAGGATAGCCTCAGTCTGCAGGACGATATAGATGGGTTGGTCAGATGGGCGGAACAGTGGCAAATGGAATTTAACCCGGAAAAGTGCGAGGTGATGCACTTTGGAGGGACTAACAAGGCATGGGAATACACAATGAATGGGAGGACCCTAGGCAAGACAGAGGGTCAGAGGGATCTTGGTGTGCAAGTTCACAGATCCCTGAAGGCGGCGGAACAGGTAGATAAGGTGGTAAAGAAGGCATATGGGATACTTGCCTTTATTAGCCGAGGCATAGAATATAAGAGCAAGGAGGTTATGATGGAGCTGTATAAAACACTGGTTAGGCCACAGCTGGAGTACTGTGTGCAGTTCTGGTCGCCACACTACAGGAAGGATGTGATCGCTTTGGAGAGGGTGCAGAGGAGATTCACCAGGATGTTACCAGGGCTGGAGCGCTTCAGCTATGAAGAGAGACTGGGAAGATTGGGTTTGTTTTCCTTGGAGCAGAGGAGGCTGAGGGGGGACATGATTGAGGTGTACAAAATTATGAGGGGCACAGATAGGATGGATACTAAGGAGCTTTTTCCCTTTGTTGAGGGTTCTATAACAAGGGGACATAGATTCAAGGTAAAAGGCGGGAGGTTTAGAGGGGATTTGAGAAAGAACTTTTTCACCCAGAGGGTGGTTGGAGTCTGGAACTCACTGTCTGAAAGGGTTGTGGAGGCAGGAACCCTCACAACATTCAAGAAGCATTTGGATGAGCACTTGAAATGCCATAGCATACAAGGCTACGGACCAAATGCTGGAATATGGGATTAGAGTAGACAGGGCTGATGGCCGGCGCGGACACGATGGGCCGAAGGGCCTCTATCCGTGCTGTATAACTCTATGACTCTATGACTCTAGTACAAAAGCAAGGAAGTTATGGTGAACCATTATAAATCACTGTTTAGACCTCAGTTAGAGTATTGTGTCCAAATCTCAGCACCAGACTTTAGAAAGGATTTCAAAGCTTTGGAAAGGATGCAGAGGAGATTTACCAGAATGGTTCCAGGGATGAGGGAATTCAGTTATGTGGAGGGGCTAGCGAAACTGGGATTGTTCTCCTTAGAACAAAGAAGTTTAAGGGGAGACTTCATAGAGGTGATCAAAATTAACGGTTTTGATAGAGTACGTAGAAAGAAACAGTTTCTACTGGCAGGCGGGTCGGTAACCAAAGGACACAGATTTAAGATAATTGGCAAAAAAGCCAGGGGGAAGATGAGGAGAATTTTTTTTACTCAGTGACTTGTTATGATCTGGAATGCACTGCCTGAAAGGGAGGTGGAAGCAGATTCCACGGTAACTTTCAAAAGGGAATTAGATTTTGCATAAAAAGGGAAAATTTGCAGATCTATGAAGAAAGAGCAAGCTAGTGGGACTAATTGGTAGGACTTTCCTAGAGCTGGCACGGGCACGATGGGCCGAATGGACTCATTCTATGCTGTATGATTCTATGATTTACACTTAAAATGCAACATTCAGCAGCATGCAATAACTGTTTGGAATAAATAATACCAACCATAAAGAATGTGTGAACAAAAGCTTCTCATGCAACACCAGCTGTTCAACAAAGCGACACAGAGAAACAAAACTTATTCTAGTGGTGATCTGAGGTCAAAACTGCAACTCCTTCCATTATTACATCGCGTGCCCCCGACCCCTGCTCCGAACCCCAAACACCAACCTCGAACTGATGTTCCCTGGTGCGCAAAGAGTTGGATCCAATTCTGAACATGGGCAGCATCACGAGGACGACCAGGGCCTACGAAACTCCAACACATGCTCCCGCCAGATATGACGATCCAGCTCCTGGGAGGCCTGGCCCAGGTTTTTTTTCCAGATTGTCTCGGACCTGGAGTAATTCTATTGGATCATGAGATTTTTTTAAAATTTAGGAATTGATGTCACAAGGTTGTTTTTTTGGTCCTGGCCGTGCGCGGATGGAGTGCCAAAGTGCACGGCACTCAACGGACTGCTGAGTGGTTGTGCACACACACAGCTTACTGGGAACGGTGCTATGCAAACTCTTTGAAAGAAATATCCAATTAGTTCCACTTCCCTGCTCTTTCCCCATCGCCCTGCAAATTTTTCCTCTTCAAGTATATATCCAATTCCTTTTTCAAATTGAATCTGCTTCCACCACCCTTTTAGGCAGTGCATGCCAAATCACAACAACTCGCTGCATTAAAAAAAATCCTCATCTCCCTTCTGGTTCTTTTGCCAATTATCTTAAATCGGTTTCCAACCCTCCAGTGGAAAACCTTTCATAATTTTAAACACCTCTATTAAATCTTCCCTTAACCTTCTCTGTTCTAAGGAGAATAAACCCAGCTTCTCTGGTCTCTCCACATAACAGAAGTTTCTTACCCCTGGTGTCATTCTTGTAAATCTCCTTTGCATTCAAAGGAAATATTTTATTGAAAATTATAGGTCCATTACTTTGACATCAAAAAGAGGAACAACATTCCAATGTGTTACAAAGGAAGCAAATCAAGAGCATTTAACAAAAGTAAAGGCAATAAATTGAAACCGGCATGTGTTTATGAATTTATTGGAGTTCATGAAGGATATAACAGAATTTGTGATTGATACTGTTGTGTGTGTTATATATCTTGATTTTCAGAAGCAGTGTTACAAGAGACTTATAGTTTAAGTGGGGAAAGTCATAAATTGAATAATAAATTGACTACACAGACAATTTATACTTGGCCTGCCTGACAGAAATGAAGTGGTGGGGCCTTAAAATCACAGGGTTGCACTTACAGACTTGATCCTGGTCCAATCTTATCCGTCGCCATTTTACCCATTCCTTCTGAACATCCTGCCTTCCCACACAACTTATTCATCAGCAAACTGAGATATTTTCCTTAATCTAGATCATTTATCAACAAGAGCGCCCCAGGTGCCCACCTGAATCAGACGGGAGACTCATTACAGCATGCAAATCAGGGTCCTATGACGTACATAGGACCCTGATTTAAGGGTCAACTGGACGGGTCGTACGTCTTGCTGGGCTTCCCGCCGGCAGGAACGCTCAGGTGGTTCCACCCACTGCCCTCCCATTCCATGCCTGGAGTTAAAATCTACCCAATAATGGAAAACAAAGGTCAATGATGATTGGCAGCTCTTCTAATTGGATAACTCTAACCTGTGAAGTACCTTGAAGTTCAGTCCTCGGGCCTTTGTCGTTTGTACACTGTTGATAAATTATCTTGATTAAGGAAAATATCTCAGTTTGCTGATGAATAGGTTGTGTGGGAAAGCAGGATTTTCAGAAGGAATGGGTAAAATTCAAACTCATGATATAAAGGATTAGATTGTAAATAGGATTATAGCAGGAAATAGTGGCTAGTTCCAAAGACGATAGTCTGAATATGGCAGTAGTGGACAATACAGTTGCACAGGGACCAGCTCAGGGATTGAGTAATGACTTTGACTGAGATATTGCCGGTGATTTTAAACCCCAAAAAAGGGTGGGTTGGGGTGGGTGGGAGTTGAAAATAGTTGTTTTTTTGGGTCGCCAAGACATTAAGCACAAGCACGGCAACAGTTAATAAAAATGTATTAATTTTTTAATATATTTAGCAGTCTGTCATTATGCAGACAAGAAAGTGTCAGATGTCTGTAATCCAAACAAAGTGAGTAACTCTTGCGAAATTTGATGAAGGTGTGTGGAGGGTCTTTTTAGTTGAGGACAATGGTGACCTTCGCTGCCTCTGGTAGTCCATGGCACTTCATATGGCCCAGTTAGTGCACTTCAGTCACAATCTTTCTGATGAGTCTGCCCCCTTCATGCATTGCTTCTCTGCCATGGGCAGGTAGCTGACTATCTCACCACATGGGTAGTACCTACTGTGGATTATGCACCTCCTGCACCATTTTGCACTCTTGGGATGCCCTCACATCCTGATCCATTGAGACAGACATACAACAGCCACTGAATCCAGACAGAAAACTCTTGTGCACGATTGCTGCAGCGAGACATCAAACCCTTCACCTTTGCTAAGCTGACCAGGAGTGAAATATTCACTTTTGGGACGACCATGCACAATCCTTCAGGAAGCTCATCATTAACAAGCTAAAAAAATGTTCTCACATTTCAAGGGCCTTTTTTACCTTTTTTTGTCGAGGTATAGGAGTATTCAGATCAATGCCAAACACAAGCAACAAAGTGTCTGTGGGTGCTTTAACCCAGCATTGCACTACTTTTTACTTCTGCTGACATTTTTGCTAAAATTAAGAAAATAAGGAATGTGAGACTTGTGAAGTCTACCATCCCAATCTGGTGGGGGTTTTTTTACAACTGTTAGGGTAAACTCTTCCTCTTGACTATACCTGGAGGACACACAATTCCCAGGAGCAGCGAAGAGGAAATGGAGGCCGAGACCCGTAACTTCTAGTCTCTGCTCAAATTATGCCTCCCCAGGATTTCCGGAGATTTTTCAGAATGGGTAGTGCCGGAGCTTTCGCACTTGAATGAGGTGGAATGGCGTTCTCGGCTCCTCCTGGTTCACTTTCCCTTGTGAGGGGCATCCAAAAAGCTGGCGGTGGGCTTTGTCATGGGATCCTCCTCAGACCAGAGGGTCTGCAGGGTCCCGTGGCCAGCAGCAGATATAAGGTGGCTGCGGGTTAGTATTGCCCCCAGCAGTATCTCCAGGCCTTGGGCTTTCTGACTGCTGCTTTCCAGCAGTAGCCAAGAGGGCCTGATGCTACTGGCCTGTGGCTGCACTTTTGTTTCTGCCTCTCATTTCTAGTTCAAGGGCATGTAAGGAGTGGGCATCTGTGTTAATCAATGTGTGTTAATTGTATTCAGGTGGTGGATAACAATTGGGGACTCTTGTATCCTTTTTATAGGAGAGCTTATGTAGGGTGTGTGTGTGTGTGTGTATGTATATATACATATATATAAAAAGGAAGGAAGGGAGAGCGAGAGCGAGAGCTCGAGCTCGCTCTGTGAATAAAGGTTGGAAGTAACTAACTGTTAGGTGCTAGTATTCTATCCTTCACCACATGGCTATCCAATTTTAGCATCTGCTGGGGACAGTGCCTGAGCCATGCTAATAGCCAGGCCAGGAAATGTGGCTGTGCTGCTTCCTCAGCAAGCCTTGAGCACCTCTGGTATGCTGAGTATATCTCACACCCAGCATGAGGTCTGAAAGTTAAATTGGCCTTGCTTTCTTTGTACTTGATGTTCCATGCATTCCCCGTGAATCAGACTTTATGTCTGAAATGTTGGTAACCAAAGTCTTAGTCTGTTTTGCATTGCAGATGAAATGCAGTGATCCATTAGATGGCAGGATAAGGTTAAGTGATATGTAGCTATTTATAAATCTGTATGAAGGGGATGTTGAAGTCATGTTTAGTATGGTGTATCAGAAAATTGTTGACAACATGGGTACAATTTTTGAAATCATGTGTAACAAAATAAAGCTCACATCTCTGCTTTGAGACAAGTCAGTGGGTTGTGTCAATGTAAGATTAAGCCATGTGTTAGATTAAGAACCAGTGAGATGAGTTTGATATTATGATAAGAGAGAGATAAATGAGCTTGCTCAGTTCCACAGCATAGATCTACATGAAAAGTTCAGTTGGGCTTACATTCTTATCACATACCACCTGCTTGTTTATAGAATACATCCCTTCCAGTTATTGAAAAACTGATTGAATGTGTGCCTTCAGAGAATTAAATCAATGGCAGCTAAGATGCTGGGACAGCAGCAATGGTGTAAAGGTATTCATTTTCTCATGATGTAAGGAAGATTATATGGCAACCAGCCAACTTTAGCAGGGCATCAGAAAATTAATTGGTACAGATAATCAGAGAGAATGTGGGAAATTGCAATATATTAATTTTCACCAGCTAGTGTTGGTAAAATTGTTCTGTTGTTTTCAATGATATTGATAAAACCATGTTCAGGATTTTTCAATAATGAAATATTGAAATGAAGCATTTGGATGGCAATTTCTTTATATTGCTCTGTATTGCAATCAATGTATCACATATACATTTTATTAAAACAATAAGTTCAACAGCAGAATGGATTCTCCTATTAATTCACTTGTTCTCTTCAAACAAGTGATCCTTTACTCAGTTATAAGAGAAGAAAATGTCAAAAAGGCAGTTAAATTCCTATGAACTCCATTGTATTTTATTTCCATTTGTACCACTAAACATGTTAATAAACTTACTGACATATTTGGTAAGTTTGAAGTCCTTTCAGAGAGCTGAATGCTAATATTTGAGTCAGTTTTAATAAAGAAACAACTATAAAATTGCAATTTCTGTAGACAAGGAGAGCAGTGGGTTTTAAAACAGCCATTTCAGCCCAGGGACCTGAGTTTTAATCTAGTCCAAATTAATGGGATGAAAGTCTCCACACTGAGTGGTTTAACAGTGAGAATAGGTTCACAGCACTCAATCACACAGAATTCTGCACTAACCTGTTGTCATAAAGATAGCTAGTATGGGAAATGGAAAAGCTCACACTGGTGCAGTAAGGGATCTTTTCCTGAAGCTTGTTGCTGGGGTAGAGAATAGGGGCTTTACATCCAATGTGCCTGTACCTAACCTAAGAATACTAAATGCTGACACTGTGATTAAAGTGGAATAACTGTCCTCTTTCCCATTGTTATAATTCCTTATGTTATGTTAGAGAGCATAACCTTGCACCATTTAGAAAATAAGATTTATATTTTCAGCAATTTATAATAGGAAAAGAGTTTGCATTATTTTGTTGTAGGGTTAAAGATATATATATATATCTGAAGAATATAAGAACAGAAGTAGGCCACTCAGCTGCTTGAGCCTGTACTGCTATTCAATTAGATCATGGCTAATCTGAACCTCAACTTCATTTACCTGACTTTTGGGGGAGAAAATTCTATTAGAGCCTAGCTCTAATTTTAAGATCGTGCCCTTTGTTCTGGATTCTACCACAAGAGTTTCTCTGTATCTATTCTTTCGAACTCTTGATATTTTAAACATCTCAATTAGATCATCCCTCGACCTTCTAAACGCAAAAGAATAATACCCATCTTTATGCAACCTGTCCTTACAATTTAATCCTTTGTCTCTGTATAATTTGGGTAAACCTGCTCTGTACTTTCTCCAAAGCCAATATATCATTCTTGAGGTTCAGTGCCCTGAACTAAACACACTTCTCCAGATGGCGAAAGGCTGAGCATGTTAAAGGATCCAAAACCAAAGATCAGTTTTTTTTTTTTTTTATTTGTTCACGGGATGTGGGCATTGCTGGCAAGGCCAGCATTTATTGCCCATCCCTAAGAGGGCAATTAAGAATCAACCACATTGCTGTGCGTCTGGAGTCACATATAGGCCAGACCGGGTAAGGACGGCAGGTTTTCTTCCCTGAAGGACATTAGTGAACCAGATGGGTTTTTACGACAATCCAGTAGTTTCATGGCTATCATTACTGATACTAGTATTTAAATTCCAGATTTTTATTTAATTAATTGAATTTAAATTAGCCAGCCACCGTGGCGGGATTTGAACTCGTGACTCTGGATTTTAGTCCAGGCCTCCGGATTACTAGCCCAGTAACATAACCACTACGTTACCGTACCCTTAATGCCCTTGAGATTCACATTCCAGTTTTCAGCATTTATCAACAGTATCATCAGTAGAACTGACAGTTTTGCAAATTACAGTAAAACCTGTACAATTAGACACAGCCAAAAAACAGACACTTATTCACAGTCCTAAGTAACTTACATTGTAATAGATAGCAGCTGCACCTTGAAACCACAGACAATAACAAATTACAAACTACATTAAGACAGCCATCAATGCACCAAGTCTGTTTACAACTTAAAATGTTTTTTTTTATTCGTTCATGGGATGTGGTATCACTGGCAAGGTAAGCATTTATTGCCCATCCCTAATTGCCCTTGAGAAGGTGGTGGTGAGCCGCCTTCTTGAAACGCTGCAGTGCGTGTGGTGAAGGTTCTCTCACAGTGCTGTTAGGTAGGGAGTTCCAGGATTTTGACCCAGCGACGATGAAGGAACGGCGATATGTTTCCAAGTCAGGATGGTGTGTGACTTGGAGGGGAACGTGCAGGTGGTGTTGTTCCCATGTGCCTGCTGCCCTTGTCCTTCCAGGTGGTAGAGGTCGCAGGTTTAGGAGGTGCAGTCGAAGAAGCCATGGTGAGTTGCTGCAGTGCATCCTGTGGATGGTACACACTGCAGCCACGGTGCGCCAGTGGTGAAGGGAGTGAATGTTTAGGGTGGTGGATGGGGTGCCAATCAAGCGGGCTGCTTTGTCCTGAATAGCGTTGAGCTTCTTGAGTGTTGTTGGAGCTGCACTCATCCAGGCAAGTGGAGAGTATTCCATCACACTCCTGACTTGTGCCTTGTCGATGCTGGAAGGGCTTTGGGGAGTCAGGAGGTGAGTCACTCGCCGCAGAATACCCAGCCTCTGACCTGCTCTTGCAGCCACAGTATTTATGTGGCTGGTCCAGTTAAGTTTCTGGTCAATGGTGACCTCCAGGATGTTAATGGTGGGAGATTCGGCGGTGGTAATGCCGTTGAATGTCAAGAGGAGGTGGTTAGACTCTCTCTTGTTGGAGATGGTCATTGCCTGGCACTTGTCTGGCGCGAATGTTACTTGCCACTTATCAGCCCAAGCCTGGATGTTGTCCAGGTCTTGTTGCATGCAGGCATGGACTGCTTCATTATTTGAGGGGTTGCGAATGGAACTGAACACTGTGCAATCATCAGCGAACATCCCCATTTCTGACGTTATGATGGAGGGAAGGTCATTGATGAAGCAGCTGAAGATGGTTGGGCCAAGGACACTGCCCTGAGGAACTGCTGCAGCAATGTCCTGGGGCTGAGATGATTGGCCTCCAACAACCACTACCATCTTTTGTTCTAGGTATGACTCCAGCCACTGGAGAGTTTTTCCCCTGATTCCCATTGACTTCAATTTTACTGGGGCTCCTTGGTGCCACACTCGGTCAAATGCTGCCTTGATGTCAAGGGCGGTCATTCTCACCTCACCTCTAGAACTCAGCTCTTTTGTCCATGTTTGGACCAAGGCTGTAATGAGGTCTGGAGCCGAGTGGTCCTGGTAGAACCCAAACTGAGCATCAATGAGCAGGTTATTGGTGAATACATGCCACTTGATAGCACTGTCAACAACACCTTCCATCACTTTACTGATGATTGAGAATAGACTGATGGGATGGTAATTGGCTGGATTGGATTTGTCCTGCTTTTTGTGGCTAGGACATACCTGGGCAATTTTCCACATTGTAGGGCAGAAGCCAGTGTTGTAGCTGTACTGGAACAGTTTGGCTGGAGGCGCGGCTAGTTCTGGGGGACAAGTCTTCAGCACTACTGCCAGGATTTTATTGGGGCCCATAGCCTTTGTTGTATCAAGTGCACTCTGCCGTTTCTTAATATCACGTGGAGTGAATCGAATTGGCTGAAGACTGGCTTCTGTGCAGGACATGCAGTTATGCGCGAGACTGCAGCAGTTGAAAGAAACGGCTTTTGTGTAATGGGGAGCTCTTTACTCAACATCCAAAGCGGCAGAGAAACCGTTCTATCTCTGAGATTGAATGCTTGCATAGCTCTATCTCAGGAATAGAGCAGTTTCTCTGCCGCTATTGATGCTGGGTAAAGAACTCACCATTCCACAAAAGCTGGTAACTGCACCCTTCCATACACATCTCACTCCAGCAGTAGGTCAGGTACTGATGAGCTGCTTACAGCCCCCTACCCATCCCCCAGCACGTCAAACGTTAGTAGCGGTAGCACACGGAGGGGAGGGGTTCCCGGACAGGGGTCTGCAGGTCATTAATCTCCTCCAACTTGGCTGGGATCTCTGGGCACTTCGGCCCTACAGCAGCAATCTCGCCCTTTGCAGGCTGCCAATGTAACTGATCCCAGGATCAGGACATCCCTCTCATAATGGAAAGGATCTCGTGATGGCAATGAACTTCAAAACTCAACGAACAGAAAATGAACTGAAATCACATCCTGCTGGCAGGGCTCCAAAGTTAGGCATGATCTCAGGTGAAGGTGAAAAAAATAATGCTGCAGGAGATACAGCCAATCATGGGATATTTGGCTCATCCGGTTTACTGTACATACAATGACCATTTTGAAAATAAGGACACCTGCAAATAAAGGGTACCTGATGCAATTCCCTTAGGTGTTCCTAATTTACAGGTTTCACTGTATCTGGATTCGTGGATGTGATTCTTTTTTCAGTTTACATTATGTGGGTAATACTGGCAAGGCCACATTTATAGCCACCCCAAAGGTGGTGGGCCTTCTAAGTGATTGTTGGTACAACTGATTGGCTCAAAAGGCTACCCTAGAGTGCATTAAGTGTCATTAAGGGTGGAGTAGACTTCCAGGTAAGTGAACCAATTGGGTTTTTATGACAATTGGCAGCTTTCATGATTTTTTTTGTTTTCTGTTGCTAGCCACAATTTACCAGATTTATTGCATTCAATGTCACAACTTGCCTTGTTGAGATTTGGACTCATGACCTCATGGTTGCTAGTCCAGTAAAATAAGCACTGCATTATCCTGCCCAGTGATGGCTAAAGTCCCCATTTTGAATCATAAGCTGGCAAATTTGGAAAACCCTATAGTGACCCAGTTCAAATCAAGGGGAATGGAGCAAAGGCGTGTAAATGATGTTAAGGTACAGATCAGCCATGATCTAATTGAATGGCACAACAGGCAAGAATGGCTGAATGGCCTATTCCTGTTCCTATTTTCCTAATTGATGATATTGCGTTTGAGAGGGCTGCGGCAGTTAAGTAGCTGCTTAAAATGTGGCAGTGCACAGACTCTTATCCTTGGCCTGTATTTTAATTTCATTTTAGAACATAAATTATGAGTATTTTGGATTTTTCCTTTTATTCTGCTCATAATGTTCAGCTTCCATTGTTTCATCACCTACTGCTCTCAGCCTCAAATTAGTAAAAAAGGTTTTGAACATTTCTGTTCTAGGTTTCAACACACTAATTGTCACCCCTTCACTGTGGATGTATAATAGGAACAGAAAACCACTGAACATACATAATAATTAATCCTTTTAGCAGCATGGGAGATGAAAAAAAGCCTGAGCGACATAATTTAGTTAAATGATGAAAAAATAAGCAAGTGTTCTCATTACTGTCAACAATGACAAGTGATTTGCTAAGAAATATTATCATGCACAACAGACAGATGGTAACAACTGGAAAAGTTCTTTCTCAGTTGGTTAATGTTACTTGCAGGTCGGACAATAAAAAAAGGAATCTGTATGATTAAACTTTTTAAATAGTCTAGTGCATATGATGCTTATTGTTCAAAATCAGCAATTGTCCTACTTGTGATAGCTTTTTCAATATATATGACATAGAACCAATGTTCCTCCAACTCTGGCCTCTTGTGCATCCCCCAATCCCTACGTCCCACCATTGGTGGCCATGCCTTCAGCCATCTAGACTCTAAGCTCTGGAATTCCCTCCCTAAACCTCCCTGACACTCCACCTCTCTCCCCTCCTTTAAGACCCTCCTTAAAAATGATCTCTTTGACCGCGCTTTTGGTCACCTGTCCTAATATCTACTTCTTTGGCTCGTGTCAATTTTTTTCTGATTACACTCCTGTGAAGCACCTTGTGACGTTTTATTATATTAAAGGTGCTCTATAAATGTAAATTGTTCTTGTAATTTGAGTTCTAGCCTAGATATACATTCCAATCTGTGTAATATATATCTCACATCTGCCTGTATTTGCTGTCTACAAAACCTTACTTCCTGTTGCCATACTTTTGTGTCAACTTCTTCCCATTATAAATTCCTATGTCCACGTTTATAATGGAAGCTGCCTATGCAAACTCCTCAAACTTTAATTATATCTTTCCACCAGTGGTGGTGCTCCAGCACATCAGTTTTGCATCTGCCAGCTCCTCAGCCTGTATTATAGAGAAACTCCTGTGCAGGAGCGGCATTAAGACCGTGCAACCTATGCAATTGAGGCCATGTAACCCATGCAATTGCTCAGGGGCCCGAGCCATTCAGGGGTCCCGAGCGGATCCAGTGATAAATTCGAGGATTGTGGTAAATCGATTTATTTTTATATGGCCTATTGCAAACGTGCCTTTTCACGATCGTTTGTGTGGGTATTTGACATCAGATTAAGTTGGTAGTATTTAACATCATTTAGTAAAATGTAGGTGCCCCAAACTGAACCTTTGCACGGAGCCCCCACAAAGCAAACGCTGCTCCTGCTCCTCCACTACCCAACTCAACTTCACTTTTCCCAAAATGCTTTAAGTCTTGCAACTTAACTGTGAATAATATAAAATCAAAGTATTACATAAAAATAAGGACAGAACATATGGTTTTAGTATGGGGACTGAAGTCTACACATTCTGGTCCCATTATTCCTCTCCCTTTAACCCTGCTTCACTTTAAGACTACACTAGGGGGGTGATTTTAGGAGGCAAACGCGGGTGCGTTGGGGGCGGGGGGGTTCCGAAAATCGCACAAATCCCGTTCAGGTTCGGAAGCCGGCGCCAACCCGCCGGCTTCCGAGTTTTCCAGGGACCCACCTGTGTGGGCACGGGCGACCCGAAACTGGAAGTCCCACCGGCAATTAGAGCCAGCGGGATGACAGTTAAAGAGCCAAATGTACCTCATTGAGGTACTTAAGGCACTTCACCTGTGACAGAGTAAGTGATTAGAAAGATTTTTAACCTACCTGGGCGGCTTGCCCACCGCTTCTGATTCATGCCTGGTGAAATCAGACGTGAAGGGCCGGATCAGGGAGAAAGAAACTAAATAAATTAAATAAAAAACATGCAATGACTTTAAAACACTAAATGCACCTACTTTTGAAACCTGCTCTGATGTCTCCCGTTCCGATGTCCCCCTCTTCACCATCCCGATGTCCCCCCAATCTTCTCCGCCCCACCCCCCCCCCACCGTCTTCCAGTCCAGCACCGGATGACGTCTGGCTCTCTCTCTTTCCCGCCCCCCCTCCCCCGCCTCGGGTTGCAGTTCCTGATGGCAGCCAGCCTGTCAATCAGGCCAGCTGCCGGGCGCGAAACCCGGAGAGGACATTAACCACTATCAATCAACGTGCAATCGCGTTGGAAACGGTGAGTTTGGTTCATGCGGGTTTGCCATGCACCCAATCACCAACCCCCCTCTGCCCCTCCACCGCTGCCAACCCACCTCCCCGCTAATATCGGGGCCTAGGTGTAGACTTCCTATTTCCAACACCATAGGAGATCAACTCGTATAACATACACTCGGGAATTGATCTGAATATTTACTAACTTATTACATCTCTTGATTCGGACTCTACTGTGTCATGTAATTGCAAATAAATTGCAGTGATATCAAGTTTTACCTCACAACTTGTAACAAGGAAATAATGTTTATTAAGGGCAATAATGAATTTCCTGTGGTTTTGTTCATAAGTTGCGGGACAAGTTCTCTGCCTTACCTGTTTGTGTCATTTTGGTGGTGTTAGTTCTATCTGCTTCTCTATGTTCTGTCTTTCTCTCTTTTCTGCTTCTCTTTCTATCCTGTTTTGCTTCTCCTTCTTCTTCTCTGGTTCTTACTCCGTCCACTTTTCTCTGCTTCTCTTCTTCTGCATTGTCTCTTGTTCTTTGGTCTTCTTTCTCTCTATTTTGTTCTTTTGTTGGTTGGTAGTATGGTTCAGGTTTTTAAGAAATGGATCTTCTCTGAGACTTGTTCTGTATTTTCTGTTTCTTTTAATGCATTTTTATGGCATAAGTATAAGACACATTTAAAAATTGAAAAGCTTCCCTGATTGCAGGTTCTTAAACATGCTGTTGCCTGATGTGCATGAATGTTGGTTAAATGAGTTGAAAGTTAAATTTTAAGAAGAAATATACTGGTGTGGGTTCACGTTTCTAATTATTTACGCTGATTTATGACCATTTGCACCCATTTTAAGTTGGTTGTATTCTAATTAGATTGGGGAGGATACTTGGGCATAATTTGATATCAACAAAATGGGCGCTGCCTCAGGCACAATTTTGGGTGCAACTTCCAGGTTGGGCCCATGGAGGAAACTCCAGGCTATGGTTGCCAAACAGATAGTTGTACCTATCAGAAGACCTATTCAATAAGAAATTCAGGAGAAACTTCTTTACCCAGAGAGTGGTTAGAATGTGGAACTTGCTACCACAAGGAGTAGTTAAGGCGAATAGCACAGATGCATTTAAGAGGAAGCTAGATAAGTACATGAGGGAGAAAGGAATAGAAGGATATGCTGATAGGGTTAGATGAAGCAGAATGGGAGGAGGCTTGTGTGAAGCATAAACATCAACATAGACAAGTCGGGCCAAATGGCCTGTTTCTATGCTGTAAATTCTATGTAAGATTAGAATTACAAGTCTATCTTATATGAAGACGACAGTTGGTGCCAGTCTTGCAAAGGGGCCTTGGTGATATGAGCTAGCTTGTGACATTCTACAGATGTCATCTGTTTCAACAAATTCTGAAAAAACTGTCTTTTATCCACGAAATGGAGTCCTGAACATAAAATGGATTTGTTACTAAAACCTTTCCTGCTAGCGTTCCTAACATCATCACGATGCGTAGTGATGCAATAACATCAAAAACTTGGTGTGCAAATACTTAAGTCAAGGTGGCAACATGGGTCTTAAAAAGGCCGACAAAAGACAAAAGAATGAATTTTTATCTAGAGGATAGAATACAAAAGGAAGGATGCAAGTTTGAACTTGTTCATGATCTTAGTTAGGATGTAGTTGGATTATTGTGTGCAATTTTGGGCATCCCATCATAGGAAGTAAATAAAAGCAATGGAGAAAGTGCAATATAGATTCACTAGGATGTTACAAGGGCTGAAGGGTTATAGTTATAGAGTCTTCAGAAGCTTGGACTTTTTCACTGGAGAAGAGATGATGACCTGATAGAGGCCTACAAGTTGATGAAGGGTTATAATAAGGTAAACAGTGATAAATTGTTTCCACTGGTCAGTGAGATAGCAAGAGGGCAGAAATTTAAGATATTTATGAAAACAATTAAGGCGAGGGGGGGGTGGTGGTGTTAGAATTAAGAGAGAGTGATTAGGATGTGGAATTCTCTGTCACAAACCATGCATTACTTAGCTACATAGACCAGGAGAACCCTTGGTCTGTGCAGAATTAGCTGATCTCAGTCAGAACGGTGGTGGGGCACTGCAAGGTAGCCGGAGTCCTCGGCTACAGGATGGAAAAAGTCAGCCAGGACTCCTGCTTCTGATTGAATCTCACTGATTTCTGGATGTTGAAGGGGGACAGGATTGAACTTAACTTGGATGCCCCCTACAAAATAATAGCTTATTGTCCAGGTTTATAGATGAATGGCCACTTGAGTAAGTTACTTGAGGGATGTTTGTGCTTTTATCCAGCATAAGTTACCACCTTCAGGTGAAAAGCTGAAAAATAAAAATTAGCAATACATCGCTACTTAACAAGTCATGATGGAACAATGCATCCCATTTCAACAGATCATTTTTATAGTGTTACAAACTATTTAATATAAAATGATCTCACCAGGTCAGCAAAAGTGAGTAGAATTACTGATTCACCTGCATTCTATGGTGCACATCACCCCCCCTCACACTCTTCCCTGCGAAGCCTACTTCATCACATCACTCCTCACACCCAATTAAGACTCATCGTCAACTTACCTTCACTTTCTGTGCACTTCCTCACCTCCCCATTTGTGAACCCAGCACTACCAGTCACCCCAATCCTGATGCAATGTGATAAATGTGTCATTTAGTCACCCTCTGATGCATCTCTTTTTCATTGTCAGTCTCACCCAAAGCAATTCATCCATCGGCTGACCACTTCACCCTCACTCACTCACACATCTGTACTTTCTTCCCTTGTAGGAGAAGAGAGCTTAGAATGCACAGGAGAGGATGAGGACTGGAGAGGGGCCACCACAAATTGTGGTCCTCCGAGGCAGAGGAGGAGGTGTTGAAAATTAGCCGCACGGTCTAGTGCCTGTCCCTCGGGGATGCCGAGACTGGCACCTCACAAACTTCTGGTGACAGAACTTTAGCATCCCTCACAAAACATGAATTGATGTTATTAATGGTTGACATGTTGCACACCTCAATATGCTCATCGCAACATTTCATTTGTGATGATTCTTAATATTGCCTTCTGTTCTCTTCCAGGCCCTTCAAGGACAGAAGTGGTGGAAGAGGGCGATTCCTCAGAGGAGCTCCCTACCTCTGTGGGCACACCATCACATCTTAGTGAACCATCCACCAGCGCAGATACTCACATCTCGGTGGGTCCTATTAGTCAATTAGTTGGGTTGTCACCTGGTGAGTCATCACACACAAGTGAGCATAAGCAGACACTGGTGGCAGGGGCAGCTGTGGAGAGTCCACATCGATGGGCGCACTCCTCTCCAGGCTCTGCTCAGCTGGATGCAAATGCTGAACCCCAGGGGCCATCCTTGAAAAGGAGAATGATCAAGGGGCAGCAGCACCTTTGCGAGGTACTGGAAAATTTGCCACCTACTCTCTCCACAACAGTGGAGAGGATGGAGGAGTGCACCTCCAGCATTAGTGGAATTGGGATACAGGGAATGTCTGCGATGGAGAGAGTGGCAGCCTTCATTGAGCTTCAAGCACAGCTCACAAATGAGTCCATTCAGGCCCCGGCAACAGCCGTGCGGGCTCAGGGTGAACTATATTCTGCCGCCTTAAACAAACAGACAGATACATTAGCACTGGCCTGACAAGGCGTCACACATGTCCTGCAAGCTGTTGTCCAGCAGAGCGGTAGGAGTGATGTGGCCCTGGCCCAGGAGAGGGATAATGGCGAAAGGGGACATTGAAGTGGGGACTCCACTCAAAGCGCTCTCACATCTCACCCGTTGCCTCCATCTCAATTAGTACCTGCAATGCTGCCTCCTCTCCAGGTGCTGAATCTGCCCCTGCACAGGTGCAGGTGGACCAGTCTTTGGCGCGGCCCTCACGGGTTCCAAAAACCAGAGGGCATAGGTCGAAAGCATCTAAGCAGTCTAGCCATGAACATGAGCAACCTACCACAACCTCTGCTGCAGCCACAGGGGATGCATCACGTAGAAGTAGTAGGAAGAGAAAGGCTAAGGTTTTGTAATCACAAAGGATGCACAAGGGTGTCTGACAAGATATCATGTTTTTCATTTATATTTGGTTTTTATTAAATGCACATTAAATGTTATAATTATCATCACCACTTGGACATTCTTTGGTGAAAGTGCCCTTTCATGTGCTTCATCACGAATGGTGAGCCTTGATGCCACCCATTGGGTGTGTTTACAGTGGATGTATGTGTGGTTGTAGGAATGTTTTGTGCTGGGGAGGTGGGGTTGGTGTTGGTGGTGCTCATTTCAGATGGCCTGAGAACTTGACTACCTTCACTTTGCAGATCTCCTTATGAGAATCTATCAAGTATAAATGACTCCCTGGCATCATGAGCAGCCAGGTGAATTGCTGCTTTGCTGATGGGTTGCCCATCGTCCTCCTCCTCAATGTTGATGGCAAATGCGGATGCTTCATGAGGTCATGGGGCCTCATGCACCGATAACCCTCTCTGTTGAGCGATGGTGTACAGGATGCAACAGATGACTATAATTCTACCCACTCTCGCTGATAAATATTGAAGGGCTCCCCCAGATCGATCCAGGCACTGAAACCGCATCTTGAGCAGTCCTATGGCATGTTCAATGACAGATCTGGTGTTGATGTAATTGTCATTGTACCGATGCTGTGCCTTGCTGGTGGGTTTCTCACAGGTGTCATGAGCCATGCCTGCAGTGGGTATCCCTTGTCAATAAGGAGCCAGCCCTTAAGTTAGTTTTGTGCTTGGAAGAGGGCCGGGATGTTGGATTCATGCAAAATGAAGGAATCATGGCACGTACTAGGGAATCTGACACACACCAGCAGAAACCTCTTCCAGTGGTCGCAAACCGGCTGCGCATTGATAGAGTGATATCCTTTTCTGTTGATGAACATTCCTGGCTCATATGAAGGTGCTTAGATTGCTACGTGTGCGCAATCAATTGTGCCCTGTACCCATGGGAAGTCAGCCAGAGAGTGGAAACCCACTGCCCTCTCAGTCTGGCTGATGTCGTCGATGGGGAAATTGACATAGTGGGATGCCCTGCAAAAGAATCCATTGGTGACCTGTCGTATACACTTGTATGCAGATGACTGAGAGACTCCGGCAATGTCACCAGTTGTGTCCTGGAAGGATCAGGATGCAAAGAAATTGACGGCAGTGGTGACTTTAACTGAGACGGGAAATGCATTGCCTCCAGGCCCAGCCAGGAGCAACTCTTCATGAAGGAGCCTGCAGATGACTGCGATCACCTGTCGACTCACTCTGAGCCTTCATAGGCACTGCTCCTCAGGAAGGTCCAGGAAGCTCAGCCTCTGTTTATAAACCCTCTCACATGGGTAGTGCCTCGAGCGACATTGAGCCCTCCGTTGTTCCACTTTCTTCTGCAGGTCCTTGTGGCACACCTTTGTCTTGTGGAGCTGCAAGTCCCAGAGCTGTACGCCATGCCTGGTGAGGATGGTGATGTGCCTCCTCCTCAGATGTACTGCTGAATGCAATCATCGCGCCCCCGTCCTGATGGTGTCAGTTTGAGGAGGTCCAAAAAGTAGGTAAATATGTCTGAACAGAAGAAGTCTGAGTGTGAACAAAGCGGTATATATGTTTGAGAGGGAGATGGCCCCAGGGGACTCCTGCACTACCTGCCTAGTCCTTCTACTGTGAACTACTGACTAACCGTATTTTGGAGCTGGAGCTGCGGGTTGATTCACTTTGGAGCATCCGCGATGCTGAGGTTATCGTGGATAGCACATTCAGTGAGGTGGTCACACCGCAGGTAAAGATTACACAGGAAGAAAAGAAATCGGTGACCGCCAGGAAGAGTAGAAGGACTAGGCAGGTAGTGCAGGAGTCTCCTGAGGCTATCTCCCTCTCAAACAGATATACCGCTTTGGATGCTGTTGGGGGAGATGGCTTATCAGGGGAAAGCAACAAGAGCCAAGTTCGTGGCACTACGGGTGGCTCTGCTTCACAGGAGGGGAGGAATAAGAGTGGCAGGGCAATATTGATAGGGGATTCAATTGTAAGGGGAACAGATAGGCGTTTCTGCGGTCGCAAACATGACTCCAGGATGGTATGTTGCCTCCCTGGTGCTAGGGTCAAGGATGTCACGGAGCGGCTGCAGGGCATTCTGGAGGGGGAGGGTGAAAGCCAGTAGTCGTGATCCATATCGTTACTAAAGAGGTAAAAAAAAGGGATGAGGTCTTGCAAGGTGAATTTAAGGAGTTAGGAGATAAATTAAAAAGCAGGACCTCAAAGGTAGTGATTTCAGGATTACTACCAGTGCCATATGCTAGTGAGTATAGGAACAGAAGAATAGACCAGATGAATGGTATAGGAGGGAGAGATTTAGATTCCTGGGATATTGGGACCGGTTCTGGGGAAGGTGGGACCTGTACAAACGGGACGGGTTACACCTGAGCAGGACCAGGACCAATGTCCTCGTTGAGGTGTTTGCTGGTGCTATTGGGGAATGTTTAAACTAGAATGGCAGGGGGGGAACCTGAGCAGGGAGACAGAGGAGAGGGAAACAAGGATAGAAACAAACGACAGAAAGAAAAGAAGCAATACTGGAAGGCAGAGAAAACAAGGACGAAAAACAAATAGGGCCATAGTGCAAAATAAAACTAAGATGACTAGCAATCTTAAAAAGACAAGTCTAAAGGCATTGTGTCTTAATGCATGGAGCATTTGCAATAAGGTAGATGAATTAACAGTGCAGATAGATATTAAAGGTTATGATATAATTGCGATTATAGAGACATGGCTGCAGGGTGACCAAGGATGGGAACTGAACATCCAGGGGTATTCAATATTTAGGAAGGACAGGCAAAATGGGAAAGGAGGTGGGGTAGCATTGTTAGTAAAGGAGGAAATCAATGCAATAGTGAGGAAGGATATTGGCTCGGAAAATCACAATGTGGAATCTGTATGGGTGGAGCTAAGAAACACCAAGGGGCAGCAAACGTTGGTGGGGGGTTTCTATAGGCCCCCAAACTGTAGGGGAGGGCATTAAACAGGAAATTAGAGATGGGTGACTTTAATCTACGTATAGATTGGTCAAACCAAATTAGCAATAATACTGCGGGGGAGGAATTCCTGGAGTGTGTACATGATGGTTTTCTGGACCAATACGTTGAGGAACCAACTAGAGAACAGGCGATCCTAGACTGGGTATTGTGCAATGAGAAAGGATTAATTAACAATCTTGTTGTGCAGGATCCCTTAGGGAAGAGCGACCATAACATGATAGAATTCCTCATTAAGATGGAGATTGAAGTAGTTGAATCCGAAACTAGGGTCCTGAATCTAAATAAAGGAAATTACGAAAATATGAGGTGCGAGTTGGCCATGATAGATTGGGGAACTTTACTAAAAGGGATGACGGTGGATAGGCAATGGCTAATATTTAAAGAATGTGTGCAGGAATTACAACAATTATTGATTCCTGTCTGGCGCAAAAATAAAACAGGAAAGATGGGTCAACCGTGGCTTACAAAAGAAATTAGGGATAGTATTAGATCCAAAGAGGAGACATATAAAATTGCCAGAAAAAGCGGCAAGTCTGAGGATTGGGAGCAGTTTATAATTCAGCAAAGGAGGACAGAGATGGATTAAAAGGGGAAAAATAGAGTATGAGAGTAAACTAGCAGAGAACATAAAAACTGACTGTAAAAGCTTCTATAAATGTGTCGAGAAAAAGATTAGTGAACACAAATGTAGGTTCCTTACAGTCAGAAATGGGGGAAATTACAATTGGGAACAAAGAAATGGCAGAACAATTAAACACATAATTTGGTTCTGTCTTCATAAAGGAGGACACAAATAACCTCCGAGAAATGTTTGGGAACCAAGAGTCTAGTGAGAGGGAGGAACTGAAGGAAACCAGAATTAGTAACAAAAAATAGTGCTAGGGAAATTAATGGGGCTAAAGGCTGACAAATCCCCAGGGCCTGATAATCTACAGCCCAGAGTACGAAAGGAAGTGGCCCTGGAAATAATGGATGCATTGGTGATCATCTTCCAAAATTCGATAGACTCTGGAACAGTTTCTACAGATTGGAGGGTGGCAAATGTGGCCCCACTATTTAAAAAAGGAGGGAAAGAAAAAACAGGGAATTACAGACCAGTTAGCCTAACATCAGTAGTGGGGAAAATGCTAAAGTCTATTATAAAAGATGTGATAACAGAACACTTGGAAAGCATAAAGGGTTTGGACATGGTCAGCATGAGTTTATGAAAGGGCAATCAAGCTTAACAAATCTACTGGAGTTTTTTGGATGTAACGAGTAGAATAGATAGGGGAGAACCAGTGGATGTGGTGTATTTGGATTTTCAGAAGGCTTTTGATAAGGTCCCTCACAAGAGGGAAAATTAAAGCACATGGGATTGGGGGGAATATACTGGCATGGATTGAGAATTGGTTGACAGACAGGAAATAGAGAGTAGGAATAAAGAGGACTTTTTCCGGGTGGCAGGCAGTGACTAGTGGGGTACCGCAGGGATCAGTGCTTGGGCCCCAGCTATTCACAATATATATCAATGATTTGGATGAGGGAACTAAATGTAACATTTCCAAGTTTGCAGACGACACAAAGCTGGGGTGGAATGTGAGCTGTGAGGAGGATGTAAAGAGGCTCCAATGTAATTTAGACAAGTTGGATGAGTGGGCAAGAACATGGCAGATGCAGTATAACGTGGATAAATGGATGAAGTCCCGTCTTCGCACTGAGGACACCATCCAACGTGTTGTGTGGCACTACCACCGTGCTAAATGGGATAGATTCAGAACAGATCTAGCAGCTCAAAACTGGGCATCCATGAGGCGCTGTGAGCCATCAGCAGCAGCAGAATTGTATTCCACCACAATCTGTAACCTCATGGCCCGGCATATTCCTCACTCTACCATTACCAACAAGCCAGTGGATCAACCCTGGTTCAATGAGGAGTGTAGAAGAGCATGCCAGGAGCAGCACCAGGCGTACCTAAAAATGAGGTGCCAACCTGGTGGAGCTACAACTCAGGACTACATTCATGCTAAACAGCGGAAGCAACATGCTATAGACAGAGCTAAGCGATTCCACAACCAACGGATCAGATCAAAGCTCTGCAGTCCTGCCAAATCCAGTCGTGAATGGTGGTGGACAATTAAACAATTAACGGGAGGAGGAGGCTCTGCAAACATTCCCATCCTCAATGATGGCGGAGTCCAGCACGTGAGTGCAAAAGACAAGGCTGAAGTGTTTGCAACCATCTTCAGCCAGAAGTGCCGAGTGGATGATTCATCTCGGCCTCCTCCCGATATCCCCACCATCACAGAAGCCAGTCTTCAGCCAATTCGATTCACTCCACGTGATATCAAGAAACGGCTGAGTGCACTGGATACAGCAAAGGCTATGGGCCCCGACAACATCCCGGCTATAGTGCTGAAGACTTGTGCTCCAGAACTAGCTGCGCCTCTAGCCAAGCTGTTCCAGTACAACTACAACACTGGCATCTACCCGATAATGTGGAAAATTGCCCAGGTATGTCCTGTCCACAAAAAGCAGGACAAATCCAATCCGGCCAATTACCGTCCCATCAGTCTACTCTCAATCATCAGCAAAATGATGGAAGGTGTCGTTGGCAGTGCTATCAAGTGGCACTTACTCACCAATAACCTGCTCACTGATGCTAAGTTTTGGTTCCACCAGGACCACTCCGCTCGAGACCTCATAACAGCCTTGGTCCAAACATGGACAAAAGAGCTGAATTCCAGAGGTGAGGTGAGAGTGGTTGCCCTTGACATCAAGGCAGCATTTGACCGAGTGTGGCACCAAGGAGCCCTAGTAAAATTGAAGTCAATGGGAATCAGGGGGAAAACTGTCCAGTGGCTGAAGTCATACCGAGCACAAAGGAAGATGGTAGTGGTTGTTGGTGGCCAATCATCTCAGCCCCAGGGCATTGCTGCAGGAGTTCCTCAGGGCAGTCTCCTAGGCCCAACCATCTTCAGCTGCTTCATCAATGATCTTCCCTCCATCATAAGGTCAGAAATGGGGATGTTCGCTGATGATTGCACAGTGTTCAGTTCCATTTGCAACCCCTCAAATAATGAAGCAGTCCATGCCCACGTGCAGCATGACCTGGACAACATCCAAGCTTGGGCTGATAAGTGGCAAGTAACATTTGCGACAGACAAGTACCAGGCAATGACCATCTCCAACAAGAAAGAGTCCAACCACCTCCCCTTGACATTCAACGGCATTTCCATCGCCGAATCCCCCACCATCAACATCCTGGGGGTCACCATTGACCAGAAACTTAACTGGACCAGCCATATAAATACTGTGGCTACGAGAGCAGGTCAGAGGCTGGGTATTCTGCGGCAAGTGACTCACCTCCTGACTCCCCAAAGCCTTTTCATTATCTACAAGGCACAAGTCAGGAGTGTGATGGAATACTCTCCACTTGCCTGGATGAGTGCAGCTCCAACAACACTCAAGAAGCTCGACACCATCCAGGACAAAGCAGCCCACTTGATTGGCACCCCATCCACCACCCTAAACATTCACTCCCTTCACCACCAGCGCACTGTGGCTGCAGTGTGTACCATCCACAGGATGCACTGCAGCAACTCGCCAAGGCTTCTTCGACAGTACCTCCCAAACCCGTGACCTCTAGCACCTAGAAGGACAAAAGCATCAGGTACATGGGAACAGCACCACCTGCACGTTCCCCTCCAAGTTACACACCATTCCGACTTGGAAATATATCGACGTTCCTTCATCATCGCTGGGTCAAAATCCTGGAACTCCCTTCCAAACAGTACTGTGGGAGAACCTTCACCAGATGGACTGCAGCGGTTCAAGAAGGCGGCTCTCCACCACCTTCTCAAGGGCAATTAGGGATGGGCAATAAATGCCGGCCTCGCCAGCGACGCCCACATCCCATGAATGAATAAAAAAAAATGTGAGGTTATCCACTTTGGTTGTAAAAACAGAAGCAGGTTATTATCTGAATGCTGATAGATTGAGAAACGGGGAGGTGCAACGAGACCTGGGTGTCCTTGTACACCACTCGCTGAAAGCGAGCATTCAGGTGCAGCAAGCAGTTAGGAAGGCGAATGGTATGTTGGCCTTCATTGCAAGAGGATTTGAGTCCAGGAGCAGGGATGTCTTACTGAAGTTATACAGGGCCTTGGTGAGACCACATCTGGAGTATCGTGTGCAGTTTTGGTCTCCTTATCTGAGGACGGATGTCCTTGCCATGGAGGGAGTGCAACGAAGATTTACCAGACTGATTTTTGGGATGGCGGGACTGACGTATGAGGAGAGATTGGGTCGTCTCGGCCTATATTCATTCGAGTTTAGAAGAATGAGAGGTGATCACATCGAAACATATAAAATTCTAACAGGACTAGACAGACTAGATGCAGGGAAGATGTTCCCAATGGCTGGGGAGTCCAGAACCAGGGTTCACAGTCTCAGGATATGGGGTATGCCATTTCGAACCAAGATGAGGAGAAATCTCTTCACTCAGAGGGTGGTGAACCTATGGAATTCTCTACCACAGAAGGCCGTGGAGGCTAAGTCATTAGATGTATTCAAGAAGGAGATAGATATATTTCTTAATGCTAAAGGGATCAAGAGATATGGGGAAAAAGCGGGATCAGGGTACTGAGTTAGACGACCAGCCCTGATCATTTTGAATGCCGGAGCAGGCCCGAAGGGCCGAATGGCCTACTCTTGATCCTATTTTCTATGTTTCTATGTTTGAAATCTGAGTCTGAACACAAAGAACTCCCAGGCATATGTTAGTCTGAGAGAACTGAGTGCCCTGCTGCAAAAACTCACCTTTTATCCCCATCTGTCAAACATTGATTTAAATGTCCAGATGGCTGCCGGCTGCAACTTGCCTCCGTTTCCATGGCGTGTTTCAAAGGCCACAGGAAACATGTTGAGGCAGAGTTAAAATCCTTTCCTTGCCTCAGTCAACATAAAATTAAATACTTTAGCAAGTTCAACTCCCTTAATTACTGGTTTAAATATCGGCCCGCCAGCTTTAATTGCCGATGGGACTTCTGGCTTCCTGAAGCAAGAGGGCACCCAGATAAGTCTGGGTTGAGAGTGGAAATCGGTGGATTGGAACCGGGATTCGTTCCCGCTCTGGATTTCTCCAATATTTGTCTGCCCCCCTACCCGGACTTGGGGGCTAAAATTGAGCCCAATGTTTCAGGTTGATGACCTTTGTAAGCAAGTGCAGAGCCAAAGAAAAGGGGGAAATGAAAGGAACAAAAAGGAGAGGGTTGTGATAGGGTGGAGGGGAGGGCAGTAGTGATTAAATGACAAAACATGGTGCAAGGTAAAAAGGAGATGATAATGAGACAAGTGTAGAAACAAAAGATGGGTCCAGAGGAGGTGTAAATGATTACAGCGGAATAGCAGAGGGAGGGGTAAGTATGGAAAATCTGGCAAAGAGAAGAAGGCTCCTGTGGCCTAGGAATGTGGCAGGTTCTTTTCCTGCCCCCTTTTTCCTAGCTATTCTACAATGGTGGGATGAGGGGCATCATAACCGAGTTTAGTCTGGTGCTTGGAAACATAGAGAAATTTACGGCAAGAAGGAGGCCAGTCAGCCCATCATGTCTGTGCCAGTCAAAAAAGAGCTACCCAGCCTAATCCCACTTTCTAGCACTTGGTCTGTAGTCTTGTAGGTTATGGCACCTCAAGTGCATATCCAAGTACTTTTTAAATGTGATGAGGGTTTTCTGCCTCCAGCAACCTTTCAGAGAGTGAGTTCCAGACCCCCACCACCCTTTGAGTGAAAACATTTTCCTCAGATCTCCTCCAATCCTTCTACCAATTACTTTAAATCTATGCCCCCTGGTTATTGACCTCTCTGCTAAGGGAAATAGGCCCCTCATAATTTTATACACCTCAATTAAATCTCCCCTCAGCCTCCTCTGTTCCAAAGAAAACAATTCCAGCCTATCCAATCTTTGCTCATAGCTAAAATTCTCCAGTCCTGGCAACATCCTCGTAAATCACCTCTGCACCCACTCTAGTGCAATTACATCCATCCTGTAATGTAGTGACCAGAACTGTACGCAGTACTCAAGCTGTGGCCTAACTAATGTTTTATACAGTGCTAGCATAACCTCCCTGCTCTTATATTCTGTGCCTTGGCTAATAAAAAATGGCATCCTGCATGCCTTCTTAACCACCTTATCTACCTGTCCTGCTACCTTCGGGGATCTGTGGACATGCACTCCAAGGTCCCTCTCTTCCTCTATACCTCTCAGTATCCTCCCATTTATTGTGTATTCCCTTGCTTCGTTTGACCTCCCCAAATGCATTACCTCACACTTCTCTGGATTGAATTCCATTTGCAACTTTTCTGCCCACCTGACTAGTCCATTGATATCTTCCTGCAGTCTGAAGCTTTCCTCCTCACTATCAACCACACGGCTAATTTTTGTATCATCTGCAAACTTCTTGATCATGCCCCCTACATTTAAATCTAAATCATTAATGTATGTCACATAAAGCAAGGGACCTAATCCTGAGCCATGCGGAACCTCACTGGAAACAGCCTTCTAGTCACAAAAACACCCATCGACCATTACCCTTTGCTTCCTGCCACTCAGCCAATTTTGGAACCAATTTGCCACTTTCCCTTGGATCCCATGGGCCTTTACTTTTTTGACCAGTCTGCCATGTGGGACCTTGTTAAAAGACTTTCTAAAATCCATGTAGACCTCATCAAACTCACTACCCTCATCGACCCTCCTTGTTACCTCCTCAAAAAATTCAATCAAGTTAGCCAGACATAACCTTCCCCTTAACAAATCTATCTCCTTGATTAATCCGTGCCTTTCTAAATGATGGTTTATACTGTCCCTCAGGATTGATTCCAATAATTTACCCACCACTGAGGTTGGACTGACTGGCCTGTAATTACTAGGTCTATCCTTTTCTCCCTTTTTAAACAATGGTACAATGTTAGCAGTCCTCCAATCCTCCGGCAACATGCCTGCAGCCAGGGAGGATTGGAAAATGATGGTCAGAGCATCCGCTATTTCCTCTCTTGCTTCTCTTAACCGCCTGGGATACATTTCATCCGGGTGCTTGCTTATGTTGTCTGAGCAAATTATTTTAAAAAATTATAATATTGCAATAATGCTGGGATCAAGATATAAGGGTTATGATACCTAAGTGGTGGGGGTGGGGGGGTCATTGTTGCTCCAACACAGGCATGTCAGCAGCAACAGTGCATTCTTATGCAATTCAGTGTGGCATTGAAATAATGGAAAGACCTCCGGAAGCCAGTTTGCTGAAGTGGCCATATTATTGATAGAATTTTTTGATGAGGCAATAGAGAGGGTGGACGAGGGCAATGCAGTTGATGTGGTGTATATGGACTTTCAGAAGGCGTTTGTTAAAGTACCGCATGGTAGACTTGTCATCAAGATTGCGGCCCATGGAATAAAGGGGGCAGTAGCAACATGGATATAGAATTGGCTGGGTGACAGGAAACAGAGAAGTGGTGAACGGTTGTTTTTTGGACTGGAGGGAGGTGTACAGTGATATTCCCCAAGGAACATCACTGTACACCTCCTTGATACATATTAATGACTTGGACTTGGGTGAACAGGGCACAATTTCAAAATTTGCAGATGACACGAATCTTGGAAGGATAATGAACAGTGAGGAGGATAGTGATAGACTTCCAAAGGATATAGACAGACTGGTGACATGGGCGGACACATGGCAGGTGAAATTTAACGCAGAAAAATGCAAAGTGATACATTTCTGTCGGAAGAATGAGGACAGGCAACATAAACTAGAGGGCACAATTCTAAAAGTGGTACAGGAACAGAGAGATCTGAGAGTATATGTACACAAATTGTTGAAAGTGACAGGGCAGGTTGAGAAAGAGGTTAAACGAACATACGGGATACTGGGCTTTATAAATAGAGGCATAGAGCACAAAAGAAAGGAAGTCATGATGAACCTTTATAAAACACTGGTTTGGCCACAACTGGAGTATGGTGTCCAGTTCTGGGCAGCACACATTAAGAAAGATGTGAAGGCCTTGGAGAAGGTGCAGAAGAGATTTACTGGAATGATTCCAGGGATGAGGGACTTTAGTTACATAGATGGACTGGAGAAGCTGGGGTTGTTCTCCTTGGAACAGAGAAGGTTGCGAGGAGATTTGATAGAGGTATTCAAAATCATGAAGGGTCTAGACAGAATAGATAGGGAGAAACTGTTCCCATTGGCGGGAGGATCAAGAAACAGAGCGTAGATTTAAGGTGATTGGCAAAAGAACCAAAGGTGACATGAGGAAAAACTTTTTTACACAGAGAGTGGTTAGGATCTGGAATGCACTGACTGAGGGGTGGTGGAGACAGATTCAATCATGGCCTTCAAAAGGGAACTGGTTAAGTACTTGAAAGTAAAGAATTTGCATGACTACGGGGATAGGGCAGGGAAGTGAGACCAGCTGGATTGCTCTTGCATAGAGCTGGCATGGACTCGATGGGCTGAATGGCCTCCTTCCATGTTATAACCTTTCCAGGATTCTAGGATTCTATGATTATATCTTGGGCTATCAATTAAGATAACTCTCCTTTGAATTCATACAGTATTGGTTAAATATTCATCACGGTTTAATTAAATAATGAGAGGTATCATGGTATCATAGTAGGCACAGCACAGGAGGAGGCTATTTGGCCCATCGTGCCTGGGCTGGATCTTTGAAAGAGCTATCCAATTAGTCCCATTCCCCTGCTCTATCCCCATAGCCCTGTAATTCTTTTCCTTTCAAGTAGTCATCCAATTCCCTTTTGAAAGTTACAATTGAATCTGCTTCTACCACCCTTTCAGACAATGCATTCCAGATCATTACAACACGCTGCATAAAAAAATCTTTAAGAACATAGGATCAGGAGTAGGCCATACGGCCTCTCAAGCCTGCTTTGCCATTCAACAAGATCATGGCTGATCTTTGGCTTCAACTCCACTTTCCCGCCCGATCCCCATATTCCTTGATTCTCCTAGAGTCCATAATTCTATCTATTTCAGCCATGAATATACTCAACGACTCAGCATCCACAGCCCTCTGGGGTAGAGAATTCCAAAGATTCACAACCCTCTGAGTGAAGAAATTCCTCCTCATCTCAGTCTTATTGGCCGACTCCTTAACCTGAGACTATGCCCCCTAGTTCTAGACTCGACAGCCAGGGGAAACAACCTCTCAGCGTTTACCCTGTCAAACCCTCTCAGAATCTTACATGTTTCAATGAGATCTTCTAAACTCCAGAGTATGGGCCAATTCTACTTAATCTCTCCTCATAGGACAACCCTCTCATCCCAGAAATTAATCTAGTGAACCTTCATTGCAACGCCTCCAAGGCAAGTATATCCTTCCCTAGATAAGGAAACCTAAACTGTACGCAGTACTCCAGATGTGGTCTCACCAAAGTCCTGTACAATTGTAGCAAGACTTCCTTACTCTTGTACTCCAACCTCTTTGCAATAAAGGGCAACATGCCATTTGCTTTCCTAATTGCTTGCTGTACCTGTATGCTAATTTTCTGTGTTTCTTGTATGAGGGCACCCAGATCTCTTTGAACACCAACATTTAATAGTTTCTCACCATTTAAAAAATATTCTGTTTTTCTATTCTTCCTACCAAAGTGAATAACCTCACATTTCCCCACATTATACTCCATCTGCCACCTTCTCGCCCACTCTATATCACTTTGCAGACTCTCTGCATCCTCCTCATAGCTTACTTTCTCACCTACATTTGTATCATCAGCAAACTTGGATACATTACACTCAGTCCCTTCATCTAAGTCATTAATATAGATTGTAAATAGCTAAGGCCCCAGCACTGATCCTTGCGGCACCTCACCAGTTACAGCCTGCCAACCTGAAAATGACCCGTTTATCCCTACTCCCTGTTTTCTGTCCGTCTTTCCTCTTGTTGCCTCTGGCTCTTTTGCCAATCACCTTAAATCTGTTTCCCACGGTTGCCGACCCTTGTGCCACTGGAAACAGTTACTCGTTATTTACTCTGTAAAAAACGTTTATGATTTTGAACACCTCTATCAAATCTCCCCATAACCTTCCCTGTTCTAAGGAGAACAACTCCAGCTTCTCCAGTCTCTCCACATAACTGAAGTCCTTCATCCCTAGCACCATTCTAGTAATTCTCTTCTGCACCCTCTCTAAGGTCTTGACATCCTTCCTAAAATGTGGTGCCCGGAATTGAACACAATACACCAGCTGAGGCTTAACCACTGTTCTATATAGGTTTAGCATAACTTCTTTGCTTTTGTACTCTATGCCTCTATTAATAAAGTCCATGATCCCATATGCTTTTCAACAGCCTTCTTAACTAGTCCTGCCATCTTCAAAGATTTGTGTATCTACACTCCCAGGTCTCTCTGTTCCTGCACCCCCTTTAAAATTGTACCATTTCGCTTATATTGCGCCTCCTCATTCTTCCAACCAAAATGCATCACTTCGCACTTCTCTGTGTTAAATTTCATCTGCCATGTGTCTGCCCCTTTCACCAATCTGTCTATGTCCTCCTGAAGTCTGTTACTTGCCTCCACATTATTTACTACATTTCCGAGTTTTGTGTCACATGCAAGCTTTGAAATTATACACTCTATACACAAGTCCAGGTCATTAATATATATCAAAAACAGCATTGGTCCTTATACTGATCCCTGGGGAACACCACACTATACTTCCCTCCTGTCTGAAAAACAACTGTTCACCACTACTCTTGGTCTTCTGTCCTTTAGCCTATTATGTATCCACATTGCCCTGTTCCTTTAATCACATGGGCTTCAATTTTACCAACAAGGCTATTCTGTGATACTTTATCAAATGCCTTTTGGAAGTCCATATATACAACATCAACCACACTACCCTCATCAACCCTCTCCGTTACTTCATCAAAGAACTCAATCAAGTTAGACAAACATGATTTTCTTTTAACAATCCCTGCTGACTTTCATTTATTAGCCTATACTTTTCCAAGTGCCAATTAATTTTGTCCTGGATTATTGTCTCTAAAAGTTTCCCCACAACCGATGTTAGGCTGACTGGCCTGTAATTTCCACGTTTATCCCTCTCCCCTTTTTCGAACAGGGTGTAACATTTGCAATCCTCCAGTCCTGTGGCACCAACCCCATATCGAAGGAGGATTGGAAGATTGTGGCCAGAGCCTCCACAATTTCCACTCTTACTTCCCTCAGTAATCTAGTATGCATTCAATCTGGACCAGGTGACTTTTCTACTTTGAGTACTGCCAATCTTTTAAGTACCTCCTCTTTATCTATTTTTATCCTATCCAATATCGCTACGACCTCCTCCTTTACTGCTACAATGGCAGCATCCTCTTCTCCAGTGAAGATGGTTATTAAGTATTCATTTAGTGCCTCAGCCATGCCATCTACCTCCACAAGAAGATCTCCTTTTGTGTCCCTAATTGGTCCCATGTTTCCTTTGACTACCCTTTTACTATTTATATATTTATAAAAGACTTTTGGGTTCCCATTTATGTTAGCCACTAATCTATTCTCATGCTCTCTCTTTGCCCCTCATTCCCTTTTTTGGATCTTCTCTGTTTCTTCTGCATTCAGCCTTGTTGTCTACTGTATTATGAATCTTATATTCATCATAAGTCTCCTTTCTCTGTTTCATTTTAATCTCTATATCTTTAGTCATCCAGGGAGCTGTAGCTTTGGATGCCCTTCCTTTCCCCTTCGTAGGGATGTGTCTACTCTATACCCGAACCAACTCCTCCTTGAAGATCTCCCATTGTTCAATTACTGTTTTGCCTATCAATTTTTGATTCCAATCCACCTGGGGTAAGATCCCTTTTTAACTCAATGAGATTTGCCTTCCTCCAGTAAAGCATTTTCACATTTGATTGTTCCTTGTCCTTTTCCATAACTATCCTAAACCTAATGATATTATGATCACTGGTCCCCAAATGCTCCCCCACTGAAACATGCTCTACCTGCCCCACTTCATTCCCCAGCACTAGATCCAGCATTGTTCCCTTCCTGGTTGAGCTGGAAACACTCTGTTCCAGAAAGTTCTCTTGAACACATTTCAGGAATTCCTCCCCCTCTTTGCCCTTTACACTGTTACTGTCCAAGTTTATATTGGGATAATTGAAGATCCCCCATTATCACTGCTCTATAGTTCTTGCATCATTCTTTAATTTGGCTGCAAATGTTGTCCTCTTTCTCTTTCCCACTATTTGTTTTTTTTTATTATTCGTTCATGGGATGTGGGTGTTGCTGTCAAGGCCAGCATTTATTGCCCATCTCTAATTGCCCTTGAGAAGGTGGTGGTGAGCCGCCGCCTTGAACCGCTGCAGTCCATGGGTGAAGGTTCTCCCACAGTGCTGTTAGGTAGGGAGTTCCAGGATTTTGACCCAGCGACGATGAAGGAAAGACAATATATTTCCAAGTCGGGATGGTGTGTGACTTGGAAGGGAACGTGAAGGTGGTGTTGTTCCCATGTGCCTGCTGCCTTTGTCCTTCTAGGTGGTAGAGGTCATGGGTTTGGGAGGTGCTGTTGAAGAAGTCTTGGCGAGTTGCTGCATTGCATCCTGTGGATGGTACACACTGCAGCCATGGTGTGCCGGATATGGTATAGGTTGCCAATAGTATACGTCCAGTAGCATAGTAGCTCCACTATTGTTCCTTAATTCTAACCAAATAGATTCTTTGACTTACCAACTACATCATCCCTTTCCAGTGCTATAATAGTTTATTTGATCAATACTGCCACCCTCCTTCTTTCTTTCCTTCCTTATCTTTTCTGAACACCTTATATTGTCTTCACACAGGTGACAGAGAAACCTCTCCCTCTACTTTTCTCTCTTCCCTAATAGTCAGAGTGATCTGTGAGGCTAGCAAGTAGCAGAAAGTTTGCTGCATTTCAAAAAGTTGGAACCTGCATTGCTTTGTGAACCTCCATTTAGAGAGATGGTAAGTTGCATCTTCCTTATCTTTCATAACCGAGGGGTTATAAAAAGGACATAGAGGCTTGAGAGAAGATGCAAGAAGATTCACTAGGATGATTTTTTTTAAATTTATTCGTTCATGGGATGTGGGCGTCGCTGGCGAGGCCGACATTTATTGCCCATCCCTAATTGCCCTTGAGAAGGTGGTGGTGAGCCGCCTTCTTGAACCGCTGCAGTCCATATGGTGACGGTTCTCCCACAGTGCTGTTAGGAAGGGAGTTCCAGGATTTTGACCCAGCGACGATGAAGGAACGGCGATATATTTCCAAGTCGGGATGGTGTGTGACTTGGAGGGGAATGTGCAGGTGGTGTTGCTCCCATGTGCCTGCTGCTCTTGTCCTTCTAAGTGGTAGAGGTCGCGGGTTTGGGAGGTGCTGTCGAAGAAGCCTTGGTGAGTTGCTGCAGTGCATCCTGTGGATGGTACACACTGCAGCCACAGTGCGCCGGTGGTGAAAGGAGTGAATGTTTAGGGTGGTGGATGGAGTGCCAATCAAGCGGGCTGCTTTATCTTGGATGGTGTCGAGCTTCTTGAGTGTTGTTGGAACTGCACTCATCCAAGCAAGTGGAGAGTATTCCATCACACTCCTGACTTGTGCCTTGTAGATGGTGGAAAGGCTTTGGGGAGTCAGGAGGTGAGTCACTCGCCACAGAATACCCAGCCTCTGACCTGCTCTCGTATCCACAGTATTTATATGGCTGGTTCAGTTAAGTTTCTGGTCAATGGTGACCCCCAGGATGTTGATGGTGGGGGATTCGGCGATGGTAATGCCGTTGAATGTCAAGGGGAGGTGGTTAGACTCTCTCTTGTTGGAGATGGTCATTGCCTGGCACTTATCTGGCACGAATGTTACTTGCCACTTATGAGCCAAAGCCTGGATGTTGTCCAGGACTTGCTGCATGCGTGCTCGGACTGCTTCATTATTTGAAGGGTTGTGAATGGAACTGAACACTGTGCAATCATCAGCGAACATCCCCATTTCTGACGTTATGATGGAGGGAAGGTCATTGATGAAGCAGCTGAAGATGGTTGGGCCTAGGAGACTGCCTTGAGGAACTCCTGCAGCAATGTCCTGGGGCTGAGATGATTGGCTTCCAACAACCACTACCATCTTCCTTTGCGCTAGGTATGACTCCAGCCACTGGAGAGTTTTCCCCCTGATTCCCATTGACTTCAATTTTACTGGGGCTCCTTGGTGCCACACTCGGTCAAATGCTGCCTTGATATCAAGGACAGTCACTCTCACCTCATCTCTGGAATTCAGTTGTTTTGTCCATGTTTGGACCAAGGCTGTAATGAGGTCTGGAGCCGAGTGGTCCTGGTGGAACCCAAACTGAGCATCAGTGAGCAGGTTATTGGTGAGTAAGTGCCACTTGATAGCACTGTCGACGACACCTTCCATCATTTTGCTGATGATTGAGAGTAGACTGATGGGGCGGTAATTGGCCAGATTGGATTTGTCCTGCTTTTTGTGGACAGGACATACCTGGGCAATTTTCCACATTGTCGGGTAGATGCCAGTGTTGTAGCTGCACTGGAACAGCTTGGCTAGAGGCGCAGCTAGTTCTGGAGCACAAATCTTCAGCACTACAGCTGGGATGTTGTCGGGGCCCATAGCCTTTGCTGTATCCAGTGCACTCAGCCGTTTCTTGATATCACGTGGAGTGAATCGAATTGGCTGAAGACTGGCTTCTGTGTTGGTGGGGATATCGGGAGGAGGCCGAGATGGATCATCCACTCGGCACTTCTGGCTGAAGATGGTTGCAAACACTTCAGTCTTGTCTTTTGCACTCACGTGCTGGACTCCGCCATCATTGAGGATGGGGATGTTTGCAGAGCCTCCTCCTCCCGTTAGTTGTTGAATTGTCCACCACCGTTCACGACTGGATGTGACAGGACTGCAGAGCTTTGATCTGATCCGTTGGTTGTGGAATCGCTTAGCTCTGTTTATAGCATGTTGCTTCCGCTGTTTAGCACGCATGTAGTCCTGAGTTGGCACCTCATTTTTAGGTACGCCTGGTGCTGCTCCTGGCATGCTCTTCTACACTCCTCATTGAACCAGGGTTGATCTCCTGGCTTGTTGGTAATGGTAGAGTGAGGAATATGCCAGGCCATGAGGTTACAGATTGTGCTGGAATACAATTCTGCTGCTGCTGATGGCCCACAATGCCTCATGGATGCCCAGTTTTGAGCTGCTAGATCTGTTCTGAATCTATCCCACTTAGCACGGTGGTAGTGCCACACAACACGTTGGATGGTGTCCTCATTGCGAAGTCGGGACTTCATCTCCACGAGGACTGTGCGGTGGTCACTCCTACCAATACTGTTATGGACAGATGCATTTGCGACAGGTAGATTGGTGAGGACGAGGTCAAGTAAGTTTTTCCCTCGTGTTGGTTCGCTCACCACCTGCCGCAGGCCCAGTCTGGCAGCTATGTCCTTCAGGACTCGGCCAGCTCGGTCAGTAGTGGTGCTACCGAGCCACTCTTGGTGATGAACTTTGAAGTCCCCCGCCCAGAGTATGTTTTGTGCCCTTGCAACCCTCAGTGCTTCCTCCAAGTGGTGCTGAACATGGAGGAGGATTGATTCATCAGCTGAGGGAGGACGGTAGGTGGTAATCAGCAGGAGGTTTCCTTGCACATGTTTGACCTGATGCCATGAGATTTCATGGGGTCCAGAGTCAATGTTGAGGACTCCCAGGGCCACTCCCTCCTGACTGTATATCACTGTACCGCCACCTCTGGTGGGTCTGTCCTGCCGGTGGGACAAGACATACCCAGGGATGGTGATGGAAGAGTCTGGGACGTTGGCTGAAAGGTATGATTCTGTGAGTATGGCTATGTAAGGCTGTTGCTTGACTAATCTGTAGGACAGCTCTCCCAATTTTGACACAAGTCCCCAGATGTTAGTAAGGAGGACCTTGCAGGGTCGACTGGGCTTGGTTTGCCGTTGTCGTGTCCGGTGCCTTGTGGTCTGATGCCGGGTGGTCCGTCCGGTTTTATTCTTATTATGACTTTTCGTAGCGAGATTATCCAACTGAGTGGCTTGCTCGCCCATTTCAGAGGGCAATTCAGAATCAACCACATTGCTGTGGGTCTGGAGTCACATATAGGCCAGACCGGGTAAGGACGGCAGGTTTCCTTCCCTAAAGGACATTAGTGAACCAGATGATACCAGAACTGAGAGGATATACTTATCAGGAAAGGCTGAACAGGCTGGGGCTCTTTTCTTTTGAAAAGCGAAGGCTGAGGGGTGACCTAATAGAGGTCTATAAGATAATGAAAGAGCTTGATAGGGTAGACGTAGAAAAAATGTTTCCACTTGAGGGGAGTCCAAAACTTGAGGTCATAAATATAAGATAGTCATTAATAAATCCAATAGGGAATTCAGGAGGAACTTCTTTACCCAAAGAGTTGCAAGAATATGGAACCGTTACAACAAAGAGTAGCTGAGGCAAATAGAATAGGTGCATTTAAGGAGAAGCTGGATAGCATTCGAAGGAGAAAGGAATAGAACGGTATACTGATAGGGTTAGTTGCAGTCGGGAGGGAGGAGACTCATATGGAGCATAAATGCCAGCATCGACCAGTTGGGCCGAATGGCCTGTTTCTGTGCTGTAGACTCGATGTAGGGAAATTGATTGTTCTCATAGTGGAAACTATATACTGATCAGCTAGGTGTCAGATTTTGATACTTGTAATAAGTAGAGGGAGTATTGTATGTTAGTTTGGATTATTGATTCTGCTGTCATGTATTTTCATGTATCATAGTTTGTTCGTGTATTATTTTCAGTTCAGTTTGTTTTATTTATGTAAAATAAACCAGTTATTGTGCCTCATCTTGATAGAGAGCTTCTCAGTCTCCACGTGACATATTTCAGCCGCCGGCATGTGAAGTAAGAGTTCTATGTTATGCTCCCCAGGTCATGCTATGGGGAGCAGAACTAGATATCAGGCAGAAAAAAGTGCATTCTCCATCTGTGGGGACATGAAGTCCACTTACAGGAATGACCGTTAACACTAATACAAGAAAATGTCCGATTGGGTTTTCCATCTGATGTTGGGCAAGTCAATTCTATCAAAATGCTGCAAAACCAGTTTATCCATTAGGGGGAGTGCTAACTGGCTGTCATGAAATTTGAGTCAGTTCTTGTACTTTTCCATTTGTTGGCAGAATAAAACCAGTGCTAATTGAAACCATGCTGTTCATTTTATTTCATTGGGTACAGAACATAAAATTGTATTAAGCAGTCTTGCCACCCATTGCTTTGTTAGATCATCAATATTATTCAAAAATTACTTTAAAATCTGGATTTGAACTTTATGTCATTGTTCACTCACTACTAATGGGAACACATTTTCTGTTGAATGGAAGTGTACTCTGCTAATTCATTGCCAGGAGCCAAAGGATTTATCGTACCTGGTCATTAGCTAATCTAATAGAGACAATTTTTGCATCCAAAGCGAACCACACAGCTCAAAGGCAATGCAACTAACACATTGGTAAGTGTATGCGATCAGTTGATTTTGCTGGCTAAGGTTTTCCTGTTTAGATACATACAGAAGCACCATGGCTTTATTCTGACAACTTATTCCATCTATCTCATGGTATTTCAGTCAGTACTGGTGTGTCACATTAGCATTTGCTAATAGTGTGGCTGCCATGGGATTGCCAATTAAATTAATGATTCTGCACATGCTTGTTTAAAAGATAATTCTAGCAATGAGCAGCTGCTTAGTTGATCCATAAACCACAGTGCAAAGCACTGCTGCATATGAAACTTGCTGTCATCTAAACTCGTCTACTTTGCAAGATGGTGTCTTATATTGTTAACTGGATATCAATTAATTAATTGAAGATTCACTGGATATGCTCAAGTAAGTGGATAAATACTTGACTTTTCATTTTTAAATTCTGGGGCTTTGGCTCTTGAGATACAATATCTATGTTATATTTCCCTGTATCTTGCTCCCAATAGTGTGGCATTATTCTAGCACCAATATTTTAACTACATACTTTCAGGGTCACATCTATTGCCACCAATGTAGTGGAGGCTAACTTAAGTTGCTATTGTCACTGATAGGAAGTGGGAGGATGATACCCACCCAACCCTTTGTCTGCAATTTGTAATTTGATCCAGTCATTGTCAGGCAGGTTACAGGGTTCAGAGAACGCACAGGGCGACTCTGCCGAGTTCAGAGAACGCACGGCGCGACTCTGCCGAGTTCAGAGAACGCACGGCGCGACTGCCGAGTTCAGAGAACGCACGGGGCGACTCTGCCGAGTTCAGAGAACGCACGGGGCGACTCTGCCGAGTTCAGAGAACGCACGGGGCGACTCTGCCGAGTTCAGAGAACGCACGGGGCGACTCTGCCGAGTTCAGAGAACGCACGGGGCGACTCTGCCGAGTTCAGAGAACGCACGGGGCGACTCTGCCGAGTTCAGAGAACGCACGGGGCGACTCTGCCGAGTTCAGAGAACGCACGGCGCGACTCTGCCGAGTTCAGAGAACGCACGGCGCGACTCTGCCGAGTTCAGAGAACGCACGGCGCGACTCTGCCGAGTTCAGAGAACGCACGGCGCGACTCTGCCGAGTTCAGAGAACGCACGGCGCGACTCTGCCGAGTTCAGAGAACGCACGGCGCGACTCTGCCGAGTTCAGAGAACGCACGGCGCGACTCTGCCGAGTTCAGAGAACGCACGGCGCGACTCTGCCGAGTTCAGAGAACGCACGGCGCGACTCTGCCGAGTTCAGAGAACGCACGGCGCGACTCTGCCGAGTTCAGAGAACGCACGGCGCGACTCTGCCGAGTTCAGAGAACGCACGGCGCGACTCTGCCGAGTTCAGAGAACGCACGGCGCGACTCTGCCGAGTTCAGAGAACGCACGGCGCGACTCTGCCGAGTTCAGAGAACGCACGGCGCGACTCTGCCGAGTTCAGAGAACGCACGGCGCGACTCTGCCGAGTTCAGAGAACGCACGGCGCGACTCTGCCGAGTTCAGAGAACGCACGGCGCGACTCTGCCGAGTTCAGAGAACGCACGGCGCGACTCTGCCGAGTTCAGAGAACGCACGGCGCGACTCTGCCGAGTTCAGAGAACGCACGGCGCGACTCTGCCGAGTTCAGAGAACGCACGGCGCGACTCTGCCGAGTTCAGAGAACGCACGGCGCGACTCTGCCGAGTTCAGAGAACGCACGGCGCGACTCTGCCGAGTTCAGAGAACGCACGGCGCGACTCTGCCGAGTTCAGAGAACGCACGGGGCGACTCTGCCGAGTTCAGAGAACGCACGGGGCGACTCTGCCGAGTTCAGAGAACGCACGGGGCGACTCTGCCGAGTTCAGAGAACGCACGGGGCGACTCTGCCGAGTTCAGAGAACGCACGGGGCGACTCTGCCGAGTTCAGAGAACGCACGGCGCGACTCTGCCGAGTTCAGAGAACGCACGGGGCGACTCTGCCGAGTTCAGAGAACGCACGGGGCGACTCTGCCGAGTTCAGAGAACGCACGGGGCGACTCTGCCGAGTTCAGAGAACGCACGGGGCGACTCTGCCGAGTTCAGAGAACGCACGGGGCGACTCTGCCGAGTTCAGAGAACGCACGGGGCGACTCTGCCGAGTTCAGAGAACGCACGGGGCGACTCTGCCGAGTTCAGAGAACGCACGGGGCGACTCTGCCGAGTTCAGAGAACGCACGGGGCGACTCTGCCGAGTTCAGAGAACGCACGGGGCGACTCTGCCGAGTTCAGAGAACGCACGGGGCGACTCTGCCGAGTTCAGAGAACGCACGGGGCGACTCTGCCGAGTTCAGAGAACGCACGGGGCGACTCTGCCGAGTTCAGAGAACGCACGGGGCGACTCTGCCGAGTTCAGAGAACGCACGGGGCGACTCTGCCGAGTTCAGAGAACGCACGGGGCGACTCTGCCGAGTTCAGAGAGGAAGGTATGAGGCCATGGAGGGATTTCAACATGAGGATGAGAATTTTAAAATCAAAGTGTTGGTGGACCAGCGAGCACAGGGGTGATGGGTGAACAAGATTTGCTGCGAGTTAGGATACATGCAGTAGTTTTGGAAGAGCTCAAATATACTGAGGTGGAAGATGGGAGGCCGCCCAGGAGAGCATTGGAATAGTCGAGTCTGGAGGTAACAAAGGCATGGATGAGGCTTTCAGCAGCAGATGGGCTGAGGCAGGGCCTGAGACGGGCAATGTTGTGAAGGTGGAAGTAGGTGGTCTTTGTGATGGAGATGATCTGGGGTCAGAAGCTGAGCTCGGGGTCAATTAGGATGCCAAGGTTGCGAACAGACTGTTTCAGTCTGAGACAGTGGCCAGGGAGGGGTTTGGAATCAGTCGCGAGGGAATGGAGTTTGTGGCAGGGATCTAAGACAATGTCTTTGATCTTTCCAATGTTTAATTGGAGAAATTTGCAGTTCATCCATGACTGGATGTTGGACAAGCAGTCTGACAACACAGAGGCTGTGGAAGGGTCGAGAGAGGTGGTGGTGGTGAGGTAGAGCTGGGTGTTCTCAGTATATATGTGGAACCCCAAGTCATGCCTTTGGATGATGTCGCCAAGGGGCAACATGTAGATGAGAAATAGGATGGGGCCAAGGACAGATCCATGGGGGCTCCAGAGGTAATGGTGCGGGTGCAGGAGATTTTCTGGCTACGACTAGATAGGTAATAGTGGAACAAAGCAAGGGCATTCCCACTCAGCTGGACATTGGAGGAAAGGCGTTGCAGAAGGATGGTATGGTTAACCGTGTTTAAAAACCACTGAAATAAAGACAAGGAGGGATAGTGCACCATGGCCACAGTCACAGATGATGTCACTGTTGACTTTGATTAGGGCCGAAACCTGATCAGAGAGGTTCGACCATGGTGTTGCGGCAAAGATGGCAGATGGGTATGGAGCCAATGGCCAGCAATGTTGCCTTCTACTCTACAGCTGCAGATAACGCACAGTGTCTGTTGGACTACAAGTGATAGCTGTTGGGAATTGCAGGCAACACAAACTGCACAATGCCGCCTATTCACTCCTACAGCTGCTCTGCCAGTTGGGTTATATGTATCTATGAATGCTGCTCATCCTCCTTCCATTGCTCCTTCACTTCTTCATTCAAAACAAAAGAGATCACAAGATAACTATGGATGAGCAAGGCTATTTGGCTCACCTTGAATCAAGTGTTGATTCCTCTTTGTATGAAGAATGATTTCTTGATATCGTTCCTACATTTGAATCTGTTGTTTCCTCCTATACTAGCGGTCCTCCTTGTGGCTTTTCTCTGCACTGGCTACAGCACATCAGTAGCTCCCTGTGCCTCAGTGACCAGCACTGCACAAAGGAGTCAAAGTGTGGTCTGAGCAGCAGACTGTTCACAATGTCATCTGACATGAAGGACTGGACTTGCCTTAGGAAAACCAATCACTTCTGGGTGGTGATCTGGCAAGTGAAGTGGGGCAGGGCACCTCAGCCAAAATTCCGCACCAGAACTGGCCACCTCGATTCCTGCCATGATTTCCCTCAAATGACTCCTTTGTGGCCCTGATCATTCTGATGACAGCGCACCCACTGGAAATCAAATGAACGGGGGTGGGGGCGAATTGCTAAATTCAAACATACGGACAGTAACTGTTGCCACTACAGAAATGACAACAGCTCTTATACCCTCCTCCAAATGTTTGGCTGGCGGCAACATTGATCTCCTGGACTGCCACAGGAACGTAGGAATAGGAGTAGGCCATTGAGCCCCTCGAGCCTGTTCTGCCATTCAATTAGATCATGGTTGATGTGTATCTTAACTCCATCTACCTACCTTGATTCCATATCTCTTAATAATCTTGCCTACAAAAATCTATCAATCTCAATCTTGAAATTTTCAGTTGATCTAGTCTCAATAGCTTTTTGGGGGAGAGTTCCAGATTTCCACTACCCTTTAGGTGAAGTGCTTTCTGACACCACCTCTGAATGGGCTAGCTCTAATTTTAAGGTTATGCCCCTTTGTTCTAGATTCTCCCACCAGAAGAAATAGTTTCTATTTACCCTATCAAATCTTTTAATCATCTTAAGCACCACAATTAGATCACCCCTTAATCTTCTACACTCAAGGGAATACAAGCCTAGTCTATGCAACCTGTCTTTATGATTTAACCCTTTTAGCTTTGTTATCATTCTGGTGAATCTGCACAGCACCCCCTCCAAGAATATATTCTTCCTGACGTGCAGTTGCCCAGAACTGAATGCAGTACTCCAGATGGGGGTCTAACCAAAGCTCTGTACAGCTGTAACGTCAGTTCCACCCCTTTGTATTCCAGCCCCCTTGAGATAAAGGCCAACATTCCATTAGCCTTTTAAATTATTTTTTGTACCTGTCCACTGGCTTTTAGTGATTTCTGTACTTGGACCCCTAAATTTCTCTGCTCATCTGCAGTTCCTAGTTTCTCGCCATTTAGAAAGTACTCTGATCTATTTTTCTTAGGTCCAAAGTGGATGACTTCACATTTTTCCACATTAAACCCCATCTGCTACAGTTTTGTCCACTTACCTAATCTATCAATGTCCCTTTGCAACTTTCTGCTCCCATCTACATTATTTAGTCAGCCACCTAAACTTAGTATCGTCAGCATACTTAGATATACGGCTCTCCATTCCTTCATCCAAGTCATTTATTAATATAGTGAAAAGCTGTGGCCCCAGAAAAAGAAAGAAAGAAAGACTTGCATTTATATAGCATCTTTCACGACCTTAGGACATGCCAAAGCGCTTTATAGCCAATGAAGTCCTTTTTTTTGAAGTGTAGTCACTGTAGGAAACGCGGTAGCCAATTTGCGCATAGCAAGCTCCCACAAACAACAATCTGATAATGACCAGATAATCTGTTTTAGTGGTGTTGGTTGAGGGATAAATGTTGGCCAACTCCACTGCTCTTCTTTGAAATATTGCCATGGGATCTTTTACATCCTCCTGAGAGGGCAGACGGGGACTCAGTTTAACGTCTTATCCAAAAGCACTGCATGGAAGTAACAGCTTGGAGTGGGACTTGAACCCACAATCTTCAGACTCAGAGGTGAGAGTGCTACCCATTGAGCCACAGCTGATCCCTGGGGGACACCACTAATCACATCCTGTCAATTTGAGTATATACCCATTATCCCTACTCTCTGTCTCCTACTTCCGAACCAATTCCCTATCCAAGCCAATAGGTTGCCTCCATTTCTATACGCTTTCATTTTTATTAACAGTCTCTTATGTGGAACCTTGACGAATGGTATCAGCATGATCTGTAAAAACTCCAAAAAAGCTCCTCTGTCTGCTGAGGGAGTGAGGCTTACACATTGCGAGTAGCAGCTGGGAGGATTGCGTGTGCAGGCGTAAGTCCCACCAACATCATCTCATTGCTGTTTGTGGGACCTTGCTGTGTGCAAATTGGCTGCCATGTTTTGGTTCTTTTATTTCTTTCCTTTTCTTCTCCTGGTATAGAACCTTCGCTTCTTTACTGCACCATCAATCATTTCCATAAACTCGCCTCTACTTACCCCTCACCTCCAACAACAAGTTATGAGGAATTCATTGTCGCCTCTAACTTTGAAATTGTACTCCCTGCAAACTTTGAAATTGAGGTCAATGAGAACACACCATCATTGGTCCCTAGCTAAATGGAAAGAGTGACACAATTTCTATTTTAAATGGGTTTGCTTCTTCATTAAAATAGCAGAGAGAGGAACTTGCTAAAAACTCACACATTAACATTGCTGACAGTAATTTTTACTCCACGATCCCTTTGATCAGGCAACAGATTAACTAAGGTCTTGAAACAGTTCAGTCTTTCTTGGGTTGATTCCAACCTCTCGAGTCCATCTTCAGAAAGTTTTCTAAAGACATCTTTCCTCTTGGTTTTGTAACATTCTTTTTACTAACCCTGTGCTAACACCATGCACATTTAGGAATTTGGGTCTGCCGTGCATTCTTGGGTACAGAGGCATTAGTTGCTCCTGTAACTGATCTGAATATCTTTCTTTTGTGGGAGTTGATTTACACTGCCCTGTATCTATTCTTAGGATGGCATAACCAGGGGTGTGTGGCAATAAAACTGTGACTTGAACTGGAGATTCATCGCTTCATCTGTACTACTTCAATCTCTTCAAAGGCAAACTGAGCAAACACTTGGTGAGACAAGGCCAGGTATAAATCGTTAAGCTACTTTGTTTTACAGTAAGGAGAACATACAGAACAGCTGTGTAATCGTTGCAACTTATCGTCATAAAATACAAAATAAAGAATATGCCACACTAGCCCACATCAGTAGTCGTTTTACTTGACAGCATTTCCAAGTTTTTCACAGCGGTAAAAACCCTCACAGCATTCTCTTTAACCAACCTGACTACCTTCTCAGCTTCCCTGTTTCAAAAAGCTTTCCTGTCTGTATCTGTCTCTGTCTCTGTGTTTTATCTCTTGCCAGAAAATGGAACCAAAAACTTAGTTCAATAAATAGTGTATAGTGTTTATTGTTTGCTTAGACAGGCTAACAAATTGCTTATTTACAGATGATGAGGAAATTGGTATCAAAGTTAGGTCATTAGTATCTTAATTACCTATTGTCTCAGACGCATTTTTTTTTCGTTTTATACAAATACTCTATTCTTTAAAGCACAACATTTAAAATTACTCTCTTTTTCAAATCCTTTGCATCAAGAAAATGGTCAAAAGATCTCAATATGTGATGCACATACTGTTCTGACACAAGCTGAGTTTTCATCCTAGATCAAATGGGGATAATTTGTGTTTTTTATATGGCGGCGGATATACAAGTTGCAACATGGGTTAGACGCAGGACAATCTGCTTCTTCTGTTGTGACCCATCTCAAATGTGCTTAACCCCAACCTCAGAAGACCACCTCCAGCTCCACCAATGTGAGGTTTCTATTTCTGGCATCGATCACCTGTTTAGCCTCCTTAGTGAGATTGTCAATTTATTAATAAATTACAGACACTTTCATGTTTAAACTAACTCCTCAGACGTATTTAACTTGGAGCTTTCACCAATTTAAAGACTTCCTTCATTCTAGACTGGGTTTGAATTAAGGTTTCAAAGGTGGCATGAAACCACCTTTGTTCGAATTCACTGTGGCACTCTGTTCCCCCTTATTAACATAATGAAAACAGTTTCCTTTGCTACCAATTGAAATAATCAAACAGAATGTGACTGTACACGAGTCACCAAGCTACATGCTTTGTAAAATTAATGATGGATCTTTTTTAAAAAAAAAATTATAAGCCCTAAATGTCAATAAAAATCATCATTTGACGCTGGGAAGTAATGACATGAAAGAAAGTGAATTATATATTTAATAACGGAAATGTGATTTGCTGGGAGCTATGCATTTCATGGAAAACCACTGATTAAATGGAATATTAAATACACAGTAAAATACAACTAAAGTAAAATGTCCTGTACAACTCCAATATCAAATAATACTGGTGCTTCAGGGTATTTCAGAAATCATGAAATACAAAGTGATTCTCTTCCATAATTCATAGATTTTAGTTCAGAAGTGGACTTTATTGTTCAATTCCCATTTAGCTAATTGAGTGCAACAATAGTTTGGACCTTGCAGTGCAGAAGTGCTTTTCAAAATATTAGCTTATGCTAAAGAATAATAGAAGCAAACTAAATAATGTAACTGTTTCCTGTCAGTCCTAGGCACACAGAAACATTAACATATAACAGAAAGAAAGCATTTATCATCCTTGTCAAATATTATGTTTTTTGATTGCGCATGCCCTTTCTTTCACAATTGTTTAAATATAGTATGTATTTGTGTTATATTGTAGATACAGTGCCTTCCAATTGCTCTTGATGATTGGGATTGACCCTTGGTTATGAGAGTTGCAAATATCAATGGATTCCCTGTTTTCTGCTGTGATGTGCTATGTATTTTATGGGTACTAAGGCCTAGTGGGAAGGGGTAAATTCAATTCAGAATGCAATTTTCATTGCGGACCATTCTGTTGTATTCCAATTGTGTGATTGCTTAAAATAACTGGCAGACGTCCTGTGGCATTGCTCAAAATGAGTCATGGCATATCCTGCTTTAACATAACACGGTGTTATACCCTTTAACGCACAATGAATTATAATCAGGGCCGCTGATTTACAGTGAGTGAATAAGGAAAATAGCATTTTCATTGCATGGATTCCACAATTTTTACTAGATGTTTTGGGTATCAATTTCCCTGTTTTCTGTGGAAGTTGTAAATTAGTGGCCTTGATCATTATTGTATCTCCCTTCATCCATGCATTTAGTTTTTATCTCTTTTAAAAGCCCAGAATACACAGCAAGATATCTTAGGGGAAACCTTGGCTTTGGCAGTACTGAGGTGGGGGTTCTTGGGTTTACCTGGGGAGAGCGGAATTGGTAGCACTGAGACGATGGTGCTGTGTACCTGCAGGACCTGGCAACGGATGTGGGAGAAGAGGGCACACTTTAAGGAACCTGGCAAGGTAAAACTACTGAATGTACCAGGTAAATGGCCCAAGACTGAATAACACAAAAGTTTGGCTGTCAACCTATTCCACGTGTACTGCTTACCCAAGCCCTCACACAACCTGACAGATTTTTAAATTATATCTTGTGCAGGGCACATATTCAAACTGCAACTTACAGTTAAAAGCCTTGTCACAATGACATCTTCCAAAGGTTTCATATATCAAAACATTGTAACACAAATATGGTCACTTACTGACAACCAGGTGGGCTTCTGATTGGGCTTTTATCTGAACTTGTAACCGCCTGTATGTTAGGACATGCACTGGGTAGTTGCATTGGGCAGCCAAGTCATGCTATTCAGTGAGGAAGCAGATGACGGTGCTAGCCATGCAGCCTGATGGATCTGTCACTTGTTGGATACGTGTGTGAACATATTACAGTGTCAACTGTGGCTCAGTTATAGCACTCTCACCTCTGAGTCAGAAGTTTGTGGCTTTAAGTCACACTTCAGAGACTTGAGCACAAAATCTAGGATGACACTTCAGTGCAGTACTGTAGGAGCACCTAACTGTCGGAGATGTCATCTTTCAGATGAGACGTTATACCGAGGCCCTGCCTGCCCTCTCAGGTGGACATAAAAGATCCCATGAAGATTCGAAGAAGAGCAGGGGAGTTCTCCCGGTGTCCTGGCCAATATTAATCCCTTAACCAACATCACAAAATAAAAAAAACATTATCAGGTCATATTTCTGTTTGTGGGACCTTGCTGAGCGTGAATTGGCTGCCACGTTTCCTACATTACAACAGTGACATCAATTCAAAAGTACCTGATTACCTGTAAAGCACTTTGGGACCTCCTGAGGTTGTGAAAGGTGCTACATAAATGCAAGTTCTTTCTTTTACAGCGTGAGTTTTGATGAACCCTCGATCATCATGTTGTCTTCGCTGTCACAAGTTTCTTTTATTGAATTACTCTAGGAGGTCTACATCCATTAGGGACTATTTGAAACTTATTGTTGTGCTTCGGATTTCTAACACTGACTCTTCCTGTTTTCTTGAAAATTAATGGGAAATGTTGGAATCCTGAAGTTCTCTGCCACGTAGATCATCAGACAGCCTTCGTTATTCATTATCAGGCATAATATTGATAGTAGCGCTACAGTCTTAACTAAAATCTGATTCGCTTGCTTTGCAATGAGCCCACTGGTGTTTACGAACGTAGGAACAAGGACAAGTAAAGACCAGCTAGTCTATTGAGCCTGTCCTCTACTGGCACCGTGACGAGTGACACAGCCCTGAATGACCTACCTCCCTTCTGTATGCAGTTATGTTGGTCAATCTTGGGAACTTGTACAGCTCCCGTTGAATGCTTTGTTAACATGTTGGCATTCTACAGTTTCAACGACATCGAGCAAGAGAATGTTGCCTTCATCTGAGTCATTAATAGCTTAATCTATAGGATGTTGCTGCTACTTGCTTTTGTTTCAGTTTCCTCACTTTGGACATTTGGCTGAAAAACGGTTCTATTTCCCATGGCTGGGAATTTCTTCGGAGCTGTTCCGGAAGTGTGACAAGAAACCCATTTGCCACCAAAACGAGATTTTCCCTGCACTTCTGTGGTGGAGTGGGAGGAACTCTGAAGACATTCCTGGCCCACATGTTGGAATTCTGACCTAAACAAAGATGAACTTTGTTCTTTCTGATTTGACATTTTCCATAATAATTTCAGCCTATTTCAGGAGCTTTCCAAAATTTCTTGGGCTTCACCTCTGGGTCAATTTCTCTTTTTTTCCATTGCATTTCTACCCAGGTATTTATTTGTTTCAGCCACTTTGCTGTCAATTCACAAACTTTACATATGTTGATGAAAGCTTACAATGTCAGAGTTTTTGTAAAAATCTGTTCTTATTACTATTGTTCTGTATCCCCATAATTATTCTGTGTCTCATTAGATTAACTTCTAGAGCCCTGTATTGACCAGGTTCTAGCTAATGGGGTAAATTTTAACTTCCAGCTGGAAGATTTCTGGGTGCGAAACCTGGAAGTGATTGTGACCTTAATGAGACCCATCTATTTCACTTCCGGGTTTCACATCTGGCAGCCAGCCTGATTGACAGGCTGGCTGGTTGTCAGGCAGGAAGGCCTGCTACAGAAGGCCGCAACTAGGGATAGGAGGGGGGGATCATAGGCTGGGGAGAAGATCGGGGTTGGGGGGGGAAGTGGGGCGGGAGGGCTGGGGAGAAGATCGGGGAGGGGAGGGCTGGGAAGAAGATCGGTTGGGTGGGTGGGGGAGGGCCGGGGAGAAGTTTGAGGGGGGGAACGCCGGGGAGAAGATTGGAGGGAGTGAGGGCTGGGGAGAAGATCAGAGGTCGCTGGAGGTCGGGTGAAGAATCTGAGATATTGGGGGGTCCACCATGGGGTTGGGGGGGGGTGCACCGTCAGCGGGGATGTCCAACATGGGGTGGGGTCCACCATCAAAGGTGGGGGGAGGGTGTGGGTGTCGGCTGATTGCAGGGGTCCTGACGGCTAGGTGAGCTTGTTGGGCCTGGATGAAGCACTCCTGCTCTTCCAGGCCCACAAGCAGTGCAATAAAGACATTCATGGATCTGGCCCTTTCTGCCTGCTTTCACCTGACATGAATGGGAAGTGATGGGAAACCTGAAAAGGTTAAATTTATTTTATTATTCCAATACACAAAATATTAAGTACCTCAAGTATAAAAATGAGGTACATTGCCCTTTTAAGTAATGGCCCACTGGCTTTAAGTGGGGGCGGGATTTCCTGGTGTCTGCTCTCCACACGCAGACAAACCCAGATGCGGTCCCGCTCTGAAAACGGAGTATTTCTATTCTGCGCCCGCCCCCAACCCACCCCGTTCTTGGAGGTTAAAATTTACCCTAATGTGTGGAGACTTGCTACATAATACTCTATTGTTTGTTCAGGATTTTGATCCAAATTGTTGAATATATAGGTTCCATTAGTCTTTTCAATGCAAAATTGTTCTGTCATGTCATTACAACCTTGATCACTCTTGTCTTCACTTGCCTCAAACTGAAGACATTTTTAACACCTCTCTACTCATACAGATGAATAGTATAATAGTTCTCACAACTTTTGGTTGCTTAATGAGATGTGTTGCAATCTTATAATTGTCTCAATTTTTTTCTGATTGCTAAGAATTTGCTGGAAATGATCCATTTTGAACAAATGGTGTGGAACTATACAGTGGCTACATTCCTGGTGCTTAACATTTTAATCTATTTTAAATTAATTTTCAGCTGATTCTGTGAGACGGAGCAGGATTATCAAACAAACTAGAAAAGACATTAGAATTTACAAACAAGTGCAACTTATATCTTAGCATTTTAACATCTGTCACATGCAGCTGTCAATCATACAATGACGTCTAGGTCAGAGGGACAGTCAGGGAATTTACTTTACTTGATTTATGGATATAAAGTTACACTAATATTGGATAGTTCTTTCAAAGAACAGGCACAGGCACGATGGGCTGAATGGCCTCCTGTGTGATATGATCCAATGGGTAAAATTTTAGCCCCCAAGTCCGGGCTTTGTTGGGGGCGGGAGGCAATGAAAATCGCGGATTTCAGGAGTGGGAACGAATCCTGGCTCCAACCCGCCGACTTCCGCGTTCGACCCAGACGCAACTGGGTGAGTGCGCGCGCTTTAGGAAGCCAGAAGTCTCGGCGGCAATTAAAGCCCACAGACGATATTTAAACCATCAATTAGGATATTTGAACTTTTTGAAGCGGTTGATTTTTTGTGTATTGAGGCAGGGAGAGGATTTTAACACTGCCTCAACTTTTAATGTGCATTTAACAAAAAACAAATATAAATGAATAACGTGACATCCTATCAGTTACCCTTGTGCGCACCCTTCATGATTACAAAAACTTCGCCTTTCTTCCTGCTACTTCTACGTGGTGCATTCCCTGTGGCTGCAGCAGAGTTGGTGGCCCGTTGCTCATGTTCATGCCCTGACTGCTTAGATGGTTTCGGCCTATGCCCTCTGGATTTTGAGCCCGTGAGGGCCCCACCAAAGATTGCTCCGCCTGCATCTGTGAAGGGGCAGACTCGGCCATCTGGAGAGGAGGCCGCGTTGCAGGTACTGATTGAGAGGGGGGCAACGAGTGAGATGTGGGAGCGCTTTGAGTGGCGTCCCCATTTCCATGTCTCCTTTCGCCATCGTCCCTCTCCTGGTCTAGGGCCACATCACTCCTACCACTCTGCTTGGAGGACATCTGTGATGCCTTGTAAGGCCAGTGCTAATGTATCTGTGTTCCTGTTTAAGGTGGCAGAATATAGTTCACCCTGAGCCCGCACGGCTGTTGCCGGGGCCTGAATGGACTCATTTGTGAGCTGTGCTTGAAGCTCAGTGAAGGCTGCCACTCTCTCCATCGCAGACATTCCCTGTATCCCAATTCCACTAATGCTGGAGATGCACTCCTCCATCCTCTCCACTGTTGTGGAGAGTGTGCATGGCACGTTTTTCAGTACCTCGCAAATGTGCTGCTGTCCCTTGATCATTCTCCTTTTCAAGGATGGCCCCTGGGGTTCAGCATCTGTCCAGCTGATCAGAGCCTGGAGAGGAGTGCGCCCACCGACACGGACTCTCCACAGCTGCCCCTGCCACCAGTGTCTGCTCATGCTCACTTGTGTGTAGTGACTCGCCAGGTGACAACCTAACTTACTGACTAATAGGACCCACCGAGGTGTATCTGTGCTGGTGGATGGCTCACTAAGATCTGATATTGCTCCTCTGAGGAATCTCCCTCTTCCACCACTTCTGCCCTTGAAGGGCCTGGAAGAGAACAGAAAGCAATATTAAGAATCATCACAGATGTAATGTTGCAATGAGCTTACTGAGGTGTGCAACATGCCAATCATTAATAACATCAATTCATGTTGTGTGTGATGAATGTTAAAGTTCTGTCATCAGACATTTGTGGGGTGCAGGTCTCGGCATCCCCAAGGGACAAGCACTCAACCGTTCGGCCAATTTCCAGGGCCGCCTCCTCCGCCTCTGTGAGGACCACTATTTGTGGTGGCCCCTCTCCAGTCCTCATCCTCTCCTGTGCATTCTGAGCTCTCTTCTTCTACAAGGGGAGAAAGTACAGACGTGTGAGTGAGTGAGGGTGAAGTGGTCAGCCGATGGATGAATTGCTTTGGGTGAGACTGACAATGAAAAAGAGATGCATCAGAGGGTGACTAAATGGCACATTTATCACATTGCATCAGGATTGGGGTGAGTGGTAGTGCTGGGTTCACAAATGGGGAGGTGAGGAAGTGCACAGAAAGTGAAGGTAAGTTGACCATGAGTCTTATGTGGGTGTGAGGAGTGATGTGATGGAGTAGGCTTCGCAGGGCAGAGTGTGAGGGGGGGGCGGGGAGCGGGTGATGTGCACCATAGAACGCAGGTGAATCAGTAACTGTACTCATTTTTGCTGACCTGCTTAGATCATTAATGCACTTCCTGCACTGCACTCAACTGCAGGAGATAGTGCCACTGCTGGTCACTTCCTGTGCCACCTCGAGCCAGGCCTTCTTGGTGGCAGAGGCATGGTGCTTCCTCCTGTCCGTTGGGTAGAGCGTGTCCCTCCTCCTCACCCCGGCCAGCAGCACCTCGAGTGAGGAGTCAGTGAACCGTGGCACCGGCTTGGTCCTTTGTTGCTCTCTCCCACAAAATGCATTCATGCAACTGAACTGGACCAGCCATATAAATACTGTGGCTACAAGAGCGGGTCAGAGGCTGGATGTTCTGTAGCGAGTGACTCACCTCCTGACTCCCCAAAGCCTTTCCACCATCTACAAGGCACAAGTCAAGAGTGTGATGGAATATTCTCCACTTGCCTGGATGAGTGCAGCTCCAACAACACTCAAGAAGCTCGACACCATCCAGGACAAAGCAGCCCGCTTGATTGGCACCCCATCCACCACCCTAAACATTCACTCCCTTCACCACCGGCGCACTGAGGCTGCAGTGTGTACCATCCACAGGATGCACTGCAGCAACTCGCCAAGGCTTCTTCGACAGTACCTCCCAAACCCGCGACCTCTACCACCTAGAAGGACAAGAGCAGCAGGCACATGAGAACAACACCACCTGCATGTTCCCCTTCAAGTCACACACCATCCCGACTTGGAAATATATCGCCGTTCCTTCATCGTCGCTGGGTCAAAATCCTGGAACTCCCTTCCTAACAGCACTGTGGGAGAACCTTCACCACACGGACTGCAGCGATTCAAGAAGGCGGCTCACCACCACCTTCTCAATGGCAATAGGGATGGGCAATAAATGCCGGCCTCGCCAGCGACGCCCACATCCCAAGAACGAATAAAAAAAAATGGCCCTTTAAATACTCCACCTGACAGCAAGTCATTCAGGTGCGCAGTCCGCCCGCTGCGCAGCGTGAGGATACCAAACCCAGAAGCCACATTAAAGGCCTTCAATTAAGTTGCGATCGCGTGGATGAAGGTAGGAAATTTTCTCCGGGTTTTCCACGCGCCCGTTGACCCCCCCACCCCCCCAACTGCTGTCATCCCGCTGCCATGATAGGATCATGCCCTATGATTCTGATGCACATGCCTTGTTGCATTTTATGTGATCTGGTCTAATATTCACCATTGTACTTGAAATAAACTTCTCCCATTGTATTTGATGGCATTCCTGTGGATTTAAAGCTGCAATGATATAATTTTCAGCATGTTTTATAGGGTTGGCCTGCCCAATATTTTTCTGCCATACCTAGTTTTCCATTCACCTAGGAAGTGATGAATATAAGCAACATTTCAAACATCAAGCTTTTAAAGCAAAATTCCTCTGATAAAGCTGACAATAGGCATTTCATTGCAGACTCTTGGTTGACTCCATAGCCTGAAGTATAGGGTACGTTTTGTCAGACTCCACTTCAGGAGCAGAGCCTTACTCGACAGAATGCTGATCAGATAATTGGATGCAGAAATTGGAAAACCTGATTAGCAATGGCCCTGGTTTTTTGGTCATTAAAATTAATCATCTCCAAGCCTGATTCTGCGATCTAGCCAGTGAGGCTCTGCGCTGCCAGCAATATTTACCCTAAGTACTTGATGAGTCTGTACAAAAGAAAATGATTACACCTAAAAGCTTCTGGAAGTTTTTTGGTCATCAAATTTTACTTGAAGTTTGACATTGACACACTGAACGTTAGATAAACAAATCACCTTGTTAGGATTAACTGAGATATGAATGCTGACTTCATAGTACGGCTAAAATTTTTGAATAGTTCAGTGTCACTTTTCATACAATGGTTAGATAATGAGCAATTAGAGCTTCACACAAACAAAGCAGGGAGGTTCACCTGTCGAGCTTTCTACTGGAACATTGCTGATGTGGCAGTTGGCCATCACAGCTGGTTGCCAAAGGCAATGAGAACATCATCCTTTCAGGCTGGTTCCACATAATGACAGTAGTATCCACCTGGGCTTAATTGCTCTCTAACAAGCAAGTGCTTTTTCACACAGATAAACAGAACTTGCCTAAGTCGCTATACAGATGAAGAAGTGGGTCACTCTTCATTAAGCAACTTCTGCAGAAAGTAGCAGTCGTGTGCTGAATAAATAACATCTTAAGGCGAGATGCCGCTTTGCAAATGTAACACACAATGGCCTGTAGGAAATTGGACCTGAGTCACTTCCTGTAAAGACAATTAAGTATTTGACTCATGTACATGGATTTTATTCATCCAAATCATGGGTTCAATCTAGATTTTCCCTGGGGAAATTACCTGTTTAGCTAATGCCAGTAGAGCACTTGGCACAACATACTGCAAGGTTCTGCCCATTCCATGATTTGCTGCCAGAAAACCACCTATAAGTCAATAGTGAGCAAATTGTTGGATGGTGACCCAGAACAAAATTGATAACCGAACAAAATTACTGGATTAAATTTATTCCTCTATTATATATAAACATAAGTTCAAACTGCTTGGAACCAATGTTACTTTAAACTGGGCAAGTGTCACCATTCTGTGCCTTCCTTCTACTGAGGAACATTACATCAGCACCAATGACACCGCAGAATCCTAGGGTTAACTAATGCAATTGTTCTTTTCTGCTGGTTCTCAAGCTCTTGCGAACTGGGAAAAGTAAAATTACTCAGGCTAGGCAACACACGCTCATGTGTCTCAAGTGGACCACACTCTTCAACAGAGCCTTTTGGAAAAGGGGCAGCATGCCACTTAGCAATTACCAACTCAATGATCTTAGAGAAAGTTCTTCATTTCTGATAAGTTCCATTAATCCACTATAATATCCATTCCATTAGAACTGAAACGATCTGAACTACCACTATTAATGACAGCTCAGGGGAAATTGGATCAACCAATTCCAGTGTCTGTTTCAAAAAAATATGCAACAGTTAGCTATTCTCTTGGCCCCATGTTGTTCTCTTCCCATTCCAGCCACACTCCTTAATGTTGTGCTACTCCTCTCCTCGCTCCTCATGTATTGGCACTCCTCTCCCAGTCACACTGTCTGACATTCTGCCCACCTCTGTCCCTGCCATTCACCTCAATATTATGCATTTCCTTTCCCAGTCTCTATTATTCTGGTCCTCCTATCCCACCCTTATACATTGTTCTGCCTTTCCCACCATGTAACCCAATGTTGTTATGTCACTTCTCTCCAATTCCCATTAGTCAAATTTGTGCTCCTCTTCCCATGCAGCATTTGCCGAAGTTGTGACTCTCCTATCCCAACCCCACTTTTATGAATGTTCTGCTACACCCGATTCCATGGTGTTGTGCTGTTCCTCTCCTGCCTGTATTCCACAATGATGAGTCGTTAAACCATGCCCCCATGTGCCTTCAGGTTGACGTAAAAGATCTCCTGGCACTATTCGAAGAAGACCAGGGGAGTTCTCCCAGTGTCCTGGCAATATTTATCCCTCAGCCAACATCATTAAAAAACAGATTATCTGGATATTTATCTCATTGCTGCTTGTGGGACCTTGCCGTGCACAAATTGGCTATCGTGTTTCCTACATTACAACAGTGAATACACTTCAAAAGTACATCATTGGCTATAAATCACTTTGGGATGTCCTGAGGTCATGAAAGGCACAATATAAATGCAAGTTCTTTCTCCTCTCTGGAATTCATTCACTGATTCTGTGCTCCTTCTCTTCCATCTCATTCCTTAAAGTTGTTCCCATCCTTTCCTGTCTCATTCCCAGGTGATGTGGTCTTCCTCTCCTATCCTTATTTCCTAATGCTGTGTTGGTTTCAGCCTATTTAACTGAAAGAACATCTGCAAACCTGTTTTTTATTGAGATAACATTTATTAAATCTTCGACATAATTTTTTGTTCTAAGGTGAGTTTAATTTAAAAAATTCAGAATTGCAAGCAAAATTGTTGTAAATATAATTTATTTTATTCAGTATATGTTTCCAGTAGATTTGTGGAACAATGATCTATCTATCTACTATGTTAAAAGGGTGGTCAGAGGGACAAAGGAAGAGCAGGAAAAGCAGCATAGTTGCAGATGCAAAACATAACATAGGAATTTAAACCAGGTTCAAAGCAGGAAAAGGCAAATTTAGGCCTCATATCAGGAAGTTTGTCACTCTGAGTCATTAACACATAAAATAGATATCTGGGTAGAGTAATGGAGGTGAGAACTGGAATCATCTCATAAAATCCTGCAACTTACTATGAGCAGTGCCACAGGAGATCTGCTAGTGCATACACAAAAATGTTGCATTTAGTATGCTTTTTGTCCATCGCACTTCCTGTGTCACACCTCGAGCGTCACACCTGATCTGTACAGTATGCATCACGCTTGCTGTTATTAGGATTATGAAATCAGATGCAACAAATGTAGCGGGTAACATAAGATGGAACCAAAAATCTTTTATAAACATGTAAAAGGATAGTTAAACAAATGGAGCGGCCGTTTAGGGACAAAGAAGGAAATCTTCTTGTGGAGCCAGAGGGCATGACTGAGATACTGAATGAGGACTTTGCATCTGTCCTCACACAAGAAGAGGATGAAGTTAATGTCGCAGTAGAGGAGAAGGGAGTAGAGATATTGGAGAGGATAAAAATAGATAGAAAGGAGATGCTGAATAGGTTGGCATCATTCAAAATGAACAAGTCACCTGGTCCAGATGGGATCCATCCTCGGATGCTGAGGGAAGCAAGGGTGGAGATAGCAGAAGTTCTGACCACAATCTTTCAATCCTCCTTAGATATGGGAGTGGTGCCAGGGGACTGGAGGATTGCAAATGTTCCATCCCTATTCAAAAAAGGGGAGAGGGATAAACTTTGTAATTATAGGCCAAGCAGTCTAATGTCAATGATGGGAAAACTTCTAGGGACCACTGTCAAAGACAAAATTAATTCTCACTTGCCAAGTATGGGTTAATAACGGACAGTCAGCATCCATTTGTTAAAGGTAAATCATGTCTGAATAACCAGATTGAGTACTTTGATGAAGTATCAGAGAGGGTTGATGAAGGTAGTGCAGTAGATATTGTATGGACTTTCAAAAGGCATTTGATAAAGTACCACGTAACAGATTTATTGGAAAATAGAAGCACAAGGGATTAAAGGGACGGTGGTAACTTGGGTATGTAATTGGCTAAAGGATAGGAGGCAGAGAGTAGTGGTGAACGGATGTTTTTCTGACTGGAGAGAAGTGTGCAGTGGATCCCCAGGGATTAGGACCATTTCTTGTTCTATATAAATGACCTGGACTTGGGTATAGGGAGTAAAATTTCAAAGTTTGTGGATGATACAAAATTTGGCAATGTAGTAAATAGTGAGGAGAAAAGTAGTAGACTTCAGGGGGACAGAGACAGACTAGTATGAAGTGATACATTTTGGCAGGAAGAATGAGGAGAGGCAATATAAACTAAATGGTGCAATTCTAAAGGGGGTGCAGGAACAGAGAGACCTGAGGATATATGTGCACAAATCTTTGAAGGTGACAGGACAGATTGAGAAAGTGGTTTAAAAAAAGCATACGGGATCCTGGGCTTCATGAATAGAGGCATAGAGTACAAAAGCTAGGAAGTTATTTTGAACCTTTATAAAACACTGGTTCGGCCACAATTGGGGTGTTGTGTCCAAATCTGGGCACCACACTTTTAGGAAGGATGTGAAGGCCTTAGAGAGCGTGCAGAAAAGATTTACTAGGATCGTTCCAGGGATGAGGGACTTCAGTTATGTGGATAGACTGGAGAAGCTGGGGTTGTTCTCCTTGGAGCAGAGAAGATTAGGAGGAGATTTGATAGAAGTGTTCAAAATCATGAAGGGTTTAGATAAAGTAAATAAAGAGAAACTATTCCCATTGGTGGAAGGGTCGAGAAGGAGAGGACATAGATTTATACCTGCAGCTATAGAGAGTTCAGGAGGATAGTAAGTGGGTGGCCATCTTACAGTGTAGGAAGAGGCAGGCAGTGCAGCAATCCTCCGGGAGTCTGGCACTCTAAAACCAGTTTTCAGTGTTGAATACCAGTGAGGGTGATGACACTCCGGACGAGTGCAGTCTAAAGCACATCCATGACACCATGGGGCAAATGACTGCGGGGGGTAGCAACAAAGTGCAGAAATACAGTGGTCATAGGAGATTTGATAGAGAGGGGGAGACACATGCATTTCTGCAACTGCTGACGTGAGTCTCATATGGTGTGTTGCCTCCCTGGTGCTAGGGTAAAGGACGTCACTGAATGGGTGCAGAACATTTTGCAGGGTGTAGGGGAACAGCCAGGTCGTGGTCCATGTTGGAACCAGTGACATAGTTAGGAAAAGGGTTGAGGTCCTACTGGAAGAGTTTCAGGAGCTAGGCAGGAAATTAAAGAGCAGGATCTCCAAGCTAGTAATCTCTGGATTACTCCCAGTGCCACGTGCTAGTGAGTACCGGAGCAGTAAGATAAGACAGGTTAACATGTGGCTGGAGAAATGGTGCAGGAGGGAGGTCTTCAGATTCCTGGGTCACTGGGATCAGCTCTGGTGCAGGAGGGATCTGTACAAGCAGAATGGATTTCAACCTTAACGGGGCTGGGACCAATGTCCTCGCAGGGATGTTAACTAGTGTTGTGGGGAGGGTTGAAATTAATTTGACAGCGGGAGGGGCACCACGATGAAGCATGAGAGAGGAGATACAAGGTATACAGAGGACCAGGAGAGACAAATAACATTAGAATAAAGTGTAGTTCAAAAATAGGAGGGATCAGACAGGGGGAGATGCGAGCTAGACAAAGATGGGTTTAGAATCCATGTGCGTAAATGCATGTAGCATGATAAATAAGGTTGGTGAGCTGCAGGCACATGCGATTATGATATAGTGGCAATTAATGGAGACCTGGCTCAAACAAGGGGAGGAAAGGGTACGTAATATTCCTGACTACAATGTATTCAGCAAAGATTGGGAAGGAAAAAAAGAAGAGGGGGTGGCAGAATTGATCAAAGATACTGTTATAGTGCTTGAAAGGGATCATATTCTTGAGGGTTCAAAGACAGAATCTATTTGGTTAGAATTAAGGAACAAAAGAGGAGCTATTATGCTGCGGGGTGTGTACTATAGGCTACCAAAAAGTGGGAAGGATATAGAGGAGCAAATTTGCAGGCAAATTGAATAAAGATGCAAGAACTATAGAGTAGTGAAAATGGGGTTCTCCAATTACCCTAATATAGTCTGGGAAATAACAATGTAAATGGCAAAGAGCAGAAGGAATTCCTGAAATGTGCAGAAGAGAGCATTCATGATCAGTATGTCTGCAGCCCAGGGAGGAAGGAAGCAGTGCTGTATCTAGTTCTGGGTAATGAAGTGGGGCAAGTGGAGCATGTTTCAATGGGAAAGAATTTGGAAAACAGTGATCACTATATCATTACGTTTAGAATAGTTCGGGTATAGAATAGACACATTCGCACGAGGGAGATAGGAAGGGTATCCAAAGCTAGAGCTCCCTGGATGACTAAAGACACAGGGGAAAAAATTGGATAACAGCCCGTGCCCGACGGACCCTGGGCAGGCAAGACACAAGTTTGGACCCAAGGGAGCACTTACCTGCAATCGGTGTTCCTTTCCTGGCATGTGGAATCGATGCAACTCACACTTTCCACCACCAGAGGGAGCTCCATCTCTTAAAGGGAGGATGTTTCTTAGAAATCTCTTAAAGGTAGCTTGTACCTGTTACTTGCTGAAAATAACAGCCTACTGTCTGCATGGAGTCTGAACAGAGATCAGACATCACACATGTCAAACACAGATACAGATCCCATCCCTATGTTTACACACTGATGAGTTATGTTAAAACATTGAATAAAGGTTGTGCACTGCTAAATCCCACATCCTCCAATCTGCACGCCAGACCTCACCAATGTGCCGATCTGAATTGGTGCCAGGCCTGCACGAGTGCGTGCACCAAGGTTCTCTGCTGATGCACTAGAGACCTTGGGTGCAAGAGGTGGACAGAAGGAGGGACATCCTATATCCGCAGGTGGGAGGGGGAGGGGGAGGGGGAGCAAGAGGCCCTTCAGACATATACTCAAAAGGCAGTGGGAGACGAAGTCAATGCCAGGCGCACAGCATCATGAACATGGATGCAGTGCAGGAAGAAGTTCAATGCTTTGACATGAGTGGTCAAGGTGAGTGAGGTCAACTGTCAAGTGGCGTCTCCTACCAACTGCACCACGCGCTACACCCCCCATCACCCACATACCAACAAACTCTTTCCATCAGTACTCAACTCTTCCAATCAGACGTTTCCTCTCACCCTTACACATTACCACTGTTTCAAGCTGCCCACCCACAACTCACAGGCCACAGACACTGGCAGCTATTCATCCATGACAGGCACATCACCCAGGCACACGTCCCACTTTCTTGCAGGAGAAGGTGGCATATATCAAGAGGTAGTAAGTGGCCGTGGCATTTAGCCCCTTGAGCCTGTTCCACCATTCAATGGGATGATGGTGGACTTGTGACCTAACTCCATATACCCATATCCCTTAATACCCTTGGTTCACAGAAATCTATCAATCTCAGATTTAACATTCACAAGTGAGCTAGCATGAACTGCCATCTGCAGAAGAGCGTTCCAAATGTCTCCCACCCTTTGCGTGTAGGAGCATTTCCTAACTTCACTCCTGCACGTCCTGGCTCTAAATGTTAGTCTATGTCTCCGCGTCCAAGTATTGAAGCCTAGGAGACCTCCAAAAACAGTTACAAATGTCTCAGCAGCCAGAGGCAATAATCCAGCCACTAACCTGTAAATCCTGCATGGTCCCTTTAAATAGTGCTCGTGGGGGGTCCTCCAGGCACTCTAAGACACGTTCAGATGGTCGGGGTTAAGACTGTGCGTTGAGTTGAGCGTTAAGTCCCAAAATGGTGTCTATCACTTTAAATCAGTGTTGCACACTGATTGAAGCCATTTTCTCCCTTCTTTACATGATTCCAGCGTTCGTTATCTGTGCCTGCGCAAACTCCTATACCAAGATGGCGTCTGGCGCACGTCACGCAGGAAATGTGCGTGCACATCCAAGACGCCATCTTGGATGTCGGAGAGGCCGTGTAGTGCCGAAACAACAGGCGCGACACGGCCCAATTTAGCGCCCATAGAGATTAAAATGAAACAGAAAAACGAGGCTTATGAAAAATGTTGGTTCATAATTCTGTAGAGAACCAAGCTTAAAAGAAAAAGTACAGGGGAAAACTGAGAAAGGAAATAAGAGGGGCAAAAAGAGTGTATGAGAATAGATTAGCGGGTAACACAAAAGGCAACCCAAAGTCTTTTATAAACGTATAAATAGTAAAAGGAAGGGTGAGGCAGATTAGGGACCAAAAAGGAGATGATCTTGTGGAGGCAGAGGGCATAACTGAGGTACTAAATGAGTACTTTACATCTGTTTTCACTAATAGGTTTGTACGCAAAATTTAAGACCATGGGATTAAAGGGGCAGTGCCTGCATGGATATGAAATTGGCTAAGGGATGGAAGCCAGAGAGTAGTGGTGAATAGTTTTTCAGACTGAAGGGAAATGTGCAGTTGTGTCCCCCAGGGGTCGATATTAGGACCATTGCTTTTTTTGACGTATATTAATGACCTGGATTTGGGTATAAATAGCATAATTACAAAGTTTTCAAATGACATGAAACTCGGAAATAGTAGTAGTAAATAGCGAGGAGGATAGTAACAGACTTGAGGAGGACATAGACAGACTGGTGAAATGGGCAGACACATGGCAGATGAAATTTAATGCAGAGAAATGTGAAGTGATTCATTTTGGTAGGAAGAACAAGAGGCAATATAAACTAAATGATAACAGCACTGTGGGAGAACCTTCATCACACGGACTGCAGCGGTTCAAGAAGGCGGCTCACCACCACCTTCTCAAGGGCAATTAGGGATGGGCAATAAATGCCGGCCTCACCAGCGATGCCCACATCCCACGAACGAATAAAAAAATATATAATTATAAAGGGGCTGCAGGAACAGAGAGACCTGGGGGTATATGTACTTTGACGGTGGCAGGACAAGTTGAGAAGGACGGTAAAAATACTTACAAGATCCTTGGCTTCATAAATAGTGGCATAGAGTACAAAAGCAATGAAGTTATGTTAAACCTTTATAAAATATTGGTTAGACCCCAGCTGGAGTTTTACGTCTGGGCACCACACTTTTTAGGAAGGATGTCATGGCCTTAGAGAAGGTGCAGAGAAGATTTACTAGAATGGTACCAGGGATGAAAGACTTCAGTTACGTGGAGAGAGTAGAGAATCTGGGATTGTTTTCCTTAGAGCAGAGACAGTTAGGGGGAGATTTGATATAGGTGTTCAAAATCAAGCGGGTTTTGATAGAGTAAATAGGAGAAACTGTTTCCAGTGGCAGAAGGGATGGTAACCAGGGGATACAGATTTAAGGTAATTGGCAAAAGACCCAGAGGCTACATGAGGGGGAAAAAAATTTACACAGTGAGTTGTTATAATCTGGAATGCACTGCCTGAAAGGGTAGTGGAAGTAGATTCAATAGCAACTTTCAAAAGGAAATTGGATGAATACTTGAAGGGGAAAAATTTGCAGGGCAATGGGAAAATTGCAGGGGAGTGGGACTAATTGGATAGCTTTTTCAAAGAGCCGGCACAGGCACGATGGGCCAAATGGCCTCCTTCTGTGCTGTATCATCTATGATTCTGTATGGCAGATAAGGTTTTATTATGAAAGCAATTATTTGTTGTTTTTACGAGAAACATAAGGGTGATTTTCCTCTGCCCTGCTTCCAAAAAGCACACAAAAACACGTGCATGGTGAGTAAAAGTGGGTATGAATCCTCTGGTCCCATTGTGCTCCTTTTTGGACTGCACACAAATTTCCTTTATGGCTTTCCTGGTGTTTTGCACCTGACTGTGTGCAAAGATACTGCAGCAATGTAAATTTTATGCAAATAAATGCTTGCAACCATTCCACTCAAATATCCAACATTGAGATCATTCATTTTGGAGCTGGAGGATAAAAATTCGTCAAAAAGATTAGCTAATGTGCCCGTCAGGACAGAAGAGGGTTGAATTGGATGATTCATTGAAGTTATTATCGGCAGATTTTCCAAAGCCGTTGGAGGGGCCAGAAGATAACTGTAGTCACTGCTTTTCAGTAAAGTTACACTTGGAAGCTGTAATAGTGTATTTACATAGGAACATTAAGAACTGGAGTAGGCCATTCATCCCCTCGAGCCTGTTCCACCATTCAATTAAATCATGGCTAATCTGCAGCTCAACTCCATTTGTGTGCCTTTACCTCATGTCCCTTGATACTCTTGCCTAACAAAAATCTATCTATCTCAGTCTTGAAAGCTCCAATTGCCCCAGCATCCACAGCCTTTTGGGGAACAGAGTTCTAGATTTTTACTACCCTTTGTGTGAAAGTGTGCTTCCTTATTTTGCTCCTGAATGGCCTGGCTCTAATTGTAAGATTATGTTCCCTTGTTCTTGATTCTACCATCAGAGGAAATAGTTTCTCCATATCTACCCTATCAAATCCATTACAGAGGTTATAAGCACAGATAATGTTGATTCGGGACATTCAGAACTCCCAAGAGCATCAGGCACAATTTGTACGTGAGAGAGCTGTATAGCAGCCATAATTTGTATCAAAACTCTGTATCTGATGCAGGGAGAACAGTGAGGTGTAATCCCTTCCATCTCTTTGTGTCCTTTACTTTATACTAGCACAGATAAGAACGAAAGACTTGCATTTATATAGCGCCTTTCATGACCTCAGGATGTCCCAAAGCGCTTTACAGCCCATGAAGTTCTTTTGAAATGTAGTCAATGTTACACTGTGGAAAACACAGCAGGGAATTTGCACATAGCAAGGTCCCACAAACAGCAATGAAAGAAATTATCAGATAATCTGCTTTTTAGTGATGTTGGATGAGGGATAAATGTTGGCCAGGATACCAGGGAGAACTCTGCTCTTCTTCAATGGAAGAAGAAGAGTCAAAGAAGCTGAACCAGGAAAAAGTATAAAAAATGTTAAGTACTACCCCATTTGACTGATTTGTAGCACCACATGAGACAATGCTGGTTTAGAGTGTGACTGGTTGCAGTGTATTCTGCTTGAGGCTGATACTGGACAATGGTCAAAAGATTCCAGCGGTGAGGGAACAATGACCGTATAAGAGTTAGCAGTAGAGGCAAGGCAACAATCTTGGAGACATAATACTTTACTACAGAGGCTACACATAATTGAAGTTTGTATGGGTTTCTCTTTCCCAAAACCATCACAGGCTCAGAAAGGATTTAAGAATCTAACTAAATCATACTGGTATTCTTTCTTCCCTGATGACTTGGCACGTTCAAAGTCATATACTGTGACTAGTCAAACCTATACCAGCAATAACCAGTTCAATTGGAATTGGCTTTTTTTTCAGTAAATAGGGAGATTTATTTTAACTTTTAATTACCTGCTTTCAGATACCATTATGAATTACAGCAGAGCTGAACTGGAGTATCGTGTCCAGTTCTGAGCACCGCACTTTAGGAAGGATGTGAAAGCCTTAGAGAGGGTGCAGAATAGATTTACTAGAATGATTCCAGGGATGAGGGACTTCAGTTACGTGCATAGACTGGAGAAACTGTTGTTCTCCTTGGAGCAGAGAAGGTTGAGAGGAGATTTGATAGAGGTATTCAAAATCATGAAGGGTCTGGACAGAGTAGAAAGAGAGAAACTGTTCCCATTGGTGGAGGGGTCAACAATCAGAGGACATAGATTTAAGGTGATTGGCAAAAGAACCAAAGGCAACATGAGAATTTTTTACACAGCGAGTGGTTGTGATCTGGAATGCACTGCCTGAAGGGGTGGTGGAGGCAGATTCAGTTGGAGCTTTCAAAAGGAATTGGATAAGTATTTGAAGGGAAAAGATTTGCAGGGTTATGGGAATAGGGTGGGGAAGTGGGACTAGCTGGATTGCTCTTGCAAAGAGCCAGCACAGACTTGACGGGCCGAATGGTTGCTGGACCCATTCTATGATTAGTAGGAGGGGATAATCATTAACTATGGGTATGAATTAACCCTTGCCCAGTCGAGGCCCAAATGGAACACTTGGCAAATCCCAACATCCTGTGATACCACATTTCTTGCAATCCTAAAATCTACCTTTAGCCCACGTCATGCCACTCAGCCATTCTTGGTGCTGCCATTTTGAACAGTAATTTATTCCTTTCTGCTAACCCTTGGTCCTCTTTCTGTTGCTGCATTTCCATCTTTCAGTTGCCATGAACCTCTTTTTGCTGTTATTCCTGTTTATGTTGATATCAGTCCATTTTCTTTCTGCTATTTTCCTGCATTTTGCTGCCAAATATCTCTCTGTTACTGTTGCTTTTTTCTTTATTTCTGCTGCCAAGTGCCCCTCTTTATGCTGTCACGTTGCAGGACTTGTGATTTTCCTTCTTTCTGTTGATATTGGCCCATTTTCTGTACATGCTGATTTCCTCTTCGACAGGTTACTGTGGCACCTCCTATGTCACGGCAATGAAATTTGAAATCTACTTAATCCTTGGAAAATGGTTTTAAGATTACTTTTGAAGGATTTTGAAGTTGTGTTTTCCTATCATTTTATTTGTTATAATACCCCGGAACAGCTGATTAGACAGTTAATTTAAACGTGGTGATTTTTTTTTAGATGGCTTCAATATTTTCTTTCCATTTTCTCCTCATTTCAAGTGTTTTGAAAAAAAACAGAATAAGATTTCTGTACATGAGCTCACTGAGAAGCAATTTGATTGGGATTATTTTTTCCATTTATCTTTGGGGGGAGTAAAGAAGGATGATGAAATTGACCCCGGCATTTGAAAACCAGTCCACTTAGATTCTTGGCAACTTGGCATTTCACTTGAAGTTTTATCCAGTACTGAAACATCTTTATAAATAGAAATTCAGCTGCATTTACATTCTTGTGTGGATACTATCAGAACACCAAGCAGACAATTTGTTCTATTGTCCAGTCAATGCACATCAGACTTTTCTACTATCAGTATTTTTAAAGCTGAGGAATGAGGAAATAGTTTGGGTCAAGCTGCCTTTCTCATTATTGGTTTGAGTTGATTGAAATGTTTCTCATGCGTAGAGTGAAAACACCATTTGAGCCAATTATTTGAACCACATCCAACGGAAGCAATTTTAAGAGATTAAATCTTTATGCCATTTGCCTTATAATTTACACTTGAGCCAGACTTTATTATGCTAACAGTTTAAGTTAGTAAACTTGTATTGTTGGTCTGGTAGAAAGAGACAAAAAAAAGTTTAAAAAATAAAAATGTTAATTTAAAAAAAAATGTCCAACAATTAAAATTTGAAGGAATGAGACTCCACACTTGTTTAAAAAAAAAATTCCATGCCAGAGAGGTTGTTTGGCAGTCATTAAGACTTACCACACTGTTAAAAGTTTGCTTAAACTTCAAAAAAACTTGACATACCTTTTTCTGGTGAGATGACTTCATTTCCATCAGGGCAGTAGAGGAACTGCACACTGTTGCAGTGTGCAGTTCCTCTACTGCCCTGATGGAAATGATTCAGCCAGCGAGATCTCCTTCTTGCAAAGCTTCTGAAGGAGCAGGGCATCTGGTACAGAAACTTCCGTATTTCCGCATTTAGCTGCGCATGTGCGGTGGTTGGAAGTTGCTGTACGATTTGCACTGAAATAACGATGAGCACTGTTAGGCTCGCCGTTATTTTTAGAGCAAAATCCGGCCCAATATTTCTATCAGACCATTTTCTCCCCTTATCACCCATTTCTCCTGAAGGCACTGACTCACTGTGCTACAGTTCCACACTAGTCCTCCAGTGCCTTGCCCAGGTGGGTATTCTTCATATGTAAGCGTGGCCTGTGAGTATCGGTAGGCATCCTAACCTTGGAGGGACAGCTGAGGTCAATCATGTCCTCAGCAAATGTACACATATATGTATTTTTTCTCCCCCAGCTTGGGTCATTGGATACTGATTGGGAGTGGGAATCTTCACTGATTTTCCCCATCCAGCCCAGGATTGTTGAGGCCAATTGTAGCATCTCAACTGTTGTCCCAGCTGCAATCAGCCAATTCAGCTACACCAGTAGGAGATTTTGCCCATAAGGCTATCAGAAGAGAGTTTCTTATTTGCATTATATTCTATTTCAACTGCTTTCTCAAAGGAAATGGGAGTAATTTGTATCTAACATTGATGAACTCAAGGTCTATGACACTATTGATGTAGCAAAATCCAAACATAGATAAAATTTTATCAAAATAGGGGGCTAAATTTTGTAGACGCTACGCGGCCTCCTAAACTCCGAAAATGGCATCCGGAATGCGCGCACACACTTCTAGCATGACGTGCGCCGGACGCTATATTGGTAAAGGTGTTTGCGCATGGGCAGGTAACGAACGCCGGCACCATGTAAAGTAGGGAGAATATGGGGTGGATCAGTGTGCAACGCTGATTTAAAGGGACAGATGCGATTTTGGAACTCAACGCTCCAGCCAACGGACTTAACCTTGCACAGCTGAACAGGTCTTAGACAGCCAGGAGGAACCCCCAACAGTGCTATTTAAAGGGAGCATGCAGGTGACGCAGGTTAGTTGCTGGATTAGTTATTTTGGCTTCTGGTAGAATTGTACATGTTTGTTGAAGCTTCCTATACTTGGAGAATGTTGCAATATTATATAGAGAGTGGTCTGGCTGGTCGTGCATTACTATTGGTGGCATTTAAAACAGTGTGCACAAGGTTGCTGCCAAGCATGGGTGGCTGCTAGGGCTCCCGCTGGGCATTGAACGTGACTGGGAGCATGCAAAGAGGCCACGCAGAGCAGGTCAAGCTGCTAGAAGAGGAGGTGCAGGGCACTGAGCAGGAGGCCATAACCAATGAGGGCCTTCAGGGACCAATTCTCTTACCTCAACCTGAGCGAAGATCAGTGCATCCGACGGCTGCAGTTCATGTGAGAGGTCGTTACGAAGATTTGTCAACTGCTGCAGCCTCAGAGCAGGGCAAGTACAGTATTGCCTGTGGCTGTGAAGGTAACCATGGTGCTGAACTTTTGCAGCTCTGGATCCTTTCAGGCTGCTGCTGGCGATATATGCAATATCTCACAGTTTGCAGTGCATTGCTGTATAAGGGAGGTCATGGAGGCACTGTACGCACTCCGAAACAGATTTATCTCATTCCTTCTTGACAGATACAAGCAGTACGCGCGAACACGAGGGTTTGCTCGCATTGCAGGCATCCATGGTGCAGGGTGCCATTGACTGCACGAATATTGCCATGAGTGCTCCACATCTCAACTTGGCCATATTCATGAACAGAAATGGGTTCCACCCACTCATTGAGCAGCTGGTGTGTGACCACATGCGGTGCATTGCGCAGGTCAATGCCAACTATCTTGGCAGCAATCATGACGCTTTCAGTACACGGCAATCCAATGTCCCACCTACCTTTCAACTGGCACGGCAAGTCAAAGGCTGGTAGTGGGCGACAAGGGCTATCCCCTCATGAAGTGGCTCATGACTCTGGTCAGGAATGCATACACGCATGCAGAGCAGGCCTACATTGAGAGCCATGCGGGCACACGGAACATCATCGAGCACACCGTAGGCGTCCTAAAGCAACGCTTCCACTGCCTGGACCGTTCTGGAGGAGCCCTGATGTACCCAGCTGAGTAGGTGTCAAGACTCTTCATTGTATTCTGCACGCTGCACAACCTCATCCTTATGAGAGGACAGCCCTTACCACAGCCTATCCGGTGAGAACCTGAGCCAGAGGAAGAGGAGGGGGAGATGGAGAAGGAAATGGAGGAAGAGGCAAGGAGGCAACAAAGTGCACAGGCCCTGTCTGCCAGGGCTCTGCGTTCTCACCTTATTAATAAGTGATATCAGTAAACTCAACAACACCTCTCCTTCACCAACAGTCCGACACGCCTCACCCTTCCTCTCCCACATGACCATCAAAGCGTCCCCCTTCTGATTACGCATTGCTTTCTCCCACAGCTCATCGCATAAATAAAAACCACCACCAACTGCGAGTTCAAATACAAATTTATAAATTAACACATGAATTGATGTAAACAACATTACACTATTCACCCTTGTGCATCCCCTTAGTGCCTGTCAATCTTGTGCCTTTTCCTTTACTCGTGCTCCAAGGAGGTGCATCCCCAGTGGCTGGAGCATGGGTGGTGGAAGGCTGCTGACCTTCAATTGAGGAGCATGCAGATGACCGTGGAGAACGATCTCAAGGAGCTCTGGGCTGGGAGGGCCCGACTTCAGACTCCACCTTCTCGGCCTGGGCTGCAGCAGTCTGGCCTGGCTGGCTGACAGGCAATGGCAAGAGCACTGGTGGAGTGGCGGGGTGGGAGCTGGAATGCTGTCATCCTGAAAAGACAGCAGGTTCATTTGTCATGCTGCACATCTTGGTGATCTGCTGGAGAACAGATCTCTGGACTGCTGTTTTGCCTGGAAGCCCTGTTCAACAGTGGAACCCAGAGCCATGATAGCAGCAGTCGGAGCTTCCAAGGCAGCAGTCTGAGCTTGGATGGCAAGATGTCTGTGCTGCAATGGAAGCTGTGACATCAGTCATCAGACGTTGTATCATGGTGGGTTCCACAGGTGCGCTGATGGAGGTGACCACCTGTTCCATGTGTGCAACAATGGGCTCCAAGCTCTGCGCAAAGCCCTGTACCAAGTTCGAGGTGGACTCCTTCACTCCTCATGATATTGTGCGCAGGCTTTCTAGCAGGCTTTCCAGTGCACCAAGCATTTGGCTGTGTATGCCCATCAGCCTTCTTCTGTAGCCTGGCCCATCAAAGTCATCATCTGACTCCTCTGCAGCAGAACTAACATGCGATCTTGCCCTCCGGTGAGCTGGCACCTGCGGTATCCATTTCCCACACCCCACCCCCGGCCCCGGCTCCTGCACACTTGTGCCCGGTGTTTCATCATGTGCAGATCCCTCCTCTATCCTGGCATCTACATTATACATAGTGTCAGTCTCTGAGCTGGTGACTGCGAGTGTAAGATCAAGTGACGGAGTGGCTTCATCATCACTCTCTTCTTCCTCCTCCACCTCAGACGGTGCTGGCCCCAGTTCTTGGGTATCTGCAATGACAAAGGGATGTTGGCTGAGTTGTGGAGCGGGGAAAGGAGAAAGTAAGATGTGCGTGCTGACAGCATCTGCAGCACGTAAGTCAGAAAAGATTGTGGGTGAGGGAGAAGTGGGACGCGAGAAGGAGGATTAGGTATGCAGAGACCCTCATCATCGATACCTCCAGCACTGCCAGTGGCCATGGCCACAGCGATGGCCCGCCCAATTATCATCAGCACTGTTTCTTCCTTGGGGGTGAGGATGTGTAGGTGCCGGTGTCTTCCCCCACGTCTTTCCTGCTGCCTGCTGTTATGCACCACCTTCTCCTGCAAGACAGAGGGAAGTGTGTCAGTGAGTGTCCTGCAAGGTGTTTGGGTGATGTGGCTTTCATGGTTGAATAGCTGCCAGTTTGTGTGATCTGTGAGTTGTGGGTGTGTGGCTTTCAAGAGTGCAAGTGAGGGTGAGATGCAGCATCCGATGTGCAGCATAGCGTACTGATTGAAAGCATTTGTTGGTAGGTGGGTGTCGAATGTGGAGCAGTGGTGCAGTTGGTAGGATATGCCACTTGACAGTTGAATTCACTCACCTTGACCACTCATGTCAAATCATTGAACTTCTTCCCACACTGCATCCATATGCGTGGTGCAGTGCTCCTGGCATTTACTTCTAGCGCCACTGCCTCCGCAGCATGTGTCTGGAGGGTCTCCAGCCTCCCCTGCAGATACAGGATGGTCCTCCATGCGTCCACCTCGTGCACCAAGACCTCTAGTGCGTCGTCTGAGAACCTTAGTATACGCTCTCTTGCTGGCCCAGCCATTACGACATATCTTCTAGCAAAGATTTAATTACCAATGCACTTCCTGCAGCCACAGTGCACCCCCCCCCCCCTTTATAGAGGTGCAGGCTGCCTTTAAGTAGTGCTGGCCATGCCCCATATCAGGCCCCCAGCTGAAGCATGCGGCCACTCAGAAATTATGGAGATCACCAGGCAGCACGAATCTCATGTGCTGCCTGCATCTCAACCAATGGGTGTGGGGTAATCCCAGAGCATGTTTTTGGGGGTTAACCAATTTAACCCCCATCTTGTGCAAAGGCAAATTTGTTGCATATTAAAGCTGCAGAAATACATATTGTAAATGAATTTTAATGATTGAAAGTGTTTTAAACATTGGACCTAACGTGCATATTCTTAAAATCTGCAACAAAAGCAAATTCTCCAAACATTAAACTCTGAAAAGCATACATTATGCCATAAGATTTTTTTATATAGAAGATAAAGCATAACATTTTATATAACATGTCCAATCTTTGCTTCCACAAAATATATTTTCAAACTCCCTGGAAGAATATACAGTGGACAGGAAATCAATATTTCAGATTACTCTCTTCCATACTACACATTTTTAAAACACTTACAATAATTCAGAGTAGTAACAGTTTTATAGCTAGCAGTTCGCTGGAAGACTTTTTTTACTGCTACAATTTTCGCATTGGATGGTATAAATTAAGCTAGTATTGTTTTTTATGACTCAAAGAAGACGCAGCCAGCGTTGGGTTTTTAAGTATTTGTTTAAGATCATTTGCAAAAAAAAGACACGTAATTAAATGTGTAATTTGTGGCCTTGTAGCACAAAGCAAATTTATTCCCATTACTGCGTTGGGGATAAATATAATTTCAAACAGGTCCTCACCCACCTCCACTGGCTCCTTGTTTCTCTACGCACTAAATTTGAAGTCCTTGGCCTTGTTTACAAATTCCTCCATAGCCTACTCCACTCTAAGTTTATAACCTCCTTCAGCCTTGCGTCCCAGCCCATCCCCCATGGGTCTCCGGCCATGGGTTCCTGTGCAACCCCTCTCGCTTTCTGGCATTCCTCACTTGATGGCAGCTCTTTCGGCTGCCTAGGTCCCTAAGCCTCTTTGCCTTGCTACTTCTTTTCCCAGGTTGTGTCCTGGCGAATCGAATAACTAGGGCTGTATATAGGGCTTTAAACTAAAAAGGGAGGTGGGGAAATTTAGAAATCAAAAGAGAAAAGTCAAGACAACAGGGCAGTGATTTGGGTAAAGATAAGCAGACTGTGGCAGGAAGGGACAGAGAATTTAACGGTAATAGTGCACCAGCAAATAGGGTAGAAGCAGGGAAAAATGGTAAAAAGTTAAAATTAAAGGCTCTGCATCTGAATGCACAAAGCATTCATAACAAGATATGGTAATGGCACAAATAGAGATAAATGGGTTTAATCTAATAGCCATTACAGAGACATGTTTGCAAGGTGACCAAGGTTGGGAACTAAATATTCCAAGGTTCTTGACGTCTCAAAAAAAACAGGCAGAATGGAAAAGGAGGGGGTAGCCCTGATCATAAAGGATGACATAAGGACACTGGTGAGAAAGGATCTTGGCTTGGAGGATAAGGAAGTAGAATCAGTATCGGTGGAAATAAGAAATAACAAGGGGCAGAAAACACTGATGGGAGTAGTTTATAGGCCCCCTAGCAGTAGCTATACCGTTGGACATGGTATTAATCAAGAAATAATAGAAGCTTGTAACCAAGGTAAAGTAATAATTGTGGTGGACTTTAATCTACATATAGACTGGACAAATCAAATTGGCAAAGGCAGTCTGGAGGATGAGTTCATGGAATGTATTTGAGACAGTTTCCTAGAAAAATACATCATGGAACCAACCAGGGAACAGGCTATTTTAGATCTTGAATTGTGTAATGAGACAGGGTTAATTAGTAATCACACAGTAAAGGATCCTCTGCGTAAGAGCGATCATAATATGATAGAATTTCACATTGAGTTTGAGAGTCATGTACTTAAGACCGAAACTAGAGTCTTAAACTTAAATAAAGCCAATTACATAGGAATGAGGGACGAGTTGGCGAACGTAGATTGGGAAATTAGATTAAAAGGTATGACAGTAGACAAGCAATGGCAAACATTTAAAGAAATGTTTCAATATTCTTAACAAATATACATTCCATTGAGAAATAAAAACTCCATGGGAAAAGTGATTCATCTGTGGCTAACTAAAGAAGTTAAGGATAGTATTAGATTAAAAGAAGAGGCCTACAATGTTGCAAAGAAGAGTAGTAAGCCTGAGGATTGGGAGAGTTTTAGAAACCAGCAAAGGATGACCAAAAAATTGATAAAAAGAAAGAAAATAGAATATGAAAGTAAACAAGCAAGAAATATAAAAATGGATTGTAAGAGTTTATATAAGTATGTAAAAAGGAAGAGAGTAGCAAAAGGAAATGTTGGTCCCTTAGAGGCTGAGGCAAGAGAAATTATAATGGAGAATAAGGAAATGGCAGAGACATTAAACAAATATTTTGTATCTGTCTTCGCAGTAGAAGACACAAAAAGCATACCGGAAATAATGGGGAACCAAGGGGCTAATGAGAGTTAGGAACTTAAAGTAATTAATATCAGTGGAGAAAAAGTACTGGATAAACTAATGGGACTAAAAGATGATCAATCCGCTTGGACCCAATGGCCTACATCCTAGGGTTCTAAAAAAGGTGGCTACAGAGATAGTGGATGCATTGGTTATGATCTTCCAAAATTCCCCAGTTTCTAGAATGGTCCCAGCAGATTGGAAGGTAGCAAATGTAACCTTGTTATTCAAGAAGGGAGGGTGAGAGAAAACAGGAAACTACAGGCCAGTTAGCCTGACATCAGTCAGCAGGAAAGTGCTGGAACCCATTATTAAGGAAGTGGTAATGGCACTTAGAAAATCATAATATGATTAGGCAGAGTCAACATGGCTTTATGAAAGAGAAATCGTGTTTGACAAATTTATTAGAGTTTTTTGAGGATGTAACTAGCAGGGTGGATAAAGGGAAACCAGTGGATGTAATATATTTGTATTTTCAAAAGGCATTCGATAAGGTGCCACATAAAAGGTTGTTACGCAAGATAAGGGCTCATGGGGTTGGGGGTAATATATTAGCATGGATAGAGGTTTGGTTAACGGATAGAAAACAGAGTGTAGGGATAAATGTGTCATTTTCAGGTTGGCAGGCTGTAACTAGTGGAGTGCTGCAAGGATCAGTGCTAAGGCCTCAGCAATTTACAATCTATATTATTGACTTAGATGAAGGGACTGAGTGTAATGTATCCAGGTTTGTTGACGATACAAAGCTAGGTAGGAAAGTAAGCTGTGAGGTGGACACAAGGGGCTCAATTTTAAACTTAAATTGCAGGTGCGTTGGGGGGCGGGGCTGCGAAAATTGCAAAAATGCAGAGCGGGTTTGGAAGCCGGCTCCAACCTGCCAACTTCCGAGTTCCCCTCAGACACACCTGTGTGTGCGCGGGCGTCCTGAATCCGGAAGTGGGGGGATGTTAGTTAAAGAACCAAATGTACGGTACTTAAGGCACCTTGCTTGCGACATATTAGGTCGTTAGAACGATTTTTAACTTACCTGGGCGGCCAACCCACGGTTTCTGATTCAAGCCTGGTGAAACCAGACGTGAAGGGCCGGATCAGGGAAAAAGAAACGAAATAAATTAAAATACAAACCATCGCACAAATTTAAAACACAAAATCTGATGTCCCATGTCTCCCTCTCTGATGTCCCTCTAGGCCCCCAATGTCTCCCTCTCTGATCTCCCCCTCTTCCCCCAACGATGTGCCCCCAATTTTCCCCTTGCCGGATGATGTCTCGCTTTCTCTCCTTCTCCCCCCCCCCCCCACCCTTGGCATTGCAGCTCCTGTCGGCAGCCAGCCTGTCAATCAGGTTGGCTGCCAGGCGAGAAACCCAGAAAGAACTTTAATCACCATCAATTACATTGTGATCGCGTCGGAAACTGTAAGTTTTTTAAATTCGGGTTTGCCACGTGCACCTTCAAACCCCCCCGCCCCCCACTGCCAACCTGCCACCATTTCAAAATTGAGCCCAAAGAGTCTGCAAAGGGACATAGACAGGTTAAGTGAGTGGGCAAGAAGGTGGCAGATGGAGTATAATGTGGGGAAATGTGAGGTCATTCACTTTTTGGTAGGAAGAGTAGAAAAACAAAACATTTTTTTGGTGTTGAGAATCTATTAAATGTTGGTGGTCAGAGAGATTTGGGTGTCCTCGTGCAAGAAACACAAAGAGTTAGCATGCAGGTACAGCAAGGAGTAAGGAAGGCAAATGGCATGTTGGCCTTTATTGCAAGGGGGTTGGAGTACATGAGTAAGGAAGTCTTATTACATTTGTACAGGGCTTTGGTGAGACCTTACCTGGAGTACTGCGTACAGTTTTGGTCTCCTTATCTAAGGAAGGATATACTTGCCTTAGAAGCGGTGCAACAAAATTTCACTAGATTGATTCCTGGGATGAGAGGGTTGTGCTATGAGAAGAGATTGAGTAGAATGGGTCTATACTCCATGGAGTTTAGAAGAATGAGAGGTGATCTCATTGAAACATGCAAGATTCTGAGGGGTCTTCACAGGGTAGATGCTGAGACGTTGTTTACCCTGGCTGGAGAGTCTAGAACTAGGGGGCATAGTCTCAGGATTAGTGGTCGGCCATTTAAGACTGAGATGAGGAGGAATTTCTTCACGCAGAGGGTTGTGAATCTTTGGAATTCTCTACCCCAGAGGGCTGCAGATGCTGAGCTGTTGAATATGTTCAAGGCTGAAATAGATAGATTTTTGGACTGTAGGAGAATCAAGGGATATGGGGATTGGGCAGGAAAGTGGAGTTAAGGTTGAAGATCAGCCATGATCTTATTGAATGGCGGAGCAAGCTCAAGGGGCTGTATGGCCTACTCCTGCTCCTATTTCTTATGTTTCTTAGGTTCAAAACATAACTTTTTGATGCTGTGGTCACCACTCTTACGACTTGATCTGTTCTCTCTTATATGAACTACCTTGGGATCCTATATGTGCTATACAAATGCAAGTTGGTGTTGTGCCCACTGACAGAACCACAGGCTATGCAAGGTGGAAATTGTGTGGGTTGTTAATGATGTTGACCCACCCACCTGTAGATTGGCTTGAGTTTCTGGTGCTGGTGAAAAAAGTGGGGAGAAATTGGAAGCCTGTGGTAACCCATTTTATCACAATTAAAATCATGCATTCAATTCTCAGGTATATATAGACTATTATGTCAAATACAGTGTACCGGTGAACTGGGGATAGATTATTCAGTTCATTCAGTGGTAGTAAGTTACTTGCCAAATCCATCTACTAACAGTTTGGTACATTTTGTGTTGTTACGATTACTGACAGATTAAAATATTGAACTAAATGATGTATGACAGCACTGGACTGGTTTGGGCCCTAAAGTTTGCACCTACTGTTTATAGTAAGACGATAACAGGAAGTCTACCCAAATACTAAGTGGAGGGGACATTGTTAGCACAAGTCATCTCCTCGTAACCTTCCCTTATTCTTCCCCTTCACTCCCCACTATAAATCTTCCCAACCCCAATACAAATGCTGTTTCAACACCTTCCTGGAGTACTGCCCTGCTGACAACAGGACTGCAACCATGACAGAGGGATGAAGCCATGTAAAAAGAGGAAAAAAACAGTATGGCAATGTAATTGCGATTTGAGGGTTACTTTATCATGGTCAGGTTTTAAAACCTGTTACCATATTGACCGTAGACGAGGTACCTGTGACTGGTCAACACTTGAGTGCTGGGCGGTGGTTAAGTTAACTGGTCACCTCCAGAGATGGCCAATGGCTTCAGGTGGATGAGCACCTGGAGGAGGGGAGAAAATTCTGGATGGAGGAAATGCCATCAAAAGGCAAATGAGCTAATCCTTGAATTAGCCAATGACATCCACAACCTACAACCATGACGCAGCCGCAGTACAGAACAAGTCAACTAAATAGGGACCATGGACAATCCGAAACGTAACACCAGGGTTCAAGCCCCTGCCTTAAAGTCATGTAGAGGACAGTCATGGGAGCTCTGAAGATAGCCAACCGATAAGGATGATGATTATCGTTTATGATGTGACAAAAATAGAAAAGGCATCAGTCAGGCCAGTATTTCCATTATCCAGGCTAATCTGTCCTTACTGTGGTAAATTGTTAAACCAGCAAGAACCTTATTTTAGCTGCTGATATCTATAATATCCATGTAACAATAAATAAAATATTAAGCCATACCCTTAGTACCAATAGGGTTATTTCTTCTGTGTAGGATGCTGTTCTGATCTCCATATGTTTAGTTTTGGGCTACGATGAATAACAAGTTTCACAAGCCTCTCCATTTTCCTGGTAAAGTTCCTTCCATTTCAGGATTGTAAAGGAATGTAATAAATCATTTTCCTTAGGCAGAAGGTAATATAACATTGACATGTTGAAATTGGTGTGAATAGCCAGTGGGGAAGTCTTTAGTGCATTAAAAGTGAATTCATGTCTTGTTAATTCAGCATTGACAGTGAATCTAGATTTTTTTTTAAAAAGTAGATGAACTCATCATTAGTTTCAGATTCAAAGATTATATATAATTTGCAACACGTCTGAAAGCAGAAGCACAAATGATTGCCACAGATAAATGATTAACTTTAAGGTTAATGGGTTTTCTTGCATAGTTAAATTACAGTGCCACAGCTTCTTGGAAATAAATCCAAGAGTTACAGGATGAATCTTAGTGATATATGATCTTGGATATAGGTGAACATGATTTTTTTGGGCACTCATTGATTTTAAAAGAAAGAAAGAACTTTAATTTATATAGGACCTTTCATGACATCAGGATGTTCTAAATGCTTCACAGCCAAAGTGCAGTCATTGTTGTACCATAGGGAAATGCGACAGCCAATTTGCACACAGCAAGATCCCAGAAACAGCAATGATATAACCAGATAATTTGTTTGTTGAGGGTTAAATATTCTCCAGGACACCAGAGGAACTTCCCTGCTCTTCTTTGAATAGTGCCATGGGATCTTTTAAGTCCATCTGAGAAACAGAGGACCTGTCTGTCCTAAGAACTCATTAGAAAGGCAGCACTTCAGACAGAGCAGCACTCCCTCAGGACTGCACCAAAGTGCAAGCCTGAATTATGTCCTCTGGAGTAGGGCTTGAACCCACGACCTTCTGACTTGGAGGCCAAGTCTGACAAAAAGGTATGACCTCCTGCAATGAAGTACTACCAAAATCTCCACTAAAATAATAATTAGAACAAAATAGAACTTAATATATATATTTAGAAAATGTTTTATGGGTCAGCTTGTTTCTCTGCTTCTAGATTATTTTATTCAGGAAAATAACGTGAAGCAAATAATTCTTGTAGGTGTTATACTTTGAAAACAAAAGAGAACATTTGGAATGAGGGATTAAATATTCCATTTAGGAACATGTCCTTTATTTAGGTCCATGAGATAAATTAAATAACTAAAAATAAGAGGAACCTATTTTTAAAAACAAGTGAAACAATCTTGGTGAAACAATATAATAATCTGTCAAAATGAATATCTGGAAATTAATAGAGTAAAAAAAAAACCCACAAGATGGCTTAACTGCACAACAAGTATGCAATAATGCCAAAATATTAATACATTTACCAGATTCATTCATTTGCCTGTAGTTTCACTGATTCACTTGGGATGGCAGTATGGCATTATAATATGGCAAGTTCATTGTGGATTCGGTGGAGGCAGCTGTGTGGCATACTGTATGTAGGAGGCAAAGTTGACTAAATATTGTGCATTGGCTGATAGAGGCAGATCATCAATAGCTGGTTCATATTCAAGATCAGGGGATTTGTAATCCATTTTTTGATTAAATGAAGTCCATAGAGTCTCTTCCAGTTTATTGCACACCAGTTGACAGTTTAATGAATTTTGGGCAAATTTACATTGTACATTCCTATGTAAATTGAATTTATTATGGTTATAATGTTACATATATTTTGTATTAAAATTAGTAGTTGCTAATTTCTCTGCTCCTAACTAATTATTGCCAGGAACTCTAAACTGTAGAACTCCTTCCCTTACTGCTGAAATATTCAAGCTTTTAAAACCAAAGCTTGTCATCACTTAATCACCACTTGCCTCATTTTCTCTCCTTGTCTTTTATTTTTATATATATATATATATATATATGATAGATTTGATTGACTTGGGCAGGAAGGGGGCTGAGTTGAGAATTGGACAGTGCCGACTTACCTAATCCGAAGGCCAAGTCGGGAACTGCACAGACTTTCAGGCCGAACCTATAGGCCGAAGGCAGGTGACGGAGGTTCCTAAGAGCGAAATAGAGCCAGTCTTCCAAAGTGAAGCTCATAATGATTTGGGGGTGGGGTTATACCCCCCTGACTCCCCACTAGCTCTGCCACTGATAGTGAATACATACATACATACATACATGCAAAAGTAAATATATAAATGCATAAAATGTCAAATCTGAGCGGTTTCCACTTGAGCTGGCATAAGATCAAGGTACAACTAGAGACAAATCTAATGGAATTGACTTTGGTAGTTGCTAAAAGCTCAAGGCCCAGAAAATTAAAAAAAAATTGGAAATGCTGGAAACACACAGCAGGTCAATCAGCATTTGAGACAGCCCCTTTAGTGAGACTGAACTGGTTCACTAAATTTTTGCTGGAACATCAAGGGGTCAAGACTGGAGAATTCTTGTAATTAAAGTATAGCTCCCATATTGAACTTATAGTAGTGAATCCCAAATGCAGGAAAAAAGAAAAAGAAAAACTTGCATTTATGTAGTGCCTTTCACGACCCCAGGATGCCCCAAAGCACTTTCCAGCCAATGAAGTACTTGTTAAATTTTGCCACTGTTGTAATGTCAGAAACATGGTGGCAATTTTGCGCACAGCAAGGTCTCACTAACAGCAATGAGTTAAATGAGCAGATAATCTGTTTTAGTGACGTTGGTTGAGGGATAAATATTGGCCAGGACACCAGAGAAAACTCCCCTGCTCTTCTTCGAAATAGTGCCATGGGATCTTTTGCGTCTACCTGAGAGGGCAGACAGGGCCTTGGGTTAACATTTCACTTGAAAGATGGCACCTTCGACATTGCATCACTCCCTCAGTATTGCACTGGAGTGTCATCCTAGATTTTGTGCTCAAGTCTCTGGAGTGGGTCTTGAATCTTCTGGCTCGGAGGTGAGAGTGCCACCACTGAGCCATGACTGACAGGAGAACAAGTGTGCAAAGTGTCACTGCCAATATTTTGTGTGCATTTTTTGAATTGGAAGTGAAACTTACTTTTTTTTGACAGATCTCTCATGACATTGCTCAATGAGTCAGAGCTGATACCGTGGTAGGGGGAGGAGTGGGTAGAGTTGCTGTAGCCTGGAAGTGGGGGACAGAAGCACAGTCCCACTGAAGGTTTGGAAATATGTTTACAAGAGAGATCTCACTAATGGCATTGAAATTAATGTGTTTTTAATGGTTCCTGGTGAATAAATAGTTTGTTCCTACCAACTATAGGTAGATAAATAACTTTGCTCTCCTCACATACTACATTTGTATAATAAAACACATTTTTGCAGGTAAAATCAGGCACGGCTCTTCATTTTTGCTGTCCATCTGTTTAGGGTGTGGGCTTTTTATAGAAATGGCCAAAAGGCTGACAACTTATGGAAAAATTGAACTGATTTTTCCTTCTTTACCAAATATCTGCAGAATTATTTAGTGTTACCAAAAGGTTCTGCTTAAATAAAGATGTTTAGGTTCAGAACTTTTTATTCAGAACCTCTCTCCAAACTAGAATAATGGTACAGTCCTTTGAGAACTTGCTAATGTTTATATTTGAATTATTTTACTCTCCTGGTTGTTTGAATTCTAAGGTAAACTTGGAAATACATAAATATCAAAAGTGCAATTGCTGTAACCATTTAGCTATAATAGAAAATATAAAACCCACTTTGAATCATTTCTCCCTAGGTCTTTGCCCATTCACCTGTTCTTTTGTCACTTTTATATCCGTGTTGAGCCCTCTTGCTGTGCTTGAAGACTACAGAGATCTGCACATATATAGTATGTATCACTACTGGTTTTCAAGTTATTTCAAAAGAAGACATTGCTTTTGATGTTCGATGCACAAAAAAAATCTGGTATCTTTCACTGCTCCAAGAATGGTTGCCCTGTGGGTTTCATTTCCAGTAATTTTCTACAAATCACAGCAATGTAGGGAGGGAGCTTGTAAACAGCAATTCCCAGCATGCTTGGTGAATAGTTGGTCTGGCTGCCAATCATTTAAAAATAAGTTGTTGGCATAGTTACATGCTGGGAGCTGGAGTTAGTTGGCTTGTTTGAGCCTCTTTCAGCTGATAGTGATCAGTCTTGGAAGCTGCCTGAACTTAAAGCTTAGTTATCCCTCATGGGTACAAGACACTGACAGAAAACATTGAAAGAAGCATTTTGAGCACATAAAATGCTGCTGTATTGGTCAGATTGATTTTCTTGTAAATTTGCATTTTTTATGGGCATGATTTTAACATTGAAAAATGTTAAAATTTTTGGAGGCATTGGAGGCATTCAAAATTACAACCATTTCAGACCTGCCTCCAACCCGCTCATTTCCGGTTTTCATTGGGGTGGGCGACCAACCCACTCCCAGGAGGCTTGTTGGTGACTCAAAGCTTTCAAGGAGGCTGTGGGCCTCCATTTTTGCCAAATTTGCAATTTCAACCCTTGGGGACCGGGATTCCCGGGCTTCTCCTTCACGCCGCTTTAAAGGAGGTCAGAAAGCCCAAAACTGCAAGTAAGTGCCTTTCTGGCACAGCTCGTGGGCCCGGAGGAGCAGGAGTGCATCACCCAGGCCCAACAAGCCTGCCTGCAATGACTCCCGACCACCCCCCCCCCCCCCCACACCGCTGGCAACAATTGCGCAGTCCACACACCCCCAATTTCCAACTCTTTCCCCCCCCCCCCCCCACCCCCAACGATCGCGGACACCCGCCAATGACACCCGACCCCACCCCCAATGATCGCGGAATCCCATGATGAACCTCGACCCCTTAACTTTCGCAGACCCCCAAACCCCCCCCCAAACAATTGCAGACCTCCAACCCCCACCCCACCAGTGATCGTAGACACCTGCGATGACCCCTGATCCCCCCCCCCATGACTGACCCCTGATCCCCCCCCCCATGACTGACCCCCGATCCCTCCCCCCATGACTGACACCCCCCCCCCCCCCCATGCTCACCCATGCCCATCAGTTCCCCGAGCCCACCCATGCCCCTGTGCTCCACCCCCATGCCCCCCCTTTCATACAATCAAAGACTTACCTGAACACGTCCTCTCCATGGCTGGTCTCCTGTTTGACAGGCTGGCTTCACTCGATCAGGCTTGTCAGTCAGATGGCAAACTGACAAAAAACAATAAAAGACGTCATTACATCAAAATCGTAAGGACATCCGGGAAACCTGTACTTCCCCCCCACGCCCCCTTCCCGGCTCCATTTTAAAATTGAGCCCACAGAGTCTGCAAAGGGATAGAGACAGGTTAAGTGAGTGGGCAAGAAGGTGGCAGATGGAGTATAATGTGGGGAAATGTAAGGTTATTCACTTTGGTAGGAAAAATAGAAATACAGAATATTTTTTAAATGGTGAGAAACTATTAAATGTTGGTGTTCAGAAAGACTTGGGTGTCCTCATACTAGAAACACAAAAAGTTAGCATGCAGGTACAGCAAACAATTAGGAAGGCAAATGGCATGTTGGTCTTTATTGCAAGGGGGTTGGAGAACAAGAGTAAGTAAGTCTTATTACAATTGTACAGGGCTTTGGTGAGCTCTCACCTGGAGTACTGCGTACAGTTTTGGTCTCCTGATCTAAGGAAGGATATACTTGTCTTAGAGGCGGTGCAACAAAAGTTTACTAGATTAATTCCTGGGATGAGACGGTTGTCCTATGAGGAGAGATTGAGTAGAATGGGCCTATACTATCTGAAGTATAGAAGAATGAGAGGTGATCTCATTGAAACATTTGAGATTCTGAGGGGGCTTCACGGGGTAGAGGCTGAGAGGTTGTTTCCCTGGGCTGGAGAGTCTATAACTAGAGGGCATAGTCACAGGATAAGGGGTCGGCCATTTAAGACTGAGATGAGGAAGAATTTCTTCACTCAGAGGGTTGTGAATCTTTGGAATTGATTTGAGTTGTTGAGTATATTCAAGGCTGAGATCGATAGACTTTTGGACTCTAGGGGAATCAAGGGATATGGGGATCAGGCAGGAAAGTGGAGTTGAGGTTGAAGAGTTAAAAGGCCCAAAAGTTAAAATTCTAAATTGGGGAAAGGCCAATTTTGATGGTATTAGACAGGAACTTTCAGAAGTTGATTAGGAGAGTCTGTTGGCAGGCAAAGGGACGTCTGGTAAGTGGGAGGCTTTCAAAAGTGTGTTAACCAGGGTTCAGGGTAAGCACATTCCTTATAAAGTGAAGAGCAAGGCTGGTAGAAGTAGGGAACCTTGGATGACTCGGGAGATTGAGGCCCTAGTCAAAAAGAAGAAGGAGGCATATGACATGCATAGGCAGCTGGGATCAAGTGGATCCCTTGAAGAGTATAGTGATTACCGGAATAGAGTTAAGAGAGAAATCAGGAGGGCAAAAAGGGGACATGAGATTGCTTTGGCAGATAAGGCAAAGGAGAATCCAAAGAGCTTCTACAAATACATAAAGGGCAAAAGAGTAACTAGGGAGAGAGTAGGGCCTCTTAAGGATCAACAAGGTCATCAATGTGCGGAACCACAAGAGATGGGTGAGATCCTAAATGAATATTTCGCATCGGTATTTATGGTTGAGAAAGGCATGGATGTTAGGGAACTTGGGGAAATAAATAGTGATGTCTTGAGGAGTGTACATATTACAGAGAGGGAGGTGCTGGAAGTCTTAATGCGCATCAAGGTAGATAAATCTCCGGGACCCAATGAAATGTATCCCAGGACGTTATGGGAGGTTAGGGAGGAAATTGCGGGTCCCCGAGCAGAGATATTTGAATCATCCACCGCTACAGGTGAGGTGCCTGAAGATTGGAGGGTAGCAAATGTTGTGCCTTTGTTTAAGAAGGGCGGCAGGGAAAAGCCTGGGAACTACAGACCGGTGAGCCTGACATCTGTAGTGGGTAAGTTGTTAGAGGGTATTCTGAGAGACAGGATCTACAGGCATTTGGAGAGGCAGGGACTGATTAGGAACAGTCAGCATGGTTTTGTGAGAGGAAAATCATGTCTCACAAATTTGATTGAGTTTTTTGAAGGGGTAACCAAGAAGATAGATGAGGGCTGTGCAGTAGACGTGGTCTACATGAACTTTAGCAAAGCCTTTGACAAGGTACCGCATGGTAGGTTGTTACATAAGGTTAAATCTCACTGGATCCAAGGTGAGGTAGTCAATTGGATACAAAATTGGCTTGACGACAGAAGACAGAGGGTGGTTGCAGAGGGTTGTTTTTCAAACTGGATGCCTGTGTCCAGCGGTGTGCCTCAGGGATCGGTGCTGGGTCCGCTGTTATTTGTTATTTATATTAATGATTTGGATGAGAATTTAGGAGGCATGGTTAGTAAGTTTGCAGATGACACCAAGATTGGTGGCATTGTGGACAGTGAAGAAGGTTATTTAGGATTGCAACGGGATCTTGATAAATTGGGCCAGTGGGCCGATGAATGGCAGATGGTGTTTAATTTAGATAAATGTGAGGTGATGCATTTTGGTAGATCGAATCGGGCCAGGACCTACTCCGTTAATGGTAGGGCGTTGGGGAGAGTTATAGAACAAAGAGATCTAGGAGTACAGGTTCATAGCTCCTTGAAAGTGGAGTCACAGGTGGATAGGGTGGTGAAGAAGGCATTCAGCATGCTTGGTTTCATTGGTCAGAACATTGAATGCAGGAGTTGGGATGTCTTGTTGAAGTTGTACAAGACATTAGTTAGGCCACACTTGGAGTACTGTGTACAGTTCTGGTCACCCTATTATAGAAAGGATATTATTAAATTAGAAAGAGTGCAGAAAAGATTTACTAGGATGCTACCGGGACTTGATGGTTTGACTTATAGGGAGAGGTCGGATAGACTGAGACTTTTTTCCCTGGAGAGTAGGAGGTTAAGGGGTGATCTTATAGAAGTCTATAAAATAATGAGGGGCATAGATAAGGTAGATAGTCAAAATCTTTTCCCAAAGGTAGGGGAGTCTATAACGAGGGGGCATAGATTTAAGGTGAGAGGGGAGAGATACAAAAGGGTCCAGAGGGGCAATTTTTTCACTCAAAGGGTGGTGAGTGTCTGGAACGAGCTGCCAGAGGCAGTAGTAGAGGCGGGTACAATTTTGTCTTTTAAAAAGCATTTGGACAGTTACATGGGTAAGATGGGTATTGAGGGATATGGGCCAAGTGCAGGCAATTGGGACTAGCTTAGTGGTATAAACTGGGCGACATGGACATGTTGGGCCGAAGGGCCTGTTTCCATGTTGTAAACTTCTATGATTCTATGATTCTAAGATCTGCCACAATCTGATTGAATGGTGGAGCAGGCTCGAGGGGCCGTATGATCAACTCCTGCTCCTATTTCTTATGTTCTTATGGTAACTGAAGGATTTTTCAAAAAATATTTGCAATGATTTCGTCGTCCACTTTTGTATTGTAGTTTTTGTTGATTTCATTATTTCCATATGTCCTTAGTAGTCTTTCGTTGATCATTCTCCCGATCTATTTTTCCTATGTTTGGTCCATATGTTGCTAACCACTTCAGTAATCATTTGTAGTGCAATTTGAATCATTTTGCTCTATTTGTGCGGGGAACCATGAGTCTGATTCTTTCTGATCCATGAGATTGATTATGACTTTACACAAGTTTAGCATCAATGTGAAGCCACAACTGCTTTGCACCATTGCTAAACGTGTGGGGGTAGAGTTTCTGTGGAGGAAGAATGGCTGTTTATGTCATTCCTCCTGCATTTCAGCCAATGTTCCACTGGCGTTACGGCCAGAGATTCGGAGAAATCCCCCTCCCCATGGCAATTCTATCCCATACAGTGGAAATTGGGGTTAAAGGCTAAAAGTGACTCCAAGGAGTCTAACTATGCTTCAGTCCAGCTTCAGGTCTTGCCCTGACACCCATTTGCACTATAACTGCAGCATCGATGCAAGGGAAACCACTATAGTGGTTGTACAACTGTAGCTGAAGACCATTGGAATAAAAGCAAGACTGATCTTTTCAGATTAGAAAGGACGTGTCTGAGCGGTGATCTGTTAAAATGTTAACCTGGAATATTAGCTCAAATTTAAGTGTGGGAGTAGAACAAAGGGATACGGGTACAAATTCATATAAGATAATTTTAGGACTTGTATTAGGAATTTTTGCTTCACACAAAGAGTGATTAACATGTGGAATAAACTTCCAGATAGAGTTGTGAAGGCAAAAATCTTGCAACTATTTAAGAAATGATTGGATGCTACAATGCAGGTGAGGTTAGGTTCTGTCTAGATGGCTAAATTAAGTTACAGTTGAATGACCTTCCTTGTCTGTAATTATCTTGTGATCTCCTTTCCTTGTGTCATTGGACTGTATGCATGATGCATATGTAATTCAATAAATTGGTGCCAAGGTTATAATCAAATGTACAAGGATGTCACTATTCTGAAAGGTGTTGTACATTGAGCTCCATAAGGTCTGAGCTTCAGTTGTGTAGAATGGGCTTTAATTCAAACTAATAGTTTTAGAAAGGAAGAGTTAAATATCACGATCATGTTTCCTGCAGCAATATTGCCACTTCCTATTACTCCTCTGTTTATTTTCTTGTAAAAATCAATAGAATTAATTACACATCCAAATTTCAAGCTTATTAAAAACAATTTCTCCTTTTACATCAGTGTACCTGACAAATTTGAAGTGTAACACAGCTATGCTCCAATAGAAAGAGAATTGGTTGGTCATATCATTTCAGATCCTGGAGCTAAGTCCAATTGGAAGACAGCAATTCTAGTTTAGTGTCAGCTTTCTTTTTAAAAACACACATTACATTAATGTCAAGAAGGGATGGTTCACTATTGTGGTTAAATGGTAGGAGGAGTAAGTAGCAGCATCCATTTACAGTCACTAAATGAATGAGTTCAGCCAGCAGTGTGGATGAAGTACTATTATTTTCCTTGCTCTGAAGGAGGAACGGTTTGACCTGGTATTATGTCAGGTTCTGATAGATGTCTTTTTAAGTGCTTTGTAGGTTTTCTGCAGTGCTTGTAGGAGAATACACTGAGACATTTACAACAACAACTACTGGCAGTTATATAGCGCCTTTAATATAGATAATTGTCACAAGGCGCTTCACGGGAGTATAATTAGACAAAACTTGCCTCCGAACCAATAAAGGAGTTATTAGGACGGGTGACACAAAGCTCGGTCAAAGAGATAGGTTTTAACGGGGGAGGGAGAAGTGGAGAGGTTTAGGGTGAGAATTTCAGAGCTAAAAGGCCAATATGGCGAAAGGCATGGCCATCAATAGTGAGGCGAAGGGAGTGGGGGGTGCGCAAGAGGCCAGAGTTGGAGGAACACGGAGTTCATGGAGATGGTTGTACAGCTGGAGGAGGTTACAGGGATGGAGAGGGACGAGGCCATGAAGGGATTTGAACACGAGGATGAGAATTTTAAAATCAAGGTGTTGATGGTCTGGGTGCCAATGTATGTCAAGGAGCACAAGGGTAATGGGTGAGCGGGATTTGGTGCTGGTTAGGGAGAGAGCAGCAGAGTTTTGGATGAGCTCAAGTTTATGGTGAATGTAAAATGGGAAGTCGGTTTAGGAGCGCATTGGAATAGTCTAGTCTGGAGGTAACAAAAGCATGGATGAGGGTTTCATCAGTAGATGAGCTGCGGCAGGGGCGGAGACTAGCAATATTACTGAGTAAGTAGGTGGTCATGTGATGGAAAGAATAAGGTGTTAGAAGTTCAGCTCAGGGTCAAATAGGATGCCAAGGTTGCAAATAATCTAGTTCAGCCTGAGACAATGATCGTGGAGGTGGATGGAGTCGGTGGCGAGGGAACAAAGTTTAGGGCGGGGACTGAAGACAATGGCTTTGGTCTTCCCAATGTTTAATTGGAGAAAATATCAGATCATCCAGGACTGGATGTTGGACAAGCAGCATGACAAATCAAAGGCAGTGGAGGGGTCGAGAGAGGTGATGGTGAGTATTGTCAGCATACAACCTGATGTCATGTTGTTGCCGAGGGGCATCATGTAGATGAGAAATAGGAGGGAGCCAAGGATAGATCCTTGGGGGACTCCAGAGGTAACAGTGTGGGTGTAGGAAGAGAAACCACTGCAGGAGATCTCTGGCTGCAACTGGATAGATAAGAGTGGAACTAGGCGAGAGCAGTGCCACTCAGCTAGACAACAGAGGAGAGGCATTGGAGGAGGACGGTGTGGTCGACCGTGTCAAAGGCTGCAGAGAGGTTGAGAGTGATGCGGAGGGATAGTTTACCACGGTCACAGTCACAGAGGATGTTATTTGTGACTCCTCCAATGTCTCCTTGGAGAGGAACTATGTTACTGGTGATATCCTACCATAGAAGAGCCAAATCCTCTACTTATTGGCTGTTTGCCCAGATGTAATTGAGAAAACCTTCTCCTTCTGACACTGAACAAAGTAGCTGTTTCTATAACTTGAAAACTGATAAGGGCACCCACATCTATATAATTCCATGGACTACTTCCTTCCTCAAATTTCATTTTAAATATTAACTGGAAAAATAGACGTTTTGGGAATTGATTTTCTTGAACCAGTAAGGGATTCGTCAAGATACTCTACTGACAAAATGAGGTGTATGTTCTGTGTGCTTCAGAGATAGGGAATGTAAGATGTTTTCGTTGGAAAATGATGACATTTGAAAGAGTTTTTCTATTATTTATCAAGGCTGTGCTCCAGCACATCGTAAAGCATAGAACCAGCATTAACACACTACGGAGGATGTCTTGTGTATCATTTTACCTTATCCTGGTTCTACATCTGCTTAAAGGATTGTCATGTATTTCTATAGTTCAGTGCTATGCAATAAGATTGTGCATGGTTTGAAAAGAGAAGACATGGTTGAAACAGATCAATTGACACCCATAATTTGCACACCAAATTGGAGTGACAACTGTACAATGAATGGTAACAAGCTTATTAAATGCATTCATGGTCAAACAAAGGATAACACGAGAAACATGTACACTCAAATGCAAATAAAACACTTGTATTTGTGCATGCAGAAAATAGATCCCTGAAACGTTTTTTCTCTTTGTTGACTCAGCTTTACAAACCACAAATTAAATAGCCAAATTCAGAAAATGAGCACTAATTGAACTGATTTGTGACATAATAATGAGAAGAGGCTAGAAACTAAGGGTACATTTACACCGCAGCTTTAGCAGAGCTCCAAAGCTGTTTCTACTTCACAACGACACCACTGTTGCAGTCTAACTCTGCTCCTGGCGGGACAATTCTAATTGGACTAGAACTGCTGCAGTTACCAATCTTACAATTTAAAGGTACCTTTAGTGAGTGCTTTATAGGTCTAAAAAACAAAGCAGGCACCTGATTTACAATTTGGCAGCAACTGAGGGGAACAAAGAAAAAATAACACGGTAACAAAAGTAATAGTTGACTTAGTGGCAAAGTGCACTGTTGCGTTAGCAGGTGGTGTCATGAAGAGAAAAGGTGCTTTACTGCAAGGAAAAAGGAGAAATTACAGGGTCCCAGTTCACTGTTGAGTGGCTCCCAGCAGACAGTTTATAGAACAGCACTGACAGAGGTCTGAGAGGAGGTTACTTGCCTGCCCTCTCAATCAGGTAATACTGAATGAATTGTAGCCACATTAGGTGACAAAATAAGAAAAGGGTGGAAGTAAACTGAAAGTTCTTGAGAGGAAGGAATTGCACAGCTAAACAAAAATACTAGTTAGTGAGAATGTGCTAACAAGCATAAAAGTGAACTGAAAATTACAAATAAAAGGAGGAAATCTAGTTTACCTAGTTGTATGCCTTTTTATTCCTTTGTGTTTTCAGTATATACAATACACAAATACATTGGTGCAGACCATTAGGTGCCACGTCCTGCTGGCAGAAATGGCCACTGCGCCATCAGTAACAATTTTGGAGTCAACTTTTCCCTTCTAAAACTATAGCATTATCAATTCCCTTCCACGTAATTAAACTAATTTTGGATCTATAAATGATCGTAGCTACTTGGAGGCCAATGTTAACAGTGTGTAACCTTTTATACTGGTTTTGTGTCTTGCTAGTGATACTAGCTCCCAATGGGCAGGTATCATGCAGCAGGTGGTAACCCCAAAGCAAACTTAGAAAGATTGCTAAAACTGACCATCGGGAAGATATGGGCCCCGATATTACTAGGGAGGCGGGTTGGCGGGGGGGGGGGGGTGGCGACCGGGCGCGTGGGTAACCTGCCCAGTAAAATCCGTCCGTTCCCCACGTAATCCCGGGTAAATTGAAGCCACTTAATGTGGCTTCCGGGTTTCCCGTCGGAAACCTGCGCAGCGGGTGGACTGCGCACCCACATCACAGGTTGTCAGCTGGAGGAGCCCTATTTAAAAGGGCAGTCCTCCAAAGACTGAACCTGCAGCAAACAACAACACAGGACCATGGAGCAGCAAAGGGGAAAGGCTGCCCCCAGGTTTAATGATGCCTCACTCCAGGTCTTACTGGATGGGCTGAGGAGGAGGAGGGAGATCTTCGACCGGCGGACGAGAGAAAGTGGCCTGCCTCTGCCCCCAAGAAGGCGTGGCTCGAGGTGGCAGAGGAGGTCACTAACAGCAGCAACATCTTCCCCTCCTGGATGCAGTGCAGGAAGCGCTTCAATGACCTAACTAGGTCAACCAAGGTAATTCACTTACTCATTCTCATACAGTCCGTCTTCCACATCACCCCACAACTCCTCCGGCACTGCCAACACTACTCTATCACATCACTCCTCACACCCACTCAAACCTCATCCTCAACTTACCTGCACTTACTCACCTCCCCAGTATTCACCCCACCACTACCACTCAACCCAATCCTCATACAATGTCATGGCTCTGTCTCACCCTCACCCTCACCCTCAGGGTCAGCCTCACCCAAACCAATGCATTCAGCGATTGGCCACAACGCCATCCCTCGCTCACGCCTCTCTACTTTCTCTCTTTATAGGAGAGGAGAGCCCAGAATGCACGGGAGAATGCACGGGAGAGTGCGAAGACCGGAGGGGTGCCACAACATCAGGTCATCCTCACGGACACGGAGCAGGAGGCTCTTGAATTGAGCCGCACCCTCGAGTGCCTGTCTGTTGGGGATGCCGAGACTGCTGGTAACAGAACTTTAACATTCAGCACTTACAATAGCAAATGATCTTAACATGCCTTGCCATCTTCAGCAGCTCAACATCTGTCATCAGGCTTAATATTGCCTTCTGTTCTCTTACAGGGCCTTCAGCGACCGCTGTGACGGCGGAGGGCAATTCCTCAGTGGACCTGTCGGCCTCTGAGGGACACGGTCACATCTGAGCGAGCCATCCACCAGTGCAGATACACACACCTCAGTGGGTCTCCGCCCTCGGTTAGTTGGGGTTGCACATTATGAGTCACCACACACATGTGAACATGAGCAGACACTGGTGGCAGGGGAGCTGTGGAGAGTCCGCCTCAGTGTAGGGGGGGTGGTGGTGGTGTGTGTCAGCTTCACCTCTGACTTCTGAGCGGTCCGAATCGCTCCCACTCCCTGGGTTCTAGACCTTGGACTTATTTGGGGGTTGTGACAAAGTGCAGCAGACAACTGGTTTTGGTGCAAGAAACTTTGACCTTTATTCAAGAGAGAAAATACAACACAACAATCTTAACACTCTAATAAAATGGGGAACACTTCTGTACATACGAGGGAAATTACAGTAGAGATATACCTCACCCCTCCCAATCCCACTGTACTAGCTAAGTTGGACTCTAAAGGACCAGAGATAATGCTCACCAAACGAATCCTTGACAGTAATTCACTCAGAGGCAAGTCAGAAATAGATTGTAAAGTGGAAACTTTGCGGATCTTCGGTTTTCTCCCGAGTTGGTTTTCTTTGGTCGCGATGGCCCAATATTACCCGGTTGGTTGATGGTAATATTCGGTTGGTTGTTTCGTAAGGCCCTTGTTGCCGCGAGGTGTCTGATGGTCACTGGGGCTGTTGCTCTGGTTTCTTCTTGTGTGTCGGCCTGCTTCTAGAGCTGCTGACCTTCCCTGTCGAACTGCTCTCCTGTTGCCCCCTCGCCTTGTTGAACTGTTGCCTCCCGAGCTGTTGAACAATCCTTTGCCCTTGTAGGTCTGGCTGACCGGTTCTCTCACGTAGGGTTCATTGGTTTCGCTGGAAAACTGCTCTCCTTCCAGAGACAGGCAGAACAAGAGAAGCAGCACACAAGAGCCAGCAAGAGCCAGAGAGAGAGAGAGAGAGAGAGAGAGGTTTTGAGTTTCCACTTCTATATCCCTCCCTTACAATGGTCTTCGTCACTTTAAAAAAAAAAACACTTCATGTCTGTTTAAACAGTTCTTACAAAGTCCTTAAGAATCTTTGATGGCTTTTTGATGGTCCCTCATCATGTTGCAATTGCTTCTCCCGATGGGTCATTGTTAATTCCGATTTTAGAGCTTGTCACACAAGGCTTCCTTTTGTATCCACCATCCTAGGTGTTGATGGGTTTTGCTTTAAAACAAAGACATGGCCCCACCATGTCTGGAGCAGTTGCCTCTTTCAATGGCAGTGAGTGTCGACCACCTGCTGTCGGTTTTGCATTAAAACAGAGACATGTCTGAAGCAGTAATTCTCCCACATTCCACTGTGTGTTGTTGATTTCGTCTGGTGACCTCTCACCTATCCTTCCATCTTAGGATTTTGGTCAATGGCCAAAGATTTCCGTACTCAGGGTTTTTTTAGGGTTTTTCTCCGAGTTTTGGGGGATCTGTGAATTTTGAGAATCTTACATCAGTGGGAGCATTCTTCTCCAGGCTCTGCTCAGCTGGACACAGATGCTGAACCCTGGGGGCCATCCTTTAAAAGGAGAATGATCGAGGGGCAGCAGCACATTTGCGAGGTGCTGGAACAGGTGCCACGCGCACTCTCCACAATCACGCAGAGGATGGAGGAGTCCAACTCCTGCATGAGTGGAATGGTGGCACAGGTACAGGAGGGGATCGCCGAGATACTGTCACAGAGACGTGAGGGCATCTCTGAGATAGTGTCGCGGGTAAGTGCGGGAATGTCTGCGATGGAGGGAAGGCTAGCCTCCATCGAGCTTCAAGCACGGCTCAACGATGAGTCCATTGAGGCCCTGACAATGGCCGTTCGGACTCAGGGTGAGCAACTTTCTGCCGCCTTAAACAGGCAGGCAGATACACTAGCACTGACCTTACAAGGCTTCACACATGTCCTCCAAACTATCATCCAGCAGGGTGGTAGGAGTGATGTGGGCCTGGCCCAGGATAGGGATGATGGCGAAAGGGGATATGGAAGTGGGGACGCCACTCAAAGCACTCCCACGTCTCACCAGTTGCGCCCCTCTCAACCAGTACTTGCAATGCTGCCTCCTGTCCAGGTGGTCGAGTCTGCCCCTGCACAGGTGCAGGTGGAGCAGTCTTTGGAGGGGCTCTCATGGGCACCGGAACCCAGAGGTCGTAGGCCCAAAGCATCTAATCGGTCAGAGCATGAACAAGAGCAACCTGACACTACCTCTGCAGCAGCCACAGGGGAAGCACCACATTGGAGTAGTAGGAAGCGTAAGGCAAAGGTTTTGTGAGCACCAAGGGGAATGCAGAATGGTGTTTGATGCTTTGTCATTTTTTAATTTATATTTCATTTTTGTTCAACTCACATTAAATATTATATTGTCACCATTACTGCCACGTCTTGGCCACTCTTGACTGGCTTGTGTAATAAGTCCCTTTCATGAGGTTCACCATGAACACGCACACTTGATACCACCCATTGGGTCACCCTACTGTGGGTGTATGTGTAGTTGCACGACTATTTTGTGCAGGTGCCTGTGGTGCAGCACTGTGTTGTGGAGCTCCACGTGGCGGAGGTGGACAGCGTGCCTGGTGAGACTGGTGATGTTGCTCGTCCTCGGATGAAGTGATAAATGCAGCCATGGCGCCGCCCCCACAAAATAGGTAAATGTGTTTGCACAGCAGAGTTTAGGGTATAAAGTAATAGTTTTGAGTGGAAAGACAAAGGTGTTGCAGTCAAAACCTTGTCTGAAGTGACAGAGTGTCCTGCTGCAATAAATGAGGTATTGCTCCCAAATGTCAAATAATCCTTGGTATCTCCCACTGGCTGCTGGCTGAAACATGTCTGCTCCAACAGGGAGTGTTTCCCACAGTGCAGGAAACATGCTGAAGATCCTTCAAAATTGCACCCCTGCCAAAATCTCCATGCAATGAGATCTGTCAAGTGCCTCAACTAGCTAAATAACTATCTAAATTATCATCCCGCCGGCTTTAATTGCCGGTGGGAGTCTCGCGTGCGGGAGTTGCGCACACACCCGAATGCGTCACTGGGGAACCCGGAAGTGAGCGGGTTGGAGCCGGGATTCCGCCATTTTTGGAGCCCCAACGCACCCGCTCGGCCATCCGAAAATCGGCCTCGTGGCTTAAAAAGTGTGATAGTGATGGCTGGCCGGCCTTGAGGAGCTGAAGACCTGTGCATTAGGGCCTAGCAGAACAGAACCAATACAATTTGCACTAGGTTCTGGGAAATGAGGCTGTCAAATAAATTATATTGTTTTTGTTGTGCTAGAGGCTTTTAGGTAATCTTCTGATTTTATTGGCATGTTTTAATTTAATTTTTATCATTATTAATTTTGGATTAATCACATTTGATAAAAATGTGTTGAGTATGTGGATTTATTCTTTCAGAGGAGCCAACTTTCAGTGTAGTATCAAATTAACAATCAAAGCATTTGTTCAGGTATTAGTGAAAACTTTTATTCGTTCAGCAGGAATAAATAGAGGACTCTCAATGAGGGCATGTGGGATCTTGCTGTGGGCAAACTGGCTGCCATGTATACCTACATAATAACAGTGCTTCAAAATTGAGAAATACTTCAAATTACTTGAAGATGTGATGAGGCACTATATAAATGCAAGTATATTTTATATTCCACAAGTTAGCTCATGAGCAACAAAACTAAATTGGTGTATGGGTTAAACTTTGCTTTTGAATTGTGTGTCAGCCCTGGCTAAGAGTAACACTCTCACCGTTGAGTCAGTGGGTCATGGATCCAAACCCAACTCCAGAGATTTGAGCATATAATCTAGGTTGATGTTCAGTGCAGTACTGAGGGAGTTCTGCATTGCCGGATATGCTATCTCTCAGAGGAGACATTTAACCGAGGTGGACGTGTAAAAGACCCTATCATACTATTCAAAGGAGGAGTTATCCCGGTGTCCTAGTCAACAATTATCCCTCAATCAACATCACTAAACAGATTATCTGGTCATTTATCTCACTGCTGTTTGTGGGACCTTGCTGTGCGAATTGGTTGCTCTGTTTGCCTACAAAAGAAATGTGATTACACTTGAAAAGTAATTCATTGGCTGTGAAGCACTTTGGGACATCTTGAGGTTGTGAAAGGTGCTATACAAATGCATGTTCATTCTTTTCTTTTTGAATGGAATGAGTTGCACCATCATTCTCCTTGTGCCTAACTTTTTCACTTTGTTATCAATTTTGAGGATTCAGTTCCGAAGTCATCAGTTCACTCCACAGAGTCTAATGGTGCACAATGAGGTCTAAATTCGGGGACCAATGTTCCCATTGTCAGGGCTGAAAAATGGCCTCGATTTGGTGACCCTTAAAATGAGCATTAGGTTCCTTACATATTTCATTGAAATTGGCCAGCGATGAATGGGACAGGTGTGGGCCTGCCCAGCTCAGGATTTCTCTGCAGCCCCTGTGGCCGCCAACTAAAACCAATTTTTTTTTAATGCAAATTTTTACTAAAACCTTCCTGTGGAGCCAGGAGGAGCAGGAGTGCCTCCCCAAATCCACAGTCATCGTGATCGCCCACCCCATTACTCGTTCCACCCCCACCCCCCTTCCCCCCCAACCCTGCGACTTAACCTTTGGGCTGCTGCTGGCAAGGCAAGTGGTCCAATATTCGTGCATCTTAAATGAGCGAACTGCTTGTGGAGGCACGATAGACGCCGGCAGCTTGCTCATAAAATGTTAACGAGGCCACGGGCCTGTCTTTACGGCTGACTTTGGGCACGTCTTCAGGCCATGCACAGCACCAAGTCTGGGCCCAAAGATTTCTACCCCTATTGTCTTGTGGCAAAGCCAGATTCCAATGCTGATATTCAGAGTTAAGAATCTTGCCTAGCAACCATCTGTTGGGTAATTTTCCTTACACTAACTCCATGCCTTATTATGAATTGGCAAAGATGACATTTTGTTTCTGCCATACTAGCAGCCCCATTCATGATCATCTGCCTGGGCTCCCTTCATGACCTAATCAGTAAAGGCATGGCTGTGCATGGTTAATGATAAAGAATCATTCTTTAATTTTCTGCTGTTACTGCAGGAAATTGTAAAGCCAGTACAGTGAAGTGTCCTTCTGAGCAATGCAGCATTGAACTGTGAAATAACCTTGGGCATCACTGAATCACTGACTGAAGCTCACAGTTGCTCCACGAGTGGTATTTGGAAGGAGTGCTTGATTTTAAATGGTGATGTTGGCATCCACCTTCACCTCCGTCAGCGTGGCTTGTCTGTTGTATCTCAATAGATATACCAAGTCCTTTAAATATGCCAGATTTTAACTTGACCTCACCGCAAGAACAACAGCATTGTGTCAAGATTACAGTGTTTATGAGATCGACCTCCCGTGTCCTTGTATCAAACTTGAAACATCATAGATAGCCACAGAAAACCAAGGCAAATTTAAATTAACATAATATGGACACATTTCAATTTTTTCAGCACCATATTTAAATCAATTTTAGTGCCCTTTACTATCCATATAAAAATAAAACACTACACAAAAGATTTAATTATGTGCCATTGTTTTGAGCAAGAAGAGTTTGAAAGTTGTTGAGTAATATTAGTTGTTGACTCCTCTGTCCTTGTAAACTTCTGCCCCATATACAACCTCCCTTTCCTCTCAAGTCCTTGAATGTGTTGTTTCCTCCCAAATCTGTGCCCATCTTTCCCTCAACTCCATGTTTGAACCCCTCCAATCAGGTTTCCACCCATGCCACAGTACTGAAACAACCCTTAACAAAGTCACAAATTACATCCTATGCGGCCGTGACCGTGGTAAACTATCCCTCCTCATCCTTCTCGACCTGTGTGCAGTCTTTGACATGGTTGACCACACCATCCTCCTCCGGCGTCCAGTGAGTAGGTCTGCGTTTGCTTGGTTCCATTCTTATCTATCCAGTCGTAGCCAGAGAATCATCTGCAATGGCTTCTCTGCCCACTCCCGCACTGTTATCTCTGGAGTCCCCCAAGGATCTATCCTTGGCCCCCCCCTATTTCTCATCTACATGCTGCCCCTTGGCAATATCATCTGAAAACATAATGTCAGGTTCCACATGTACACCCAGCCCTACTTCACCACCACCTCTCTCGATCCCTCCACTGTCTCTTATTTGTCACACTGCTTGTCTGACATCCAGTAATGGATGAGCAAAAATTTCCACCAACTAAATTTTGGGAACAATGAAGCCATTGTCTTCGGTTCCCACCACAAACTCCGTTCCCTAGCCACCAATTCTATCCCTCTCCCTAGAAACTGTCTGAGGCTGAACCAGACTGTTCACAACCTTGGCATCTTATTTGACCCTGAGATGAGCTTTCGACCACCTATCCACTCCATCACCAAGACAGTCTACTTCTGCCTCTGTAACATCGTCCGTCTCCGTCCCTGCCTCAGCTCATCTGCTGCTGAAACCCTTATCCATGTCTTTGTTACCTCTGGATTTGTCTATTCCAATGCTCTCATGGCTGACCTCCCATCTTCCACCCTCCATAAACTTGAGCTCATCTAAAATTCTGCTGCCTATATCCTAATTCACACCAAGTCCCGTTCCATCACCCCGGTGCTCGCTGACCTACATTGACTCCCGGTCTGAGAACGCCTAGATTTTAAAATTCTCATCCTTGTTTTCAAATCCGTCCATGGCCTCAGCCCTCCCAATCTCTGTATCTTCCTCCAACCCTACAACCCTCCTTGACCTTTGCACTCCTCCAATTCTTGCCACTTGCGCATCCCAGATTTTAATCGATCCACCATTGGCGGTCATGCCTTCAGCTGCCTAGGCCCTATGCTCTAGAATTCCCTCCCTAAACCTCTCCGCCTCTCTACCTCTCTCTCCTCCTTTTAAGACACTCCTTAAAATCTACCTTTTTGACCAAGCCTGTCCTAATATCTCCTTATGTGGCTCAGTGCCAAATTTTGTTTGATAACGCTCCAGTGAAGCATCTTTGGATGTTTTACCTCGTTAAAGGCGCTGTATAAATGCAAGTGTTGTTGATGATGTTTGTTCCATTGCTGAAATTCAGTGCCTCAGCTGAAAACTAACATAACACTCAGTAAAATAAATTGTTGGATCCTCATCTCTGACTTTTGATTTGGGCTAAATTTTAACCCCCAAGAATTTTAATCCCCAAAGCCTTTCCACCATCTACAAGGCACAAGTCAGGAGTGTGATGGAATACTCTCCACTTGCCTGGATGAGTGCAGCTCCAACAACACTCAAGAAGCTCGACACCATCCAAGATAAAGCAGCCCGCTTGATTGGCACCCCATCCACCACCCTAAACATTCACTCCCTTCACCACCGGCGCACTGTGGCTGCAGTGTGTACCATCCACAGGATGCACTGCAGCAACTCGCCAAGGCTTCTTCGACAGCACCTCCCAAACCCGCGACCTCTACCACCTAGAAGGACAAGGGCAGCAGGCGCATGGGAACAACACCACCTGCACGTTCCCCTCCAAGTCACACACCATCCCGACTTGGAAATATATCGCCGTTCCTTCATCGTCGCTGGGTCAAAATCCTGGAACTCCCTTCCTAACAGCACTGTGGGAGAACCGTCACCACACGGACTGCAGCGGTTCAAGAAGGCGGCTCACCACCACCTTCTCGAGGGCAACTAGAGATGGGCAATAAATGCCGGCCTTGCCAGCGACGCCCACATCCCGTGAACGAATAAAATAAAAAAAAAGGTGGGTTGGGGGCGGGTGGGAGGTTAAAATAAGAATTTTTTGGAGCGGGACCGCATCCCGGCTCCAACTTGCCCACATCTGGGTTTAACTCGGGCAGGTTTGTCTGCGTGTGGACATTAGACACCAGGAAGTCCCGCCCCCACTTAAAGCCGGCGGGCCGATACTTAAACCAGCAATGTACCTCATTGAGATACTTGAGGTACTTAATATTTTGTGTATTGGACAATTAAAATGAATTTAACCTTGCCTGTTTGGGTTTCCCATCACTTCCGAATCACATCAGCTGAAAGCAGGCAGGAAGGGCTGGATCCATGAGGTGAGTGCTTTTATTGCACTGCGTGTGGGCCCAGAGGAGCAGGAGTGCTTCATCCAGGCCCAACATGTTCACCTGGCTGACAGGAATCCCGCAATCGGCCGCCCAACCCACCCGATGGTGGACCACCCTCCCCCATCATGGTGGACCCCCAACTACCTCCAACTCTTCACCTGACCTGTCAATCAGGCTGGCTGCTGAGCGCAAAACCTAGACTTGAAATTGATTGGCCTCATTAAGGCGATTGTGACCCGCTCACTTACCTTCCTGGTTTTCCACCCGAACATCTTCCCCACCCCATTCCCTCCCTGGCTTGAAGTTAAAATTTACCCTATTCTACTACTTAGGGGAAGTTATTCCCAAGCAATTAAAACATTACTACAGTTTGTATAATGAATGCTTGGGCAGTGAAAATTATGAAACCTTTCCATTTTATTAATGCTAAAGATAAGAATGTGAATTATTAGGATTAGAGAGAATATGGATATGCACATCATTCATTGTACTGTATAAGAAATATTTAAAAGTCACAACATGGAAACAGGCCATTCAACCCAGCCATTCCATGTCAGCATTTACCTTCTTTGTGAGCAATTATTCCTAATTACATTTACCCATCCTGTTCCCATATTCCTTCATCTTCTTTTCCTTTAACCATCTATCCAATCTAAGCTTAAATGATGACATAGTCTCTGCCTCAACCACTAACCCTGGGAGTGATCTTCACAACCTCACAACTCTTTATAAAGTTTCTCTTGCTCTCTGTTCAAAATATCTTGCATTTAGTCTTGTTTTTACTTCTATCTACCCTGTCCCAGCCTTTCCTAATTTTAAATGCTTCAGTCATATCACCCCATAAACTATGTTAGTCTAATGAAAAAAGCTTGGCTGGGTTGGGCTTGGTTGCCATGACCTGCACAGTTGAATAATCTGCCAATGCTCACAGAAAGAATAGGCACATGTGGGAGGTACCAGAGGACTGCTGTTGACTGGGATTTGACCTCAGAATGTGTCATCTCCGTCAGGGGAGGAGAAAGAAGAAAAATGGTCTTTGCACCAGTTTGACTCATTCAGCGATACATCATTTATCAAATTTCCTATGTGAACAAGTCTCAGTCAAAACCAAGTCCTACATTTCAAAACGCTGTGATACTCCCATCATGAAATCCAAATCCATTCATTGCAATTTATTAATAAGTTTCAATAACAGTATGTTGAAAGGCACTGATCTGAAAACAGGTTGATGTTGACAAGCTTCCTCTCAGTTCCACGTGGTTAAAATAAATGACCCTAAGCACGTAAGCTTGACTCCAATCACACCGATCAATGTTGGGTCTATGCACTCTGAAGGGCAGGTGCTGCACTGGATTAAACAGAAACACTCACATTTGTTGAAGGTTTTCCATAATACATCTGAGAAATCTTGAAGGTTTTTTTAATGTCCAAATATGGCAAAGATCAGCATTTGATGAAGCCCACAATGAACTGATAATTCTTTCATTGGACAATATTACTGATCAATGATGTGTGCCAGTTCCACCTCCTCTTTGCTGTGTTAAAGACATTTGTTGTTGTGAAAAGATGATTTTCAACTACAACAATGTGCAAAATTCTCAATCCTTTTAAGTTAAGCAAATAGTTTTCAGTCTCCAAAATATATTCTAGTTACCTATCACATCCACCACATTGAATTATTGTAAAATTCCCATAGCTGCTGCCTTAAACAGAGTGAGAAGTACAAAATGAGAGGACAAGTTTCACCATTGAAACTCCTTTTTAAAAACCAAGTAGTTAGAGATTTCTTTCTAATGTTATCATTCCTTTGTTCTGCTTTTAAAAAAAAAATTAATAGGATTTTTTTTCCATCAGCGATGAACTAGAGAAACTGGCTAGGAGATGTCACTTTGCTCACAGATAAGAGTTCAGGGTCCTTTAATAATTTTGCCACTTCCATTGTGTGTGTGTGTGTGTGTGTGTATTAACCTGAGTCATAGTCATTTATCACTAAATTGTACCCACAGTTTCACATTTGTTAACTATAATATGTAACTGAGAAGGGTGGGATACAGATTTTTAAAAAACTCTTAAATTATGATCCATTTTCATTATCAAATAGTACCCAGAGCTGATTAGAAGAGCATTCCATCTTAATGCCCTTGTGATGCACTGATTTTTGTGCTGCATCAATGTTTTTAGCCGGCATAGAATCACCAAATTCAAATTGGTTTCAACTCCTTCACCAACGTCTGTCGGTGTCTCACACTTTCCATGTGTTTCTTTCCTCATTGTAATTCCAGATAATGACATTTCCATGCTGTCATATTCCTTGCACATGTGGCTTAATCCACAACCTTTTTCAATTTGCTAGCTGAATGCCAAAAATGAACTACCAGCCTTGCACCCAGTGTGACTGCGAGTGCAGACGTATGCATATTATCTCAGTCAGTGTCCTGTCATGACATTGCATTAATCGTTGCTGCTCCTATTGTCACTATTATATAATCTTTCATTAAGATAAAACTTTATTCTGTTTGAAAGCAAAAAAAGAATCCTGTTTTAATTTTGTATTATCCGTGCTGAAACATGATTCAAGCCAGTTCTTGATTTAATACACAAACTATTTAATACTTTGGAGAGACAGGTAGCTAGGGTCATTTTGGTAACAACTCCTTTTGGGGTTCACAAAATAAAAACATTTTTAGTATGCACAGCTTATTTCACGCAAAAGACTTCAAATTGCCCTCTGATTCACAAAGGCTATAGTATAAGAGTACTAATATAAAATCTAATTTCTGCTGTATTACTGTATGCTTGCCTGAAATTTTTTTTATCTGCTAGCAGTATTGGTGCACTCAAGAATTTTGTGTAAATAACAAGACAATCACAGGAGTTGTCCCAATGGCCATGTGGATAAAGGTATTGCCCGTTGTGGTGCTGATCCACACAGAGCAGTGATTATTGCTAACTCACCAATGCAGCGTGTAACCAAAGTCTTTCCTGCACTTAGACACTTTAGAATGTGGCAGTGGATATCATTACAATAATAGAACGTAAGCCCATCCAAAATTTGAGTCCCACTCCCTTATCTGGGGATACTCTTGTAGAACACCTCTTGCACATGTGAACAATTTTTAAAAAGCTTTTTGTCTGATAGTTCTTTCATTTCCAGGCTTCAACCTATTTTTCATTGCAACCCTTCTTGTCTTTCTCTGTATTATTGATATTGCTATGGTTACTCCGATGACATTTCCTTACTTGTTCTTTCTACACTCTAAATATTTTATCCTTCATGCTCTCCCTCCTCCATTCCTCCATGCATCATCATTGCATTGGAATAAAGACTCATCACTATCTCCTATTCAAACTCTTTCTTTCCCAGGGTTTCAAAGAAAGAAAGAAAGAAGTTGCATTTATATAGCGCCTTTCACGACCTTAGAATATCCCCAATGCTTTACTGCCAATTAAATGCTTTTGAAATGTAGTCACCGTTGTAATATAGGAAACATGGCAGCCAATTGCCCAAAGCAAGGTCTTGCAAACAGCAATGAAATATATTACCAGATAATGTTTTAGTGATGTGGTTTGAGAGATAAATATTAGCCAGGTAACACTCCTCTGCTCTTCTTCAAATAGTGCCATGTAACCTTTTACATCCACCTGATAAAGCAGAATAGAGCCTTGGTTTAATGTCTCTTCTGAAAGATAACACCTGCTACAATGCAGCACTCCTTCAGTAGTAGTGCATTGAAGTACCAGACTAGATTATGTTCTCAAGTCTCTGGAGTGGGACTTGAACCCACAACCTTCTGACTCAGAAATGAGAATATTATCAACTGAGTCACAGCTGCACTTTATTTGTCCCCTATTCTATGTCCTTCACTGTCAAGGCAAGACTGCTACCACTGAGCTATGCCATAAGGATAAAACTGTGGATCTCCTTACTTCCCTCAGTTCCCTTCCTCCTACAATATAGAGGCATTCAAAATTGAAAACTAAAAAGAAAGACTTGCATTTATATAGCACTCTTCATGACCTCAGGACATCCCAAAGCGCTTTACAGCCAATGATGTACTTTTGAAGTGTAGTCGATGTTGTAATGCAGAAAACACGGCAGCCAATTTGGTGAAAAGCAAGGTCCCACAAACAGCAATGTGATAATGACCAGATAATATGTTTAATGATTTTGACTGAGGGATAAATATTGGCCAGTACATCAGGCAAAACTCCCCTGCTCTGCTTCGAAATAGTGCCTGAGAGAGCAGACAGAGCCTTAGTTTAACATTTCATCTGAAAGACAGCACCTATGACAGTGCAGTGTTCCCTCAGTACTGCACTGGAGTATCAGCATAGATTTTATGCTTAAGTCTCTAGAGTGGGCCTTGAACCCACAACCTTCTGACTCAGAAACAAGAGTGCTACCAACTGAGCCACACCTGCACTTTATTTGTCCTTCAAGGTTGCAAAAAGAATAGTGATGTCCTTCATTAAAGGTGTTCCTTTACCTAGGTTTTCCAATAAACAAAAAGCTAGAGGTGAATCAGTTGAATATTTTAAGCTTTAATTCTTCAGTGCTTATCAGCAGCATAGCTCGAAGAATCTCATCGTCTGGGTTACCAGAACGAATCAAAACTTGTGAGGGATGTTTTGTCAAGAGGAAGAAATACTGTGTGCAGTGCTTCAGGAGTTGCTGTTGGCTCACCTACTGTTTCTAATTTACATTTACAACTTGAATTCAGATGCTGAGTACAAACTGATCAAATTTGCAGATGATGCCAAACTAGGTGGGACAATTGAACAGTAAGGAAGCAGCTGAAGAAGTACAAAATTAGTTAAGAAAAGAAAGAACATTTATATAGCAACTTTCCAGGGTGGACTGGCTATATGGGAAATTGAAGATTTCACGAGTACCCTTGTGAATGGTTACATAGTGTGCTATTATCAGCGCCTCCCTCTTTCTGTGACAATTCCACATCCTTTCGGGGAGCCAGTCTGCTTTGTCATGTCTTCAGGATGTCCCAAAGCGCTTCAAAGTTGATGAATTACACTTTGGAAGTGCAGTTACTGTTGTTATGTAGGCAATGCAGCAGTCAATTTGCACACAGTGAAGTCCCATAAAGAGCAATGAGACAAATGAGCAGTTAATCTGGGTGATGTTGGTTGAGGGATAAATGTTGGCCAGACTCTGGAAAAACTCCATGCCAACTTATTCCTCTTCACACAAAGAGTGATCAACATATAGAATAGATGTCCAGGTATAATAGTGGAGGCAAATGTACTGGAACAATTTAAACAAGAGTTGGGTGAGGGGATTGTAGACTCTTTCTGGAACGATGAGCTAGGATGTGCTCAATGTTCTTCATCTGTATCAAAGTTTTGAAAAAAACGTTTGGAAGGAAAATTAAGATGACAGTAATTGGAGCAACATATATAAAATCTAAGTGTTGAGAGGAGAGGGTAAAGCTAATGGTAACATGAGACTTTAACACTGATTTTTTCATGTAAAATTTTTGAAGTGTTCTAGAGCTAATGAAGTATTGATATAGCTTGAGGCCAGGTATATTGCCAATTATGTTCCTTCATGTGCATGGAATATCTTGAATTTTATTTTCACTTGTGGTGAAATTCAATAAGAAATGACACGGGTAGCCCAGCACTTGCCAAGTGGAGCCAAGTTTTTATTTGATACCAAAAATAAGAACTATATTGGGTTTAATCATTAATTGGAGCATTTTGAATTTTCAATTATATTCAACAGCAACTCGGTGCAAAAGTTCATTCCCAGGTTTGGTCAATATAGTAAAAGGTTTTGATTTGCAAATTTTGCACGGTAACTGGAATATCTGCTTTACCTTGTTTTTAATAAAATCATTTTGTTATGTCAATTGTGTATATCAGCTGCATACCCCACCTCCTCAACATTATCTTTCTCAGTTTCTTAGTCGCAGAAACCCCAAGCCTTGGTCACTTCCAGACTCAACTACTCCAGCATTCTCCTTGCTGGCCTCCCAACTTCCACTCCATAAATTCCAACTTGCCAAAAACTCTGCCATACACATCACATCCTCCTTGCCCAATACTCCCATCCACAGTGACTTGGACTGGCTCCTTGTCCTCCGATTCCTCAAATTTAAACTCTTCATCCCAGCCTTTAAAGCCCTCCATGGCTTTATTCCATCTCATCGCCACAACTTCCTCTAGACTTACATCCCCTCTCCCTGTACAGTCTATTCCTCTGACTCCAGCCTCTTGCACATTCCTCCTCCCTTCAGACAACCGTTGGTGGCAGAGCTTTCACCCACCTGGGTCCTACTCTTTGCAGTTACCCCCTAATCCTCTCTGCCTCTCCACCTATCTCTCTCCTTTAAAAACTTCCTCAAACCATATCTCCTTGATCAAGCTTTTGGTCATCCCTCTTAATCACTCCTTTTATGGCTTGGCGTCCATCTTCCATTCACCTATCTGTGAAAAACCGTGAAACATTCTTTACATTAAAGGTGCTACATAAATGCAAGTTGTTGTGTCCACTGCTGCACTTGAACAAGGTGACAAAGGGGTGAGGGGTATGACTAGCATGTACATGAGCAACATGATTTCAAGCCTATCCACTAGATACTGGAGGCAGTAATAGACCCTAATTAAGAAAGAAAGAAGTTGTTTTTATATAGTGCCTTTCATGATCTTAGGATGTCCCAAAGTGCTTTACAGACAATGGAATGTTTTTTGAAGTGTAGTCACTGTTGTAATGTAGGAAACGCAACAGCCAATTTGCGCACAACAAAGTCCCAAAAACAGCAATGTAATAATGACCAGATAATCTGTTTTAGATGTTGGTTGAGGGATAAATATTGGCGAGGACACCAGGAAGAAGTCTCCATCAATTCTTCAAATTGTACCATAGGATCTTTTACATCCACCTGAGAGAATGGACGGGGCCTCAGTCTAACATCTGATCTGAAAGACAGCACCTCTGACAGTGCAACACTCCCCCAGTACTGGACTGGAGTGTCAGCCTAGATCTTGTGCTCAAATATCTGGAGTTGGACTTGAACCCACAGCCTTCTGAGAGTGCTACCACTGAGGAATGGCTGATACAAGGTTACACCAAGATATGTGGCGATGGTCAGAGATCTGGGTATTGATATGCTGTAAGTGAATGAAAGAGGCATCAGGCCTGTACAGGACTTCCAGATCGTGACATCATGGCAGCCTCCATAAAAGTGTCAACTGTGAATGTTAACACCGCAGCCAAATTGGAAAGGACCCGATAATGGTGACAATACTGTTAGCTGTGGAGAAGGTTGGAAACCAGGCATGACTTCTTGATCTCTAGTCCAATGACTTGGGAGAGAGGAAGCATTGAACAAAAAATGTTGGAGCATTTAAAAGTGGACTTAATCCTGGCTTGATCTTCTCACACTGAGCCAAAAATGCTGTCAGACAACGTGGTTGAAACACAGAATTGATCACAGGAGATCTGCACTATTCCCTCAAGCTACTGTACAGCGGGGGAATGGGGAAGGACATTTTATCGAACATATGAATATACAAACATACGAATTAAGAGCAGGAGTAGGCCATTCGGCCCCTCAAGCCTGCTCTGCCATTTGATAAGATCATGGCTGATCTGATTGTGACCTCAACCCTACTTTCCTGTCTACCTACTATAACCTTTGACTCCATTGTTAATCAGGAATCTATCTAACTCAGCCTTAACAATATTCAGTGACTCTGCCTCCACCGCTCTCTGGGGGAGGGAGTTCCACAGACTCACGACCCTCTGAGAGAAAAGATTTCTCCTCATCCCCGTCTTAAATGGGAGACTCCTTATTTTTAAACTGTGTCCCTAGTTCTATCTCTCCTACAAGGGGAAACATCCTCTCAGCATCTACCCCTTCTAGTCCCCTCAGGATCTTATATGTTTCGATAAGATTACCTCTCGCCCTTCTAAACTCCAGTGTATACAGGCCCAACTTGTCCAACCTTTCCTCATAAGAGAACACCCTCATCCCAGGAATCAGTCGAGTGAATCGTCTCTGAACTGCCTCCAAAGCAATTATGTCCTTTCTTAAATAAGGAGACCAAAACTGCACACAGTATTCTAGATGTGGTCTCACCAATGCCCTGTACAACTGTAGTAAAGCTTCTTTACTTTTATATTCCATTCCCCTTGCAATAAATGACAATGTTCCATTTGCCTTCCTAATCACTTCTGTACCTGCATACTAACTTTTTGTGATTCATATACTAGGACACTCAGATCCCTCTGTACCTCAGAGTTCTGCAATCTCTCTCCATTTAAATAATATACTGCTTTTCTATTCCTCGTGCCAAAATGGACAAGTTCACATCATAAAGAAAAGAACCAGTCCAAGAGTTGCAGTAGAAGGAGCAGACCAACTTGGAGTTCTTCAGACCATGTGCCCATCTACCTGATTTGAAGGAAATGGGAGAGGCCTGATGTATTCCAGTACTGACCACCATTCTGATCTCTCACTGAATGTAAAGCATTTATCTCTAATATTGCTTAGCCTGAAACGACTGTACTCATGCAAATCTTACATGTCGACGATAATTTAAGGTTTTTGCAGCATCAAGATCCTAGTCCAGCAACCTGGGGTAAGTAAGGTCTTAGGTAGCTGGAATTGTTGCAAAACCAAAGCATCCACAAAAAAAGCAGCACTGCCATGACTTGGAACTGGCCAGATAGACTGCAGGGTCTTTTCCAGGCCTGAAAGTTCCCATGTTTTGAAAGAGTTGAAGAGTTTTGTGCCACAGGCTTCAAATAAAGGAAAAAAAGAGGCAGGGTTCCGGAGAGTCTACCTATGAGAAGAATGGTGCTTAGTTCACTGTTCACACATGTCGGGAAAACCACAGGGAATGTTGTTCCAGATTGTAGTTAGAACTTACGGGATAAGGTAAATAGTTAGTTGGAGAATCCTGTGCCTAGTGGCACATGATGCACCCCGTTTGTTCCACTGCCCAGAGCAAGAAATTTGGCACAAGTTGGGGCATCATCTTGTCTCACATCCAGCAGATCTTGGTTTTCTACAGTTGGTGTTTATATTTGCAAGTCTGTAATCGACTCATTAGCCCTGATATTAATGGGGAGACGGGGAGACCGAAATTGAACCCGGCAAGGCCTCGTTAATATGGTAACAATTGCAGCTGGCCAAATGGACAGCCTAGCTGGCGGGCGGGAGGGAGGGAAGACTAGCAGCAGGAGGCTGGAGCGGGGATCCTTGGGGACAGTCCCCTGCACTAGGAACGGAGATCCAGGCGGCAATCGGGAGGGCTGGGGGGGGAGGTCGGCAATCGGGAGGGCTGGGAGAGAGGTCGGCAATCGGGGGGACTGGGGGGAGGCCGGTGATCAGGAAGGCTGGCGATCGGGGGTGGGGGGTGGGGTAGGCTGTAAGATCGGAGCTGGGGAGGCCGAAGGCTTCCTTGAGTGGCCTGGGGGAATCACTCTTGCTCCTCCTGGCCTACAAGGAGTGATAAAAGGAGGACTTCCCTTGAGGGTGCCAGCAGCTCCCGCCTGGATCAGCTATTGGGAATCCCACAGGTCCGGCCTCCCCCTCACATACTATTAAATTTAAGACCCGGCGCCGATGATGTCATCAGGCCGGCTGATAAGTGGCAAATAACATTCGCGCCACACAAGTGCCAGGCAATGACCATTTCTAACAAGAGAGAGTCTAACCACCTCCCATGACATTCAATAGCATTACCATCGCCGAATCCCCCACCATCAACATCCTGGGGATCACCATTGACCAGAAACTTAACTGGACCAGCCATATAAATACTGTGGCTACGAGAGCAGGTCAGAGACTGGGTATTCTGTAGCGAGTGACTCACCTCCTGACTCCACAAAGCCTTTCCACCATCTACAAGGCACAAGTCAGAAGTGTGATGGAATACTCTCCACTTGCCTGGATGAGTGCACCTCCAATAACATTCAAGAAGCTCGATACTATCCAGGACAACACAGCCCGCTTGATTGGCGCCCCATGCACCGCCTGAAACATTCAGTCCCTCCACCACCGGCGCACTGTGGCTCCTGTGTATACAATCTATAGGATGCACTGCAGCAACTCGCTAAGGCTTCTTCAACACCACCTCCCAAACCTGCAACCTCTGCCACTTGGAAGGACAAGGGCAGCAGGTGCATGGGAACACCACCACCTGCATGTTCCCCTCCAAGTCACATACCATCCTGACTTGGAAATATATCACCGTTCCTTCATCGTCGCTGGGTCAAAATCCTGGAACTCCCTTCCTAACAGCGCTGTGGGAGAACCTTCACCACACGGACTGCAGCGGTTCAAGGCGGCTCACCACCACCTTCTCAAGGGCGATTAGGGATGGGCAATAAATGCTGGCCTCGCCAGTGACGCCCACATCCCATGAATGAATTAAAAAAAACATCAGGCCTGGAGATTTGTCTAAGTCCCAATATTTTCTTCATTACCTTTTTTTTTAAACTTGTATTAAATCCAAAAGTTCCTCCCCTTGACTTATTTTTACGTTCTCTTGTACCACTGGCATTTTGTTCTCTTCCTCTGCTATGAAAACTGATGCAAAGTAATCATTTAACAAGTCTGCCATTTCCTTATTGTCTATTATAGTATATACCTGCCTTTTATGGGTCCACATTCCACCTTGGTACTCTCTTTCCCTTATTATATTTATAATTTTTTTTACCCTTACTTTTAGCGCGTTAGGCTGACTCACACCCCTGCCTTTAGTCTGGCCCCTTCCCTTCAACCTATTTGCGGCCAGGAGTTATACTGCTGCCAGCATAGCTCACAGGGTCATAGGAGCACGCAAACCTTCCTAACACGTCAAGGTGCGGGCTCTATGGAAGGGATACGGTAAGGGTATGAGCTTAACATGTGGCATAAACTTTCTGACCGTATCTGGACAATATCTACCGTGCCTAGATAGAGCTCAGGATGCAGAACCACCCTACCAATATTGAATTTTGGGCAGCTTTTGTGGAATCTAGATTCAAATGGTCATAAGAATTAACTTGGAAGTTGATGGAGCTAGCACAAACAGATGGCTGGAGCCAGAACATGATGGACCATGGGACAGTAAATTTTCACGGATATCCACTCCCAACATGAAGTTTCGCTTGAGGAGAGTGTGGACTGGAAAATCGGGACCACCGCAGCATGTTCCACAGATCCACTATTCTCTGGGAAAAGACCCACCTCCTAACATTATTTCAGTCAATTAATTACATCTTATTGCATGATCACCATTTGTAGTGATTCACACGCACAAAGAAATACTTATTTTCTGTTATCATATCTAGATTGGTTTTTGTAAAGGACTCAAACTGATGGATTAAAATCTTGATTTGGAGTCATTGCTTCCACCACAATAAAAGAATAAGTCAGCTGGGAAATTTGTTCAGCTAATGAATCTCCCTTCTCCAATTTGCTGTATATGCAGAGAACCAGGACTTGATGATAAGCTCGTATGTAAATGAATGAGGACTATCGTGTCTGATGTGACCAATTGGAACTTTATTACTGTCCCTTCATCCACTAACACTACTGCAAAATGATGGAGTGTTCTTTCATTCTGCTTTCTCTGCAACTAGGTCCAGTATATGAGTGTGAAAAATACAGTTGTGGCAAAATGCTTGATTATAGAGCAAAATTTGGGGTTGGTATTTGACAGAAAATAGCTTTGAAATATGGCTTATTATAATTACATTTCTTAAAACTTGTGTATATATTTGTCAGCAAAGATGGTATTTTTATGTACTTTTCAAAAGGCAACCCTGCAATTATAAAATAATTGGAAGGAAAATGAAGTGTGCAAAGTAACTTTATTGAATTGAAAATTCATTTATTACAGTCTATTGAGATTGCATTCAGTTTGGACCCAACCAATTACAGCTGAATGTGATACCCAAGGATTACCAATTCAGATCTTGCTCTGGAATATGTTAAATGAGTTGCCTGGCATATGCGATGATGACTTTTTTTGTCTCAAGAGCAGATAGTGTTAGATTTACATCGGGTGTTTACATCAGCCTGATAGTAATCTTTTTTTTTCACAGCCCAGGACAAGGCCAGGAACTGGGACTGTTTTTGTTCGAAGTACCTGTTAATTTCCTAGAGAATTTTAGGTAAACATTTATGGCATTAACATCTGGTCTTCATATGAAAGGTGATTTCCTTGCATGTACATCACATGTAAATATATTTAATCCATAGGCCACAGTTCATCTGGTACATTGGAACACAAAACTGGTAGTATCTCAAACTAACATTCTTTTTAAGTGATCTAAATTAGGGATTACAGTTATGAAGAGAGACTTGAGAAGTTAGAATTTTTTTCAAAAGAGCAGAAAAGGTATGACCTGATAGAGGTGCTTAAGGTTATGATGGAGTATGATAAGGTAAATAGTGATTGATTGTTTCCACTGGTCTGCAAGGCGATGACAAGAAGGTTCAAATTTAAGATGAACACAAAAGGAATTAAAGGAAAAGTTATAGGAAATTGCTTTACACAAAGGGTGTTTAGAATGTGGAGTTCTCTGTCATAAACCATTGATGAAGCAGAATCCATCTTTTTTTTAAAGGGATTAAATAGTTGCTTGTAAAGGAGGAATATTAAGGGGTATGAGGAACAAACTGCAGTGTAATAGACTAGATAGCTCATGTGAAGAATAAGATTGTGCTGTAAAATTCTGTGATTCTATGACATGTTGTTTAGTTCTAGCCCAGTTATTCCTCTATGGATAATCAATTTTGGAAGCTTTAACCTTAAGGAAAGGCATCAAGGGATCAAATAGAACCAGGCTACCCTCATTGGATATATTGCCACTTTTTAATATCTAATAAAGCCTAAATTTATACTCTTTATAACCCCAGCAGTTATATTGCACACCAGAAGAATTGGAAAGTCAAGTGTCCCAGTCACTTCTGAACCTGAACTCTACACCACGCTTACTTGGACTTCCAACACTTCAGTGTCTTCCATCTATGCCTCCAATCTGATTGGATGAAAACTCTTCTAACAATATTTTTTTGGGAATACTTATAATCCTGTCATTAAAAAACTATTCTTTGATCTGGACCATGTACTGTTACTGGGTCTCCCATCATACACAATGAGGATGTATATAGTTACAATTTTTTTCAATAAAGATGATACCTTCATCCTGGAATTCCTGAAGTCTATTCAAATATGTGATACCTGAAATGTTGGTTACTATCAGTTAATCACTTCTGAAGTGTTGCAGTAGAAGCAAGAGCAGCTGGGGTTGGTGGATGCTCTGTCTCCTCCAGGTATTGCAGTAGAACTGAGAGCACCTGCAGCTGGGGTGGATGCTTTGTCTCCCTCAGGAATTGCAGTAGAACCGAGATCAGCCGGAGTTGGGGTGGATGCTCTGTCTCCCTCAGGTATTGCAGTAGAATCGAGATCAGCCGGAGTTGGGGTGGATGCTCTGTCTCCCTCTGGTATTGCAGTAGAATCGAGATCAGCCGGAGTTGGGGTGGATGCTCTGTCTCCCTCTGGTATTGCAGTAGAATCGAGATCAGCCGGAGTTGGGGTGGATGCTCTGTCTCCCTCTGGTATTGCAGTAGAACTGAGAGCAGCTGGGATTGGTGGATGCTCTGTCTCCCTCAGGTATTGCAGTAGAACTGAGAGCAGCTGGGGTTGGTGGATGCTCTGTCTCCCTCAGGTATTGCAGTAGAACTGAGAGCAGCTGGGGTTGGTGGATGCTCTGTCTCCCTCAGGTATTGCAGTAGAACCAAGAGCAGCTGGAGCTGGGATAGATGCTCTGTCTCCCTCAGGTATTGCAGTAGAAGCGAGAGCAGCCGGAGTTGGTGAATGCTGTGCCTTCCACCATCTCTAGCTGCTCTCCAATATTGCGATCAAGCTCACCATTAATTAGAACAGTAATCTTAACTTCATCCTGTTTGTCAAGTTTTCTTAAAGGAAAAGGAAGTTATGTTACGAGAAGCAAAGGGAAAAGTCACCCACGAGCATCTCTTCATACTTTTATAAACTTATTATGGGCTTTGATTTTGTTGGTGGGTCTATTGTGTGATGCTTTGTCAAATGCCTTTTGAAGGTCCATACACATAACATCAGCCATGTTGAGTATTGAAGTGGATTCAGACAATACCAAGATTTTTATTCATATTTTTGACAAAAATGAATACATCCCATATTTTTGAATCTAAGAAATTGACACACAAAGCATAGAACAAAGAGCAGCTAGTATAGTAACAATATTTGAAAGGACATTATTTCTTTCCTATCTGTTTCACCACCAAATTAGAATGAAATATGCCGGTATTACCATTCTGTTGTCACAATGACTTATCATTAAAACAAAAGGTAAAGGCAGGGAAAAGCAAGAGGCACAGTTTGTTCTCCACAAAGAAGACTCCATAACCTTGTTACATGGATTTCCAGGATTTTAACAAGCAAGGAGACGGTAGTGTAGTGCTTATGTTCCTGGACTATTAATCTAGAGGTCTGGACTAATAATCCAGACTGCGTGTGTTCAAATCCCACAACAACTGTTTGAGAATTTGAATTCAGTTAAAAAAACATTTGGAAATAAATGGCACAAGTAGCCACATGGGATTATGATATAGTGGCAATAATGGAGACCTGGCTCAAATAAGGGGAGGAATGGGCACTTAATATTCCTGGCTACAATATATTTAGAGAAGGAAAAAAAGGGTTGGGGTGGGGGTCGGTAGTATTGATCAAAGATACAGCACTAGAAAGTGATGATTTACTTCAGGGATCAAAGACAGAATCTATTTGGTTAGAATTAAGAAACAATAAAGGAGCTAATATACTGCTGGGTGAGTACGATAAGCCACCAAATAGTGGAAAGGAGATAGAGGAACAAATTACAGAAAGATGCATAGAACTTTAGGGTAGTGATAATGGGGGATTCAATTATCCTAATATAGACTGGGAAAATAACAGTGTAAAGAGGGGGAGGAATTACTGAAATGTGTACAAAAAAACGTTCCTGATCAGCATGTTTCCAGCCCAACGATGAAGGAAGCAGTGCTGGATCTAGATCTGGGAAATGAAATGGGGCAAGTGGAGCATGTTTCAATGAGGGAGCATTTGGGAAATGGTGATCACAATCTCATTAGGTTTAGAGTAGATCGGGTTCAGACTAGACTCATTCCCATGAGGGGGGAAAGGAAGGGCATCCAAAGTTCATGTTCCCTTGATGACTAAAGATATAAAGATTAAAATGAAACAGAAAAAGGAGGCTTATGATAAATGTTAGGTTCATAATTCAGAAGAGAACCAAACTGAATACAGAAAGTACACAGGAGAACTGAAAAAGGAAATAAGAGGGGCAAAGAGAGTGTATGAGAATAGATTAGCAGATAATATAAAAGGGAATCCAAAAGTCTTTTATAAACATATAAATAGTGAAAGGGTAGCCAAAGGAAGGGTGGGGCCGATTAGGGACCAAAAAGGAGATCTTCTTTTGGAGGCAGAGTGCAAGGTCGAGTTACTGGATGAGTACTTTGCATCTGTCTTCACTAAAGAAGAGGATGCTGCCAATGTTACAGTAAAGGAGGGGATAGTAGACAAATTGGATAGGATAAAAATAGTGGCAGAATGGTCGGTAACCAGAGGGCACAGATTTAAAGTGATCGGCAAAAGAGCCACGGGCGAGATGAGGAAACATTTTTTACGCAGCGAGTCGTGACGATCTGGAATGGACTGCCTGAAAGGTGATGGAAGCAGATTCAATAGTAACTTTCAAAAGGGAAATGGATAAATGCTTGAAGGGAAAAATTTACATGGCTATGGGGAAAGAGCAGGGGAATGAGACTAATTCGATAGCTCTTTCAAAGAGCCGGCACAGGCACGATGGGCCGAATGGCCTCCTCCTGTGCTGTATCTACTATGATACTATGGTAAAGAGGAGGTACTTAAAAGGTTGGCAGCACTCAAAGTAGAAAAGTCACCCGGTCCGGATGGGATGCATCCTAGCTTGCTGAGGGAAGTAAGGGTGGAAAGTGTAGTGACTTTGACCACAATCTTCCAATCCTCCTTAGATATGGGAGTGGTGCCAGGGGACTGGAGGATTGTAAATGTTACGCCCTTGTTCAAAAAAGGGGAGAGGGATAAACCCGGCAACTACAAGACAGCCTGCCTAACATCGTTGGTGGGAAAACTTTTAGAGACAATAATCCAGGACAAAATTAATTGGCACTTGGAAAAATATGGTTAATAAATGAAAGCCAGCACAGATTTGTTAAAGGCAAAATGTGTTTGACTAACTTGATTCGGTTCTTTGATGAAGTAATAGAGAGGGTTGATGAGGATAGTGCGGTTGGTGTTGTGTCGATGGATTTTCAAAAGGCATTTGATAAAGTACCACATAAAAAACTTGTTAGCAAAATTGAAGCCCATAGGATTAAAGGGGCAGTAGCTACGTGGATACGAAATTGGCTAAGGGATAAAAAGCAGAGTAGAGGTGAACGATTGTTTTTCAGACTGGAGGTAAGTGGTGTCCCCAGGGGTCGGTATTGGGACCATTGCTCTTTTTGATATAGATTAATAACCTGGACGTGGGTATACAGGGCATAATTTCAAAGTTTGCAGATGAAACAAAACTCAGAAATGTAGTAAACAGAGAGGAGGATAGCAATAGACTTCAGGAGGATATTGACAGACTGGTGAAATGGGCAGGCACATGGCAGATGAAATTTAATGTGGAGAAGTGTGAAGTGATTCATTTTGGTAGAAAGAATGAGGAGAGGCAATATAAACTAAATGGTGCAATTTTAAAGGGGGTGCAGGAACAGAGAGACTTGGGGGTGTAGGTACATAAGTCTTTGAAGGTGGCAGGACAAGTTGAGAAGGCTGTTAAGAAGGCATACGGGATCCTTGGCTTTAAAAATAGAAGCATTGGGTACAAAAGCAAGGAAGTCATGCAAAACCTTTATAAAATACTGGTTAGACCCCAGCTGGAGTATTGTGGCCAATTCTGGGCACACACTTTAGGAAGGATGTTAAGGCCTTATGGGGGTGCAGAAGAGATTTACTAGAATGGTATGAGGGATAAAAGACTTCAGTTATGTGGAGAGGCGAGAGAATCTGGGGTTGTTCTTCTTTGAGCAGAGAAGTTTAAGGGGAGATTTGGTAGATGTGTACAAAATCATGAAGGGTTTTGATAGAGTAAATAACGAGAAACTGTTTCCAGTGGCAGAAAGTTCTGTAACCAGAGGACACAGATTTAAGATAATTGGCAAAAGAACCAGAGGAAAAAATGTTTTACTCGGCGAGTTGTTATGATCTGGAATGCACTGCCTGAAAGGGTAGTGGAAGCAGATTCAATAATAACTTTCAAAAGGGAATTAGATAAATACTTGAAAGTTCACAGGGCTTTGTAGAAAGAGCTGTGGGACTAATTGGATAGCTCTTTCAAAGACCCTGATTCTATGATGTGTATTAGAAGGCAGTAACATACCTTGATTTGAGAATGAGTGAAAGTTGGGCTGGAGGTTCTTCTTTCCCCATACCTTCAGGTGCCAAAAAAAGCCAGCACTGAGGGGCAGAGAATTTGCGTATGCATGTGACGGGTTAAAGATTTTCTGGAAGTCTGACCTTTTGAAAGATCAGGAAAATATCTGGTTAAAATATATGAGCTCTGAAAAGGGAGCAAAAACAAATCCATGCCCATGCAGAGAAATTTGTTGGGAACATTTGTAAGATCTATGTAAGTTAAGGTGTAAAGGTATTTATCTGGATAGGTTTAGAATTTTTTTCAGAATTGCTGAAAACTTTTTTTGTTACTTTTAAGGGTATACAGTTGAATGTCTAAGGAACCAACATGGTTACACAAAGTTTGATTTTTTTTGAGTGATTCGGTTGGTTGGTTTTGAGGTAGTTATTGATTATTTATTGGTTGCATGTTAGTGAATGATTTTTCTTTAAACAGATGGTGGTTTTTGATTTGATTCAAAAGCCCTAAAACAATCAGCATGTTAGTTGTCCTATGGATACACTGCCATAAGGACTTGCTATATGCAAAACTTTTAATTGTATGAATTGAGATATATATATGAACTTTGAATATATATATATATATATGTACTTTGCACATTCTTTGGTAATAAATTTTCCTCTGGTAAGTGTGCTTTTGTTTCATGTTTCTCCTTGTTATTCTCTTGTAGGCTTGTAAAGTGAGTTGGAGTGATTGAAAATGTAGTTTAGGGTTATATTGTGAAGTTGATTGGTTGCATGCAGTTTGTAATCTATGCTGGTATCACATTCTAAACAGGAAATTAGTTATATTTTTAAAAATGGCATAACAATTGGCTGGAGCCAGACATAAATGCAACAAGGACAGATAGCTCAGGTTTGAATCCGATGGTTTCTGGGAGCAAATACAAACTTTGAAGACAAACTTTCTAGTACAATAACAGAGGGAGCCATATGGATGAATACTGAACATAAGGCTGAAAATTACTGTTGGTGGGATTAGTTTAATGAATTCTGATGACATTCTTCTGCCTGCTATTTTAATGAACGCATTAACCCATTTAAAATAAACTGCATTTGTGTTTGTCAATTAATATTTTCAAACACTAATTTTTAGCCTCTGGAGTAGGAGTGTCCAAGTTTTTTGTCTTCATGGACCATGTAGGTGAGCTGTATGGACCCATGAGGGCCATATATAAAATTTTAATCCAGGTTCTCATTAATTAACGCATGTTTCAAATTGCTGATCCATACAGTTCTAAGTGTTTTGATTTAGAATTTATTCTCTAATGAGGCAACAGACCTTTACAAACCTCCAAGCCCATGTCATTTAAACTGGACAAATTAGCATGTTAAAAAAATAAAGACAAACAGAACTGAGTTGCCTGGGCTGTATCTGCAAATTGTCACAGCTTGGGGACCGCACATGGACTATGGGGTGCGGTTTGGACACCCCTACTATAGCCTTTACACTACACTACCCCACTACATGTGCTAAGTTTGCTGCAGATGTGTCGCTTTCATGGTGACTCCTGTGTTTGAAATGAACAGTGGTGGGCAAAACATAATTGCCCACCATCTCCTCAAATGAAGCAGTTTGAGAACCAAAGCTTCACCCATCACTCATACTATTGTGGCTTATTGTAAGAAATAAATGAAAGAACTTTTTTTTTCTTTGTTCATGGGATGTGGGCATCGCTGGTGAGGCCGGCATTTATTGCCCATCCCTAATTGCCCTTGAGAAGGTGGTGGTGAGCCGCCTTCTTGAACCGCTGCGGTCCGTGTGGTGAAGGTTCTCCCACAGTGCTGTTAGGAAGGGAGTTCCAGGATTTTGACTCAGCAACGATGAAGGAACGGCGATATATTTCAAAGTCGGGATGGTATGTGACTTGGAGGGGAACGTGCAGGTGGTGTTGTTCCCATGTGCCTGCTGCTCTTGTCCTTCTAGGTGGTAGAGGTCACGGGTTTGGGAGGTGCTGTCGAAGAAGCCTTGGCGAGTTACTGCAGTGCATCCTGTGGATGGTACACACTGCAGCCACAGTGCGCTGGTGGTGAAGGGAGTGAATGTTTAGGGTGGTGGATGGGGTGCCAATCAAGCGGGCTGCTTTGTCCTGGATGGTGTCGAGCTTCTTGAGTGTTGTTGGAGCTGCACTCATCCAGGCAAGTGGAGAGTATTCCATCACACTCCTGACTTGTGCCTTGTAGATGGTGGAAAGGCTTTGGGGAGTCAGGAGGTGAGTCACTCGCCACAGAATACCCAGCCTCTGACCTGCTCTCGTAGCCACAGAATTTATATGGCTGGTCCAGTTAAGTTTCTGGTCAATGGTGACCCCCAGGATATTGATGGTGGGGGATTCGGCGATGGTAATGCCGTTGAATGTCAAGGGGAGGTGGTTAGACTCTCTCTTGTTGGAGATGGTCATTGCCTGGCACTTGTCTGGCGTGAATGTTACTTGCCACTAATGAGCCCAAGCCTGGATGTTGTCCAGGTCTTGCTGCATGCGGGCTCGGACTGCTTCATTATTTGAGGGGTTGCAAATGGATCTGAACACTGTGCAATCATCAGCGAACATCCCCATTTCTGACCTTATGATGGAGGGAAGGTCATTGATGAAGCAGCTGAAGATGGTTGGGCCTAGGACTCTGCCCTGAGGAACTCCTGCAGCAATGTCCTGGGGCTGAGATGATTGGCCTCCAACGACCACTACCATCTTCCTTTGTGCTAGGTATGACTCCAGCCACTGGAAAGTTTTCCCCCTGATTCCCATTGACTTCAATATTACTAGGGCTCCTTGGTGCCACACTCGGTCAAATGCTGCCTTGATGTCAAGGGCAGTCAATCTCACCTCACCTCTGGAATTCAGTTGTTTTGTCCATGTTTGGACCAAGGCTGTAATGAGGTCTGGAGCCGAGTGGTCCTGGCGGAACCCAAACTGAGCATCGGTGAGCAGGTTATTGATGAGTAAGTGCCGCTTGATAGCACTGTCGACAACACCTTCCATCACTTTGCTGATGATTGAGAGTAGACTGATGGGGCGGTAATTGGCCGGATTGGATTTGTCCTGCTTTTTGTGGACAGGACATGCCTCTCACATCCTCAAGATGTCTCAAAGGGCTTCACAGCCAATGAAGTATTTTTGTAGCGTAGTCACTATTGTAATGTAGGCAAACATAACTGTTAATTTGCAAGGTTGCACAAACAGAAATGATACAGATGAACAAATTTTTTATTTTCATGGTGTTGGTTGAGGGATAAATATTGGCCAGGAGAACTGGTACTCTCGACCTTGACTTAGACTTGACAACAACATATTCAGAAATGTTCTTGGTGGCTTTCAGTTTGATATCTGTGTAACTGTTAGGCACTTTTTTCAGTCAGTAGCTAAAACAGTGGAATTGCAAGCAGAGGAAGAAGGGGAGGCAGTCTGCATGTAAGTGTTACTCAGCAGTGACACTACCGTTTAGTAGCAATAACAATGTTATACCTCAGTTTTAATCACAGTTGAAGATGTTGAGAAACCCATCAACTTTACTGCTGTCAGAATGCAGTTGATTATAAAATACCATTCCTTTTTCTTTGCCTGCCAAGGTTTTTTTGGCCAATCTCCACAGAAGTGAATCAACATCTGTTGTCTGGCAGAATTCTCACAGTTCACCCTGTATGGAAGGCAATTTGCATCATTCCGATGATTATTGTCAGTGGGGAAAGACAGCTGGAACAAATGGGAATAGCTTATCATTGTGTCCTGTAATGCATTGACACCGGCACTCCAGAAGGTGCTGGTGGACACTGTTGTGAGCAGTGGAAGCATGAGTTATATCTGAACTCTCTTCTTGTTTTAATAGGTTCTTTATATCAACTGAGAATATTCTTGCTTGTCTGATCTTATCAAATATCTCTGCTAACAAGTGAAAATGTAGGATTTTGTTTTGCTTTTGGAAATGGGGAGGAAGTTGTTAATTTCCTTTTTTTTAATTTTAATGCAAATGACTCGAACTACTGATGTCTGTTTTCACTGGGTGATTCCATACATTTCTATTATCCTCAACAGCTGAAGCCTAGCCAATCGGGATTCCTCCCAAATAACTCTCATTTTGCAAACTCATTTTGTACTTCAAGTGGCTATCCAGCCACTTAACTAGTCAAGTAATGAGTAAGCCCGTTAATTCAGCTGTGAAAACTAGGAAAATGGGCTTTTGTTTAAAGAGCTTTTGGTATATCTACACGTCCACATTTAAATGACGGAGTAACACACTTGGTTCTTCCAAAAAACCCATAAAATCCTGGAAGTATACAGCAGGCCTGCCAGAATCTAGATGGGATGGAGGAGATATAAATTAACTTGGCTGCTCAATAAAACCCTTGGGAAGGGCAACAATATCGGTGGCTGTTGGAGAAATAGCTGAGACGGGTCGGGCAAAACAGCCATCCCTACTATCAAAAGCTTTGTTCTCAGCAGGGCTGGTGGTGAGGGTCAGCATATAAACAGCTCAGAAGGTAACATACTTGGGGGCTGGGGACAATGTTTCCAACCAACTGCTTAAAGAAAAATCATAGGCTAGATGACATAGGCCGATTTACACGGCATGGATAGTGGCAGGCAAGCAAGGGGACATTAGGCAAGGTTTGTAAAATGAACTGAGGAGCAAGCCGATACAGAACACTGAACTTTGTGGGGATGGAGGGGAGAAGACCAAGGGATATCCTAGGCTTGCCCATGGGAGCCACAATGGGATGCCTCGGAGTGGGTCAGGAAGGGATGTAACTGAGGTGTGGAAAAATACACAATAGGCAATAAATTACAGTTTTAAAAAGAAAAACATTCTTTAAATATTCCCACCAAGACGAACAAATTTGGTTTGGTTGTTTCTTTTTATGGTGCTAACTGGAGCTGTTCTGCTGCTATAAGGATAGGAATGGACTAGATTTAGTACTCAGCAGCCTGTCACGTCACGTTAGGAAGCAACGCACAGGCAGAACACGTAATTGCATTGGAAACCTCTATCGCACTGATACTTACAGGTGTGACAAATACTCCATCCAAATGGATTTTCTCATAGACAGAGCTTGACACAGGCATCTTCACTGCAATTTGAAATGGAATGTTGCAACTGCTTATTAACTTTAATTTATAACTCGTTGTCTCCGATGGGATTGCAAGTGGGGAGTCAAAACTGGGCATAGTATTCAGGGTTGAGCAAGGTTAGAGAATGAGGGGATAATGGAACTCAGGAGTAAGAGAGAGGGGGAGAAGGTAGATGGGCGAGAGGAGGGGAGGCAGGAGAGAAGAGCAGGGGAAGGAGAGAGGGAAAGGGAGGAAGGGTGAGGGTTGGACAGCAAGACTGATCTGGAGTGGGAGAACACCTTTGCCACATTCTTGCAGATTTACAGATAAATAGTCAAACAGATGGAAATTGTATGTCTGATATTTATCATGAAGTGAATGATGGATCCTGGGACTGATTACATGGTAGAAATCTAACTGAAGTGTTCAAATGATGTGAATTTGAGCCATTTATAACTGTAATCTAAACCTCAAGATATGATTACAGTTTTGAAATCAATCCCAGTGTATATTTTCTTTAATATAATATACAAGTCGATCTGCTCTGGCATTGTACATGGGGAATTAAGATCATGTGTCGTCTTCAGATGAAACACAGTAAGAGAGCAGGGGATAATTGGACCAGAGCGCACGAACATAATTCAATTGCATTTTTAAGTCATAGATTCGGTCCTTATTTTTATATTTCCATTATAAATTCCTATGTCCACATTTATAATAGTATCACCAGGAAAACGTGTTACTGCTGTAATTACAACCTTCTTATGGTGGGAGCACTGCAAAATCTCCACTGGGGGGGAGCAACAACAACAACTACAACAAGAACTTCTTACATTTATATAGCGCCTTTAATGTAGTAAAATGTCCCAAGGCACTTCACATGAGCGTTATCAGACAAAATTTGGCACCAAGCCACGTAAGGAGATATTAGGACGTGACCAAAAGCTTTGTCAAAGAAGTAGGTTTTAAGAAGCTTCTTAAAGGAGGAGGGAGTGATAAAGAGGCGGAGGGGTTTAGGGAGGGAATTTCAGAGCTTAGGGCCTAGGTAGCTGAAGGCACAACCACCATTGGTGGAACAATTTAAAATCGGGGATGCGCAAGAGTCAAGAATTGGAGGAGCGAAGAGATCTCGGAGGGTTGTAGGGCTGGAGGAGGTTACAGTGATAGGGAGGAGCAAGGCTTTGGAGGGATTTGAAAACAAGGATGAGAATTTTAAAATCAAGGAGTTCCCTGACCAGGAGCATAGGGGTGAAAGGGGGATGGGACTTATTGCGAGTTAGGATAGGGGCAGCAGAGTTTTGGATTAGCTCAAGTTTATGGAGGACGGAAGATGGGAGGCTGGCCAGGAGAGCATTGGAGTAGTCGAGTCTAGAGGTAACAAAGGCATGAATGAGGGTTTCAGCAGCAGACGAGCTGAGGCGGGGGCAGAGATGGGCGATGTCAAGGCGGTGGAATAGGCGGTCTTTGTGATCGGAAGGTTTAATTACAGCATCACTAGTCTTTCTCTTCCTGTAACTGCCTTTCTGTTTATTTCCTATTGCCTTAATTGTTAATGTCTGCGTGTCTATCGCTTTGTCTCCCTCTTTTCCTTTCTCATTCTCTTGTATGCACTCACTCTCCTCCTCTCTCACACTTTGTTTTGTTTTCTCTAGCTCTTTGTCTCTGATTTTTTTTCTCTCCTCATTCCCTCCTCCTCTTAGGCAGATATTCCCTTTTAAACAAATCCATATGACCTTGCTGTGATCCAGCTAGTGTTGCTATGGCAACGGCTGTGAATGTTGTTGCAAAGGTTTGACAGGTAACCATGCATATTCACATATGTTGTCTGACCTCGCTCCCAAATATTTTCCTTGTCAGTATCGACGGGGACTTTGGCACCAACTCAGCCATCATAGGACCTTTCTTTTCCTTAAATGTTATTGCCTTCTCTTTAGAAAACAAGTGTCCTGAGGCATGGGCACAAGGTTTGTGTGAGCTCAAGTTGGCAAACATGTCGACTGTCTAAACCATGGCCATCTTTCCTATCCCCTATCACCAGTCAGGGATTATGTCCATTTTCTAGAGGTAAGCAGCAGCTTTTTCCTTTGATGATTGTGCTTTCCATACATCAACTGATTCTCTTCTACACCAACCACCCCCCTCAGCTTACTGTTACCATGCCTGGGGTTGCACACATCCGATGTCATATACTGAGTGTGATGTTGTAATAGTAAAGAGACATTGAACTTGGAGGGGCAGCTTCTAGAAAACTATCCAATTGTCAGGCATGATTTTAGCCCTCAAGATCGGGTGAGTTGGGGGCAGGGGGGCAATGAAAATCGCTGACTTTAGGAGCGGGAATGAGTCCCGGCTCCAAGCCACCAACTTCTGCTTTCGACCCAGACGCAGCTGGGTGCGCGCACTTCAGGAAGCCGGAGGTTCCGCCGGCAATTAAAGCCCTTGGGACGATAGTTAAGCCATCAATTAAGAAACTTAAAGTAGTTAAAGTGTTTAATCTTTTGTGTATTGAGTCAGGGAAAGGATTTCAACTCTGCCTCAACATGTTTCCCATGGCCTCTGAAAGATGCCATGGAAACGGAGGTGAGTTACAGCCGGCAGCCATTTGGACCTTTAAATCAATGTTTGACACATGGGGATAAAAGGTGAGTTTTTGCAGCAGGGCACTCAGTTCTCTCAGACAAACCTTTGGCTGGGTGTTCTTTGTGTTTAGACTGAGATTTCTTTGTTCACACACAGAATTCTTGTGTTCAGACATATTTACCTACATTTTGGACCCCCTCAAACTGACAATATCAGGATGGGGGGGCGCAATACATGTATTCAGAACTACACCTGAGGAGGAGGCACACCAGCATCCGCGGCAGGCACGACGTGCAGTTCTGGGACGTGCAGCTTCACAAGACAGAGGTGCGCCACAAGGACCTGCAGGAGAGCAGAGAGGGGACCATTGGAGGGGCTGAGGTCGCAGGAGCACTACCTGCGTGAGAGGGTCGACAGACAGAGGCTGAGCTTCCTGGACGTCTCCGAGAAGCAGTGCCTACGAAGGCTCAGATTGAGTCACCAGGTGGCCGCAGACACCTGCAGGCTCCTTCATGAAGAGCTGCTGCCGGCTGGGCCTGATGGCAACGCAATGTCTGTGACAATTAAAGTCACCTCTGCCTTCAATTTCTTTGCCTCTGGATCCTTCCAGGGTGCCACCAGTGATATTGGCGGGGTCTCTCAGTCGTCTGCACGTAAGTGTATACGACAGGTCACGGATGGACTGTTCACCAGGATATCCGACTACGTCAACTTCCCCACAGACAACATCAGCCAGACTGAGAAGGCAGTGGGTTTCCGCTCTCTGGCTGGCTTCCCAGGCTTGGATTGCTACATGTGCGCAATTGATTGCACACATGTAGCAATCCAAGCACCTCCACATGAGTCAGGAATGTTCATCGATCGAAAGGGATATCATTCGATCAATGCGCAGCTGGTGTGCGGTCACCGGAGGAGACTTTTGCAGGTGTGTGCCAAATCCCCTGCCAGCTGCCATGATTCCTTCATTCTGCACGAATCCAACATCCTGATCCTTTTCCACGCACAAGACAGACTTAAAGGCTGGCTACTTGGAGACAGGTGATACCCCCTGCAGACATGGCTCATGACGCCTGTGAGAAACCCCACCAGTGAGGCACAGCAGCGGTACAACAACAGTCACATCACCACCAGGTCTGTCATTGAACAAGCCATAGGAATGCTCAAGATGCGCATCAGATGCCTGGATTGATCAGCGGGATCCCTTCAGTACTCGCCAGCGAGGGTGTGTAGAATAATAGACATCTGTTGCGTCCTACACATCGCTGAACAGAGAGGGTTACTGGTGGATGAAGTCCCATGTGCTCATGAAACACCCTCATCTGCCGGCAAAACTGAAGAAGACGAGGAGGAAGAGGAGGAGGAGGATGATGGGCAACCCATCGGTAGAGTAGTGGCCCACCTGGCTGCTCGTGATGCCACTGAGTCACTCATATTTGATAGATTCTCATAAGGAGATCTGCAAAGTGAAGTTAGTCAAGTTCTCAGGCCATCTGAAATGAGCACCACCAACACCAGGACCCCCGCGCCCCCCCCCCCCCCCCCCCCCGCCGTACAAAACATTCCTACAATCACACACATACCCACTGTAAACACACCCAATGGGTGGCATCAAGGCTCGCCGTTCATGATGCAGTACATGAAAGGATGTTTTCACCAAGGGGACTCAATAATGGGTAAGACGTGGCAGTGGTGGTGAGTGGTGGAGGAGTGTGATGGAATACTCTCCACTTGCCTGGATGAGTGCAGCTCCAACAACACTCAAGAAGCTTGACACCATCCAGGACAAAGCAGCCCACTTGATTGGCACCCCATCCACCACCCTAAACATTCACTCCCTTCACCACCGGCGCACAGTGGCTGCAGTGTGTACCATCCACAGGATGCACTGCAGCAACTCGCCAAGGCTTCTTCGACAGCACCTCCCAAACCCGCGACCTCTACCACTTAAAAGGACAAGGACAGCAGGCACATGGGAACAACACCATCTGCACGTTTCCCTCCAAGTCACACACCATCCCAACTTGGAAATATATCACTGTTCCTTCATCGTCGCTGGGTCAAAATCCTGGGACAACCTTCACCAAACGGACTGCAGCGGTTCAAGAAGGCGGCTCACCACCACCTTCTCAAGGGCAATTAGGCCTTGCCAGCGACGCCCACATCCCATGAACGAATAAAAAAAATCATAAGATTTCATGTGCATTTAACAAAAAACAAATATAAATGAAAAACGTGACTTTCTGTCAGACATCCTTGTGCATACCCTTCGTGATCACAAAACCTTAGCCTTTCTCTTCCTACCGCTTCTATGTGGTGCATTCCCTGTGGCTGCAGCAGAGCTGTGGCAGATTGCTCAGGTTCATGCCCTGACTGCTTTGGTGCTTTCGGCCTACGCCCTCTGGGTTTTGGAGCCTGTGAGGGCCCCTCCAAAGACTGCTCCACCTGCATCTGTGCAGGGGTAGGCTCGGCCATCTGGAGAGGAGGCAGCATTGCGGGTACTGGTTGTGGGGGGGCAGCGGGTGAGAGGTGGGAGCACTTTGAGTGGAGTCCCCACTTCCATGTCCCCTTTCGCCATCATCCCTCTCCTGGTCCAGGGCCACATCACTCCTACAACATGCTGGATTATAGCTTGGAGGACATGTGTGATGCCTTGGAAGGCCACGTCTAATGCATCTGTCAGTCTGTTTAAGGTAGCAGAATGTTGTTCACCCTGAGTCCGTACGGCTGTTGTCATTGCCTGAATGGACTCATTTGTGAGCCGTGCTTGAAGCTCAATGGAGGCTGCCATTCTCTCCATCGCAGATATTCCCACACTTACTTGTGCCACCATTCCACTTATGCTGGAGTTGCACTCCTCTATCCTCTCCACTATTGTGGAGAGTGTGTGTGGCACGTTTTCCAGTACCTCGCAAAGGTGTACCTCAATCATTCATTCTCCTTTTCAAGGATGGCCCCCGGGGTTCCACATCTGTGCTCAGCTGAGCAGAGTCACCCGACACGGACTCTCCACAGCCGCCCCTGCCACCAGTGTCTGCTCGTGCTCACATGTGTGTGGTGACTCACCAGGTGACAATCCAACTAAGTCTCTAGTAGGACTCGCCGAGGTATGAGTATCTGCGCTGGTGGATGGCTCACTATGATGTGACGGTGTGCCCTCAGAGGCCAGGGAGCTGCTCTGAGGAATCGCCCTTGTTCACGTCATTACTCCTTGAAGGGCCTCGAAGAGAACATATAGCAATATTAAGAATCATCGCAGAAGTAATGTTGCATTGAGCATACTGAGGTGTGCAACAGATCAATCATTGATGACATCAATTCATGTTGTGTGTGATGGATGTTAAAGTTCTGTCACCAGACATTTGCTGGGTGCCAGTCTCGGCTTTCCCGACGGCCAGGCACGCCACTGTCTGACTAAATAGCAGGGCCTCCTCCTCCGCCTCTGTGAGGGCCACGATTTGTGCTGGCCCCCCTTCAGTCCTTGTCCTCTCCCTTGCATTCTGTGCTCTTTTCTCCTACTAGAGGAGAAGGTACAGACATGTGAGTGAGTGAGGGTGATGGGGTCACCTGATGGATGAATTGCTTTGGATGAGGCTGACAATGAAAGAGATGCATAAGAGAGTGACTGCATGACAGGGTTATCACATTGCATCAGGATTGGGGTGAGTGGGAGTGCTGGGTGCACAAATGGGGAGGTGAGATAGTACACAGAAAGTGAAGGTAAGTTGACAATGAGCCTTAAGTGGGTGTGAGGAGAGATTTGATGGACAAGGCTTCGCAGGGCAGAGTGTCAGGGGGTGATGTGCACCACAGAATGCAGGTGAATCAGTAACTGTACTCAGTTTTCCTGACCTGGTTAAGTCATTGAAGCACTTCCTGCACTGCACCCAACTGCGGGAGACGTTGCCACTGCTGGTCACCTCCTCTGTCACTTCGAGAAAGGCTTTCTCGGTGGATATAACATCTCCCTCCTCCTCCTCACCCCGGCCAGTAGCACCTCAAGTGAGGAGTCACTGAACCTGGGTGCTAGCTTGCTCCTCTGATGCTCCATGTCCGTGACTGTCATCTTTTTCCCACAAAAGTCATTCTTGCAATAGCTCTTTAAATAATCCAAATGCCAGCATGTCATTCGGGTGTGCATTAATGGCCTTCAATCACCTCGTGGTAGTTCAAGAAAAGGTAGGAACATTCTTTCTGGGTCTCGGGACTTTCACGCGCCCATTGACACGCCCCCCCCCCCACCCCACCGCCACTGCTGACATCCCGTCACCATGCTAAAATCATGCCCATACAGTTTTGGAATATCTAGATTGGAGAGGGCATCTTTCTAGACTGAGAAAATGCACTCAATGTATTGATATTGTGGTGATAAGATTGGATTATTTAAACTCATTTTTTAAATTGAGATTATATCTTGGCTCTAAAATTGTTGATTGTTTCCAACAGATTCAGATTTTGAGCATTAACCATTGCCTAGAGCAAAACTCCCCCAGAAAACCATTGGCTGGACATGGAGGTGAGTGCTACCCTGATACATAACCTCCCCTCACACACTACTGGAAAAGACCAGCGGTACCACAGAAACATTCTATAGTGTCACTAACAGTGGCAGCCTGTGGTGAGGTCTGCATTGCATTGAAGAGTCCTTTGCATCTGTCAGCCTTTTTTCCACTCTGATGGAATAGCAAGTTCCCAGAGGTCCTTACTGGGTATGGTTTGAAGGCATGACATAAGAAGGGCATTATTCAAATAGGCAAGATGTTCCAGTTAGGGTGAACAATGGCCTTTCAACAGATTGTCATCAAATTCTACATTGCACGGTAGGATTTTTTTCACCACTTCCAGATCTGTTCGTATCTTCAGGATCCAATCATACTCGCAAAAGTTGAGCCCCATTAAAGCATCCTTCCACAGCACAAAGGATCCCTGCAGATACGTCCCCTCCTTTTACTTCATACTATATTCTGCCAAGAGAGCCTACATAGCTCCTGATACTGAAGTCCAAGTCGCTCACAAGCAAGGGTACTGGAAGCAGGCATAGAGGATAACTTCTGCAATCTCTCACTAAAGCAGAATAAAGTAAGATCAGTTCAAAATAACTTGTCCCACACAAACTCTACAAAATCCACCTGGCTTTGACAAAATAGTGCTGGTGGAACAGTAGCCAAACATCACACTTCTGCACATATCTCTGTCCTCAAAAGTCCGAAAGGCCATGGAAGTCATGTTCCTCATCATTCGCTCAATTCAGGCCCTGTGCTTACTTTCCAACAGAGTAAGGATCCCTAACAATCTTCAAACTCATCCAGTGGCTCATCTAGCAGCTAGAAGGTGTATCCATCAGATATAATGCAACCCCACACTCCTAACAACAAACAGTAAAAAAAACACTTATTAGCATTGGGTTTTGAGGAGGTACAAGGAGATGAGGGTCCCTTCCCAGCAGTTTACCCCACTCCTCTATCACAATCCACTAACCCTGCCATGCGATGGAACTCCAGGATCATTGGATGACCAATAAGTTCCCAATTGCCCCCATCAACATTTCGTCAGGCTACATTTTTTAAAAATTCGTTCAAGTGATGTGGGCGTCGCTGGCAAGGCCAGCATTTATTGCCCATCCCTAATTGCCCTTGAGAAGGTACTGGTGAGCCGCCTTCTTGAACCGCTGCAGTCCGTGTGGTGAAGGTTCTCCCACAGTGCTGTTAGGTAGGGAGTTCTAGGATTTTCACCCAGTGACGATGAAGGAGCGACGATATATTTCCAAGTCGGGATGGTGTGTGACTTGGAGGAGAATGTGCAGGTGGTGTTGTTCCCATGTGCCTGCTGCCCTTGTCCTTCTAGGTGTTAGAGGTTGCTGGTCTGGGAGGTGCTGTCGAAGAAGCCTTGGTGAGTTGCTGCAGTGCATCCTGTGGATGGTACACACTGCAGCCACAGTGTGCCGATGGTGAAGGGAGTGAATGTTTAGGGTGGTGGATGGGGTGCCAATCAAGTGGGCTGCTTTGTCCTGGATGGTGTTGAGATTCTTGAGAATTGTTGGAGCTGCACTCATCCAGGCACGCAGAGAGTATTCCATCACACTCCTGACTTGTGCCTTGTAGATGGTGGAAAGGCTTTGGGGAATAAGGAGTTGAGTCACTCGCCGCAGAATACTTAGCCTCTGACCTGCTCTTGTAGCCACAGTATTTACGTGGCTGGTCCAGTTAAGTTTCTGGTCAATGGTGACCCCCAGGATGTTGATGGTGGGGGATTCGGCGCTGGTAATGCCGTTGAATGTCAAGGGGAGGTGTTTAGACTCTCTCTTGTTGGAGATGGTCATTGCCTGGCATTTGTCTGGCGCGAATGTTACTTGCCATTTATGAGCCCAAGCCTGGATGTTGTCCAGGTCTTGCTGCATGCGGGCACAGTCTATTTCATTATCCAAGGGGTTGTGAATGGATCGGAACACTTTGCAATCATCAGCGAACATCCCCACTTCTGACCTTACGATGGAGGAAAGGTCATTGATGAAGCAGCTGAAGATGGTTGGATCTAGGACACTGCCCTGAGGAACTCCTGCAGCAATGTCCTGGGGCTGACATGATTGGCCTCCAACAACCACTAACATCTTCCTTTGTGCTAGGTATGACTCCAGCCACTGGAGATTTTGCCCCCTGATTCCCATTGACTTCAATTTTACAGGGGCTCTTTGGTGCCACACTTGGTCAAATGCTGCCTTGGTATCAAGGACAGCAGTCACTCTCACCTCACCTCTGGAATTCAGCTCTTTTGTCCATGTTTGGACCAAGGTTGTAACGAGGTCAGGAGCCGAGTGGTCCTGGCGGAACCCAAACTGAGCATCGGTGAGCAGGTTATTGATGAGTAAGTGCCGCTTGATAGCACTGTCGACAACACCTTCCATCACTTTGCTGATGATTGAGAGTAGACTGATAGGGCGGTAATTGGCCTGATTGGATTTGTCCTGCTTTTGTGGACAGGACATACCTGGGCAATTTTCCACTTTGTCGGGTAGATGCCAGTGTTGTAGCTGTACTGGAACAGTTTGGCTAGAGGCGCGGCTAGTTCTGGAGCACAATTCTTCAGCAGTACAGCCGGGATGTTGTCGGCTCCCATAGCCTTTGCTGTATCCAGTGCACTCAGCCGTTTCTTGATATAACGTGGAGTGAATCGAATTGGCTGAAGACTGGCTTCTTTGATGGTGGGGATATCAGGAGGAAACCGAGATGGATCATCCACTCGGCACTTCTGGCTGAAGACATGTTGTCTAAACTTGACCCATATCCATGCCCACTGAATCAGCTACCTCCTCAGTTGAACTAAGGCAGGTCTATCCAGTCAACGTGCAGTGTGACTGAAATGTATGGGAATATATAAGATCCACTAAGTAGTTATTAGCAATATATTATGTGGAGGTGTCACAGAATCTGTAATGAAGTTATTCCTCGATAATAGTTAGTGGATACATCTACAAGCATTCTGAATTGTAAGAATTCTGGGAATTCCAGCTTTTCCCCGAGTTTGGAAAACTTTGGCCATTGACTAAAATCCTAAGATGGAAGGATAGGTGAGAGGTCACCAGACGAATCAACAACACACACAGTGGAATGTGGGAGAATTACTGCTTCAGACAAGACTCTGTTTTAATGCAAAACCTACAGCAGGTGGTCGATGATCAGAAAGGCAGTAGGCCATTGAAAGAGGCATCTGCTCCAGACATGGTGGGGCCATGTCTTTGTTTTAAAGCAAAACCGATCAACACCTAGGACGTTGGATACAAAAGAAGCCCTGTATACCAGGTGATCAATAATTGGAATGAATCAATGGCCCATCAAGAAAAGCAATTGCAACATGATGAGAGACCATCAAAAGCCATCAAAGATTCTTAAGGACTTTATAAGAACTGTTTAAACAGACATGAAGTGTCTCATTTAAGTGACGAAGACCATTGTAAGAGGAGGGGTATATAAGTGGAAACTCGAAACCCCTCTCTCTCTCTGGCTCTTGCTCTTTTCTCTTGTGTTCTCTGTCTCTTGTTCTGCTCCTCTTGGTTTTCTCTCTTGTTTTACACCTGAGCTCTCCAGGGAGGAGAGGAGCTTCCAGCGAAACCAACGAACACTACGAGAGAGAACCGGTCAGCCAGACCTGCAAGTGCAAAGGATTGGTGAGCCTCGACCATACGTGTGTGTGTGTGTGATAGGTGTCTCCAGGGTCTCCACCAACCTCTTAGTTTAGCGGGATATCGTACAGTAGTGGGTGTGTGTAACTCAATGTACTGTGTCGGACCGTTTGTAACGTTATTTTCTTCATGTTAACGGTATAATAAAACCAACGTTCCAATTCATTCAAACATCGAGTTTGTGTGGTCTCTGTGCTATTCGACTGTGTGATCCATCACCGGGTGCATTAGTGTAAGTCTCGTTGTCCTGAACCCCCGATCCGTGAGGTATAAGTGTTCCTTGGCTAGACCGGGGACCAGATATCTGCACTGATCAATAGGGTGAGAACAACCCCAAAACACCCTACAAATGGTGCTGAGCTACCATACAATAGTCACAAGATGCATCTTGCAGTGAAGCTAAATAATCTCAACCTGCTTATGGCAGTTACATTATGCGAGTAATGAGAGAGCAAACTATTATTAATCACTGCTGGCGGTCCTTACATCATCGGAAAAGCCAGAGCATTGCAAATACCAGTTTGTAAGTGCCATCCATAGCAGTCCATTATGTGGATGAGTTTTAATTTAAAAGTGAACTCATTGGAGCTTTTTCATTACCAACTAATTAGACAATTATGGATCCACATCTCATTTTTTATTCATTTGGATTGATTCCTTGCAGACTTGTAGTAGCACTGTGTTTACGTAGCATGGCACGCAAATCATAAACTTTCTCGAGGGTGTCATCGCCATTGAATTTTATCTTCTGGGTGTAGGGGTGCAGATATGGCTCCACTTTTACAACTTTAAAAGGATAATTTCTTGCCCTCAAAACAAGAAAGTCTGAATCTCGTTGATTAATGGGCATCATACAGGTTTCATTTCAACATCAGTCCTCAGTGTTAACAACACAGTATCGTGGCTGTTTGCCAGAAACAGGCTGCTTTGAAGCCAATTGAGGAATTCCAATCTCGGTGCCTACAGGGTTATGTACCAATTTAAATGATCCTTAAATGGATGTAAAGTTTTACAGTGTTGAATACCGGTGAGGGTGATGACACCTTGGGGGAGTGCAGTCTAGAGCACATCGACAGCACCGTGGGACAAATGACTGCACAGGGGGGCCGAGCAAAGTATAGAAATGCAGTGGTCATAGGGGGATTCAGGGGGATAGACAGGCATTTCTGCAACTGCTGACATGAGTCTTGCATGGTGTGTTGCCTTCCTAGTGCCTGGGTAAAAGACATCACTGAGAGGGTGCAGAACATTTTGTGGGGTGAAGGGGAACAGCCAGAAGTCGTGGTCCATGTTGCAACCAATGACATAGGTAGGAAAAGGGTTGAAGTCCTACAGACAGAGTTTTGGGAGCTATGGAGGAAGTTAAAGAGCAGGACCTCAAAAGCAGTAATGTATGGATTCCTCCCAGTGCCACATGCTAGTGAGAATAGGCGCAATAAGATAAGATAGGTTAACACATGGCTGGCGAAATGGTGCAGGAGGGAGGGCTTCACATTCCTGGGGCATTAGCACCAGTCTAGGGCAGGAGGACCTATGCAATATGGAGGGGTTGCACCTCAACAGGGCTACGACCAATGTCCTCGCAGGGAGGTTAACTAGTTTGAGGGAGGGCTAAATTAATTTGGCAGGGGGAGGGGCACCAGGGTGAAGCATTAGAGAGGAGATACAAGGTGTACAGAGGACTGGGAGAGACAAACAGCATTAGAATGAAGAGTAGTTCAGAAATAGGAGGGATCAGACAGGGGGCAAATGCAAGGCAGGCTAAGATGGGTTTAGAGTGCATGTGCGTAAATGCACGAAGTGTGGTAAATAAGGTTGGTGAGCTGTAGGCACAAGTAGCTGCGTGGGATTATGATAAAGTGGCAATAATGGAGACCTGGCTTAAACAAGGGGAGGAGAGGGCACTTAATATTCCTGGCTACAATGTATTCAGGAAAGATAGGGAAGGAAAAGAAGAGAGAGTGGCAGTGTTGATCAAAGATACTGTTACAGCACTAGAAAGGGATGATGTACTTGAGGGCTCAAAGACAGAATCTATTTGGTTAGAATTAAGGAACAATAGAGGAGCTATTACGCTACCGGGTTTATTATATAGGCTATCAAATAATGGAAAGGAGATAAAGGAGCAAATTTGCAGGCAAACTGAAAAAAGATGCATGAACTTTAGAGTAGTGACAATGGGGGACTTCAATTATCCTAATATAGACTGGGAAAATAACAGTGTAAAGGACAAAGAGGGGGAGGAATACCTAAAATGTGTACAAGAGAACTTTCTTGAACAGTATGTTTGCAACCCAACGAGGAAGGAAGCAGTGCTGGATCTAGTTCTGGGGAATGAAGTGGAGCAAGTGGAGCATGTTTCAGTGGGGGACCATTTGGGAAACAGTGATCACAATAGCGAGTGGTCAAGGTGAGTGAGGTCAACTGTCAAGTGGCATTTCCTACCAACTGTGCCATTTGACACATCCTCTGCTCCGCACACTACACCCCCCATCACCCACCTACCAACTAACTCTTTCAATCACTACTCAACTCTTCCAGTGAGATGCTTCTTCTCACCCTCACACATTACCACTGTTGCAAGCCGCACACCAACAACTTACTATCCTCTCTCAGGATAACAGCATTCCTGTCCCACCCCTGCCACTCTGCCAGTGCCCTTGCTGTTGCCTGTCAGCCAGCCAGCCCGCTCCCTGTAGAGTATTCAAGCTTTATTATAGGAACATAGGAAGATAGGTACAGGAGTAGGCCATTTAGCCCCTCAAGCCTGTTTTGCCATTCTATGAGATCATGGTTGATCTGTGGCCTAATTCATATCCTTTAATACCTTTGATTAATGTAAATCTATCGATCTCAGAATTAAAATTAACAATTGAGTTAGCATCAGCTGCCGTTTGCTGAAGAGTGTTCCAAACTTCTACCACCCTTTATGTGTAGAAACGTTTCCTAACTTCAGTCCTGCAAGTCCTGGCTCTAATTTTTTGGCTATGGCCCCTAGTCCCGGTATTCAAGTATAGGAGACCTGCAAAATCAGGTACAAATGCATCAGCAGCCAGAAGCAATAATCGAGCAACTAACCTGTAACACCTGCATGATCCCTTTAAATAGCGCTAGTGGGGGTTCCTCCATGCCGTTCAGCTGTGCTAGGTTAAGACAGAGTGTTGGCTGGAGCATGAAGTAACAAAATCACATCTGTCCCTTTAAATCAGCACCATACACTGATCTAGCGCACACTTTCCATACTTTACATGCAGCCGGCGCTTGTTAGGTGCGTGTGCGCGGACGCCTTTGCCAAGATGGTGTCCTGCGCACGTCGTGCAGGAAGTGGGCGCGCGCATTCCAGACGCCATTTTCAGAGTTTAGGAGTCCACGTAGTGCCCAATTTAGCCCCCATTCTCTCAGTTCTGGTATCATCCTTGCAAATCTTTTTTGCACCTTCTCCATTGCCCCTATACCCTTTCTATAATATGGAGACCAGAACTGTGCACAGTACTCCAAGTGTGGTCTAACCAAGCTTTTATACAAGTTTAACATAATTTCTCTGCTTTTCAATTCAATCCCTCTAGGAATGAACCCTAGTGCTTGATTTGCCTTTTTTATGGCCTTATTAACCTGCGTCGCTACTTTTAGTGATTTGCGTATCTGTACCCTTAGATCCCATTGCTCCCCTATCCCATTTAGACTCTTATTATACAAGCAGTAAGTGGCCTCCTTATTCTTCATAACAAAAAAAATGGGCTACGTGGCCCCATCAAGATTAAAATGAAACAGAAAAAGGAGGCTTATGAAAAATGTTAGGTTCATAATTCAGTAGAGAAGTAAGCTGAATACAAAAAGTACAGGGGAGAACTGAAAAATGAAATAAGAGGGGCAAAGAGAGTGTATGAGAATAGATTAGCGGGTAACATAAAAGGGAACCCAAAAGTCTTTTATAAACATCTAAATACTAAAAGGGTAGTCAAAGGAAGGGTGGGGCTGAATAGAGACCAAAAAGGAAATCTTGTTATGGAGGCAGAGGGTAAGGCTGAGGTCGTAAATGAGTATTTTGCATCTGTCTTCAGTAAAAAAGAGGATGCTGACAATGTCACAGTAAAGGAGGAGGTAGTAGAGAAATTGGATAGGATAAAAATAGATAAAGAGGAGGTACTAAAAAGGTCGGCAGCGCTCAAAGTAGAAAAGTCAACCAGTCGGGATGGGATGCATTCTAGGTTGCTGAGGGAAATAAGGGTGGAAATTGCAAAGCCTCTGGCCACAATGTTCCAATCCTCCTTAGATATTGGAGTGGTGCCAGAGGATTGGAGGATTGCAAATGTTATATCCTTGACAATAAAAGAGGAGAGGGATAAACCCGGCAATTATCGGTCAGTCATCCCAACGCCAGTAGTGGGGAATCTTTTAGAGACATTAATCCAGGAGAAAATTAATTGGCACTTGAAAAAATATGGGTTAATAAATGAAAGCCAGCATGGATTTGTTAAAGGCAAATCATGTTTGACTAACTTGATTGAGTTCTTTGATAAAGTAATGGAGAGGGTTGGTGAGGGTAGTGCGGTTGATGTTGTGCATACGGACTTTGAAAAGGCATTTGTTAAAGTACCACATAATAGACTTAATGCACAGGCTGGAATGGGGGCGCGTGTCTGTGACGGGGAATACCGGGAAGTAACAGGCATCGTGGATAAAGGGGATCCTGTGGATGTGCTGTACTTGGATTTCCAGAAGGCCTTTGACAAGATGCCACATCAAAGGCTACTACACAAAATAAGAGCTCATGGTGTTGGGGATAACATATTAGCATGGATAAAGGATTGGTTAGCTAACAGGAAACAGAGAGTAGGCATAAATGGGACGTTTTCAGGTTGGCAAGATGTAACGAGTGGAGTGTCAAAGTCACCACTGCCCTCAACTTCTTCACCTCTGGATCGTTCCAGGGTGCCACCGGGGATATCGCTGGGGTCTCTCAGTCGTCTGCACAAAAGTGCATAAGGCAGGTCATCGACGGCTTTGTCCAATCCTGTTAATGCCCTCCAAGTGTTCTGTTATCGCATCTTTTATAATAGACTCTAGCATTTTCCCCACTACTGATGTTAGGCTAACTGGTCTGTAATTCCCTGTTTTTTCTCTCCCTCCTTTTTTAAATAGTGGGGTTACATTTGCCACCCTCCAATCTGTAGGAGAACCGTCACCACACGGACTGCAGCAGTTCAAGAAGGCGGCTCACCACCACCTTCTCGAGGGCAATTAGGGATGGGCAATAAATGCCAGCCTTGCCAGCGACGCCCACATCCCGTGAACGAATAAAAAAAAGGAACTGTTCCAGAGTCTATAACATTTTGGAAGATGATCACCAATGCATCCATTATTTCCAGGGCCACTTCCTTTAGTACTCTGGGATGTAGATTATCAGGTCCTGGGGATTTGTTAGCCTTTGGCCCTATTAATTTCCCTAGCACTATTTTTTTATTAATACTGGTTTCCTTCAGTTCCTCCCTCTCACTAGACCCTTGGTTCCCTAACATTTCTGGGAGGTTATTTGTGTCCTCCTTTGTGAAGACAGAACCAAAGTGTGTGTTTAATTGTTCTGCCATTTCTTTGTTCCCCATTATAATTTCCCCCATTTCTGACTGTAAGGGACCTATATTTGTCTTCACTAATCTTTTTCTCTTGTCATATTTATCGAAGCTTTTACAGTCAGTTTTTATGTTCCCTGCTAGTTTACTCTCATACTCTCAAACCCGGAAAAGTGCGAGGTGATGCACTTTGGAGGGACTAACAAGGCAAGGGAATACACAATGAATGGGAGGACCCTAGGCAAGACAGAGGGTCAGAGGGATCTTGGTGTGCAAGTTCACAGATCCCTGAAGGCGGCGGAACAGGTAGATAAGGTGGTAAAGAAGGCATATGGGATACTTGCCTTTATTAGCCGAGGCATAGAATATAAGGGCAAGGAGGTTATGATGGAGCTGTATAAAACACTGGTTAGGCCACAGCTGGAGTACTGTGTGCAGTTCTGGTCGCCACACTACAGGAAGGATGTGATCGCTTTGGAGAGGGTGCAGAGGAGATTCACCAGGATGTTACCAGGGCTGGAGCGCTTCAGCTATGAAGAGAGACTGGGAAGATTGGGTTTGTTTTCCTTGGAGCAGAGGAGGCTGAGGGGGGACATGATTGAGGTGTACAAAATTATGAGGGGCACAGATAGGATAGATACTAAGGAGCTTTTTCCCTTAGTTGAGGGTTCTATAACAAGGGGACATAGATTCAAGGTAAAAGGCGGGAGGTTTAGAGGGGATTTGAGAAAGAACTTTTTCACCCAGAGGGTGGTTGGAGTCTGGAACTCACTGCCTGAAAGGGTTGTGGAGGCAGGAACCCTCACAACATTCAAGAAGCATTTGGATGAGCACTTGAAATGCCATAGCATACAAGGCTACGGACCAAATGCTGGAATATGGGATTAGATTAGACTGGGCTTGATGGCCGGCGCGGACACGATGGGCCGAAGGGCCTCTATCCGTGCTGTATAACTCTATGACTCTATGACTCTATTTTTCCCCTCTTAATCAATCTCTGTCCTCCTTTGCTGAATTCTAAACTGCTCCCAATCCTCAGGCTTGCCGCTTTTTCAGGCAATTTTATGTGTCTCCTCTTTGGATCTAATACTATCCCTAGTTTCTTTTGTAAGCCACGGTTGAGCCACCTTTCCTGTTTTATTTTTATGCCAGACAGGAATGAATAATTGTTGTAATTCCTGCACACGTTCTTTAAATATTAGCCATTGCCTATCCACCATCATCCCTTTTAGTAAAGTTCCCCAATCTATCATAGCCAACTCGCACCTCATACTTTCATAATTTCCTTTATTTAGATTCAGGACCCTAGTTTCGGATTCAACTACTCTGAGAATATCTGAGAAACGGAGCCTTATTTAAATATTATAATCATTGACCCACCTTTCTGGAGCAGGTTACTTGGACGCTCCTAAACTCACTGCGGTTAAAATGGAAATAGGCGCGTTCGCTGCGGGTTTCACATTTTTACCAATTTAATCCCCTCCCACCCTCTCTCGCTCATTGTCAGAGGGTTAAAATTCCACCCATTGTGTCCAATTCTGGACACCACACTTTAGAAAGAATGTCAAGGCCTTGGAGAGGCTGCAAAGGAGATTTACTAGAATGGTGCCAGGGATGAAAGACTTCAGTTACGTGGAGGGACTAGAGAATCTGGGATTGTTCTTCTTAAAGCAGAGAAGGTTAAGGGGAGATTTAATTGAGATGTTCAAAATCATGAGGGTTTTGATAGAGTAAATAAGGAGAAACTGATTTAAGGTGATTGGCAAAAGAACCAGAGGTGAGATGAAGAGAATTTTTTTTTACACAGCGAGTTGTTATGGTCTGGAATGCAATGCCTGAAAGGGGGGGTGGAAGCAGATTCAATAATAACTTTCAAAAGGTAATTGGATAAATACTTGGAGGGAAAAAAATTGCAGGGCAATGGGGAAAGGGCAGGGGAATGGGACTAATTGGATAGCTCTTTCAAAGAGCTGGCACAGGCACAATGGGCCGAATGGCCTCCTTCTGTCCTGTATCATTCTATGATTCTATGAATGATTGTAATGCTGCTGGCATTTCCCTACCACAAGAGATGGCTGCAGACACTGCTGAGAGAGCAATCAATCAGAAGAATCGTAGCACTGTTGCACATATACCTGAGTGCATCATAAATGCAGATAGTAGATCTTGCATATCACAGGAGGCTGACTAGTGGCTTAACAGTTAACCATCAGTCTACTCTTTCAGTTAGCAGAGTACTTGGATACATGAAAAAGATGTAGAAGCACCTCAATCACAAGAGGTCATTTAAAGCACCTTAGAAAAACACATTGAAGATTCGCACCACATGCACTCTTTCATTAAATTAAATGATGTCACTTTGAATAAATCTTATCATCTGATATTCCTTTATTTTTGGAGAAATGGAAGCATAATTCTTTCAATGGTAGGTAAAAGTAAACACATGCAGTTCTTAGATATCTGTAAACACGTAATGTGAATGTCCAATGTAAAGTTCGATTGCCCAATTAGATTTCAATATTTGGGTCCTTTCCCATACATGAATAATTGCTCGATTTTCTCTTGATTGCCCTTTAACATTTCTCATGAGAGTTCTTACCTAAAATACGCAGGGGCTACAATCTTTGCCTTTCGCACTGAGAAGGCATTGGACCTGTTCCAGTGCATTAGCCACTGCACTTGGTAGGTGTGGGATTGGAAAGAAAGCGGGTGACTGGGTTCCCAAACTGCTGACAATCAAATTGAAACACTGTCAAATGGCACGTATGCTGCTGTGGATCATTCAGTGTGGAAATGGCTGTTTCATTATGATTTCATTATGCAGTATTTTATATCTGCTCGGAATTTGCCATGGATAAAATAAGTTTCAAAAGAAAAGACACATTTAAGCTGCTGGTGTGTGGGTGGCTCAAGAGAGAGAGGGAGTGAGTGAGAGAAACTGAACCATGAAGCATGGGAACCAGGAAAGTCCTGGGTGAAATTAATTTGAAAGTAAGTACCGCAGTATGTTGCAGACTGCTGGTAAAGAGAATTTCTACATTCACTGCTAATGGAGAAGAAATGTCAATTTAAAGCCATTGTAGTTTTTGCTGCTATTGTTCATAAGTTCATGTTTTTCCGGAAATGTCTTACTTTCTTAGTTCTGTAAATAAATCTAGTTAGTGCATTTGGAATCCGAGCCCAGCATGAGTTTAATAATACTGTCTTCCAGAACGGCCTGCAGTGGGCACTGCTGATTTAGGATTGTGAGTCATAAAGGGCACGATGCCGCTGCAGGGGCAAAAAAAGTGAGAGGCTTCAGCTTCTGGTCCACAGGGGTTTGAGGTCTGTTTATGAGAAATGCAATGAGATTGTTGCAAAAGGGAAAGGCTCATTAAAACACTATAAAATTCCATCACAATGGTAGCAACAAGCTGTGTAGGTGCTATGCAGATTTCTAAGCCCTTAAAATGGCATCCGAGATGCACGCGCACAGTACCGGCATGACATGCGCAGGACGCCACCTTGGCGAAGGCGTTTGTGCTCGCGCACCTAATGAGCAGCGACAGCATGTAAAGTAGGGAGATTATTATGTTAATCTATGTGCAACGCTGCTTTGAAGCAGCTAGCACCATTTTCGAACTCGATGCTCCAGCCAACGCACTGTCCTAACCTCGCACAACTGAACAGGAGTTAAAGGGCATGAAGGCCCCTCCCCCCACCCCCAACCAGCACTATTTAAAGGTATCATGCAGGAGCTACAGGTTAGTTGCTGGATTAGTTATACTGGCTGCTGGTACAATTGTGGGTGTTTGTGGAAGTTTCCTGTACTTGGAGAAAGTTGCAATATTATATAGAGTGTGATCTGGGTGGTTTTGCAGTACTGTTCGTGGCATTTAAAATATTGTGCTGAACAAAGTTGCTTCCAGACATGGGTGGCTTGCTAGGGCTTCCTCTGGGAATTGAACATGGCTGGGAGCATGCAGAGAGGCCACGCAGAGCAGGACAAGCTGCCAACAGCATCGGTAGCGCTGGCTGCACGCAGCAATCACTGCAATCACCAGGCAGCAGGAATGTTATGTGCTGCCTGCATCTAAATGACGGAGCGCAGGTTAATCGCGATCCCATTGCCCATTTTCAGGGGTTAACCAATTTAACCCCCAAAGTCTTAAGTCAGTGTAATGAGAATCATTTTTAATCAGACACAGTCAGGTTAATGAAAGTGACTGACTATGATTCACTGAATAGGCACACATTCAAAATATGCATTGAGGACGTTATTTTTTTAACTGGTACGAGGTAGGGCATCATGAAAATGTAACACTATCAGGGCCCCTAGAGAAAAAAGCCAAAACTGGACTGTAATCAGGCACTCCTGCGCACTTACCAGCTCTCCCAGCTAACAATTTTTAATGGCTGTCTAGATAGGTCATAAAAGGGTATCATATCTTTAGGCACACTCCTCAGGTTAATAGAAACAATACTCTCCAATACATATATCTTCCATCATGTAAACAACCCTTCAACTTGTCCCACTTTTCAGTAACGACCGTGCTTCACTGAATGCAGTGTAAACACAGTTGAGTCATTGATCATTGAGGTCGTAGTCCAGTCATAACCAGTTGAGAAAGGGCTCTTTTTAAAAAGATATTCTTTACCCTGCAGTGTTACTTGACATTAACATCACTTCCCTGCAGGAAAGTGGAAATGCTCAGGTGGACAGTTCTAATATCCCCTCCACATGATTCTTAAATATTTGGAACAGTCTGCAGAAAATATAGGAATGGGTGTCGGCCATTCAGCTCCTCGAGCCTGTTCCATTATTCAATTAGATCATGGCTAATCTGTATCTCATCTCCATTTACCCGCCCTTGGTCCATATCCCTCAGTACCCTTACCTAACAAAAATCTATTGATCTCGGTCTTGAAAATGTCAATTGACCCAGCATCTAGGGAAGAAAATTCCAAATTTCAATTACCCTTTATGTGAGAAAGTGCTTTCTGATTTCACTCCTAAATGGCCTAGCTCTATTTTTTACCATGATGTTGCCATTTACAGCTCCTCTAGACCCAACTTTTGTTTCTTTACTTGTCCCATTACCACCCTCCTTGCCTTGCACCATAATCCCCTTTGTCATTTAATCACTCCTGCCCACCCACCCTATCAGAGACCTTCCTTTTTATTCTTTCTTCCCTTTCCTCCCCCTTTCCCTGGCTCCGTACTTGCTTAAAAACTGTTTAATCTTTAACAACTTCCAGTTCTGATGAAAGGTCAAGGACCTGAAAAATTAACTCTGTTTCCTTCTCCACAGATGCTGCCTGACTTGCTGAGTATTTCCAGCATTTTCTCTCAGCAGAGGAAATAGTTTCTCTGTATCTACCCTATTGAATCCCTTTATCATTTTAACAATCTCGATTAGATCACCCCTCAACTGTCTAAACTCAAAACCAAGTTTATGGAACCTGGCCTAATAATTTAACCCTTTAAGCCCTGGTATCATTCTGCTGAATTTGCGCTGTGCCCCTTCCAAGGCCAATATATTTTTCCTGAGGTTCTGTGCCCAAAATTGAATGCAGTACTCCATATGGGGTCTGACCAAAGCATAACTTCCTTACCTTATTCCACCCGCCCCCTCTCGCTCCCATCCCAAGATAAGAGCCACCATTTCATTAGCCTTTTTGTACCTGTGAACATAAGAACATAAGAAATAGGAGCAGGAGTAGGCCATATGGCCCCTCGGGCCTGCTCCGCCATTCAGTAAGATCATGGCTGATCTTCTACCTCATTTAACATGTATCCAGAATATTAAACTCCAGACCAGTTCTAGGGCTTATTAACATCAAAAACAAACTCCATTTGTCAGAATGAACATGGTTCAGTCCTGGATGTGATTAACAGCAGCAATAACAGCAGAATCCAAACCCCTGCAGTTACTTATGAACTCGCTGGTGTCTCCGCAGGTTGGATGAATGAATGAATCCCTTCCCACACACGGAGCAGGTGAACGGCGCCTCCTCAGTGTGAGTGCATCGATGATGTGTCAGCAGTTCACATTTGCTCTTAAAGCTCTTCTCACAGTCAGAACATTTAAAAGGTCTCTTATCAGTATGAACAAGTTGGTGTGACAGTAGGTGCTGTGACTGAATGAATCCCTTTCCACACACGCAGCAGGTGAACGGTCTCTCCCCAGTGTGAGCACGCTGGTGGGCAATGAGGGTGGATGCCTGCCTGAACCTCTTCCCGCAGTAAGAGCAACTGAATGGTCTCTCGTCAGTGTGAACTCACTCGTGTCTAATCAGTCCCTCCGAGCTTTTAAACCTGCTCCCACAGTCAGAACATTCAAAAGGTCTCTCCCTAGTGTGAATAAGCTGGTGTGTTCGGAGGGCGGATGACTGAGTGAATCCCTTCCCACACAGAGAGCAGGTGAACGGCCTCTCCCCAGTGTGACTGCATCGATGAGTTTCCAGCTGGGATGGGTAATTGAATCCCTTCCCACAGTCCCCACATTTCCACGATTTCTCCATGGTCCAGATGTCCTTGTGTCTCTCCAGGTTGGACGATCAGTTGAAGCCTCATCCACACATAGAACACGTGTACGGTTTCTGCCCGTTGTGAACGATGTGATTTTTTTTAGGCTGTGTAACTGGTTAAAGCTCTTTCCATAGTCAGTGCACCGGAACACTCTCACACGGGTGTGTGTGTGCACTAGCTTTTAGTGATTTATGTACTTGGGCACCTAAATCCCTTTGCTCCTCCACAGCTCCTATTCTCTCACCATTATGAAAGTATTTCAGTTTGTCTTTCTCAGATCCACAGTGGGTGATCTCACACTTCCTCACATTAAACTCCATCTGCCATAATTTTACTCACTCATTTAGTCTGTCTATGTCCCTTTGTAACTTCCTGCTCCCATCTACACAACATAGTGTCATCTGAAAACTTGGGTATACAACACTATTCCTTCATCCAAGTCATTAATATATATGGTGAAAAGCTGAGGCCCCAGTACAGATCCCTGGGGGACACCACTTGTCACAGCGCACCAATCAGAGAAGGTTCCCTTTATCCCTACTCTCTGTCTCCTACCTCCCAACCAATTACAGATCCGTGTCACAAGGTTCCCACCAATTCTGTATGCTTTCATTTTTGCCAATAATCTCTTTTGTAGAAGCTTATCAAATGTCCTCTGGAAATGTCCTCATATAGACAACATCCATAGACACTCCCTATCCACCACACTAGTGACCTCCTCAAAAAAATCAACTAGATTAGTCAGACATGACCTATCCTTCGCAAATCCATGTTGACTCTCTTTGATCAGCTCATTCTTGTCCAATTGCTCAGTCACTCTGTCTCTGATGATAGATTCCAGTAACTTCCCCACAACTGATGTTAAACTGACACATCTGGTTTCTCCCTTAAATAATGGAATGACATTTGTCATTTTCCAATCCAAAGGCACAATTCCTGCATCAAGATAGTGTAGTGAAAGTAAATTCATTGGTATTTGTAATAGTAAATCCAGCTAGTAAATCCATAAACCATGCAAGGAATATTAATCAAAGGATAGCAGCCAAATCTTTAATCCTTCTAACTCAATTCCACATCAGAGGACTAGCTGAAGATTTGCCACCAAATCTTAAGGGTTATTAGATGCCTTACATTTTAGGAATTGTAATACATTTCCTATTTCAAAGTATTTTAACTGTTACATAAACCAAAGCAAACCCTCCTCCCCCTCACCCCCTAACACCACGCTGGAACATAATACACTACTGAGAGAGTTATCCGTTTCTTGACAAAGTTGCCAAAGATGGAATTAGACATAGGAATCCCTGAATTAACATAGCTTTATTAACATTTCTTGAAAGCATGATTAAGTCCTATATGGTTGACTTGGGTCTTAAAGAGTGGCTTTAAAGAGGAAGAGAAGACATGGATTATATTGCGAAGAGGAAAAAAACATTCTTTACTTTAACAACCAGAAACTAGAAAAAATATTGCAGGTAAACAAGTTAATATTCTGCAGAAAACAAATACAGAAGTTAATATGGCTACCCGGACTAAATACCTGGAGTACTGTGAGCAGTTCTGGGCACCGCACCTTCGGAAGGACATATTGGCCTTGGAGGGAGTGCAGCGTAGGTTTACTAGAATGATACCTGGACTTCAAGGGTTAAGTTACGAGGAGAGATTACAGAAATTGGGGTTGTATTCTCTGGAGTTTCGAAGGTTAAGGGGTGATCTGATCGAAGTTTATAAGATATTAAGGGGAACAGATAGGGTGGCTAGAGAGAAACTATTTCCGCTGGTTGGGGATTTTAGGAGTAGGGGGCACAGTCTAAAAATTAGAGCCAGACCTTTCAGGAGCAAGATTAGAAAACATTTCTACACACAAAGGGTGGTAGAAGTTTGGAACTCTCTTCCGCAAACGGCAATTGATACTAGCTCAATTGCTAAATTTAAATGTGAGATAGATAGCTTTTTGGCAACCAAACGTATTAAGGGATATGGACCAAAGGCAGGTATATGGAGTTAGATCACAGATCAGCCATGATCTTATCAAATGGCGGAGCAGGCATGAGGGGCTGAATGGCCTACTCCTGTTCCTATGTTCCTATATTTGTTCAATTCTGCTAGCGCAAAACCAACAAAAAGGTTATAGGTGAGCCTAGAGAGATCAAATGGAGGATCTGGCAAAAATTAATGGTCCGGAATGTCCTGAAAACTTGCTCCATGGTAATGGCACATCTACGATATACATCATTATCCTAGCGTAGAAGTTCCAGGAAATTATGGTGTAAGTAACTTACACTAGCTTTTACTCCATGGCAAAATTTCCTGGGCCATCTCCGCCGTTATCATCGCCAAATCAGTGAGAAGTTAACTATCATAGGTCCACCCCGTTAAAATCAGTGTCAATCGCGAACTTCCAGAATTAATGCTTTGTTTCTCACTGCTGAAACTTAGACTCAAAAGTAATGGCGCTGGTGGGCCATCTTCTTTCTCCTTATTCAAATATCAAACTGCGTTGTCCGCAAATTTGGCCTAAAAATTGAATCACTCATCACTTGTTTTTGGGTGAAAATCAGGTCCAATGTGGTGCGTGCATGCTCAGTCCAGGAGAGCGCCACATGCCAAATTGGATAGGTCATGCCAGGGCACCAGCCTGAAACTAGCGGTATGCCCATTGCCTATGCAAATGGAGGGTCCAACTCCCGTTTCAGGCCCTTTTGGGAAATTGGATCACGACTGACCGTAGCATGTGCTCTGCATGTTATGGTCAGTTTCTTCAGGCCGAAAGCAGCCAAATCAACAACAAAAAAAACTTCTTGAATGTAGAGCCAGAAGCAGGAGTTCCCCTTCTGTTTCTACATTGAAACTGCGAGCTGTTGCCAGACACTCCTCACCCCTCCCTCTCCTCACTCCCGCTCTCCTTCAACGCACCCCCGCCCCCCAGACTTACCGTTCACCTGATGCCGGCATCCCCACCAGCCAATTTTCCTCCTCTTCGCAACCGCGCACTCCCTCTTGGGGCACGACGAGCACCCGAACATGCCGGTTGTGTCCTGATAAATTTGGGCGCTAACCAATTTCTAGGCCAGTGTGTCTAAGAAAAAAATCCACTAAATTATCATGGCAAACTATTTATTGTGTGTCTGGTTTCTAGAGCAAAGATGGGTTTGTTCCAATTTATGAAACTAACCTGAATCTGACGGTGTAAGACAAAAAGTAATTTCTTCCGCAATCTAGCTAATATTAAGCAGCATGGAAATACTAGTTCTTCAGATAAGTCCTTTGAATTGAGGTCCACTCTGATGTGTAATTAATACTCGATATATGTAATTTATGGAAACGCTAGAGATGCTTCGATCGCCTCCAAATATTGTTAGCATATGCATCTCACAGAAAACGGTACTAAAAGTTTTTAAACCCTCCAATATAAATTGTGATTTTCGTAACTTTATCCTCCTTCGATGTTGGGGTGGTGCCAGAGGACTGGAGAATTGCAAATGTTACACCCTTATTTAAAAAAGGGTGTAAGGATAAATCGGCAACTGCAGGCCAGCCAGTTTCACCTCGCTGGTGAGGAAACTTTTAGAAACAATAATCTGGGACAAAATTAATAGTCACTTGGACAAGAATGGATTAATAAAGGAAAGCCAGCACAGATTTGTTAAAGGCAAATCATGTTTAACTAACTTACGAACATACAAATTAAGAGCAGGAGTAGGCCATTCGGCCCCTCGAGCCTGCTCTGCCATTTGATAAGATCATGGCTGATCTGATTGTGACCTCAACCCTACTTTCCCGTCTACCCACTATAACCTTTGACTCCCTTGTTAATCAGGAATCTATCTAACTCAGTCTTAAAAATATTCAATGACCCTGCCTCCACTGCTCTCTGGGGAAGGGAGTTCCACAGACTTACGACCCTCTGAGAGAAAAAAATTCTCCTCATCTCCGTCTTAAATGGGAGATCCCTTATTTTTAAACTGTGGCCCCTAGTTCTAGTCTCTCCCACAAGGGGAAACATCCTCTCAGCATCTACCCCTTCTAGTCCCCTCAGGATGTGTTTCAATAAAATCATCTTTCATTCTTCTAAACTCCAGTGTATACAGGCCCAATTTGTCCAACCTTTCTTCATAAGATAACCCCCTCATCCCAGGAATCAGTCGAGTGAACCTTCTCTGAACCGCCTTCACAGCAGTTATTTCCTTTCTTAAATAAGGAGACCAAAACTGTACACAGTATTCTAGATGTGGTCTCATCAATGCCCTGTACAACTTTCATTCCCCTTGCAATAAATGACAACATTCCATTTGCCTTCCTAATCACTTGCTGTACCTGCATACTAACTTTTTGTGATTCATGTACTAGGACACCCAGATCCCTCTATACCTCAGAGTTCAGCTATCTCTCTCCATTTAAATAATATACTGCATTTCTATTCCTCCTGCCAAAGTGGACAAGTTCACATTTTCCCACATTATACTCCATCTGCCAATTTTTTGCCCACTCGCTTAACCTATCTATATCACTTTGCAGACTTCTTATGTCCTCTTCACAACTTACTTTCCTACCTACCTTTATGTCATCAGCAAATTTAGCAACTATACATTCAGTCCCTCCATCCAAGTCATTGATATAGATTGTAAATAGTTGAGGCCCAAGCACTGATCCCTGTGGCACTCCACTCGTTACATCTTGCCAACCTGAAAATGATCCATTTATGCCTACTCTCTGTTTCCTGTTAGCTAACCAATCCTTTATCCATGCTAATATGTTACCCCCTACATCATGAGTTCTTATTTTGTGTAGTAGCCTTTGATGTGGCACCTTGTCAAAAGCCTTCTGGAAATCCAAGTACACCACATCCACAGGATCCCCTTTATCCATGTTGCTTGTTACTCCCTCAAAGAATTCTAATAAATTAGTCAAACACGATTTCCCTTTCACAAAACCGTGTTGATTCTGCCTGATTGCATTGAGATTTTCTAAGTGCACTGCTATTACCTCCTTAATAATAGATTCTAGCATTTTCCCAGTGACAGATGTTAAGCTAACTGGCCTGTAGTTTCCTACTTTCCGTCTCCCTCCTTTCTTGAATAGAAGAGTTACATTCACTCTTTTCCAATCTGATGGGACCCTTCCAGAATCTAGGGAATTTTGGAAAGTTAATACCAATGCATCAACTATCTCTGCAGTCACTTCTTTTAAGACCCTAGGATGAAGTCCGTCAGGACCTGGGGACTTGTCAGCTTTTAGATCTAATATTTTTTTCAGAACCTTTTCCCTGGTGATTGTAAATGTTTTAAGTTCCTCCCTCCCTTTCATCTCTTGATTCACAATTAATTCTGGCATGTTATTTGTATCCTCTACAGTGAAGACGGATGCAAAATATCTGTACAATTCATCCGCCATTTCTTTATTCTCCATTATTAATTCCCCAGACTCACTCTCTAGAGGACCAATGCTCACTTTACTTACTCTTTTCCTTTTTAAATACCTGTAGAGTTTTGATTGAGTTTTTTGATGAGGGAAAAGAGAGGGTTGACGAGGGCAATGCGATTGATGTTGTGTATATGGACTTTCAAAAGGTGTTTGATAAAACGCCACATAATAGGCTTGTCAATAAAATTGAAGCACATGGAATAAAAGGGGAAATGGCAGCATGGATATGAAATTGGCTAAGTGACAGAAAACAGAGAGTAGTGGTGAATGGTTGTTTTTCGGACTGGAGGAAGGTGGTTTGTACCACTGCTTTTTTTGATATATATTAATGACTTGGACTTGGGAGTACAGGGCACAATTTCAAAATTTGCAGATGACACAAAATTTGGAAGCATAGTAAACAGTGAGGAGGATAGTGATAGACTTCAAGAGGACACAGACAGGCTGGTGGAACGGGCGGACACATGGCAGATGAAATTTAATGCAGAGAACTGTGAAGTAATACATTTTGGCAGGAAGAATCAGGAGAGGCAATATAAACTAAATGGTACAATTCTAAAGGGGGTGCAGGACCTGGGGGTATATGCACAAATCTTTGAAGGTGGCAGGTCAGGTTGAGAAAGCAGTTAAAAAAGCATACGGGATCCTGGGCTTTATAAATAGAAGCATAGAGTACAAAAGCAAGGAAGTTATGTTGAACCTTTATAAAACTCCGGTTCGGCCACAACTGGAGTTTTGTGTTCAATTCTGGGCACCGCACTTTAGGAAGGATGTGAAGGCCTTAGAGCGGGTGCAGAAAAGATTTACTAGAATGGTTTCAGGAATGAGGGTCTTCAGTTATGTGGATAGATGGAGAAGCTCGGGCTATTCTCCTTAGAGCAGAGAAGGTTAAGAGGAGATTTAATAGAAGAGTTCAATATCATGAAGGGTTTAGATAAAGTAAATAAAGAGAAACTCTTCCCATTGGCAGAAGGGTCGAGAACCAGAGGGCACAGATTTAAGGTAATTGGTAAGAGAACCAAAGATGACATGAGGAAAAACTTTTTGCACAGTGAGTAGTTATGATCTGGAATGCGCTGCCTGAAAGGGTGGTGGAAGCAGATTCAATCATGGCTTTCAAAAAGTAATTGGATAAATACTTGGAGGGAAAAAATTTGCAGGGTTACTGGGAAAGAGCAGGGGAATGGGATTAATTGTATTGTTTTCACAAAGATCTGGCATGGACTCGAAGGGCCAAATGGCCTCCTTCTGTGCTGTAATCATTGTATGACTCTACCACTTGGAAGGAAGAACCTGTTTTGTGCTTCTCAGACAACGGCAGGTGTCAATCAATAAATATAATCGATATATACAATGAACAAAGACTGCTGCTTATAGCAAGGTTTAAAAATCATAGGCTATACCAAAACAGAGTCAGGAACCAATTTGAACTTGCTAATAATATGCTTGTGTTAGGTCTGTATAAAACTCTATTTGGATTTGATCAGATCACCTAAGAAGCCCTGTAAAGAAGTTTAAGACATTCCTTCGTGGGACCAGGAGGAGCAGCAGCACTCCTCTGGGTCCTACAAGAGTGTAGGAATCCCCTGTCTCAGACTCCCCCCATTCCTACACTTAGCTTGTGCTGCCCGACTTTCCGCCGACTTTGCTCCCGTTTTAGTCGGGAAGTTGGCCAGTGGTATGTTAATGATGTCCAGCCATTTAAAATCAGTTGGGCCTCCTGCTGCCACTCTTGGATGGCCACTCGCTAACTTGCTTGGCCTCTTTCCCGTCTGGGAATTAAAATTCCCACAGTGTGTCAGCTGACTTATGGGTCCTCCTCTTCTGCTAATTTGAACTTCCACCATTTTATGTCTAATTTTTATTTTTGGCCTCTTGAACCTCAATTATATCTTTTGAATCATGCTTTCAGAACTTCCCCTTGGCGAAATTGGGCCCTCTGGCCTGTTTCCCAGGCTCCCTAGCCTCTCCTCTTGTCTCTTGCTGTTCCTCACTTCAGGGGCTGCCCCCAGACACACCTGACACAACTTTTCCTCAACTGTTAAACAGCATTCCAAATTTTAAAAGAAATTATACAACTTCAATCAATTTTTACCTTTATTTTTAAATACATCTCATTTAAATTTTGCCGGGCATTTTCCTAATTTAAATTACGTGACTGATCATTTTAATATTTTATTGTCTGGCCTTTCCATTTCCACATTTAGTTCAATTAAATACGATAAATTATGATTTTAATATTCCAGAGTGAAATTGAGGAAATCATTTCCATTTTCATTTATAATGGGTGACATCTTTCATTATTTATATCACTTTAGAACGTTTTTAATTAGAGTAGGTTGGCACGCTCGAATTTGCAAAGCAATATGAGAGGATCGCATGAGAGCCGCGGCACGATTACAGCGGACTGGACACAATGCAGTTAATGGAAACAGCAGCAACAGCTTCACCACCCCATCAAAGTGTATCCTTTGACTTGCTGTGGGCCACAGCATGTTTGACCAACAGGGAACACATTAAACGTCTTGCGTCTAATGTGCACTTCCTGTTTGTCACATTTGCTTCCTGTTCATCACATTTAAGAGAAAGGACATTTATTTGACTCTGATGAATCTTTATGCTTATTGAGATAAGGCTTGTGGAATGGAACACCCTTCCATTTCTGTCAATGTCAAGCACTCCCTGTTCGGATGTGGCACCATTAGATGCAGAGTAAAACTCCCTCAGTCTCAATCTCAGAAGAGCATCTCTCACTGCATCGGTGTGATATTTATCCCTTTCAGAAACCACCCATTCTGTTGCCTCTCTGAGTAAGATTGCCAGTTTAGTTTTTGTGCTGTGAGCCCAGTCCAGTCGGAACTGAATTGAAGCCGCCCAAACTCATTTTGCATTGGATCCTTAAAGTCAGCAGAAAGAGGAGACCCAGGTCCTAGAATTCAAAAGCCTGTGACCCACCGTACTGCTCGCTATCCCCCTCCCACCCCTGGAAAAGAAATTATAATATTATCTGAGTTAAAACTTTTTTCCTGTAAAAGTTTAAAAAAACATGTTGACTGACCTTGAAAATTATACAACTTTTCTAAAACTGCTATCCACCCTTGGACAGGTCAGGGACTTCTTTTTTCAGGGAACTTGTCAGAATTTTACTTCAGCAATCCATTCTTCAGTTGGAGAAAATACTTTGTTTTAAAATATATTGATCCCCAGGGATTGATCATGGGGGAAATTTAGAGGAGCCAGTTATTAGGCTGCACCTCCGCTGTCTGGCTACTGAAAATCTTGCACCATACATTTCTCCAATATTAGTAGCTCAAGATATACGCACACATTCACACAGCACATACAGCAGAGCTGCCATTTGAGAATCAGCATCATGAAAAGGGCTGCTTTGCTTAATTTACTCACGTGTTTCTGTATACTATGCCCAGATTAAGATAATGAAGCTTGGTGTATGCAATACATTATGCCACAAAAAGTTCTCAGGGAATCAAAAGTGCCTCAGAGAATTACATCAATAACTAGAATCAATAAAATAAGTTCACATGAGCTTCTTTAGAACAGTGCTTTCTAATTGTAGGCAGTACTCCAATCAATATGATTTGTAGTACATTATTTCTGATTGAAGGCATTGGGCCAGATTTTGCAATGAGTGGCGAACATACGGCAGCAGCCTTTCTTTTGACTTGCACTTGCCCATAAACTTTCTGTGAGGTTTTGCATGGCAAGTTGTTGTTATCGGGAGATCCAAACAGCGTGGCGTCCTCCACAGGGCATCTGGGACCTGTGTGAACAGGGCAAGTAACTGTGTGTCTCCTTAACCAATCAGATTGAAGAATCATTAATGAGCAGTGCAGAGTCTGAACCAGGAAGTGTAAGTTAGAAAAATGAATTAAATGTCAATTCAGGTACAGAAAGCTAAATAAAGAGAGGGAAAGAAAGACAGGATTAAAAGATAGAGAAAAAAAGAGACAGAGAGAAAATGTAAAAAAATTATTTAGATCTTGTTTAGAAATCTCCAACAATAATTAAAAGCTGAAGGAATGAGACTCCACATTTGTAAAAGTTAATTTTCAGTGCCACAGAGGTATTTTTTTATTTGTTTATAGGATGTGGACATTCCTGAAAGGCCAGCATTTAATGCCCATCCCTAATTGCCCTTGAGAAGGTGGTGGTGAGCTGTCTTTTTGAACCGCTGCAGTCCATGTGGTGAAGGTTCTCCCACAGTGCTGTTAGGTAGGGAGTTCCAGGATTTTGACCCAGCGACGATGAAGGAACGGCGGTATATTTCCAAGTCGGGATGGTGTATGACTTGGAGGGGAATGTGCATGTGGTGTTGTTCCCATGTGCCTGCTGCTCTTGTCCTTCTAGGTGGTAGAGGTCACGGATTTGGGAGGTGCTGTCGAAGAAGCCTTGGCGAGTTGCTGCAGTGCATCCTGTAGATGGTACGCACTGCAGCTGCGGTGCGTCGGTGGTGAAGGGAGTGAATGTTTAGGGTGGTGGATGGGGTGCCAATCAAGCGGGCTACTTTGTCCTGGATGTTGTCGAGCTTCTTGAGTGTTGTTGGAGCTGCACTCATCCAGGCAAGTGGAGAGTATTCCATCACACTCCTGACTTGTGCCTTGTAGATGGTGGAGTCAGGAGGTGAATCACTCGTTGCAGAATACCTAGCCTCTGACCTGCTCTTGTAGCCATTGTATTTATATGGCTGGTCCAGTTAAGTTTCTGGTCAATGGTGACCCTCAGGATATTGATGGTGAGGAATTTGGCGATGGTAATGCCATTGAATGACAAGGGGAGGTGGTTAGACTCTCTCTTGTTGGAGATGGTCATTGCCTGGCACTTGTCTGGCGCGAATGTTACTTGCCACTTATCAGCCCAAGCCTGGATGTTGTCCAGGTCTTGCTGCATGCGGGCTCGGACTGCTTCATTATCTGAGGGGTTGCGAATAGAACTGAACACTGTGCAATCATCAGCGAACATCCCCATTTCTGACCTTATGATGGAAGGAAGGTCATTGATGAAGCAGCTGAAGATGGTTGGGCCAAGGACACTGCCCTGAGGAACTCCTGCAGCAATGTCCTGGGGCTGAAATGATTGGCCTCCAACGACTGCTACCATCCTCCTTTGTGCTAGGTATGACTCCAGCCACTGGAGAGTTTTTCCCCTGATTCCCATTGACTTCAATTTTACTGGGGCTCCTTGGTGCCACACTTGGTCAAATGCTGCCTTGATGTCAAGGGCAGTCCTCTCACCTCACCTCTGGAATTCAGCTCTTTTATCCATGTTTGGACCAAGGCTGTAATGAGGCCTGGAGCCGAGTGGTCCTGGTGGAACCCAAACTGAGCATCAGTGAGCAGGTGGTCAGCAGTAATTAAGACTTTTCACACCGTTGAAAGGGTGCTTAGACTAGAATGGACAAGCCCTAACTTTTTGTGGTGAGTTTAGTCCTTATCTACGACGTCAGTACAGGAACTTCACGCTGTTCAATACATTCGAATGGGAAGCCAGACGGCGAGATGCCATTTTCATGCACCTTACGGAGGAACGGCACATCTCATTCAGCAACTTATGGATTTTCACGTTTAACTGTTCATCTCCGCTCGCCTGAAGTTGCTGTCTGATTTGCGCATAAATAACGGTGAGCGCTGTTAGTCTCACTGTTACTTTGACAGTAAAATTTGGCCTATTGTCACCCATTCTTTTGTGCACAGGTTATTCTATATTTGATTTTCTTTGTACACAGTGAGGGATCTCAGAATTTCCTGTAGGCTTTTCTTTGGAAAAGAATATTCATCCATTATTCTTCACTTCCTACAATTCACTGTTTGGCTGTGTGTGATGAATTAGACCATCATGCACAGAACTATGAAGCACAACGGCTTTGAATCTTTTGTCGCAAGTGTTGATTAAGATACTCCTAGAGATCCCAGCAGGATCTCTCCATTTTTAAGAATTCCAAACAAAAAAAAACTCCAGACCAATGCTCTATTTATTTTTGATGGTATAATTCTTTAGTATTACCACTTCGTCTTTCATAGTCTTTGTTATACCAGCAATGTACACTCAGATTTTCAGTTTCAGATCACTTTCCTTTTTATCATATTTCAAGCTTGTTTCAAATCGTGCTGCCTTTCCTTCACTAATATTGAAGATAGACATGAAAGTGTAAAAAAAAGAACTCTTTTAAGTTCACTGCACTGGCTACAGTGAAGGATTTTTATACAATTACTTGACATTTCATGAAAAAAGAGCCTGACTTGACATATCTTGAAAAGGTGGTTATTTGACATATCTTGAAAAGACTTGTGTGGGTCAGCAGACATATCTTGGAAAACCTGATGTGAGTCAGCAGAACCACGCAATGCACTCTGGACTTGTTTACGAACTGTCGTCAACCAGGATTGTTCAAACCATTAAAATCGTGAGTGTTTAGGCATGTAGTGTGTCAAGATTAGCAGAGATATCGCTCATAAACGGATGGGTAACAATTACTGGGAAACGCTTGACACACAAGTGAAGGTAACCTATCAGGAAAGGTGACCACCCAAATGACAAACCAAGAGTGGTTGAAGAGGACAATAATACCAGCAATCACATGCTGTCCATATCACTAAGGAAGGATAAAAGAAGATAGAATTAGTCACTTTGACACGAGCCGATGGTGAGGAAACATACCATCCAAGAAGATAGATGTTGGGAAGAACCTTCATGAACAAAGTGATTGATCACCTCAGCATTCCGAGTGCTGTGCAGCCCATTCAAAGGTTGTATATATCTAATCCATTAAAGTTAAGGGAACTGTATCGTAACATTATGCTGACAATTGTATTAAGAGTTGTATGACTTAAACTAAAAGGTAAAGAGTGTTGTGAGAACAATTAAATTGTTCGAAACTCATCACTCCACTCAGTGTATTAAGACCAAGAGATAGGGAAGTGAACTTCCAACAGCATACATCTGAAAAAATGGTCATCTTAAAGAGGATGTGAGTGGATGACTTCAACTACACATGTTGAAAGGATAGGGATAATTTCACTGGGCAAAAAACAGAGATAGTGAGTTGGCTGGTCATTTTACAGCCCGCTCGATTTTCTTTTTTATAAATTTAAAACAAATAATAGGAAAAACTTATAAATGGTTTGAGGAAAGCATAAACATGAAGGATGTGCAACATGTGGCTGAATGCTATAACGGAAGAGTTTGGGGAGAAGCTTAATTGGGCTAAATGGCCTTTACTCATCTTTAACTTATTTTGAGTTGTTTCCTTTTTCACATCTGTGGCAAATTCATATACAGCATTGGCTTCAAGCTGGAAAAATAATTACTTACTTCAATTATCATTATTTCCACAGTCTTCTACATTATATTTCATCAGCTTAGGAGAGGTGCATCCTCATTCTCAAGGCATGACAGATGTGGGCTTGATAAACTATAAGCCTAACACACTGCCAACTGAACGAGCTGCCAGATGACAGTGGCTCTGATTTGATATCCCAGCTGTCTTCAACCCAAGCCATACAATTACTGAAGGACAGAGAAGTAAATGACTGCTGCCAATTTTGTCACCACTGCACTTGTGATCAAGATTGTGTGTGTGCACCAATTTTTTTGTTGCAACTTTGTCCAGAAAAATGCAGGCTTATAGTTTGTGCAGTATTTGTAGGGCAGCATATTGAGATTGCTGCCAATGTTGTGTATTGTCTGAGGACAGCTTACTCTTTGAAGGGCACAACAACTTGGTGACAGTCCCTGGGAGCCACCAGCAGTCCTGCTTAAGTGTAGTAGTGGTTTTGCACAGTTGGGTCATTCCCTTTGTGAGACTTTAAGAGGGGGGAATGTTGTTAACTTGAATTTTGGATGTTCAAAATTAAGTACTAAAAGAATTTGAATTTGAATTTCTAGAGGTAATTCTTTCTCTCTGGGTACATTTACACTGCCAGTTAGCCTTGGTGTGAAATGAAATCAATACCAAAAACAATACTAAACTGACAATGTAAATCTGGAGTCAGGAACCTGGCTTGGCTACAGACCAAAGCAGAGTGAGATTACTTGGGTGGGGTAATCTCAAACTGCTTTAGTTTGAATATAAATCTAGTGCAGTGTTAAACCTGGTTTGCCAAGTGCTCAGGAGGTTCTATTGAACTTTGAGACCTTAATTTAAATGTTTACAGAGCAGAGGCACTCCCTTCACTGCTCTCCTAAATATTTAAATTTCCAACTTTTGGGGAACAACTCCCCTCCTGTAAGCGTCCAGGCAAGCGTACATCTCTCTCCAAAACAAGACCGTTAGAATTTCAGCCAGGCAGGAACTGAACAATGCAAATTGGTTGTGACTGGCTAGAACCCAAAATGCAGCTGCCATGTAAACGTACCCTTCGATATGAATGATGCGATTTTGAAAAACCATCGCCTATAAATTTGGTTGCGCAGTGCCCGTTTTTTGGGCATTAACTGGCCTACTAAGCCCCCGATGGGCAGAAAGTGCATACACATTTCCATCTGGATGTGCGCCGCCTGCCATAATGGGAATGGAAAAAATATACCCATCCAGGGCCCATGCCTGAAACAGTTGTTATGCCCTTTGCAAATGCAAATAAGGGGCCTATCCCCTGCAAGATTGGTTTATCCTGAGGCAGTGAACTGAGTAAAACCAGGCCTTGGGGCTGACAGCCACCAAAAAGGTAAATTTTTGAAATTAACTTACCTGAAAGTCGAACCAAGAGGAGCAGGAGGGCTCCTCCCAATCCCACATTTAAAGAACGTGGGCCGTCGCTCCCTGTCCCCGATCACCTCCGATTCTGCTTCCCCCCATCTCCTAACCTCCAATAGCTCTCATGTTGCTCTGGTTATTATTTTCCTTGGTGCCAATAGCTCTCATGCTGCTCTGGTTATAATTTTGTTAAGAGTGATAACTCAATCACTGTGGGTGAACTCTGGCAACCTCATCAAGTCTACTCGTCTGCATGGTTTTGAATTGTACAATATCCGGGAGCGAAGGGTAAATTTCCTTTGATGGCTTCCAATGATTGTTACCAATTGCATTTCTAAGCAGTTGTAGGCTTTATACACTTAAAATTCTGATGGTAACAAGTTCAGAAAAGCTTTCTTCAAGAATCTCCCTCTTCTGCCAGCTTTTCCGATTATTTTTATTCAGTATGCCTCAGTATAGGTTAGATGTAAATTCTGAGCCAAAGCATTAACTATAACAGAAGAGAACTTGATGGGCAATATCATAGTTAGCCTTTATTGACAGGATTATTAAATTTGTCCTCCCAGTGCTAACTGTCTATTTGTTGGTCTTCTGTCAAATTTTCTTTATATTTCCTCCGTAGTTGTTCAGTTCCCTTTTCGATGTGCAGTTAACCACTCTTGTATAAGACTGCACTCTTATCTGTTCTGGGGACATAGAAACAGGAGTAGGCCATTCAGCCCTTTGAGCTTGTTCTGCCATTCATTCAGTACCTGATCAGCACCTCAACTCCATTTACCTGCCTTTGACCAACATCCCTTAATACCCTTGCCTAACAAAAATCTATCAATCTCAGTCTTGAAAATTTCAATTGACCCAGCATCCACAACCTTTTGGGGGAGAGTTCCACAGTTCCACATTTCCACTACCTTTTGTGTGAAAAAGTGCTTCCTGATTTTACTCCTGAATGGCTTGGTTCTTATTTGAAGATTATGCCGCCTTGTTATTAAGGCTGTGTTATTTTAAAAACAGAGAGCACATTGTCATTTTTGATAACATTTTCCTGGTCTTTGATGAATATAAATAATAGAATAGGGCTAAGCAGAGTTCCCTGCTAAAATTCCAACAAATAGATTCATTTACCATGGCACAATATTTACATCCTCTGGAGAAGGGGCATATCAGTTCAACAGCACACTAGATCTGCCACAGGGAGGTAGCTTCTTAGTACAGGTGAGGTATTGATTGATAAATACGACAAACACCCAAACCATCCGTGCAAAGCATAATCTCTTTGAAAATAAACTGGTGTCTGCCTGCTGCAGAGGGGTAATTTGCTCAACCAGACTGGGAGCACCCTCTGGTTTTGAATTACTTCCTTATGCTTGTAGTTCATAGATTTATTAAAGAAAGAATGTAAGTCTCTGAGGTCACCAGTCATTGAAACCAATTCTTTGCCTATTTCCAACTTTACGTTGTCTGCTGCTTCAGAATACTAAACCACTTCTCTCAGTACAGTTCCTTAATGATGAGAGTGATGTCGAGTCATTCTAACATTTTGTGGTTTGTTGCAATATTCCCACAGATACAATTTGTGTTGTAGGAACTATATTGAATTCTGAAAGACACTTTTGACTGAAGTTGAATAGATTAACCTGCAGATCAACAAATGTGACTGCAACAGAATACCAATGTACAGGGATTAACAAATGGGTCTCTGGGGGTTTCCTGGAACAAGTTGAACATGCTATTTCTGTCACTTTCAATATCAGAGCCTCAGACAGACCTAATTTCATAATTTATTTTATAATCTTTATACAGAGTAGCATGATTTTGAACCTTTATATCTAAACCTGACAGGCATGTTACAAATGCAGCAACAAACAAATCGCAGTATAATAATATAAGAACACAAGAAATAGGAGCAGGAGAAGGCCGTACAGCCCCTCGAGCCTGCTCCACCATTCAATCAGATCATAGCTGATCTTCGACCTCAACTTCACTTTCCTGCCCGATCCCCATATCCTTTGATTCCCCTAGAATCCAAAAATCTATCTATCTCAGCCTTGAATATAATCAATGACTCAGCATTCACAGCCCTCTGGGGTAGAGAATTCCAAAGATTCACAACCCTCTGAGTGAAGAAATTCCTCCTCATCTCAGTTTTAAATGGCCAACCCCTTATCCTGTGACTGTGCACCCTAATTCTAGACTCTCCAGCCAGGGGAAACAACCTCTCAGCATCTACCCTATCAAGCCCCATCAGAATCTTATATGTTTCAATGAGATCACCTCTCATTCTTCTGAACTTCAGAAAGTATAGGCCCGTTCTACTCAACTACTAGATCTAGATCTGGAACTACTCAACTAGTTATGCTACTGCAGTAGAGAGGGTGCAGAGGAGATTTACAAGGATGTTGCCAGGACTTAATTGAGGTGTATAAAATTATGAGCGGCCTAGATAGAGTGGACAGTAAGGACCTATTTCCCTTAGCAGAGAGGTCAATAACTAGGGGGCATAGATTTAAAGTAATTGGTAGAAGGATTAGAGAGGAGCTGAGGAAAAAATTTTTACCCAGAGGGTGGTAGGGGTCTGGAACTCACTGCCTGAAAGGGTGGTAGAGGTAGAAACCCTCAACACGTTTAAAAAGTACATGGATAGGCACTTGAAGTGCCATAACCTTCAGGCTACGGACCAAGTGCTGGATTAGGCTGGGTAGCTCTTTTTCAACCGGCACAGACACAATGGGCCAAATGGCCTCCATCTGTGCCGTGAATTTTTCTATGTTTCTAACACAAAATACAACATGTAAGAAATTAATTAATTTATTAATCAGGGGATATACATTCTGGAGTCATCAAGGCCAACTCAAGGCTAAGCCCATTTTAAGTTTGATTATTCCCAATTTAGGTTGTCACTTGGGGCCTGATCAAAACGTCAATGCAGATATTTGAGCACATAGGTGCAGCACAAATAATGAGCAAAAATGGGATGACCTGAAGCTGGACATGAAAGAAATGGTTGATAGAAGAGAAGATGTGAGAGCAAGTGGGATACTAGAAGACAAATATGATCTGGCAGAGGTGTAGTGGGAATGCAAATCATGACTTCTGATGAACATGATCTGAGATTCACTTGAAGTCAGGAGACATCATTCGTTGCACCTTTGAAGAATTCGTGCCGTGAGATGGAACATCCTTTCGAGGGAAGTGCTTAATGATGCGTCCTTTCCAATTTTGTCATGTCCCTCTGAAGGAATATTGTGGTAAGAGAATTATTGTCAATAGCAAACTTATACTATTTGCAGATGAATAGAAGGAGCTTCAAATTCATATAATTCGAATCTCCACAGAGCATCATTTGGAAGATCACCAAAATTTAGTAGTGCCATCACTGCCTGAATGCAGTATTAATGTTCATCAAACTGCTGGGTCAACATGCCTGTCTTCGTAAGTATTGTCATTAGCTAATTTTCGGTAACTAACTGCCATCATGCTGGGTAATGTGAATGCTGCACAAGTGTTAAGCAATGTTTCTTGACATGCACTTTGCTATAAATTTATGGGCCCTAAAAATCATAAGAGACAAAAGTTCCACAATGAATGGAAGCTCATTTCAATCATTTCTTTCCATTTAGATACTTAATTTCTTCACTATGGCTGTGCTTCGTTGTTATGGTGCTTTCATTCTTGCGCATCCCCGATTTCATTCGATCCATCATTGGCGGCCATGCCTTCAGCTGCCGAGGCCCTAAGCTCTGGAATTCCCTCCGTAAACCTCACCGTCTCTCTACCCCTCTCTCCTCCTTTAACTCACTCCTTAAAACCTATCTCTTTGACCAAGCTTTTGTTCACATGTCCTAATATCTCTTTATGTGGCTCGGTGTCAAATTTTGTCTGATAACGCTCCTGTGAAGCGCCTTGGGACGTTTTACTTTCTTAAAGGCACAATATAAATTCAAATTGTTGATGTTGCTTTTTTACTTGAGAAGACTGCAATTTATTCTTTGGATTTTGCTTCCACTGTTTTTATTATTTTCTCTCATTCTTCAGGTTTCCTTCACACACCTAGACCAAGATAGCGAATAGTATATGGTCATTTTTCAGTGTTCTTCTTAATCTAGCCCGTGGGAACTGTACAACAGCATTGACTGTTGTCTTCTCTGTCTGTTATCTTCTCTGCTACAAGCTCTGTACCCTTGCCACTGACTTGATTTTTTAGTCTGAACCAGACTGTTCACAACCTCGGCTTTTTGTTCAGCTTCAACTTGAACTTCCGACCCCATTACAAAAACCATCTACTTCCTCCTTCGTAACATCATCCATCACTGCTCCGACCTCATTCCATCAGCATCTAAAATCCTCAAAAATGGTTTGCAACTTCCAGGCCCAATCACTCCAATGCTCTCCTTATTGGCCTCCCATCTTCCACCTCATTAAGCTCCAGCTCATCCAAAACTCTGCTGCTTATCCTTTCCCGTGGCAGATTCTGCTTACCCATCACTCCTGCCATCATTGACTTACATTGGCTCCAGGTCCCCCAAAGCCTCAAATATAAAATTCTTGTCCTTGTCTTTAAATCCGTCCACGGGCTTGCTCCTCCCTATTTCTGTAATCTTCTCCAGTTGTACAACTCCCTCGCCACCCCTCCCCCGCTGCCCTCCACCTCCCAGAGGTCTCCATTTCTCGAACTCTGGTCTCTTGTGCATCCCCCCTACCCTTCACCCCATTATTGGCCTCTCCACCTCCACCTTCTCCTTTAAGACCCTCCTAAAATCTCACCTCTTTGACCACACATTTGTTCACCCCTCCTAATATTTCCTCCTTTCGCTTGGCATCTATTTTCATCATGCCTCTGTGAAGCACCTTGGGATGTTTTTCTGCATTTAAAGGTGAGATATAAATGCTTGTTGCCGTCGTGTCCTCATTATTATTATTTGATTTGATTTTAAACTCAAGCTCCAGAGATGACATTATAGTAGTTCAGTCCATTCCAGTGCAAAGTCTTTTCTTTTCTGTACAAATATTGTATCTTTCTAAAACAAAAGGCTTATTAAATTTTTGAAGTCTAATGTTGAACTCTGCAAGGTATTTAGAATGTCTTATAGATATTTTAGTACATTTATGAAAATCCTTTGGGATCCCAGAAAATAAAAGTTCTAATTTATATTACATTAAAAATCTTGTGTGCATGCACTACCTCACATTTTTGTCACACTTCTGTGCCAATGGAAACTGCCTATGTAAACTTGTTATAATTACACCCTCCTGCCAGTGGTGTCACTGTGGCATCTCAGTTGTGCATCTCCCAGCTCCTCAGCCTGTACTGCAGAGAAATTCCAATGCTCCAACCAGATCTACTTTTTTGCTTCATAAATTGATGTCAGATTTTCTATTTAACTATAAATGGTAAAACATATAAAATCAAAGTATTATATAAAAATAATAACACAGTGTATGGCTTTAAAATGGGGTCTGCATTGCATTTGGATTTCTTGGTCCAATTATCCTTCCACTCTCTAACCCGACATCATCTGAAGACAATACTGGTTCCTGATTCCTTGTATGTGATACTGTGGGAAGTTGATTGGTATAAATTAAATTTCATGATCCAAATTAAATTTAAGAAACCCTCTAAAATAAAATGACACATTGGGTTAGTGATTTAAGAACAGTTTGTTTGTTATTATTGCAGAACGTTTAGTTGAAAACCATAATGATTACAGCCACAAGCTTTCCACAACCATTATATTGCTGGGCTGAATGCACAAGGTTGACAACGCAAGGCTTTCTACAGTTGAGGATAATGATTGTCCAGTCAAAATTACAACAGTAGCAAATGTGTATTGTAACTTTCCAATACTGATTCTTCATAATCTTTTCCATAAACCTTTTTAGAGTCAATTAGTCAAACCAAGAGAAATGGCACCATCCTGGGAACAGTTGCACTCAAGAGGTTCCTTAACTAATCAAGTTGCACAATAGATCTCAAGGGTATAGTTAACTAGAAGTTTGTAACTGAAGTAAGTAACTACAGTAAACAGATTTTAACACAATTAATATATTCACTAATTATAATAAATAACATCCTGTAACACACAGTGTGATTGATGTGTCATTAAATAGTATGTTATTGTAAAGGGTATCAGAATGAGACATTTGGGATATTATAATTTGTTGAAACTTAGTAGTTTACTAGAGGAACTAAGGATTTTTAAATTATTAAATAACTCACTCCTCTTTAATTGTTGTTTTCATATCTTCACTCTTTCCTTGGAGAAAAGTGCGAAGTAATCGAAGGATTTGCAGACTGATTAACAATCTGACAGGCCACAATGTGAACGCTTCCTCTAAGACCATAACCATCTTAATGTGAGCTGATAGGGTAGTTAGTCCTATACAGCGGGAGGGTTCTATGGATTCCCACAACCCATACAAGAAGGGAGGCACCCACTGGTCTCGAGTATCCCACCACATGTTAACCCAGAATTCAGATTCGGAGCTCCAGTCTCTACTTGCTAGGACTGTCTGGAGCGGGGTTTTAACTCTGCACCTTCTGACTTGGAGCAGGGAATGCTACCACGAAGCTGAAGGCTCACTTCTGATCCTTAATTGTTGAACCTACTGAAATTAAATGTGTAAGCATGCTGTACACAGGCCCAGCCACTGGATGATGTTTGATTGTCGTATTAATTCATTGACTCGTGTTTTAAGTAATGAAAACATTACAATTGGCGGACTGATTTAAAATGTGTCAATATTTGGCTTTGTATTTATTTGGCAAGAATCATATTTCTTGACAAAGTAAACCATTTATTTTTCAAGAAAACAGAGCCAAGCTATGGTCCATCCAATCAAACTAGGCTAGTTTAGGGGAAAGGACAGGGTGGGCTTTAGGCAAGATTAGTGGCTGATTAATGGCTGTAAATCACCCAGTGGTCAAGAGAGATGTTATGACTTGCAGTGTTCCTCAGATTACTGCAGTCTTTAGTTTGGATTGACTTACTACTCTATATTGAGAGAGGAAGGCTTGCCACTAAGATATCTTTTAAAACTCAATTAAAAAATATTAACATTACCCTTTTTTGGTTTTCTTCTGTCCTTCTATATCAGTCTTTTTTTAAATTGTTTGAAATTTAATTCTTCATCATATAGCAATGAAACAATGAATAATTTCACATTATACTTCACTCTAATTATACCGTTAAAATATAACAGAATTTTAAAATGTTTTTAATAATGTTGTTTCTACTGAATTTTTCCATTATGTTGAACCACAATCAACAAACGCAAACTGAAAGGTATCCTCTACTGTACTAAAATATTATATTAATTGCAATGCTTGATCACATATTCAAAGAGAACTACTGTGGTTTAATTTCAGGACTAAATAACACAACAGCCACTCCACAGGGAACTTGTCACACTTCTACCTTTGGATCAATGCTCCGCAATAAGAACCTTTTCATTTTATAATGAATGGAAGATGCATTATAATTCTACTTTTATATTTCAGTCGTCACTTTGGCCATTTTTGAAAGCGCATTTATTTTGTTTGACTGAAATACAATAGAAAATATTGAAATAATGAGGGTCATTTCAATGATAATAAACTCTAACAACGCTGTACTTTATGAATTGCAAAACATGCCGTATTCAAATGGTTATCTCCCTGACATCAAAATGTCTATTTTCTGGATGGTGCTGGAGAATGCATCATTTTTAATCTTATTATATTCGTTCTCAAATCACCATGTGGCTTTCTTATCCCTTAAAACAAAATGGGGTTCATAAGAGGATACACAATGAGACTACTTAAATTAAATGAATAAATAGAAAAAAAAATCTTTCCTATTTATATGTAATTGATGTTTTGTCAACTAGTTTGTATTATCAAAAGATTCAACAGCTCTCGCTGATGAACATGAAGATGTCAATTAATTCTCCTATTTCCCAACGTCTGGTGCATACAATAAGACAAAAAAGTAACTGCTAGCATCTGCCACAAGCTAAATCTATTAATTAGTTTGTGGACAGCAAGACTGTCCTGGATTGCCACATCTGCAGCAAATGTCCCTGGCTTGAGACACTCCGGCTCAGAGTCTTTGAGGTGGACTGCGAGTTAGAGACACTCCGACACATAAGGGAGGGGAAGGTAGAGAAGGATGTCCCGCTGACACTGGTCCTGTCCAACAGGTATGAGGTACTTGATACCTGTGATGATAAGGATGAAGGTTGCTGGAAGGATGGCCAGAATACTAACCATGGCACCATGGAGCATGAGGCAGTCCAAGGCAGGGGTGGGTGGGGATCAGAATAGAAGGGTTGTAGTCATAGGCAATTCTATAATCAGGGGGATAGATAGTGACCTCTGCAGTCACGACCGCGAGTCCAGGAGGATGTGTTGCCTACCTGGTGCAAGGGTAAAGGACATCTTGGAGCAACTGGAGAGGAATTTGGAAAGATAGGGGGAGGATCCAGTTGTCGTAGTCCATATTGGCACCAATGACATAAAGAAGAACAAGGAGGAGGGCCTACTAAGGGAAGCTGGGAACTAAATTAAAAACCAAGACCTCATGGGTGATAATCTCATGTTTACTAGCCAAGCCACGTGCTATTTGGCTTAGGGATAGGCATATCAGAAAGGTGAATGCATAGCAGAAAGAGTGGTGTGGGAAGGAGGGGTTCCATTTCATGGGACATTGGCACCAGTACTGGGACAGGAAGGAGCTGTACCACTGGGATGGGACCAGAGTCCTAGTGGAAAGGATAAATAGGGTGGTGGATAAGACTTTAAACTAGCAAGATGGGGGGAGGGATCTGGTAGCTTTAACAAAAGCTTAATAATAAAAGAAATAGTTGATTAGTGGAAAGGTCAAACCATAGTAAGGAATAAAGATAACATAAATGGTCAAGGAACAAATACAGTTATAAAACAGAAGTATAAAAGGACTGTTAAAAATAAAGTAAAAGGAACAAAAAACATTAAAGATGAATTAAACTGCCTGTGCAGCAATGTACACAGCGTCCAAAATAAAATGCGGAACTGGAGGCAATAATCCGTAGTGAGGTACCAGATGTAGCTGGAATAACTGAAACATAGCTACATGAAGAACAGGACTGGCAACTAAATATTGCAGGTTATAACATAATCAGAAAGGATAGGGAAAGAAGGGGGTGGAGTAGATGTACTAATTAGAGATAACATAATGACAGTAGAAAAAAGGGACATAACTAACAGGAGGATAGAAACAGAATCCATATGTATCGAAATAAAAGATAAGAAGGGATCAATCACGCTAATAGGGGTATACTACAGACCACCTAATAGTGGAAATGAGGCGGAGGAAGAAATATGTAAGCAAATATGTGAAATGAGTAAAGGACATAGAATGATAATCATGGGAGATTTTAACTATCCCCAAATATAGTGGCAAGAAGAGGTAGATAAAGGGGTACAGGAAATGGGACTTTTACAATGTGTGCAGGACTCCTTTCTTACACAGTATGTAAAAAGCACTGCTAGATCTAGTAATGGGAAATGAACCAGAACAGATAAGAGACATAAGCGTAGGGGAACATCTAGGCAATAGCGATCACAACATATTAACGTTTAAGATAAAGATTGAGAAGGGGATAAGTAAAACAAGGAAGGAGGCATTGCAGGATCTGGTTCTGGGAAATGAGGTGGGCCAAGTGGAGCAAGTGTCAGTGGGGGAACATTTAGGGAACAGCGATCATAGTATCATAAGGTTTAGATTAGTTATGGAAAAGAACACGGACCACTCTAAAGTAAAAATACTCAATTGGAGGAGGGCCAATTTCAATAGGATGAGAACGGATCAGCGCAGGTAAATTGTAATCAAAGATTGGCAGGTAAAACTGTAAATGAACAATGGGCGGCCTTTAAAGAGGAGATGGTTCGGATACAGTCTAGATACATTCCCATGAGGGAGAAAGGTAGGGAAACTAAAACCAGAGCTCCCTGGGTGACAAAAGTGGTAGAGAGTAAGATGAAGCAGAAAAAAGGGGGCGTATGACAGATGTCAGGTTGATAATACAAGTGAGAACGAAGCTGAATATAGAAAGTTCAGAGGGGAGGCGAAAAAGGAAAGAAGAGGGGCAAAGAGAGAGCATGAGAATAGACTGGTGGCTAACATAAAAGGGAATCCAAAACTCTTCTATAGGCATGTAAACAATAAACGGGTAGTAAGAGGAGGGTTGGGACCGATTAGGGACCAAAAAGGAGATCTCCACATGGAGGCAGAGGGCATGGCTGAGGTACTAAATGTATACTTTGCATCTGTCTTTACCAAAGAAGAAAATGCTGCCAAAATCACAGTAACTGAAGAGGTAGTTGAGATACTGGATGGGCTAAAAATTGATAAAGAGAAGGTACCAGAAAGGCTAGATAAGTTACCTGGTCCGGATGGGAAGCATCCTAGGTTGCTGAGGGAAGCAAGGGTGGAAATTGCGGAGCTACTGGCCACAATCTTCCAATCATCCTTAGATACGGGGGACTGGAGAATTGCAAATGTTACACCTTTGTTCAAAAAATGGTGTAAGGATAAACCCAGCAACTACAGGCCAATCAGTTTAACCTCAGTAGTGGGGAAACTTTTAGAAACGATAATCCGGGACAAAATTAACAGTCACTTGGACAAGTGTGGATTAATAAAGGAAAGCCAGCATGGGTTTGTTAAAGGTTTGTGTTTGCAGATGACACAAAACTTGGAAGGATAGTGAACAGTGAGGAGGATAGTGATAGACTTCAAGAGGATATAGATAGGCTGGTAGAATGGGCGGACACGTGGCAGATGAAATTCAATGCAGAAAAGTGGGAAGTGGTACATTTCGGTACGAAGAATGAGGAGAGGCAATATAAACTAAAGGGTACAATTCTAAAAGGGGTGCAGGAACAGAGAGATCTGGGGGTATATGTGGACAAATTGTTGACGGTGGCAGTGCAGCTTGAGAAAGCGGTTCAGAAAGCATACGGGATCCTGGGCTTTAAAAATAGAGGCATAGAGTACAAAAACAAGGAGGTTATGATGAACCTTTATAAAACACTGGTTCGGCCACAACTGGAGTATTGTGTCCAGTTCTGTGCACCGCACTTTAGGAACGATGGGAAGGCCTTAGAGAGGGTGCAGAAGAGAGGTCCAGGGATGAGGGACTTCAGTTACGTGTATAGACTGGAGAAGCTGGGGTTGTTCTCCTTCGAGCAGAGAAGGTTGAGAGGTGATTTGATGGAGGTATTCATAATCATGAAGGGTCTAGACAGAGTAGATAGAGAGAAACTGTTCCCATTGGCAGAGGGGTCAAGAACCAGAGGACATAGATTTATGGTGATTGGCAAAAGAACCAAAGGTGACATGGGGAAAAGCTTTTTTACACAGCAAGTGGTTGTGATCTGGAATGCACTGCCCGAGGGGATGGTGGAGGCAGATTCAATCATGACCTTCAAAAGGGAATTGGATAAGTACTTGAAGGGAAAAAAAAATTGCAGGGCTACGGGGATAGGACGAGGGAGTGGGACTAGCTAGATTGCTCTTGCAGAGAGCCAGCATGGACTCGACAGGCCGAATGGCCTCCTTCCATGCTGTAACTATTCTATGATTCTAAGACAACGACCAAAGTCCAAAGTAATTAATTGGAAAAAGTTGATTTTCAGGGGATGAGAATGAAACTAGGGAAAATAAACTGGAAAAAAATACTGAAAAGCAAAAAAATAGCACACCGATGGGAAACATTTAAAACTGTGTTCGATAGAGTCCAGGAGAAATATATCCCACTAAAAAGCAAGAACAAACCAGCCAGTAATGATTCACTATGGATGAATAAAGAAAAAAGGGTAAAATTGAAACTAAAGAAAAAGGCATACACCAAGTACACAGACAACAAAAGAGAGGATGACAAAAGGGAATATGAAAAGGTTAGGACAGAAGTTTAAAAAAACAATCAGGAAGGCAAAGAGAAACTACAAAATTAAATATCAACGAATATAACAAGAAATAGTAAAGTATTCCACAGACACATAAATAGCAAAAGAAAAATCAGGATAGGGATAAGGCCACTAAGGGATACAGACGATAAACTCACAGGCAACGACAGCAAAATGGCAGAAATATTGAATAATTACTTTGCCTCAGTATTTACCTGGAAGACTAACATGGCGGGAATGACAATGGCCCAGAAATTGCTCAGAGCGGCGAACCAACAGTGCTCGCCACTCCATAGATTTATACTAACCCACTAGCTTACCAGGTGCAATTCCTCTAATAGGAAGTCGGGAGGAGCCCAGCGATAGGTCAAGGGAAACTAGGACTCATGGGAAAAGTGAGAAGAGCACTCTCTCCCCTCGACGAATCAGATTGCAACGTTTTTGGCAAGCTGCAAAATTGTTTCTGCAGGCTTGGAACGTGAAATCAAGAAAGGCACAACATTAAAATCATTGCTAAACAGTTATAGACAGCGAAAGAAAAAGAGGGTAAGAAATAATTGAATTAAATAAAAGAGACAGAAGGGAAAAAAAAATTTAAATTAATTTTTAAAAAAATAATTTTTAATGTCCAATAACTATTAAAATAAGGAGTAATGAGCCTCCACATTTTCAAAAGTTAATTTTTAAGTTATTTGGCAGTCATTAAGACTTAACATGCTATTAAAACTTAGTTTAGACCAGGTACTTTTAGGCATTTCTGTTTTGTGGTGATATTAGTTACTTTCTAGCTGGGCAGATGTGCAAGTTGGCGCTTTTTCAATGATTTCACTGATTGCAGCTAGCGATATCCCTTTAATTCAAAGCTGTCATATCGCCGATGAACCAGAAGAGCAAGTTCCGGTTTTCTGTGTTTCATTGTGCATGTGCGAACGCTGGAGCTTGCTCTTCGATTTCGCCACTAACAACGGCGAGCGATGTTGAGCTCAGTGTTCTTTACCAAGCAATTTCTGCCCCATTAGAAGAAGAGATCAAAAAAGATATAAAGATATTTAAGATAGAAAGGGGGGAGATAATTGATAAACTAATCAAACTTACAGAGGATAAAACCTCTGGTCTGAATGGATTGCATCCGTGCATATTAAAAGAAGTTAGGGAAGAGATAGCAGAGACACTATTACATATATAGAAAAAAGCATTAGAAAAGGGAATAGTGCCAGAGGACTGGCGACAGCTAATGTGATTCCTTTATTTAAAAAGGGAGATCGAACCAGTCTAGGGAACGATACACCAGTTAGCTTAACGTCAGTGGTCGGAAAGATAATGGAATCCTTACTCCAAAATGTAATAGAAAAACATCTAGAAACCAAAAATATAATAAAGAATAGTCTGCACGCATTTCAAAAGGCAAGGTCATCCTTGACCAACCTTTATGAATTCTTTGAAGAAGTAACCGAAAGGGTAGACAAGAGTAATGCAGTAGATGTAATATATTTGGATTTTTAAAACGTCTGTGACAAGGTGCTGCATAGTAGACACATGACTAAAGTCAGACCATGTGAAGACAGGGGAAAAGTAGTAGTATGGATCGTAAGCTCGCTACGAAACAAAACAGAGAGTAGGAGTTAAAGATGGTTACTCAGACTGGCAAAAGGTGGGAAGTGGTGTTCCACAAGGATCAACGTCGGGACCACTGTTGTTCACCATTTACATAAACGATTTTGACTCTGGAATCAGAAGTACAATTTCAAAACTTGCAGATGAATTTGGGGGGTATAACTAATATCGAGGAGGACTGCGACAATACAGGAAGACATTAATAAACTTTCAGAATGGACGTATAATTGACAAATGCATTTCAATATAGATAAGTGTGAGGTATTACATTTTGAAGAATAAGGGAGCCACATACTCCTTGGATATTAAGAGTCTAAATGGGGTAGGATCTGGAGCTACAGCTACGCAAATCACTAAAACTAGCATCGCAGGTTAATAAGGCCATAAAAAGGCAAACTAGGGTTCATTTCTAGAGGGATAGAAGTGAAAAGCAAAGAAGTTATGTTAAACTTGTATAGAACCTTGGTTGGACCACATTTGGAGCACGGTGAACAGTTCTGGTCTCCATATTATAAAAAGGATATAGAGGCACTGGAGAAGGCACCTATCGGGAAAGACTGAACAGGCTGGGGCTCTTTTCTCCAGAAAAAAAGACTGAGGGGTTAACTGATAGAGGTCTTCAAGATTATGAAATGGTTTGATAGGGTAGACGTGGAGAAGATGATTGCACTTGATGGGGAGACCAGAACTATGGGCCATAAATATAAGATAGTCACTATTAAATCCAATAGGGAATTCAGGAGAAATTTCTTTACCCAGAGAGTGGTTAGAATGTGGAATTTGCTACCACAAGGAGTAGTTGAGGTGGCTAACATAGATGCATTTAAGGGGTAGCTAAATAAACATATGAGGGAGAAAGGAATAGAAGGATATGCAGATAGCGTTAGATGAAGTAGGGAGGAAGGAGACTCATGTGGAGTATCAACACCAGCATAGAGCTGTTGGGCTGAATGGCCTGTTTCTGTATAGTACATGCTATGTAATTCTATGTAATTCTATGTAGTTTAGCGATTTGCATCAGCAGCAGAATTGTATTCCACCAAATTCTGTAATCTCATGGCCCGGCATATCCCTCACTCTACCATTACCATCAAGCCAGGGAATCAACCCTGGTTCAATGAGAAGTGCAGAAGAGCATGCCAGGCATCTCTAAAAATGAGGTGCCAACCTGGTGAAGCTGCAACACAGGACTACATGCATGCTAAACAGTGGAAACAGCATGCTATAGACAGAGCTAAGAAATTCCACAACCATCGGATCAGTTCAAAGCTCTGCAGTCCTGCCACATCTAGTTGTGAATGGTGGTGGACAATTAAACAACTAACAGGAGGAGGAGACTCCGTGAAAATCCCCATCCTCAATGATGGTAGAGCCCAGCAGGTGAGTGCAAAAGACAAGGCAACAATCTTCAGCCAGAAGTACCAAGTGGATGATCCATCTTGGCCTCCCCCCGAGTTCCCCACCATCACAGAAGCCAGTCTTCAGCCAAATCAATTCACTCCATGCGATATCAAGAAACGACTGAGTGCACTGGATACAGCAAAGGCTATGGGCCTTGACAACATCCCAGCTGTAGTGCTGAAGACTTGTGCTCCAGAACTAGTCGCGCCTCTAGTCAAGCTGTTCCAGTACAGCTACAAAACTGATATCTACCCTTCAAAGTGCAAAATTGCCCAGGTATGTCCTGGCCACAAAAAGCAGAACAAATCCAATCCGGCCAATTACCGCCCCATCAGTCTACTCTCAATCATCAGCAAAGTGATGGACAGTGTCGTCGACAGCGCTATCAAGCGGCACTTACTCACCAATAACCTGCTCACCGATGCTTAGTTTGGGTTCCACCAGGACCAATCAGCTCCAGACCTTGTTACAGCCTTGGTCCAAACATGGACAAAAGAGCTGAGTTCCAGAGGTGAGGTAAGAGTGACTGCCCTTGACATCAAGGCAGCATTTGACCGAGTGTGGCACCAAGGAGCCCTAGTAAAATTGAAGTCAATGGAAATCAGGGGGAAAACTCTCCAGTGGCTGGAGTCATACCTAGCACAAAGGAAGATGGTAGTGTTTGTTGGAGGCTAATCATCTCAGCCCAAGGACATTGCTGCAGGAGTTCCTCAGGGCAGTGTCCTAGGCCCAACCATCTTCAGCTGCTTCATCAATGACCGTCCCTCCATCATAAAGTCAGAAGTGGAGATGTTTGCTGATGATTGCACAGTGTTCAGTTCCATTCGCAACCCCTCAGATAATGAAGCAGTCCAAGCCTGCATGCAGCAAGACCTGGACAACATCCAGGCTTGGGCTGTTAAGTCGCAAGTAACGTTCGTGCCAGACAAGTGCCAGGCAATGCCCATCTCCAACAAGAAAGAATCTAATCACCTCCCCTTGACATTCAACTGCATTACCATCGCCGAATCCCCCACCATCAACATCCTGGGGGTCACCATTGACCAGCGATATAAATACTGTGGCTACAAGAGCAGGTCAGAGGCTGGGTATTCTGCGGTGAGTGACTCACCTCCTGACTCCCCAAAGCCTTTCCACCGTCTACAAGGCACAAGTCAGGAGTGTGATGGAATACTCTCCACTTGCCTGGATGAATGCAGCTCCAACAACACTCAAGAAGCTCGACACCATCCAGGACAAAGCAGCCCGCTTGATTGGCACCCCATCCACCACCCTAAACATTCACTCCCTTCACCACCGGCGCACTGTGACTGCAGTACGTACCATCCACAGGATGCACTGCAGCAACTCGCCAAGGCTTCTTCGACAGCACCTCCCAAACCCGTGACCTCTACCACCTAGAAGGACAAGGACAGCAGGCACATGGGAACAACACCACCTGCATGATCCCCTCAAAGTCACACACCATCCTGACTTGGAAATATATCGCCATTCCTTCATCATCGCTGGGTCAAAATCCTGGAACTCCCTACCTAACAGCGCTGTGGGAGAACCTACATCACATGGACTGCAGCGGTTCAAGAAGGCGGCTCATCACCACCTTCTCAAGGGCAATTAGGGATGGGCAATAATTGCTGGTCTTGCCAGCGACACCCACATCCCATGAACGAATATAAAAAAAATTAATTTTGGCAAAAATGTTTTCAAAAGAGGAAAAGCAACTTGGTTTATTCTCAAGGCTAATGACTGTTTTTCCTTCTCTATGTAATTTTGAATTTTCGATAGGCCTTAAGTCTTAGTACAAAACATGACCATGCTGTGACATATGATATCTGCCGATGTCTGCAGATAAGGGGGGTTATATTGGATAATCCCTGAAACCAGGCGCGGGGGGTCGCGGTGCGCAATTAATTTGCGCCCAGTTGCTGAGATGCAGGCACGTAATATTCGTGCTTCCTGGTGATTTCTCTAATTGCTGCTTCCAAGCAGGCCCAGCTGCACTGTTGAGTGGCTGCTCACCAGCAGGGGGACCAGATATCGTGAGGAGCGAACACCACCAAAGGCAGCCTGCACCTCTTAAAGGGGAGGTGCAAAGTGGCTGCAGGAAGTGGGTGGAAGTCAATTGGGAAGTGAATCTGTGCTGCAATATAATGCAGCGTGGTGATGATGGCACCTCTGGAATTTTTAATGAGCAACAACTGGGCTGCTCAACGTTTGCGGGACTCTGATATTTGCAAAATATAAGATACGGGTCCACACGGAGTCTGAACGGAGATCAGACATCGCACATGTAAGACACAGATGCAGGTCCCGTCCCTATGTTTACAAACTGTTGATTTATTTTAAAACATTGAATAAAGGTTGCTCAAAATTACATCCCACATCCTCCAATCTGCACATCAGACCTCACCAATCTGCCGATCTGAGTTTTACAGGGCCTGTGAGAGACCATGCACCAAGGTTCTCTGATGATGCACTAGAGGCCTCGGTGTAAGTGGTGGACAGAAGGAGAGGCATCTATATCCTTTGTGTGGGGGGGGGGAAGAGGCCCTCCAGACATATACTCCCGAGGCAGTGGGAGGTGTAGAATCGTAGAATCATAGAAAATTTACGGCAAAGAAGGGGGCCATTCGGCCCATCGTGACTGCGCCAGCTGAGAAACGAGCCACCCAGCCTAATCCCACTTTCCCGCATTTGGTCCGTATCCCTGCAGATCACAGCTCTTCAGGTGCACATCCAGGTTGTTTTTTAAATGAGTTGAGAGTTTCTGCCTCTACCACCCTCTCAGGCAGTGAGTTCCAGACCCCCGCCACCCTCTGGGTGAAAAAATTTTTCCTCATTTCTCCTCTAATCCTTCTACCAATCACTTTAAATCTATGCCCCCTGGTTATTGACCCCTCCGCTAAGGGAAATAGGTCCTTCCTATCCATTCTATCTAGGCCCCTCATAATTTTATATACCTCAATCAAATCACCCCTCAGTCTCCTATGTTCCAAGGAAAACAACCCCAGCCTATCCAATCTGTCATCATAGCTAAAATTCTCCAGTCCTGGCAACATCCTCGTAAATCTCCTTTGCACCCTCTCTGGTGCAATTACATCTTTCCTGTAATGTGGTGACCAGAACTGTGCACAGTACTCAAGCTGTGGCCTAACTAGTGTTTTATACAGTTCCAGCATAACATCCCTGCTTCTATATTCTATGCCTCGGCAATTAAAGGAAAGCATTCCATATGCTTTCTTAACCACCTTATCTACCTGTCCTGCTACCTTCAAGGATCTGTGGATATGCATTCCAAAGCCCCTCTCTTCCTCTACACCTCTCAGTATCCTCCCATTCATTGTGTATTCCCTTGCCTTGTTTGCTCTCCCCAAATGCTCCCCAAATCCTCACACTTCTCCGGATTGAACTCCATTTGCCACTTTTCTGCCCATCTGACCAGTCCATTGATTTCTTCCTGCAGTCTACAGCTTCCCTCCTCACTATCAACTACAAGGCCTTTCTTTGTGTCATCCACAAATTTCTTAGTCATGCCCCCTACGTTTAGGTCCAAATCATTAATGTATACCACAAAAAGCAAAGGACCTAGTACCGAGCCCTGCGGCACCCCACTGGAAACAGCCTTCTAGTCGCAAAAACATCCATCGACCATTACTCTTTGCTTCCTGCCATTGAGATAATTTTGGATCCAATTTGCCACATTCCCTTGGATCCCATGGGCTTTTACTTTTTTGACCAATCTGTCATGTGGGACCTTGTCAAAAGCCTTGCTAAAATCCATGCAGACTACATCAATTGCGCTACCCTCATCGACCCTCCTTGTCACCTCTTCGAAAAATTCAATCAAGTTAGTCAGACGCAACCTCCTCTTAACAAATCCGTGCTGACTGTCCTTGATTAGTCCGTGCCTTTCTAAGTGACAGTTTATCCTGTCCCTCAGCATTGATTCCAATAATTTGCCTACCACTGAGGTTAGGCTGACTGGCCTGTAATTACTTGGTCTATCCTTCGCTCCCTTTTTAAACAATACTACAATGTTAGCAGTCCTCCAATCCTCCGACACTACACCTGTATCCAGTGAAGTTTGGAAAATGATTTTTAAAGCCTTCGCTATTTCCTCACTTGCTTTTTTTAACAGCCTGGGATACATTTCACCCTGCCCTGGTGACTTATCCACTTTCAAAGAAATACTTAATACTTCCTCTCTCACTATGTTTATCCCATCCAATATTTCACACTCCTTCTCCTCAACTTCAATCCCTGCATCACCCCCCTCCTTTGTGAAGACAGGTGCAAAGTATTCATTAAGAACCATGCCCACACCTTCCGCCTCCACACATAGTTTACCTTTCGGTAGTAGTTTAACTTAGGTAGTAGGGGACGAAGTCAATACCAGACGCATAACACCACGAACATGGATGCAGTGCAGGAAGAAGTTCACCAGTGGTCAAGGTGAGTGAGGTCAACTGTCAAGTGGGGCATCTTCTACCAACTGCACCACTAGCCGCATCCACTGCTCCACACACTGCACCCCCCATCACCCACCTACCAACAAGCTCTTTCAATCAGTACTCAACTCATCCAACCAGATGCTTCCTCTCACCCTCACACATTACCACTGTTGCAAGCCGCAAACCCACAACTCACAGGTCACACACACTGGCAGCTATTCAACCATTACAGCCACATCACCCAAACATCTTGCAGGGCACTCACCGACACACTTCCCGCTTTTTTGCAGGAGAAGGCGGCACAGAACAGGAGGCAACAAGTGGCAGTGGTTCTATGGAACATGAACCTGCTCTCCTCTCTCAGGATGACAGCATTCCTGTCCCACCCCTGCCATTCCACCAGTGCCCTTGCTGTTGCCTGCCAGCTAGCCAGCCCACTCCCTGTTTATGACCTATTCAGCTGTGTGAGGTTAAGACAGTGTGTTGGCTGGAGCGTTGAGTTCCAAAATTGCATCTATCCCTTTAAATCAGCATTGCACAATGATCTACTGCATATTCTCCCTACTTTACATGCTGTCAGTGTTCGTTATCTGTGCATGAGCAGACGCCTTTACCAATATGGCGTCCAGCGCACGTCACGCTAGAAATGTGTGCATGCATACCAGACACAATTTTGAGTCCTTAGGAGTCTGCATAACACCTACATAACAGGCGCTATGTGGCCCAATTTAGAGCCCATCGTCTTAAATTCTTAACACCACTGAATCGTTTCCTGTGTCAACACTTTTGCGGTCCTGAAAATCATGATCCCCTGTTTAAAAAGAAGGACGTAAAATCCATTCTGGCTCTTCTTGAGAGTCCAATGGGTTAAAAACAACAAACAATTCATTAATTTTCTTCTGTCAGCTTTTATTGCGGGGCCAGAGAGCACTCCACGCACATTTCCATGAAATTACCTCACTTCAGGAGAAATAGTCAGCAAAGGGAACACAAAATTATGCCCAATATTTCCTTCTATCATGATGGGAAATATCCACTTACATTAAGAAACTTATTTTAAATAAATGCAAAGGCTGTTGCTTTGTGAATGAAAACAGATGTCGATGTCCTTGGAACCTTTGCAGAAAAATAAACAACGGTTGCAGCATTCATGTACATTTAAAAAAAACCTTTTGTGTCAGGGAAGATAATTTTTTCATTCATCCATCTTACTTTCAGTTAGTCCAATATTTCCAGATTGTTGTCATAGAGGCACAAGTTTAAGTTTCATCTCTTCTACTTTTAATTGAAGGACACGTTAGCATTCATAGCCAAACAAAATCTTTGTAACATTACACAAAAGAGAATACAAAGCAAACATTGCGAAAAGAAAGCACTAACACAGGCTCTTAAAACAAAGAACACATTCTGCAGCTCGTAACAATCTACTGATTTTTACATAATTCCTTTACAGTCTCTGTCTGGTGTGAAAGGACTCATTTTAACTCCTTGTCCTCCTGCACAATTTCTTTCCCTCTTTTCTTTTGCTTAGAACATAAGCTATCTGATGCAATCACTATGGTTATTTCTTTCTCTCTCTCTGCCTCTCTACCTCTCTGTTTTCTGTCTCTCTCTGTCTCTGTCTCCCTCTGTCTCTCCTTCAACACTAATTATTTTTAAACTTTTAAAACTCGGGCCAACCCAGGGACGCCGATGTAAACAGATTTCTCCCATTATTGTCACAACTAGGGATTGTTAATCCATCAACAATAACTTCCACTTGATTCTAGCCCAAGTGGTTATAAAATAGCAAGTCTAATAGATTGACTTACAACAGAGTTGCACTACAGCTGTCTTCAACATTACATTCAATAGTATTATAGCTATAATACAACTGTCTACAGATTACATTAGTGGAACCATTCTGGTTCAACTATAAAAACAAGCAGATTGTGTCAGGTAATAGGGCATTAGTGACTAAGGTCACATCAGGGAAAAATAGTAAAAAGTTAAAATTAAATGCACTATATCTGAATGCACAAAGCATTTGTAACAAGATAGATGAATTAATGGCACAAATAGAGATAAATGGGTTGGATCTAGTAGCCATTACTGAGACATGGTTGCAGGGTGACCACGGCTGGGAACTAAATATTCCAGGGTACTTGACTTTAAGAAAAAATAGGCAAAATGGAAAAGGAGGGTTGAGGGGTGTGGGGGTAGCCCTGATAATAAAGGATGAGATAAAGGCAGTCATGAGAAAGGATATTAGCTCAGAAAATCAGGATGTAGAATCAGTATGTGTGGAGCTAAGAAATGACAAGGGGCAGAAAACACTGGTAGGAGTAGTTTGTAGGGCCCCTAACAGTAGTTATAATGTTGGAAAGAATATAAATCAGGAAATTATAGGAACATGTAACAAGAATGATGCAATAATCGTGGGGAACTTTAATCTTCATATAGACGGGGCAAAACAAATTGGCAAAAGCAGTTTGGAGGATGAGTTCATAGAATGCATTCGAGACAGTTTTCTAGAACAATATGTCGAGAAACCAACTAGAGAACAGGCTAGTTTAGATCTAGTATTGTGTGAGAAGGCAGGGTTAATTAGTAATCCTGTAGCTAAGGATCCTCTGAGGCAGCATGATCATAATATGACAGAATTTCATATTGAGTTTGAGAGTGATGTAGTTAAGTCCGAAACTAATGTCTTAAATTCAAACAAAGCCAAATACATAGGTATGAGGGGCAAATTGGCTAAGATAGATTGGGAAATTAGATTAAAAGATATGACCGTAGATAAGCAATGGTGAACATTTAAAGAAATAATTCATAATTCTCAACGAATGGACATACCCTTGCGGAATAAAAACTCCACGGGAAAAGTGATCCAAATGTGGCTAACTAGAGAAGTTAAGGATAGTACTAGATTAAAAGAAGAGTCTTACAATGTTGTCATAAAGAGTGGTAAGGTTAAGGATTGGGACCATTTTCGAAGTCAGCAAAGGATGACCAAGAAATTGATAAAGAGGGAGAAAATTGAATATGAGAGTAAACTAGCAAGAAATATAAAAACAGATTGTAAGAGGTTCTTCAAGTATGTAAAAAGGAAAAGGTTAGCAAAAGTAAATGTGGGTCCCTTAGGGGTAGAGACAGGAGAAATTGTAATGGGGAATAAGGAAATGGCAGAGACGTTAAACAAATATTTTATATCTGTCTTCACAGTAGAAGACCCAAAGAACATAATGGGGAACCAAGGCTCTAATGAAAGTAAGGAACTTAACGTAAAGATTAGTAAAGAAAAAGTACAGGAGAAATTAATGGGACTAAAAACTGACAAATCCCCAGGACCTGATGACCTACATCCTAGGGTTTTAAAAGAGGTGGCTGCAGAGATAGTGGATGCATTGGTTTTGATCTTCCAGAATTCCCTAGATTCCAGAACGGTCCCCATGGATTGGAAGGTAGCAAATGTAACCCCGTTATTCAAGAAAGGAGGGAGAGTGAAAACAGGAAACTATAGGCTAGTTAGCCTGACATCAGTAGCAGGGAAAATGCTAGAATCTATTATTAAGGATGTAGTGACAGGGCATTTAGAAAATCATAATATGATTAGGCGGAGTCAATACGGTTTTATGAAAGGGAAATCGTGTTTGACAAATCTATTCGAATTTTTTGAGCATTCAACTAGCAGGGTAGATAAGCGGGAACCAATGAATGTAGTATATTTGGATTTTCAAAAGACATTCGATAAGGTGCCACACAAGAGGTTGTTACACAAGATTAGGGCTCATGGGATTGGGGGTAATATATTAGCATGGATTGAGAATTGGTTAATGTACAGGAAACAGAGAGTAGGAATAAATGGGTCATTGTCAGGTTGGCAGGTTGTAACTAGTGGGGAGCCCCAAGGACCAGTGCTGGGGCTTCAGCTATTTACAATCTGTATCAATGACTTAGATGAGGGGACCGAGTGTGGTGTATCCAAGTTTGCTGATGATACAAAGCTAGGTGGGAAAGTAAGCTGTGAGGAGGACACAAAGAGGCTGCAAAGGGATATAGACAGGTTAAGTGAGTGGGTGCGGAGGTAGCAGATGGAGTATAATGTTGGGAAATGTGAAATTATCCACTTTGGTAGAAAGGATAGAAAAGCAGAATATTTTTGAAAAGGTGAGGACACTAAGAAATGTTGGTATTCAAAGGGATTTGGGTATCCTTGTACACGAATCACGGAAAGTTGACATGCAGGTACAGCAAGCAATTAGGAAGGTAAACGGTATCTTAGTTTTATTGCAAGGAGACTAGAGTATAAGAGTAGGGAGGTCTTGCTGCAATTATATAGGGCTCTGGTGAGACCACACTTGTAGTATTGTGTACAGTTTTGGTCTCCTTACCTAAGGAAGGATATACTTGCCTTAGAGGCGGTGCAATGAAGGTTCACCTATATTGATTCCTGAGATGAGAGGGTTGTCTTATGAGGAAAGATTGAGTAGAATGGGCTTATATTCTCTGGAGTTTAGAAGAATGTGAGGTGATCTCATTAGAATGTATAAAATTATTAAAGTGCTTGACAGGGTAAATGCTGAGAGGCTGTTTTCCCTGGCTGGAGAGTCTAGATCTAGGGCTCATAGTCTCAAGATAAGAGATCGGCCATTTAGGACCGAGATGATGAAAAATTTCTTCACTCAGAGGGTTGTGAATATTTGGAATTCTCTACCCCAGAGGGCTGTGGATGCTTAGTCGTTATTATATTCAAGACTGAGATCGATAGATTTTTGGACACTAAGAGAATCAAGGGATATGGGGACAGGGTGGGAAAGTGGAGTTGACGTAGAAGATCAACCATATTCTTATTGATTGGTGGAGCAGGGTCGAGGGGCCATTTGGCCTACTCCTGTTACTATTTCTTTTTTTTATATACCATCTAGAAATGGGACATCTCTTGACCTCTGGGTGTTTATAGTTCTGAATATGGCCTCCCTGATGTTCTGGTGTTTGAGCTGTCCTTGTTCTCACAGAGATGCTGAACTTCGCCCCTGTCCCTCCTAATAACACTCGATCTCTTGCTAAGATGCTTGGGACCTTTATGCGAGCTATGCGAGATGGGATATTGACCTTGCTTGGCTTTAAACCACATTCTTACACATTGTCATGCAAATATTCTGGAAAATGATGTTATGATTCATTAACTAGAATTCAGACATCTTGTACAAGTGACTGCACAATTATTTGATTCAACTATCCCAACCTCCCCATTCCCGCACCACCCGGTCTCCCCTAAAGTTACTGACCGTTTCTGTTCACAGCTTCCAACCCCGTATCCTCTCCACCACCAAGACCGCCTACTTCGACCACCATAACATTGCCCATCTCCGCCCCGCCTCAGCTCATCTATGCCTTTGTTACTTCTAGACTCGACTATTCCAATGCTCTCCTACCTTGTATCTTCTGTAAGTTTGAACGTAGCCAAAACTCTGCTAACTCGAATCAAGTCCCATTCACCCATCACTTCGGTGCTCTTTGATCTTCATTGGCTCCTGGTCCGGCAACACCTTCATTTTAAAATTCTCATCCTTGTTTTCAAATCCCTCCATGGCCTCGTCCCTCCCGTTCTCTATAATCTTCTCTAGCCCTACAACTTTTCAAGATCTCTGTGCTCCTCCAATTCTGGTCTCTTGTGCATCCCTGATTTTCATCACTCCACTATTGGCAGCCATGCCTCCAGCTACCTAGGCCTTATGCTCTGAAATTCCTTCACCTCTCTACCTCTCTCTCCTCCTTTAAGTGGGATGAGAACAGATCTCTCCCGGGTAAATTGGAATCAAAGATTGGCTGGCAAAACTGTAATTGAACAGTGGGCGGCCTTCAAATACGAGATGGTTCGGGTACAGACAAGGTACATTCCAATGAGGGAGAAAGATCGGGCAAATAAAGCCTGAGCTCCCTGGATGACAAAGGAGATAGAGAATAAGATGAAGCGGAAAAAAGGTGCATATGATAGGTGTCAGGTTGATAACACATGTGAGAACCAGGCAGAATATAGAAAGTTCAGAGGGGAAGTGAGAAAGGAAATAAGAGGGGCAAAGAGGGAGTATGAGAATAGACTAGCGACCAACATAAAAGGGAATCCAAAAGTCTTCTACAGACATATTAACAGTAAACTGGTAGTGAGAGGAGGGTGGGGCCGATTAAGGACCATAAAGGAGATCTGCTCATGGAGGCAGTGGGCATGGCTGAGGTACTAAATGAATACTTTGCATCGGTCTTTACCAAGGAAGAAGATGCTGCCAGAGTCTCGGTAAAGGAAGATATAATTAAGATACTGGATGGGCAAAAAATTGAGAAAGAAGAGGTACTCGAAAGGCCAGCTGTACTTTAAATAGATAAGTCACCTGGTCCATATGGGTTGCACCCTTGGATGCTGAGGGAAGTAAGCGGGGAAATTGCGGAGGTACTGGCCATAATCTTTCAGACATCTTTAGATATGGGGGTGGTGCCAGAGAACTGGAGAATTGCAAATGTAACACCCTTGTTCAAAAAGGGTGTAAAGATAAACCCAGCAACTATAGGCCAGTCAGTTTAACCTCAGTGGTGGGGAAACTTTTGGAAACGATAATCCGGGACAAAATTAACAGTCACTTGGACGAATGTGGATTGATTAGGGAAAGTCAGCACGGATTTGTTAAAGGCAAATTGTGTTTAACTAACTTGATAGAGTTTTTTGATGAGGTAACAGAGAGGGTAGATGATGCCAATGCAGTTGATGTGGTGTATATGGACTTTCAAAAACCATTTGATAAAGTGCCACATGGTAGGCTTGCTAATAAGATTGCGGCCCATGGAATAAAGGGGGCAGTAGCAACATGGATACAGAATTAGCTAAATGACAGGAAACAGAGATTGGTTGTGATCGGTTGTTTTTCAGACTGGAGGGAGGTGTGCAGAGGTGTTCCCCAGGGGTCGGTGCTGGGACTACTGCTTTCCTTCATATATATTAATGACTTGGACTTGGGAATACAGAGCACAATTTCAAAATTTGCGGATGACACAAAACTTGGAAGGGTAGTGAACAGCGAGGAGGATAGCGATAGACTTCAAGAGGGTATAGACGCTCTGGTAGCATGGGCGGACATGTGGCAGATGAAGTTTAACACGGAAAAATGCGAGGTGATGCATTTTGGTAGGAAAAATGGGTTGGAGGAACAGAGGGATTTGGGGGTGTATGTGCATAAATCATTGAAGGTGGCAGGGCAGGTTGAGAAAGCGGTTAAAAAAGCATACGGGATCCTGGGCTTTATAAGTAGAGGTATAGAGTACAAAAGCAAGGAAGTCATGATAGACCTATATAAAACACTGGTTCGGCCACAACTGGAGTATTGTGTCCAGTTCTGGGCACTGCACTTTAGGAAGGATGCGAAGGCCTTTGAGAGGGTGCAGAAGAGATTTACTCGAATGATTCCAGGGATGAGGGATTTAAATTATGGGTTAGACTGGAGAAGCTGGGATTGTTCTCCTTGGAACAGAGAAGGTTGAGAGGAGCTTTGATAGAGGTATTCAAAAGCATGAGTAGATGGAGAGAAATTGTTCCCATTGGCAGAAGGGTCAAGAATCAGAGGGCATAGATTTAAGGTAATTGGCAAAAGAACCAAAGGTTTTTTGAGGAAAAACTTTTTACACAGCGAGTGGTTAGGATCTGGAATGCACTGGCCGAGGGAATGGTGGAGGCAGATTCAATCAGGGCCTTCAAAAAGGAACTGGATAAGTACTTGAAATGAAAAAATGTGAAGGGCTATGGGGAAAGGGCAGGGCAATGGGACTAGCTGGATTGCTCATGCATAGAGCCAGCGCGGACTTGATGGGCCGAATGGCCTCCTTCCGTGCTGTAACCTTCTATGTTTCTATGAGTCTATGATAAGATGATCCTTAAAACCTATCTCTTTGACTATGCTTTTGGTCACCTGTCCTAATATCTCCTTATGTGGCTCAGTGTCAAATTTTGTTTGATAACGTGATTGTGTAGCGCCTTGGGATGTTTTACTACGTTAAAGGTGCTATATAAATGCAAGTTGTTGTTATGTCAGCCAGTGACTGTTGTAAATATGAGAGCCTAGACAGTGTGTGTCAGAATGTTATTCAATTGCAGGGGCATCACAAACGATCATAATCCTGTTCTCATCTGACTCTCCCTTTCTATTTCTCTCCCTCTCTATCTCTTTTTCTCTTTCTTTCTCTCTCACTCAGCCCTGGACTATTTTGTCTCCTTAGGCCGGGGCACTGAGGCTAATCACAGCACCACAATTGCTGCTGCAGTTGCGATCAACTAACTAACTTAGCACAAACAGAAAATCAGACCTAAAACCTTCTTACCATTGTTGCAAAGATACAGTGAATGGGGCATTTATCCATTAGATTAGTGGTTCCATTCTCTTTTCAACAGCAGAGTGTGAAAAGTGTTAAAAAGGACAGACATCTAGGGCGTTAAATTGGGCCGTGTAGCGCTCGTTGTTTCAGCGCTACACGGCCTCTCCGCCATCCAAGATGGTGTCTTGGATGCACATGCACGTTTCCAGCATGACGTGCGCCGGACGCCATCTTGGTAAAGGAGTTAGCGCAGGCGCAGATAACGAGCACTGGAATCATGTAAAGTAGGGAGAAAATGGCTTCAATCAGTGCGCAACACTGATTTAAAGTGATAGACACCATTTTGGGACTTAGCACTCAACTCAAGGCACAGTCTTAAGCTCGACCTCTGAACGTGTCTTAGAGTGCCTGGAGGACCCCCCCCACCAGTGCTAAATAAAGGGACCATGCAGGATTTACAGGCTAGTGGTTGGATTATTGCTTCTGGCTGCTGAGACATTTGTAACTGTTTTTGGAGGTCTCCTAGACTTGAATACTAGGATGCGGGGACATAGTCATAGATTTAGAGCCAGGACGTGCAGGAGTGAAGTTAGGAAATGCTTCTACATGCAAAGAATGGGAGACGTTTGGAACACTCTTCTGCAGATGGCAGTTGATGCTAGCTCACTTGTGAATGTTAAATCTGAGATTGATAGATTTTTGTGAAACAAGGGTATTAAGGGATATGGGGCTAAGGCGGGTATATGGAGTTAGGTCACAGGTCCACCACGATCTCATTGAATGATGGAACAGGCTCAAGGGGCTAAATGCCACTGCCAATTGCTGCCTTCTGATATGTGCCACCTTCTCCTGCAAGCAAGCGTGACGTGTGTCTGGGTGATGTGCCTGTCATGGTTGAATAGCTGCCAGTGCGTGTGGCCTGTGAGTTGTGGATGGGCGGCTTGAAACAGTGGTAATGTGTAAGGGTGAGAGGAAGCATCTGATTGGAAGAGTTGAGTACTGATGGAAAGTGTTTGTTGGTATGTGGGTGATGGGGGGTGTAGTGTGTGGTGCAGTTGGTAGGAGACGTCACTTGACAGTTGACCTCACTCACCTTGCCCACTCATGTCAAAGCATTGAACTTCTTCCTGCACTGCCGTGTGCCTGGCATTGACTTCATCCCCCGCTGCCTCCCACTGCCTTTTGGATATATGTCTGGAGGGCCTCTTGTTCCCCCCCCCACCCCTGCCCCCACCCCTGTGGATATAGGATGTCCCTCCTTCTGTCCACCTCTTGCACCAAGGTCTCTAGTGCATCAGCAGAAAACCTTGGTGCACGCACTCTCGCAGGCCTGGTACAAACTCAGATCGTCAGATTGGTGAGGCCTGGCGTGCAGATTGGAGGATGTGGGATTTAGTAGTGCAAAACCTTTATTCAATGTTTTAACATAACTCATCAGTGTGTAAACATAGGGATGGGACCTGCATCTGTGAATTAAGTGTGCGATGTCTGATCTCCGTTCAGACTCCGTGCAGACAGTGGACTGTTATTTTCAGCAAATAACAGGTACCAGCTACCTTTAAGAGATTTCTAAAAAACATTCTCCCTTTCAGAGATTGAGCTCCCCCTGGTGGTGGAAAGTGCAAATTGCATTGATTCCAGGTGCAAGGCCCGGATGGAACGCTGATTGCAGGTGAGTCCTCGGCTGGCCGAAACTCGTGTCCTGCCTGCGCAGGGGTCATTGGCCGCGGGGTAACAGCACATCTCGCTACCTACTCTCAAAAACGGCCCTTATCCAATTTTTTTCCCCCTGGTGTTTGGTCTGAGCCTTTGTGAGCTATAGTAGTGTTTAGAACTTGGGTTTTTCCATACTCCTGTAATACAGTAAAGACAGTTACTGCACAATAATCTGTAATCTCCTCCAGCCCTACAATGCTCTGAGAATTTTGCATTCCTCCAACTCTGGCCTCTTGTACATTCCCCACTTCCTTCACCCCACCATTGGCAGCCATGCCTTCAGCTATCCCTAAGCTCTGGAATTCCCTCCATAAACCTCTTCTCCTCCCTCTCCTCCTTTAAGAGGCTTCTTAAAAACTACCTCTTTGACCTCTCCTAATGTCTCCTTCAGCTCGGTTGATTACACCCCTGTGAAGTGCCTTGGTATGTTAAAGCGCTATATGAATGCAAATTGACGTAATGCTATAGTATGCTTTGTGTACGCTTGAATTATCATGTTTTGGCACTTTTAATGTTTTTTTATTTCACTTTAAGGGCAAAATGTTTCAGTATTTATATACTTTTAGCACCCTCCTCATTATAGTGTTGTGTAAATCTGGTTAATTGTGTTTAATTCAAATCATCACTGTGTAAGCAGCACAAACTTATGCAACATATGCATACACATAACATAATTACCTCATACTTCATGTACTGTCACTAGATAATTTAAATGGAAAGCAATTATTTGACTATTATGTGAGCAAAGGTGGAATCTGGAACCAGTATGAGTAGTCAGCATCTGCTAATGGACTGCCATCAAATCACAGCTCTAAATTCACTATTTCTCCCTCCAGCCCCATAACTAAATGAGACTACAATTCAGTTCAAAGTTTCCATTTGCCTCAAGGAAAACAACCTGACCTTCTCTCCAAATACAAACCCAGCAAAGCGTAGAGAAATATGAGAGACATTTGTTGTCGGGAAATGACTAGAGTCTATAATTAAGGATAGAGTAACTGAACACCATGAATATTTTCAGTTGATCAGAGAGAGCCAGCATGGATTTGTAAATGGTAAGTCATGCCTGACGAACCTGATTGAATGTTTTGAAGAGGTGACCAAAGTAGTGGACGGGGAATGTCTGTGAATGTTGTTTATATGGACTTCCAGAAGTCCTTCGATAAACTCCCTCATAAGAGACTGTTAACTAAAGTTGAAGCTCATGGAATTGAGGGCAAATTATTGATCTGGTTAGGAAATTGGCTGAGCGGCAGGAGACAGAGAAGGGATAATGGGCAGGTACTCAAGTTGGCAGGATATGACTTGTGGTGTCCCACAGGGATCTGTGTTGGAGCCTCAACTATTCACTATTTATTAACAACTTAGATGACGGGATAGAAAGTCACATATCCAAGTTTGCCGATGACACAAAGATAGGCGGCGTTATATTTTAAGCAGTATAGATGGTAGTGGAAAAATAAAATTACAGAGAGATATTAATAGATTCAAACTGTGGCAAATGGATTTCAATGTAGGCATGTGTGAGGTCATCCCCTTTGGACCTAAAAAGGATAGTTCAGAGTACTTTCTAAATGGTGAAAAGCTCAAAACAGTGGAGGTCCAAAGAGACTTAAGGGTCCATGTACGTAGTTCATTAAAATGTCATGGATAGTTACAGAAAATAATCAAAAAGGCTAATGAAATGCTGGCTTTTATATCTAGAGGACTAGAATACAATGGGGTAGAAGTTATGCTACAGTTATACAAAGCCCTGGTTAGACCACATCTGGAGTACTGTGTTCAGTTATGGGCATCGCACTTTAGGATAAGTTGGCTTTGGAGGGAGTGCAGCGTAGATTTACTAGGGTTAGATTACGAGGAGAGATTACACAAACTAGGGTTGTATTCCCTGCAATTTAGAAGATTAAGGGGTGATTTGATCGAAGTTTTCAAAATTTTTTTTTCATTCATTCATGGGATACGGTGACGCTAGCAAGGCCAACATTTATTGCCCATCCCTAATTGCCCTTGAGAAGGTGGTGGTGAGCTGCCTTCTTGAACCGCTGCAGTCTGTGTGGTGAAGGTTCTCCCAAAGTGCTGTTAGGTAGGCAGTTCCAGGATTTTGACCCAGCAACGATGAAGGAACGGCAATATATTTCCAAGTCAGGATGGTGTGTGACTTGGAGGGGAACATGCAGGTGGTGGTGTTCCAATGGGCCTGCTGCCCTTGTCTTTCTAGGAGGTAGAGGTTGTGGGTTTGGGAGGTGCTGTCGAAGAAGCCTTGGCGAGTTGGTGCAGTGCATCCTGTGGATGGTACACACTGCAGCCACGGTACGCCGGTGGTGAAGGGAGTGAATGTTCAAGGTGGTGGATGCGATGCCAATCAAGTGGGCTGCTTTGTCCTGGATGGTGTCGAGTTTCTTGAGTGTTGTTGGAGTTGCACTCATCCAGGCAAGTGGAGAGTATTCCATCACACTGATGACTTGTGCCTTGTAGATAGTGGAAAGGCTTTGGGGAGTCAGGAGGTGAGTCACTCGCCGCAGAATACCCAGCCTGTGACCTGCTCTTGTAGCCACAGTATTGATGTGGCTGCTCCAGTTAAGTTTCTGGTCAATGGTGACCCCCAGGATGTTGACAGTGGGGGATTCGGCGATGGTAATGCCATTGAATGTCAAGGGGAGGTGGTTAGACTCTCTCATGTTGGACCTGGCACTTGTCTGGCGCAAATGTTACTTGCCATTTATCAGCCCAAGCCTGGATGTTGTCCAGGTCTTGCTGCATGCGGGCTCGGACTGCTTCATTATTTGAGGGGTTGCAAATGGAACTGAACACTGTGCAATCATCAGCGAACATCCCCACTTCTGACCTTATGATGGAGGGAAGGTCATTGATGAAGCAGCTGAAGATGGGGAACTGATAGGGTAGATAGAGAGAAACTATTTCCACCGGTTGGGGAGCCTAGGTCTAAGAAACATAACCTAAAAATTAGAGCCAGGACTTTCAGGAGTGAAGTTAAGAAACACTTCTACACACAAAGGGTGGTAGAAGTTTGAAACTCTCTTCTGTAAACGGGAGTTGATGCTAGCTCAATTGTTAATTTTAAATCTGAGATTGATAGATTTTTGTTAACCAAAGGTATTGACGGATATGGGGCTAAGGCGGATATATGGAGTTAGGTCACAGATCAGCCATGATCTCATTGAATGTTGGAATAGGCTCGAGAGGCTAAATGGCCTACTCCTGTTCCTATCTTCTTATATTCCTAAGAAACAAGAAATGTACAAGGTAGAATAGGATTTTTAGGTTATGAGGCCCATTCAGTTTTTCAATGTTAAGAATATAGATCCACCCACTGAATAAAAAGTACATCAGTGAGTTTTTGAAGATGATTTTTTTTTAAAGTACCTTTCAGTAATCCCAAATGTCTTGACAGCCAATCATTGACTGTTTCAAGTCTAGCCATTGTTGCTTTGTAGACAATATGTTTGACATGCATCTTGTCGTTCTATTCAATTTCTGCTTTCCTCAAACCTTCCATGCAGGATAGTGGAGATAAAACTTTAGGGGCACTTCTTGTGCACCTGGATGCCAGAGGAGTGAGCTTTGAAAGATTAATAATCTTTTCTCAACCTTGGTTTTCTTTAAAGAAAATTGTGAGTCTGCAAAATGGGCTGACAATTTGCTGTCGCCCATTTTGCGCTACTACCCATGACAAATTTATACCCACTTATGTTCCTATTAGCATCACTGGGACTGTTTTTTCCCCAATTAATTTAGACCTTGTAACTGTGTTTCCATTTCGTCTGTACCTTCCGCATCCAAACATAATCTAATTCTTTGCTTTAGAATTCATAATAATTACAGGGGAGCTCAGACTTCTATATTTGTCTTTCTTTGTTGGCTCACTGGCACATTATATCTGTCGCTGTATACTAATATAAAAAGTTTTCTGCAACGAAAGCACTGCTTTCCTTTGGGTAGCTGACATTGTCCTTTGGGCGTTAGTACAGGGGGCTCCTGGGTTCGTGCCAATATTTGCAGCGGGGTCCGTTACACACAGAAGTTTGAAAACCTCTGTTATAGAAATTTGTGCGATAATTAACAAGATAAAGAAAGTGAACCCAAAACAATACCTTCAGATACACAGGATAGGAAGGGCCACTTGCAGCACAATAGCCAGTGCCCAAATTAGGCCAGGTGCATTGGCCAACCATTGTGGACTTTTCTCCTTGATGTGTCGACAGGGCTTTATGGCAATCAAAAGGACAGAATTTTGAATGTTGTGAAAAATCTTATTTAAATTTGACCTGCTTATCTTCGTTACGTTAATTTTTTAAGCAGTAATAAAAACAAGGAAGGACTACAATCTTTAATGCTGAGCATTTGCTTTTATTCATTGTCTATCTTATTTACTGCTTATTGAAGCCCTTGTGAAAGGAACAGATATGGATATTTGCTTTGAGGTCTTCTGCAGACATTCGTGACTCTGAAGGTCAGTTATGTCCACATATTATAGACCCAATTGTATGAATGTGAGGAATAGCCTTTCCAATTCTAGCTGTAGGGAGATTGAGTATTTTGTCGAGCTCCTTCTGTCACTTTCCGAAAGGCATGTACTGTCAAGGGACTGTTGATTGCTTATCAACCATTTCTATGTTCCTGTGCTTCTGTAAGTATGCTGCTGTTGGAAGTTAAGCCTAAAAGGAGGCCACTGGCCACAAAAAGTAGAGACTACTGCACTGGTGCAAAGCCTCAGAGTCTCTCCCTCTTGGTTTCTATATTTCTATAACAGAGATTTTCAATTAAGTTTCCAAATGCCCTGAAATCAGCCTTAATCGTGCTTTGGAATTTAGACCCCAATGCCTCAGTACTATCAATGGAGGTATTCCTGAGAGATGCTCCAACTGTGTTCACTACCTACATGCCTGAGGTCTCACCTGTAAATGCCACTGATGCTCCTTGCTGCTCAATGACAGCTTGCAAAGCAAATCACAATCGCTCCACAACCGTGCATGATTAGCTGGTAGTATTTGCTGTACAGCCAAGACCAGCTTACATAACTTCTGCAATGAGACAAGTGATGGCTTTGCCCAATAATGTTCAAAGGGTACTCTCTATTTTCATATGAGGTTAGAATCATGAAGGAAAACAACAGGGCCAGTAACCATCTCTCCAACAGCTTTTTGGACTTCTTGAGCCTCCGCACCTGCTCAAGAATAATCCTCCTCTCACGTTGTCTTCCTTCTTCAAACATGCCCTCCTACATGTGTATATCTAACTTGGTGTCTGCTTGAAGTGGTGTGGTTGATGCATCTCAGCCCATGGTCATTCTGTGAAAAAAGAAGCCCTGCTTCTGAGTGCTATGCAGGCAGTCTGGGGTGGGCAGTGCTCAATTTTTGCAATGGGAGACCTCACTACCCCCTCCCCTTCCCCAATTTGAAAAGCTTGCCCAGAGAGCTCAGCCTGTGCAGCACTTGGGTGGGGAGTGCGAAATCTATCAAGGCAGAACATCTTACAGGGCTGTGGCTCAGCATGAAAAGTAAAAGTTGTGGTGGCAGCAGAAAAGTTGATCAATTGTTCACAATGGCATAGTGGAAACATGTGGCAAAACTGCTCCTTTTGATGCTGCAGGAGGTGCACCAAAGGAGGGCTGATTTATCTGGGGCTGAAGGCCAACCTCCAGTAAAAAGTAAAAGGTACCAGCTGCATGAAGACCAGTCTGCAAATGATTCAATGCAGTTACCCAGGCCCCACATACCTAACTGTGAATGAGGAAGAGGTCAGCTGCTGCCAGGAGCAAGATGAAGGTAAAATCTAAGCTCATGTGTGTAGATTGTGTTGGAAATTAAATAGGTGAAGCTAAGAAAAAAAATTCCAACTACCAATGTATTCGTACCATGCACAGTTCAGCAGATTCAAGTGGCCAAATTCTCGAAGTGCATAAAAAGCTGGAAATTCCTGTGGCAGCCTCCTGGGGGCAGAACTGAACCTTTGCTCTCTCCCAAGTACCGGGATCAGGGGCATCAAGTCTACTAAGACCCAAAGATCGCTTTCAACTTAGTTCTTAGCTATTTCAACACCATTCATGCAGTACTTGTGTTGCTTACTTTTTTTCTTCCTTTGTATTAAATATCATCTGCCATTATTTTGCTCACTTACATACTTTGTTCAATTCATTTTATATTTCTTGATGTGCCTCCTCAGATTCAACTCTCGCTCCTCATTGACATTGAATTTCTAAATCCAAGTCAGTGATCTAAATTAGAAACAACAAGGATCCCAATACTGACCTCTGGGGCACCTCATTTCTTTTCCCACCTCCCCATTTTAAAAATAACTCCTCTAACTAGCACCCACTGCTCTTTATCCTTCACGAATTTCATATCTGTTCCCAAAATATATCCTGAATTCCCATTGCTATCTTGTAACCTTTCATGCACAACTTTGTTCATGCTTTTTAGAAATCTAAGTGTGCCACGTGGGAGAATTTTATCAAAAGAAAAATGCCTATAAACAACTTATTGCTCATAAATGAAAATCAGGACTGTGTTGTGTAATGGCCATTCCTCTGACACAACAACAACTAGCATTTATGTAGTGCCTTTAATGTAGTAAAACATCCCAAGGCACTTCACAAGAGCATGATCAGAAGAAAATTGAAACCGAGCCACCTAAAAAGATATTAGGACAGGTGACCAACAGCTTGGTCAAAGAGGTAGGTTTTAAGGAGCGACTTAAAGGAGGAGAGAGAGGTAGAGAGGCAGAGAGGTTTAGGGATGGAATTCCAGAGCTTAGGGCCTAGGTAGCGAAAGGCACGGCCACCAATGGTGCAGCAAACAAAATCGGGGATGCGCAAGAGGCAAGAATTGGAGGAGCACAGAGAACTGGGAGGCTTGTAGGGCTGGAGGAGGTTACAGAGGTAGGGAGGGGCGAAACCCTAGAGGGATTTGAACACAAGGATGAGAATGTTAAAATCGAGGCGTTGCCTGACTGGGAGCCAATGTAGGTCAGCAAGCACAGGGGTGATGGGTGAGCGGGATCTGGTGAGAGTCTGGATACAGGCAGCAGTGTTTTGGATGAGCTTAAGTTTACAGAGGGTGTTAGGTGGGAGGCTGGCCAGGAGAGCATTGGAATAGTCAAGTCAATAGTCAACAAAGGCATGGATGAGGGTTTCAGCAGCAAATGGGCTGAGGCAGGGGCGGAGACAGGCGATGTAACAGAGGTGGAACTAGGCGGTCTTGGTCAGTGAGAGGATATAGGGTCAGAAGCCCAGCTCAGGGTCAAATAGGATGCCGATGTTGCGAACAGTCTGGCTTTGCTTCAAGACAGTGGCCAGGGAGAGGGATGGAGTCAATGGCTAGGGAATGGATTTAGTGGCAGGGATTGAAGACAATGGCTTTAATCTTCCCAATATTTAATTGAAGGACAGTTCTGCTCATCCAATACTAGATGTTGGACAAGCAGTGTGACAAATCAAAGGCAGTGGAGGGGTTGAGAGAGGAGTTGGTGAGGTAGAGCTGGATGTCGTCAGTGTACATGTGGAATCTGACATTGTGTTTTCAGATGATGTCGCCGAGGGGCAGCATGTAGATGAGAAATAGGAGGAGCCAAGGATAGATCCTTGGGGACTCCAGAGCTAATGGTGCGGGAGCGGGAAGAGATCTCACTACAGGAGATTCTCTGGCTATGACTGGATAAATAAGAATGGAACCAGGCGAGGGCAGTCCCACCAAGCTGGACAATGGAGGAGAGGCATTGGAGGGATAGTTTACCATGGTCACAGTCACATAGAATGTCATTTGCGACTTTGATAAGGGCCCTGTGGCAGGGACAGAAACCTGATTGGAGGGGTTCAAACATAGAGTTGCGGGAAAGATGGGTACAGACAAGAAAACTCTTAAAAGTACATTTATTCTTAATTCACATTTACTCTATCTAAAGTTATTTAAAAGTGCTCCAGATTTTTTTTTCCTTTTTGATGCAGGATGCAAACTTTCTTTTATCACAGGCATTACAACTTTTGTTTTTTGTTTTCAATTGACAAAGTAAATATTCATTATACCATAAATGGACTCTATTTTAAATGAATCAATTTTTCATTTCTGGTGATAACATTGTATTTAAATACCAAATGCTTGCCAGCTTCATCAGAATTGACCTCCCATTAATGTAAGCTTGTTTCTCTGCTCAGCCTGTTTATGTTAATTTAACTTGTCTCCAAGTGAAATCAAATTAAATAAATCATACATACCTAAACAAAGCATGTCATCTATACCTGCTTTAATGCATTGAAGGGTGATGTCAAATGGTTTAATTGAAAAAGCCACAAGTCAGCTAAATTATCAAATTTAGCACCAGAAGAAACAAATGTGAAAGTTGCCAATTAGATAACACTCATAATAATATTTTAAAAATATGATGAGAACAAAATTACTTTGCTATTCTTTCCTTCTTTCTTGTTATAAATGCTGTTCATTTAAAACCCTTTTCAGGCACTGGAATGGTTTTTCTAATTGCCTTCTCTTTGCCACATAGTTGTACACCTCAATTCAGTCTCTCTTGCCAGGTGAATGAATCAGCATCCAATGGAATTCTTCCTTGTTTCCGATGATCATGAATCCTCTCGAAAAGTAGAGCAGAATTTATTTTCCAAAATTATAGGAAGCTTTAAGAATGCTGGGCACAGATTAAACTGGACTGAGTGACTGATTGAGCTGTAACTGGAAATTACTCATCAAAAGTATGCTCAAGTATATGCCTGAGGCAGTGTATTTATTTTTTAATTAAAGATAACAGTAGAACACCTGTGGATTCAAATAATTTTGCTGGCACCAATTGCTGCCACTGTCTGTGTGAGACTGTTGCTTGAGGGCTGAAATGTTTCACTAGCATGTGTCAGTAACTGAAATTGTCAATGCCCATGATATATTACTCACACAAATAGGATATGGGAAGCGCTGCATCAAAAAAAAACATTGGCCCAGATTTTGCTGCCAAAATAACGGCGAGTTTAATGGCGCTCGCTCTTGATAATTTGTAAATCGTCCAGCAACTTGTGGCGAGGAAGAGATACCGTGTGACTTGCGAATCGCCACTAGTTGCTGGACGATTTGCGCCGCTCTGCCGTTAGCTTCACGAAAACAGTACCTCGCGCTCAAACTCCATGTGAGTTTCATGAAATTGCTGTATTTGCGCATTAATTGGCAATTAAACTCGCTGCAGAAAGCTAGGGCTGCTACTTAACAGCGTGAGTACCTTTTTAATGAGGAGATTTATGTTCCTGCAATGCCACTCAACCTCTCCGACCCAGAAAGGAAACAATTTAAACTGTGGAGTCTTATTCCTACAGGTAGTAAGTAAATTGTTGGTCGAGATTTTTAAAATTTTAAATGTTAAATTTTTTAATATTCTCTTACTTTTCCTTTCTGTCTCTTTTCTCTCTCTCTTAATCCAATCTTTCCCTCTTTAGTTCTCTTTCTGTGACTGATCTGACTCTAATTCACCCTATCTCCTTTTTTGTCGTTCCTCTGTTTCTTTCACAATCCTTAAATTTCATTGGTTAAGGAGCTAGACTATTAGTTCAGTTGTTCACCAAGGTCCCAGATGCCCTGTTCCCCTCATTGCGTCATTATCAGCTCGCACTTCCAGCAAATTACAGGGGCAAAAAAATTTCGAGCTGAAAGGTAAGGGAAAAAGTGTAACTAACGGGGCACGCCGCGAGATGCCTCACTCCAGCAAAACCTGGGCCAAGTGTATTTGAAAAATATCAGAAATGTTTCATTTGTTATTTAAGACTTCTTTGATCACAAGATAGTCACTGATGAGAAGGCCATTCGCCCCATCTCAGTTCATCCATCCAGAAAGATCCTAACTCTTCCCCAGTGCAACATCCAATTCATTCTTAAAGGATTCCAGAGTTTTGCCTCTATTTCTTTTCCTGGAAATCTATCCCAGATATTCATGTTAGTTGTTAAAACAGACAATATCAAATTAATGCTAAAATCCATTATTTACTTTGGCTTTTTATTGCCGCTGGTGCAATATATGCATTCATTATCTTGGCAGTCGATCTGAGCAGTCTACAATGGGTGATCTACATTATTATCACACGGACCTCGCTATCACCTTTTGTTAAAATCTTCTATTGTAAATGAGGTTTGTTGGAAAACTATATTATTTACATGTCTACATTTGGCTGTTATAGCAACAGTGCCCTGAAATATGCAGAAGGGTGTCTTTGAGATTCATAGGGAAAATGTGTCTAAAATGGAGTTTAGCTTGAAAGCTGACCAAACAAAATGGAATTTAGCTGTTGAACAGACTGTTGGGAAAAGGCTTTTACCGAACACAAGTTCTCAGCTAGTTCAAGCCACGGAAAGGCCATAAAGCAATTAGCTAAAGATCCTAAGTAATGATCCCAGAAAGAACCATGACATCAGATACCCCAGGAGCTAATACCTGCATCCCAGGGAAGGAAGGAGACTGACTCAACTATGCCGCTTATAATCGTAGAATCGTAGAATGATACAGCACAGAAGAAGGCCATTCAGCCCATCATGCCTCTGCTGGCTCTATGAAAGAACTAACCAATTAGTCCCACTCCCCTGCATTTTCCCCATAGCTCTGCAAATTTTACAAGTCAAAGTCGTGTCAGCTCTGAACCATTGCTAATTACCAGTATCTAGATAATAATCTATCCAATAGACTAGCTATCAAAGCTGTTAACTTGCCAGCTATATAGTGGGTTTAACTTTAAAATAACCCCTCAAAATTATAATAATCGCAGACTCTGATCACCGCTATAAGTAATACTCAGCACACATTAGTGCTGATTTATAGTGATACACTGAATTTCTTGCATAACCAGCTAATTTTATTAAGTTAATGATTTGTACCTCAAACTGATAGATAACTCTGACTGCATCTATTCATATCTATCAAATGTTCATGCACCCATGTTTCACCTTAAATTTTGATTTTGTAACCAATAAATAGTTTTAAAGTGCAGATTTTTATATTCAACATCCACTTCAAAACTAAAATTATTAGATCCACCAGTTTATGAAGATGTACTGGTCAATGTGTGTTTTGAAAAAGAAAGAGGCCAATATACATCAATTAAATAACATCTAAACAGCATGAATGCTTTCCAGTTGACCACTAGTTTCTGGAAGCCTGCAGACTACAGTAATTAACTGCTGACAAGTCTCTTCATTTTCAAAGGATTTTAATGTTTTGGACAGTGGTTTTGAAATGAGAGAACTTCCTGCACCCAGACATGCCAAGTTCTCCTTTGATCCACATAAAATGCTCTTACATCACAACAGTAGTGTTGATGCAAAGTGGTTATGCTTCACACTGATACTCGTTACATTGTAAATCTAGCAGAAGTCTGGATCAGGGTCTAACCCAACACTAGAGGGCAGCAGAATGAGGAAGGAGTCTGTGCTTTGTTCCGGAGTCAGTCCAGGCCTTAATACAGGATTTAAACTGCATAAGCTTAGCAATGTTGTAAAGCTGAAACCACTTAATAATGATGCATAACTTGTAGTGTAAATGCACCTCAAAGTCTTAATTAACTGGACAAGTTAGGAACCTCTGTATAGAAAAGCATCTTTATATTCAGAGTTCTCTCTTTGAAAGAGCACAATGCCTGCTTATAAACTAGAACCTATTGATACCAGAGATGAGGGACTTCAGGTATGTGGAGAGACTAGAGAAGCTGGGGTTGTTCTCCTTAGAGCAGAGAAGGTTAAGGGGAGATGTAATAGAGGTGTTCAAAATTAAGTGGGATTTTGATAGAGTAGATCAGGAGAAACTGTTTCCACTGGCAGGAAGGTTGGTAACCGGAGGACACAGATTTAAGATAATGGCAAAAAAACGGGGTAGAGTTGTTATAATCTGGTTACTCTGCCTGAAAGGGCGATGGAAGCAGATTCAATAATATCTTTCAAAAGGGAATTGGATATATATTTGAAAAGGAAAAATATGCAGGGCTTTGGGGAAAGAGCAAGGGAGTAGGATTAATTAGATAGCTCTTCAAAGAACCGGCACAGACATGATGGCCCGAATGGCCTCCTTCTGTGCTGTATGCTATATGATTCTATTGGTGCACAGGCTGATAGGTTGTGAGCAGTAACACAGGACATGGGAACAGGGCGGGCACATGGCATCAGGATTACTGCTCATCTGGAGGATTAACACTAACACAGACTGGTTGAATCAAATAGCTTGTTTCTACATTGTAATTTCTATGTAATCTATATAATTCTATTTAATATCAAAGGGTAGAGATAGAATTGTTGAATGTTACAGCACAAAAACAGGCTATTTGGCTCATTAAGTCTGATATTTTTATCCACAAGAGCCACCTCATCGAATCCCACTCTCCTGTTTACCCTTCCCCTGCCCCCCCCCCCCCCTCACCAAATACCTTTTCCAAGCAACTGTCGAATTCCCTTTTGAGAGTACATGGACACTTCAATGGATTGTAGAAGAGAATTCTATGTTCTAACCACCCTCTGTGCAAAATAAAATCTTCTAACTGTGATGATCTTACAAACTACAAGAATGATTGAAAGAAACTCCTGAATGATTATTTTTGTTATATGTAGAAATGTGTCACGTCTTCACTTAATTTCCTTTCTCTGGTTATTGTTACATATATATTATAGACGATTAGAAAATACCATTGCACCAATCCCAAGAACCCATCGTTTTGCTTTTTAATTTTATTTTGTTTACTAGCAGGGTCCTATGGTAGCAGTTCTTGTTTATGTACCATGTGACTAGATCACAAATAGAATTCTACCCCATGATTAAGCCTGAGATTGAAGTTACTGGCTAACACAAAGTAATAAAGTAGATTCAATGTGGAAAATTGCCCAGGTATGCTCTTTCCACAAAAAACAGGATGTATCTAACCAGGCCAATTACCACCCTATTGGCCTCCTTCCAATCAACAGTCAAGTGATGGATGGAGTCATCAATAGTGCCATCAAGTGACATCTACTCACCAATAACTTGCTCACCGATGCTCAGTTCAGCTTCTGCCAGAACCATTCTGGTCCAAACCTTGTCACAGCTTTGTTACAGACATCGACACAACAGCTGAATGCCAGAGGAGAAGTAAAAGTAGCTGCCTTTGACATCAAGGCAGCATATGATCGAGTATGACATCAATGGAGCCTTAGCAAAACTGATGTCAATGGGGTTCAGAAGAAAAACAGTCAGTGGTTGGTGTCATATCTGATGCAAGTCATGACAGCCTCAGGACAACACTGTAGGAGTTCCTCAATTAAGTGTCCTCAACCCAACTATCTTCAACTGCTTCATCAATAACCTTCCCTCCGTCATAAGGTCAGGAGTTGGGGCTGTTCACTGATGATTCCACAATGTTCAGCTTCAGTCACAACTCCTCCGATAATGAAGAGCCCATGCCAGCCTATAGGAAGGACTTGGATAACATCTATGCTTAGGCTGACAAATGGCAGGCAGCAGTCCTCTCTCGACCTAAAATGGCACCACAATCCTGTGAACATCTTGTGAATATCATTGAAGAAAAGCTGAACTGGACCACCGTGACTACAAGACCAGGGCAGAGGCTGGGTATTCTGTGATGAGTGGCTCCCCTCGTGACTCCTGAAAGCCTCAACACTATCTACAAGGCTCAAGTTAGGAGTGTGATGGAATATGTGCCAGTTGTCTGGATGGAGGGAACACATGGTGAAGTTCAAGAGTTGAAGCACTATTTTCGGTTCTTTAAAATTTACCCTATATTAGCGGAATCATGACTAGTCACATTTTTCATGTAAAAAAATCTCTATCTGTGATAATATTGGCACATACACACCTTTTATAGTGGAATGAATATTTTGATGGTAATCCTATTTGTAACATAATTATAAAGAAAATGAGATGGTTCCTTAAAGGATATGGGAGTGAGCAGGAGAGTGTGAATAGATTAGATAGCTCATGTGGAGAAAAACACCAGCACAGACTTAAGAATCATAGAACCATTGAAGTTTACAGCACAGAAGTAGAACATTTGGTCCATTGTATTAGAGCTTTGCTGAAGTAATCTAAAACCATTACGACTGCCCTGCTCTCTCCCCATAGCCCTGTATCATCTTCTGCTTCAACAACAGCAACGTTTCTTTTATTCATTCATGGGATGTGGGCATCACTGGCGAGGCCGGCATTTATTGCCCATCCCTAATTGCCCTTGAGAAGATGGTGGTGAGCTGCCTTCTTGAACCGCTGCAGTCCTTGTGGTGAAGATACTCCCACAGTGCTGTTAGGTAGGGAGTTCCAGGATTTTGACCCAGCGACGATGAGGGAATGGTGATATATTTCCAAGTCAGGATGGTGTGTGACTTGGACTTGTAGGTGGCGCCTGCTGCCCTTGTCTTTCTAGGTGGTAGAGGTCGCGGGTTTGGGAGGTGCTGTCGAAGAAGCCTTGGCGAGTTGCTGCACTATATTTGTATTTATATAACTTGCAATTATACAACGCTTTTAACGCAACTCACAGAGGCAGCAATCAGACAAAAATAGACGTCAAGCCCAAGAAGGAGATATTAGGAGGAGTGACCAAAAGCTTGGTCAAAGAGGTGGGTTTTCGTGAGGATTTTGATGATATTAAAGGAAGCGAGGGAGGTTGAGAGGCGGAAGGGGTTTAAGGAAGGATTTCCAGAGTGTGGGGCAGTTGAAAGCACAGCCGCCAATGGTGGAGTCAAAGAAGGGGGAATACACAAAAGGCTAGAAGCAGAGAAACAGAATTTGGGGGAGGAGTTGTAGGGCTACAGAAGCTTAGAGAGATAGGGAGAGCTGAGACCATGAGGTCATTTCAGTACGAGAATGAGAATTTTAAATTGGAAGAATTGAGAAACCGTGAGTCATTGCAGGAGGGTGAGTAAAGAGGGAGTAGGCAATCAGGACCAGGTGAGGGATAAAAGTTGTGCAACGGAGTTTTGGATGAGCTGAAATTTACAGTGGTTTGAGGGTGGGGGATCGGCCAGTAGAACATTGGAATAGTTGAAACTGGAGGTGACGAAGGCGTGGATAAGGGTATCAGCAGCATTTGGGCAAAGGTGGGCGATGTTACGTAGGTGGAAGTAGGCGGTCTATGTGATGGAGAGGATATGGGGTCGAAGCTCAGCTCAGGGGCAAATAGGATTCTGATATTACAAACAGCCCCACCCCCACCCACCCCGCCCCGCTCCCTCCTCCACACACAAAAAACAGAAAGACCTGTGGGACATGTCTCTGTACAAATGATGTCCAGCCTTCACCTGAAATTGGGGAAATACCAAGCACCTTAGGACCTATTCTTGGAAACACACTTAGCACAAACAAATTCATCATCCTTACCCCAACCACCTTTCAGGAGGAGAATATATACAGTACCAGAGGAAAATAAACAAACAACAGCAACCTACTCATAGACAGGCAAGTATAGTGATGCCAACCATCATTTGAAAGGACTTTCTCATTGCCCAACCCAATGGAAACTCAGGGCCCTGGAATAAACAAATTGCTTCACGATTGGCGACCATGTCTTCAACCACCTAGGCCCCATGCACTGGAATTCCATTCCTAAACCCCTCCGCTTCTTCACCTCCCTCTCCTCCTTTAAGACCCTCCTTAGAACCCACCTTTTTGACAAAGCTTTTGGTCACCCCTCCTCAAATTCTTTGGTTTGGCATGAATTTTTGATTACACTTCTGTGAAGCATTTTGAGGTGTTTTTCCATGTTATAAAAAGAAGAAAGACTTGCATTTATATAGTGCCTTTCATGGCCTCAGGATGTCCCAATGTGTTTTACAGCCAATTGAGTACTTTTTTGAAGTATAGTGACTGGTCTAATGTAGGTAACACAGCAGTCAATTTGTGTATAGCAAGGTCCCACAAACAACAATGTGTTAAAAACCAGATAATCTGTTTTTAGCTGTTGGTTGAGGGATAAATATTAGCCAGGACACCAGGAGAACTCCCCTGCCTGTTTTTGAACAGTGCCATGGGATCTTTTATGTCCACCTGAGAAGGCAGATGGGGCCTCGGTTTAACGTCTCATCCAAAAGACGGCACCTCCAACAGTGCAGCAGTCCCTCAGTACTACACTGGGAGTATCAGCCTGATTTTGCGCTCAATCTCTGGAACGGAACTTAAACCCACAACCTTCTGACTCAAAGGCAAGAATCATAGAATCATAGAAGTTACAACATGGAAACAGGCCCTTCGGCCCAACATGTCCATGTCGCCCAGTTTATACCACTAAGCTAGTCCCAATTGCCTGCACTTGGCCCATATCCCTCTATACCCATCTTACCCATGTAACTGTCCAAATGCTTTTTAAAAGACAAAATTGTACCCGCCTCTACTACTGCCTCTGGCAGCTCGTTCCAGACACTCACCACCCTTTGAGTGAAAAAATTGCCCCTCTGGACCCTTTTGTATCTCTCCCCTCTCACCTTAAATCTATGCCCCCTCGTTTTAGACTCCCCTACCTTTGGGAAAAGATTTTGACTATCGACCTTATCTATGCCCCTCATTATTTTATAGACTTCTATAAGATCACCCCTTAACCTCCTACTCTCCAGGGAAAAAAGTCCCAGTCTGTCTAACCTCTCCCTGTAAGTCAAACCATCAAGTCCCGGTAGCATCCTAGTAAATCTTTTCTGCACTCTTTCTAGTTTAATAATATCCTTTCTATAATAGGGTGACCAGAACTGTACACAGTACTCCAAGTGTGGCCTCACCAATGCCCTGTACAACTTCAACAAGACATCCCAACTCCTGCATTCAATGTTCTGACCAATGAAACCAAGCATGCCGAATGCCTTCTTCACCACCCTATCCACCTGTGACTCCACTTTCAAGGAGCTATGAATCTGTACTCCTAGATCTCTTTGTTCTATAACTCTCCCCAACGCCCTACCATTAACGGAGTAGGTCCTGGTCCGATTCGATCTACCAAAATGCATCACCTCACATTTATCTAAATTAAACTCCATCTGCCATTCATCGGCCCACTGGCCCAATTGATCAAGATCCCGTTGCAATCCCAGATAACCTTCATCACTGTCCACAATGCCACCAATCTTGGTGTCATCTGCAAACTTACTAACCATGCCTCCTAAATTCTCATCCAAATCATTAATATAAATAACAAATAACAGCGGACCCAGCACCGATCCCTGAGGCACACCGCTGGACACAGGCATCCAGTTTGAAAAACAACCCTCCACAACCACCCTCTGTCTTCTGTCGTCAAGCCAATTTTGTATCCAATTGGCTACCTCACCTTGGATCCCGTGAGATTTAACCTTATGTAACAACCTACCATGCGGTACCTTGTCAAATGCTTTGCTGAAGTCCATGTAGACCACGTCTACTGCACAGCCCTCATCTATCTTCTTGGTTACCCCTTCAAAAAACTCAATCAAATTTGTGAGACATGATTTTCCTCTCACAAAACCATGCTGACTGTTCCTAATTAGTCCCTGGCTCTCCAAATGCCTGTAGATCCTGTCCCTCAGAATACCCTCTAACAACTTACCCAATACAGATGTCAGGCTCACTGGTCTGTAGTTCCCAGGCTTTTCCCTGCCGCCCTTCTTAAACAAAGGCACAACATTTGCTACCCTCCAATCTTCAGGCACCTCACCTGTAGCGGTGGATGATTCAAATATCTCTGCTAGGGGACCCGCAATTTCCTCCCTAACCTCCCATAACGTCCTGGGATACATTTCATCAGGTCCCGGAGATTTATCTACCTTGATGCGCGTTAAGACTTCCAGCACCTCCCTCTCTGTAATATGTACACTTCTCAAGACATCACTATTTATTTCCCCAAGTTCCCTAACATCCATGCCTTTCTCAACCGTAAATACCGATGTGAAATATTCATTCAGGATCTCACCCATTTCTTGTGGTTCCGCACATAGATGACCTTGTTGATCCTTAAGAGGCCCTACTCTCTCCCTAGTTACCCTTTTGCCCTTTATGTATTTGTAGAAGCTCTTTGGATTCACCTTTGCCTGATCTGCCAAAGCAATCTCATATCCCCTTTTTGCCCTCCTGATTTCTCTCTTAACTCTACTCCGGCAATCTCTATACTCTTCAAGGGATCCACTTGATCCCAGCTGCGTATGCATGTCATATGCCTCCTTCTTCTTTTTGACTAGTGCCTCAATCTCCCGAGTCATCCAAGGTTCCCTACTTCTACCAGCCTTGCCCTTCACTTTATAAGGAATGTGCTTACCCTGAACCCTGGTTAACAAACTTTTGAAAGCCTCCCACTTACCAGACGTCCCTTTGCCTGCCAACAGACTCTCCCAATCAACGTCTGAAAGTTCCTGTCTAATACCATCAAAATTGGCCTTTCCCCAATTTAGAATTTTAACTTTTGGGCCAGACCTATCCTTCTCCATAGCTATCTTAAAACTAATGGAATTATGATCACTTGTCCCAAAGTGATCCCTCACCAACACTTCTGTCACCTGCCCTTCCTTATTTCCCAAGAGGAGGTCAAGTTTTGCCCCCTCTCTAGTCGGGCCATCCACATACAAGAGCGTTACCTACTGAGGCACAGCTGACACCGGGGTCATATATTAATGCAGATTGTTGTTTCTTTAACCCTTAAACACCCTCCCAATACAAGCACAGCCATGGCAAGAAACAATAATGTGCTAATGCATCTATCGCAATAGCACTGTGCAATCAAAATATGTGATGGCTTCATGCAATATCTATGTAAAGGTAATCTCATGTAGAACCATTCTTCAGTTCACATTTTAAAATGTTGAAAATGTATAAAAGAGAGAAGCAAAGCTATTAATCACCTGATGGTCTTTTTGACCTTGATAACCAGGCTTCTGCCCAAGGATGAGAGACAGGGATTTACTTTCAGCTGCCAATCTACTTTCCTTAGCAATTAGTCTCTAATTCCCTTTTAGCTGTGTCCATTCAAACCACTTCCCCACAGGGAGTACATAAGCAATGGCTTTAAAGTTACGGGCAGGTTAAATGAAGCTCCATGGTAGCAGTGAACCACCAAAATCATGTTCCAGACTATCTGTGAGCAATGATAGCTGGTACAAATAGACCTATCAAATCTTTTTTTTCACCACCTCTTCCATCTTTTGCGTTATTCTGCACCAATCTTGCTGTTCTAGCCCAAATATAGTCTATTTTTTCACTCTAAAATTGGCCTTTCCCTAAGTAGAAAAGAAATTGAATCTTGCTGAGTGGCAATTTTAGTTATACAGTTATATGACTCATGTGAAATTCCTACATACATTATTTTATTGATGTCATTGATCCGTGAACCAGTGCTATTAAAAATATAACTGTTAAGTTTCAACCCCAAAGAACTTGGTCCATATTATTTATGTAGATATATACTGGAGTAAGAAATAAAAATGAGCAAACAAAAAAAGATGATTGATACCTCAGTAATTCAGACATATCTAAGACCATCACATTCATTCCCTTAATTTGTTTATTTTCTTTTAATGCCTTGCTGCTACATCCCAAAATCCAAAGGCCTTCGTGCTCATCATAATACATTATGGAATCTACCCTGCAACAATACTAAAGGTCTTAACTATAAATTCCCATCTTGCTTGCCAACATGAACCTCCGTAGGGTAGGTGAAATACCTTGCATTGAATGCTAGTAGTTCTGATGACAGCCCCCAAATCCTGGCTCCCTGTCCCACGATTACTTTGACAAATGCTCCTGGCCTCCAATGGCAAATTCTATAACCACAGCTGATGCTCTCAATTTACCCCAGAGGATGTTCCATGGTTTATGATAAAGAGATTCAGACCTACCACTGTTTAAATTACATTTCAAATCAAAATGTCCTCAGTGCTCCTAGATCTACACAGATTCCATATTCAAATGAACACTAGGTTAAGTATAGACTCAAGTAGAAAAAAACCCAGAACTATAGATAGTTACGTTATTTGACATTTTTTCTAGACCTTGGAATTTTATTCTCTACATAGTAGTAAATATGTACAATAGATGTCCATCAAAGGTCATTAATTCTATGTCCATGAAAAGAAGCCGGATAAATATCTTGCTGCGAACAGGATTGAAGGCCAAGAGATAATTATAGATGATTTATGGAACAGCATAGTTTCAGTTTTGTTGTGACCATGAATTTGTCATCAATGGGAGGCAGCTGGTCAGGCTGAATCATGTAGATTATGATATTAGATTGATATCTAGGAGTTTTTGTTCAATTATCATTGGGTGTCAAAGGGAAATTTCAGAGAGTTTTATCTTCTGAGAGAATTTGCTTGGGTTTTTTATCTCATGAGATTAAATAAGTTGGAAAAGGTCATGGCAGCAGAAATTGCAGGCCATCTGCACAAGCCTGCTGCCCTTTACTTATTCTGTAAATTCTCAATCTATGCAGCTTTGCTCTGCTCTGCCTCTCATGTGCCAAGATTCAGCAGTTTTCAAAGCAAATATGTAATAATGTCATTTTGACAGAGGATCTCATTTACTATTTTCAAGTCAAATGAGTAGGAGAATGATGAAAGACCTATGAAATGAGAGACATGGAAAGTGGGACAACCAAGTAACAGAAGTAGAGGCAAAACTGAGAGAGAAAGAAACCACAGAGAGAAAGAAAGGAGACAAACAAGAAAGAAAGAGAACAGTGAGCAAAGTAACAAAACAGAATGCAGCAAAATATTAATAAGCCTCAGAAAGCTAAAATTTATTTTAAAAGTTACTGAAAACATTAGCATCTAGCAGTAACCACATTTCTTAATACAAATTAGCTGCAGTTATAATATCCACTAACATTTATATAAGCTGTTGGGGTATAAAGCAACAACTTTAACATGGAAAATCACCTCAAGGTACTTTATCGAAAAGAAAAGAAGCAGATACCAAGCCTTTTTTGGGCAGGTGACTGATGAATTGATTTGGAGAAAGCTTCTAAAGGGGGCAAATGAGTAGAGTGGAAGCAGGGTTTAGGAAGGGAGTTTCAGAGAATAAGAGCAGAGAAATGGTGAGGTGAAGGAAGGGAGGAAGGAGGTTGCACAGGAGGCCAGTTTTTGAAGACCAGAGGCCCCGAGAGTGAACATAAATCTGGAGAATGTTACTGAGATAGGATGGTATGAGGCAGTTCAGCAATTTGCAAATGAGGATTTTAAATTCAATCTGTTGTGGGACGAGGAGCAAGTATACGTCAGTAAGGCTGGGCATGATGAATGAGTGGTCCTTAGTGAGGGACAGAGTGTGACTAGAGTATTGGAGAAGTTGAACCTACAGATGTGGATGAGAGTTTTGGCAGCAGTGGGGTTAAGATAGAAATGGAGGCACGCAGTCTTGCTCAGATGGTTCAAGCGTTCTATGTAAAGGGTAGGATATGGGGTTTAGAGATCAGCTATGGGTCAAAGAAAACAACAAGTTTGCATATAGCCTAATTCAGGCTCATTGAGCCAAAGAATTGTTTATGAGAGAGCAGAGCTTTTGTCGGGGGCTTCAGTCTTGCCAATTTTCAATTGGAGGAAACTCTGACTCATCTATGATAGCAGAAAGGTTGCCGTGGGGTCGAGAAGTGGTGGAGAGACTTGGGGGCAGGGGTAACATGAACAAAAGGAAGGGTCCAATGATGAGTCGTTCAAAAACTCTAGAGGTGATCACGTGAGGGCTGGAAATGGGCTGGCTGCATTGAGGAGTGCAGTTATGGAGGATAGTCCTTGGAGGATGGTGTGATTGAATGTGTTCAATGCTGCAGAGATGTCATCACCTTACTTCTCCCACAGCTTTGTGTTTGAATCCCTTCAGTCTGATTTTCACCCCACTCAGAGCATTGATAGCGATGGAGGCTCAGGACTGCTCATGCACCTGATGAACTCGGGTCTGCAGTTCTCAGCCCTTCAGGTGGGGGGAATGACAGGGATAGGAGAGAATGAGCGACTTCCTAGTGATGAGGGCATTAAAGGTAAAAATGAGGGAACTGTTTAGCAAGTGAACTAAAATGACAACTTAAATTACATTTTCATTTTATAATAAATTACTATAACTTCTCATAATTGGCACACAAAATGCTGACTGTATCTTATATTTGTGCAGTGATGTACATAAATCTTATTCCACTTATGATCCATATACATTTTCTAATCAATGGTTAAAAATGGATTTTCCAACCATTTCTTGCCCCCCCCGCCAATGAACTAATCGTTCCCTTTTTCTAATCTCCTTGTTTTCACAGAAACACTGGAGTAAAGCTAACTTTGGTACTTTTCCTTTCAGCAGAACTGATGTGCATAATAAAATATCAATAGTATGAATTGTATTGTTTCCATGGATATATTAAGTGCCAATCAGAAGTAATATGGTCTTTGACCATTTCACCTGAATATGACCTTCCAATATTGTAGGTAGATGGTGTTAATAATGTATGTAATAATTTTTAAAAGTTCTGTTTCAATGAGGAACTAATGTAAATAATTTACATAGAATTATATAGAATTCTACAACGCAAAAACAGGCCATTCGGCCCAACAGGTCTATACCATTTATGCTCCACACGAGCCTCCTTCCACCTTAATCTCACCCAATCAACATATCATTCTCTCTCATGTAAAAGAAAGGACTTACATTTATATAGTGCCTTTTATGACCTCAGTACGTCCCAAAGTGCTTTACAGACAATTTTGAAATGTAGTCACTGTTGTGATGTGGGTAACACGGCAGCCAATATGCGCACAGTAAGGTCCCACAAGCAGCAATGTGATAATGACCATATAGTCTGCTTTAGTGATGTTGGTTGAGGGATAAATGTTGGCCAGGACAATGGGGAGAACTCCCCTGCTCTCCTGCTCTTCTTCGAATAGTGCCATGGGATCTTTTACATCCACTTGAGAGGGCAGATGGGGACCTAAGTTTAATATCTCATCCGAAAGGCAGCACCTCTGACAGTGCAGCACTCCCTCAGTACTGAAGTGTTAACCTAAATTATGTGCTCAAGTCTGTGGAGTGGAACTTGAATCCACAACCTTCTGACTGAGAGCCAAGAGTGCTACCAACTGAGCCACAGCTAGCACCTTGGCCTGGATATATATTCCGAGCTGTGGAGATAGCAGGGGGAAGGATTTTGGGACAGGAAATCCAGAAGCATGGGTTTCCCGGACGTCCTGGCGATTTTGATGTCAGGACATCTTTAAAATTTTTTCAGCAGGTTTCCCTGTGAAGTTAGGAAACACTTCTACACACAAAGACTCTCTTCTGCAAACGGGAGTTGATGCTAGCTCAATTGTTAATTTTAAATCTGAGATTGGTAGATTTTTGTTAACCAAAGGTATTAAGGAATATGGGGCTAAGGTGGATATATGGTGTTAGGTCACCATGATCTCATTAATTGATGGAACAGGCTCAAGGGACTAAATGGCCTACTCCTGTTCCTATGTTCCTATGTGTAGGGTATTCCTTATTTCCTGTGATTCTTGGAACTGGATGAATGGTCAAGCAAAGAAGTAATCCTCACTCATGATAGTTTCATTAAAAGTAATTATTTAATGATAATTCATACGAGCATTCATGAAACAAAATCAAACCATACATATGACTTTCCTCTATAAAATCCCATTATAATAATTTGCAACGTTATTATGTAATGACTTAACAATTCATACACATATCAGGCAAATCATGTAATATATATAGCTTTAGTCCAAGGATTTTGCTCATTGAGGCCTGAAGGCTGATCAGCTCTTCAGTCCATGAGGTCCTCTTCTTCTTGCGTGATGTTCGACTGCAGTGTGCGTTCCTTGTGACTGCCTTGAGGTTGTTCTTCTCTCAATGTCTTCCTTTTATATTGTTTTTACCAATAGGGTATAGGATTGGGGAGGTTCATTCTTTTTGTCCAATCACTCCCTGTTGCTATTCCTCAATGATTAGCATACCTCAATGATTGACAGTTTAGGCTTTGATCATACGACTGGAAACCCTTTAATGTAGAAAAGACCATGTGTTCGAACCATGGAACGTAAAAGGCCCCTTTACTATCTCTGTTTATGGCCCTTCATGTAGAGATAGCCCCTTTCATTTCTGTGCCCAGACATTGTTAATGGTCCTGACATCTCCAATTTTGATTGCTTCAATGGTTTCAAATCCATTCCTTATACCATTTGACCATATGTTGGATGCAATGCTATTTGATGTTTTACAAATCCCAGTTCTTTGAACAGATTACCAGAGAGGAATGAGAGGCTCATGCTTTTTTCACACCTATCATTGCTTTACTGATCTGAAGCCTATGATGTATACCCTTGTTGCCTTTTCTTAAATTACTCCCTGCTGTGTTGAAAAACTTGTATTTCCAAGAGCCCATGTGTTTTCAAAGTCTGACAACACTTTAAGCTCAATATTATCCATCTACCTTACTTATTTAATAATCTAGATCTCTATCTGCAGCACAATGTCTTTGATCCCGAAACTCATACTTATCCAATGCCATCAGCGTCATTGAGGGAAAACAGGATTTGCGAGAACACAGTTTACTACATCACAGTGTTTGCAGGTTTTCAAATGTTTTTGTTTAAAAGGGGAATAGTTCACCTTTTCCATCAAATGTCTTTTGTTTAAGAGGTTTTGAACCCCACATCCCCTCCTCAAGTGGGCCTGTCAAATCTTCTGACTGATTGACTTAATACCCTGAGCATTGTCCTTGGTTGTAAGTTTTTATCATTGATTCCCGTTTAGGATGGGTTTGCCATGACATACGCAAAAGCATTTCTTTTCCATGATTTCTAATTAAATGTTGCATTATACATGAGCAAATTATCATAACAAACACCAGTATATATTGCATACATATTAAAGTCATACTAATTATTCTGATCCAAGGGTGTTGTCCCACATTATACACTGTTTCCCACCACTCATGGTCACCTCACTTTTGTACTGTGCTCTATATGCGTATTGGCTTGATTCATTTTAATCAGGTGCTGAAGTGAGATTAACATAAATCTCCATTACATTGTGTGGTCGCATTGGCATGAGTGTATGTTCCCCAACCTCAGTAATTTCCATGGGGGTGAGAAAGAAAGGAGAACAAGTGATAGGACAGATAGCGTTACCATGCCTAAATGTAACATCACTATTTGTTATACAATACCAATCTCAGGTTTGATAGGCCACATGGGTACCAACCCACCTATTGATAACTTTCACCAGGCATTCAGGTTCTCATCCCCCTTATTCATGCTTGTAAAATACCCTTTATTTGTATATGCATGGTTTCATCATGTTCAATCATTGTTTCAATATCTGATCTATTCCTTGCTGAAGTGCCTACAGTAACCTCAATACCTATCCACTCGGCTACACCCTTTTATATATTTTATGGCCTGGTGTATGAGGTTGTGGGGGCCATGCTTGGTCTAAATCCCGACCTGCATTTCATTGATGAAAGTCATATACTATCTCCTGCAGCATTGCACTATATAATTTACTGTGGGCCTGATAACAAAGCCTTGGTAGAAAGGCTATCGCTGATAGGGATATCAACGCCGGTACCAACTCATAACAGGCATCATTATGAACTCCTTGCCAAGTCCGGATAATGACTATCTTACTTCATTACACAGCCATTCACGAATTTCAACAGTCACCAGACCATTTCTGGGCCCTAGATTTAGGATTGGGCAGGGTGGCTACTTAGCTTCGGTCCCAATTTCATTGTTAACTCAAAGGAACCCAACCCTAAATTTGGAAATCCAAATTTCTATGTCCCTTTTTACTTTAATTTCAATCCCTCTGATAGGTACCAGTGTTTTTAACTCTATCCTGATTATCTCATTAATCAGGTGGTTTCCCTATGGATCATGTGTCAGTGCCTTGGTTAAAAGGTTTTCTGACTCTCCTGAGCCACATTAACCATTTCATCTCCCTCTGCAGGGTCCCGATGTCTCGGGTAGTAGCCAAGCTATCAAATCCAGTTTTCTCATTGTTCAGTATAGGCAAGGACACAGACATCTCCAAGAAAAAGCTATCAATTAACCATTTCATCTCATTAAGGCAATTTAGACAAGTTGAGTGAGTGGGCAAATACATGGCAGATGCAGTATAATGTGGATAAATGTGAAGTTATCCACCTCGGAAGGAAAAACAGAAAGGCAGAGTATTATTTAAATGGTGATAGATTGGGAAATGTTGATGTACAAAGGGACCTGGGTGTCATTGTACACCAGTCACTGAAAGCAAACATGCAGGTGCAGCAAGCAGTTAGGAAGGCAAATTGTATGCTGGCCTTCATTGCCAGAGGATTTGAGTACAGGAGCAAGGATATCTTACTGCAGTTATACAGGGCCTTGGTGAGACCACACCTGGAGTATTGTGTGCAGTTTTGGTCTCCTTACCGAAGAAAGGATATACTTGTCATAGAGGAAGTGCAGTGAAGGTTGACCAGATTGATTCCTGGGATGGCAGGACTGTCATATGAGGAGAGATTGGGTCGACTCGGCCTGTATTCACTCGAGTTTAGAAGAATGAGAGGGGATCTCGTTGAAACATATAAAATTCTGACAGGGCTAGACAGACTGGATGCAGGGAGGATGTTTCCCCTGGCTGGGTGGCCCAGAACGAGGGGTCACAGTCTTAGGATACAGGGTAGGACATTTAGGACTGAGATGAGGAGAAATGTCTTCACTCAGAGGGTGGTGAACCTGTGGAATTCTCTACCACAGAAGGCTGTGGAGGCCAAGTCACTGAATATACTTAAGAAGGAGCTAGATAGATTTCTAGACACAAAAGCATCAAGAGGTATGGGGAGAGAGCGGGAATATGGTATTGAGATAAAGGATCAGCCATGATCATATTGAATGGTGGATCAGACTCGAAGGGCCTACTTCTGCTCCTATTTTCTATGTTTCTATGTTTCTATTTATCAGACCTCTAGAGGAACTTTACTGTCCAACACAATATTTGCATTAACCCTTAAAGCATAGATTAGACATTCCCAACCTGGTCGAAGTTATACTGAACACATTTTTGTTTATTTTTCCTAAACTCTTCTTGGACCACGTTTTTCCCCAAAATATCTTGAGTTCATTTTATCATTTCAAAATTATCCCATTTCCAGAGAGCAGTATTATTGGACTGACAGGACTTGTCAATATACAATTTTATTTCCCCAAAATACACCCTTTGATACATAGCACTGAACAGGAACCACTTAGATTGGATTTTTTTTGTTTTAATTAAATTTGATCGTCCCCTTAAATTTTAAATACATTTTCCCTTCTCAAGTGCTTGAACAGCAACTCATATCAATTATAATTGTCTTATCAATTTCAATTTCATAATAAAGTTTGGTGGTTTTACAATAGAGACAGAAGTACTTGTAATTAATTTTGAAGGTAACTCCCATATTTCCCTTCCCCTCGAGCACTTTGTCTCGTAAAATAACAAATAACCCTGAATTGGTTAAATTGAGAGGCAAGGTCTCAGTCCAAATGTTGTGACATTTGATATTTGCCGATGTCTGCAGCTAAGGTCTTAAATTCCTAACGCAACTGGATAGCTTCCACACCAACCATAATTCCCTATTTTTAAAAGAATGGAATAACAGGAAATCCACTGTGGCTCTTCTTGATAGCCCAAGGGGTAAATTTGTCAATTCATGATTTCCTTCCACCACTGTGGGGAAATAGCCACTTAAATTAAGAAACTTAAAAATCTTATACAATTACCTAAAGCACTGCAATAATAGTACTAAATGATGTAATTTAAAGAATAATCCCTTTAAACTGAAACAAACATAGAAAAATGTGTCCAGAGGAACATGGGAGAGACGGACTAGCTTTCCTGTCTATCTCCCAAAGTTTCTCTCTCTCTCTCTCTTGGAACTCACTAAGGGACAATAAAACTGCTTGTGAGTCAGATTAACATCCTGGGAGGAGTCAATCACAATAGCAGTTTTTTTTGCTGTAATGTTATTAAAGCATAAGTGCTTTAAAGAAGTTCAAATTGATCTTTTTCCAAAAAGTCTTTGTGGTTTTATAACAGTGATAACTTGCACAAAGATCCGAATATAATTAAACTCTGGATAATACATTTCAGCTTCTCCGATTACCAACTTTTATCCATCCTTAGTAATTGAAAATCCGTTAAAACATTAGAAATTAATAGTATTTCCTTCAATTAACTTTAAACATTCTATGAAACAATTCTGCAGTACAATCTAACTACTCCAGATCATTATCACAGAGATTGCAGAAATCCTTTAACCATTCTTTTTTTTCTTCTTCATGATCATTTTGGTTTGACCACAATCAATCACAAGATCAATGGGTCAGTTTACTAACAGCTATCACATTTCCATATACCGTAAAACATGATTAAACAAATAGAGTTACTTCAAAATGTCCCAATAATTCAACACATCAATTCATGCTCACCAATACTCAACACAACTTAAACTTCAAATCACACAATGTTTACTTCATATCATTAAAGTATTCAAGAAATTCAAAATGCCAATTTATTATATATATAGTAATTTCACATCTGCAATTAGAAACCACCGTGGCCAGAATAAAAGTCTGGTTAGAATCATAGAAAGGTTACAGCACAGGAGGAGGCCATTCAGCCCATCGAGTCCATGCTGGTTCTATGCAAGAACAATCCAGCTAGTGCCACTCCCGTGCCCTATCCCCGTAGCCCTGCATTTTTTTTCCTTTCAAGTACTTACCCAGTTCCCTTTTGAAAGTCATGATTGAATCTGCCTCCACCACCCCCTCGGGCAGTGCATTCCAGATCCTAACCAGTCACTGTGTGGAAAAGTTTTTCCTCATGTCGCCTTTGGTTCTTTTGCCAATCACCTTAAATCTATGTCTTCTGGTTCTTGACCCTTCTGCCATTGGGAACAGTTTCTCTCCATCTACTCTGTCTAGACCCTTCATAATTTTGAATACCTCCATCAAATCTGCTCTCATCTTTCTCTGTTCCAAGGAGAACAACCCCAGCTTCTCCAGTCTATCCATGTAACTAAAGTCCCTCATCCCTGGAATCATTCCAGTAAATCTCTTCTGCACCCTCTTTAAGGCCTTTGCATCTTTCCTGAAGTGTGACACCTAGAACTGGACACAATACTCCAGTTGTGGCTGAACCAATGTTTTCTAAAGGTTCATGATGACTTCCTTGCTTTCTACTCTATGGGCTCTATTTAACTGACCTGATTAAAGGATTATGTGGGATTTTAGAGCATACTGGGACTGTTTCCCACACTGGGGGAAACACTCCCAGGTCAAATGGACGTGTTGCAGCTGTCAGCCTGTGGCAGCTGCAAAGGTCCATTTGACAGGTGGGTGGGGGAGACCCTCACCCATTGCAGGAGGCCACTCTGTCACTTGGGACAAAGTTTGGCCTCCACCACCCTCCTCCTGACAGTCAAAGTCACCAACCTGCACACTTACCCCGGGGTCCGGAGACATGTACCTACCTTGCGGACCCCCTCAGATGTACATCTTGCGGATGGGGGCCGCCGTAGCTGCAGTCCTGACCTCCTCAGAGGGCGAACAGCATCACCAGCCTCACCAGCCTTGCCATCCACGCCGTCCACCTCTGACACGTGGAGCTCCACAACAGAGTGCTGTGACACATCCACCTGTACAGCAGGAGGGAGGGCTACCGCAGAGAGAGATGCGTCGCAGAGGGCACTACCCTTGCCACAGGGTCCACAGACCGAGGCTCAGCTTCCTGGACCTCTCTGAGCAGCAGTGCACACGGAGGCTCAGAGTCACTCGACATGTAGTCGTGGACATCTGCAGCCTCTTTCATGCCGAGCTGCTCCCAGCTGGCCCGAGCACCATCTTCTTACCTGTCGTTGTCAAAGTCACCACTGCCCTCAACAACTTCTCCTCCGCATCCTTCCAGGGTGCAACCGGGGACATCGCCGATGTCACTCAGTCGTCTGCGCAAAAGAGCCCTGCAAATACACCTACACCCAATCTGCAATGACACAATGGGTGGCATCAGTTGTGGGTCCTCATAGTGATCCTCAGGAGAGGGCATTATTGCACAAACCAGACAGGATTCGCGAAGACATGGCAGTAGTGGTGCCAATATAATATGTAATGTGAGTTGGTCAGAAATTCAATATAAGTAACACCCATGACAAACCCTCAGACACCCTTGTGCATCCCCGTCATGCTCACGACACGTTTGCCTTACGCTGCCTACTGCACATATGTGATGCATGCCCTGTGGCTGCAGCACAGGTAGTGGCAGGTTGAGTGAGGCTGGCCGTGAAAGAGATGCACGAGAGGGTGAGTATGAGAGAGAGCCATGAGATTGTATGAGGATTGGGTTGAGTGGTAGTGGCGGGGTGAGTACTGGCGAGGTGAGTAGGTGCAGGTAAGATGAGGATGAGGTTTGAGTGGGTCTGAGGGGTGATGTGACAGAGTAGTGTTGGCAGTGCTGAAGGAGATGTGGGGTGGGGGCAGTGATGTGGCAGACGGAGTGTAGGGGAAAGACTACGTGTACTCACTTTGGCTGACCTACTGAGGTCGTTGGAGCGCCTCCTGCATTGTATGCAGGTGGGCGATATGTTGGTGGTGCAGGTGACCTCCTCTGCCACCTCGAGCCAGGCCTTCCTGGTGGCAGAGGCAGGCCGCTTCCTCTCGCACGCCGGGAGGAAGATCTCTGTCCTCCCGCTCCTCCTCACCCCATGTATTGATACCTGGAGTGAGGCATCATTAAACTGGGAGCAGCCTTCCCCCTGGGCTGCTCCATGCTGTAATTTTTGCTATTTGTTGCAGCATCTGTCAGTGGAGGGCTGCCCCTTTAAATAGAGCTCCTCCAGCTGACAGATCTTACTGCGCATGCGCAGCCCGCCCGACGCGCAGATCAGCAGTGGGGAACCCGGAGGAGCAGGTGAGTGGATCCAATTAGTGGATTGGATCCTACAATCGCGCGGGAAACTGACTAATTTCACCGGGCGCGTTACCCACGCGCCCGATAGCCCCCCCGCCGAGAACCCGCAGCCCTGGTAACATCAGGCCCTATGTCTCTATTTATAAAGCCCAGGATCCTGTATGCTTTATCAACTGTTTCCTCAACCTACCCGCCCAACTTCAACGATTTGTGTACACATACCCCAGATCTCTCTTTTCCTGTACCCTTTTAAAATTGTGCCCTTTATTTTAGATTACCTCTCCTCATTCTCCCTACCGAAATGTATCACTTTGCATTTTTCTGCATTAAAATTCATCTGCCATGCCTCCGCCCATGCTACCAGCCTGTCTATATTCTCTTGAAGTCTATCACTATCCTCCTCACCGATCATTACGCTTCCAAGTTTTGTGTCATCTGCAAATTTGGAAATTGTGACCTGTACACCCAAGTCCAAGTCATTAATATATATCAAGAAAAGCAGTGGTACCGACCCTTGGAGAACACCACTGTATACCTCTCTCTGGTCCGAAAAACAGCCATTCACCACTACTCTGTTAGTCAATTCTGTAACCATTCATTCCAAGGGATTCAATCTCGATGACAAGCCTATTATGCGGCACTTTATCAAACGCCTTTTGAAAGTCCATATACAACACATCAATCACAGTGCCCTCATCGACCCTCTCTGTTACCTCATCAAAAAACTCTATGAAGTGAGTTAAACAAGATTTGCCTTTAACAAATCCATGCAAGCTTTCCCTAATAAATTCACACTTGTCCAAGTGACTGTTAATTCTGTCCCAGATTATCGTTTCTAAAAGTTTCCCGACCACCAAGGCCAGCATTCATTGCCCATCCCTAATTGCCCTTGAGAAGGTGGTGGTGAGCCGCCTTCTTGAGCTTCTGCAGTCCGTAAGGTGAAGGGTCTCCCAAAGTGCTGTTAGGTAGGGAGTTCCAGGATTTTGACCCAGCGACGATGAAAGAACGGCGATATATTTCCAAGTCAGGATGGTGTGTGACTTGGAGGGGAACGTGCAGGTGGTGTTGTTCCCATGTGCCGGCTACCCTTGTCCTTCTAGGTGTTAGAGGTTGCGGGTTTGGGAAGTGCTGTCGAGGAAGCCTTGGCGAGTTGCTGCAGTGCATCCTGTGGATGGTACACGCTGCAGCCACGGTGCGCCGGTGATGAAGGAAGTGAATATTTAGGGTGGTGGATGGGGTGCCAATCAAGTGGGCTGCTTTGTTCTGGATGGTTTCGAGCTTCTTGAGTGTTGTTGGAGCTGCACTCATCCAGGCAAGTGGAGAGTATTCCATCACACTTCTGTTTGTGCTTGTCGTTGGTGGAAAGGCTTTGGGGAGTCAGGAGGCGAGTCACTCGTTGCAGAATACCCAGCCTCTGACCTGCTCTTGTAGCCACAGTATTTACGTGGCTGGTCCAGTTAAGTTTCTGGTCAATGGTGACCCCTAGGATGTAGATGGTGGGGGATTCGGTGATGGTAATGCCTTTAAATGTCAAGGGGAAGTGGTTAGACCCTCTCTTGTTGGAGATGGTCATTGCCTGGAACTTGTCTGGTGTGAATGTTACCTGGATGTTGTCCAGGTCTTGCTGCATGCGGGCACGGACTGCTTCATTATCTGAGGGGTTGCGAATGGATCTGAACAATGTGCAATCATCAGCGAACATCCCCATTTCTGACCTTATGATGGAGGGAAGGTCATTGATGAAGCAGCTGAAGATGGTTGGGCCTAGGACACTGCCCTGAGGAACTCCTGCAGCAATATCTTGGGGCTGAGATGATTGGCCTCCAGCAACCACTACCATCTTCCTTTGTGCTAGGTATGACTCCAGCCACTGGAGAGTTTTCCCCCTGATTCCCATTGACTTCAATTTTACTAGGACTCCTTGGTGCCACACTCGGTCAAATGCTGCCTTGATGTCAAGGGCAGTCACTCTCACCTCACCTCTGGAATTCAGCTCTTTTGTCCATGTTTGGTCCAAGGCTGTAATGAGGTCTGGAGCAGCGTGGTCCTGGCAGAACCCAAACTGAGCATCGGTGAGCAGGTTATTGGTGAGTAAGTACCGCTTGAAAGCACTGTCGACGACACCTTCCATCGCTTTGAGTAGACTGATGGGGCGGTAATTGGCCGGATTGGATTTGTCCTGCTTTTTGTGGACAGGACATACCTGGGCAATTTTCCACATTGTCGGGTAGATGCCAGTGTTGTAGCTGTACTGGAACAGTTTGGCGAGAGGCGCGGCTAGTTCTGGAGCGCAAGTATTCAGCACTACAGCCGGGATGTTGTCAGGGCCCATAGCATTTGTTGTATCCAGTACACTCAGGCGTTTCTTGATTTCGCGTGGAGTGAATCGAATTGGCTGAAGACTGGCTTCTGTGATGGTGGGGATATCGGGAGGAGGCCGAGATGGATCATCTACTCGACACTTCTGGCTGAAGATGGTTGCAAACGCTTCGGCCTTGTCTTTTGCACTCACGCGCTGGACTCTGCCATCTTTGAAGATGGGGATGTTTACAGAGCCTACTCCTCCCGTTAGTTTAATTGTCCACCACCATTCACAACTGGATGTGGCAGGACTGCAGAGCTTTGATCTGATCCATTGGTTGTGGAATCGCTTAGCTCTGTCTATAGCATGTTGCTTCCGCTGTTTAGCATGCATGTAGTCCTGTGTTGTAGCTTCCCCAGTTGGCACCTCATTTTTAGGTATGCCTGCTGCTGCTCCTGGCATGCTCTTTTACACTCCTCATTGAACCAGGGTTGATCCCCTGGCTTGTTGGTAATGGTAGAGTGAGGAATATGCTGGGCCATGAGGTTACAGATTGTGCTGGAATACAATTCTGCTGCTGCTGATGGCCCACAGCACCTCATGGATGCCCAGTTTTGAGCTGCTAGATCTGTTCTGAATCTATCCCATTTAGCACGGTGGTAGTGCCACACAACACGTTGGATGGTGTCCTCAGTGTGAAGACAGGACTTCGTCTCCACAAGGACTGTGCGGTGGTCACTCCTACCAATACTGTCATGGACAGATGTATCTGCGACAGGTAGATTGGTGAGGACAAAGTCAGGTACGTTTTTCCCTCATGTTGGTTCGTTCACCACCTGCCGCAGGCTCAGTCTGGCATGTATGTCCTTCAGGACTCGGCCAGCTCGGATCAGTAATGGTGCTACTGAGCCACTCTTGGTGATGGACATTGAAGTCCCCCACCCAGAGTACATTCTGTGCCCTTGCTACCCTCATTGCTTCCTCCAAGTGGTGCTCAACATGGAGGCGGACTGATTCATCAGCTGAGGAAGGGCGGTAGGAGGTTTCCTTGCCAATGTTTGACCTGATTCCATGAGATTTCATGGAGTCAATGTTGAGGATTCCCAGGGCCACTCCTTCCTGACTGTATATCACTGTACCGCCACCTCTGGTGGGTCTGTCCTGCCGGTAGGACAGGACATACCCAGGGATGGAGATGGAAGAGTCTGGGACGTTGGCTGAAAGGTATGATTCGAGTATGGCTATGTCAGGCTGTTGCTTGACTAGTCTGTGGGACAGCTCTCCCAATTTTGGCACAAGTCCCCAGATGTTAGTGAGGAGGACTTTGCAGGGTCGACTGGGCTTGGTTTGCCTTTGTCGTGTCCGGTGCCTCGTGGTCTGATGCCGGGTGGTCCGTCCGGTTTTATTCTTATTATGACTGTTCGTAGCAGGATTGTACAACTGAGTGGTTTGCAAGGCCATTTCAGAGGGCGATTAAGAATCAACCACGTTGCTGTGGGTCTGGAGTCAAATATAGCCCAGACCGGGTAAGGACGGTAGGCTTCCTTCCCTAAAGGACATTCGTGAACCAGGTGGGTTTTTACGACAATCCGGTAGTTTCATGGCCACCAGATGCAGGTGCAGCAAGCAATTAGGAAGGCAAATGGTATGTTGGCCTTTATTACAAGAGGATTTGAGTACAGGACTAAAGATGTCTTACTGCAATTATTTAGGAACTTGGTGTGACCCACCTGGAGTATTGTGTACAATTTTCGTCTCCTTACCCAAGAGAATATGTACTTGCCATAGAGGGGGTGCAAAGAAGGTTCACCAGACTGATTCCTGGGATGCCGGATCGGCTTATGAGGAGAGATTGAGTAGACTAGGCCTGTATTCTCCATAGTTTAAGATGTGATCGCATTGAAACATACAAAATTCTTACAGGGCTCGACAGGGTAGATGCAGGGAGGATGTTTCCCCTGGCTGGTGAGTCTAGAATCAGGGGTCACAGTCTCAGAATAACGGGTAGGCCATTTAGGACTGAGATGAGGAGAAATTTCTTCACTCAGAGGGTGGTGAATCTTTGGCATTCTCTACCCCAGAGGGCTGTGGAGGCTCAGTCATTGAGTACATTCAAAACAGAGATTGATAGATTTCTAGATATTAAAGGCATCATGGGATATGGGGATGGTGCAGGAAAATGGCGTTGATGTAGAAGATCAGTCATGATCTTGTTGAAATTACTGCATCATGAGATAACAGGATGATAGAAGGCGAACTAGATGAACTTCTAACTAGATGAACATTTAGCAATTCCTATGTTTCTGTGAATGTTCTGGAGTCCAGTTTTGGCCCCCTGACATGGTGGGTGATATAGAGGCACTGGAAAAGGTTCAGAGGAAGGCCACTAGATTTATATCTAGTTTAAAAGCCCTTAGTTATCACAATCAAAGAAGGTTTTTCTTTTCTCAGAGGGTCATTGACCTTTGGAACAAGTTTCTAGCTCGGTGCAGTGAGATCAGATTTACTGCAAGTGTTCAAAAGAGATCTGGCCAAGTTCCTGGCTAAGGCTGATATCACTGTGTACTAAATGTAGATGGGATGTTGGGTGATGTGCCTCATACTTACTGTGGGCTCCTGGAATTCAAAAAATTTAAGAAAGCAGAGAATGAGTAAAGAACATTTGCTCTGTTAAGCCTGCTCCTTCAAAGACAATGCACAATTAATCATATCATGGATTCTACCTCACCTGTTCATTCTCCTGAGATAATGTTCTGCAAAATTTCCTTCTGAACCCAAACATATGAAATATACGAAACTGATGGATCGGAAAAGACCAGCTGCTCCATCGAGCCTGTCCCATACAGTGATGATCCTCAATGCTCCCACCCACCAGCAGGCATTGGCAGACTATGGCCCAGGAAGTGAATGCCAGGAGCATGGCACCATGCATGTGGGTGCGGTGCCGAAAGAAGTGCAATGATTTGACACGAGTGGTCAAGGTGAGTGAACACAAGTGTCAAGTGGCACATCCTACCAACTGCATCACTGCTCCATGCATCACACCCCCCATCACCCACCCGCCAACAAACACTGCCCATCCGTACGCAATGCTGCACTTGGCATGCTGCATCTCACCCACACATAGTACCACACTTGCAGGTCACATAACCACCACTCACAGGTCACATACAATGGCAGCTATTCAACCACAACAGACACATCACCTGCACACTTTGCAGGATACTCACTGACACACTGTCCTCTGTCTTGCAGGAGAAGGTGGAGCATAACAGCCGGCAGCAGGAGAGATCTGAGGGTGGACGGGGTTGCTTACACATCCACATCCCCCTAGAGGAGACAGTGCTTCAGATCAATGGGCGAGCCGTCGCTGCAGCCATGACAACATGCCACGCTGGAGGTCCCGATAAAGGAGGTCTATGCATATCTAATGCTCCTTCTCCTTTCCCATATCTTCCTCCTCCCATAATATTTTCTGACTCATGGGCTGCAGATGCTGTCAGCACACACGTCTTACTTGCTCCTCTCCCCATTCCACAACTTAACCTGTTTCCCTTTGTCATTGCAGATACCCAAGAGCATGTGGCAGCACCATCCGAGGAGGAAGAGGAGGAGGACACTGAAGCCACACTGTCACTCGATCTGACACTTTCTTCCACCAGCTCAGAGACTGACACTGCATGTCCTTTAGAGGCTAGGTTAAAGGAGGGATCTGCATGCGGTGAGACACCAGGCATAAGTGCACAGGAGCCTGGGTGGAGGGAACGGATACCACAGGTGCCAGCTCGCCGGAGGGCGAGGTCCCTCACTAGTTCTGCTGCAGAAGAGTCAGATGAGGACTTTGATGGGCCAGGCTTCAGAAGACGACTGATGGGCGTAAACCACCAAATGCTTGGGGCACTGGAAAGCCTGCCTGAAAGCCTGCACACAATGAGAAGGGGCATGGAGGAGTCCAGCTCCAACTTGGCGCAGGGCTTTGTGCAGAGCTTGGAGCCCATTCTTTCCAACATGGAACGGGTGGTCACCTCCATCAGCACACCTGAGGAACTCACCATGATGCAGCATCCGATGACTGATGTCGCGGCTTCCATTGCAGCACAAACCGATGTCATCAAAGGTCTGCAAGCTACGGTTGCTACTCAGACTGCTGCCATGGAAGCTCAGACTGCTGCTATTGTGGCTCTGGGGACCACTGTGGAACGGGGCTTCCAGAGCGTCACAGCACTCCAGCAATCCGTTCTCCAACTGATCACCAGAATTGCTGAGGCACCGCACCGGGAGAGTGGCAGTGGCGCCATGGCAGTCGGACCTGCTGTCCTCTCTAAGGACAACAGCATTCCTGCTCCCACCACTGCCACACCGCCAGTGCCCTTGTTGTTGCCTATCGGCCAGCCAGGACAGACTGCTGTAGTCCATGCTGAGATGGTGCAGACTGAAGCCAGGCCCTCCCGGCCCAGAGCTGCTTGAGGTCGTCCTCCAAGGCCATCTGCACTCTCCTCAATTGAAGGCCAGCAGCCTCCTGAGGAAGCACCTCGTGGGAGTATTAGCATAGGGAAAGGCACACAACAACAGGCACTAAGGCAATGCACAAGGGTGAATAGTTCTGTTCTGTTTCTATAATTTCAATTATTCATTGATAAATGTGAGTTTGAATTTGCATTTTGTGGTGTTTTTTATTTGTGCGATGAGCTGAGGGGGAAATCCAACGTGTAATCAGATGGAGGGCGATTTGATTGTCTTGTGAGAGCAGAAAGGTAGGGAGTGTAGGACTGTTGGTGAGTTGGGGGATGTAGTTGACACTATTGATAGTGGGCATGGATCAGGTGAGCACTCAGAGCCCTTGCAGAAATGGCATGTGGTCTCTGTTGCACCCTTGTGTTTTCCTCCTCCTCCTCCCCAGCCTCTTTCCCTTCCTCCTCCTCCCCAGTCTCTTCCCCCTCCTCCACCCCTGGCTCAAGGCCTTCTGCGATCATTGGTGGCAAAGGCTGGTCCCTCAGGCTTGTGAGGTTGTGCAGCATGCAGCAGACCACCACAAATCTTCCCACCCGCTCAGCGGAGTACTGCAGGGCTCCTCCAGACTGGTCCAGGCAGCGGAAGTGTTGTTTGAGGAGGCTTATGGTGTGCTCCACGATGTTGTGTGTGGCAGCATGGCTCTCTGCTGTACACGTGTGCATGGTTTCCTGACCCCGGAGTCATGAGCCACGGCGTGAGGGGATAGTCCTTGTCGCCCAGTAGCCAGCCTTTGACTTGCCGAGTCGGATGAAAGATAGCTGGCACATTGGACTGCTGCATGATGAAGGCATCATGACTGCTCCCAGGGTAGTGGGCATCGACCTCCAAGATGTGGTCGCACACCAGCTCCACGTTCAGGGAGTGGAAGCCCTTTCGGTTGACGAGGACAGCTGAGTTGGTATGTGGGGCACGCAGGGCAATGCGTGTGCAGTCAATGGCACCCTGTACCATGGGGAAGCCAGCAATGCGAGCGAACCCCCGTGCTCGCTCATTCTGCTTGCCTCTGTCAAGAGGGAAGGTGATGAGCCCGTTCCTTATCTCGTACAGTGCGTCTGTGACCTCCCTTACGCAGCAGCGCACTGCACACTGTGAGATGTTGCATTTGTCGCCAGCAGAGGCCTGAAATGATCCTGAGTCATAGAAATTCAGCACCACGGTTACCTTCACAGCCACAGACAATGCTGTCCTCGCCCTGATCTGAGGCTGCAGCTGTGACCGCACCAGTTGGCAGATCTCGGTCGCAGCTTCCTTGGTGAACCTCGGCCATTGGAATCAATCCTCCTCGGTCATATTGAGGTAAGACAATTGGTCCCGGAAGGCCCTCATTGGATGCGGCCTCTTGCTCAGTTCCCTGCGCCTCCTCGTTCTCCCTCTCCTCGCATCTTGACCTGCTGTGCATGAGTTTCTCTGCATGCTCCCAGTTGTGCTCAATATCCAGCGGGAGCCCTAGCAGACTACCCATGGTTGGCACAAATGTTGTTCAACCATGGTTGTAACTTCCCGAACCATAAGGTAGTACCTGCCAAACCACTCTCAAATGTACTCTAGCAACTCTCAGTAAGTAAAGGGGGCTTCAAAAAATACTTCCTATTCCACCAACAGCCAGAAGCAATAATCCAGCAGCTAACCTGTAAATCCTGCATGGTCTCTTTAAATAGAGCTGGTGGGGAGGCCCTCCAGGCGCTCCAAGACACGTTCAGGTCTGCTTGGTTAAGACTGTGCGTTGAGTTGAGCGTTAAGGTCCAATCTGGTGTCTATCACTTTAAATCAGCACACAGATTGCATGCATTTTCTCCTTGCTTTTCATGCTTCTGGCGTTCGGTATTTGCGCATGCGCTAACTCCTATACCAAGATGGCGTCCGGCGCACATCATGCTGGAAACATGCGTGCGCAGCCAAGACGCCATCTTGGATGTTCAAGAGGCCACGTAGTGCTGAATCAACGGACGCTGCATGGCCCAATTTAGCGTCCCTCTTATCAGGTCACCCCTCAGCTTTCTCTTTTCTCTCTTCAGCCTTTCCTGATAAATATATCCTCTCAATTCTGGTATCATCCTTGTGAATCTTTTTTTGCATTTTCTGCAATGCCTCTACATCCTTTTTATAATGTGGAGAGTATAATATGCACAGTACTCCAAGTGTGGTCTAACCAAGGTTCTATACAAGTTTAACGTAACTTCTCTGCTTTTCAATTCTATCCCTGTAGAAATGAACCCAGTGCCTAGTTTGCTTTTCCATGGCCTTTGACAGTACTTTTAGTGATTATATATAAGTTGTTTTCGTAGGCAGTTTTGCTGAAGAATACACTTCAAGAACTTTCCAATTTTAAAAGAATATTTTTGAACAAAAGAACTTAAATGAGAAAATGCCTGAAAGTTCACGTGTCTACCACATGTGCAATTAAGTTGTGCTCTTCTATTTTATGGAGTGCTATGAACAAATCAACTGATCGGATTACTGATTTTTAATTTTACTATTTTTCTTCCTCATCCAGGTGGGAAGAAGGAGAAAAAAGGAAGAAATTAAATAAAGACCTTTTCAGAAAAGCATTACTTTTTGCTGTTGACAGTTTTACCTTTACTGGCAATTAGACAACATTTCAAACACAATTAAAGGTGTAACTGAGTTTATTTACAAGACTGCTTCTAATTTCAAAATACTTAAAGTACAGAGGTATCATCAGCTACTTTGTGGTCAGGCAATTTTACCTTTGATCAAACAATCTGTACTTAACAAAAAGATCAAGACCCAAGTCAACACAGTAACGTAGAAGTATTAAATTGTCCAATTTATGTAAGGATTTTAGTCAAGCCAAAATAATGTACAAGTTAATGTGCTCTGTTTAAATTACATATATTGGTGCTCCTACTTGCAATTAAGATACATGAGATAAATTGCAGAATATTGTAAGAGATTTGCAGGCTGTATGATATCCACATAGGTAGGGACTTGTCCCTTGTAATATTGGTCACCTAACTGTTGCATTATTATGTGTTATTGGCCAGTGAATGAATTTAACTAAATATTTTTTGTTAACTGCAATCTCATTTGGAGTGTTCTGGACATTCTTTCCCCAAGAATCCAACTTCTGTGGGTGGGGCAGGGTGCGGGGTGGGGGAAGGTCCCTGGGCTTTTGCCTGGACGAACTTGTCAAAGTTAATATGTGCATGGATTATCATTGAGAAACCCATAGATATGCAAAAGCCCAATTTAGAAGCCAAGTTATCATTGAATTTTGCCTTGTACTAGAGGAGCAGACGATCATGTGATTCTCCTCCTTTACTTCTTCAAATCTGTTGATGCTTACTAGAGTTGCCCAAACTGAGGCCTGAATGACCTGTGTGGAAGGTGAGAAATTCCCAGATGAGTTCAACATGTGTTTTGGCAGTTAAAGAAAAAAGATAAGAAAGACTAGCATTTATATAGCACCTTTCACAATGTCCCAAAGTGCTTTACAGCCACTGAACTACTTTTTTGAAGTGTAGTCACTGTTGTAATGTAGGAAACGCGGCAGCCAATTTGTGCACTGCAAGCTCCCACAAATAGCAATTAAATAATGACCAGATAATCTGATTTTAAGGTTTTGGTCGAGGGATAAATGTTGGCCAGGAAGAACTCCCTGCTCTTCTTCAAAATAGTGCCATGGGATCATTTAGGTCCACATGAGACAGCAGATGTCTCATTTGAAATACGTCACCTCCGACAGTGCAGCACTCCCTCAGTACTGTACGGGAGTGCCACCCAAGCCTCTGTGGTGGGATTATGATCCCACAACCTTCTGACTAAGAGGTGAGAGTGCTACCACTGAGCCAAGGCTGACCAGAACTGAGATTTTGTTTGATGCCACCTGACTCATACACCAATGTTGATGTAAGTCAAAGCCTCTTTGAATGAGCTACCAATCAACCATCCCAGAATGGCCCAGTGCTGATATATTGGATGAAGCCAATATTGTGGCCTGTACTCCATCATCAAGATGGTACAAAAGTCCAAATAACCAGATTAGTCTTCTCAGACTATTTTGGAATGCAGGTGCATCTGTCAATGTCAGCAATCAAATGCGTACTTGCTGCCAAGCTGCCAGTGAACACAGATGTGTCATTCCAATGATTACATTCATGTTTGTCACTAACTTGTCAGGGTTTGGATGCCTGCACTAAACCACCACAGACAAATACTGTACAAACAATGATCGCAATTGACAGCTGTAACAATAGTAAGCAATGACCTGGAGGTTCACAACTAATCAACTTAGTGTGCCTGAATCCTCAAAGCCAAAATTATTAGGGCTTTATTGAAATACCCAAGGTCATTTTGAAAGCTTGAGATAAAATCTTGTAGCTTGAAATGTGCAGTCAATATTTTACTGTAAATTGAGACTTTTAATAGAAAAAAAAAGTGTCCAAACCTTAAAATTGCTGGATGATGACATACGAGAAAATAAGCCAAGGGCCGGATTTTCTGGATGTTTACTATCCGTTTTGGGACCGTTACTGGGTGAGTGCATGCAGGAAATATGGTGGGGAGCTGCTCTGCTGGCTCCCAATTTCTATGACCAAATGCAGGACTTTTCACTGAATAAATGGTATACGCTGAATACACTAACTCCTATTTCAAATGTTAACAACAGAAATAGGCCATCCGAACTATTTCCCGTCATTAATGTCTCAGCAGTGCCAAGCATCAGAAACATCATTGCATTCCTTCCAACCAGTGTTGCTAAGGCAGTGGGGCTGAAATTGACATCATGGCCTGGTGTAATTGATTGCCAAATAATTGATTGCACTACTGGAACCAGGAGAATTTCAAAAAATCAAACTTTTTTAGCTTTAATCAGCACCACCAAATACTTGCCACCGCAATTTCCTTATCCCCCATCGCCTGAGGTGTGCGGCCCAGTGGACTGATATCACTGGGAGCCTTCCACAGTTATTATAATTACACAGACCCCAGGGCAGAGTGAGACTGGGGGGACGCAAATCTTGATTGGGAAATCTGGGCTTGAGTTTCCAAGAAATTTTGGCAGTAGAAGGCAGCATCAAGGGAAATAATTATTGAAGTAAATCTTTTCTTTTTAGTTTTCTTCAAAGTCTGACTTGTTTTCTATATTTCTCTTAACTAGTTTATTTTCTGTTCTTCTGCTCATCATATTTTCATCATAGCCCCTTCAATTTATTGTCTTAATATTTTTATTTTACGAGAGGGAGAAATTGGGAAAGGAGTCAAGATTGAATAGGGAGCAGGCCTGAAGTTGACATGGTTGGTTATACATCACTAAATATGGCTTGACCAGCTCATGTAATATCATCTCTTCTGTCAAGTTCTCTTCCTACTCCAGGATCATCCATGACCATAAGGACAATCCCATTTGACTTCCCTCCCTTACATCTTCACCTCTAATGCCAGGTGCAAGGAGGTCATGGAACTGAAACCATCCACTCAGCTGCCTCAGCCATCTCTTGCCTCATCCTCCCAATGTCCCATTCATCCTCCTTCCCCAAAATCAACTCCACATCCACCCCAACCACAGAATATTCATCTTTTCAGTATTGGCTTCTCCCCTATCACATCCTCAGCATTCATTGGCCTCATCTCTTCAATGATACCCACTATCTGACCCAATCCTTGATCACACAACTCCCTCTCTTTGGCCCAATGCTTACAAACACCATTAATTACTCCCTCTTCTCAGACATTCCCTCTACTTTCAAAATTTTTGTGATTAACCTCCTTCTCAAAAAACCCACTCTTAATCTTTCCATCCACTTCCATTACCAACTTATTTCCTCTTCAGGGTTCTTGAATGTATCATTACCATCCAACTTTGACGCAGCATTTTCTGTTTGAATCCCTTCATCCAGCTCCATTTCATCTCCCCCATTGCACCATCCTATCAAGGTTCTCCTGCAGTGGTTACATAGAATTTACAGCACAGAAACAGGCCATTCGGCCCAACAGGCCCATGCCACTTTCTCCGCACTTCTCGACGTAATTATCTTTGGTTTGCCACAAGGTTCCATCTTTGGACCCCTCCTATTCCTCACACACTTGCTGCTTCATGGAGACACTGTAAGGATTGAGTCAGTTTCCATACATAAGCTGCTGACAGACAGCTTTACCTCTCCACCACTGTTGTTGTGTTGTCTGACCTTGGGTTGTGGACTTTGTCAAGATCAAGACTAAAAGCATCATGTTCAGTTTCCACCAGAAACTCTGCATTTTAGTTCCTGATTCCATCCCCTACCTCGGTGTTCACTGAAACTAAACCTGATGCCCTGTTTGACAGTGTGCTGAGCCTCTAGTCTCACATCTAGTCCATTACCTACTTTCATCTTTGCAGTATTGGTCACCTTTGTCCCGAACTCAGCCCCACTGTGACTGAAACCCTCAGCTTTGCCTTCTTCACCTCAAGACTTGATTCCTCCAATGTACTCAACAGCAACCCTGCACAAACTCTCACTATCCAGACTTCCAACACCTCCATCCTAATTTGCGGCAAGTTCCACTCACCTATCTTCCTTGTCCCCGCCAACTTCCATTGTCTCCCCGTTCTCCAACACATTAATTTCAAAATATGAACATACGAAAATGATGGGCAAGAAAAGACAAATTGGTCCATCAAGCCTGCCCCATACCCACGATGCCTGGAGCATCGTGACTAGACACTTCAAACCCCCAAGCAGCGATGTATTCTCCTGGGAGAGGCAAAAAACTCACCGCCAATAAAGGGAAAAATATCTGGAAAATTCCTCTTCATTCCGCTCAGGCGATCAAAGCCAGTCCAGGAGATCACGTTGACCATGCATATGTTAATTGTTAAAGGACGTACCTTCTATATGATGCAATCTGTGCCCCAACCAAGAACCAGTTTGGCTCCCTTTTGAAGGCATACAGAGAATTAACACACACCGCACAAGCTGGCGCCGCATTCCAGAGGCTCATACTCTCTGGGAAAAGAAAAAACACCTAACATGTAACCTATTCCTACTCCTGCATAGTTTAAATGCATGTTTCCTGGTCCTCCCAAATCTGCCAAACTGAAGTAATCTATCAATAGGCACGCACTCTAGCCTATTCACTATTTGATATACATCTATCAGGTCTCCTCTAAATCCTCATCCTTGCCTACGAAACCCTCCAGCCCTCCTCCTTACCTCCACAGCCTCCTTCAATCCTACATTAAAGTTAGCACCTTCCTTTCTTTTGTATTTTCCCCCCATTCCACTTCACTATCGATGGCAAACCTTCAACCATCACAGCCAGGGACTCTAGAATTCTGTTTGGAAACCCCGCTACCTTCCAAATCGTCCTTAACAAATCTCTTTGGACTCTCCTTTGGTTGCTCCCCTAACTCCACTCCCAATTCCTGCTTGGTATTTGACTTTTAAGGTACCAAATAAATGTAAATTGCAGGACAAAGGGAGTCTGATTGAGGAAAATAAAATAGTTGGTGTCAAGAGAACTGAAGAATGAAACAAAAAATAATTAATGGAAATAAAAATGAACCAATACAACAGAAAATTCCAACTGGGCAAATAAGATGAGGTGAAACCCCAAGGAAAAATAATCAGATGACCCCAAAATTGCTTATAGGCTGATTAAAGCTTAAAAATGGGCAAAAAGAGCTTGTTAATTGATTCATTATAGATGATTAGATACAGTGAGAAAGGACTGATAAAGAAAAGTAGATTCTTGACATTCTGACTCTTCAATACCAATTGAATGAGCTTCAAAATTAAAATATGGTCATTATTGCTACACAACAGCTCATACTGAATGTAGGCAGAACAGTTGCATATTAAATCACCTCTGGAAACCTTGACAGTTTCCTCCAGGCTATAGAGCCCGTGCTTTGTGATAGGTAATACTGAAACTATTTCCTTACATAAGATGGCTTTTCATCCAGTGCTCTTTACACTTCAGTGCCAGGGTATACTATGGAAAAATAATTACATTTTTTAAAAGAGCTCGGATATATATTTCACCACTGCCAAGCATCAGATTCCCTCCATTGGATAGCCAGAAATAAATAATTTAAAACAATAACATAGGAGCTGATGCTTAGGGCAAGTGATTTGTTACATAAACCTCCTCAGAATTGATATTTTTGCTGCCTCCAGTACATTTTATACAAAATTAAAGTTTTGAAACAGCGAATTGCACTATACGCAACAAATGTAGTAATTCATAGAATCATAGAATGGTTACAGCACAGAAAGAGGCTGATCAGCCCATCGAGCCTGTTGTAAGATCTGAGACCCTCAGATGTACGCTAGTGAGCACCAATAATTAAGTACCCCACTAGGACTCCAAGGACTCAATCAATGCCCAATAATTTGACGCAAGACCATATTGCTAAAGTCCATTATTCAGAGTTTTTATTGCGAGCAATAACATATAATCATATTATAGTTAATAACATATTTATAACATTTATAATCATGCAAGCAGTAGTTAACAGTCAATCAGGCATTATATTACCCGTCTAGGTGACTTTAGTGATCGACTGGACAGCCAGGCTCCGCGTCCCTCCCACCACACAAGGTTAGCCCTAAGGGCAGCATTGGTCCCTCGATGTTGAGTGGCTTAGATCTCCCCCCACTGTGTTTCTGATCGCAGACGGGGCTATCTTTGTACCCTGTTTCCCGATGTGTATGTGCAGCCCCTCACATGAGTTAGTGCCCACCGTCTCGCACTGCCTCATTTGTGGCTGGTCAGGATGTAAGATGTTTGCCCAGCTTCTCAAATTCTGCTGAACGCAGCAACTGACATCCCTTTGTTCCTTACCTTGAGGCAGCTGTATTAAATTCGTTACAGTCTCAAGGCTGCTGTCTAGATTGTTTTTCATTGTCTTGAGGTAGCTGTATTAAATTTGTTACTGTCTCAAGGCTGCTACCTTGATTAGCCTTCTTTAACTTAGTCAAACATTTTAACCTATTCATCCTCATCCCACAGTTTTAAGCTTTAACATATATGTTAAAAGACCCCTTTTACCCCTTGTTTACAGTCCCCACCTTGAGGGGGAGATATCCTTATTGACCCCTCTTTAGTTATCAAAAGCATTACCTTTTGATAAGCACAGCTAATTCCAGGTTATCCACAATTTCTTTAGCAAGCATCACAACTAGCACACTAATACATTCAATACAATCAATACAATTCATTGTGCGCAGAGCATAACCATGGATAATATTCTGGTCCAAGGGTGCTGACCCGCATTTTGTAGGCGATCTCCCACCACTGGTGGTCTCCTAGCATGTTTTTTTTCGATATTTTCATTGTCTTGTTGCATCTTAATGAGATGTTGTTGGAAGGAGGCCATTATTGCTAACACCAATTTAAGATTTAGTGACAAGAGCGGGATTGGATGGCCAAACTTGACCATGGCTTTAAGAGCTTCATGCTGCATAGAGATATTAACTTGGATGGTGGTGATATTATGGGTGGCTAACGGCACCAACACATTATGCCCTATTTTAGTCAATTCTGTGGGTACCAAACAAAATGTTGGGTGCTGGACTGTGCATGTCTGATTTCCCTGTTGGAAGTGGGACTGAGAGGTGGTCACACTGTATTCTCCTTGCCCTAAGTATATACTCTGGGCTTCGTATTTACCCCATCTCTGCCATTGTACAGTATAAGCAGGTGACTGACTATCTAAAGTGAACCCACATGCTGGGACCCCTGGGTTGGTGCTATTGCACTGACAAATCCAGGATCCTTGCGATCTGGTGCAACAATCTAGATTGGGGGCCTTTCAGGTGGTGCTCTTTCAAATGAGGTTTTTCAAGTACGTTTGGAAGGCTTTATGCATCCTGTCTTCTAGTGTTCCAATAGACTCCACCTTTAATACTTCCCATTTATTCTCCCCAAGTCTGGGCAGCCACATGGCTACAGGTATGATATCAGTTTCTGTGTCATTATTAGTACTGCATGGCCGTTTCACATAATATACAAACCCATATCTCTGAATTTTACACCAATCCTGGGTGCTATTATGCATGAACCATTCCTCAAGGTTTTTATCTGTTACAAAACTGGACACTATTACTTTCGATGTTGGTAAAGTCTCGCTGGACTTGATTCACGAAGAATCCGCCATAAATGGCGCAGGTAATGACCTTGGAGATGTTCCCCTTCACCTGGCTGCCTTCCTTGATTATCCCATTCACCTTATCCTGAACTTTATACATTTCGGTGATCGTTTCATTCATAGACTGGAGTATTTGTTGTTGCTCAAAGATCTCATCTCCCTGCCTTTTATTACTGTTATTGAGAATTCCCTTCAGTTGTTGTCTCATGGCCTCATAATGCTCCCAAATACTTTCGATATCTATTTGGTTCCAGATGGCAGTGCTGGCAATAGCTCTGATCCCTATCCATCCTCCTAATCCTTTCTGTAGCGTTACCAGCACTGACTGTGGTACTGTTGACTTCTGTCTGTGGTGTTTGTTCTGGGACTTGAAACAGGGGGTCTTGGCTTTCTGGTAGCCAAGGCTCATCTACATCTCGTCCTGCATTGCGCCTCACAAAGTCCTTAATCTATTGTTGTACTAACTGGTGATAAAACTCCTCGTGTTTGGGGTCACACAAGCCCTGGGGCATATGTACCGTGCTATAGTTAAAAATAACCGGTATTATCTCATAGTGCACATCATTATATAAGGCTTTGTGGGTCCTAATTGCTACAAGTCCATTTAGTGGTCCCGGCTGTTGCTTGGGGCACTGCTGTCTCCTTTGTGATGTGTGAGAACTTTCATTGTGGTCCTTGGATTTACTCATAAGTGGACCAACTCGCCCAGGTTTTCGTCTCCTTTGCTGTCTCCGCATGCACAACAGCCATCGTGTCTTGGGGTGAAGCTTGGGTAGTTCAGGTCCCGTTCATGGTTAAAGGTGTAGGGGATACCCAGCTGCCCAACTGGCTGCTGTTGGTGTGACCATATGTACGGGCGGTCTTTCCCTTAGTGTTCATTGTCGTTTGATGCCACGACAGATCCATGTTCTTGTCATAGTGACACTCATGATGGAGACAAGGCTGAAGCGTTTGCAACCATTTTCAGCCAGAAGTGCCGAGTGGATGATCCATCTCGGCCTCCTCCCGATATCCCCACGATCATGGAAGCCAGTCTTCAGCCAACTCAATTCACTCCAGGTGATATCAAGAAACGGCTGAGTGCGCTGGACATCGCAAAGGCTATGGGCTCTGACAACATCCCGGCAGTAGTGCTGAAGACTTGTGCTCCAGAACTAGCTGCGCCTCTAGCCAAGCTGTTCCAGTACAGAAACAATACTGGCATCCAGCCGACAATGTGGAAAATTGCCCAGGTATGTCCTATCCACAAAAAGCAGGACAAATCCAATGTGGCCAATTACCGCCCCATCAGTCTACTCTTAATCATCAGCGAAGTGATGGAAGGTGTCGTCGACAGTGCTATCAAGTGGCACTTACTCACCAATAACCTGCTCACCGATGCTCAGTTTGGGTTCCGCCAGGACCACTCGGCCCCAGACCTCATTACAGCCTTGGTCCAAACATGGACAAAAGAGCTGAATTACCGAGTTGAGGTGAGAGTGACTGCACTTGACATCAAGGCAGCATTTGACCGAGTATGGCACCAAGGAGTCCTAGTAAAATTGAAGTCAATGGGAATTAGGGGGAAAGCTCTTCAGTGGTTGGAGTCATACCTAGCACAAAGGAAGATGGTAGTGGTTGTTGGAGGCCAATCAGCTCAGCCCCAGGATATTGCTACAGGAGTTCCTCAGGGCAGTGTCCTAGGCCCAACCATCTTCAGCTGCTTCATTAATGACCTTCACTCCATCATAAGGTCAGAAATAGGGATGTTCGCTGATGATTGCATAGTGTTCAGTTCCATTTGCAATACAATGATGCAGTCCGTGCCCTCATGCAGCAAGAACTGGACAACATCCAGGCTTGGGCTGATAAGTGGCAAGTAACATTCACGCCAGACAAGTGCCAGGCAATGACCATCTCCAACAAGAGAAAGTCTAACCACCTCCCCTTGACATTCAACGGCATTACCATCGCCGAATCCCCCACCATCAACATCCTGAGGGGTCACCATTGACCAGAAATTTAACTGGACCAGCCACATAAATACTGTGGCTTTGAGAGCAGGTCAGAGGCTGGGTATTCTGTGGCGAGTGACTCACCTCCTGACTCCCCAAAGCCTTTCCACCATCTACAAGGCACAAGTCAGGAGTGTGATGGAATACTCTCCACTTGCCTGGATGAGTGCAGCTCCAACAACACTCAAAAAGCTCGACACCATACAGAACAAAGCAGCCCGCTTGATTGGCACCCCATCTACCACCCTAAACATTCTCTCCCTTCACCACTGACGCACCGTGGCTGCAGTATGTACCATCTACAGGATGCACTGCAGGAACTCACCAAGGCTTCTTCGACAGCACCTCCCAAACCCGTGACCTCTACCACCTAGAAGGACAAGGGCAGCAGGCACATGGGAGCAACACCACCTGCAAGTTCCCCTCCAAGTCACACACCATCCTGACTTGGAAATATATCGCCGTTCCTTCATCGTCGCTGGGTCAAAATCCTGGAACTCCCTACCTAACAGCACTGTGGGAGAACCTTCACCACACAGACTGCAGCAGTTCAAGAAGGCAGCTCACCACCACCTTCTCAAGGCCAATTAGGGATGGGCAATAAATGGTGGCCTTGCCAGCAATGCCCACATCTCATGAACAAATTTTTTAAAAGACTCACGGCGTCACCTTCTGGAATATCTACGATGAACATGCTGTCACCATCCGAGGGATTCTCCCAATTGCAGTCGGTATAGTATACCGTTTTGCTACATTCGGGATCTTGGCGGCGGTCAGTGTCATAATAGGAGCCCTCAGTGCTTCCACTGTTTATGATAACAGTGCTCTCCACCGGGTAGCTGGTGAGGCTCAGGCAGAGGATGATTCTTGTGAGTCTCAGATGACTGGTAGCCATGTTGGTTTACTGGTTGCTTCATGTAAGTATAGCAATTTGTAGCATTTATTCCGCGGCGGTTTTTAACTGGTTAATGTGATACCATTTGGTTGTTTTCTGATTATTTCTACCCTGGGGAAATTGGATTCGATAGACGGCTGGACTGGCCTTATCTATAATAGGGAAAGGGCCTTTCCACTTTGGTTCAAATACGTGCTCCATTTTCCCATAGTTAAGCACCATCACAACATCTCCCATCTGATATTCAAATGATCGAACCTTTTTATCAAAGTACTTCTTAATCTGCTGTTTAGATTTGCCCATTTGGTGAGCTACAAACTTATTTTTCTCCGCTTTCTGTTTGATTATCTTTTCTAACCAGGCCTGGTTGGCCGCGCCCATCAAAAGTGGTGATCTATGCTCGGACACAAGTGGATGTCCGGGAGTCCTCATTAGACATCCGGTTATTGCCTGGTAAGGGGAAATTTTGGTCATACTCTGCGGTGTGAAGTGTATCGCCATCAGGCACATGGGTATCCTGGAAAAAACAAGATTCCTCTGAATTACCTTAGAGCGGAGGTTGTCTTCGGAGTGCTTCTCCAATTGCCCTTACCCCCTCACATTGAGGTTATGTATAAAATACTGTTGATGTGGGGTGATCGGTACAGAATTTCTTTAACATTGTCTTATGGGTGCTATTTCCTCCCACTATAGCCCCCGAGGACTGCGGTGATGTGATATATATAACTTGTGTTCCATTTTCATGAGTTTCTGAAGTTCGGTAAAAATTTTACCCGTAAAGTGCGATCCCTGATCGCTATCTACCTGTATTGGCACTTCCCACCTGCAGATCACCTCACTCAGTAACAACGGTGCAGCTGTTGGAGCGGTGTTCGTTCTGTAGGGGAATGCTTCCATCCACTTGGTAAATCTATCCACTACAACGAGGCAGTGTGTGTACCCAGTATGCGCTTTGGGTAGTGGCCCAATAAAATCTATCCGTAGTGTGTCCTGAAGGTTGGAGCGCACTGTAGAAGAGCTCTATTAGTCCTGGCTGGTGGATTATGTTGTAGACCCACCAAACATCACTTGGTTCGGACGGATATTTGCTCCTCCAGTCTGGCCACCAGACAGTCTTACTAATCTTTTGATAGGTCTTCTTGGCTGAGCAATGGCCTCCTACTGGGTGGGAATGGAATAGGTCAAAGAATTCCTCACACATCGTCAGGGGAACACAAACTACCAGACTGGGTTGGTCAAAAGGTCTTTGGTAAAGCAAGAGGGACTGTGGCCCTCCACTTAGGGAGGCAAGGTGTGCCCATGCCGTAGGCTGGGGCAGGGGTTTACCGGACCGGTGCCAGGTGATGGCTACCTGATATGGAGGGTATTCGGCCTGAAGTGAGGCCAAATCAATATCATCCTTGAGGGATGAGACTGCTTGGTGATCCCCGGCGGGTCCCATGGGGGTCCTATCCTGGCTGCCTCCTTAGCAGCCTCGAAGTTGCCTCTGATATGGTCATCAGTTCCCTTGGTGTGTGCTTTCACTGTGCTCATATAAGGGTTTAGCAAGCTCCACAAACCGAGATATGGATGACCATTGATAGCCGACCAAACCCAAAATCGACCGGAGGGCCGTCTTAGAGGTCGGCAGCAGAAGGCGATGGATGATGTCGACTTTATGTTGATCTGGTGTCAGCCCATTGGCTGATATTGACACGCCCAGAAACACTACCTGCTCTTTCCTGAGTTGTGCCTTTTTTGGGCTGACTCTCAGTCCTGCTTTTAAAAGGATGCTCAATAATTCAGAGAGCAGTTGCTCGTGCTCTTGCTCCGTGCCAGTTGCTAACAGTAGATCGTCCATGTATTGGAGGAGACAGGAGGGTCGTGAGAATCCTTTGATTATTTTCGCCATGCGTTGTGGAATATGGTTGGGGCATTATGGAAGCCCTGTGGTAAGCATGTCCATGTATAACTCTAATCCTCAAAGGTAAAAGCAAATTAGTACTGGTCTTCTCTTCTCACTGGAATACTCCAAAAGCCATGAGCTATATCTAAAGTCAGAAAGGACTTGCTTCCTGTGAGCACTTGAGACAGCAACGTGGGCGTCTCTCTTACCACAGGTGCGCAAGCTGAGGTGACAGAATTCAACTTCCTATAATCTACGGTGAGTCGCCAGTTGTTGTCTGGCTTAACAACGGGCCACATTGGGGAATTTGTTGTAAAGGTGCTTTTGCGTATAACACCCTTCTGTAACAAGGAATCAGTCGTCACTTTTATGCACGGGTGAATTGCAGTCGGCATGGGATATTGTTTAGCAAACGGATGAGTGTGTCCGTTAATTGCCTCTTCGCCCTCAATGCACTCGCAGCCGTATGGGTGGCGAATACATCAGCATATTGATCAATTAATACTACTATTCCCGGATGGGAACTAGAGGGTCTAATTAATGGCTCACTTTTCTTAATGGTATATACAGAATGTGCATCTGATATATTCACAATTTCATCAGTTTTTCATGTCTTAGAACAGAACCACAAACATTGGTTAGCATAATCAATAATCACTCCATAGGACGTTAGCACATCTGATCCTAACAGGCCCTGTCCGTTTGGCATTAGGGCAAATATGGGATTACGAACGATGCATTTGAACCCTTGTAAAGTTAGAGTTCCAGGGAATAGTCCCTGTTTTGCCAATTGAATTGAGCCGTCAAAACCCGTCAATTGAATTGGAGTCCCCTTGGTATGTATATTCGATGAGGTGTGGATGATAGTAACGGATGGGCCGGTATCTACTAGTAATATCTGCTGTGGGCCCCCGTTCACAACTGCTGTGACAATTGGTTGCCCATTTCTATCACACCAGAACCTCACTGCCGACTGGTGAGGGGCCTGTTCCCTTCATGCTTGGTTAGACTGGTTATCAGGACCTGGGGCACTTGGGACTGCTGGTGTACTCGTGGTTGTCGCGACAGGGGCATTACTACCTCCCACTGGAAAGATAGGTCCTCCCTCTGTACTCATCATCACCCGGTATAACGTTTTGAGTTTGTCTACTTCATTGGTAATGCCTCAGTCTCTGAATGTGCCCATGACCGCTGGTCAGACATGTGTTCTGGCCTTAGGGAGTAAGCGGGAGGGTGTGGGCATAGGGGCCATGCCCTCGGTCCGGTCCAGGGATGATTTGGCCAGGAGATCCCCTGTTTTGGGATGTATTTTGCTTGTCCTTCCTACCTTCATTGCTGCCTACGTTCTCTGCTCTAAGGAGAACAGCCCCAGCTTCTCTAGTCTATCTCTGTAACTGAATTCCCTCATCCCTGGAACCATTCTAGTAAATCTTTTCTGCACCCTCTCTAAGGCCTTCACGTCCTTCTTAAAGTGCGATGCCCAAAATTGGACACAATACTCCAGCTGTGGCCGAACCAATGTTTTATAAAGATTCAACACAACTTCCTTACTTTTGTACTCTGTGTCTCCAATTATAAAGCCCAGGTTCCCGTATGCTTTTTTAACCGTTTTCTTAACCCGTCCTGCCAGAAGATGTTGCGCTGAGGCAAATCACTTGCCCCATTCATTCCGCATGAACTCATTACTGCCTGCAGCCCTTCCCCATCATTCCCACTGAGAAAATAAACTCCACTGAAAGGAATTGAAAGAAAGTAGAAAGACTGATAGAAGACTAGACAAACAAACATTGGGTAATAGTTTAAGGGACTATAAAAGAAAGAAAAAATGAATTAAAAAACATCAGATGAGATGTAATAGAGAAAGAAAGCCACCTTTTCTGTTCTAGCAAATGGCAGGCGCTGTCATGGTGGTGCAAAAACTTGTGGCAAGAAATAGAACATGGCATGATTGTGCTAAGAGATATTTTATCACAATGGCACTCTGTATAGAATATTTAGGAACTATTTTTGGACTGTTTGGAGTTTAGGCTTTTACACATTTAGGCAGCACACAGTTGGGAATATTGCATATTTCAACAAGCAGCAGTAGTCTGAGATGCCTGATTCGATATTTGGTGAAATTTTGTGACATTGAGAATTAAATGAGAATTACAGTGTGGTCCCAACCGCACTTAGTCAATGCAGTTATTCTTTATAAGCCTATGGTTATTTACATTTAGTTGCAATCTGCTTTGCAACAATTGTTTACAAGGATGCATTTACATTAAGGGGCTGATATCAGAAACAGATAGAAAACCGTGGTGATGGTAAGCACCCCAATTCCCGAGTTGCACTTCTATGTCTGGAGAAGATTTCATAAAATCAACCCCTACAACCTCAGTGTCGGGTTGAATTTGTGGAGTGTCAATTCCAACATTAAGACCCAACCTGACTCCACAGTGAAGTAGAATTACTCCTTCAGGAAGTCTCCATTCACTTTGCTCTGGTCGGGTTCTAACTCCAGATTTGGGTTGCATTTATACTGTAACTGCTATGGAACGATGCTACAGTTGCAGTGTAAATGGACTCAAAATTGCAGAGCAATCCGTGGACCCACAATTGTGTTGTAATGAAATATTAAAATATTTGCACCTGTCTTTACCAAGGAGGAAGATGCTGCCAAAGTCACAGTAAAAGAAGAGATAGTTGAGATAAAGAATGGGCTAAAAATTGATAATGAGGTCGTACTAGAAAGGCTGGCTGTACTTAAAGTAGATAAGTCATCAGGTCTGGATGGGATGAATCCTAGGATGCTGAGGGAAGTAAGGGTGGAAATTGCAGAGGTGCTGGCCATAATCTTCCAATCCTTGTTAGATACGGGGGTGGTGCCAGAGGACTGGAGAATTGCAAATGTTATACCCTTATTCAAAAAAGGGTGTAAGGATAAACCCAGCAACTACAGGCCAGTCAGTTTAACCTCGGTGTTGGGGAAGATTTTAGAAACAATAATCCGGGATAAAATTAATAGTCACAGAGAGGGTTGATGAGGGCAATGTGGTTGATGTTGTGTATATAGATCTTCAAAAGGCTTTTGATAAAGTGCTACATAATAGGCTTGTCAGCAAAATTGAAGCCCATAGAATAAAAGGGGCAGTGGCAGCATGGATATGCAATTGGCTAAGTTACAGGAAACAGAGAGTAGTGGTGAACAGCTGTTTTTCCGACTGGAGGAAGGTATACAGTGGTGTTCCCCAGGGGTCAGTACTGGGACCACTGCTTTTTTTGATATATATTAATGACTTGGACTTGGGTGTACAGGGCACAATTTCAAAATTTGCAGATGACACAAAACTTGGAAGTGCAGTAAACAGTGAGGATGATAGTAATGGACATCAAGAGGACATAGACAGGCTGGTGGAATGGGCGGACACATGGCAGATTAAATTTAACGCCAAGAAGTGCGAAATTATACATTTTGGCAGGAAGAATGAGGAGAAGCAATATAAACTAAATGGTACAATTCTAAAGGCGGTACAGGAACAGAGAGCCCTGGGGATATATGTGCACAAATCTTTGAAGCTGGCAGGGCAGGTTGAGAAAGTGGTTAAAAAAGCATACGGGATCCTGGGCTTTATAGATAGAGGCATAGAATACGAAAACAAGGAAGTTATGTTGAACCTTTTTAAAACACTGGTTCGGCCACAGCTGGAGTATTGTGGCCAATTTTGGGCACCGCACTTTAGGAAAGGATGCCAAGGCCTTAGAGCGGGCGCGGAAAAAATTTACTAGAATGGTTCCAGGGATGAGGGACTTCAGTTATGTGGATAGACTGGAGAAGCTAAGGTTGTTCTCCTTACAGCAGAGAAGGTTAAAAGGACATTTGATAGAATTATTCAAAATCATGAAGGGTTTAGATAAAGTAAATAAAGAGAAGCTGCTCCCATTGGCAGAAGGGTTGAGGACCCGAGTACACAGATTTAAGGTGATTGGCAAAAGAACCAAAGGCGACATGAGGAAAAACAGCGAGTTGTTATGATCTGGAATGCGCTGCCTGAAAGGGTGGTGGAAGCATATCAATCATGGCTTTCGAAAAGGAATTGGATAAATACTTGAAGGGAAAAAAATTGCAGGGCTACGGGGAAAGAGCGGGGGAATGGGACCAACTGGATCACTCTTACAAAGAGCTAGTACGGGCTCGATGGCCTCCTTCTGTGCTGTGACTATTCTCTGATTCTATGATTCAATGATAATCTTGAGAGGCAGCACTGCAGGTGCGAGTGCAGATCAGAGATGGTATTCTAACACTGTGGCCTAGAGTTTCTGCGTGATTTCTGCTCAGAAAACAGCTTAATCTGGGCGGAATCAAATCAAATTGCACAAGCGATCGCAGAATTTTAAGTGTAAGTGAGTTGTGCCCATAACAATATTAAGCCCAAGGATACGTGATTTTTCACCTGAATCAGACCACTGCCACAAAACTGGCCATGCCCCAGGTCAGAAAGGTGAGATTCCGCCGATTCGCTCATTCAGCGGGGGGTGGGGGTTCATCACACCCGTGGTCACATTAATCCAATGTTAATCACCTGAGCAGCAGTCAATTGAAGCCACAGGTCTGCCCAGTCTGCTGCTGCATAAATCATCAATTAGTTTAAAAAGTTGAAGAATGACTCATTTCCTGGCAATCCCACTCCTCTCATTATTCTACATCTCCTTACGTTGCTTGATTGCCCTGATTCATGGGGGATGTTATGCTCGGGCTTATGCTAATGAGTTTGTATTGAAACTTGGGCACAATTTCACTTCGGCAAAACTAGCGCAGTGTCGGCCGTATTTTGGGCACAATTTGCCAATTGCGTCCCTAATGGAAACACCAGGCCCATGGCGTCAATTTATGAGTTACTGCTTCCGGCAAACACAATGGAAACTCATACTGGCAATTCAGACAATGAAATCAGCATGCCCGATTTGTGCCCAGAGGATTGTCCTGTTGTTAACATTAATAGATGGAAAATTGTATGGGGCATGACTCTCTACCTGAGATTGCAGTATGTGTTCCTGTCACGCAAAGTCCTACACTGGCTATGCTATGTTAGGAAATTTCCCATGACAGCCCCAAATCGTCAACCGGCGCTCACCACTGGTGAACAGTGGAGCTTTTGAAAAATCACCACTTAATGCCAGGAGTAAAGCACATGAGATGGTTCAATTCAAAAGTTGCAGTTGCATTGCTGAACACTTCAGTGTTGCTTTTTGATGCATGAAACATATATGGAGGAGAAATTTTTACTTTGGACAGAGGTGGAAAATGGGTGGCTGTGGATCAGCTGCCCGTTATAGACTCCGCACAATTTTCCTTTTGGCTTCGGTGGAAATAGAAAGTGGGCGGTGTGTATAACGGGCAGATGATCTGCAGCTGCCAGTTTTCATGATCACAGCTGATTTAGCCCATTGGAGCAATTTCATAACATGGCTCGTTACCAACATAAAACTGCAATAACACAAGAAACGACACCCCAGTACAGAAAAAGGATTAACAATATAGCATTGCGAGTAACACTTAAAAGTGGTCCCTGGGGATAGCTGAGGTCAAAAGTCACAGAACCTGCATTTGTTTCTACCCACTGTTCCATCCATTGCTGTAGGCAGACTCCTATTAAAAAAAAGGGATTGGATGTGTTTTTATCACAGCATGTAAGCAAAAGTAGGAGGACTAGACACTGCATTTTCATCTCTAGGACTTAGTTTTTGATGCTGGTGGAGCTGATGAGTCCATTGTTGTGCCAATTATAGGTCTTCCTAGGTGCAGACCCACAAAGCACAACTGTCCACAGTTCGGCACAATTCAGGATTAAAATTACAGCCTCATTCAGAGACCATGAGGGTAGCTAAAGTGGGAATTGTAAAAATTTTAGCTGGTGTTTTAGGGGGCGACCTTCTGAGGTTAGGTTTAAGGCACATTTCTGGGCAGAGTAACGGGAGCTTTACATATCCTTTGGCTGTGCTAACCTGAGGTAACTCTAAGGGTCTACTTACACTACATCTGTTTAAGTTATAGTGTATATGCAGCCTTAAGGTAGTGTCAGAACCTGACACTGGAGCGAAGTGATGTGAGACTCCCCGAAGGAGGGAGTCTCACTGCGTTTTGCCTCGGAGTCAATCTGGCCTTCAATTTGCACTACATATGTTTAGCCTCAACTTCACCTCAATGCTAAATTTGTGGAGTGGAAATGCACTGTAATATTTCTCACCTTGATGAGTGCAACCTTTCTCAGAAGATGCAAAGCAAGGATAGACGGAAAGCATTCTAAATATGGGACAAAAACAAAATGCCCAAAAATAGGGCACTAAACAAAAGGTCCCTGAGAAATCAAACTCAAAGTTTGATTCCAAAGCTGGTTTGATTTGGGTGCAGTTCGAATTGATTTGAAAAATAAATGAAAGTCTGACCCAAAATGGAACTTGACTATCATTAAGACATTACTTTTAATTATTACAAGAGTACAGCAGCTTTTCAATCATTTTATTAAACAGGATGTGGAGATGCCGGTGATGGACTGGGGTTGACAATTGTAAACAATTTTACAACACCAAGTCCAGCAATTTTATTTTAAATTCACAAGCTTTCGGAGGCTTCCTCCTTCCTCAGGTGAACGTTGTTGGAAATGAAATCCTCGAAATGAAATCGCATTTATAAATCACAGAACAATGCTTGGTGATTACAGACAGTTTTTTCAACTGCCCGTTGCCAAGGCAATCAGTGTGCAGACAGACAGGTGTTACCTACAAGGTCTCCGAATATACAAATCACCAAAAAAAAACAGATAGAGAGGTAGAAACATAGAAAAGACAGCAACTGACCCGTTATATTAAAAACAGATAACATTTGTTCGCTGGTGGGGTAACGTGTAGCATGACATGAACCCAAGATCCCGGTTGAGGCCGTCCTCATGGGTGCGGAACTTGGCTATCAATTTCTGCTCGACGATTTTGCGTTGTCATGTGTCTCGAAGGCCACTTTGGAGTACGCTGAATGTCCTTGACTGCTGAAGTGTTCCCCGACTGGGAGGGAACAGTTGAAAAAACTGTCTGTAATCACCAAGCATTGTTCTGTGATTTATAAATGCGATTTCATTTCGAGGATTTCATTTCCGACAACGTTCACCTGAGGAAGGAGGAAGCCTCCAAAAGCTTGTGAATTTCAAATAAAATTGCTGGACTATAACTTGGTGTTGTAAAATTGTTTACAATTGTCAACCCCAGTCCATCACCGGCATCTCCACATCATGGCTACCATCGACAGCACTAAATGCCGGCTCACAGTGGAATGGATATCCAAGAAGATCGCGCATATAGACACAGACATCAAGTTTTTACAGAGCTGCAAGAAAGCGGACAAGATCCCGAAAGGACGACAGATCACGAACCCACTCAAGTCCACATACAACTCGGATTACGCTGAGAGACTCTGCCGCCGTACCTCTCGCACACTCCGCAACCATCTCATACACCAACTCTACAGCAGACGCCACAACCTCGAAACCAAGATAGAGTCCATACTCTCAACCTGTACTCAGGACACAGCAGACCAGCTACGAGATACCGCCAAACAGACGAGGCAATGGAACTACGCTGCCTACATGAAAACCAAGAACAGGAAGCTTGAGAAACTCGGCATCACCACCAGCATCGACCAAGCTTCCCCTGGTACCACGGTTGCAACCACAGGGAAGTCTATCGTCAATTTGTCCGACCACACCCTTCAACCAGACGAAATCGAAGTTCTCAGCCGAGGGCTCAATTTCTGCCCCACTACCAAAATGGACCCCACTTGTCTCGCGGCGGACACAGAGGAATTCATCAGGAGAATGAGGCTCCGGGAATACTTCCACAAACCCCAAGATTTCAGCAGCGAACCCAATGAGACAATCAACGATCCGGAACAGCAGACAGAGGGATCCGTGGTACAGTAACCAAAGAGGAAAGAGTCACACTGGACTCCTCCGGAGGGTCGCTGCCCTCAGCTGGACATGTATGCTCAAGCTGTCAGGAAATGCGTCAATGCCAGATTCATCAGCCGCACTCAGAAGACAGTCCAGAATGTCACCTGAGCACAACGCAACGCCATCAACGCTCTCAAGACCAACCGCAACATCATCATCAAACCAGCGGACAAAGGAGGAGCCATCGTCATACAGAACAGAACGGACTATTGCAAAGAAGCATACCGACAACTGGACAACCAGGAACACTACAGACGGTTACCCGCAGAACCGACCAAAGAACACACCCACCAGCTCAACAAACTGATCAAGACCTTCGATCCAGACCTTCAAAGCATCCTACGCACTCTCATCCCACGTACTCCCCGCGTGGGAGACTTCTACTGCCTCCCAAAGATACACAAAGCCAATTCACCCGGACGTCCTATCATATCAGGCAACGGAACCCTGTGTGAGAACCTCTCTGGATACATCGAGGGCATCCTGAAACCCATCGTACAGGGAACCCCCAGCTTCTGTCGCGACACTACAGACTTCCTACAAAAACTCAGTACCCACGGACCAATTGAACCAGGAACACTTCTCACCACGATGGACGTCTCGGCACTCTACACCAGTATCCCCCACGATGACGGCATCGCTGCGACAGCATCAATACTCAACACCAACAACAGCCAATCTCCAGACGCCATCCTACAACTCATCCGCTTCATCCTGGATCACAATGTCTTCACCTTCGATAACCAGTTCTTTACCCAAACACACGGAACAGCCATGGGGACCAAATTCGCACCCCAATACGCCAACATTTTCATGCACAAGTTCGAGCAGGACTTCTTCACTGCACAGGACCTCCAACCTACACTATTCACCAGATACATCGACGACATTTTCTTTCTATGGACCCACGGCGAGGAATCACTAAAGAGACTACACGATAACATCAACAAGTTCCATCCCACCATCAAGCTCACCATGGACTACTCCTCAGAATCAGTTTCTTTCTTGGACACACGAATCTCCATCAAAGACGGGCACCTCAGCACCTCACTCTACCGCAAGCCCACGGACAACCTCACGATGCTCCACTTTTCCAGCTTCCACCCTAACCACGTCAAAGAGGCCATCCCCTATGGACAGGCCCTGCGAATACACAGGGTCTGCTCAGACGAGGAGGAACGTGATGGACACCTACAGACGCTGAAAGACGCCCTCGTAAGAACGGGATATGACGCTCGACTCATCGATCGACAGTTCCGACGGGCCACAGCGAAAAATCGCATAGACCTCCTCAGGAGACTAACACGGGACGCAACCAACAGAGTACCCTTTGTCGTCCAGTACTTCCCCGGAGCGGAGAAACTACGCCATGTTCTCCGCAGCCTTCACCATGTCATCAATGACGACGAACACCTCGCTATGGCCATCCCCACACCTCCACTACTCGCCTTTAAACAGCCACCCAACCTCAAACAGACCATTGTTCACAGCAAATTACCTAGCTTTCAAGAGAACAGCGTCCACGACACCACACAACCCTGCCACGGTAACCTCTGCAAAACATGCCAGATCATCGCACAGATACCACCATCACACGAGAGGACACCACCCACCAGGTGCATGGTTCATACTTCTGTGACTCGGCCAACGTTGTCTACCTCATACGTTGCAGGAAAGGATGCCCCAGAGCATGGTACATTGGCGAGACCATGCAGACGCTGCGACAACGGATGAACGGACACCGCGCAACAATCACCAAACAGGAGGGTTCCCTTCCAGTCGGGGAACACTTCAGCAGTCAAGGACATTCAGACACCGACCTTCGGGTAAGCGTACTCCAAGGCGGCCTTCGAGACACACGACAACGCAAAATCGTCGAGCAGAAATTGATTGCCAAGTTCCGCACCCATGAGGACGGCCTCAACCGGGATCTTGGGTTCATGTCATGCTACACGTTACCCCACCAGCGAACAAATGTTATCTGTTTTTAATATAACGGGTCAGTTGCTGTCTTTTCTATGTTTCTACCTCTCTATCTCTGTTTTTTTTTGGTGATTTGTATATTCGGAGACCTTGTAGGTAACACCTGTCTGTCTGCACACTGATTGCCTTGGCAACGGGCAGTTGAAAAAACTGTCTGTAATCACCAAGCATTGTTCTGTGATTTATAAATGTAATTTCATTTCGAGGATTTCATTTCCACAACATTCACCTGAGGAAGGAGGAAGCCTCCGAAAGCTTGTGAATTTAAAATAAAATTGCTGGACTATAACTTGGTGTTGTAAAATTGTTTACAGTTATTAAACAGCCAATAGATTATTAATCAAAAGCAAAGTACTGCAGATGCTGGAAATCTGAAACAAAAACAGAAAGCGCTGGAAATACTCAGCAAGTCAGGCAGCATCTGTGGAGAGAGAAAAGGAGTTAACATTTCGGGTCGATGACCTTTCGTCAGAGCTGGAAGAAGTTGGGGATTTAACAGCTTTTAAGCAAGTACAGAGCCAGGGAAAGTGGCGTTGGGGTGGGGGGGGAGAGGAGGAAAGAATAAAAGGGAAGGTCTGTGATAGAGTGGAGGACAGGAGTGATTAAATGACAAAAGGGATGATGATGCAAGACAAAAGGGAGTGATAATTGGACAATAAAGAAACAAAAGATGGGTCCAGAGGAGGTGTAAATGGCAACAGCAGAATACATTACCAGCACCTGCTGTCTGAAAAAATGGGGTGATGTGGAGATGCCGGTGATGGACTGGGGTTGACAACTGTAAACAATTTTACAACACCAAGTTGTAGTCCAACAATTTTATTTGAAATTCAGAAGCTTTCGCAGGCTTCCTCCTTCCTCAGGTGAATGTTGTGGAAATTAAATCCTCGAACCCTTCGCATTTATAAATCACAGAACAATACCTGGTGATTACAGATAGTCTTTCCAACTGCCTGTTGCCAAGGCAATCACAGTGTGCAGACAGAGAGGTGTTACCTACAAGGCCACCGAATATACAAACAACCAAAAAAAAACAGAGAGAGAGAGAGGCAGAAACATAGAAACATCCGGAAGGAAGAGAAAGACAGCAAATGACCCGTTATATTAAAAACAGATAACATTTGTTCGCTGGTGGGGTTACGTGTAGCGTGACATGAACCCAAGATCCCGGTTGAGGCCGTCCTCATGGGTGCGGAACTTGGCTATCAATTTCTGCTCGACGATTTTGCGTTGTCGTGTGTCTCGAAGGCCGCCTTGGAGTATGCTTACCCGAAGGTCGGTGTCTGAATGTCCTTGACTGCTGAAGTGTTCCCCGACTGGGAGGGAACCCTCCTGTCTGGCGATTGTTGCGCGGTGTCCGTTCATCCGTTGTCGCAGCGTCTGCATGGTCTCGCCAATGTACCATGCTCTGGGGCATCCTTTCCTGCAACGTATGAGGTAGACAACGTTGGCCGAGTCACAGGAGTATGAACCATGCACCTGGTGGGTGGTGTCTTCTCGTGTGATGGTGCTATCTGTGCGATGATCTGGCATGTCTTGCAGAGTTTACCGTGGCAGGGTTGTGTGGTATTGTGGACGCTGTTCTCCTGAAAGCTGGGTAATTTGCTGCGAACGATGGTCTGTTTGAGGTTGGGTGGTTGTTTAAAGGCGAGTAGTGGAGTTGTGGGGATGGCCATAGTGAGGTGTTCGTCGTCATTGATGACATGTTGAAGGCTGTGGAGAACATGGCGTAGTTTCTCCGCTCCGGGGAAGTACTGGACGACGAAGGGTACTCTGTTGGTTGCGTCCCATGTTAGTCTTCTGAGGAGGTCTTTGCGAATTTTCGCTGTGGCCCATCGGAACTGTCAATCGATGAGTCGAGCGTCATATCCCGTTCTTACTAGGGCGTCTTTCAGCGTCTGTAGGTGTCCATCGCGTTCCTCCTCGTCTGAGCAGACCCTGTGTATTCGCAGGGCCTGTCCATAGGGGATGGCCTCTTTGACGTGGTTAGGGTGGAAGCTGGAAAAGTGGAGCATCGTGAGGTTGTCTGTGGGCTTGCGGTAGAGTGAGGTGCTGAGGTGCCCGTCTTTGATGGAGATTCATGTGTCCAAGAAAGAAACTGATTCTGAGGAGTAGTCCATGGTGAGCTTGATGGTGGGATGGAACTTGTTGTTGTTATCGTGTAGTCTCTTTAGTGATTCCTCGCCGTGGGTCCATAGAAAGAAAATGTCGTCGATGTATCTGGTGTATAGTGTTGGTTGGAGGTCCTGTGCAGTGAAGAAGTCCTGCTCGAACTTGTGCATGAAAATGTTGGTGTATTGGGGTGCAAGTTTGGTCCCCATGGCTATTCCGTGTGTTTGGGTAAAGAACTGGTTATCGAAGGTGAAGACATTGTGATCCAGGATGAAGCGGATGAGTTGTAGGATGGCGTCTGGAGATTGGCTCTTGTTGGTGTTGAGTATTGATGCTGTCGCAGCGATGCCGTCATCGTGGGGGATACTGGTGTAGAGTGCAGAGACGTCCATCGTGGTGAGAAGTGTTCCTGGTTCAACTGGCCCGTGGGTACTGAGTTTTTGTAGGAAGTCTGTAGTTTCGCGACAGAAGCTGGAGGTTCCCTGTACGATGGGTTTCAGGATGCCCTCGATGTATCCAGAGAGGTTCTCACACAGGGATCCATTGCCTGATACGATAGGACGTCCGGGTGTGTTGGCTTTGTGTATCTTTGGGAGGCAGTAGAAGTCTCCCACGCGGGGAGTACGTGGGATGAGAGCGCGTAGGATGCTTTGAAGGTCTGGATCGAAGGTCTTGATCAGTTTGTTGAGCTGGTGGGTGTGTTCTTTGGTCGGATCTGCGGGTAACCGTCTGTAGTGTTCCTGGTTGTCCAGTTGTCGGTATGCTTCTTTGCAATAGTCCGTTCTGTTCTGTATGACGATGGCTCCTCCTTTGTCCGCTGGTTTGATGACGATGTTGCGGTTGGTCTTGAGAGCGTTGATGGCGTTGCGTTGTGCTCGGGTGACATTCTGGACTGTCTTCTGAGTGCGGCTGATGAATCTGGCATTGAACCATTTCCTGACAGCTTGAGCATACACGTCCAGCTGAGGGCAGCGACCCTCCGGAGGAGTCCAGTGTGACTCTTTCCTCTTCGGCTGCTGTACCGCGGATCCCTCTGTCTGCTGTTCCGGATCGTTGATTGTCTCATTGGGTTCGCTGCTGAAATCTTGGGGTTTGTGGAAGAATTCCCGGAGCCTCATTCTCCTGATGAATTCCTCTGTGTCCGCCGCGAGACTAATGGGGTCCATTTTGGTAGTGGGGCAGAAATTGAGCCCTCGGCTGAGAACTTCGATTTCGTCTGGTTGAAGGGTGTGGTCGGACAAATTGACGATAGACTTCCCTGTGGTTGCAACCGTGGTACCAGGGGAAGCTTGGTCGATGCTGGTGGTGATGCCAAGTTTCTCAAGCTTCCTGCTCTTGGTTTTCATGTAGCTAGCCTAGTTCCGTTGCCTCGTCTGTTTGGCGGTATCTCGTAGCTGGTCTGCTTTGTCCTGAGTACAGGTTGAGAGTATGGACTCTATCTTAGTTTCGAGGTTGCGGCGTCTGCTGTAGAGTTGGTGTACGAGATGGTTGCGGAGTGTGCGAGAGGTACGACAGCAGAGTCTCTCAGCGTAATCCGAGTTGTATGTGGACTTGAGTGGGTTCGTGATCTGTAGTCCTTTCGGGATCTTGTCTGCTTTCTTGCAGCTCTGTAAAAACTTGATGTCTGTGTCTATATGTGCGATCTTCTTGGATATCCTTTCCACTGTGAGCCGGCATTTTGTGGTGTCGATGGTAGCCATGATGTGGAGATGCCGGTGATGGACTGGGGTTGACAATTGTAAACAATTTTACAACACCAAGTTATAGTCCAACAATTTTATTTGAAATTCACAAGCTTTCGCAGGCTTCCTCCTTCCTCAGGTGAATGTTGTGGAAATGAAATCCTCGAACCCTTCGCATTTATAAATCACAGAACAATACCTGGTGATTACAGATAGTCTTTCCAACTGCCCGTTGCCAAGGCAATCACACTGTGCAGACAGAGAGGTGTTACCTGCAATGCCACCGAATATACAAACAACCAAAAAAAAAGAGAGAGAAAGGCAGAAACATAGAAACATCCGGAAGAAATGGGAGCAGTGGTTATGATCTGAAGTTATTGAAATCAATGTTGAGTCCGGAAGGTTGTAATTAATTAGTTCTCTATTGATACAAATCAAGAGTCAGATAAATTTAGCTGTTCTTCCTCTTCTGTGCACAAAGTAACGATGCTTCCTCCAAATGCTGCAGTTAAAATTTCTATCCATTAGCTTCCAAGGAAGGGCCAACTCTTATGTCCTTGAATGAAAACAACTATGGGGAGAGAAAGCTCGAGTTGATTTTAGTGGTGGGAATGATGAACATTCCGAATCAGAGAATGGTGACGAGGAGAATAATATAGTTGAATCCAAAGGAAGTCACTCATGTTCATACACAAGAAGTGTCATCTGCGATGGAATGGAATGAGCAACCTGGATTCCATTCATTTTTTTATTCATTCATGGGATGTGGGTGTCGCTGGCAAGGCCAGCATTTATTGCCCATCCCTCATTGCCCTAATTTGCACCAACAACAAAGCCCTCAGCAAGATGGCGGTAATGCCAGAGGTTTCTGGAGATGTACAGTGACTTCAGTTATGTAGTTGAGAAAATGGACGATATTTTTAAATTACGAATCAACATTTATCATTGCCTATGGGACACTGGGTACCACTTGATCGGAAATAGGCTAACAGTACCTATGTTCAAGAAAGGGGTCAAATCCGATGCATACAACTACACACCCAACCTTCTAACATTAATATCTATTATAGAATAATGGAGTTGATCACCAGGAGTGAGCTTCAGGGCTAGTTGTATGAAAATAATCTAGTAAATAGCAGCCAACATGACTATACAACATGACTAACCTCCAAGCCTTGTTTCAGAGAATGACATCTCAAGTGGGCAGTAGAAAACCATTTGGTATGGTGCACTTCGATTTCCAAAAGCCTTTGTTAAATTTCCTAACAAAAGGCTGTAACTGAAACTTAAAGTAGTGGCAATTAAACATTAAAAAACTCGGTGCAGATAAGGAATTGCAGGTGAAATTCAATACAGACAAATGCAAATTACTGCATATTGAAAGGAAAAATGGATGTCATAAGTATAACATCATGGTGTAGAAATAGCTAAAGGTGAAGTGGAAAGAGATCTGGCTGCACAAGTAGATTTGACGCTTAGTATGTCAAATCACCATTGAGACAACAATAAAGAAAGTTGAGTAGAAGTCAGAAGATGTCATACCAAAACTGTACAGAGCCCTGGCCGACTACCTTGTGTATCGTATTCAATTTTGGTCATCAATCATAGAGGCTGTGCAGAGAAGAAGCATAAGGCTGATTCCTAGTGTCAAAAGATTGAATAAAAAAGGAAAACAAAATGGAGAAATTGGTGCTCTTTACCTTTGAAAGGAGGTGACTGAGCAGAGACCTTGCAGAAATACACCAAATATTAAATGGCATGGATAAGGTTTAATGGAAACTACTTTAAGGTAAGCCAGAATACTAAAACAAATTTAGGACAATGTAAAGACGAACATCTTCTTGTAGAGAGAGATCAATACTTGGAATGGTCTTCTGGATCAGGGTGGAGGCAAAAACCTTACATTAATTCAAGATGACATTATCGAGGGAAATCATGATTTTGGGAAAAAAAATTCCGGCCTCTCATTTGTATTTATCTTATGAAATAACCAATAGATGTCTCACAGTAGAATCAATTTGTTAGGTGTGTTATAAGATGTGTGACCTCCCATTTCACCCATTGTACCAGAGAACCAGTGTGGCCTATGAAACCTCTGGAGATATTCTTGAATTGTTGTTAAGGACAATGTGAAAAAATGTATTATGCTAGGCTGCTTCCTGGCCACACAGTAAATAGAACTTACAGCTTAGATATGTATATCGTAGAATAACGGTTAAAATTAGCAGAGACCAAAAGCCACTTTAAACATGAGGCCAGATTTGGAGAGGCCACACTCCTGGAATGTGCTCTCCAATCCACAGTCCCATCTAGCATGGATCTGCTCCAGAAGTGGATTCTCCAACCAGGCTGCCATATAGCAAAGGCTCACTTTGGAATGCAGCCTCACTGAATTTACCCGATAAAACTTATCACTCCAAATTTGGATGAAAATAGATGCTGGGGTGACAAATTCAAAGTAATCTGTTCAGCCCTGCCATTTCTGCCCCAACATAACTAGTAGTAGCAGTATACTTGATTGTGAAATTTCTCCTCCTGGCTTTTACGAAAGGATATAAATCTTGAGTACAGAGGACTGAGGAGTGATCTGATCAAGATGTTTAAAATGTTAAAAGGATTCACTAGGGTAGTTACATGAGAAATTATTTCCTCTGAAGGGGGAATCAAGAATGCGGGGACATAATCTTAAAATTAGAACTAGGCCATTTAGGAGAGAAACCTTTTCACACAAAGCGTAATAGAAATCTGGAACACTCTCCCCCAAAAGGCTGTGGATGCTGGGACAATTGGAACTTTCAAGACTGCGATCGATAGATTTTTGTTAGGTTAGGGTGACACGGGGTATGGACCTAAGGCAGGTAAATGGAGTTGAGGTGAAGATCAGCCATGATCTAATTGAATGGTGGAGCAGGCTCGAGGGGCTGAATCGCCTACTTCTGTTCCCATGTTCCATAGCATATTCTGCTATTATGCAGTACATGGCATGCAAAAAAAAATGAGTAATATATTCTACATCAAGACAATGAAATACCATCTTGAGAATGAAAAAAAAATGTACTCTGAATTGCTGCTATTGGCATTGCATGCTTCAATAGAGGCAGATTCCCTCTACGCTGTGTGTAGCAAAAATTGTAAAAGCAATCTTTATAAATGGGTTTACAGGTTCATTGCACACAGTGCACAGAGCAAACCTTTTCCCATATCGTTTTCATCAGCAGCAGTATTAGTTTATCAACAGCTAGAGTTTCAGGCTGCACCAACTCTCACCCATATAAATAAAAGCAAAGAATTCTGGTCATGCATATTAATTTACATGAAGGCAGACAAACTCAGCTGGCAGCCAGTTCTACAAGCTGCCATGTGCCTCAGAATTCCTGAGATGTGTCAACTCGAATAGAATGAATGCATCATGACAGGATGCCAGGAAATGGAGCAGCATGTCATTATTAATCCTGTGAGTGACCAGTGAACACTCACTTTACTGACTGCAGAATTGGATTGTATTCTGTGAAGAAACTGTGTTTTTAAAGTGCCTACAAACTATGACTCCTAGAACCTCGGCGAGGCCAACTTTCACTTGAAAATCTATTAGCATTTTTGTTGCTACTTTCTTGTGTCAATCTGACACCAAATGCAACTAGCAGCCACCTGGTGTACGCAATTAGATATGGTAGGCTAGCTGAGGCCGATAATATCATCTACAAGGTTCGACAGATACCAGAAGTATAGAAGGTTAGATCAGATGTCACTTTCACTGCTATTAGTGTCAGCTCTCAGCTGTTGACAAGGGTCGAGGACTACTTGTTTTGACAACCAAACTCCCTAGAGAAAAGAGCTATTTTCCTGGGCCAGGACACATAATCAGAGCTGATTCATTCTTTACAAGAAGATAGTCTGCTGCTCTGTTTTTTTTCCAATCCCCATGTTTTGCCTTTGCATAACTTAAAAACCCTCTTCCACTTAAAACTAGATTCTGTCAACGGAGGACACTGATTTGTCGTTAATGGGATTCACCTTTGATCTGTTCTTCTGTACAGGAATGGAATTTTCTGCCTTGCTATCAGGCAGGCCAACTCTAGTTAGAGACTGTTGAACTGGATGAGTGAAGGGAACAACTAGTTTCCCAAACCAAGCTCTGAGAACATGCGCTCATCTGCTATCAGGGTCATTAATTGTTCAGGATAAAGTTTTGACGAAGCCAGAATTTGCTGTCAAAATCATAGAATCATAGGATGGTTACAGCACAGAAGGAGGCCATTCGGTCCATCGAGCCTGTGTCAGGTCTTTGTAAGAGCAATCCAGTTAGTCCCATTCCCCCGCTCTTTCCCTGTAGCCCTGCAAATTTTTTCCCTTCAAGTATTTATCCAATTCCTTTTTGAAAGCCACGATTAAATCTGCTTCCACCACCCTTTCAGGCAACACATTCCAGATCATCACCACTCGCCGCGTAAAAAAGTTTTTCCTCAAGTTGCCTTTGGTTCTTTTGCCAATCACCTTAAACTGTGTCCTCTGGTTCTCGACCCATCCGCCAATGGGAACAGTTTCTCTTTATTTACTTTATCTAAACCCTTCATGATTTTGAACAATTCGATCAAATCTCCTCTCAACCTTCTCTGCTCTAAGGAGAACAACCCCAGCTTCTCCAGTCTATCCACGTAACTGAAGTCCCTCATCCCTGGAACCATTCTAATAAATCTTTACTGAACCCTCTCTAAGGCCTTGACATCCTTTCCAAAAGTGCGGTGCCCATAATTAGACACAATACACCAGTTGTGGCCAAACCAGTGTTTTATAAAGGTTCAACATAACTTCCTTGTTTTTATAATCTATGTGTCTATTTATAAAGCCCAGGATCCCGTAAGCTTTTTTAACCGTTTTCTCAACCTGTCCTGCCACCTTCAAAGATGTGTGTACATATACTCCCAGGGCTCTCTGTTCCGGCACCCCTTTTGAATTGTACCATTTAGTTTATATTGCCTCTGCTCATTCTTCCTGCCAAAATGTATCACTTTGCACTTCTCTGCATTAAATTTTATCTGCCATGTGTCCGCCTATTCCACCAGCCTCTCTATGTCCTCTTGAGTCCAATTACTATCCTCCTCACTGTTTGCTACCCTTACAAGTTTTATGTCATCTGCAAATTTTGAAATTGTGCCATGTACACCCAAGTCCAAGTCATTAATATATATCAAAAAAAGCAATGGTCCTAGTATCGATCCCTGGGGAACTTCCTCCAGTCCGAAAAACAACTGTTCACCACTACTCTCTGTTTCCTGTCACTTAGCCAATTTCATATCCATGCTGCCACTGCCCCTTTTATTCCTTCAATTCCTTCAATAGGCTTCAATTTTGCTGACAAGCCTATTATGTGGCACTTTATCAAACGCCTTTTGAAAGTCCATATACATAACATCAACCGCATTGGCCTGTAGTTGCCGGGTTTATCCTTACACCCTTTTTTGAAATTGCAATTCTCCAGTCCTCTAGCACTATCCCCATATCTAAGGAGGATTGGAAGATTATGGCCAGTACCTCTGCAATTTCCACCCTTACTTCCCTCAGCAACCTACGATGCATCCCATCTGGACCAGGTGACTTATCTACTTTAAGTACAGCCAGCCTTTCTAGTACGTCCTCTTTATCAATTTTTAGTCCATCCAGCGAGCTCTGGCTTTGGTTGCCCTACCTGTTCTCCTCGTGGCAATGTACCCAGACTGCACCTAAACCATCTCCTCTTTAAAGGCCACCCATTGTTCGATTACAGTTTTGCCTGACAATCTTTGATTCCAATTTACCCGGGCCAGATCCATTCTCAATGCACTGAAATTGGCCCTCCTCCAATTAAGTATTTTCATCCTTGAGTGCTCCTTGTCCTTTTCCATAACTATTCTAAACCTTATGATACTATGATCACTGTTCCCTAAATGTTCCTCCACTGACACTTGCTTCACTTGACTTACTTCATTCACCAGAACTAGATCCAGCAATGCCTCCTTCCTCATTGGGCTGGAAACGTAGTGCTTGAGAAAATTCCCCTGAATACACTTCAGAAATTCCTCTCCCTCTTTGCTCTTTACACTATTACTATCCCAGTCTATATTAGGATGGTTGAAGTCCCCCATTATCACTACTCTACAGTTCTTGCACCTGCAAATTTGCTCCTCTATATCCGTACAGTGAGGATAATGGCATTCGCTATTATTTATGCAAAATGGTACAGCAACTTCAAGTGATGGGGCAGAGACGTGGTTAAACTTGGATATCCAAGTTGCTTTCCGAAATGCACCGCTCGGCCATTAGCTTTGTGAAAACGGCATCTTGCTGTCTGCCTCACCATTGAAAGGCATTGAATGGCGTGAAGTTGCTTTATTTGCGTGGTAGATAGGAACTAAACTTGTCACAGAAAGTTAAATCTTGTGATAAGTGTTAATTACTGTTCATCCTCAGGATGTGGGCCAGCATTCATTACCCATCCATAGTTGCCCTGAGAAGATGGTGGTGGACCTTCTTCTTGTACTGTTGCAGACCATTCATTGTAGCAGTTTGCAAGTCCACTTTAGAGGGAAATTAATAGACAACCATGTTGGGCATGGGACTAGAGTCGCATATGGGCCAGATTGTGTAAGGACAGCAGATTTCTTTCCCTAAAGGACATTAATGAACCAGTTGGGTATTTATGACAATCCAACAGCTTCATGGACACTTTTACTGATACCTGCTTTTTACTTCTAGGATTTTTAAACTGAACTCAAATTCTCAAGCTGCTATGGTGGGATTTGAACTCATGTTCTCTGCATGTTCATTCCAGGCCTCTGAAGGGCTGGTCTAGTAACATAACCATTACACTACCACACCCACATCACAGATCCAACTACGGAAAGTGAGATGGGTTTTGTTTTAAATTAACAGAACAAGAGACTGGAACACATCCCATATATAATTCGGGGACTGCACAGGAAGCCGGTCAATAGGTTGTTTCTGGTTGTGAATGAGACTTATATAATTCCCAAGTTTATGTCCCAGTTTTCTTTGTCTCCTGCAGACTGTAAACCATGGGAGGTGTTTTCTGTAAGTGAGGGGCCCTGTAGAGATGGAACTCCTTTTTGTCTGCCTGATGCCATATCTGCTGCATCACCAAGACCGCCTACTTCCACCTCCGTAACATTGCCTGACTCTGCCCAGCTCATCTGCTCCTGAAACTTTCATCTATTCCTTTCTTACCTCTAGACTTGACTATTCCAATGCTCTTCTGGCCGGTCTCCCATCTTGCACCCTCTGTAAATTTGAGCTCATCCAAAACTCTGCTGCCCATATCCAACTTGCACCACGTCTCGTTCACCCATCAACCATGTGCTCGCTGACCTACATTGGCTCCCGGTCTGGCAGTGCCTCAATTTTAATGTTCTCATCCTTGTTTTCAAATTCCTCCATGGCCTCGCCCTCTCACCATCTATTTTAGCTCCTCCAGCCCTAGAACCCTCTGAGATCTCTGTGCTCCTCCAAATCTGCCTTCTTGCGCATCCCCGATTTTAATTGCTCCACCATTGGCGACCGAGCTTTCAGCTGCCTAGGCCCTAAGCTCTGCAAATCCCTCCCGAACCCTCTCTGCCCCTCTACCGCTCTCTCTTCCTTTAATACGCTCCTTAAAAGCTACCTCTTTGACCAAGCTTTTGGTCACCTGTCCTAATATCTCCTTATGTGGCTCAGTGTCAAATTTGGTTTGATAACACTCCTATGAAGTGCCTTGGGACGCTTTGCTACATTAAAGGCACTCTATAAATGCAAGTTGTTGTTGTTGACCCAGCTCCTTGATGTGCAATGTCCTGTATATTTCTGAGATTTGACTGCTCATTGAACAATCCAAGCACTGGAATCTTACGTAGTTATACTGTAATAGAATTTATACAGGGTTCCAGCGCCATATAATTGTGCTTTACAGCTGGAAAGTAATTGCCTCAATGAGCCTCCCGACATTGGATATGACTCATCCTGGTACTGATGTACAATCAGACTCACCAGTTCCAAACATCAGAAGATACAACAATAAGAGAAAGGCCTGGGTCGCAACCTCCAAACACCAGCGTTCTCAAGCAACAAGAGTTTCTTTCCCTAATGGCCGTTGAGAATTCTTTAGTTTCAGTTGGTGGTAATACCCCTGAGAGGGATCTGCCTAATCATTCATTACTGCCCTATCACAATTGTAAACAATTTTACAACACCAAGTTATAGTCCAGCAATTTTATTTTAAATTCACAAGCTTTCGGAGATTTTCTCCTTCCTCAGGCAAATGTTTCAAGAGCTCCTTGAAGCCTACGCATTTATACATATTGAACAATACATGGTGTTTACAGACTGCCCCTGCAACTGCCCGTTGCCAAGGCAATCACCGTGTTCAGACAGAGAGGTGTCACCTGCAGAACCCCCGAATACACATTCAACAAAAAAACAAACAGGGAAAAAAAACAGAGAAAAAAAAACACAGAGAGAGGCAGAAACATCCGGAAGGCAGAGAGAGCCAGCAAATGACCCATTATATTAAAAACAGATAACATTTGTTCGCTGGTGGGGTAACGTGTAGCGTGACATGAACCCAAGATCCCGGTTGAGGCCGTCCTCATGGGTGCGGAACTTGGCTATCAATTTCTGCTCGACGATTTTGCATTGTCGTGTGTCTCGAAGGCCGCCTTGGAGTACGCTTACCCGAAGGTCGGTGGATGAATGTCCATGACTGCTGAAGTGTTCCCCGACTGGGAGGGAACCCTCCTGTTTGGCGATTGTTGCGCGGTGTCCGTTCATCCGTTGTCGCAGCGTCTGCATGGTCTCGCCAATGTACCATGCTCTGGGGCATCCTTTCCTGCAACGTATGAGGTAGACAACGTTGGCCGAGTCACAGGAGTATGAACCATGCACCTGGTGGGTGGTGTCATCTCGTGTGATGGTGGTATCTGTGTCGATGATCTGGCATGTCTTGCAGAGGTTACCGTGGCAGGGTTGTGTGGCGTCGTGGACGCTGTTCTCTTGAAAGCGAGGTAGTTTGCTGCGAACGATGGTCTGTTTGAGGTTGGGTGGCTGTTTAAAGGCGAGTAGTGGAGGTGTGGGGATGGCCATAGCGAGGTGTTTGTCCTCATTGATGACATGTTGAAGGCTGCGGAGAACATGGCGTAGTTTCTCCGCTCCGGGGAAGTACTGGACGACAAAGGGTACTCTGTTGGTTGCGTCCCGTGTTAGTCTCCTGAGGAGGTCTATGCGATTTTTTGCTGTGGCCCGTCGGAACTGTCGATCGATGAGTCGAGCGTCATATCCCGTTCTTACTAGGGCGTCTTTCAGCGTCTGTAGGTGTCCATCGCGTTCCTCCTCGTCTGAGCAGTAACAAGGCTTCAAATAACAATCAGTTGTGCAAATTCCAGCTTTATTACTGAGAGAGGCATGTAATCCTACAAGTGACTGCAGAATATTCTACTCCCCCATGGACAGGCAAATAACATGCAACGATGTATTGTTACCCCGTGGAATAGTGCAACTCACCTGGGAGAGCAGCGTGCAGTCAGAGACTTGGACTTTTCAGCCTGGAAGGGAGGCATCTGAGAGATGATCTTATACAGACATACAATATAGTAACTTGTGTGGAATACTATTTTAAATTAAACTGTGGGAGTAGGGACAAGGGGCACAAGGTCAAACGAGTAAAAGTTAACTTTTTAGGACTGATATCAAGAGAATGGACTTTTAGGCAGAGATGGTGGAGATGAAAACCCTGGAATCATTTAGGAAACAATTGGATCCAGTAACGGGGGGCAGTCTAGGGTTGTTCTGGATGGATGAATTAAGATGGGCAGAATGGCCTTCCTCATCCGTAAGGATCTTGTGATCAGTGTGGGTAGGTGAAGAAAAGGCCGCCCTCTCCAGTCTCCATCATTATTTACCTTAATGGCTGCCTGCGCACAGAATAAGACTGGGACGTCAATCTTTTTACAGGATTTGGGCACATTGTCCTCGTTTATGTATTTTGTAAACTGAAGCTTGGAGAAACTTCAAAGCTGAAAATTGATAAATCATTTAATCAGGTAAAAACCTTCAGCAGCCGCCATTAGTCCCTGTGTAGCAGCAGCAGCTTGTGGCAACTGATTGCAAACAGGGATCTTTCTATTCTATGATGATTTTCTGATGACTAAATTTGTTTTATACATCACTTTCTGGAGTGAATGTTTGGGGTCGATTTTAGCACCCACGATCGGGTGCATTCCTGGCGGGGGGGGGGCTCCGAAAATCGGGGATTCCCGGGGCGGGTCGGGAGCCCGGCTCCAACCCGCCCACTTCCGGGTTTCCCACAGATGCGCTGACATGCACGCGCAGCCCCCGCATGTGGGACTCCTGCAGGCAATTAAAGCCGGCGGGGTGCCACTTAAAGTATTTATTTAGGTATTTCAGGTCATTTACAGACCTGATTAAGGAGATATTTTACATGGGGTGGGATTTTGCAAACAACTGGGACTGTTTCCCGTACTGGGGGAAACACTCCCAGTTCAAATGGACGTGTTGCAGCCATCAGCCTGTGGCAGCTGCAAAGGTCCGTTTGACAGGTGTTGGGGGAAGACCCTCACTCATTGCAGGAGGCCACTCTGTCACTTTGGACAAAGTTTGGCCTCCACCACCCTCCTCCGAACAATCAAATTCACCAACTTGCACACTTACCCCGGTGTCCAGACACATTTACCCACTTTACAGACCCCCTCAGATGTACATCTTCCGTATGGGGGCCGCCGTAGCTGCAGTCATGACCTCCTCGGAAGGCGAACAGCATCACCAGCCTCGCCGGCCACGCCGTCTACCTCTGACACGTGGAGCTCCACAACACAGTGCTGTGGCACATTCACCTGCACAGCAGGAGGGAGGGCAATGGCAGAGGGAGATGCGTCGCAGAGGGCACTACCCTCGCCACAGGGTCCACAGACCGAGGCTCAGCTTCCTGGACCTCTGAGCAGCAGTGCACACGGAGGCTCAGAGTCACTCGACATGTAGCCGTGGGCATCTGCAGCCTCCTTCATGCCAAGCTGCTCCCAGCTGGCCCGAGCACCATCTTCTTACCTGTCGCTGTCAAAGTCACCACTGCCCTCAACAACTTCTCCTCCGCATCCTTCCAGGGTGCCACCGGGGACATCGCCGACGTCTCTCAGTCTTCTGCACAAAAGAGCCCTGCAAATACACCTACACCCACTTTGCAGTGACACAATGGGTGGCATCAGGTGTGGGTCTTCATTATGATCCTCAGGAAAGGGCATTATTGCACAAACCAGACAAGATTCGCAAAGACATGGCAGTAGTGGTGCCAATATAATATGTAATGTGAGTTGATCAGAAATTAAATATAAGTAACAACCATGACAAACGCTCAAACACCCTTGTGCATCCCCTTCATGCTCACGACACATTTGCCTTACGCTTCCCACTGCACATATGTGATGCATGCCCTGTGGCTGCAGCACAGGTATTGGCAGGTTGAGTGAGGCTGACCGTGAAAGAGATGCATGAGAGGGTGAGTATGAAATAGAGCCATGAGATTGTATGAGGATTGGGTTGAGTGGTAGTGGCGGGATGAGTACTGGCGAGGTGAGTAAGTGCAGGTAAGATGAGGATGAGGTTTGAGTGGGTGTGAGGGGTGATGTGACAGAGTAGTGTTGGCAGTACAGAAGGAGGTATGGGGTGGGGGCGGTGATGTGGCAGACGGAGTGTAGGGGAATGAGTAAGTGACATGACTTTGGCTGACCTACTTAGGTCATTGCAGCACCTCCTGCACTGTATGCACGTTGGTGGTGCAGGTGACCTCCTCTGCCACCTCGAGCCAGGCCTTCCTGGTGGCAGAGGCAGGCCGCTTCCTCCCGCCCGCTGGGGGGAAGATCTCTGTCCTCCCCCTCCTCCTCACCCCATGTATTGATACCTGGAGTGAGGCATCATTAAACCTGGGAGCAGCCTTCCCCCTGGGCTGCTCCATGCTGTAATTTTTCCTATTTCTTGCAGCATCAGTCAGTGGAGGACTGCCCCTTTAAATAGAGCTCCTCCAGCTGACAGATCTTACTGCACATGCGCAGCCCGCCCGACGTGCAGATCAGCAGTGGGGAACCTGGAAGAACAGGTAAGTGGATCCAATCAGCCTGCGATTGCGCGCGGGGCAGACTGATTTCACCAGGCGCGTTACCCACGCACCCAATCGCCCCCCCCCCCCCATCCCCGCCGCGAACCTGCCACCCTGGTAATATCGGGCCCTTTGGCTTAGTTCAACCATTTCTGCCTCTGAGTCAGAAGATGAAGAATTCGAGCCCCACTGCTGACAGCCCTAGTGAGTGGAGACTAGAATATGGTCTCTAAATACTGGGTTGACATCCAACGGGGTACTCACATTTGGACAGAGTGACCACTGGCTCAGTGATAATATTCCTGCCTGAGTCAGAAGGGTGGGTTTCGGCCCCATACCAGTCAGCCCCAGCGAGCAGAGCGGAACACTGGCTCTGAATACTGGGTTGATGTTGAGCAGGAGTACTTGCATCCGATGGGTGCAGATGCCCCCCCTCATAAAGGGTAGGTGGGCTTCTTTAGCCTTGATTGCAGCCCACCTAGGAAAAGATACTACAAAGGTAGAAATCATGAGGAAGGCAACGGGAAACCAGCTCAGCTACTCTTCCCTAGTAAGTGGCTCAAGAATCTCGTGTGTGAGACTTGCGTTAGGAACTTTCCTGGGGCAGAACACAATGACCAGATGGACATCACTTTCCAAAGTGACACTTGTTGAAAACATTCCTCAGGAAGGAGCCCTGAGACATCATTATTGATCTCATATTGCATGGACCAATCAGATCGCTCAGTCACACTCACACAAGGCTCCTTATTTACATGAGTTGATGAGATGAAATTTTGAAATGGAAACATTGTACAGCAAGTAGGTAAATACAATATTTTAATTGTTACATGGAACAGATTTTTACAGGGAAGTATTTTTCAAGTCTGCAATCTATACTTGAAGTATGAAGTGTAACACCAAAAGATGTTTAAAACCTCACATTGTTGGGTTGTTTATGGATTGGGAAATATAGTGAATGTCCTCATATTTTAACATCTGAAATAGGACAGCATCTAAACTGGGGTGAGGTCGGAGAGAACTAAGAGGTTATACCTACCAGGAACAATTGAACTGGCCGGGGCTTTTTTCTCTAGAAAAGAGAAGGCTGAGGGGTGACCTGATACAGGTCTTTAAGAGTAGACATAGAGAAGATGTTTCCACTTGCGGGGCAGACCAGAACTAGAGGCCATAAATATAAGATAATCACTAATAAATCCAATGGGGAATTCAGGAGAAACCTCTTTACCCAGAGAGTGGTTAGAATGTGGAACTCACTACCACAAGTAGTAATTGAGGCGACTAGCATAGATGCATTTAAAGGGAAGCTAGATAAACAAATGGGGGAGAAAGGAATAGAGGGATATGCTGATTGGGTTAGATGAAGAAGGGGTGGAGGAGGCTTGTGTGGAACATAAACACCAGCATGGACCTGTTAGGCTAAATGGCCTGTTACTGTGCTGTACATTCTATTTAATTCTATGGGAGGAGGAAGAGACGATGGGCGCTAAATTGGGCTGTGTAGCGCCAGTTGTTTCAGCACTACACGGCCTCTCCAACATCCAAGATAGCGTCTTGGATGTGCACGCATGTTTCCCGCGTGACGTGCGCCAGTCGCCATCTTGTTAGCGCAGGCGCAGGTAACAAATGCTGGAATCATGTAAAGTAGGGAGAAAATGGCTTCAATCAGTGTACAACGCTGATTTAAAGTGATAGACACCATTTTGGGACTGAACGCTCAACTCAACACACAGTCTTAACCCCAATCATCTGAACGTGTCTTAAAGTGCCTGGAGAACCTCCTACCAGCGCTATTTAAAGGGACTATGCAGGATTTACAGGTTAGTGGCTCGATTATAGCTTCTGGCTGCCCACACATTTACAATTGTTTTTGGAGGTCTCCTACACTTGAATACGAGGATGCAGGGACATAGCCTAATATTTAGAGCCAGGAAGTGCAGGAGTGAAGTTAGGAAATGCTTCTACATGAAAAGGTTGAAAGAAGTTTAGGAAGCTCTTCTGCAAATGGCAGTTGATGCTAGCTCAATTGTGAATTCTAAATCTGAGATTGATAGATTTCTGTGAACCAAGGATATTAAGGGACATGGGGCTAAGGTGGAAATATGGAATTAGGTCACAGCTCATGATCTCATTGAATGGCGGAACAGGCTCGAGGGGCTGAATGCCACTGCCTCTTGCTGCCTACTGATATGCACTACCTTCTCCTGCAAGAAAGCAGGACGTGTGCCTAGGCAATGTGCCTGTCATGTATGAATAGCTGCCAGTGTGTGTGGCCTGTGAGTTGTGGTTCAGCGGCTTGCAACAGTGGTAATGTGTGAGGGTGAAAGGAAGCATCTGATTGGAAGAGTAGAGTTCTGATGGAAAGAGTATGTTGGTAGGTGGGTGTTGAGGAGTTTAGTGCGTGAAGGAGTGGATGTGGCTAATGGTGCAGTTGGTAGGAGATGCCACTTGACAGTTGACCTCACTCACCTTGACCACTCATGTCAAAGCATTGAACTTCTTCCTGTACTGCATCCATGTTCATGATGCTGTGTGCCTGGCATTGACTTCAACCCCTACTGCCTCCCACTGCCTTTTGAGTGTGTGTCTGGAGGGCATCTTGCTCCCCCCCACCCACTGTGGATATAGGATGTCCCTCCTTCTGTCCACCTCTTGCACCAAGGCCTTTGGTGCATCAGCAGAGAACCTTGGTGCATGGACTTTCAGATCGGCAGATTGGTGAGGTCTGGCGTGCGGATTGGAGGATGTGGGATTTAGTGGTGCGCAACCTTTATTCAATGTTTTAACATAACTCATCAGTATGTAAACATAGGGATGGGACCTGTATCTGCACTTTATGTGTGTGATGTCTGATCTCCGTTCAGACTCAGTGCAGACAGCAGGCTGTTATATTCAGCAAATCTATCAGCTATCAGCTACCTTTAAGAGATTTCTAACAGACTGCCTTTAAGAAATTGGAGCTCCCCCTTTGAATTCAGTGCCCGACAGTAGCCCCCGGTTCATTTGGCATCCCCTCCCCCAACAGGCCTCATTCTGAAAGTATCACCCAGCTCTGTTTCCAATCAGCAGCAGCCTGTTCTGTTAACCTCAGCAAAGAATTAATCTGCAGCATTTTGTTTGTCCATTAACACTAATATGCAAAATGTTAGTATTATATTTGGTATTTTTTAAATAAAAAGTTAAAATCAGCTCCAGCTGAGAGAGAGGCGGTGGTGAGGTAGAGCTAGGTGTCGTCAACATACATGTGGAACCTGACATTGTGTTTACGGAAGATGTCGCCAAGGGGCAGCATATAGACGAGGAAAAGGAGGGGTCCAAGGATTGATCCTCGAGGGACTCCAGCAGTAACAGTGTGGGAATGGGAAGAGAAGCCATTGCAGGTGATTCTCTGGCTACACCTGAGTAGATAGGAATGATACCAGGCGAGGGAAGTCCCGCCCATCTGGACAATGGAGGGGAGGCGTTGGGGGTGGATGGTGTGGTCAACCATGTCAAAGGCTGCAGACGGGTCGAGATGGATGAGGAGGGATAGTTTCCCATCGTCACAGTCACATAGGATGTCATAGCATCATAGAATAATACAGCACAGAAGGAGACCATTCAGCCCATCATGCCTGTGCCAGCTCTTTGAAAGAGCTATCCAATTAGTCCCACTCCCCTGCAAATTTTTCCCCTTCAAGTATTTATCCAATTTCCTCTTGAAAGTTATTATTTAAAGTGCTTCCACCAACCTTCAAGCAGTGCATGCCAGATCATAACAACTCGCTGCGTAAAAAAAAAAATTCCCCTCATCTCGTCTCTGGTTCTTTTGCTAATTACCTTAATTAAAGTCATTTGTGACTTTGATAGGGGCCGTTTCAGTGTTGTGGCAGGGGCGGAAACCTGATTGGAGGGGGTCAAACATGGAGTTGCAGGAAAGATGGGCACGGATTTGGAGAGGAAAGAGAGGTTGGAGATGGGGGGGGGGGGGGTAGTTTGCAAGGACAGAGGGGTCAAGGGTGGTTTTTTTGAGGAAGTGGGTGATGACGGCAGATTTGAAGGAGAGGGGAACAATGCCTGAAGAGAGGGAAGTGTTAACAATATCAGCTAACATGAGGGCCAGGAAGGGAAGTTGGGTGGTCAGCAGGTTGGTAGGAATAGGGTCGAGGGAGCAGGAGGTTGGCTTCATGGACAAGATGAGCTCAGAGAAGACATGAGGGGAGATAGGAGAGTAACTAGAGAAAGATGTGAGTTCAGTGCTAGGGCAGGGTGATCTCTTCATCACTCATTTTGAAATTACACCTTTTCCTCTCCTCATTTCAAATCTTCGCTCTTTAGCTTGTCCTCTTCATATAATCTTTTCATCTTGCTTGTTTTTCTATTTTTTTTGTTTCTTGTTTTTCTTAATTGTAACTTAATTTTGCTTTGACCTCAAGGAACACTGATACAAGGAGGATCATAGTGCCACCAAGATTGCCATTGAGAGATTCTGAAGGCACACTTCAGGGCCAGACAGATCTGGGGGAGCGTTCCAGTTCAGTCCTACTTGTTGAGGTCTGCTGTACATTGCACAATTTTGCCATCTGCAAAGCACCGCTGATTAATGTCTTGAAGAATGAAGAGGAAGGTAACCAAGACCATCAGAGACAGCTGGCAGCTGAGCCTTTTTTTTACTTGTTCATGGGATGTGGGCACCATTGGCAAGGCCAGCATTTATTGCCCATCCCTAATTGCCCTTGAGAAAGTGGTGGTGAGCCAATTTCTTGAACCGCTGCAGTCCGTGTAGTGAAGGTTCTCCCACAGTGCTGTTAGGGAGGGAATTATAGGATTTTGACCCAGCGACGATGAAGGAATGGCGATATATTTGCAAGTCAGGATAGTGTGTGACTTGGAGGGGAACGTGCAGGTGGTGTTGTTCCCATGTACCTGTTGCCCCTGTCCTTCTAGGTAGTAGAGGTCACTGGTTTGAGAGGTGCTGTCGAAGAAGCCTTGGCGAGTTGATGCAGTGCATCCTGTGGATGGTACACACTGCAGCCACGGTGCACCGGTGGTGAAGGGAGTGAATGTTTAAGGTGGTGGATGGGGTGCCAATCAAGTGGGCTGCTTTGTCCTGGATGGTGTCGAGCTTCTTGAGTGTTGTTGGAGCTGCACTCATTCAGGCAAGTGGAGAGTATTCCATCACACTCCTGATTGTGCCTTGTAGATGGTGGAAAGGCTTTGGGGAGTCAGGAGGAGAGTTACTCGCCGCAGAATACCCAGCCTCTGATCTGCACTTGTAGCCACAGTATTTATGTGGCTAGTCCAGTTAAGTTTCTGGTCAATGGTGACCTCCAGGATGTTGATGGTGGGGGATTCGGCGATGGTAATGCCATTGAATGTCAAGGGGAGGTGGTTAGACTCTATTTTGTTGGAGATGGTCATTGCTGGCACTTGTCTGGCGCAAATGTTACTTGCCACTTATCAGCCCGAGCCTGCAGGTTGTCCAGATCTTGCTGTATTCGGGCACGGACTGCTTCATTATCTGAGGGGTTGTGAATGGACCAGAATACTATGCAATCATCAGCGAACATCCCCACTTCTGACCTTATGATGGAGGGAAGGTCATTGATGAAGCAGCTGAAGGTGCTCTAAGGACCTTCGGCAGCATTTTCCCGGGGCTGAGATGATTGGCCTGCAACAACCACTACTGCCTTCCTTTGTGCTAGGTTTGACTCCAGCCACTGAAGAGTTTTCCTCCTAATTCCCATTGACTTCAATTTTACTAGGGCTCCTTGATGCCACACTCGATGAAATGTTGCCTTGATGTCAAGAGCAGTCACTCTCACCTCACCTCTGGAATTCAACGTTATTGTCCATTTTTCGGCCAAGGCTGTAATGAGGTCTGGAGCTGAGTAGTCCTAGCGGAACCCAAACTGAGCATCAGTGAGTAGGTTATTGGTGAGTAACTGTCGACAACACCTTCCATCACTTTGCTGATGATTGAGAGTAGACTGATGGGGCAGTAATTGACCGGATTGGATTTGTCCTGCTTTTTGTGGACAGGACATACCTGGGCAATTTTCCACTTTGTCGGGTAGATGCCAGTGTTGTAGCTGTACTGGAACAGCTTGACGAGAGGCGCGGCTAGTTCTGGAGCACAAGTCTTCAGCACTACAGCTGGGATATTGTTGGGGCCAATAGCCTTTGTTGTATCCAGTGAACTCAGCCGTTTCTTGATATCACGTGAAGTGAATCGAATTGGCCGAAGACTGGCTTCTGTGACGGTGGGGTTCTCGGGAGGAGGCTGAGATGGATCATGCACTCGGTACTTCTGACTGAAGATGGTTGCAAACACTTCAGCCTTGCCTTTTGCACTCACGTGCTGCGCTCTGCCATCACTGAGGATGGGGATATTCATGGAGCCTCCTCCTCCCGTTAGTTGTTTAATTGTCCGCCACCATTCACGACTGGATGTGGCAGGACTGCAGAGCTTTAATCTGATCCATTGTTTGGTGGATCGCTTAGCTCTGTCCATAGCGTGCTTCTTCCGTTGTTTAGCATGCTGCTTCCGCTGTTTAGTCCTGTAGCTTCACCAGGTTGGCATCTCATTTTTAGGTACGCCTGGTGCTGCTCCTGGCATGCTCTTCTACACTCCTCATTAAACCAGGGTTGATCACCTGGCTTGATGGTAATGGTAGAGTGAGGGATATGCCGGTTCATGACTTTACAGATTGTGGTGGAATACAATTCTGCTGCTGATGATGACCCACAGCGCCTCATGGATGCCCAGTTTGAAGCTGCTAGATCTCTTCTGAATCTATCCCATTTAGCACGATGATAGTGCCACACAACACGATGGACGGTGTCCTCAGTGTGAAGACGGGACTTCGTCTCCACAAGGACTGTGCGGTGGTCTCTCCTACCAATACTGTCATGGACAGATGCATCTGTGACAGTTAGATTGGTGAGGACGATATCAAGTAGGTTTTTCCCTCATGTTGGTTCTCTCACCACCTGCCGCAAGCCCAGTCCGGCAGCTATGTCCTTCAGGACTCGGCCAGGACTGGGCCTACCCAGGGATGGTGATGGAGGAGTCTGGGAAGTTGTCAGAAAGGTATGATTCTGTGAGTATGGCTCTGTCAGGCTGTTGCTTGACTAATCTGTGGGACAGCTCTCCCAATTTTAGCACAAGTCCCCAGATATTAGTGAGGAGGACTTTGCAGGGTCGACTGGGCTTGGTTTGTCTTTGTCGTGTCCGGTGCCTAATGGTCCGATGCCTGGTGGTCCGTCCGGTTTTATTCTTATTATGTCTTTTTGTAGCGGGGTTGTACAACTGAGTGGCTTGCTAGGCCATTTCAGAGGGCAGTTAAGAATCAACCATTCGGAAAAACACATACTGGAGGATCCTTTGCCAGTTGCCAGACAACTGTTCCACAGCTCATAAGGGACACCTTCAGCTAAATCAGCTCTGCCATCATGATTTCTGTTTGGCAGCGATATCACCTTATTCTGTTGCTGATATGTAGCTCTCCTCCACAATTAACAAGATTCCTATTTGGAAAACATTCTGCTCATCCTTCTCACAGGCATTCCCTCACCTTATCCCAAATCGTTTTTCACATTTTCCATCGATGATCAACACATCTTAATGAAGTCAAATCCATGTGCCTTCCTACTGTTTCTTACCACCGTTCCTTCCATTGATGCCTGCAATTGCCATCCCTTTCACTCCCAACCTTTTCTTCTCCTTGGTGCACCCCCAGTGGCAGGAGTTTCTGAAGTGGTTGGATGTTGCTTTCCAGCAGGAGCCTTTGGGGAAAGAGGTGATAATTTGTTCTCTTTAGTTGTGGCCCATTTTCTTTTTAAAGAAGAAATTTAAGAGCATGAAGGAACTCGCTTGCCATCTTCTAGAAAGCACTCTGGGTGAGGGTAAGCATGACTTAATGGGATTGTTAATGGGTGCAAGAAACAAGCAAGTACATATATGAGTCTTTCACTGCATCCCTCCATTTTAAGCTGTGAGTGAAGGAACAGTTACAGGAAAAAAATAGGGCTGGAAGAGTCCTGTCATCCCTTGTGGATATTTCAGGGAAGTAATACATGGTATTCAAGACAGTGAAGGCAGTGGAAATTAGGAAACATGTTTCTAACATTGCATTGGTTCAAGTTATATCTGGATAACCTGGTAATGTTATGGAGATTCTTCCAGCATTGAATAGCTGTGTGGGAGTTTCTGGAGGTGCCAAGACTCTGGATCATGACCTTCATGGGCTTCCTTCCCTTGGTGCAAAAAGATGGGTCCTCCTCAACCAAAGAGTCTGTAAATTTGGGAGCTTGGTACCCTCTAGAAGCACCAGCCTCAGACATTGTAGTAGTGGTCCAAAATGTTTCAAACAATAAAATGGCTGCCATATCCCCTTAAGATGCTGCAGCTACAGCAACACCGGATTTCCCTCCTCCTACTCCCCCCTCCCCCCAATGTGTACTTCTATTAGAGCCAAGAGCTCACCCACAATGTTAAAATCAAGTTGAATGTGGGACATTTTATGGGGTTGTATCAAGATCACATTGGCAGGCAGAAGGGCAGTCCCAGCACACTTCTTTCAATAATTGTGCCATGGAGGAAAATCTAGTTCATATTCATCAGAAACAAAAATTAGGATGCACAGTACAATTATTGAGAAAGAACAGAAATTAGAATAGATTTTCTGAAAGAGTTTCATAGCCAACAAAATACTTTTCAAGTGTAATTACTGTTGTCATGTAGGTAAATGTGGCAGCCAATTTGTGTACAGCAAAGTCCCACAAACAGCAATGAGATAAATGATCAGATAAACTGTTTTAGTGATTTTGGCTGACAGATAAATGTTGACCAGGACATTGTGAGCAGTCTTCTGCTCTTCTTCAAATAATGCCATTAGATCTTTTATGCCCACCTGAGAGGCAATTTAACGTCTCATCCGAAGGATGGCACCTCCAACAGTGCAGCACTCCCTCAGTACTGCATAGAAGCATCAGCCTGGATTATGTGTTCAAGTCTCTGCAGTGGAGCTTGAACACACAACCTTCTGACTCGGAGGTGCGAGTGCTACCACTGAGCCAAGCTGACAAAGAAAGATATGCTATCAAGAGATCATGGGAAGAAACTGAAGAGGAAGAAACTATGGAGCAATCTAAGAAGAAGTGATATTTTTAAAGGAAAATTAACCAAGAGAAAAGTAATTAAAATCTAACAATGAAGTCAAACCTTAATAGGATGATACAGTTCATTAGGTGTTTGTAAAATCATAATCTTCGAAAAAAAAACTCAACAGGATTGAAGATCTGCAGTTGATTGTACTCCCATTGTAAATTCAGTCGAAGTCTGTCAGTACGGCTGAAAACTAGGGTGGAACCTGAATACACCAGCAGACAACCCAGCTCTGAAGAATCCAGAATGGCCTCGAGGGCAGAGCTGTTGCCTGTCCCTTACAAGGCCACTGCTATTAGGGGGGCCGGGACTGAGACTGGGGGTGAGTGTAAGGAAATGGTTAATTCTTAAATATTAACTTTTAGCTTTTGCCTGTTAAGTAAGTTTCAATTAAAAGAACAGTTTAAATTGAACAGAATTCCAATGAGAGAGTTTTAGCTGATAACACATTACTGCACAGACACAGAACAAGCAGGGACAGTCTTTGCTGATAAGAGATTTAGTGAGGCAACAAACTTTGTTAGCTCTAGCCTTGAAAAGGCACCTGCCATAGATCTGGAAAATTAAGGAGTGTGTTAAGTTATGGGAGTGATTCTTGTTAAAACTGAAGTTCAGCTAATTGGATGAGGTAATACTTTGAAACATATGGATTCTCATGTAGCTAGAGTGAAAGAAAGGTATAAGGAGAGGGACGTTAGAATAGATACTTCAGAATATGGCAAGGCTTAGCCAGCTGATCTCCTCGAGCTCGAAACCTGTAACGCGATGAATTCTCCGATAATTCATTTTACCGTAAGTGTCTCAAGTATATCTGTGCTTATTATTAGTAATGGTTATCATTGTATATGTGTAATTGTTGGTAACAATAGTTATCATTGTATGCTTAATTCCTATGAAAGCCAATAAATGCCTTTAAATCCTGTTATCTTTTGGAATAACTTATAAATTTATAAGTAAGGGCATTCATTCCCTAACAGTGGGGACACCGTATGTTGTGTGTTGTAGGGACCACTTGGGGGTCCAAGCTGGGATCTTTAGTGCATCCTCAAAGATCAGGCTCAGAATTAAAACATTTTTTTTTTAAATAGCCTCCTTGGTAAGGGAGCCACTGGGGGGCAACTAGACTTTGTTTCCAGGTGAAGAAGGGGGCAACCATCTCTGCCAGATTTTATGCATTACTGCAATGTCAGGCACTCCAAATATGCCCCTAAGTAGCACGGGCGCCCGCCAATGGTAGTCAAATAAAGGGTCCTCTTGAACTCCATGTACTTTGGCTAGGCCAGTGGAAGTTGTCCGGGGCAAGTGCACCTCAGCCTATATGCTGAGATGCGCCGGACCACAGATTTTTGAAGCCTATGTCTTTTATTTAGAATATGCTGCAGTGGTGCTATTGTACAACTGGAATCCGTTTACCCAGTTGTATCACTGGGAACAGAAGAAAAGAAAAAACATCACAGAAATTAAAACAAATGTAAATGAAGTATTTACATACTTGTCTGAAAGAAAATTTCCTATTGTGAAATATATTCGCTCTGCAGTCTATTTATTTCAGGTATTCAGGCCTTGTTGAGTTTTTACTTTGATATCACTTTCCCAACAAGAATTCAACCATTACCAAGCTCTGTTCTCTCTTTTTAAGCACTGTTAAAGGCTTCAATGAGTTGGACAGAACACATACTCCTGATCAACGTCAACCCATGAGAGTGTTAAACGATGCGGTTGCTGACTGAGAACTGGTAAGAGGTGGAAGGGCACTAAATAAGATTGATATTTTAACACACATTGATGCCTAGTGCCTTGGAAACAATCATAATTTTTATGATTTATCTGAAGTATAATTATTTTATTAATACTTTCCTGCTCTGTGGGCTTTTGACAGGCTATTATCACAAGGTGCTTTCAGCAAATAGATATCACTCGGCTTAGGGACTTCTTTATCAAGATTGACAAGAAAATTCACATATAATATTCTGCTCTGTAACGTTTGAACAAATGTGGAAAGAGTAGGCATATATAAAAGCTTTTAAGAGATGATAGAGCTTGAAGAATTCATTAACCTGTGCATGGAGTGTTGGTGGATGTTCTTTAATAAGTTGGTTTGCTTACGGTGTTAGGATGAGATGGGAGAGGGGGAGGGAATTGTTGAATGAGGTTAAACAAATTGGCGGGCAATTTCCAGCCATGTGAACATGATATATCCCCGCCATTGTAAAGTGGTCTGAGTCTCTGACTTCTGATATTTCCTGTTGTGTGATAAAGTCGCACTGGTTGAAAGATTTTGATTCAGCACTACCACCACCACTCGATTTCTGTCTTAAAATGTAATCGCTGCCAACACTGAAAGTGAGCACTGGTCTGAATGGATTAAAAAGAAAAATGCCCTGATCGATGGAAAGCGCAAAGCTGGAGTCCTGTCCCATTGAAACACAACTCCAGCCATTTGCCACGGCCTTCTTTACCCTCCTTCTTCTCTTAAACTTGAATTGTTTGGCTGTTAAGGGCTATATTGTTGTTTTCAAATCCCTCCATGGCGTCACCCCTCCCTATCTCTGTAACTTCCTCCAGCCCTACAATCCTCTGAGATCTATGCGCTTCTCCAATTCTGGCCTTTAAGGCATAACCGGTTTCCATTGCCCTACCATTGGCAGCCGTGCCTTCATCTGCCTTCACATTAAGCTCTGGAATTCCCTCCCTAAACCTCTCCACCTCTCTCTCCTCCTTTAAGACGGTCCTTAAAACCTACCTCTTTGTCACCAGTCTTAAAGTTTCAAAGTTCTCTAGATTCAGGAACTGTCCCTCTAGATTGGAAAATTGCACATGTCACTCCGCTTTTAAAGAAAGGAGAGAGAGGGAAACCGGGGAATTATAGACCAGTTAGCCTAACATCTGTTGTGGGGAAAATGCTGGAGTCTATAATTAAGGATAGGGTGACTGAACACCTCGAGAATTTTCAGTTAATCAGAGAGAGCCAGCATGGATTTGTGAAAGGTAGGTCGTGCCTGACAAACCTGATTGAATTTTTTGAAGAGGTGACTAAAGTAGTGGACAGGGGAATGTCAATGGATGTTATTTATATGGACTTCCAGAAGGCATTTGATAAGGTCCCACATAAGAGACTGTTAGTTAAGATAGAAGCCCATGGAATAGAGGGAAAAGTACGGACTTGGTTAGGAAGTTGGCTGAGTGAAAGGCGACAGGGAGTAGGGATAATGGGAAGGTACTCACATTGGCAGGATGTGACTAGTGGAGTCCGGCAGGCATCTGTCTTGGGGCCTCAATTATTCACAATATTTATTAACGACTTAGATGAAGGCATAGAAAGTCTCATATCTAAGTTTGCCGATGACACAAAGATTGGTGGCATTGTAAGCAGTGTAGATGAAAACATAAAATTACAAAGCGATATTGATAGATTAGGTGAATGGGCAAAACTGTGGCAAATGGAATTCAATGTCGACAAATGTGAGGTCATCCACTTTGGATCAAAAAAGGATAGAACAGGGTGCTTTCTAAATGGTAAAAAGTTAAAAACAGTGGATGTCCAAAGGGACTTAGGGGTTCAGGTACATAGATCATTGAAGTGTCATGAACAGGTGCAGAAAATAATCAAGAAGGCAAATGGAATGCTGGCCTTTATATCTAGAGGACTGGAATACAAGGGGGCAGAAGTTATGCTGCAGCTATACAAAACCCTGGTTAGACCGCACCTGGAGTACTGTGAGCAGTTCTGGGCACCGCACCTTCGGTAGGACATATTGGCCTTGGAGGGAGTGCAGCGTAGGTTTACTAGAATGATACCCGGACTTCAAGGGTTAAGTTACGAGGAGAGATTATGCAAATTGGGGTCGTATTCTCTAGAGTTTCGAAGGTTAAGGGGTGATCTGATCGAAGTTTAAAAATATTAAGGGGAACGGATAGGGTGGATCGAGAGAAACTATTTCCGCTGGATGGGGATTTTAGGAGTAGGGGGCACAGTCTAAAAATTAGAGCCAGACCTTTTCAGGAGCAAGATTAGAAAACATTTCTACACACAAAGGGTTGTAGAAGTTTGGAACTCTCTTCCGCAAACGGCAATTGATACTAGCTCAATTCTCCTGTTCCTATGTTCCTCTGTTCCTATGTGGCTCGGTGTCAAATTTTGTTTGATAATGTTCCTGTGAAGCGCCTTGGGACATTTTACTACATTAAAGACGCTATATAAATGCAAGTTTTTGTTATGTTCAGGTTGACGCTGCTCCAGATCCAGCAGCAGTAAGTAAAGAGTGTGTTCCAATTACTAGCAGCCTACTCTCAATTAATTTGACGTGCCTATGGTAGTGTAAAGCAATGTGGGTGCTGACTGGGAACTTGCTTGCCAGGCAGAGGCTGGATATCCTTTGAAGCTAATGGAACAGAAAGCTCAGCACCAACACTCAGCATCAGCCCCTTATCACCAATGATATTATCAGTAATGAAATTGTTTCTTTTCTCTCTGTGAAGAAAATTGTGCAGCAATGATTCTAACTGATCTGTTTGATAAATTTTCATCAGACATGTCAGAACTTCAAAGCGTCTTTGATATCCCAAATTAAAGAGTTATTACGGATTGATGTGAGGTCAGAGATCTTAGGAACATAAAAAAAAACAAACACGTCCCAAATTAAAATAATAACCCCTAAGGTAAGAAATCCCTTGTATTTAAAAGTAAAATAAGCAGAAGTTTGGCAGACTCCAGTGATACAATTTTGCAGCCTTCTTAAAAACTTCCTGTTTTTGCAGTTTAACCAAAAATTTGCATTTTCACAAATTCAACCACAAAATGCTTGAATTCTGAAATAAAGACAAAACAGGCAGAGGCTGGGCCGCAGAGCGGAGGTGGACCTGAGCAGCAGCAGAGTGCGAGTGGGGATAAAAGCAGCAGCAGACCTGCAACAAGAGAAAACTGCTGTGAGACGTCATAGGTGAGACAGGTAAGTGATTGGTAGTGACTGTGGGCTAAGTTTTAACTTAACAAATAGCATATAACTAAATTTTAAAGACTAAACTTAATTTAATTAATCTAATAAATTAAACAAAGTAAATAATTTGATTAACACTAAGTTAATTAATTAAATAAATTACATAATGGGAGAACAGGAGATGTGTTGCTGCTGCAATATGTGGAAGTTGTGGACATTTTTGTCCAGGATGGCTACATTTGCAGTAAGTGTCTGCGGCTCGAGGAACTTCGGCTCTGAGTTGAGGAGCTGGAGTCCAAGCTGCGGACATTGCGAGACATCAGGGAGGGAGAAAGCTACCTGGACCTTTTGCTCCAGGAGACAGCCACACCCCTTAGATTAAATACTTCAGAATTGACATGTGGTCAGGGACAGGAGGGTGTGACTGCGAGTGAGGCAGGTACGGGGACCCAGGAGGGTCGTATTGCAGGAACCTCAGTCCCTGCGCTTGTCCAATAGATTTGAGGTTCTTGCAACCCTTGTGGACAAGTGCGAGGACTGCGGGGAGGACGAGCAAACTGACCACAGCACCATGGTACAGGAAGCCGTTCAAGTGGGGGGAGCAAAAAGGAAGGTGGTTGTAGTAGGCGACAGTATAGTTAGGGGGATAGACATTGTTCTCTGCAGCCAGGAGCATGAGTCCCGAAGGCTATGTTGCCTACCTGGTGCCAGGGTTAAGGACATCTCCTCCAGGCTGGAGAAGAACATGGAGTGGGAGGGGGAGGATCCAGTTGTTGTGGTCCATGTAGGTACCAACGACATAGGTAGGACTACAAAAAAGGTTCTGCTGAGAGAGTTTGAGCAGCTAGGGACTAAATTAAAAAGCAGAACCACAAAGGTAATAATCTCTGGATTACTACCTGAGCCACAAGCAAATTGGCATTGGGTAAATAAGATCAGAGAGATTAATGCGTGGCTCAAAGATTGGTGTGGGAGAAGTGGGTTTCAATTTGTGGGGCACTGGCACCAGTAGTGGGGAAAGAGAGAGCTGTTCCGTTGGGATGGACTACACCTGAACCATGCTGGGACCAGTGTTCTAGCGAATCGAATAACTAGGGAAGTAGATAGGGCTTTAAACTAAATAAAGGGGGGAGGGTCCCGGTGGAGAGAAATCTAGAATGCTAAAGAGAAAAGACAAGGAAGCAGTGCAGGAAAGTGACTGGGGTAAGGATAACCAGATTGTGTCAGGAAGAGCGTACAAACAAAAAAGTGTACTAACAAATAGGGTCCAGGTAAGAAAAAATAGTAATAAGACAAATAGGGCCATAGTACAAAAAAATGTTAAGATGTCTAAAAATGTTAAAAAGACAAATCTAAAGGCACTGTACCTGAATGCACGAAGCATTTGTAATAAGGTAGATGAATTAACAGCGCAAATAGATGTAAATGGATATGATCTAGTTGCAATTACAGACATGGCTGCAGTGTGACCAAGGCTGGGAGCTGAATATCCAAGGGTATTCGATATTTAGGAAGGACAGGCAAAATGGAAAAGGGGGTGGGGTGGCATTGTTAGTAAAGGATGAAATCAAAGCAATAGTGAGAAAGGATATTGGCTCAGAAAATCAAGATGTAGAATCAGTCTGGGTGGAGATAAGGAGCACCAAGGGGCAGAAAACACTGGTGGGAGTTGTCCAAACAGTAGTGGTAATGTAGGGGACAGCATCAAACAGGAAATTAGAGATGCATGTAACAAGGATATTACAGTAATCATGGTTGAATTTAATCTACATATAGACTGGCCAAACCAAATTAGCAATAATACTGTGGAGGATGAATTCCTGGAGTGTGTACGAGATGGTTTTTTAGAGCAGTACGTTGAGGAGCCAACTAGGGAACAGGCTATCCTAGATTGAGTATTGTGCAATGAGAAGGGGTTAATTAATAATCTTGTTGTACGTGGTCCTTTACGGAGGAGTGACCATAACATGATAGAATTTTTCATTAAGATGGAAAGTGAAGAAGTCCAATCTGAAACTAGGGTCCTAAATCTAAACAAAGGAAACTACGAAGGTATGAAGAGTGAGTTGGCTTTGATAGATTGGGAAGTTTCATTAAAAGGCATGACGGTGGAAATGGCTAACATTTAAGGAACAAATGCATGAATTGCAACAATTATACATTCCTTTCTGGCACAAAAACACAAAAGGAAAAGCAGCCCAACCATGGCTAACAAAAGAAATTAAGGATAGTATTAGATCCAAAGAGGAATCATAAAGTTACCAGAAAAAGTAGCAAGCCTGAGGATTGGGAGCAGTTTAAAATTCAGCAAAAAAGGACCAAGTGATTGATTAAGAGGGGAAAAATAGAGTATGAGAGTAAACATAAAAGTGGACTGTAAAAGCTTCTACAAGTATGTAAAAAGAAAAAGATTAGTGAAGACAAATGTAGGTCCCTTACAGTCAGAAATGGGAGAATTTATAATGGGGAACAAAGAAAAGGCAGAGCAATTAAACAAATAAATTGGTTCTGTCTTCACGGAAGAGGACACAAATAACTTCCCAGAAATGCTAGGGAACCAATGGACTAGTAAGAAGGAGGAATTAAAGGAACTTAGTATTAGTAAAAAAATAGACCTGGAGAAATTAATGGGACTGAAAGCCGATAAATCCCTAGGGCCTGATAATCTGCATCCCAGAGTACTAAAAGAGGTAGCCATGGAAATAGTGGATGCATTAGTTGTCATCTTCCAAAATTCTATAGATTATGGAACAGTTCCTGCAGATTGGAAGGTGGCAAATGTAACCCCACTATTTAAAAAAGGAGGGAGAGAGAAAACAGGGAACTACAGACTAGTTAGCCTAACATCAGTAGTAGGGAAAATGCTAGAATCTATTATAAAGGATGTGATAACAGGACACTTAGAAAATATCAATGGGATTAGACAAAGTCAACATGGATTTATGAAAGGGAAATCATGTTTGACAAACCTACTGGAGTTTTTTAAGGATGTAACTGACGATCCGGATTCTTTCCCCTCAGTCTGGTTCAGTAATAACTGAAGTCGAATACATTTTAAAGTCCAACACATCTTTAATAGCAGGGTTCTTAGTCTGCAGCATTGATTTGGACTCCTGATAGAGTCCCTCTATGCTGGCAGAGCAAGAACAAGAAACATACAGAAATCCACACGTTTTTATACAAATCAATAGGGTTGGAACATACTTAACGAGGGTCAACACCAATCATAAGCCGGGCATAGGTTGCCATGCGAGGTTACATTATTTCCGGCCAATCATAAATAATCATGTGCTGATCATGCTGCTGTTAGACATCAAAGGGGATAACTTCCTCACTTTCCAACTTGGAATGTTCTTCCCTGTTCCTTCTGTTCCTTATCTCCCAACCTGGAATGTCTTTCAACTTTGGCTAAGCTCGTTCCCTATATTGATCTGCCATAAACATGGAGACATTCAGACCAGTCCTTGACTCACATCAAAGACCTATCATTGATAAGACAATGCAGGCCTGCTGACTAAGCAAACATATGGCCCAGCAGGAGGGCCAGGCCACTTGTATCAATCTCAGTTACTAACTAATTAACCCTTTCTAACCATTTTGCATTCTGCTTCTTTGCCACGTAGGCATCTTAATATTTTACCGAAAACTGACCACGTAGGGATTCTCATTCCCCCCTTTTATCATTTTATGATAACCAATTATTACGGTGCTCACTGGTTCTGCAGGTTCTGCAGTGCAGCAACATTTAAGTAAGCAATAAACTATAAGAATTATAACAATGAATATGACTAGCCCTTGAACTGGAGAAGTCCCAATGGAACACAGACATGTTTCATCAATACGCCTTTGTATTCTTATCTGTTCTCAGGAACAGACTCCTTCTAAACATCTCTCAAGTAAGCTGCGAATGTCCTTGGTCAGCTAAACCTATTCATGTTAATTTGAAAAGGCTAACATAGTCAAATATCCTATGGTGATTTATATTTTGTTTCCAGCCTAACTAGACTGAATGGTACCTTTCAGACCATTTTACACCTGTGAATTGGTGCCCTCCCCATTATATCCCTTAATCCAAATTCTCCCTACAATATCCCATTAGATGCTGTACCTCATCTTAACCAGGTTCCCTTCGTGTTGGCCACCAGTCCGGGTGGAAGAGAGGCAGAGCATCTGATAATCCTATCAAACTATAATTGTCTTCCCTTTTACATGCACCTTACCCCAGCAGGTGCTACTCCCAGTACCATTAAGATGTGTTCTTAGTTGAAACCACAGAGACAATGGGGACATTCTCACCCAGGCTCTGTTTTACTATCTTTGCCAAACCCTTCATCCTCTACTTACATTTATTACATGCAATGAAAATCAAGAAGCACATTACAACAAACTGCACTACGACTAATACATATGAAATTAATCTAATCCAAGGATGGATCTGTATATTCAGTCCCAAATTCCAGAGGTCATTTCACCAGGTGGTGACTTTAATTTGGTCAATGTCATGCTTAATGATTTCAGAAGGCCTTTGATAAAGTCCCACATAAGAGGTTAGTGTGCAAAATTAAAGTACATGGGATTGGGGGTAATATACTGGCATGGATTGAAAATTGGTTAACGGACAGCAAACAGAGAGTAGGAATAAATGGGTCTTTTTCGGGGGGCAGGCAGTGACTAATGGGGTACCGCAGGGATCAGTGCTTGGACCCTAGCTATTTACAATATATATCAATGATTCGGATGAGGGAGCCAAATGTAATATTTCCAAGTTTGCTGACAACATAAAACTAGGTGGGATCGTGAGTTATGAGAAGGATGCAAAGAGGCTTCAGGCGATTTAGACAAGTTGAGTAAGTGGGCAAATACATGCAAAGGCTATGGGCCCCGACAACATCCCGGCTGTAGTGCTGGAGACTTGTGCCCCAGAACTAGCTGCGCCTCTAGCCAAGCTGTTCCAGTACAGCTACAACACTGGCATCTACCCGACAATGTGGAAAATTGCCCAGGTATGTCCTGTCCACAAAAAGCAGGACAAATCCAATCTGGTCAATTATCGCCCCATCAGTCTACTCTCAATCATCAGCATAGTGATGGAAGGTGTTGTCGACAGTGCTATCAAGCGGCACTTACTCACCAATAACCTTCTCACCGATGCTCAGTTTGGGTTCCGCCAGGACCACTCGGCTCCAGACCTCATTACAGCCTTGGTCCAAACATGGACAAAAGAGCTGAATTCCAGAGGTGAGGTGAGAGTGACTGCCCTTGACATCAAGGCAGCATTTGACCGAGTGTGGCACCAAGGAGCCCTAGTAAAATTGAAGTCAATGGGAATCAGGGGGAAAACTCTCCAGTGGCTGGAGTCATACCTAGCACAAAGGAAGATGGTAGTGGTTGTTGGAGGCCAATCATCTCAGCCCCAGAACATTGCTGCAGGAGTTCCTCAGGGCAGTGTCCTAGGCCCAACCATCTTCAGCTGCTTCATCAATGACCTTCCCTCCATCATAAGGTCAGAAATGGGGACGTTCGCTGATGATTGCACAGTGTTCAGTTCCATTCACAACCCCTCAAATAATGAAGCAGTCCGAGCCTGCATGCAGCAAGACCTGGACAACATCCAGGCTTGGGCTGATAAGTGGCAAGTAACATTCGCGCCAGATAAGTGCCAGGCAATGACCATCTCCAACAAGAGAGAGTCTAACCACCTCCCCTTGACATTCAACGGCATTTCCATCTACGAATCCCCCACCATCAACATCCTGGGGGTCACCATTGACCAGAAACTTAACTGGACCAGCCATATAAATACTGTCAGAGACTGGGTATTCTGCGGCAAGTGACTCACCTCCTGACTCCCCAAAGCCTATCCACCATCTACAAGGCACAAGTCAGGAGTGTGATGGAATGCTCTTCACTTGCTTGGATGAGTGCAGCTCCAACAACACTCAAGAAGCTTGACACCATCCAAGATAAAGCAGCCCACTTGATTGGCACCCCATCCACCACCCTAAACATTCACTCCCTTCACCACCGGCGCACTGTGGCTGCAGTGTGTACCATCCACAGGATGCACTGCAGCAACTCGCCAAGGCTCCTTCGACAGCACCTCCCAAACCCGCGACCTCTACCACCTAGAAGGACAAGAGCAGCAGGCACATGGGAACAACACCACCTGCACGTTCCCCTCCAAGTCACACACGGACTGCAGCAGTTCAAGAAGGCGGCTCATCACCACCTTCTCAAGGGCAATTATGGATGGGCATTAAATGCCGGCCTCACCAGCGATGCGCACATCCCATGAACGAATAAATAAAAAAAAGATGCAGTATAATGTGGATAAATGTGAAGTTATCCACCTCGAAAGGAAAAACAGAATGGCAGAGTATTATTTAAATGGTGATAGATTGGGAAATGTTGATGTATTAAGGAACCTGGGTGTCCTTGTACACCAGTCACTGAAAGCAAACATGCAGGTGCTGCAAGCAGTTAGGAAGGAAAATGGTATGCTAACCTTCATTGCCAGAGGATTTGAGTACAGGAGTAAGGATGTCTTACTGCAGTTATACAGGACCTTGGTGAGACCACACCTGGAGTATTGTGTGCAGTTTTGGTCTCCTTACCTGAGAAAGGATATACTTGTCATAGAGGGAGTGCAGCGATGGTTCACCAGACTGATTCCTGTCGTGTGAGGAGGGATTGGGTCGACTTGGCCCGTATTCACTTGAGTTTAGAAGAATGAGAGGGGATCTAATTGAAACATATAGAATTCTGACAGGGCTAGACAGACTGGATGGAGGAAGAATGTTTCCCCTGGCTGGGGTGTCTAGAATGAGGGGTCACAGTCTCAGGATACAGGGTAGGACATTTTGGACTGAGATGAACAGAAATTTCTTCACTCAGAGGTGGTGAACCTGTGGAATTCTCTACCACAGAAGGCTGTGGAGGCCAAGTCACTGAATATATTTAAGAAGGAGCGAGATACTTGAGGAATTAGGGGTTACGGGGAGCGGGCAGGAAATTGGACATGAATTTAGATTTGAGGTTAGGATCAGATCAGCCATGATCTTATTGAATGGTGGAGCAGGCTCGAGGGGCCGATTGGCCTACTCCTGCTCCTATTTCTTATGTTCTTATGTTCTTATAGATTTCTAGACACAAAAGGCATCAAAGGGTATGGGGAAAGAGCGAGAATATGGTATTGAGATAGAGGATCAGCCATGATCATATTGAATGGCAGAGCAGGCTTGAAGGGCCGAGTGGCCTACTCCTGCTCCTGTTTTCTATGTTTCTATGTATAACATATTGGAAATACACATTAGGTCAGAGAGCCTCTGAAAGTGAAAGTAAAGTTACTGTTTTGGGTGACTAATTGCTATCTCGCACTTCAGTATCATACTTGCCATTCGAAATTGGCTGTCAATATTTTGCCTCAGGAGACAAAATATTGAAAACGGGCACAAACCTGGGTGAAAATTTCCCCTGTGTGTTGGGAGTAGTGAAATCATAAACCAGTTCTTTATAAGCAAGTTTGCAATTTTGCTGCAAGCATCAATCACTCTATGAGTAATCAAATATGAAACCTCATTACATGTCCCTCATATCCTCCTACTATCCAATCACATGAGCAAATTGCAGACAGCCGACCGATTCCACAGTCAGTGCAGTTCTACACAATCTGTGTACAATTTCGCCCCCCTTGCCACAAGATATATAAAGGGGGCAATTTTAATCTAACCCGCCTGTCAAAAAACTGACGGGATTGGGTGTAACGCTGGTTTTACACACCGCCCGATTTTACTCTCCATTGTCAATGCGTTCCACCTGATCCTGTTAGTTTTGCATTCTTCGAGTTAGGTTAAAATGACCCCTATAATGTCTGGACCAGATATACAGTGGAATAACAGTCAGGCACCCCTGAATGGATATTCTTTGTTCTGGAATTATTTGTCAATGTGGCTTTTAGTAGCACTTTTGTTTCTGAGGCAGAAGGTCGTGGGTGCCTTGCGAGGGCTACGTGAAAAGGTTCTCTTTGAGGACTGCATCCATTCAGGGCTCCCTGCACCACCGCACACTTAGCCGGTGATGGGGAAAATGGTTACATATGTTAGGCTGGGAGCTCAGCATGCCTGAATTGGCCAATGCTGCCAGCGGCAGGGACTGGATCGGCACAGGGCCTCTGACTGGCTCTGGGTCTTGTGTGATTGCATGAGTTACGCAGGCCGAGTATTGCCCCTCAAAACTCCACTCCAGGACTTGAACACATTATCTAAGCTGCCACTCTAGTGCACAAGTAAGAGAATGTTGTAGTGTCAGATGTGGCGTCGTTCTGATGTAAGTCAGAGATCACAAGTGGTTCATGTGAATGTGAAAAGATCACATGGCGCGATTCAAATAAGATCAGGGAATTCTTCCAATGTCCTGGCCAACATTTCCCCCTCAAACAAAACCACCAAAAACAGATTAGTTGGACATTTTTCTAAGATTGCTACGTGTCAGCCGTAGCTCAGTGGTAACACTCTCACCTCTGTGTCAGAAGGTTGTGGATTCAAGTCCTACTCCAGAGATTTGAGCACAAAATCCAGGCTGACAATCCAGTGCAGTGCTGAGGGAGCGCTGCACAGTCGGAGATGCTGTCTTTCAGATGAGACGTTAAACCGAGGTTCCATCTGGCCTCTCAAGTGGATATAAAAGGTCTCATGGCACTATTCCAAAGAGCAGAAAAATTCTCCCCGGTGTCCTGGCCAATATTTATCCCTCAACCAACATCACTATAAACAGATTATCTGGTTATTATCGTAAAGCTGTTTGTGGGACCTTGCTGTGTGCATATTGGCTGCCGCATTTCCCTACATTACAACAGCGACCGTACTTCATTGGCTGTAAAGTGCTTTGGGACGTCATGATGTCGTGAAAGGAGCTATATAAATGTAAATCTTTCTTTCTTTCTTTGCTGTCTGTGGAATCTTTCTTTCTCTTTTCTAACAGGGGATTCAGAAAAAAAACACAAAACTACCCTGGCTATTCACACAAGTTGAAGAGCAGAAAAACACTGAATTTTATGTTTGGAGCACATCATTATGATGCTCTTCAAGCTTGACTGCACCTTCCCTCATAACAGCACATTTCGCCCCTGCTGGTTTCCGTGTGGAGCCCCTCCACCATTTCTGACAAAGAAACCCAAGGTAAAAAAGTCAGAAGAAGCTCAGGGGCTTAGATATTCCACCATATACCTCAGGATACCTCCAGTTTTCTGATTTTATGATGGAATATTTAAAATGGTAGCATGTCCTATATGAGACTAGATGCCTAGCTTGAAAAACGATCAGGAAGAGAAGTTAAAAACAATCTGAACTATCCTCGGGAAACATTAAGCCATCTTATTACCATCTACTGAAAAAATGTGTTCTCTAACTTATTTACTCCTCTAACGGTGGTGTTCTCAAACTATGAGACACAGTAAAAGACAACATGTAAAATAGAACATACAGTTCAATTTAATTATTCCCTACATATTTTCACAGATTAGATGTGTCACATTGACATCTCTGTAATTCATCTAAAATATAATCATTCACTGAAAATGTTCTTACTACGAACAGCGTGGGATGCACATGGAAGGTAAAATTGCTTTAAGCTGCTTTGAGTACATTAATTTCCAAGACACAGGTACTTTGTTGCAGAGATTGATGAACAATTGTCAACAATATTATCTACTCTGACATTTGTGCATTTGTGGGATTTGTAGGCATAAGCTGCTGAAAGGGACTACTGCAAGAATTACTTCAACCCAAGGCTCCGTTAATTGTTCAATGAGTTTATTCAGTGAGTAGTTGAGCCACATAGACCAGGATGACCCAGTTTCAATCCCTGGTCTGTGTTGAGCTAATTGATCTTACCTAGAGTCAATGGAAGGTTTAGCCTCAATGCCCTCGATTAGAGAAGGGAAAATCGACAAGTCTTCTCTTTCCTGATTAGGAACTTTTGCCTCTCAGTCAAAAGGTTTTGAGTTCGAGTCTCACTCCAGACACTTCAGCATATAATCTAGGCTGGCACTTCAGTGCAGTACTGAGAGAGCACTGCACTGTCGGAGGTGCTGTCTTTCACATGAGGTGTTAAACAGAGGCCCTCTTACGTGAATATAAAAGATCCCACAGCACTATTCAGGGAAGAGCAGGGGACTTCTCAGATTGTCCTGGTCAACATTTATCCCTCAACCAAAACTTAAAAATCAGATGATCTGGGCATTTATTTCATTGCTGTTTGTGGGACCTTGCTGAGCACAAATTAGCTGTCACGTTTCCTATATTACAACAGTGACTACACTTCAAAAGTACTTAATTGGCTGTAAAGTGCTTTGGGACGTCTTGAGGTTGTGAAAGATGCTATAGTTATTTCTTTCTTTCTTTCTTCATCTGCAACAAAGAGTAGAGTCTTTCAGGGACAGAAGGGACGGGAGCATTTAGTAAAGGAAATAAAATATTTAGCTTTTTGCAAATGAGTATAGGCAACGTGCTGGCTGTTGCAATGCCTTACGACATTTCTACTTTAACAGAACCATAGTTCTTGAAATCAAAACAGCAGTGACTTGCATTTAACATAATAAACACCCCAATTGCCGGTCCTTGATTGTCACTGGGTCAAAATCCTGGAACTCCCTACTTAACATCACTGTGGGAGTACCTTCACCAATGGACTGCTGTGGTTCAAGAAGAAGGTTCACCATCACTTTCTCAAGGACAACTAGGGATGGACAAAAAATGCTGGCCTTGCTAGTGACGCCCATAGCCCGAATGATTGAGGAGATGGAGGGATTGGATTATGAGGGGAGATTATGTATATTGGGCATGTTTTCACTGGAAAAGAGGAGGATGAGAGGTGATATGATTGCTGTTTTTAGGATTCTAAAGGGGCTAGATGATGTAGACCATGACAAACTATTTCATCTTGTCTAGAACAGTAGAACCAGAGGATGGTAGGTCCTGTTTTAAATTTTCCAAATCGGTTTCCCGCCCGCAGATTGACAGGCTGGCTGGCTGTCGGGTGGGAAGGCCTGTGGCAGGCTGCAGCTGGGGATCGGAGAGGAGGGAGGGAGGGAGGAAGGGAGGAAGGGGTAGATAGTGGGCTGTGGAGGACATGGGGTGGTGGGGAGTTTGATGCTGTGGAGGATATGGGGGGAGGGGGCCCGTGGAGGATATCACGGGGGCTGGGGGAGGCCAGGGAGTAGATCACGGGCCAGGAGGTGGAGATAAGGGTGTGAGGGGCAAGGGGGGGTTTATGCCGAGAGGATATTGGGGGTGGGGGAGAAGTTGGACTTAGGAGGTTGTGAGAAGAGTTAGACAACAGAGATCGTGAGAAGAGTTGGACATCGGAGGTCAGGAGAAGAGTTGGATATCGGAGGTCAGGAGAAGAGTTGGGCATCGGAGGTAGGGAGGGGGGACGGATATCAGGGAGGGGATCGACGACCATGGTGGGGAGGGGGGGTGTTGGATGATCGTGAGGGTCTGATTGCGGCAGGGAAGCTTGGCGAGCCACAGGGAAGCACTCCTGATCCTCCTGGTCCACAAGCTATGCAATAAAAGCACTTACATCATAGATCTAGCCCTTCCCGCCGTCTTTTACCTGCCATGATTCCCGCATCCCAGGAAACCCGTGCTGGAGGCGTTAAATTTGAACATGTCTGAAATTCAATATAAAAACATCTACTTAACACCACATAATCACGTTAATTGTTCCCTTAACTACCCGTATGAAATAATTAAGGCCCCCCCTCCGGCAAGCAGGTTACTCCCCGCATCCAAACGTGCCTCCGTTAAACCTGGAAGTGGGTCCGTGGAGCCGGGTTGCGGCCGTGCTCCAAAAATCGATTATTTTAACTACTCACCCACCCTAACCCACCCGATCTTGATGGTTAGAATTCCCTCTGGATTTCAGTGAGCGAGTGGTCAACCTATGGAACAGGCTTCCTAGGGAGACAGTGGAAGCAGTTAGTATTAGTTCATTCAAATGCAAATTAGATAGATTTCTTTCAGAAAATAACATTTTGGGATACAGCACATAAATAATTTGAAACATGAAATGTGGTAAATATAGCATGCTTGGGAGCAACAGGTGACTTTGGATCTATGGTTCCCAAAGTCATCCACCACTGGGGTTTTCCTTGGGTCATTTCTACGCCTGTTGTAGACTAATTGATTGAATCATAGAATCAAGAATGATGCAGCACAGAAGGAGGCCATTGTGCCCATCGTGCCTGTGCTGGCTCTTTGAAAGAGCTATCCAATTAGTCCCACTCCCCTGCTCTTTCCCCATAGTCCTGCAAATTTTTCCTCTTCAAGAATACCTTTTTAAAAGTTGTTACTGAATCTGGCAGTGCATTCCAGATCATTACAACTCTCTGCGTAAAGTTAGTCAAACATGATTTGCCTTTAACAAATCCGTGCTGGCTTTCATTTATTAACCCAATTTTTTCCAAGTGCCAATTAATTAAGTGATTTGTCAACAATATCATTATTGTTGTATCATGCAACTACCAGGAAGGTAGAAAGCGAATTAGGTGGACCTTGGTTTTTTTTCATCTTGCAATTCCTATGTATTTGTGAAACCAAATGGAAATGGTTTATGGTCTGTGGATTGGTAGCATCCCAGCCATAAGGCAGCCACAACGTTCCTGATCACACTACCTTCCCTGCTCCCCATCCCTCCGTCCCAATCACCCCCGTTTTCCTATTCTGTTTTACTAGATATTTGCTGAACGTGTGAATGTACTAAAAGAGACAGAATGAAACTGTTTCCATGACTCTCTTGTTGTGTTTTACTTATGTTCATACTGGAATTGATTATTTTATTTGAGGCTATGGTATCTCAGCTTACTGTTTGCTCTTAAAAATGTTATTTGTTCTTGGGATATGGGCATTTGTTGCCCATCCCGAGTTGTCCTTGAGAAGGTGGTGGTGGGCCTTCTTCTTGAACTGCTGCAGCCCATGTGATGAAGGTACTCCCACAGTGCTGTTACGTAGGGAGTTCCAGGAATTTGACCCAGCGACAATGAAGGAAATGCGATATATGTCCAAGTTGGGATGATGTAGGGTCAAAAGGTGCAATGTGTTGTTATTTAATTTGGGGAAATGCCTTTTTATCTCCACACGGTTTAATTTTCTATTTAACTTAATGGGCTCTTGTTCCTAAAGAAACTTCAAGCATAAACCGTGGCTTTGTAAAGAAAACAATCATTTATTATATACTAGAAAATCGACATTAGAATTAAACAACATCTTCGGTTTATGCACAATTTATAATTGCTTTTAACAACAATAAAAAGCAACACCTTCTGACTCCCTAAAATGCATACCCTTTTAGAAAGCTAATGGGATAGAAATCGCTGGAACCAACACTCCTCGCCGCTCCATAGATTTATACTAACTCACCACCTCGAATAGGAAGCGGAGAAGAGCCCAGCGTCAGTTCAGGTGAAGCTTGCACCCTGGGAGAAGCGAGAGGAGCGATCTCTCCCCTCAAACAATCAGATTGCAGCATTTTTGACCGCTGCGTTCACTGTCTCTGCAGGCTTGTAGCATTAAACCAGGAAGTGAAAGATACAACAGTCTAAATCAATGTAAGAACAGTTATTGATAGCGAAAAAAGAGAGGATAAGAAATAATTGAATTAAATCAAAGAGGCAGAAAGGAAAAGTAAAACAAAAATTATAAATTTTTTAATTTTTGAAATGTTTTTTATGATCAAAAACTATTAAATAAGGAGTAATGAGACTCCACATTTTTTAAGGTGAATTTTTAGTTGTTTGGCAGTCATTAAGACTTACTACCCTATTAAAACTTAGTTTAGACCTATATTTTTAAGCATACCTATTTGCGTCATTAGTTACTTTCCAGCTGGGCAGATAAGCAAGTTAGCATTTTTTCAATGATTTCTCTGCTTGAAGTGTGCGATGTCCCTTTAATTTGAAGCTGTCATTTCGCCGGCGAACCAGTGGGGAGCAAGTTCCGAATTTCTGTGTTTCACTGCACATGTGTGAATGCCGGAACTTGCTCCTCCATTTTGCCACTAACAACGGAGAGCTCTCCGTTATTGTGGGAGTGATTTCTGCCCCAATGTCTATCTTAGACTAACCTCTTAACAAAAGTTTATACGCATGATTGGCTCAGGCTTATTGCGGTCCTCTAAATATTTTGATGGACATGGGTTGTGGTGTAACACATGGTTTTCTCTTGTAGTCAGGTCAGCCATTCCAGAAGCAATTTGTAAACCTCCATCTAGGTAGAAAGCAGTGAGGTAGCAAAACAGTGATGAAGCAGAGCAGTGAGAAAGCGAACCTTCCTTTAAATGATTGGGTTTTTAGTCCTTTTCATTTTGAACCACAGCTCTGGGGTGATTGCTTGCCAACAATATACTTCTTTAAGTACAATCCCAGAATTGATTGACACTCCATTTGTTTTCTTTCAGCGTCGTTCATGGCGCTATGTTAAATAGATCTCCGGACGATCTGGAGTCAGGCTCTGCAAGTTACTATGGTGATCTGTTCTTCTCTCTGTGGTCTTTAACAAGGTGTAAATTAATAGCCTTTATTTTCAGCCTGCTGGAGACGATTATGCAACTTTCATTTATTATATGTAGTTTTATGATAATAGTATGTGACTTGGAGGGCAACGTGGAAGTGATGATGTTCCCGTGCACTTGCTGCCCTTGCCCTTCTAGGGCTTGTCCTATTTATCTACCTGCCTATCAACTCTCAAATATCTTCCCATGCCATCTTTACTTAACATCCAGCCCGATCTGCTTATCTCTCCCTCTCCTGTTCCATCAGCCATAATACTGTATAATGATTCCTCATCATACAATAAGAGTCAGGGATGCCTGGACAACAAGACGAGTCCATTCTTTCCTGCTTTGTGAAATCTGCTTTTTCCCACTGAGTGCAGAGAATGGTTTCACATTGTAGAGGTATCTGGGACAGTTCTGTTGCCTAGTGGTTTCAATTGATTCTTGTTTAAGAGCAGGAATGAGGAAACATTTGTGAAGAAAGATCTCAGAGGCACACTACAAGAATAAGACTCATTACAGCCCTCCCTATTTGACTGATTGAACTACAACTATCATGATTCTGTACCCCACTCGCCTAATGTCCTTTAGGGAAGAAAACCTGCCGTCCTTACCTGGTCTGGCCTATATGTGACTCCAGACCCACAGCAATGTGGTTGACTCTTAATTGCCCTCTGAAATGGCCTAGCAAGCCACTCAGTTGTAAAACCTCACTAAAAAAAAGTCACAATAAGAATAAAACCGGATGGAGCACCCGGCATCAGACGACTAGGCACCGGACACGACAAAGGCAAACCAAGCCCAGTCGACCCTGCAAAGTTCTCCTCACTAACATCTGGGGACTTGTGCCAAAATTGGGAGAGCTGTCCCACAGATTAGTCAAGCAACAGCCTGACATAGCCATACTTACAGAATCATACCTTTCAGCCAACGTCCCAGACTCTTCCATCACCATCCCTGGGTATGTCCTGTCCCACCGGCACGACAGACCCACCAGAGGTGACGGTACAGTGATATACAGTCAGGAGAGAGCGGCCCTGGGAGTCCTCAACATTGACTCTGAACCCCATGAAATCTCATGGCATCAGGTCAAACATGGGCAAGGAAACCTCCTGCTGATTACCACCTACCGCCCTCCCTCAGCTGATGAATCAGTCCTCCTCCATGTTGAACATTACTTGGAGGAAGCACTGAGGGTAGCAAGGGCACAGAATGTACTCTGGGTTGGGGACTTCAATGTCCATCACCAGGAGTGGCTCGGTAGCACCACTACTGACCGAGCTGGCCGAGTCCTGAAGGACATAACTGCCAGACTGGGCCTGCGGCAGGTGGTGAGCAAACCAACACGAGGGAAAAACTTACTTGACCTCGTCCTCACTAATCTACTTGTCGCAAATGCATCTGTCCATGATAGTATTGGTAGGAGTGACTACCGCACAGTCGTCGTGGAGATGAAGTACTGTCTTCGCACTGAGGACACCATCCAACGTGTTGTGTGGCACTACCACCGTGCGAAATGGGATAGATTCAGAACAGATCTAGCAGCTCAAAACTGGGCATCCATGAGGCGCTGTGGGCCATCAGCAGCAGCAGAATTGTATTCCAGCACAATCTGTAACCTCATGGCCCGGCATATTCCTCACTCTACCATTACCAACAAGCCAGGGGGTCAACCCTGGTTCAATGAGGAGTGTAGAAGAGCATGCCAGGAGCAGCACCAGGCGTACCTAAAAATGAGGTGCCAACCTGGTGAAGCTACAACTCAGGACTACATGCATGCTTAACAGCGGAAGCAACATGCCATAGACAGAGCTAAGCGATTCCACAACCAACGGATCAGATCAAAGCTCTGCAGTCCTGCCACATCCAGTCGTGAATGGTGGTGGACAATTAAACAACTAACCGGAGGAGGAGGCTCTGTAAACATCCTCAATGATGGTGGAGTCCAGCACGAGTGCAAAAGACAAGGCTGAAGCGTTTACAGCCAGAAGTGCCAAGTGGATGATCCATCTCGGCCTCCTCCCGATATCCCCACCATCACAGAAGCCAATCTTCAGCCAATTCGATTCACTCCACGTGATATCAAGAAACGGCTGAGTGCATTGGATACAGCAAAGGCTATGGGCCCCGACAACATCCCGGCTGTAGTGCTGAAGACTTGTGCTCCAGAACTAGCTGCGCCTCTAGCCAAGCTGTTCCAGTACAGCTACAACACTGGCATCTACCCAACAATGTGGAAAATTGCCCAGGTATGTCCTGTCCACAAAAAGCAGGACAAATCCAATCCGGCCAATTGCCGCCCCATCAGTCTACTCTCAATCATCACCAAAGTGATGGAAGGTGTCGATGACAGTGCTATCAAGTGGCATTTACTCACCAATAACCTGCACACCGATGCTCAGTTTGGGTTCCGCCAGAACCACTCGGCCCCAGACCTCATTGCAGCCTTGGTCCAAAAATAGACAAAAGAGCTGAATTCCAGAGGTGAGTGAGAGTGACTGCCCTTGACATCAAGGCAGCATTTGACTGAGTGTGGCACGACAAGGAGCCCTAGAAAAATTGAAGTCAATGGGAATCAGGGGGAAAACTCTCCAGTGGCTGGAGTCATACCTAGCACAAAGGAAGATGGTAGTGGTTGTTGGAGGCCAATCATCTCAGCCCCAGGGCATTGCTGCAGGAGTTCCTCAGGGCAGTGTCCTAGGCCCAACCATCTTCAGCTGCTTCATCAATGATCTTCCCTCCATCATAAGGTCAGAAATGGGGATGTTCGCTGATGATTGCACAGTCTGCTTCATTATTTGAGGGGTTCCATTCGCAACCCCTCAAATAATGAAGCAGTCCGAGCCCGCATGCAGCAAGACCTGGACAACATTCAGGCTTGGGCTGATAAGTGGCAAATAACATTTGCGCCAGACAAATGCCAGGCAATGACCATCTCCAACAAGAGAGAGTCTAACCACCTCCCTTGACATTCAACGGCATTACCATCGCCGAATCCCCCACCATCAACATCTTGGGGGTCACCATTGACCAGAAGCTTAACTGGACCAGCCACATAAATACTGTGGCTATGAGAGCAGGTCAGAGGCTGGGTATTCTGCAGTGAGTGACTCACCTCCTGACTCCCCAAAGCCTTTCCACCATCTACAAGGCACAAGTCAGGAAAGTGATGGAATACTCTCCACTTGCCTGGATGAGTGCAGCTCCAACAACACTCAAGAAGCTCGACACCATCCAGGACAAAGCAGCCCGCTTGATTGGCAACCCTTCCACCACCTTAAACATTCACTCCTTTCACCACCGGCACACTGTGGCTGCAGTGTGCACCATCCACAGGATGCACTGCAGCAACTCGCCAAGGTTTATTCAACAGCACCTCCCAAACCCGCGACCTCTACCACCTAGAAGGACAAGAGCAGCAGGCACATGGGAACAACACCACCTGCACGTTCCCCTCCAAGTCACACACCATCCCGACTTGGAAATATATCGCCATTCCTTCATCGTCACTGGGTCAAAATCCTGGAACTCCCTTCCAAACAGCACTGTGGGAGAACCTTCACCACACGGACTGCAGCGGTTCAAGAAGGCGGCTCACCACCACCTTCTCAAGGGCAATTAGGGATGGGCAATAAATGCCAGCCTAGCCAGCGACGCCCACATCCCATGAACGAATAATAAAAAAATATTAGACCTATACTCCACCATTGTCATCAGTATCAGGACACAAGTGGCTGTCAAATCTTTCTTTCCTTTTTTAAAACAGTACAAATGCCAGTCATTTGCTTGTCATGCTGCTAAAGAAACTTATCCCTGATTTACAAAATAGAGATGTGCATAGACAGAGGAACATTTTGTGTAGTTGCACTTTGTAATTTTTTTTTTATCAAACTGGAAACTCACCCCAAAGCTGTCTGAATTAGACAAAACTAAGGAGACATTTTGTGAGGAAACCTGAATGGCCCAATTCAGGTTTAAGAACATGAGAACATAAGAAATAGGAGCAGCAGTGGTCCATAGTGCCCCTCAAGCCTGCTCCGCCATTCAATAAGATCATGGCTGATCTTGGACCTCAACTCCGCTTTCCCACCTGGTCCCCGTATCCCTTGATTCCCCTCGAGTCCAAAAATCTATCGATCTCAGTCCTGAATATACTCTACATCCACAGCCCTCTGGGGTAGAGAATTCCAAATATTCATGATCGTCTGAGGGAAGAAATTCCTCCTCATCTCAGTCCTAAATGTCCAACCCCTTATCCTGAGACTACGTCCTCTGGTTCTAGACTCTCCAGCTCGGGGAAACATCCTCTCAGCATCTACCGTCAAGCCCTCTTAGAATCTTATAAGTCTCATTGAGATCACCTCTCATTCTCCTAAACTCCAGAGAGTATAGGCCCATTCTACTCAATCTCTCCTCATAGGACAACCCTCTCATCCCAGGAATCAATCTAGTGAACCTTGGCTGCACCTCCTCTAAGGCAAGTATATCCTCTTTATAAAATTTGCATTTTCATTTTGGGTCTCAAAAAAAGTGAAGGGAATTTTGTAAGTAAAGAATAAAAAAATGCCCACAGGGTGGTCAAAACACCTTTAAAGCATGATGATCTTGTTGTCTGGATTAAGTAATAGATGATGACTTATGGAGCAAACAAGGACTGGGTGACAAGTTGGATTATTGTATTGTCCTATCAGCCTACGAGGTCTGTGTTTGAATCCAATGGGCAGGATTTTAAATGGGAAAAATGAGTGGGTTGGGGGAGGGGGAGGCATTGAAAATTGCGACAATTTCAGACCCGCCTCCAACCTACCCATTTCCGGTTTTCACCAGGGCAGGAAACCAATCCGCTCTCAGGTGGCGGGTTGGTCACAAAAACCTTTCAAGGAGACTGCGGGCCTCCATTTCTTCAGATTTTGTGATTTTAGCTTCGGCGGCCCAGGATTCCTGAGCTTTCTCCTTCACGCTGCGTGAGAGGAGGGGAGAAGGCCTGAAACTGCAGGTAAGTGCCTTTATAGCACAGCTTGTGGTCCCGGAGGAGCAGGACTGCTTCCCCCAGACCGAACAAGCCTACCTGTATCCACCCCCTACGATCGCGACCCCACCCAACAACTGCAACCCACCCCAATGATCACGACCCTCCCAACCATTGCGACCCCCCCCCAACAATCACGACCACCTCCCAACAATCGTGACCCCCACGATGACCCCGATCTTGACCCCCCTCGGTGACTGATCCCTGATGACTAACCCCTCCCCCCGATGACTGACCCCCGATAACTGACCCCCAATGACTGAACCTCACTGACTGACCCCCTGACGTCTGACCCCAATAATTGACCCCCCCGATGACTGACCCCCAATGACTGAACCCCTGGATGACTGACCCCTCCCCCGATGACTGACCCCCACTGACTGACCCCCCGATGTCTGACCCCAATGACTGACTCCCCGATGATTGACCCCTCCACCGATGACTGACCCCCGCTGACTGACCCCCCCCCCCAATGTCTAACCCCAATGACTGACCCCCCCGATGACTGAACCCCCGGATGACTGACCCCTCACCCGATGACTGACCCCCACTGACTGAACCCCGATGTCTGACCCCAATGACTGACTCTCCGATGATTGACCCCTCCACCGATGACTGACACCCGCTGACTGACCCCCCCCCCCGATGTCTGACCCCAATGACTGACCCCACCGATGACTGACCCCCCCCCCCACCGGTGACCAATTGTCCACCGGTGACCCCCATGCCCCTCCATACCCAGCCATGCCCCTCAATGCCCCCCATGCCCTCTGCCCCCATCCATATAATCTAAGACTTACCTGTTCACATACCACTTCCTTGCTCTTCTCCCATCCGACTGAGACCAGCCTGTCAATCAGGCCGGCCTGTTGGCCAGGAAGCCATCAAAAAATAAATAAAAGACGTCCTTACGTCAAAAGCATACACCGCCGCTCCCCCCAGCCTACCTGGCTCCAGGCTAGCATTATGCCCGATGAATCAAAGTTCAGTTCCTAAGGAAACCTCGGTCAGGGAAGATCCCTAAAGAACAAAACATGTCCACTGGTGTGTCATGACCCAACCTAACTTGAAGAATGACCTTTGTGGCAGATACCAGAGGACAATTGACAACATGCCCCTCAAGGAGAGCAGGAAAAATGACAAAACAAGTTCTGTAAAAAGGCAGAGAAAACAAAAAAAGTGTGCAAGCATTTGGTGGAGATCGTCAGCAGTACAAATGGAGTAAGTTCAATAAATGTACTGGTGAGCATCGGAATGGTGAACGTGAGTTGCAGTTCAAGGTCTCAGATCAAGATGAGCCAGCTCATTCTGGTGTAAACAATTAACTGGTTGGGGCAAGAGGCAAACCCAGGAAGAACCTGTTTTGTTTGTGTACAAATTATTGGGGGAATTTTTACCCACCTCAGGATGGAATGGGCAGAGGGGTGGGGGGAGGATAAAATTTCAAAAATCGGAAACCCGATCCCAACCCGCCTCCAAAGCACTCACTTTTAGTTTTAACGGAGGCAGGTTGGGGAGAGCGGACGAGTAACCTGCTCTCGAGGGGCGGGTCAGTTATTTAAATCTGTTAAATGAGACTGCATGCCTCAAATTTTACCAGAGTTTAACATTTAACAGCTGCGGGCCGGATTTCCCAGGGCTCAGGAAACCCGGCAGCTGAAGGGAGGTGAGAACGGTCGGATCCACAAGGTAAGTGCCTTTCCAGCACTGCTTGCGGGCCTAGAGGAGCAGGTGTGCTTCCTGCCGACCCCTCCCCGTGATTGGCCTCCCATCCCACGATTTGATCTCCACCCCAGCCTCCACGATCTCCCCCCCCGACCTCCACAATCTCCCCGCCAACTTCCATGATCTTCCCACGACCTCCAATCTCCACCCCGGCCTCCACAATCTCCCCCACGACCACCATGATCTCCCCTTCAACCTCCATGATCTTCCCACGACCTCCGATCTCCCCTCCGACCTCTGATCTCCCCTCCAACCTCCGACCTCCACGATCACCTCCCCTACCTCCATGATCTCTTCCCCTGCCTCCACGATCTCCTGCCCCCACCCCACCCCGACCCTGGCCTCTCTAGCAATCCTGCTTCCCTTCCTGCGATCCATAGGAGATAGGAGCAGGAGTAGGCCATTCAGCCCCTCGAGGCTGCTCCGCCATTTAATGAGATCATGGCTGATCTGATTTTTACCTCAACTCCACTTTACCGCTCTTTCCCCAAATCCATTGACTCCCTTGCTAATCAAAAATTAGTCTAACTCAGCCTTGAATGTATTCAATGACTCAGCCTCCAAAGCTTTTTGAGGTAAAGAATTCCAAAGATTCATGACCCTCTGGGAGAATAAATTCCTCCTCATTTCCGTCTTAAACGGGCGACTCCTTATTCTGAGACTACGCCCCCTAGTTTTAGATTCCCCCATTCTCTCAGCATCTACCCTATCGAGTCCCCTCAGAATCTTGTCTGTTTCAATAAGATCTCCTCTCATTCTTCTAAACTCCAATGAGTGTGGACCACACCTGTTCAATCTTTCCTCATAAGACAACCCTTCCATGCCCTGAATCAACCAGTGAACCTTTTCTGAACTGACTCCAATGCAAGTATGTCCTTCCTTAAATAAGGGCATCAGAAGTGTATGCAGTGCACCAGGTGTGGTCTCACCAGCACCCTGTACAGTTGTAGCATGACTTCCCTGCTTTTATACTCCATCCCCCTAGAAATAAAGGCCAATATTCCGTTTGCCTTCCGGATTACCTGCTGCACCTGTATGTTGACTTTTTGTGTTTCATGTACGAGGACATCCAGATCCCTCTGTACTGCAGCATTTTGTAGTATTTCTCCATTCAAATAATATATTGCTTTTTTGTTTTTCCTCCCAAAGTGGATGACTTCACATTTTCCCACATTATATTCCATCTGCCAAATTTTTGCCCATTCGCTTAACCTGCCAATATCCCTTTGCAGACACTTTGTGTCCTCATCGCAACTTGCTTTTCCACCTATCTTTATATCATCAGAAAATTTGGCCACAAGACACTCTGTTCCTTCATCCAAGTCATTGATATATATTTTAAGTAGTTGAGGCCCCAGCACTGAGCCCTGCGGCACCCCACTAGTTACAGATTGCCATTTTGAAAATGACCTTTTTATCCCGACTCTTTGTTTTCTGTTAGTTAGCCAATCCTCTATCCATACCAGTATATTACCCCCAACACCATGAGCTCTTATCTTGTGCAGTAATCTTTTATGTGGCACCTTATCAAATGCCTTTTGGAAATCCAAATATACTGCATCCATTGGTTCCCCTTTATCCACCCTGCCCGTTGCTTCCTCAAAGAGCTCTAATAAATTTGTCAGATATGATTTCCCCTTCATAAAACCATATTGACTCTCCTTGATTGTATTATGAGTCTCCAAATGTCCTGCTACTACTTCCTTAATGAATTCTAGCATTTTCCCAATGACAGATGTTAGGCTAACTGGTCTATAGTTACCTGCTTTCTGTCTCACTCCCTTCTTGAATAGGGGTGTTACGTTTGCAGTTTTCCAATCCGCTGGGACCTTTCTAGAATCTAGTGAATTCTGGAAGATTACACCCGAGGCATCCACTATCTCTGTAGCCGCTTCCTTTAAGACCCTCGGATGCAAGCCATCAGGTCCAGGGGACTTGTCAGCCTTTAGACCCATTAGTTTGCCTAGTACTTATTCTCCAGTGATCGTGATTGTTTTTAGTTCCTCCCTCCCCTTTGCCCCTTGATTTTCTACCATTATCGGTATATTATTAGTGTCTTCTACTGTGAAGACAGATACAAATTCCTCTGCCATTTCCTCCTTTTCTATTATTATTTCCCCAGTCTCATCCTCTAAGGGACCAATGTTTACTTTAGCTACGCTCTTCCTTTTTGTATACTTGTAGAAGCTTTTACTGTCAGTTTTTATATTTCTTGCTAGTTTACTCTCATAATTTATTTTCTCCCGCTTTATTATTCTTTTAGTCATCCTTTGCTGGTTTTTAAAGTTTTCCTAATCTTCGGGCTTACCAGTAATCTTTGCCATGTTGTATGCTCTTTCTTTTAACCTGATACCATCCTTGACTTCCTTAGTTAGCCGCGGTTGGTTCACCCTTTTTGTGGAGTCTTTCCTCCTCACAGGGATATATTTTTGTTGCGAGTCATAAAATATCTTTTTAAATGTTTGCCACTGCTTATCCACCATCATGCCATCTAATCTGTTTACCCAGTCCACTATAGCCAATTCCACCCTCAATCCTTTATAATTGCCCTTATTTAAGTTTAATACAGTAGTTTCAGACCCAAGATCCTCGCTCTCAAACTGGATGTGAAATTCTATCATGTTATGATCACTGCTTCCCAAGGCATCCTTTACTTTGAGATCATTAATTAATCCTGATCCTGCCCTCCATATTCCACCGACCCCCCTCCCGATCATCCTCCCTCCCCCCTACTATACGATCTAACCCCAGCCTCCATGATCTCCCCCCCTGACATCCATAATATCCTCCTGGCCTCCACAATCTTCACCCAACCTCCGATTGCCCCCCTGAGCTCCAATTTCCCCCTTGGCCTCCACGATTTCTCCTTCAATCTCTCCCCCAGGCCTCCGACCTCCACAATCTCCCCCAACCCATGATTTCTCCCTCCCTCCTCTCCGCTCCCCGGCTGCGACCTACCAGTGCAGTCTTTCACATGAGACATTAAACCGAAGACCCGTCTGCCCTCTCAGGTGGACATAAAAGATCCCATGATACTATTCTGAACAAGAGCAGGGAATTTCTTCCCGATGTCCTGGCCAATATTGATCCCTCAACCAACATCACTAAAATGAGATGATCTGGTCATTATCTCATTTCTGTTTGTGGGATCTTGCTGTGCAAAAATTGGCTGCCGCGTTTCCCTCATTACAACAATGTCTACACTTCAAAATTAATTCATTGGCTGTGAAGTGCTTTGGGACATCCTGAGGTCATGGAAGGCGTTATATAAATGCAAGTCTTTCTTTTCATTTTCCCAGTGGGCGCATCTCGCCCCAGTGTGGATTTTCAGGGCCAGTAAGGGGATGGCAGAGGTTGTTGGCCTTAGATCAATCATGCTCAGCAAATGCACAAGTCAAAGCCTTCATCACTCCAGCTGTCTGTGCATTGATCTTTGAAGTTGGTTTTTAGTTTTAAATTAGACATTCAGTTATACATGCATTCCTTTAGCTTGGATGCTTTAATTTTTTTAAAAATTCTTCAGATCTCTTCACCTCTAGGTTTTTCTTTCTTTGTAGAAAGAATTTAATTGATTTTTCCACAGAATGCTTCCCTACAGAACCAAGGTCGAATTGATTCACACTCAGTCGAGTTATTACAATGAAAAGACTGACAGGAGAGACTCTTTGGGTAGGGAGGTTTCCAAGTATCGAACATTATGTTCCTTAATGATGATATTGTTTGTACAAACGACAGCAAGAATGCAGCAATTTCCAATCAGCAGCAGTTTGAAACCCATCTTGTGAGAATTTAAAACATCTAATCAGAGCTCATATATGACAATCACAGTTTGGCACATGAACAAGCACAGATCAGCCTCCCGACCTCTTAACACACAGCTTGTCCAGTAATTTATACACTCAATTTAATCCGTGTCTATACTGAGGTCAGTTCTCTCATTCTCACATCAGCAATGAAAATCAATAGTTATTACTTGAGGCAAAATAAAAGAAGGCAATTACTAGAAAGCAGATTTTCCTTATTATTGCAAATTGCAGTGTTCTCTCACTCATCCCTTTATGTGTTAATGCAACACCTGATGTAAATGCTTCAGACTTTGGAGTTAGTGGCCCCTAAAATCCACAGCCATTCCAGCCTACTCCCATCGTAACTTTGATTGGAAACTGATGAACAGCGGATCAAGGAAGTTGTGCTTCTTGGACATGTTGTTCAGGAGGTTATGTCCAGGAAGGTGACGATCTTTGGCTTGGGAGCATCACTCCCACAATTGGCTTCCCAAGCAGCACGCCTTGGAAGGTATAACAAGCCAGGTGAATGCAATCACTACCACCGAGCAATAGGGAGAAGGTTTCCTCATGTCAGCAAATCTACCAAAAACTTGCCTTCGAAGGCAGTGCCAAGAGGACCAACATCACAGGGCCACAGGAATTTAAAAGAAATTAAATTGCCTGCCCGATGCAAATGGGTGAGTAACTCACCTGCCTATTTTCCAAGGGATGCTGCCTAAATATGCAAATAGGAGACCTATGTCAGTTGTAGGACCCTGATTGCAAATTTCAGTTACAAATGGGCGGACTGTCCATAGGAAACCACTCAAAAAAGGTCAAAGAAATTTTTAATTTTATTTTTGTGCAGCCAGGCCAAAACTCATCCCAAAGAAGTTGCTCTCTTTGCAGGTTGGTGAGAGTGACAATTGGAAAAAACATATCTGTTTTTCAGTACTTACAGATAAGCAATAGCTTTGATTGTGAAAGTCTACCTGCGTCATACCCTATTGATACCTACCCTTTAGTTCTCTCCACAGAAGACACTAGAGTATCTGAGAAGATCTGCAATGGCATACCACAAATTGAAACATAAGCCATTCACACAAACAGCATAACGTAGTGAATCGCTGTCGGAGGATATAGCTTCTCTTTTGGTATCAGGATCCCTATAGAGAACTTGCAGGCCTAATGAACCTGATGGGTAAATAGAAGGAGCAGGAGATGTAGTGATCAGTAATGTCCACCCTCAATGTGAGATTGGTGTTGGTCCACCAACAAAATATTTATACTGTCAAGATTACCATTCACACAGTGATGAGCAAGAGGCTGGAAAGGGCATAAAGATCCAACTCAGAGATGAAAATTTTCATCTGACCTCATAATGTGTTGGAGCACTAATTGACAGCACTGCAGTGCACACTGGAGAGAATGTCAACCAACACGATGGCAGTAATGGAATCCTCCAGTGATCAAAGTAACAAAGGGGTGTCATTCCAAAACACATCCCTTCATCATCATCTCACCCCAGATGGCATGTTTACAGTTGGATGAACCAGTCATACTGCTGCCAGAAGGGGGGCATAAAGGACACATCACAGGTACATGGGTACAAGATGAAAAGTACATTGGTGTCATAGGGATTTGGCACATTTAACACATTCACAGAATCAATACATTGGTCTATATTACCTTCTTTGCCTTTATCCTCTTTATTACATATACTTTTCAGTAGGTGTAGAGGTAAAAGTATATTCAGTTGATGGGAATGATTACTGAAAGGAGTAAGATAAAGTCCTATTGCAGATCATTTATTTTATCCTGCAATAGTTCTATGTACATGTATAATCTTTCATGTGGGTGCAAGATTTGAATGATGAGTTTGTAGATATGACCTAAAATTAGCCATACCAGTGAATGATATTTTCCACCTTGGCATGGGAGATTCCCTTAACTAATGTGGGCACTGGTCAGATTTTTCCGTGACATCCCATTTTTCCTGTATCGCCAGCAAAAGAACAATGGAACACTGGAAGCCATGATAAAACTAATGTTATGTTGTAATCCTCCTACTAGTTTATTGAAACATTTGGCTGATGCAAGATAGTTGTGGATCCACTTAAAGCAGTCCATTTCAGTACTGGGAAACTGCAATGTGACTATAATCGACTGGATTCATACATTGAACAATGGCCTTAACTCCTGCTAATGTCAAAATTTGAAACCCACATTTGAAATGGGAATTGCACTGAACAATTATTTTACTGAGCATAGATTTGCTATTTCCAGATTTTAAAGCTGTAAAAAAAATGTATGGGATCTTAGGTTTTATAGATAAGGGCACAGAATGCAAAAGCGAAGATACAATGCTAAACTTATACAAATTATTAGTTAGGCTGCAGTGAGAATATTGTATCCAATTTTGGCAACTGTACTTTAGGAAGACTATCAAGGCCATCGAGATGATGCAGAAGAGATTCACTGAAGTAATATTGGGATGAGAAGCTTTAGTTTTGAGGAGAGCTTAGAGAAACTGGGTCCCTTTTTTATCAGAAGCAAGATGCTTATGAAGAGATCTGATAGAGATGTTCAAATTTGTGAGGGGTTGATGAGGTAAATGAGAAAAACTATTTCTACTGCTCAGTGAGTTGGTCACTAGAGAGCATAACTTTAGGATCATTACTAAAAAAACAAACGGAGAAATTTGAATTTTTTTTACGTACAGTATTATTAGGACGTGGGATACCCCTCCAGAAACAATGGTGGTAGTAGAATCCATAATTGCTTTTAGGAAGGAAGTGGATAAATATTTGAAATGGAAAAATGTGAAAGGGAATGGAGAAAGGGCAGGGGAAATAGGACAAAGTGGATAGCTCTTTCAGAAAGCCTGCACAGGCATGATGGACCGAATGGCTTCCTTTTATGCTGTAAAAATCTATGATTCTTTGTCTGTAGGCAGTCATAAAAAATTACTGGATCTAGAAAACTCATCTCCTTGATCACTAACGAGACCACACACTTTATGAAATCTTTGCTTCTAACAAAAGCATACTTGTGACCCTGGGTTTCTTTCAACACATTCAAGATAGATTCAATGAAATCAGAGAAAGGAAGAAGCTATCTAGAGAAGACAAGGATCTTACAAAATAAAGCAAGAAGGATTTTGGTCTAAAGCCAGTGGCACGGTTACTTTTGGCCAACTTGGGGGGGGTGGCAAACGCAAGATTGGGGAGTGCTGACTTACCTAGTCTGAAAGCTGAGCTCTGGGAAACCATGCAGACTTGCAGGCCGCACCTGGAGGTTGAAGATGGGTGACAGAGGCTTCTGGGAGTGAAATGGAGGTGGTCCTCCAGAGCCACTTTATCCAACCTCAAAATGATTTGGGGAGGATATTTTGACCCCCTGGCCACCAACTGGCTTCGCCACAGTCTAGAACGTATTATTTTTACTGGGTACATTTGCTTGTATTTTTGTACTGATTAGTAAGGTTTAGTACATGATGTACTGCGATTAACAGTTCTGGGAAATTTCATGGAGCTTTTCAGAATGTGTTGAGTATTGTTTTCTTCAGAAGCTTAAATATGGTGACAGATCATTTAAAATTGATTTCATTAGTTGAATGGTAATAGGTTGAAGGGGAGTAGATGTATCTTATACTAATTAGTTCAATAGCGCTGTGATTTAACATAAGCTAAACAAGCAACTACTGCTCCTATAAGAGGCTATGATGAACATGTTAATTAGCCAAGTGACCTTGTTTAACAAATTTGTTCTCAGTGTTGGAGTCGCTGAGCTAAGTTGCATTCTTTTTGTGCATATACAGATTTTTGTGGCAAAGTGTATTGCGTATGTGTCACATCACATATATTCTATCCTGCATTTTTCCACTTTAGCATATGTTTCAATTATATTTAGGGGGGAAATTGGTCCGTAATGTGTTCTAATGGTGCATACAATGCAACAAAGAGTCAGTGTGCGTTCTGAGGTTCTCAGGAAACTTGCCAAAAGCAGTAGTAATTCATCTGAGACACCAAGGAGGTGTAAAGCTCATTTTAATGATTCCGAATCGGACTTTGTTGCGGTTGAAGTTTTCTTTTTAAATGGAAGAAACCATGAAGAGAGAATTGAGCTCCAAGCAGAAAGAGAGGGGGAAAACAGCATAATTAAACAGGCGAATGGAGACATAAGAATAAAATGGAATAAATGATGAAAAATAATAGAAAGAAATTGACAGGGAGAGAGTTACAGAGAGAGAAAGGGGAATAACAATATGAGATTCAGTTTATTTATACGATGGTCCTGATGAGAGTAGTGAGAGGTTATGCAAGAAGATTTTTATTTGATTATGCACGGAAAATTAATTTAAAAGTACCAGTTTGTACACAAGGGAAATGTTTTTCATTCTTTGAATGGATATTAATTTTGCATAGTAACCACAGCCTAGAAATCATTGTTGGCGATATTAGTGAGTAAACAGTTAGGCACTCACCGCTAGTATCGTCACTGTAGAAATTTAAGAAATACCGACTTTAATATTCACACTAATCCAAAATTAGAACATCGCTAACAATGATTTCCAGGATATGGTTGCCATGCAAAATTCATTTACGTTCAAATAATCAGAAAGAGTTCCCTGATGTATTAAAACTGATAGTCCTCTTTCTGCTACTTTAAGGCAGGCGTTATGTGCTTTATTTTGTATTGGTTAATACATCAATTAAAATAGCGGCTGCAGAATGTCACACGGACACATTAAGCATTTGGACAGTAATATCATCAGCACTCATTTTATACGCTCATATCCCGAGGCATAAGGACATCTGTAATCTCTGGTCTTCAGAACAGTATACAGGTTGCATTTTAAACTGGCAGATCAGTTATTACTTTCATATTGAAATGAAATGCACGCTTACTGTATTCTAACTAGCAATCTGTAGATTTAAACATTGCTGACTTCAATATTCCCCACTAATTCCAAACCAGAATGCAGATAGTCTGAAACCAAAAGTCACTAGGTGTACTTAAAGAAAATTAATTTCATTAGCCACAAAGTCCGACTGTTTATGGAGTCGATGGACATTTCAGACACTTCATTGGAATTCCCACTTCTCAACAAATCATGCAAGAATCTCTCACAATAAAAGATGACTGTAGAGCTGTGTTTATAGCTAGCAGAGTGACTTTAACTGGCAGAAGGGCATTTGCGTATCATTTAAGTATTGTATAATTTAACTTTTTTCCCTTAATATAGCATATACTGCTTTTTATTTGTTTGCCTTTTCTTCGCTGTGAATATTTTTGCTGTCGCTATGTGGATTTTCTCCCTTTGCTTTTCCCCTACTAATTTAAATCTACGTACGTTTCCCTTATTTTGTTTTTCCTGAGGCATGGAACCAGCCTCCTTATTGAGCTGCAAGAGCAGAGGCAGGAGAGGCTTCAGGGAGCATGAAATCAGGCACCCATCAGAAACGTATCAGCCGCATTTAGAATTACTCTATCCAGCGGGTATATCGCCAGTGTCAAAGGAGCAATGCTTGAGGAAGCTGCAACAGCATTCATTGAGTAGATAGATTCCCCATTTTTTCTTCTTATGTAAGCATGTCATATTTGCTCAGATCAAATTTCATCTGCCATTGACTCCCACATAACATACTTCGTCTAACTCATTTTGTAGGTTGTCAGTATCGGCGGTTCTGTCTAGTTTGATATCATCTGCAAATTTGACTAATTTTTGTTGAGTTTCTGAATCCAGTAGTTAATGTAAATTAGAAATATTAGGAGACCCAACACCAATCATTGGGAACCCCAATCAACAGCCCCTACCCCACCCTGATATAACTGCTTTAACAGGTACCTGCTGCTTAGCCCATTTCTTATCCATTCCTACCTTTTACCCTATATCCCCATTGCTTTGTGCTTAACTTGTAGCCTTTTATGAGGAACTTTGTCAAATAGTTTTTGAAGACTAGATAGACTTTAACATAAGGTTTTCCAAGCAGAATCTTCCCCTTCTAAATTCACATTGGCTGCAATTTATTAGGTTATTACACAGCTGGTCCTTAAATTTACCCCTGAGAAGTAATCCCATTATTTGTCACTGTATTTAAGTAAGACTAATGGGTCACCTGTGCCTACTTTGTCACTGTTTCTGAAAGCATGCATCATGTTAGCCTACTTTTAATCCACTGGGACCTCCATAGTGCTTGATTCCCTCATAATGACTGTCAGTGCCTCACTAATCTCCTCCCTTGTCTTTCTTAGTACTCTCTGGGATCAATACCATCATTCCCTGGGCGATTTATTTATTTTTTACTATCTTTGCTTTCAGTCCTGTTTAAATCAATTTTGTGCGCCCTTTCTTTTCAGTGGGCATGGTAGAATGGAAGGAAGACCTCTGGTGAATAAGAGTTATGCTTACGTTAGTGTGGCTCAAGTCTCCACTGAGAAACCTCATACTGAGGCTGTGAATAGGAATGAAAACAAAGGGCTGACTATCAGAGAACAGCTTTTCAGGGTCCTGAAGCAATGTTTCCTGCTGTCTAAATCAGTGAGAAGATACTTTAAAATATGTCCCCAAACATGTCAGACAGGTCGTGGGAAGGGAGCACAGTAGCTGGAGCATGACGCAGATGAGGAAGATTATGAAGATGATCAAGAGAAAGCAGTTGGAGTTATTGGCCTAAGAAAGACATAAAGATTTCTTTCCTTATTCAATTATGTGCCCTGTGTTGTAAAACACAATTGAGAAACAAAGAGATACGGCAGCTATTAACAGTAGCTCACTATACATACTATATAGCTTCCCATCACAGTTGAATTTTTAAGCAGTTGTTATTGCTTTCAAAATATGCAAATATCCAAACTAGATTTTTCAATCTCCCTGTAATCACAATGCTCTTGGAAATATGTCTTTCATACAAAATAGCTGTAAAATAGTGTTTAATCCCATTAGTATGTTTTATGGTAGCTACAGCTATTATTTCCTGATCACAGTTTCATCAGTTGTCTGACTGAACTGCTGTTTTCCCAGTTAGCAACCAAACAATGTTTATTATTTGCATATTGCAGTGAAGTGCAAAACCTGCCCATGCTGGCACATTTGGTATAGTTTAGTATTGAGACTTAGATACGTAAATAAAGAATCCAAGCAACATTTCAGTACTTCACATCCTGTTTATTTTTGCAATGTACAGTGCCTTTAGTTATTTAACATTAACGCCCCACCATTTCTCCCTTTTGCACTCCATGTAGAAGTGCCATGGAATCTACTTCATGTGTGACTGCCTGGAAGACCTGCTACTGAGTCCCACTGGATTGCGGCAACACCTCCAGATGTTGCGGTCACATTGGGACCTGCAGATTTGCCTGCAATGTTGGCCATCATCCAAAAGCTCTGCACTCTTCCTTAGGGGAATTGTAGTGCCACCCACCAGAGAAGTAGGTGACAGATGCTACAAGCCAACGTATGTTCCCTTGCTGGAGGCTAATTCCTTATAAAGGCTTTTGATTTCACAGAGTAAAAGTTTTTGGCCTTTTATGAGGTCTGTGATACCCTGTCTATAAAGGCACAACAGTATTGTAGGATTTCTCCTCTCTCTTGTTCAGAATACAGAAGTTCATGGATCAAGCATGAAACTAGTTATTTTCTAACTTTAAAGAATTTAAATTAACACACAGACATGACAGCTTTTACCTGAAAGAAAGTAGTAGCTTCTCATTCAACTTTTTTCTAGTGAATATTATTCAAGATAAAGGATTGATCAGGATTGGCAAATAAGAAGGTTCCTCTCCTACACCATCTTGTTCTGATGTCGCAAGTGGTTCGCCTGAAAACACTTGTAGAATTGGCTTTTATATGTTTTCCCTTCAAAATCTGCTGTTAAACATCATACCATATATGGGTTGTTTTCTAATTCTATCACTAAAGAATTTCTTATCAGTTTCCAGGCCCTGCTTCCTGTTTTTGCAACTGGCAGCATTGTTTCTTTTTACCAGAGTCAGTCCTACCTACTGTCTCAGCAAAACTGCATTCTGCCAGTATTATAGTAAACAAAAATCATATGATCCTTTTCAAGGCATGTCAATGGCTTAATTTCCCGGCATTCTGATTTTGCTTAAGTTGACAGTTCTTTGTTCTGTTACCAAGTAATCAAGGATTTCAAGTCCATTCTTTTAGCCTTCTTTAAAAACAAGTATTAAAAGTCTATATTGAAAAGTCCAAAAACCTTCAGTAACAATGCTAATGTTCCCAAGACACAAAGCTGTACATGTAAGTCATAGCACTATCCAGTACAGATGTCACTGTGATTGCATTTACACTACGAACAGTGGCATCAGTGTGAAGTGGTTTCACTTCATAGCATGTCTGCAATTTTGCAACATTTTTTTTTATTCGTTCATGGGATGTGGGCATCGCTGGCAAGGCCAGCATTTATTGCCCATCCCTAATTGCCCTTGAGAAGGTGGTGGTGAGCCGCCTTCTTGAACCGCTGCAGTCCGTGTGGTGAAGGTTCTCCCACAATGCTGTTAGGTAGGGAGTTCCAGGATTTCGACCCAGCAACGATGAAGGAACGGCGATATATTTCCAAGTCGGGATGGTGTGTGACTTGGAGGGGAACGTGCAGGTGGTGTTGTTCCCATGTGCCTACTGCCCTTGTCCTTCTAGGTGGTAGAGGTCATGGGTTTGGGAAGTGCTGTCGAAGAAGCCTTGGCAAGTTGCTGCAGTGTATCCTGTGGATGGTACACACTGCAGCCACAGTGCGCCGGTGGTGAAGGGAGTGAATTTTTTTGGTGGTGGATGGGATGCCAATCAAGCGGGCTGCTTTGTCCTAGATGATGTCGAGCTTCTTGAGTGTTGTTGGAGCTGCACTCATCCAGGCAAGTGGAGAGTATTCCATCACACTCCTGACTTGTGCCTTATAAATGTAAGGAATCTTACAACACCAGGTTATAGTCCAACTGTTTTATTTGAAAATCACAAGCTTTCGGAGGCTTTCTCCTTCGTCAGGTGAGTGAGTGTGGGATTCCATGGAAGGTTACCGCATTTATATTCAGAGAACAATACCTGGTGATTACAGATAATCTTTCCAACTGCCCGTTGTCAAGGCAATCAAAGTGTTCAGACAGAGTGATGTTACCTACAGGACCACCGAATACACAAACAGCCAGAACACAAAACAGAGAGAGAGAGGGAGAGAAACCTCCCAGTCGGGGAACACTTCAGCAGTCAAGGACATTCAGCCACCGATCTTCGGGTAAGCGTTCTCCAAGGCGTCCTTCGAGACACACAACGCAAAATCGTCGACCAGAAATTGATAGCCAAGTTCCGCACCCATGAGGACGGCCTCAACCGGGATCTTGGGTTCATGTCACGCTACACGTAACCCCACCAGCGAAAAAAAGTTATCTGTTTTTAACACAATGGGTCATTCTCTGTCTTTCTCTTCCTTTCAGATGTTTCTCTCCCTCTCTCTCTCTGTTTTGTGTTCTGGCCGTTTGTGTATTCGGTGGTCCTGTAGGTAACATCACTCTGTCTGAACACTTTGATTGCCTTGACAACGGGCAGTTGGAAAGATTATCTGTAATCACCAGGTATTGTTCTCTGAATATAAATGCGGTAATCTTCCATGGAATCCCACACTCGCTCACGTAACGAAGGAGAAAGCCTCCACAAGCTTGTGATTTTCAAATAAAACAGTTGGACTATAACCTGGTGTTGTAAGATTCCTTACATTTGTCAACCCCAGTCCATCACCGGCATCTCCACATCTTGTGCCTTGTAGACAGTGGAAAGGCTTTGGGGAGTCAGGAGGTGAGTCACTCGCCACAGAATACCCAGCCTCTGACCTGCTGTTGTAGCCACAGTATTTATGTGGCTAGTCCAGTTAAGTTTCTGGTCAATGGTGACCCCTAGGATGTTGATGGTGGGGGATTCGGCGATGGTAATGCCATTGAATGTCAAGGGGAGGTGGTCATTGCCTGGCACTTGTCTGGCGCGAATGTTACTTGCCACTTATCAGCCCAAGCCTGCATGTTGTCCAGGTATTGCTGCATGCAGGCACGGACTGCTTCATTATCTGACGGGTCGTGAATGGAACTGAACACTGTGAAATCATCAGCGAACATACCCATTTCTGACCTTATGATGGAGGGAAGGTCATTGATGAAGCAGCTGAAGATGATTGGGCCGAGGACACTGCCCTGAGGAAGTCCTGCAGCAATGTCCTGGTGCAGAGATGATTGGCCTCCAACAACCACTACCATCTTCCTTTGTGCTAGAGATGACTCCAGCCACTGAAGAGTTTTCCCCCTGATTCCCATTGACTTCAATTTTACTAGGGCTCCTTTATACCTCACACGGTCAAATGCTGCCATGATGTCAAGTGCAGTCACTCTCACCTCACCTCTCGAATTCAGCTGTTTTGTTCATGTTTGGACCAAGGCTGTAGAGAGGTCTGGAGCCGAGTGGTCATGGCGGAACCCAAACTGAGCATCAGTGAGCAGGTTATTGGTGAGTAAGTGCCACTTGATAGCACTGTCGATGACACCTTCCATCACTTTTCTGATGATTGAGAGTAGACTGATGGGGCGGTAATTGGCTGGATTGGATTTGTCCTGCTTTTTGTGGACAGGACATACCTGGGCAATTTTCCACATTGTCGGGTAAAAGATAACACAGCTAGGGCCTGACCTGGCTCCAGATTGACTTGGAGTAAGACTGCCTCCTCCTGGCAGAATTCCTCAGAGAGCCCTGCTCCATTACAATAGAAACAAGACAGTTGGTAGACTTTTCCATATGACCTTGCATCCTACTGACCATGGCCACAAGTGATTTGTGCACACTTTGCTGATGGTGCAAAATCCTCCCGTTGAAAGAAGGACCCAAGAGGCCCATATCTGGAATGGGCTCTTCTAGGCTGGTGAATGTGTTGGTCCTTGATACTGCAGGTGCCTGGCATTCCTTCAGTAGATTAACTGAGCTTTGCCCTGCAGCTTCTCCTGCTCGTTATGACCTAAATTTCTTGCAGAATGTGTCTCTGAACCAGCACTTATGTGGCTGGCGACTAGAAGGCATGGTGCTATTAAGTGGTGGCTCCCTGTTATCACACAGATGCCCTGTGGGCCCTTGCGGGTTTGTAATGAGAGAAAGGAGCGTAGTATGGGTGTGACTTCATATTTGGTCTATTTTTCCAAAGAAAAGATAATGGCCCTGAATTTGCTGGAGTGTGGCATCTGGTGGCATTCACTGTTTGTTAGATATCTTTCCTCACCCTTCAGCTTGAAATTTTTTGCGCTGTAAATTGCTGGAAGTGCGAGCTGATAAGAGCATAGCGAGGTTGATGGGGATTCTGGGACATTAGCGAATGAGCGGACCAACAGTGTATCTCCTTAACCAATGAGATTTAAGGACAGAGAAACAGAGGAACAATGGTGAAGGAAGTAGGGTGAATTAACCAGACTTCCTTCCTTTCACACAGCCTTCCTTTCTTCCCTCTTTCTGCACAGCCTTCATTAGACAACAGCCTCCTCACAAACAAACTGCCATTTATATTGCTTAATAACTAGTCTGTTATAAGCTTGTTCAGCGGATTAAAGTTTGTTCGGAGGATTAAAACTGTGTGTCTGAAGTGACTGGAAAGCTTCACATAGAAATGCATAATGTGCTTGTACAATGTTCCCATGTGTGCTATAATTGTCCAAGCGTTAACCCATTTATTTTAAACAAGCCAACAACAAAGTAAAGGGAGCACATGCAGAAATGTACGAGTGTGTCAACTGTTTGCATATGAAATCTGTCAATTGGAATTTCTACACTTAAATGCTCCAGTTAATGATCACAGGCTTCCGAGGAGCTATTTTTTTATTCGTTCATGGGATGTAGGCATTGCTGGCGAGGCCAGCATTTATTGCCCATCCCTAATTGCCCTTGAGAAGGTGGTGGTGAGCCGCCTTCTTGAACTGCTGCAGTCCATGTGGTGAAGGTTCTCCCACAGTGCTGTTAGGTAGGGAGTTCCAGGATTTTGACCCAGCGACGATGAAGGAACAGCGATATATTTCCAAGTCGGGATGGTGTGTGACTTGGAGGGGGACGTGGAGGTGGTGTTGTTCCTATGTACCTGCTGCTCTTGTCCTTCCAGGTGGTAGAGGTCGCAGGTTTGGGAGGTGCTGTTGAAGAAGCCTTGACGAGTTGTTGCAGTGCATCTTGTAGATGGTACTCACTGCAGCCACGGTGTGCAGGTGGTGAAGGGAGTGAATGTTCAAGGTGGTGGATGGGGTGCCAATCAAGCGGGCTGCTTTGTTCTGGATGGTGTCAAGCTTCTTGAGTGTTGTTGGAGCTGCACTCATCCAGGCAAGTGGAGAGTATTCCATCACACTCCTGACTTGTGCCTTGTAGATGGTGGAAAGGCTTTGGGGAGTCAGGAGGTGAGTCACTCGCTGAAGAATACCCAGCCTCTGACCTGCTCTTGTAGCCACAGTATTTATGTGGCTAGTCCGGTTAAGTTTCTGGTCAATGGTGACCCCAGGATGTTGATGGTGGGGGATTTGGCGATGGTAATGCCATTGAATGTCAAGGAGAGGTGGTTAGACACTCTCTTGTTGGAGATGGTCATTGCCTGGCACTTGTCTGGCGCGAATGTTTCTTGCCACTTATCAGCCCAAGCCTAGAAGTTGTCCAGGTCTTGCTGCATGTGGGTACGGACTGCTTCATTATCTGAGGGGTTGCGAATGGAACTGAACACCAACAAACATCCTCACTTCTGACCTTATGATGGAGCGAAGGTAATTGATGAAGCAACTGAAGACGATTGGGCCAAGGACACCGCCCTGAGGAACTCCTACAGCGATGTCCTGGGGCTGAGATGATTGGTCTCCCACAACCACTACCATTACCAGTGCAAATCTTACACCCGCCAAAGCTCCTCATGGCTCATTTGCATTGTTGCACTGTTCCTTTGTACTAGGTATGACTCCAGCCACTGGAGAGTTTTCCCCTGATTCCCATTGGCTTCAGTTTTACTAGGGCTCCTTGATGCCACACTCAGTCAAATGCTGCCTTGATATCAAGGGCAGTCACTCTCACCTCACCTCTGGAATTCAGCTCTTTTGTCCTTGTTTGGACCAAGGTTGTAATGAGATCTGGAGCCGATTAGTCCTGGCGGAACCCCTTCCTTCACATTTTTTAATCACTGACACCCACACAAGTGCTTGCCTCTCTTTCCAGAACATTTTTTTTGTGACCCCTGACTTCCTGAACCTCCAAACTCACACACACATTGACTTCGGATAAGGGATGGCTTTCCCCGTAGGCATACCATTCTGTGCCATCATAATGGGGGAGGAGTTGCAACAGCAGGCCAGGCCTGGAGAATCAGGCTGCATGGTTGAGGAGAGCAGCTAATGTGTACTACCCTCCCCAACGTGTGTACAGGCCACACTGCTCCTAGGAGGACTCTGCGAGAAGCTGTGCATCCGATGACTGTGCCCCTCCATGGATGGCTTGGGCATCTCTGCCAACTTTGTCATGAAGATTTGCCAACTCGCTCGACTGCCACAACTGCTCTGTACATGGCAATTAGAATGACAGCAGCCCTGAACCTTTATAGCGTCAGATCCTTCCAGACTACCACAGGGCACCAGTGCAACATTAGTCAAGGAGCTGTCCGCACATGTATCATGCAGGTATCAGACGATCTCTTTCATCACAGCCGAATTCCTCCAAGTGGGCATTGCTCTGTAGGCGGCACAGGCACAGAGACAATGACTGCTGCAGGATAGCTGGATTCCCAGGGTGCAGGTTACTATGATGTCATCCACGTGGCACAAGATGCCAACCAAGCAGCCCCTGAGATATGTGAATAGGAAGAGGTTTCATTCCGAGGTCATCCAGCTCATCTGTGATGCAAACCAGTCCTCATTCGTCCCTGTAAGGGTTATCAGAGGGCAGAATCTAAGGAACACTTTCATTATCCGATCGACTGCGGTGGCATCACCTCAGCCTTAACTTCTTGCACCTACACTACGGGATGACACCATATAAGACCTCTTTGGCCCAACAGAGCATTCCCATGAAGCATCACCTGAGTGAAGAATTCCACTCCAAGTGAGTGCTTCCTTTTCTGAAAGACTGTCATGACCAATAGTAACCAAGCACAAGATAACTGCACAGTGTATTTCAATCAAAAACATTTATTTTAATTACAGAAAAACAATACAAAACTTCCTATTCTTTCTTAGCACCATGCTTCCCACTCGTGCATAACCATGCATTCCTGTCTCCTATACTATTGCTGCATCTAAGTGTTGCCTGTGGGTCTGTAGTATGAGTGGTGGTTGGCTTCTCATGCTGCACAGAAGGGTCATGTTAGAGCCAGGACGTGCAGGAGTGAAGTTAGGAAATGCTTCTACACGCAAAGAGTGGGAGACGTTTGGAACGCTCTTCTGCAAACGGCAGTTGATGCTAGCTCACTTGTGAATTCTAAATCTGCGATTGATATATTTCTGTGAACCAAGGGTATTAAGGGATATGGGGCTAAGGCAGATATATGGAGTTAGGTCACAGGTCCACCATGATCTCATTGAATGGCGGAACAGGCTCGAGGGGCTAAATGCCACTGCCACTGGCTGCCTCCTGATATACGCCACCTTCTCCTGCAAGAGAGCGGGACGTGTGATTGGGTGATGTGCCTGTCATGGTTGAATAGCTTCCAGTGTGTGTGGTCTGTGAATTGTGGGTGGGCGGCTTGAAACAGTGGTAATGTGTAAGGGTGAGAGGAAGCATCTGATTGGAAGAATTGAGTACGGATGGAAACAGTTTGTTGGTAGGTGGGTGATGGGGGGGTGTAGTACGTGGAGCAGTGAATGCGGCTAGTGGTGCAGTTGGTAGGAGATGCCACTTGACAGTTGACCTCACTCACCTTCACTACTCGTGTCAAAGCATTGAGCTTCTTCCTGCACTGCATCCATGTTCATGATGCTGTGCGCCTTCCATTAACTTCGTCCCCCACTGCCTCTTCAGTATATGTCTGAAGGGCATCTTCCACCCCCCGCCCCCCTCCTGCGGATGTAGGATGTCCCTCCCTCTGCCCTTCTCTTGCACCAAGGCCTCTAGTGCATCATCAGAGAACCTTGGTGCACACACTTTCGCAGGCCTGGTACAACCTCAGATTGGCAGATTGGCGAGGTCTGGCGTGCAGATTGGAGGATGTGGGATTTAGTAGTGCGCAACCTTTAGTCAATGTTTTAATATAACTCATCAGTTTGTAAATATAGGGACGAGAGCTGCTTCTGTGTTTTATGTGTGCGATGTCTGATCTCTGTTCAGACTCCGTGCAGACAGCAGACTGTTATTTTCAGCAAATAACAGGTACCAGCTACCTTTAAGAGATTTTTGAGCGAAAGCCTGTCTTTAAGAGATTGGAGCTTCCCCTGCTGGTGGAAAGTGTGAATTGCATTGAATCCTCACTCAACGCTGATTCAGAATGCTGCTTGCAGGTAAGTCCTCAGGCCTGACTGAAGTTTCATCCTGCCTGCACAGGGGCCATTGGTCGCGGAGTAATCACACCTGCCCAATAAAAGGCCCTTTTCCAAATTTTTCCCCAAGGTATTTTCTGTGAGATGGAAAGTTGGCAGAATTGAGTCTAAAAGGCAGAGAAATTTCAATTTCCAAGTAATTATTCAAAAAAAATTAGGTCAACTAAATGAGAAGGAAGACGTATCAAATGTAGAGTCACTGCTTAACTGAGGCAAAAAGTGCCAGCAGATAGTGAATACAAGAACAGAGATCTGAGAAGGTCTCTGAATGTTGAACCACATCTGTAAAACTGTACAGCACAATTACTTGGAGTCTGCCTTACACTTATAGAAGCAGCAAGAAATTCTGATTGATGCTGACAATAGGAACCTTCCTACACAGTTCTACAGTATAAATGTGACTGTAAACGTGCTCTTGGACCGACAGTAAAGATATTGTTTCATTAGTGGTGCCAGTTTGCCAATAGTGGCAGAGTCCCCGTCAATGACAATGTGAATGCAATAACAAGTAACACCACGTACACCCAAGGCACCTTTGGATGCTGCTGGTGATGTGGGAGAGCGTGCTTACAGACCTCTGACCTCCATGCACCATTCTCTTCTTTCTACTGGACATAGATGCATTTAAGGGAACCAGATAAGCACACGAAGGAAAAAGGAATAGAAGTGTATGCTGATAGGGGTAGATGAAGCAATGAGGGAGGAGGCTCGTGTGGAGCATAAATGCCGGAATTTACCAGTTGGGCTGAATGGCCTGTTTCTGTGCTGTAGACTCAATGGGCATGATTTTAGCTCAGAGGCGGGAATGCAGCGCGTATGTAGATATTCACTTGGGGAACGCAAATGCCAAACGAGTGCGTCGCAATCTGTGATTACAACTCAATTGAAGGTAAGTATTTGTGCTTCCAGGTTTCCAAGTGCCAAGCAGCCAGATTGACAGGCTGGCTGTCTGTTGGAAAGGAAAGGAGCTGTGAAACAGAGAGGGGGAGCAAGGGAGAGAGAGATTGTGGGACCGTGGAAGAAATCGGAGGGGGGTTGTGGGGAGATGGGGGGACATGGGGACGTGGACGACATTGTGTGAGCCTTAGAGAAGATCGGTGGGTCCAGCATTGAGGGGGTGTCCAGTCTCGAGCGAGGGGTCCAGCATTGGGGGGGGGGGGTCCCAGCATCGGGGAAGGGGGAGTTCCAGCATTGGGGAGGTCCCCAGCATTGGTGGGGGTGAGGGGTAATGTCCAGCATTGGGGTTGGGGGGGGGGTCCCCAGCATCGGTGGGGGGGGGTGGTGGTCCAGCACCAGTCGGTAGGTCCAGCATTTGGTTTCGGTTGTGCATGCACATACTAAAGCGTCTGGGTTAAACCCAGAAGTAGGCGAGTTGGAGCCGGGTTGCAAGCCTGCTCCAAAAATCCACTACTGCCCACCCACCCCCAATCCACCCGTTCTTCGGGGTTAAAACTACCCCCAATGTATGCTGTCAAAATCCCAGTGAAGGGCAAATGAAAGAAAGGCACTTATTTTCTGTTTGCAAGCCCATGAAAAACATCATCAGATGCATGGAGTTCACCTGCATTTATCATAGTGGTACATCAACTGCAGCAGTACTTCTCTCCTGATGTGGCTAGGTTAGCTTTCACATGTACAATGCTGATACCAACTCTGTCTCTCTGCCACCATTGACTCCAGGGTTCTTGTTATACTATCTGACTGCCTGTTTGACACCAAGTCCTGGATAAGTCAGAAATTCCGAAATCTTAACATTGGAAAACTGAAGCCATCCTGTTTTCCTCTCGTCAGTTCCTGTGGTTCGGACTTCATCATTGTTCTTGGCTGCACACTCAAGCTGAACCCAGTGGTGCACAACCCTGCTGTTCTATTCGACCCTGAACTGCGCTTTTGGCTCCAAATTCAGTCTGTTGCCAAGACTGCTTTCTTCCACCTTTGGAACACTGCTCATTTTGGCCCTATTTCATCCCCTCCCCTGCTGAATCTCTAATCCACACATTTATTACCTCATGGATCAATTTCTCAAATGCTTTCCTCACCTCCCTCCTTCCACCCTTCACAAATTTCAATGAATGTGTTCCATTTTCACTGTGGGGTTAAAAACCCCTGGAACAAAAGACATTTAAAAGGAATCCTTATTCCTTTTAAAAACATTACATTTGAAAAACTGCAAACACAGTAATGTAGCCAGAATTGGCTTAAAAGGAAATACTGTCTTTTGAATACACAAGCTTTTATCACAGTATGGGGTTGTGTAAAGAGAGGAGATTGCTGAAATTTACAAGGTAACATGTTGACTATGAGAAGCATACGTCAAGGGTTGTTTACAGCCGAGTTATGGTTCAGGAAAGCAATTACAAGAAGTTTGAAACAAGCCTGCAAATATAGGAACATTGATAAAGCTTTCAGAAGATTCTAATATGATTGATACGAAAGTGGCAAAAACCACATGAAACAAGAAATTAAGGCCATAAAAAGGATTTGAAGGAGGCCCCATACAGCATTGGAGACAAGATGATTATAAAACCTCGTCTGTGTATAGAGAAAAAGGGGCCACATACTTCGACCTTTGTATGGAACATCAGAAACAAGGATAATAAAGAAGTCTTTTACTTTCCATGGTTCGAGCACATGGTCTTTTCAACGTCAAAGAGACATATTCCTAGTAATAAACGATTGGACAAAAAAAATGAAACTTTCTCCCAAACCTACATCTCAATGGTCCAAAACCGTATGAAAAGAAGACTTTGCATGAAATCTCTCTCTCACTGCGGTCGAAGAGGACAGGAAGAAGAAAAGAGCCTCATGCGTTCAAGAGCTGATCACCTTCAGGCCTTGATGAAAAATCCTTGGTTTAAGGTTATATATATATTAACGATTTGCCTGATGTGTGTATGAATTGTTAAGTCATTAAGTAATAACGTTATGGATTATTAAGGTGTATAATGGATAAAGAAAAAGTCATATGTATGGTTTGATTTTGCTTTATGAATTCTCATATGAATTGTAACATCATTAAATAATTACTTTTGATTAATTAAACTACTGTGATTGGGGACTTTCTTTGCTTGACTATTTGACCAGGTCCAAGAATCACAGGAAATAAAGATTTCCCCTACATCACTGAGGCAACTCTGTCTATTGAAAACATCTATTTTGTAGCGATTAACGCTGCTGCCGCTTTTATTGCCTGAATTTCCTACGCTGTTGTCAGTTGTTGCTTAATATCTAGAGGCTGTAATCTAGTTATTGATTAATCCAGTGTCTGCCATTATGATGTTATGGGGGGAAAAAATTGAATGAGGGCCGTTTTTGGGCATAGGTAGTGTGATGTGCTATTACCCCTCACCTAATGGCCCCTGCGCAGGCAGGACTCAAGTTTCAGCCCACTGGAGGACTTACCTGCAATCAATGTTCCTTTCCAGGCCTTGCACATGGAATCAATCCAATTCACACTTTTCACCACCTGAGGGAGTTCAATCTCTTTAAGGGAGGATGTTGCTTAGAAATCTCTTAAAGGTAGCTGGTACCTGTTATTTGCTAAAAATAACTGTCTACTGTCTGTACGGAGTCTGAACAGAGATCAGACATCGCACATGTAAAACACAGATGCAGGTCCCATCCCTATGTTTACACACTGATGAGTTATGTTAAAACATTGAAGGAAGGTTGTGCACTGCTAAATCCCACATCCTCCAATCTGCACGTCATACCTCACCAATGTGCCGATCTGAGTTGGTACCAGGCCTGCGAGAGTGCATACACCAAGGTTCTCTGCTGATGCACTAGAGACCTTGGGGGCAAGAGGTGGACAGAAGGAGGGACATCCTATATCCACGGTGGGGGGGTGGTGGGGGAGGGCAAGAGGCTCTCCAGACATATACTCAAAAGGCAGCGGGGGACGAAGTCAATGCCAGGCGCACAGCATCATGAACATGGATGCAGTGCAGGAAAAAGTTTAATGCTTTGACATGAGTGGGCAAGGTGAGTGAGGTCAACTGTCAAGTGGTGTCTCCTACCAACTGCACCACGCACTACACCCTCCATCACAACATAACCAACAAACTCCATCAGTACTCAACTCTTCCAACCAGATGTTTCCTCTCACCCTTACACATTACCACTGTTTCAAACCGCCCACCTACAACTCACAGGCCAAACACACTGGCAGCTATTCAACCATGACAGGCACATCACCCAGACACACGTCACGCTTTCTTTCACGAGAAGATGGCGCATATCAAGAGGCAGCAAGTGGCAGTGGCCTTTAGCCCCTCAAGCCTGTTCTGCCATTCAATGAGATCATGGTCGACCAGTGACCTAACTCCATATATCCGCCTTAGCCCCATATACCTTAATGCCCTTGGTTCACAGAAATCTATCAGTCTCAGATTTAACTTTCACATGAGAGCTAGCATCAACTGCCATCTGCAGAAAAGCGTTCCAAACGTTTCCCACCCTTTGCGTGTAGAAGCATTTTCTAACTTCACTCCTGCACGTTCTGGCTCTATATATTAGACTATTTCCTGCGTCCTAGTATTCAAGTGTAGGAGACCTCCAAAAACTGTTACAAATGTCTCGGCAGCCAGAAGCAATAATCCAGCCACTAACCAGTAAATCCTGCACGGTCCCTTTAAATAACGCTGGTGGGGGGTCCTCCAGGCACTCTAAAACACGTTCAGATGGTCAGGATTAAGACTGTACGTTGAATTGAGCATTGTCCCAAAATGGTGTCTATCACTTTAAATCAGCGTTGCACACTGATTGAAGCCATTTTCTCCTTACTTTACATGATTCCAGTGTTCGTTATCTGCGCCTGCGCTTACTCCTATACCAAGATGGCGCCTGGCACACGTCACGCAGGAAACGTGTGTGCACATCCAAGACGTCAACTTGGATGTCGGAGAGGCCGTGTAGCGCCAAAACAACGGCCACTACACGGCCCAAATTAGCGCCCAATAACTTTAGTTTTAAGAAGGTAGTTGCAGAAGATTAAGTAAAACTAACTCTCCAGTATGGCTAAGTGCTTGTAATCATTGTAGTGCATCCATGGTTGTATTACACCCAATGAGGACAAGGCTCAAAATGGCTGATTTGAATTAAGGAAAGAAGGCATCTGATTTTTGTTCAAATTTTGTTAGAATTTTTACAATTGTTACCAGAAAGGTAGTGCTAAATTATGCTTATGATTTGCATTCAAATCATTGCAATGGAGAGTTTAGCATCTGGGAGAAGCCATATTCCCTTAATAGAGAAATAACATGCATTTTTATAGCGCCTTTCTTGACCTTAGGATGTCCCAAAACAAATTCACAGCCAATGAAATACTTTTCAAGTGTAGTTACTGCTGTAATGTAGGAAATGCAGCAGCCAATTTGTGCACAGCAAGGTCCCACAAACAATAAAGACATAACTGATCCAATGTTTTAGGCGTTGGTTGAGAGTTAAATGTTGGACAGAACACCAAAAGAACTCCACTGCTCTTCTTTGAATAGTGCCATGGAATTTTTGTTGCCCACCTAAGAGGGCGGATGCTGTCTCAGTTTAACATCTCATCCAAAGGACGTCACCTCCGATAGTGCAGCATTTCCTCAGTACTGCACTAGAGCGTCCGCCTAAATTTTGTGTTCAACTCCTGAAGTAAGACTTGAACCCACAGGCAATAGTGCTACCACTGAGCCACAGCTGACACAACCCATTTGTACCGCAGGGTGGAGTTGGAGCACTCGGAGCAAACATCCAGAGAACCATGAATGTGCCAAATTTGAGCACATGCATTGTTTGCAAGTCACATTTGCCTTTTTACATTTTCCTTGATGTTGAGGGTTGGTTCTTTTTGGTCAGAAATGTGAAACTCACATTACTAACCTGTACAGACAGACCAAGAGCGTTGAACACCTGCAGCCAGAACAAAATGCCAGTCTTGGCCGCCAGGAACTCCAGCTGTGCTCATTTATGTTTGCTACCAAAGGTGCTTTAGCTCTAAGGCAATGAGCAAAACCACCTTATTTAGTGGCATCCTGTGCCTCTGAAGAAAAATGTACCGTCTCCTTTATATTACAGCATGATATGTCTGGTACTTGCATACAGTTAACGGAACACTAGATGGCCCCGGTGGGGGTGGGGGCGGGGGTGGGGGTGGGGGCGGGGTGGAAACATATTGGGCGTGATTTTAGCCTGGAAAAACAGGGGGGCAGTAACAATTGAAAAATTCTAAAACGCGTCCCCCCAACCCACTCATTTCTGGTTTTCACAGGGGCGGGAAGAGGGACGGGCAACCAACCCGCTCTCTGGAGGCGGGCCGGGCATTAAAAGCTACTAGGAGGCTGCAGGCCTTCATTCTCAAACCTTCTTTGATTTTAGCTCCTTGGGGCCGGGATTCCCAGGCCTTCTACTTATCGCCACGTGAGAGAAGGTGAGAAGGCCCGAAACTGCAGGTAAGTGCCTTTATGGCACAGCTTGTGGGCCCGGACAAGCAGGAGTGCTTCCTCCAGGGCCCAACAAGCCTACCTGCAGCGACCCTCCCCACAATGTCCAACACCCCCACCACGATCTTCAACCTCCCTCATGATCTTCGACCCCGCCACGATCTCCGACCCCAAGATGACCCCCGATGACTGACTCCCGCCCCCAATGACTGATAGCCCCCAATGACTGACCCTCCCGATGACTGACTGCCCCCTGATGACTGACCCCCCGATGACTGAGCCCCCACAAAGACCCAAACCCCTCCGTGACCCCGACCCTCCCCACCCACCCACCCCCCGATGACCAGGCCCCCATCTAACACTTACCTGATCACGTCCTCTTCTTTTTCTCCCTTCCAACTGAGAGCCAGTCTGTCAATCAGGCCGGCCTATCGGGCGAGAAACCTGCAAAAAAAACTACGTCCTTGGTCAAAATCGTAAGATTCCGGAAAACCCATACTTCCTGGTTTCCCATCAGGAATTCCACCCCCCCTGTCCCCTTTTCCAACTCTGGACTAAATTCAAGCCCATTGTAGTAATTACACGACCATTACTCATCTATTGCTTTGTTATTGTTTGTCGAAATTTTGAAAGGGCTTTGAAGCCCATGGCAGCGGCAGTGTGGATACAAAATTGTCTAAGAAACGGAAAGCAGGGAGCAGTGGTGAACAGTTGTTTTTCAGACTGGAGGGAAGTATACAGTGTTGTCCCCCAGGGTCAGTTTTGGGACCACTGCACTTTTTGATATATATTAATAACCTGGACTTGGGTATAGAGGGTATAATTTCAAAGTTTGCAGATCACACAAAACTCGGAAATGTAGTAAACAGTGAGGAGGATAGTAACAGACTTCAGGAGGTCATAGACAGACTGGTGAAATGGGCAGACACATGCCAGATGCAATTTAACGCAGAGATGTGTCAAATTATTCATTTTGGTAGGAAGAATGACAAGAGCCATTATGAACTAAATGGTACAATTTTAAAGGGGGTGAAGGAACAGAGAGACCTGGGGGTTCACATGGACAAATCTTTGAAGGTGGCAGGGCAAGTTGATAAGGCTGTTAAAAAAGCATACTGGATCCTGGGGTTTATAAATAGAGGCATAGAGTACAAAAGCAAAGAACTTATGCTCAGCCTTTATAAATCACTGGTTAGGACTCAGCTGGAGTATTGTGTCCAATTCTGGGCACCACACTTTAGGAAAGATGTCAAGGTCTTGGAGAGAGTGCAGAGGAAGTTTACTAGTGTAAGAAAAGCATTTTGCAAGCTTTCTGATTATAAACCTTGTTAGGGAAAAGCATTATGTCAGTTTTCCCTGTGAACAAAGGCTTTCTGTCTATCCAAAACAAGCTTTTTATGGCCTTGTGAAAGAGAGGGCCTCTCTGAATAATGAGCATCTGGTACCATTCTCATTGCCTTGTTTATAAGTTAGGAAAGGGGAGTCGTCTCTAGCTTTATAAGGTAAGAGTTATTGACCTCTCGGAGGCAACTAATCATGAGGGAGGTGGTAAAGCCAAATGTTGTGTGTATGAGGGAGTAGGACTGATAGCAGCCCCATGGGACAGGGAGGATGATTGATGGGAGGCCCATACGGAGCTAATTGTCTCTAAAACATATAAAGGTGGGAGCTTTTTAGTATTAATTAGAACATTCTTGGAGTGAGGCTGGACCACTCAACTAATCAAGACATTTGAAAATGCACTTTGAAGTCTTGGACAGTGATCAACTTTGTGGCAGGTTGTATTCATCTTACTCGCATGATTAAGTGTACTCTTGTTACTTTGTTACTTATTATAACTTCTTAATAAATCCATTATACTTTGGAACAAACCACTTTGCAGCCTTTTTGATTAAAGACTTGAACAGTAAAATACATTACTTACAACTAGAATGGTAACAGGGATGAGGGGTTTCAATTATGTGGAGAGACGAGAGAAGCTGGGATTGTTCTCCTTAGAGCAGAGAAGGTTAAGGGGAGATTTAATAGAGGTGTTCAAAATTATGACTTGTTTTGATAGAGTAAATAAGGAGAAACTGTTTCCACTGGCATGGAGGGTTGCTAACCAGAGAACATGGATTCAAGATAATTAGCAAATTGATCAAAGGGGAGATGAGTTTTTTTTATACAGCAAGTTGTTATGATCTGGAAATCACTGCTTGAAAGGGTGGTGGAAGCAGATTCAATAGTAACTTTCAAATGGGAATTGGATATATACTGGAAAAGGAAAAAATTTCAGGGCTATGGGGAAAGAGCAGGGGAGTGCGACTAATTGGATAGATCTTTCAAAGTGCCGACACAGGCATGACGGGCCGAATGGCCTCCTTCTGTGCTGTATGATTCTACGATATATTCTAGAGGGTTGGGAAATAAAAGGAGTTAGCTATTACCTCACCAATTTGAGTGTTTATTCAATGATAACACAGTACGGGGCTATAACATAAAGTGGGAATAATACATGTTTCAATGTAATATAGATGATAAAAATTACTACTTATTTTACACAGAATTACATAGAAATTACAGTGCAGAAACAGGACATTCACCCCAACCATTCCGTGTTGGTGTTTATCTTCCACATGAGCAGTAGTCCTAATGCCATGGCCCCGATATTTATGGGGAGGCGAGGAGGGAGCGGTGGAGCACAGTAGCAGTGGGGAATCCTGGAAATTCCGGGGATGTGGAGGTTCTGCTGAATTTAACAGCGGGACCTCATTATCATTTTTTTAATACCATTTCCTGCCCAGTAGCTCACCAGATTGACAGGCTGGCCTGCTGCCTGGAGGGAAAGCCAGCAGGAGAAGGCTGCAGCTGGGGACCGTTGGGGACGAGGGGGGGTTAGAACCAGGAAATCAAGAAGGTGGGAAGGAAAGATCGAGGCTTGGAGGGGGGCGCATTCCTTTTACAATCTCCTGCATCATAACATCCAGTTGACCTTACTGGTCTTCCTTTGATTCCTTTACTTAGTTTACAGACTGTCCTGCAGTGTCTCTTTTTTTGTAATTGTGAACCCAGGTGTAAGAACCAGACCCAGTAGAAGCAGAATATGTTTGAGGGTGATGGCAATTTGTTGGGGCATATGTCTGAACCTAGGAAGAGAATAACTATGGGTAATTTTGGGAGGTTTGTTCACAGAAAAACATGCAAGAGCATCTTTGCGTTCTGGAGGAAATACCCACAAAGGGTATTTAGAGGGTAAATGCTAGAATCTATTATTAAGGAGGTTATAGCAGGGCACTTAGAAAATCTCAATGCAATCAGGCAGAGTCAACACTGCTTTGTGAAAGGGAAATCGTGTTTGACTAATTTATTAGTGTTCTTTGAGGAAGTAACAAGCAACGTGGATAAAGGGGATCTTGTGGATGTGATGTACTTAGATTTCCAGAAGGCTTTTGACAAGGTGCCACATCAAAGGCTACTGCACAAAATAAGAGCTCATGGTGTAGGGGGTTACATATTAGCATGGATAAAGGATTGGTTAGCTAACAGGAAACAGAGAGAAGGCATAAATGGGTCATTTTCAGATTCGCAAGATATAACGAGTGGAGTGCCACAGGGATCAGTGCTGAGGCTTCAACTATTTACAATCTATATCAATGACTTGGATGAAGGGACCAAATGTCTGGCTGCTTAATTTGCTGATGACACAAAAGTGGTAGGAAAGTAAGTTGTAAAGGGGACATAAGGGGCCCGATTTTAGCACCCGCTCTCGGGTGCGTTCTCGGTGGGGGGGCCTCGAAAATTGCGAAATCCAGGAGCGGGACCGGATTGCGCCTCGATCCCGCCCACTTCCGGGTTCCCCGCTGACGCGCGGGCGTGCGCGCGCAGCCCCCGCTGGTGGGAATCCCGCAGGCAATTAAAGCCAGCGGGATGCCACTTGACAGTATTTATTTAGGTATTAAGGGACTGTGTGTGATTTTTGAGCAACATGGGACTGTTTCCCGTACTGGGGGAAACACTCCCAACTGGAATGGACGTGTTGCAGCTGTCAGCCTGTGGCAGCTGCAAAGGTCCATTTGACAGTTTAGTGGGGGAGACCCTCATTCATTGCAGGAGGCCACTCTGTCACTTGGGACAAAGTTTGGCCTCCACCACCCTCCTCCTGACGGTCAAAGTCACCAACCTGCACACTTACCCCGGGGTCCGGAGACATGTACCTACCTTGCGGACCCCCTCAGATGTACATCTTGCAGATGGGGGCCGCCGTAGCTGCAGTCATGACCTCCTCAGAGGGCAAACAGCATCACCAGCCTCACCAGCCTCGCCATCCACGCCGTCCACCTCTGACACGTGGAGCTCCACAACAGAGTGCTGTGACACATCCACCTGTACAGCAGGAGGGAGGGCTACCGCAGAGAGAGATGCGTCGCAGAGGGCACTACCCTCGCCACAGGGTCCACAGACCGAGGCGCAGCCTCCTGGACCTCTCTGAGCAGCAGTGCACACGGAGGCTCAGAGTCACGCGACATGTAGTCGTGGACATCTGCAGCCTCTTTCATGCCGAGCTGCTCCTGGCTGGCCCGTGCACCATCTTCCTACCTGTCGGTGTCAAAGTCACCACTGCCCTCCCGAACTCCTCCTCCACATCCTTCCAGGGTGCCACCGGGGACATCGCCGATGTCTCTCAGTCGTCTGTGCAGAAGAGCCCTGCAAATACACCTACACCCACTCTGTAGTGACACAATGGGTGGCATCAGTGGTGGGTCCTCATAGTGATACCCAGGAGTGGGCTTTATTGCACAAACCGGACTGGATTCGCGAAGACATGGCAGTAGTGGTGTCAATAGAATGTGTGATGTGAGTTGTTCTGAAATTCAATATAAGTAACAACCATGACAAACCCTCAAACACCCTTGTGCATCCCCTTCATGCTCACGACACGTTTGCCTTACGCTGCCTACTGCACATATGTGATGCATGCCCTGTGGCTGCAGCACAGGTGGAGGCAGGTTGAGTGAGGCTGGCCGTGAGAGAGATGCATGAGAGGGCGAGTATGGGATAGAGCCATGAGATTGTATGAGGATTGGGTTGAGTGGTAGTGGCGGGGTGAGTACTGGCAAGGTGAGTAGGTGCAGGTAAGATGAGGATGGGGTTTGAGTGGGTATGAGGGGTGATGTGACAGAATAGTGTTGGCAGTGCCGAAGGAGATGTGGGGTGGGGGAAGTGATGTAGCAGACGGAGTGTAGGGGAAAGACTACGTGTACTCACTGTGGCTGACCTACTGAGGTCATTGGACCGCCTCCTGCACTGTGTGCAGGTGGGCGATATGTTGGTGGCGCGGGTGACCCCCTCTGCCACCTCGAGCCAGGCCTTCCTGGTGGCAGAGGCGGGCCGCTTCCTCCCGCCCGCCGGGTGGAAGATCTCTGTCCTCCCCCTCCTCCTCACCCCATGTATTGATACCTGGGGTGAGGGATCATTAAACTGGGAGCAGCCATCCCCCTGGGCTGCTCCATGCAGTCATCTTTGCTATTTGTTGCAGCATCTGTCAGTGGAGGACTGCCCCTTTAAATAGAGCGCCTCCAGCTGACAGATCTTACTGCGCATGCGCAGCTCACCTGACGCGCAGGTCAGCAGCGGGGAACCCGGAGGAGCAGGTAAGTGGATCCAATTAGTGCGTTGCCTGCTGCAATCGCGCGGGAAACCCACTAATTTCACCGGGCGCGTTACCAATGCGCCTGCTTGCCCATCCGCCGGGAACCCGCACCCCTGGTAAAATCGGGCCCAAGAAGTCTGCAAAGGGATATAGATAGGTTAATTGAGTGGGCAAAAATTCGTCAGATGGAGTATAATGTGGGAAAATGTGAACTTGTCCACTTTGGCAGGAGGAATAGAAAAGCAGTATATTATTTAAATGGAGAGAGATTGCAGAACTCTGAGGTACAGAGAGATCTGGGTATCCTAGTACATGAATCACAAAAATTTTGTATGCAGATACAGCAAGTAATTAGGAAGGCAAATGGAATGTTGTAATTTATTGCAAGGGGAATGGAATATAAAAGTAGAGAGTTGTACAAGGCATTGGGGAGACTACATCTAGAATACTGTGTGCAGTTTTGGTCTCCTTATTTAAGAAAGGACATAATTGCTTTGGAGGCAGTTCAGAGAAAGTTCACTCGACTGATTCCTGGGATGAGGGGGTTATCTTATGAGGAAAGGTTGGACAAGTTGGGCCTGTATACATTGGAGTTTAGAAGAATGAGAGGTGATCTTATTGAAACATATAAGATCCTGAGGGGACTTGAAAGGGTAGATGCTGAGAGGATGTTTCCCCTTGTGGGAGAGACTAGAACTGGGGACACAGTTTAAAAATAAGGGGTCTCTCATTTAAGACGGAGATGAGGTGAATTTTTTTCTGAGGGTTGAGAGTCTGTGGAAATCCCTTCCCCAGAGAGTGGTGGCGGCAGGGTTATTGAATATTTTTAAGACTGAGTTAGATAGATTCCTGATTAACAAGGGAGTCAAAGGTTATAGTAGGTAAACGGGAAAGTAGAGTTGAGGTCACAATCAGATCAGCCATGATCTTATCAAATGGCAGAGCAGGTTCGAGGGGCCAAATGGCCCACTCCTGCTCTTAGTTCGTATGTTAGAGCTAGTGATATTAGTCCAGCTGCATGAGTGGGAATTTGTTGACAAGCTGTTGGATGGACACTCTCTGTTCTTTGCTAAGGAATTGGCCTAGTCTGGTGATGTCCCAATCTTGGTGAACATTTCAGGGAGCTCCCAATTGTGAGATTAAGGAGACTGTGTAAAAGCTGATGGTGCCAGTGCCACCATGGTGTGTATCTGTTTGAGATATGATTTTCTCGGAGTTTATGAAGGGTGAGTTTTGGAGAGAGGTTAGTGATTTCTTTTTCTAAGCACAGGCATTCTGGGGAGCCAAAGCTCCAGGCTATGAGCCACTGAAAGCAGACTGTCCAGTGGTAATCGGGGGAGAGGGAGGGAAAGATCGGGGGCTGGTGGGATTATAATGAAGTGTCCCACCTCTCCAAGACGGGATACAGGCATGCCACACAATCCGTTGCCGTAAAAATGGCAAAAGGCATGTTGTGGCGGGTTGCGATTGTGTTTCACGATTTTTAATTTTTAACCCAACCCTCATTCGCCTGTCATGGTTGGGGGGGGGGTAATATTGATCCCCATGTATCTGCCTTATTCTCATATCCTGTTCATTCTAAATGCCTTAAATTTAATCTTATTTTTATGTCCCCTTATTCTACAGCTCTGAATCACTGGAAGGAATTTGTTTCTATCTATTATATCCAGTCCCTTCGTATTTTAAACACCTCTATCAAATCGCCCCATAATCTCCTCTGTTCTGACTATAACAGCCCTGTTATGTTGTGGCAAAAACAAATGTTGAAAATTCTAACTTAGAGCTGGTTGTTTCCAAGCACAGATCCAAAACTTTGGGGAGGTGTCATTAATTATTTGTTCTAGCGGATGTTATCCTTAATTAACAGAATAAAGGATGAATACACCATCTCCTGCAGCTTTCAGTGACTGCAGAGAAGCACTATTTGCATATAGAGTGCCGCAGTAGCGACAGTAGTTGCCCCAATACAGAAGAAAGGTCAGCATAAATTAACAGCTTTAAAATGGATTTATCCCCATGTCACAATAATATTTAATGCAGTATTGCAAGGACTTTAAAAACAGCAGTATCATATCTATTTTATTTGTGTAATGTTTATGCAGTATATGGCATCAATATTGTTGTTTTGTAACGAACTGAGAATCTTTGTCACCTTCTCCTACATGCTGCAGACAACACAATGTAAAATTAACTGCAATGAGAGGTTTGACACTTCATCTTGCACAGTGTCCAAATAAGTGGTGCTTGGAATATCAGCCTTTAACTGTGAAATAACAACTCACAGATTGATCAGGCATTCGGTGCCATGACTGGCACATGTTTAATAACAGCAAAGGGATTCCATGTCCTGTCGCCAAATCTTCCTGACAGGATCTTGCAGCAGGATGCTGCCACCCCCAGTTTGTTGTCTGAGACAAGAACGGTCAACGTTTGCTTGCATAGATTGTAATTTAACATCTGTTTCTTGGGAGTAGGCGGGGAAGGAGACACATCTAGGAAATGATCAGGGATAAATTAGGTGCATTCTGAGTTTGCAAGCAGTGGAAATAACAAAAAGGTTAAGCAGGGTTATTTAGATGTTTGTTCGTGACTGGGTTTAAAAAAAGCCTGTGCTGATCTTTTCCTTCCACAACTTATTTGAGTAGCTTTCTCCACCACCCCCCAACAAAGATAAACTCTTTATTCACTATAACTGAACTCCCACACACCATTCTGTTGCCAGGAAGGCAGATAGATAAGGAAATGGATTCTTCTGTGGCTTTGCCTCTTATGCTGCTTCATAAAGTAGACCATTAGGTGGTGTGTCAGTGAAAGGAAGGGCAGCCCTTCCTTATCAGTGTTCTCTTGAGTGAAACCACTCTCACTAACATGCTCAAGAACAACACAAGAAGAACATAGGCTATGAAGCCTACTCCTTTCATGAGCCTGGTCCACTTGAACCCAGCTAGCTTTGTCTGAACCTGAGGAGATGGGCTGGAGGACAAGGAGAAGGGGAAACAACAATGTTGTGTGTTTAAACCAACATCCATTGGGAACAGACTGCAGGGAGAGAGAAGGACAGAGGCTACAATGGCAGGACCCAATTTTTTTTTTAAATGAGCCATGTACAGTTTTCAGTGTCATGGACATCTCCTCGGCTTGTAAATAACCACAGCTAAAACCTGCAGGATGAAACTCTGAAATTTGTCCTTGGCTATTACAGGTAATCTAATGAAAGCTCCAGGATATCAATTTATCATTAAAGTCTGTGTAATTGAACCCTGACAGATAGCATTCCACCCTTGATATTCTCATGGTCCCAACAGGATTTAGTGTTGTACAGAATATTTGATGATAAACATCTATACTTATCCTTATAATCCTCAATGCTGTTCTTAAATCCATTTTTTCCCTAAATTACAACAGTGACTACACTTCAAAAGTACTTAATTGGCTGTAAAGTGATTTGGGACACCCTGCGATTGTCAAATGCACCATATAAATGCAAGTTCTTTTTTTCTTTAATGTTCATACAGCTCCCTTTTAAAAAGGAGCTACTCAGAATCTCACATTGAGTTTATTATATTATGATCACTCTCCTCCAGAGGATCCTTTACTGTGTGATTACTAATTAACCCTGTCTCATTACACAATACAAGATCTAAAATAGCCTGTACCCTGGTTGGTTCCATGACGTATTGTTCTAGGAAACTGTCTCAAATGCATTCCATGCATTCGTCCTCCAGACTACCTTTGCCAATTTGATTTGTCCAGTCTATATGAAGATTAAATTCCCCCACAATTATTGCATTACCTTTATTACAAGCTCCTATTATTTCTTGATTAATATTCTGTCCAACGGTATAGCTACTGTTAGGAGTCCTATAAATTACTCCCACCAGTGTTCTTTGCCCCTTGATATTTCTTATTTCCACCCATTCTGATTCTACTTCCTGATCCTCCGAGCCAAGATCCTTCCTCAGCACTGTCCTTATGTCATCCTTTATTATCAGGGCTACCCCCCACCCGCAACTTCTCCTTTTCCATTCTGCCTGTCTTTTTGAAATTTCAAGTACCCTGGAATATTTAGTTCCCAACCTTGGTCACCTTGCAACCATGTCTCTCTAATGGCTATTAGATCAATCCCATTTATCTCTGTTTGAGCCACTAATTTGTCTACCTTGTTACGAATACTTTGTGCATTCAGATAAAGAGCCTTTAATTTTAACTTTTTACCACTTTTCCCTGCTTTGACCATATTCGCTGATGCACTATTACCATTAAATTCTATGTCCCTTCCTGCCACACTCTGCTTATCTTTACCCAAATCACTACACTGCTCTGTTGCCTTGACTTTTCTCTTTAGATTTATGAATTTCCCCTCCCACTTTTATTTATATATGTCCTTTTAGTGCCAGCTGATGTGATGCAATGAAGAGTTTGAAAGCTAAAAAAACCATGAGTCTATTCTGTGTTTTACACTCTGCCTCATTAACTCCAGCTTTCATTGGTGATGCTGCAGTAGTGTTATACAGAAACATGTTGCTGGTGCACCTTAGTGTATGTGGCGGTCACAAAGATCTTGGGAAATCCATGTTTCCCTAAATAATAAATATGTCTACTTGCCTACTCCCCCACCCCCACCCCAAGCTTTGTCTCAGCTGCAAAGCTTTTAGATCAGTTTGCTGTGCCACTGTAAACCATTCTGGATTTTGCAGGACAGTTATTCAGTTGTCCAATCCAGCATTTGAGTGAGTGGTTATGATCTGGAATGCACTGTCTGAGGGGGTGGTGGAGGCAGATTCAGCCATGGCCTTCAAAGGGAACTGGATAAGTACTTGAAAGGAAAAAAAATGCAGGGCTATTGGGAAAGGGTGGGGGAATGGTACCAGCTGGATTGCTCTTGTATAGAGCCGGCATGGACTCGATGGGCCGAATGGCCTCCTTCCGAGCTGTAACCTTTCTATGATTCAACATCCCATCATCTGCTTCTGCTGAAGCCTATTCAACGTATCAACTACTTGTTGGTGGTGGGGGGATTATTCTAGTGTCTACCCCTACTTCATACTTGCAGCATATATTTGTGTCTTTTGCTTCTGTGGTCACCACTGATCCAATTAAAAACTTGAACATGGCATCTGCAGAGCGTCTTCCCCCAAATGCCCCAATAAGGTGTGGCAAAACCTGTTAGTGCATTGGACAATGTCTGTTGGGCAAAAACCTAAATGTTGCATTGAATTTTTTTAAATCCCTGCAAAGTGAACCATGCAAATTTACCACTGGCTAAAAATGCACCGATCAAAAATCAACCATTGTTTAACTACATCTTTTTATAAGCAACACATTCACTCAAAAGCAATGAACAAACCAGGATAAAGCTACCAGTCAGTGCTTGGTAACTACCATAAAAACAACCAAATTGCTCAAACATTTTTCTTCCAATTCCTTTGTGTGATCAGGTTGGTTTCTTAATCAGACTATTATACACACCTAAAAGTCATAATCACTCATAATCACAAATCATAATCACAATTCATAACCTAACAAATACATGGATAGTTAATGATAAAAAATAAATTCATAAAATTGCTCAGCTCCTGTTGGAAATCTATCCAATCAAAGGTCTACTCTGTCTCAGGAGCCCAGGCCATCAGTTATTGCTGCTTTCCCAAAGCTTGTTTCGTTTCAGCTAGGCTCACTCACCTGATATTTATTGGTTGTACACACACATGTATCACCCTTTAGCTGTCCACCCATGCATGACCTCAGTGGTCGGATTGAGCGATTGCAACTCAATTGAAGGGACTTAATTTTATTTCAGGGTTTCGCATCTCCAAGCTCTGCAGCAGGCGTACTGCGCACCCGCATGACGTGATCTGAACTCCACTATTTAAAGGGCCAATGCAAAAATGGATTTTGAAGGAGAAAGGAGGAAACAGCGAGATGGAAGGACATCGAGCAAAGGCAGCACCCATGCATTCCTTGAGGTTATACTGGCTGGTGTGCGAAGCAGGAGGGATGTGCTGGACCCAGCTGATAGGAGGAAGAACCCTACTTCTGCCATGAAGATGGCATAGCTGGAGGTGGCAGAGGAGGTGAGCAGCAGGAGCACGGTGTCCAGGTCTTGCATGCAATGCAGGAAGTGTTTTAATGACCTAATCAGGTCAGGAAAAGTGAGTAAATTTGCTGATTCACCCACAACCTGTATTGTTCAACACTCCCCTCTCTCACTTTGTGTTAGCATGCCTACTCCATCACATAACTCCTCACACCCACTTAAGTTTCAGCAGCCACCATCCTTCACTTTCTATATACTTGCTCAATTGCCCATTTATTCACCCACCACTGCCACTCACCCCAATCCTGATGCAATGTGATGTATCTGTCTGATAATCACCCTCTGATGCCTCTTTTTCAGTTTCATCAAAAGCAATACATTCATAGGGTGAATATGTCATCTTCAGTCCCTCACAGGTTAGTTGTTTGTCCCCTTGTAGCAGAAAAGAGCGCAAAATGCAAGGGAGAAGACCAGAACTGGAGGCGGTCCATCACATATAGTGAAGCTGACAGTTGTGGAGGAGATGGCAATGGAAATAAGTGGAACTGTTACATGCCTGTCCATCGTAGATGGAGAGACTATCAACCTGCAGATGGCTGGTGACAAAACTTTAACATCTTTCACACATATGATGAATTGATGTTATCAATGATTGAACTGTTCCATACCTCAGTATGGTCATTGGAAAGATTGTCACTTTTCCGATGAGTAATTAATATGTTGTCTTCCAGGGCCTTCACGCCTTCAAGAAGAATCTGCCGAAATGGAAGGAAGCGATTCCTCAGAGGATCTCATTCCCTCTGAGGGTGCACCGTCACAAGATACAGCCATGCACCATCGCAGATACTTGCACTTCAGTGGGTCATGTTAGACAGTTGGTTGGGTTGTCACCTGGTGATTCACTAATCACAAGTGTGCATGAGTAGACACTGGTGGCAGGGGTAGGTGTGGAGAGTCCGTGTTGGTGGGTGCACTCCTCTCCATGCTCTGCTCAACTGGGCACAAATGCTGAACCCCGGGAGCCATCATTGAGAAGTAGAATGATAGAGGTACAGCTGCACCTTTGCAAGGTCCTAAAAAACATGCCACACATACACTCAACAATAGCGGAGAGGATGGAGGAATCCAACTCCATCGCTAGTGCACCGGTTGCACAGGTAAGTGTGAGAATGTCTGCAATAGAGAGAATGAATAAGTCCATGCAGACCATGACCATGGCTGTGCAGACTCTGGATGCCAACATGTCTGTCACCTTAAACAGGCTGACAGAGACCTTATCCATGTCCTTACAACACGGCACATCTGCTCACCAAGCTGCTGTCCAGCAGAGTGATGGGACTGATGTTGTGCTGGACCAGGAGAGGGATGATGGCGAAAGGGGACATGGAAATGGGGACTCCACTCAAAGCGCTCCCTTGTCTCACCCATTGCACCCCCTCAACCAATATCCGCAATGCTGCCTCCTCTCTTGATGACCAAGTCTGCCCCTGCACAGGTGAAGGTGGAGCAGTTGTTGGCGGGGCCCTCACAAGCTCCAAAATCCAGAGATCATAGACCGAAAGCATCACAGCAGTCAGGGCAGGGTTCTGAGCAACCTCTGCTGAAGCCACAGGGGATGCACTACGTACAATCATTAGAAAGAGAAAAGCTAAGCAATTGTAGTTCACCAAGGGTATGCACAAGGGTGTGTGATGAGATGTCATGTTGTTCATTTTTATATTTTGTTTGTTATGGCACATTAAACTTAATCATTATCACCACTGCCACGTCTTGGCCATTATTGCACCCGTGTGTGAATTCACCCTTTCATTTGCTTCATCGTGAATGTCAAGACATGACGACACCCATTGGGCGGGTGTGCAATGGGTGTGTGAGTCATTGAGGATTGTTTTGTTCAAAAGGAGGGGGGGGGCAGGATGCGGTTGGTGGGGGTGGTGTTGTTCCAGGCGGCCTGTAGCTCAAAGCTTTCAATTTGCACATTTCATTATGAGAACCTGTTAGAGATGAGGGAATCCCTGGCAACATAGGAAACTATGTGCACGACTACTCTGGTGATGGGTTCCCTATCTTCATTTTCCTCCTCCTCCTCCTCCACATCCTCTTCCTCTTCCTCAATGTTGCTGCCTGCAGAGAATGCTTGATGAGTGCATTCGAGCTCCTTCACCTGTAACCCTCTCTGCTGCGCTATGTGGAGGATGCGGCACGCGACGATTGTTCTGACATCCTCGCTGGTGAGTACTGTAGGGATCCCCATGATCTATCCAGGCACCTGAAATGCATCTTCAGCATTCCTTTGGCTTGTTCAATGATAGACCTGATGATAGGGCTCTGATTGTACTGCTGATTTTCCATGTTGGTGGTGTTTCTCACAGGTGTCATGAGCCACATCTGCAGGGGGTATCCCTTGTCTCCAAGGTGCCAGCCATTAAGTCTGTCTTGTGTGTGGAAGAGGTCCAGAGTGTTAGACTTGCTCAAAATGAATGAATCATGACAGCTGCCAGGGAATCTGGCACATCTGCAGAAACCTCCTCCGGTGGTCGCACACCAGCTGTGCATTGATGGAGTGATATCCCATTTGGTTTATGAACAGTCTTGACTCATGTGAAGGTCCTCGGATTGCTATGTATGTGCAATCAATTGCGCCCTGCACCTGTAGGAAGCCAGCCAGAGAGTTGAAACCCACTGCCCTCTCAGTCTGGCTGATGTCGTCGCAGGGGAAGTTGACGTAGTTGGATACCCTGGCAAACAAGCCATCCGTGACCTGTCAGATGACTGTCACACCCTGGTGATGTCACCGGTGGCACCCTGGAAGGATCCAGAGGCGAAGAAATTGAAGGCAGTGGCGGCTTTAACTGCAACAGGCAATCCGTGGCCAACAGGCCCAGCCAGGATCAGCTCTTCATGAAGAAGCCTGCAGATGTCTGCGACCACCTGCCAACTCATTCTGAGCCTGCGTAGGCACTGCTCCTCAGAGAGGTCCAGGAAGCTCAGCCTCTGCCTGTAGACCCTCTCACGTGGGTAGTGCCTCCTGCGACCTCGGCCCCTCCGTTGGTTGCCTCCCTGCTCTTCTCCAGGTCTGTCTTGTGCAACTGCAGATCCCAGAAATGCACGACATGTCTGCTGCGGATCGTGATGTGCCACTCCTCAGATGTTCTGTTGGATCCATTGTGTTCCCCATCCTGATCTTGTCAGCCTGAGGGGCTCCAAAATGTTGGTAAATTTGTCTGAACACAAGAACTGTCAGTCTCAACAAAGAAATCTCTGTCTAAACACAAAGAACACCCAGCTATATGTTTGTCTGAGAGAACAGAGTGGCCAGATGCAATACCTCACCTTTTATTGACATGTTTCAATCATTGGTTTAAAGGACCAAATGAGCTTTGGCTGTATCTCACCTCTGTTTCAATGACGTGTTTCAGAAGCCATTGGAGACATGTTCAGGAGAAGTTAAATCTGTTTCTGTTTCAAAATACACAAGAAGTTAAGTACCTGAAATGTTTAAAGTACCTGAATTGACTCTTTAAATATCGGCCCTTCGGTTTTAAGTGGGGGGTGGGACTTTCAGGTTTCTGTTGCGCGCACACATCCTAACGTGCATGGGTTAAACCCGGAAGTGGGCTCATTACAGCAGGGATGCGGACCCACTCCAAAAAGTAACTATTTTTACTGCCCACCTGTCCCCAACCCACCCATCCTTGTGAGTTAAAATTACCCCCAATCTGCTCTACAATATCTGTATGGTTTTATTTTTAGTATTATATAACTTTTTTTTCCCTCAAATGTTTTTTTTTAAATTCAAAGGTTGTTGCAGGTCCTTGTTCTTGGAAAGCTAGCATAATCAGCCTAACGTTTGAGTATCTTTCTAACTGTAATACAGGTGTTTTCAGCATTACAGTATGTCAGTAGAAGATGTGGAAAAATAGCCAACCCAAGGAGTCTGCAATTTCATAGGAACATAGAATCTTACAGCACAGAAGGAGGCCATTCTGCCCATTGTGCCTATGCCGGCTTTTTGAAAGAGCTGTCTAATTAGTCCCTCTCCCCTGCTCACTATCCATAGTCCTTCAAATTTTTCCTTTTCAAGTATATTTTGAAAGTTATTATTGAATCTGTTTCCATCACCCTTTCAGGCAGTGCATTCCAGATCATAACAACTCGCTGCTTAAAAACAAATTCTCCGCAACTCCCCCCGGTTCTTTTACCAATTTTTAAAAATCTGTGTCCTCTGGTTGCAGACCCTCCTGCCTATCAAAATCCTTCATAATTTTGAACACCTCTTTAAATCTCCTCTTCACCATCTCTGCTGTAAGGAGAACAAACCCAGCTTCTTGAGTCTCTCCACATAACTGAAGTCTCTCATCCCTGGTATCGTTCTAGTAAATTTTCTCTGCATCTTCTCCAAGGCATCCTTCCTAAAGTCTAGTGACCAGAATTGGATGCAATGCTCCAGCTGAGACCTAACCAGTGATTTATAAAAGTTTAGCATAACTTCCTTGATTTTGTAGTCTATGCCTCTATTTATAAAGCCTAGGATCCCGTATGCTTTTTTTAACAGCCTTATCAACTTGTCCTGCCACCTTTAAAGATTTCCTGTATCTTCCAGCAGTCTAAGTCGCAGGGTAGAATTAATCTATGGGGTAGACTTTCAACTTGCTGCCCAGGCATACAACTGGCACTAAGGATAAGCTGCTCATTGTAGAAATTACCCGATTTTCATTCGCATCGATTTCAATGGAAATTAAAATCGGACAGTTTCTATAACGATGCACAATACCAGTTTTATGCCTGGATAGCCAATTGGAAAGCTATCCCAATACGTATTTGTATGACTGATCCTGCCATCGTGGGACCACCAGGATAACTTAAAAATGACACTCAGTTATGATTGGCCCTGTTCTTTACTCATTTGCAGTTAGTTAATCAATCAGGCACTTCAAATTAGTTATTTTTTGTGAATTGGATCATATTATATGCCAGATACTTCATTTCCAAGTATGCAAAATGCTCTGATGTACAAAGCGAGTAATGGATAGGGCTTATAGGAAAGATTGAACAGACTGGTGCTCTTTTCTCTAGAAAAGAGAAGGCTGCGGGGTAACCTGATAGAGGTCTTTAAAATTATGAAAGGGTTTAATAGAGTCGACACAGGGAAGATGTTTCCAATTGTGGGAGTGAAGAAAACTAGGGGCAGATAAGTATAAGATAGTGACTAATAAATCCAATAGGGAATTCAGGAGAAACTTCTTTACCCAGAAAGTGGTTGGAATGTAGAACTCGCTGCCGCAAGGAGTAGTTGAGGCGAATAGCATAGATGCATTTAGGGGGAAGCTAGATAAACACATGAGGGAGAAAGGAATATAAGGATATGTTGATAGGGTTAGATGAAGTAGGATGGGAGGGGGCTTGTGTGGAACATAAACACCAGCAAGGACCAGTTTGGCCTATTTCTCTGCTGTACATTCTATGTAATTCATAGAATCGCAGAATGGTTGCAGTACAGAAGGAGGCCATTCGGCCCATCGAGCCTGTAAGAGCAATTCAGTTAGTCTCATTCCCCATAGCCCTGTAAATGTTTTCCCTTCAAGTATTTATCCAATTCCTTTTTGAAAGCCATGATTGAATATGCTTCCACCACCCTTTCAGGCAGCATAAAAAAGTTTTTCCTCATGTCGCTTTTGGTTTTATTGCCAATCACCTTAAATCTGTGTCCTCTGGTTCTCGACCCTTCGACCAATGGGAACAGTTTCTCTTTATCTACTTTCTCTAAACCCTTCATTATTTTGAACACTTCTCTCAAATCTCCTCTTAACCTTCTCTGCTCTAAGGAGAACAACCCCAGCTTCTCCAGTCTAACCATGTAACTGAAGTCCCTCATCCCTGGAACCATTCTAGCAAATCTTTTCTGCACCCTCTCTAAGGCCTTCACATCCTTCCTAAAGTGCAGTGCCCAGAGTTGGACACAAAAAAATTCGAGCTATGGCCAAACCAGTGTTTTATAAAGGTTCAACAGTCTTTGCTTTTGTACTGTATGCCTCTATTTATAAAGCCCAAGATCCCGTATGCTTATATAGCCGCTTTCTCAACCTGTCCTGCCACCTTCAAAGATTTGTGCACATATACCCCCAGGGCTCTCTGATCCTGCACCCCCTTTAGCATGAAGCATTTTTCATCGAAATGTAGTGCAAAAACAAGAGATGCATCAGTGCACCATGCAGTAGAATTTAGATAGCTATATGTTAAAAGCAAATACTGCTTCTTTAAATTCACATACATTTGTACTCCTTTTATATGTTGCTGTTGATATTTTTGTACAGAACTAAGAATGAATGGCTGCACACATGGCCAGTAGCCAGAGTTTTCTGCTTCTGTACTCAGCAGGCTGCAATTTTCGTGTCCATTAAAATGCATGGGGGAAAAATAGTGGGTTGGCAAGCACGGAAGTGGAAATCTCCCCGATGAAGTGTCTGCAACTGTATAATTTCAGCAGTATCTTTAGATGGTTCTGAAAAATAGCGTGGAAGCCATTCAGAACGAATCCATCAGGAACTTGGGTACTAGCAATGCTGCTGACCAAAGCTTAAACAAATATCATTTAGTTAATGATGCTGTTTTAATTGGGTATTATGTGGTATCCATCCACCATAGCTCCTCTGCAGAAACCGGCTATAATGAGAAGAAAGGGGCTTAGAAATGAACAGCGCTTGAGCAGAATGGGTTCAATCTCTACTTCTCTTTCAGTTCATTCTAACTGATTCACCCTGGGTGTCACACACACACACACACACACATATATACATATCAACTTTGTCCACATCCAACCTGCAAGCTGCCTCTAGATGCCCGATTGGCGTCCGCGGCTTGCCAGCAAATGCTGATGAGATCCCAGGCCCAATGTAAACTAAAATTCTGAACGGTTTGCATTTCCCTTCTGGTATTGTGACATCTTTTAATTTTTCATTATTCCAGATAGCTGGTAATAAGGGTTCCAATCAAACCACAATCAATAATGGGAGCAGGCAATCTCATCTCTGAATTATTTTGCACCTTACTTGAAAACTCACAGTTAATTAGAATACTGCTTAACAGACAGAATTTTTTTCCCCAGATTTAATATCTCAAATACTTTAGACATAAACTTGTGATTTACCCATTCATATCCTTTTCGTGATCAAGATTAATCAAACCTATCAGTAAAATGAATAGTATCCAACAGTAATAAGTCATTCTCTATTGATTGGCCTGGGGGTCCAAGTCTGCTCTGGGTTAATATTCTGTTCCATTAACCTTTGCAAACACAAGGCCTGGACCTTAACCAGAATATTATTAAACAATTTTGGGCAGCGTGATAGGACTCCCAATTCCACCAAACCCTTATTTCTCTTCATTTGTAAATTAAGGTCACTATTCCTCCTCTTAATGAAGGAGTCGTTTGCTCCTTTTCCAACATTTCACTAAACAACTTTAGAATTTTCCCCATTTATTCATCCCAATAATGTTGGCTAAAATAAAACTGCACATGAAGCCCATCAATTTTTCTCAATGACTGCATAATTTGGGTCACTTTGTGTTCTGTCAAAAGGGTGTTTCTTCTAAACCTCTGAAACCCATCTCTCTAACACATTTGAAAGACTCTCTAATTTTCTTGTGTTTATTAATTTTTTTTATGTACAACTCATAGTAAAAGGAGTGGAGATAGTGGGGCTGATACTGCTATGGGAACTGTCCCCATCCCTCCATATTGTGGGGTACTGAAGCATGCTCAGCACCCCATTCATCTAGCGCAATATAATGCACTCGTAAAGTGCCTGAGCTTAGAGTCTTTGTACGTATTGGGCTCATTATGGCCTTAGCTTTCTTTTAAATTGGAGGTCCTCCCCATAATGTAGCTGGAGCACCTGCTCAGTGCTTATTTGCAACGAATGCTTCATGGAGGCCAAAATAAAAATTTCTGAGTCCTACTATTTATGGCCAATTTTTGTTGTCATATCTTTGTATGCATGGCCTGTAAATTCCAATCTTTCAAAGCCTTGTAACTATTAAAAAAAGTGGTGGCACTCTAATGGCAGCCAACAACCCTTTAATATCTGCTGAAGCCGACTAAGCAGCCATCGTGATAGTTGCAGAATGTCATGTGATAAGCTGTCTTTCCATTATTGGACAAGGTCAGCTAATTGTGATGCAGGAGTAGAAAACATCTGAGGAGCAGTGTGTTGGGTTTATATAGGATATTTTCATACATGCTCAACCTTTAATGCGAGTTCAAGAATGAGGAAACACTGAGACATCAGGTTAATAATCTGTATTTATCAAATCTATGATATAATACAACCCCTTAGATGCAGTGCCCATGAAACTGGTACCGATAGAAACTCACGCGCAGCTGACTCCTCAGGAAAACGGTAAGCTTGTTAACCTAACTCAGCAAGACTGGTTGAAGTCCCCAAAGGAGCTCCAGGGTGTTGTATCTTTTATAAGTTTAATGATGTAGAACAAATGTGGATGCAATACGTCGTTACATTCTCTGTATATGCTGTTGATACGTAAGCTCATTTTGGTGGTAAGGTTAGCTGTTATCATTTGTTGCACTTACTAATTAATGTCTTATATTGTTTATTACACTCTGGACATTTCCACATGTGAGCGCTCATTAGTTCTCTGTAGCCTTCAGTGTCTTTTCTCTTCCCAATACATCCATAACACAATCTTATTCATACTCCCAATCAAAAGCAAAATACTGGGGATGCTGGAAATCTGAAATAAAAACAGAAAATGCTGAAGAAGCTCCCCTCCGTATTCGTTACTGATTTACTATGTACCTACTATATTTCTTATTTCTCATTTATCACTTCTCATGGACAGTTAATGAGGTAATGTCTACTATACTCCAGGTCCAACCTTGTACTTTTACATCTATTGCAGAATGAGTCTTTAATATGTGGATATTTATATTTTATACAATGGCTATTCTATCTGGTACACCTATATTTACACAGTGGTCTAGGCATTGTGCCACTGAGATATTTCTGCTCCATTCTTCTTTCTTCTCTGTCCTTATTCTAACTATACTTGATATCATCCTCACACAGAGGTGTTATCACTACCCTACGCTTATGTACGTGACTGAAAAAAATATCTGCTACATTTCTAGCTCTATTCAATGTGACAGGACTAGATATTGAGCCATGCAGCACCCATTGTTTCGGCTACGCAGCCTCCTAAACTTCCAAGATAGCAACATGCGCTGGACGTCATTTTGGTATAGGTATTAGTACATGTGCAAATACTGAACGCTGGCAGCATGTAAAGTAGGGAGAAAATGAGTACAATCTGTGTGCGACGCTGATTTAAAGTGATAGACACCATTTTGGATCTTAACGCTCAACTCAATGTACAGTCTTAACCATGCACGCCTGAACATGCCTTAGAGTGCCTGAAGGACCCCCCCACCAGCACTATTTAAAGGGACCATGCAGGATTTACAGATTGTTTGCTGGATTATTGCTTCTGGCTGCTGGTGGAATAGGAAGCATTTTTTGAAACTCCCTATACTTACTGAGAGTTGCTAGAGTACATTTGAGAGTGGTTTGGCTGGTACTGCCTTACGGTTCGGAAGGTTACAACCATTGAACAACATTCCTGGCAGCTATGGGCGGTCTGCTAAGGCTCCGGCTGGGCATTGAGTACGACTGGGAGCATGCAGAGAGGCCTTGCACAGCAGGTCAAGCAGCGAAAAGAGGGAGGATGAGGAGAATCAGGGCGCTGTGCAGGAGGCCGTATCCAATGAGGGCCTTCTGGGACCAATTCTCTTACCTCAACATGACCGAGGAGCATTGCATTCCGATGCCTGAAGTTCACCAAGGAAGCCGTGACCGAGATCTGTCAACTGGTGCGGCCACAACTGCAGCCTCAGAGCAGGGCAAGGACAGCATTGCCTGTGGCTGTGAAGGTCACCGTGGCGCTGAATTTCTACGGCTCAGGAGCATTTCAGGCCTCTGCTGGCAACATGTGCAACATGTCACAGTGTGCAGGGCAATGCTGCATAAGGGAGGTCACAGACACGCTGTACGAGATAAGGAACAGGTTCATCATTTTCCCTCGTGACAGAGACAAGCAGAATGAGCGAGCACAGGGGTTTGCTTACATTACTGGCTTCCCCATGGTGCAGGATGCCATTGACTGCATGCACATTGCCCTGCATGCCCCGCATGTCAACTCGGCCATCTTTGTCAACCGAAAGGGCTTCCACTCCCTGAACGTGCAATTGGTGAATGACCACAAGCATCATATCATGGAGGTCGATGCCCGCTACCCTCAGAGCAGTCACAATGCCTTTGTCATGTGGCAGTCCAACGTGCCAGCTATCTTTCACCCGACTCAGCAATTCAAAGGCTGGCTACTGGGCGACAAGAGCTATCCCCTCACGCCATGGCTCATGACTCCGGTCAGGAACCCATGCACAAGTGCACAGCAGGCCTAATATGAGAGCCATGCTGCCACATACAACGTCATGGAGCACACCATAGACCTGCTCAAACAACGCTTCCGCTGCCTGGTCCGGTCTGGAAGAGCCCTGCAGTACTCCGCTGAGCGGGTGGGCAGATTTGTGGTGGTCTGCTGCATGCTGCACAACCACACCATTATGAGGGACCAGCCTTTGCCACCAATGATTGGAGAAGACCCTGAGCCAGAGGTGGAGGAGGGGGAAGAGGCTGAGGAGGAAGAGGCTGAGGATGCTGAGGAGGAAAAGGCTGAGGAGGAAAAGGGTGAGGAGGAAGAGGCTGAGGAGGAGGAGGGGGAGGAGCTCCAAGAGGAAGTGGAGGAAGACACAAGACGAAACGCCTTGTCTGTAACGGCTCTGCTTTCTTGCGTGATCCGTGCCCGCTATCAATAATGTCAACTACATTCCCAAACTCACCAACAGTCCTATACTCCCCAACTTTCCGCTCCCACAAGATCACCAAATTGCCTTCCATCTGATTGCACATTGGTTTCCCTCTCAGTTCATTGCACGAATAAAAACCACCACCAAATGCAAATTCATAGAATCATAGAAAGGACACAGCACATCGAGTCCATGCCGGCTGTATGCAAGAGCAATCCAGCTAGCCCCACTCACCGGTCCTATCCCTGTAGCCCTGCAATTTTTTCCTTTCAAGTACTTATCCAGTTCCCTTTTGAAGGCCGTGATTGAATCTGCCTCCACCACCCCATCGGGCAGTGCATTCCAGATCTGTGTAAAAACGTTTTTCCTCATGCCACCTTTGGTTCTTTTGCCAATCACCTTAAAACTATGTCCTCTGGTTCTTGACTCTTCTGCCAATGGGAACAGTTTCTCTCTATCTACTCTGTCTAGACCTTTCATGATTTTGAATACCTCCATCAAATCTCCACTCAACCTTCTCTGTTCCGAGGAGAACAAGCCCAGCTTCTCCCATCTATCCACGTAACTAAAGTCCCTTATCCCTGGAATCATTCCAATAAATCTTTTTTGCACCCTCTCTGAGGCCTTCACATCTTTCCTAAAGTGCATTGCCCAGAATTGGACACAATACCACAGTTGTGGTCGAACCAGTGTTTTATAAAGTTTCATCATGACTTCCTTGTTTTTATAATCTATGCCTCCATTTATAAAGCCCAGGATCCCGAATGCTTTTTTAGCCGCTTTCTCAACCTGCCCTGCCACTTTCAATGATTTGTGCACATATACTCCCAGATCTCTCTGTTCCTGTACCCCTTTTAGAATTATGCCCTCTAGTTTATATTGCCTCTCCTCGTTCTTCCTACTGAAATGTATCACTTCGCATTTTTCTGCGTTAAATTTCATCTGCCACGTGTCCGCCCATTTCATCAGCCTGTCTATGTCCTCTTGAAGTCTATCACTAGCCTCCTCACTGTTCACTACACATCCAGGTTTTGTATCATTTGCAAATTTGGAAATTGTGTCCTGTACACCCAAGTCCAAGTCATTAATATATATCAAGAAAAACAGTGGTCCTAGTACCAACCCCTGGGGAACACCACTGTACATCTCCCTCCAGTCTGAAAAATAACCATTCACCACTACTCTCTGCTTCCTATTACTTATTCAATTTTGTATCCATGCTGCTACTGCCCCCTTTATTCCACGGGCTTTAATCTTAATAACAAGCCTATTAAGCGGCACTTTATCAAACACCTTTTGGAAGTCCATATACACCACATCAACCACATTGCCCTCATCTACCCTCTCTGTTACCTCATCAAAAAATTCTATCAAGTTAGTTAAACACAATTTGCCTTTAACAAATCTATGCTGGCTTTTCCTAATCAATCCACACTTGTCCAAGTGACCGCTAATCTTGTCCCGGATTATCGTTTCTAAAAGTTTCCCCACCACCGAGATTAAACTGACTGGCCTGCAGTTGCTGGGTTTATCCTTACACACCTTTTTTGAACAAGCTTGTAACATTTGCAATTCTCCAGTCCTTTGGCACCACCCCCGTATCTAAGGATGTTTGGAAGATTATGGCCAGTACCTCCGCAATTTCCACCCTTACTTCCCTCAGCAACCTAGGATGTATTTCATCCGGACCTGGTGACTTATCTACTTTACGTACACTTAGTCTTTCTAGTACCTCCTCTTTATCAATTTTTTTTAGCCCATCCAGTCTCTCAACTACATCTTCCTTTACTGAGACTTTGGCAGCATCTTCTTCCTTGGTAAAGACAGATGCAAAGTATTCATTTAGTACCTCGGCCATGCCCTCTGCCTCCATAAGGAGATCTCCTTTTTGGTCCCTAATCGGCCCCACCCCTCCTCTTACTACCATTTTATCAATTCACATTTATCAATGAAGAAATAAAATTATAGAAACAGAACAGAACTATTCACCCTTGTGCATTGCCTTAGCGCCTGTTGTTCATGTGCCTTTACCTATCCTAGTGCTCCTACGAGATGCATCCTCAGTGGCTGGAGCATGGGTGCTGGGAGGCTACAGGCCTTCAATGGTGGAGCGGGCAGATGACCTAGGAGGATGACCTCAAGCAACTTTAGGCCGGGAGGGCGCAACTTCAGACTGCACCATCTCAGCATGAGCTGCAGCAATCCAGCCTGGCTGGCTGACAGGCAACAGGGGCACTGGCGGAGTGGCAGGGGTGGGAGCAGGAATGCTGTCGTCGTGAGAGAGGACAGCAGGTCCGACTGCCATGGCGCCACTGCCACTCTCCTGGGGCGGCGCCTCAGCAATCCTGATGATCAGCTGGAGAACGGATTGCTGGAGTGCTGTGAAGCTCTAGACGCCCCGTTCCACTGTGGTCCTCAGAGCCACGATAGCAGCAGTCTGAGCTTCCATTGCAGCAGACTGAGCTTCCACTGGAGCAGACTGAGCTTCCATTGGAGCAGACTGAGCTTCCACTGGAGCAGACTGAGCTTCCATTGGAGCAGTCGGAGCTTCCATTGTAGCAGTCTGTGCTTTCATTACAGCAGTCTGAGCTTCCATTGCAGCAGTCGGAGCTTCCATTGCAGCAGTCTGAGCTTCCATTGGAGCAGACTGAGCTTCCATTGGAGCAGTCTGAGCTTCCATTGGAGCAGTCTGAGCTTCCATTGCAGCAGTCTGAGCTTCCATTGGAGCAGTCTGAGCTTCCATTGCAGCAGTCTGAGCTTCCATTGGAGCAGACTGAGCTTCCATTGCAGCAGACTGAGCTTCCACTGGAGCAGACTGAGCTTCCATTGGAGCAGACTGAGCTTCCATTGGAGTAGACTGAGCTTCCATTGCAGCAGTCTGAGCTTCCATTGTAGCAGTCTGTGCTTCCATTACAGCAGTCTGAGCTTCCATTGCAGCAGCCTGAGCTTCCATTGCAGAAGTCGGAGCTTCCATTGCAGCAGTCTGAGCTTCCATTGCAGCAGTCTGAGCTTCCATTGGAGCAGACTGAGCTTCCATTGCAGCAGTCTGAGCTTCCATTGGAGCAGTCTGAGCTTCCATTGGAGCAGACTGAGCTTCCATTGAAGCAGACTGAGCTTCCATTGTAGCAGTCTGAGCTTCCATTGTAGCAGACTGAGCTTCCATTGGAGCAGACTGAGCTTCCATTACAGCAGTCTGAGCTTCCATTGTAGCAGTCTGAGCAGCAACCGTAGCTTGCAGATCTTTGATGACATCGGATAATGCTGCAATGGAAGCCGTGACATCGGCCATCAGACGCTGCATCATGGTTGGCTCCACAAGTGTGCCGATGGAGGTGAGCACCTGTTCCATGTGAGAAAGGATGGGCTCCAAGCTCTGCACAAAGCCCTGTGCCAAGTTGGAGCTGGACTCCTCCATGCTCCTTCTCATTGTGCGCAGGCTTCCTGGAAGACTTTCCAGTGCCCCAAGCATTTGGTGGTGTACGCACATCAGCCGTCTTCTGTAGCCTGGCCCGTCGAGGTCCTCATCTGACTCCTCTGCAGCAGAACTAGTGAGCGACCTCACCCTCCGGCGAGCTGGCACCTGTGGTATCCGTTCCCTCCACCACGGTTCATGCACACTTGTGCCCAGTGTCTCACCACATGCAGATCCTTTCTCTAACCTAGTCTTTAAAGGATGTGCAATGTCAGTCTCTGAGCTGGTGGATGCGAGTATCAGAGCGAGTGACGGCGTGGCTTCAGTGTCCTCCCTCTCCTCCTCCTTCACCTCCTCGGAGGGTGCCGCCACGTGTTCTTGGGTATCTGCAATGACAAAAGGAAACAGTTGAGTTGTGAAGTGGGGAGAAGAGCGAGTAAGACGTGCATACCAACAGCATCTGCAGCACGTGAGTCAGAAAAGATTATGGGAGGAGGGAGATATGGGAAAGGAGAAGGAGCATTAGATATGCAGAGACCCCCTTCATCGGGACCTCCAGTGTGGCATGTTGTCACGGCTACAGCGACGGCCCGCCCAATGATCCGAAGCACTGTCTCCTCCAGGGGGGTGAGGACGTATAAGCATGCCCGTTCTCCCTCAGGTCTCTCCTGCAGCTGGCTGTTATGCACCACCTTCTCCTGCAAGACAGAGTATTCTGCAAAGTGCATTGGTGATGTGCCTGTCATGGTGGAATAGCTGCCAGTGTGTGTGACCTGTGAGTGGTGGTTGTGTGGCCTGCAAGTGTGCTACAATGTGCGGGTGAGATGCAGCATGCCAAGTGTAGCATTGTGTATCGATGGGCCGTGTTTGTTGGTGGGTGGGTGATGGGGGGTGTGTTGCATGGAGCAGAGGTGCAGTTGGTTGGATGTGCCACTTGACACTTGCCTCACCTTAACTCTCGTGTCAGATCATTCAACTTCTTTCTGCACTGCACCCATGTGCATGGTGCAATGCTCCTGGCGTTCACTTCCTGGGCCATAGCCTGCCAATGCCTGCGAGGCTGCAGTCTGGAGGGTCTCCTGCCACCCAATGGGTACATGTTGGCCCTCTTTTCATCCACTCCCAGGGCCTCCAGTACATCATCGGAGAAACATGGGGCCCTCTCTCGCTCCGGTCTTGCCATCCTTCCGGCCATCTTTCCCTCCTCCCAGTGGACTGTGAATGCCCCATTTAAAATGTGCACCTGCACCTTTAAGAGGTGCAGGCTGCCGATAACATGCACTTAGCACTCCCCATTTCTGGCTTCCTTCTGGCAGTCTCTCAGCAGTGTGGATAACTCTGGCTGCCCCTACGCAGGCAGCTCGAAATTCACATGCTGCCTGCGTAGGGGCCATTGGGCGCGGGTTAATAGCGGATTACCCTATTCGCGACCGAAAGTGGGCCTTATCGAAATTTTTTCCCCATTATCTACTTCATTTTCTTTAATAAACTTCCTGTAGCAGATTCTGCATGCACCGTATTTCAGTTTTTAGTACAAAGTTTGCACTTTACATAGGTATTGCTGTCTCTTTTCTAGCCATTCTCTCTTGCTGTTCTCTTGTTAAGCCTTCCTAATCCTTTCCCTAATGAAAATGTGCCCTTGTTCTCTCCTTCACCATTTCCCACCACTCTCCCTTTGTCTTAAAAATACTTGAAAGGTTTTTACTGTCAAAGACAATGATGTACCAACTCTCTTATTGACTTATCTTCCAACAGAATGGTATCTAATTCCATATCCCTTTTGACCCATGTTTATTATCTTCAGAAAACAACAGTTGTCTGGAAATATAGTTGAATGTAGATTTGGCCAAAAAGACTGCAGTAATTATACCTGATTCAGGCAGCTTGCCTGGTTGGGTACAAATGCTACATCACTGAAAAAGCTCGACACCATCCAGGACAAAGCAGTCTGCTTGATCGGCATTTTAAACTACCACTCCAACCACCACTGGCACTTCATGGCTGCAGTGTGTATTATCCACAGGAAGCACTGTAGCAACTCTATTTCTGATACACCACTTAACCTCCATCCACTTAGGAAAGAGTATTAAGCCGATTCTAAAGCAGTGATATCTATCTGGACTACTCTATGTGTATTCCAATCTTCTGTTGTCACTCTTATCTGCATCTACCAATCTGGTAACTTCAACAATCTCTCAGAAGCTTCCCCAACATGTCCATCTTCTCCTTGCTCCTATCGTAACCATCCAAAACACAATTAAAGTCATTCCACCACCTAAAACCTATACCTTCTCCTATCCCATCAGTTGGACTATATATATTAAATAATGCTAACTGTAGTTCACACCCACCACTAATAATATCCCTGGAATAATTTCCCTCCTGGTCATCATTTTATTCTTATCATTGGTAAACAGCACCCCTGTTCTTGCTGCTGTAGTAATGTTTGATCATGAATAAATTGATTACCCTGGCTGCACTTCATTTTTTGATATGAAGGGTCGCAGGGAGAGGCATATTCTTGCAAAAACATAATGTCTCCCTTCACATCTTATCAATATACTTTAGCACACTGCTTCATATCCGTTATACTTTTTCCATTTAAAGTAACCATCACAGCAAAGCATTTATGCTAAACATTTATAAATCATTGGTTAGGCCTCAGCTTGAGTATTGTATCCAATTCTGGGCACCACACTTTTGGAAGGGTGTCAAGACAGGATGCAGAGAATGGTATCAGGGATGAGGGATTTCAGTTATGTGAAGAGTTCAGAGAAGCTGGGATTGTTCTCCTTAGAGCAGAGAAGGTTAAGGGGAGATTTAATGGAGGTGGTGTTCAAAATTGTGAGGGATTTTGGTAGAGTAAATAAGAAGAAACTGTTTCCATTGGCAGGAGGGTCAGTAACCAGAGGACACAGATTTAAGATAATTGGCAAAAGAACCAGCGGGAGATGAAGAGAAATTTTTTTTACACAGCGAGTTGTTATGACCTGGAATGCACTGCTTGAAAGGCTGGTGGAAGCAGATTCAATAGTAACTTTCAATAAAAAATTGGATACATACTTGAAAAAGTGGGGGAGTGAGACTAATTGAATACCTCTTTCAAAGAACCGGCACAGGCACAATGGGCCAAATGGCCTCCTTCTGTGCAGTATTATTCTATGATTTTTAATTAGAAATTAAAACTCACTTAACCTCTCATGTTCTTTTTTCTCTTCCAGTTCTTTTCTTTTTAATTTTTTCTAAGGTATCCCTTATTTCCCCTATATACTTTTTCAAAAAATGTATCAAGCTTCCTTAGAAAGGGAACATCCTGAAATCCTGGATATGGACTTGAAATTCTCATCCTTCACCCACTAGTACCTCTAATATGGACACTTTTTTATCTGCCCACTCTCACTATATTCCTCTTCTGCATCAATCTCTTCCGCACCTCCACATTCCTAACCTTCCTTTTAGATCCCACATGTTGATTTTTGTTTTCTATTACCTCCTCTTCCTCAGACGATCCTTCCTCTAGCATCTTTAATGACACATCTTCTTCAGCCTGTACTGGAGTTATTTCCTCAACTTCTCTCATCTCAGATTAAAATACATTTTCCTTCCTCTAATCTTTTCATAGACTCATCCCCCCCTCCCTCCCCATCAGCTAACAGAACCTCCAATTCATCGCGCTTTTGTCCATTCTCACATCAACACCAATGGCTTTACCTGCTGCTTCTTTTTCACACCCCAAAAAGACCTTTGTGGTCCATGAACTGCTGTCCATCTTCACGATCAGGGTCATTATCTATTCTGTATCTTTGTTTCTCTAACGCCAGTTTGTCTGTGCTTTGTTAGTGTAAGACTCTTCTTCAAATATGTGCCTTGTCTTCCCACATAGGCAGTGGCTCTCTGTCACGCTGCCGTTTCCGCTGAGATGGCATTGCCCACGATTCCTATACTTTGGGTCAGGTCATTTGGCCACCAAATGTGTGCACTATAACCGCTCAGTGAGCCTAAAATTATATTACTCAGGTGGTGTCTGACAGGCAAACCTAGGACAGGATTAGCTGTCATTAACTGAATCTATCATTTTTGTACCTCTTTCAAGCTGTTGACCACAGCCACATCCACAAACTTTGGTGACAACAGGGCCAAATTTTCCTCCAAAACACCTCAGTGGGATAGAAGCACTTAGTGCAAATTTGGGCATTGGGTACTCACAATTTCAAGCAAGCTCTTATGCTGAGGCACTGGAGAGAAAAATATACCACAACATCTTTTCAATCATGGTTCTGTGGGGTAGATTTTACTCATTGCTGCCTGGGTGATAATTTTCATTCTATTGATTTCAATGGAATGAAAATCGGGCATATTTTTTAAAAGGTGGGTGACCTGCTCAGCCAGATTACCTCCCAGGCGGTCAAGATGCAAATCTACTCCAATCTCATCGTCACATAGCACTTCATTGTACAGTTGCCTTTTTGATGAGGTAGATTGGCGTTGGGATGGGTAGCTATTTTCCACTGGTTGGTGAGTTGGTAACTAGAGGGCATCAAATCAAGGGCATCACCAGAAGAACGAAGGGATGGGTAGGGAGAAAGTTTTTATGCAGAAGTTTATTAGGATTTGCAATGGCCAACAGAGGGATAGCAGAATCCGTAATAGCTTTTAAAAGGCAAGGGGACAAATATTTGACAAAGAGCCATTATGAAGGATACGGGGCAAAGAGCAGAGCAATGAGAGTAGGTGGAAAGCTCTTTCAGAGAGTCAGCACAGGCACGATGAGCCAAATGGCCTCAATCTGTGCTGTAAAGTTCTATTCTATGAGTTGCACTGTTACAACTTTTATTTTTCTATCTGATAGAGCTTCTGCCAGGAAGACGCTTGCGATTCTGAGAGAAAAGCAGAGTTTTTTGTCCTGTGTGAAAATAGGGAAAATTCTACTTTTATTATGGGCCAGAAATCACCCCCTAACTAACGGAGGAACTCAACAGCACTCAGTTTTCAGTGGTGAATTGAAGGAGCAAGTTCCCACGTTTACACATGTGCAGTGAAACGCGGAAATACGGAACTTGCTCCTAGTGGTTCGCCGGCGATATGACAGCTTTGAATTAAAGGGCCATCACACACTGCAATCAGAAAAATTATTGAAAAAGCAGCAACTTGCTTAGCTGCCCAGCTGGAAAGTAACTAATCACACCACCAAACAGGTACGCTTAAAAATAGCTGGTCTAAACTAAGTTTTAACAGCACAGTAAGTCTTAATGACTGCCAAACAACTGACAATTAATTTTTAAAATTGTCGAGTCTCATTACTCCTTATTTCAATAGATTTTGTTCATTAAAACATTTTTTCTTTAATTAAAAGTTTAATTTTTTTTTACTGTTCCCTTCTGTCTCTTTGGCTTTTTATGATAAAAAAAGTTAAAATTTTTATTTACAATGACATACAGAATATAACTTTCAATGAATGAAGTCTGCTTGCCTGCTCGAGCAATGCAGCCTGAACCTGTGGGCCTGACTTCTCTTCCTGACAGATATTTTGGGCATGTCTCCTCCTCACAGACTTTTCCAGCCGTGTGGCAACTCACGCTGCTCAGAGGCTGGGTTGATAGCGCACATTTTGTTTTAAGTTCAAATTCAAGCAATTCGAAGCCACAGAAACCGCAATATTTTCGATAGTTTAATTTGCAGGAACTGCAGTGAGCGTTCCCTCGCTGCTCTGCGCGATTTCTGGACAATTATGTTTTTAGGTTGGTATTGTGAGACTTTACTCTTAACATGGAGACTCATTATTCACGGGAGCTAGTAAGATGTTTGGTGATAGAATGTTTTAGCTATATCTCCATGACCGAGCTCACCGTTACCTCCGTACCCATGCCATCACTAGCGAAGATCTGTGCCAGGAGTGGAGCTTGTAAAATTACCCAATTACCCCACACAGTAGATGTGAATTTAAAATTAGCTTCAGATACATGGAACTGGGAATAGACTTCTTGAGCATAATTTCAGCAGGGCAGCGGGAAGTCAGCAGGTGGGTGATTAGTCGTGTGGGATACCTGGAAAAAGTTTTTGCGTGTTGGTATGAGTGATCACGACTGAATTGAAGGCATTTAGTTTTACTTCTGGGTTTCGCGTCTCCAAGCTGTGCAGCGGGTGTACTGCGCACATGCATGACGTGTTGTGAACTGGTGTATTTAAAGGGCCAGTGCAAAAATGGATTTAGAAGGAGAAAAGAGGAGCAACTAAAATGCAGCATCACAGAGCCAAAGCAGCACCTCGTTTCAGCGAAACTTCCCTTGAGCTGCCATTGGCAGATGTGAGAAGCAGGAGGGAAGTCCTTTCTAACCCAGCTAATAGGAGGAAGTGATCTGCTTCTGCCACTAAGAAGGCGTGGCAGGAGGTGGCAGAGAAGCTCAGCAGCAAGAGCACGGTGTCCAGGTCATGGGTACAATGCAGGAAGCATTTTAATGACCTAACAAGGTCAGGAAAAGTGAGTACGTTCGGTAATTCACCCACTTCCTGTGAAAAGAATCCCACCGTCCCTCGCCCTCTCTCACTCTGTGTTGCCAAGCCTACTCCATCACATCACTCCTCATGCCCACTTAAGTTTCATCATCAACTAACCTTCACTTTCTAGGCACTTCCACACAACCCCATTTGTGCACCCACCATTGTCACTCACCCCAATCCTGATGCAATGTGATGAATCTGTCTGATGGTCACCCTCTGATGTATTTCTTTCATTGTCAGCCTCACCCAAAGCAATGCATCCATTGGGCGAAGATGTCACCTTCAGTCACTCACAGGTTTGTCCTTTCTCCCCTTGTAGGAGAAAAGAGTACAAAATGCAAGGAAGAGGATGAGGAATGGAGGCAGATCACCACAAATAGTCCAGTTGACAGATGCAGAGGAGCAGGCAATGGACATCAGTCAAGCGGCTGCATGTCTGGCCGACAGGGATGGAGAGACTGTCAACCCACAAATAGCTGGTGACAGAACTTTAATATCCTTCACACACTTGATGAACTGATGTTATCAATGGTGAACTGTTCCACACCTCAGTATGGTCAATGAAAAGATTGTCACTTCTCCGATGAATAATTAATATTGGTTTATGTTGTCTTCCAGGGCCTTCATGGATTGATAAAGAGGCAGTAACTATGGAAGAAGAAGATTCCTCAGAGGAGCTTAATTCTTCGAAGGGCGCACCATCACATGACATACAGCCATGCACAGCGCAGATACTGGCCCTTTGGTGCATCCTGTTAGCCAGATAATTGGGTTGTCACCTGGTGATCCACCACTCACAAGTGTGCCCGAGCAGACACTGGTGGCAGGGGCAGCTGTGGAGAGTCCACGTCGGGGGGACGCACTCCTCTCCAAGCTCTGCTCAGCCGCACACAGATGCCGCCCCCAGGGGGCCATCGTTGAAATTGAGAATTATTGAGGTAGAGCTCCACCTTTGCGAGGTAATGGAGAATGTGTCACGCATACTCTCCACTATAGCGGAGAGGATGGAGGAGTCCAAGTCCATCGCTAGTGGATTGGTGGCGCAGGTAAGTGCGGGAATGTCATCGGTGGAGAGAATGGCAGCCTCCATTGAGTTTCAAGCACAGATCTCAAATGAGTCCATGCAGGCTATGGCAACTGCCATGTGGACTCTGAATGCCAACATGTCTGCTGCCTTAAACAGGCAGACAAATACTTTAGCCGTGGCCTTAGAACACAGAACATCTGCTCACCAGCCTGCTAACCAGCAGAGTGGTGGGGGAGATGTTGCGCTGGCTTGGGAGAGTGATGATAGCGAAAGGGGACATGGAAGTGGGGACTCCAATCAAAGAGCTCCTACCTCTCACCTGTTTCCTCCCCCCGAACCAGTAGCCGCAATGCTGCCTCCTCTCCCGATTGCCGAGTCCGCCCCTACACAGGTGCAGGTGGAGCAGTCTTTGGCGGGGTCCTTATGGGCTCCAAAACCCAGAGGTCGTAGGCCAAGACCATCTCATCAGTCAGGGCTTAAACCTGAGCAACCTGCCACCACCTCTGCTGAAGCCACAGGGGATGCACCATGTTGAAGCACTAGGAAGAGGAAAGCTAATATTTTGTAATTCACCAAGGGTATGCACAAGATTGTTTGACTGTCATGTTGTTAATTTATATTTATAAAAGGGAGATTTCACAAAAGGGACTCAAGAAAGGGCAAGATGTGGCAGTGGTGGTGAGAATTATAACATTTAATGTGGCATGAACAAAAAACAAATATAAGAACATAAGAAATAGGAGCAGGAGTAGGCCAAACGGTCCCTTCAGCCTGCTCCACCATTCAATAATATCAGGGCTGATCTTCTACCTCAACTCCACTTTCCTGAGCTATCTCCATAGGGTTGTGAATCTTTGGAATTCTTTACCCCAGAGGGCTGTGGATGCTCAGTCGTTGAGTATATTCAAGATTGAAATTGATAGATTTTTGGACATTAAAAGAATCATGTAATATGGAGATAGGTCGGAAAGTGGAATTGAGATAGAAGATCAGCCCTGCTATTATTGAATGGCAGAGCAGGCTGGAGGGATCGTGTGGCCTACTCCTGCTCCTATTTCTTATGTTCTTATATTTGTTTTTTGTTCATGCCATATTACATATTATATTTCTCACCACCACTGGACTATTATTTCTTTGGAATGTTAATATGGTCAAGTTTGCAGGCTGGGTGGGGGAGTAGACAAATTTATTATCCATGATGACTAAATCATCACGAGATATCCTGAAGGGATGATAGGGATGAAGGGATGCTAACTCCTGTGACATGAGGGGCTTTGATTGGCATTAAGTCATTGCCGTAGCTATTCGTCTTCCATTCAGTTTTCAAGTTCATAGTTCAGTTTTCGGTTTCGACATTAAGACTTGAACTACATAGGCAAACATAGCAATCAAGTCACCCACATAGAAACGTCACACTGGGATGTCAAAGACTCTCCACCAGTGTCTTGCAGGTTCTGGAACTGTGTTCAGCAAAATTGAAGCCCATGGAATAAAAGAGGCAGTGGCAGCATGGGTACGAAATTGGCGAAGAGACTGGAAACAGAGAGTAATGGTGAATGGTTGTTTTTCAGACTGGAGGAAGGTATACAGTGGTGTTCTCCCATGGTCGGTACTAGGACGGCTGCTTTTCTTGATATATATTAATGACTTGGACTTGGGTGTACAGGGCACAATTTCAAAATTTTCAGATGACACCAAACTTGGAAGTGTAGTAAACAGTAAGGAGGAAAGTAATGGACTTCAAGAGGACATAGACAGGCTGGTGGAATGGGCGGACACATGTCAGATTAAATTTAACGCAGAGAAGTGCGAAGTGATACATTTTGGCAGGAAGAACGAGGAGAGGCAATATAAATTAAATGGTACAATTCTAAAAGGGATGCAGGAACAGAGCGACCTGGGGGTATATGTGCACAAATCTTTGAAGCTGGCAGAACAGGTTGAGAAAGCAGTTAAAAAAGCATCTGGGATCCTGGGCTTTATAAATAGAGGCATAGAGTACAAAAGCAAGGAAGTTATGTTGAACCTTTATAAAACACTGGTTCAGCTGTGGAAATAAAGAGAAACTGTTCCCGTTGGCTGAAGGGTTGAGAACCAGAGGACACAGATTTAAGGTGATTGGCAAAAGAACCAAAGGCGACATGAGGAGAAACTTTTTTACGCAGTGAGTGGTTATGATCTGGAATGGGCTGCCTGAAAGGGTGGTGAAAGCAAATTCAATTGTGGCTTTCAAAAAGGAATTGGATAAATACTTGAAGGGAAAAAAATTGCAGGGCTTTGGAGAAAGAGCGGGGGAATGGGATGAACTGGATTGCTAAGAGTTCGATATACAACTGGAGTTCTATATGCAACTGGATTGCTAAGAGTTCTATATACAAATGCATGGAGTATAAGGAATAATTTAAATGAACTACAGGTTCAAATTCAAATTGGAGGGTATGACATGATAGCTATTACTGAGACATGGCTGCAGGATGGTCAGGATTGGGAACTAAATACACCGGGTTATAAGGTCTACAGAAGAGATAGGGAAAATGGAAGAGGGGGAGGAGTAGCTTCAGTGATTAGAGATTAAAGCAATTCAATGATAAAGGAGGATATAACGAAAGGTAAGCAACCAACAGAGACCTTATGGGTTGAATTGAGAAATAGGAAAGGATCTAAGACTATAGTGTGACTTGTGTATAGGACCCCTGGAAGCAGCTCTGAAGTGCCAGATTGTATAAATGCAGAGATTAGACAAGCATGTAACAAAGGCATAGTGGTCTTAATGGGGGACTTTAATCTTCACATAGATTGGGGAAAGCAGATTAGCAACTGTCAGAAAGGTAGTGAATTTCTTGAGTGTGTCCGGGATGGTTTTCTACAGCAGTATGTCGTAGAGGCAACAAGGGGGCAAGCCATATTAGATTTAGTAATGAGTAATGAACCAGATTTAGTTAACAGCTTAACTGTGCGCGAACATCTATCCAATAGCAATCATAACATGATCGAGTTCAATGTAGTGTTTGAAAGGGAAAAAAAGTGAATCAGCTGCTAAGATTCTAGACTTGGGTAAGGCCGACTTCAATGGGATGAGATAGAGACTGCCCACAGTAAACTGGGCAAATCTGTTAATGGGTAAAACGACTGATGATCAGTGGGAAATGTTTAAAGAAACATTTAACAAGATACAGAACCGGTTTATACCCCTGAGGGGCAAGAACTCTACTTGCCAAAAAAAACAGCCATGGACAACTAAAGAGGTAAGGGACAGTATAAGACACAAGGAAAGGGCATAAAAAAGGCAAAAAATGGCACAGATCCTGGCGAATGGGAAAGATACAACGATCAACAAAGGATCACAAAACAGATAGTAAGGGCTACAAAAAGGGAGTATGAAAAGAAACTTGCAAGGGATATCAAAACCAATACGAAGAACTTTTATAGTTACATTAGGAAAAAGAGGGTGGTCAGGAGCAGTGTTGGCCCCTTAAAAACTGAAAGTGGGGATATTGTCATTGACAATGGGGAAATGGCGGACATGTTGAACAATTACTTTGCGTCAGTATTTACAGTAGAAAAAGAGGGTAGCATGCCGGAAATCCCAAGAAAACTAATATTGAATTCGGGACAGGGACTCGATAAAATTAACATAAGTAAAGCAACAGTAATGAAGAAAATAATAGCACTAAAGAGCGACAAATCCCCAAGACCAGATGGTTTCCATCGCAGGGTTTTAAAGGAAGTAGGTGAGCACATTGCAGATGCCCTAACTATAATCTTTCAAAGTTCTCTAGATTCAGGAACTGTCCCTCTAGATTGGAAAATTGCACACATGTCACTCCGCTTTTTAAGAAAGGATAGAGAGGGAAACCGGGGAATTATAGACCAGTTAGCCTAAAGTCGGTTGTGGGGAAAATCCTGGAGTCTATAATTAAGGATAGGGTGACTGAACACCTCGAGAATTTTCAATTAATCAGAGAGAGCCAGCATGGATTTGTGAAAGGTAGGTCGTGCCTGACAAACCTGATTGAATTTTTTGAAGAGGTGACTAAAGTAGTGGACAGGGGAATGTCAATGGATTTTATTTATATGGACTTCCAGAAGGCATTTGATAAGGTCCCATATAAGAGACTGTTAGCTAAGATAGAAGCCCATGGAATCGAGGGAAAAGTACAGACTTGGTTAGGAAGTTGGCTGAGCGAAAGGCGATAGAGAGTAGGGATAATGGGAAGGTACTCACATTGGCAGGATGTGACTAGTGGTGTCCCGCAGGGATCTGTCTTGGGGCCTCAATTATTCACAATATTTATTAACGACTTAGATGAAGGCATAGCAAGTCTCATATCTAAGTTTGCCGATGACACAAAGATTGGTGGCATTGAAAACATAAAATTACAAAGGGATATTGATAGATTAGGTGAATGGGCAAAACTGTGGCAAATGGAATTCAATGTAGACAAATGTGAGGTCATCCACTTTGGATCAAAAAAGGATAGAACAGGGTACTTTCTAAATGGTAAAAAGTTAAAAACAGTGGATGTCCAAAGGGACTTAGGGGTTCAGGTGCATAGATCATTGAAGTGTCATGAACAGGTGCAGAAAATAATCAAGAAGGCAAATGGAATGCTGGCCTTTATATCTAGAGGACTGGAGTACAAGGGGGCAGAAGTTATGCTGCAGCGATACAAAACCCTGGTTAGACCGCACCTGGAGTACTGTGAGCAGTTCTGGGCACCGCACCTTCGGAAGGACATATTGGCCTTAGAGGGAGTGCAGCATAGGTTTACTGGAATGATACCCGGACTTCAAGGATTAAGTTACGAGGAGAGATTACACAAATTGGGGTTGTATTCTCTACAGTTTATAAAGTTAATGGGTGATCTGATCAAAGTTTATAAGATATTAAGGAGAACGGATAGGGTGGATAGAGACAAACTATTTCCGCTGGTTGGGGATTCTAGGAGTAGGGGGCACAGTCTAAAAATTAGAGCCAGACCTTTCAGGAGTGAGATTAGAAAACATTTCTACACACAAAGTGTGGTAGAAGTTTGGAACTCTCTTCCGCAAACGGCAATTGATACTAGCTCAATTGCTAAATTTAAATGTGAGATAGATAGCTTTTTGGCAACCAAAGGTATTAAGGGATATGGGCCAAAGGCAGGTATATGGAGCTAGATCACAGATCAGCCATGATCTTATCAAATGGTGGAGCAGGCACGAGGGGCTGAATGGCCTACTCCTGTTCCTATGTTCCTATGTTTTACAAAGAGCCAGCATGGGCTCGATGGGCTGAATGGCCTTCTTCTGTGCTGTAACCATTCTATGATTCTATGATCTTTTGGAGGCTCCAGTAAAAATATGCTTGTTAAGCCAGTAATGCCTTGCTTAGAACAAATACCACTTTCTGAAGCTGGGATTAGTCTATTACTGATTCCAAAGAGGATTGTAAACATTTCTGGCGGTCATATTGTTAGATTTAAAGGACAAATTGACTGGAAATCATCACCTAGCCTGACGTTGGCTGATTCTACCTTGTTGGAAACTGGAATAAGAATTCTGACAGATTTTAAGCTTTCCAATCTTTGTTGTGTAGTTTAGCTATGCTTTAAATCCATTTTGCAGTATGCCAGAAGGATTGTATTCACCTTGGAATCTCAGTTACACCGCTGACACTCCAATCGGTCACAGTGGAAAACAAACAGGTTACACACTGCAACACCTCCAAAAAACAATTGAATTGTGACAAGGTGGTTGGATCGGTTGTCTAACAAAAAGTAATAAATTTATTGGGCTTAATGGGTCAAAGTTCTGGTAATTTACCTGATTGGTGCCTATTGTGTTCTGGGATATCAACTGCACAGTTTAAGAGGGAGAGTACAAACATTACAGCGAAGATTATTGTCAGAGCCTGCAGAACAACTTTTTTTGCTTTTGAAAAAAGCCAGATTTTCTTTTGTAACAAAGGCATTGACACTGGAATAACTGTTTTTCTCAAGTGAATCGGCAGCATGGGTTTGGCTGTACTTAATTTCTAAATTTAATCACTGAATTGTTAGATTGATCATCACCATCAATAAAAATAATCATATCAATGGATTTAGGTATAAACACATCTGCCTATCCAAGATTTAAGGATTTGTATCATTAAAATCCCTGCTACGAGGACAATCTCCCCACCAACATCATCTTTCAGCTGTTCCCCTTTATCAGACTCTGCACCATTGTCAGGAAGTCATAATAATTGTATAGTTGTACCAAAATCTCTGATAAATCAGCATTTTTCTTCAAATTACAGCGTTCAACCCCAGCATTATGTATATTAATTATTTGTGAGGTTTCTGTTTCCATCTCTCTCTCTGGATTCTGTTTGAAAGAGTGGGTGTAATGGGCTACTAGGCCCAAGTTACTTTAGCTCAGCCTGTTCTGGATGGTCTTAATTTACAAACTCACCTTTTCCTTTTCTTACTCCTCCAAATCAAAGAAAGAAAGGGAAGTGCCTTGGACTGTAATGTGCTGCTACTGACATACTGTACAATATCTTGTTACTTTACTGTACTGTGGGATTCAGATTTTATATCACCCTACTCTAAAAACAATTCACACCTGGACCTAATAAGACAACAACCCAGAACTAAGAATAATTTGACTTTCTAAGTAAGCTTTACAGAATTGACGTACAGAAAAGATAAAAATCAAATTTATTCACGACATTACATTTCTGAAAAAGATATTCAAACCATTTTGCTATCGTTCCAAATATTTAAAAACAGAATACCTGAATGAGTGAGATGCTCTTCAAAAAATTATTGCAAATATGTTACTCAAAAATAATTTCGAAAAATAATCTCCACTGTAATCTCTGGTCTCCCCCTCAAATCTCATTGTTCAATCATTCCCCTTGTTGCTGATTGAAGCTTGGGCTCGGGCTCTGGCTACAAACTCTGTAAGATCCCAGTTGAAATGGCAGTGTTGGGCCTGGGGTTGTTTGTGGGGTTTGCTCCCTGAAAGAGTAGCTGAAGGAGTGGGGCTGCAGCTTGCCCGATGCCCACTCTACCCTATTCCCCAGTCCTGTCTCACCCCCACCCTAGCCCCAATCCCCCACAATCCCCAGTCTCCAGTTTCCCTCTCTCTCCATGCCCGAGCTCCAATTCCCCAGTTTTCCTCTCTCCCCGAGCCCCCATCCATGACCCCCATTTCTCAGTCTCTCAGCCCCCAGAGTCCCAATCTCCTGACCCCCCCAAGCCCCAATCTCCCCACCCTTCCCTGAGTCCCAATTTCCTGACCCCCCCGAATCCTAATCTCTTGACCTCCCCAATCCCAATCTCCTGACCCCCCGGGTCCCAATCTCCCCACCCCATAAGTCCCAATCTCCCAACCCCCACGAAACCCATCTCCCCACCCTTCCCCGAGTCCCAATCTCCTGACCCCCCCAAGTCCCAATCTCCCCACCCTTCCCCGAGTAACCAAACTCCCGAACCCCCTGAGTCACAACCTCTTGAATCCCCCAAGCCCCAAACTCCCTACAACCCCCCCCCCAAGTCCCAAACTCCCGACAACCCCAAGTCCCAATCTTCTGACCCTCCCAAGTCGCAATCTCCCAACCCCCGAGTCCCAATCTTCTGACCCCCCCCCGAGTCCCAATCTTCTGACCCCCTCCGAGTCCCAATCTCCCGACCCCACCGAGTCCCAATCTCCTGACCCCCCTCCCGAGTCCCAATCTCCTGACCCCCTCCCGAGTCCCAATCTCCTGACGCCCTCCTGAGTCCCAATCTCCTGACCCCCTCCCGAGTCCCAATCTCCTGACCCCCTCTCGAGTCCCAATCTCCTGACCCCTTCCCGAGTCCCAATCTCCCGACCCCCCGAGTCCCAATCTCCTGACCCCCTCTCGAGTCCCAATCTCCTGACCCCATCCCGAGTCCCAATCTCCCGACCCCCCGAGTCCCAATCTCCCGGCCCGCTCGAGACCCAATCTACTGACCTCCCGAGTCCCAAACTCCCGACCCCCCGAGTCCCAATCTTGTGACTCCCCCAAATCCCAATCTCCCGACCCTTCAAGTCCCAATCTCCTGACCCCACCCCAAGTCCCAATCTCCCGACCCCCCCGCACCCCCATCTCCTGCCCCCCCCCCCTCCCCGAGTCCCAATCTCCCCACCTCCCTGAGATCCAATATCACAATCGTCAAACTCCTGCCTCTTCACCCTTTCTCTGCTCCATCTCTCTCTTCTCTCCACCAGCCGGTGGGGATGGGGTACCATCATGATGCATGGATGTGGGGACGCTGCTGCGGCTCAATATTTAAAAGTCGCAGTTCACTGTGTGCTGTTAAATGCTGTGCCCGGGAAATTCATGTACCATTCAGGAGACTCAGCACAGCACACCACGGGCATGATGAAATTGTTCTGCAGGCCACATATGGCCCATAGGCCGTGCTCTTGATCAGTGATCTGTGTGAAGTCCCTATCCATTCGGTCTCCCAGCCTATCCAAGGTGGGTGAGGTAGTTCAGCCCAGAGCCTGCAAGGCCCCTGTATTCGTATCCTGGAGAGTTGCTATGACTGGTGTCACAGACTCCCGCAGGGAGAACTGAGCTGCAACAGCCATCAAAGTGACCACTCTCTCCTTGGTTGACAGCACAGTGTCGATGCCATGCGTGAGAATCTTACACAAGTTGGTAGTGGAGTCCACCATACTATCCAACATGTTTTAGAAGCTCCCTGGAAAACAACCTATTGCATTCAGCAATTGCTGCTGCACAGAAGTCATCTTTTTTTAAAAGAAATGCTGGGCCCCTGAAGACTGCATCTCTGTCCTCTTCAGCAGAGCTGGTATATGAGCTGGCTCTCCAGTTACCTCATCCCTTGGCTTTCCTTGCCACCTCCACTAGCTCCTGCTCACTTGTGCTTGGTAAATCCCCCCGTGCAGCCTATCTCGCTATCTATGTCACATTGGATGCCAATTTTTGTGCTGGTGCTTATCAAGGTAAGAGCTTCATCATTGTCATCAAAGTTTTCATCCTCAGTCTGTCTGGCACTAGTGAACGAACCTTCTGATTAACCTAGAAAATGGGGAAAGAGACAATGGTTAGGATGTAGCTGTGCAGATCACTGGTAGCACTATGCCACACCTACTTCTCATCTTCAGGAGGTTAGTAAGTGCATGACTGAAACAGTTAGTAGAAAAGGAGGTAGTGAAGATGCTGACAAACCCTGCTGTGACAGGCCCCCAGCCTTGCCATCTCCAAAGCAATCTGGTGTGCATCTGCCTTTTGTACCAATGGCAGTCTTTTCCACAAGGGTTAGTGTTTGTAAACTGGCAGTACCTCCTCCTGAGCTGATTGTCTCTCTCCTGTAGTGTGAAGATGGGTAAACAAGTGCCCTGGGCTTTCAACCCTCGACAGCTTACCATAGTGTGCATGGTAACAGGAAGAAGCAGTAAGTGTGACCAAAGGGAGAGAGAATTTTGAGGCCAGAAGTAGCTTTTGAGCATGTTAGTGAAGGCAGAAAGGAAGTGCAGTGAAGTCTTCCCTGCTGACTTATGGACAACCTTGGGAGGCAGAGAAGGGAATGAAGGCATTGATTGTGCAGAGGTGAAGATAGGGTCCTTCAGGGCTGTGCATAAAGAATGAGAGAGATGAAGGGAAGCATTATCTTGCATACCTGGTGAGATCATTAAATGCCTTTCTGCACTGCAGCCAGATCCAAGAGTAAATACTGTTCACATTCATATGTTATGCCATCTCTCGCCATTTCAGGGGAAGAGGACCTCACTCCTCTAATGAATTAGTTCCATCAGTATCTTCATGGCTGTATCTGAAAAGCTCAGAATTCTGTTGGAACTCTTCTTGCTCCCAGCTATTTTCCTGCAGTTCCACAAAGAGTTGCTTTGGTCACAAAAAAAAATACCTCTCCTTTAAGCTGCTGAGGGCTTTTGAGAACCTAAACAAGCATCCAATTCCCCTCTTGCTAATCGGCAAACTGCCTATTAAGAATCACATTTTGCGCTGGCAGCTCGCCTACCGCATGCAAATGAGGAGCAACCTGGAAATTGGTACAGGTCCCTGCCAAGTGCTTTGGACCACCGTTGCTCTCACCCTGTCCACCTCTCACTGGTATCATACCAGGTGACCAAAATCGACCCTATAGAATTTCACAGTACAGAGGGAGACCATTTGGTTCATTGTGCCTGTGCCAACTGTCTGAAAGAGCTAGCCATCTATTTATCTATTTCCCTTTTAAAAGCTTTATGGATTCTATTCTCCTGCCTTTGGTGAGTCATTGCCTATACGAACAATCCTCTGTATAAATACAATTCCTTCTAACCTTTCTTTTTGCCATTTTGGTGATGATTTTACATTTTTGTCCTGTATTGAAATCTATAATTAGTTATTGGAATCTCTAATTAAGGATAGCATGACTAAGCACTTTGAGAAATTTGAGTTGATTAGAGAGAGACATGGATTTTTAAAGGGTTGATCATGTCTAACGAACCAATTAGAAGTTTTTGAGGAAGTAACTAAAGCAGTAGACAGGGGAATGTCTACGCATATAGTTTATATGGACTTCCAGAAGGCATTTGATAAGGTTCCACATAAGAAATATTAGGTAAAATTAAAGCTCATGGAATTGAAGGCAAATTATTGACCTGGTTAGAAGATTGGTTAGGTGGTAGAAAAGAGAGTAGGGATAATGGATATCTACTCGAATTGGAAGGAAGTGACTAGTGGTGTCCCACGATGATCTATGCTGGGGCCTCAACTATTCACTATATTGATCAATGACTTAGGTAACACAATAGAGAGCCATATATCCAAGTTTGTCGATGACACAAAGATTGGTGGCGTAGTAAGTAGTGTAGATGGGAGCATAAAATTACAAAGAGACATTGATAGATTAAGTAAGTGGGCAAAACTGTGGTAGATGGATTTCAAAACGGGTAAGTGCGTAATGGAGACTAGAATATGGTCTCTAAATACTGGGTCAGAGTGCCAGCTCTGAATACTGGATTGATGTCCAATGGCGGTACTTGTGTCCAATGGGTACGTGTGCCCCCTCCCCATCGAAAAGATAGGTGGGGATCTTTAGCCATAGGTGCAGCCCACTTTGGAGAAGATACTCCAAATATACAAACCATGAGGAAAGCAACAGGAAACCACCTCAGCTACTCTTCCCTAGTAAGTGGCTCAACAATCTTGTGTGTGAGGCTTGAGCTAGGAAGACAATGGATGGATGGTCAGACTCGAGAGTGCTATTAATTCTGAAAACTACACTGATGAGGGACAAAATGTTTCAGTATCTGCTTATTTTACATTTTTGGTTTGAGACCTTCAATGAAACACTCCACACACCTTAGTGCCCCTGAGGTCAGCCTTTATTATTGTTTTAAAATGTAGATTCCACCGTAATATGACTTGTATACTAAATGAGTACAAAATATCCATTATATAATAGGTTCTACAAAGTAACACATAGTATAATATTCCTGCAATATTACAGTTGTATAGCAACATTCTTCATCTAACAAGTTGTATCTGTAAACTAAACAGATTGAAAATTAGCAAATCGAGGAGGCACCAGAAGATGGCCCACCTTAACTGCAGCTGTTAGCTTTCTTATCCCAGGAGTGCACATTCAATTAGGCTGCTAACTGTCCCTCTATTTAAGTCCTGAAGCTACTGCCCAAGTGACTTTCAGCACACCTGACAATTAAACTATTGTGCTGAAGCAAAGTTACAAAACAAACAACCTCAGGTGGTGACATTAGTGGACCAATAAAAGGCATTTTATCTCATTTTAGGAATGTTACTTCCTCATCACCTGACTTCACAGGGGTGGCCTTGTGGAATTGTTATTGTGTAAAGGTTAGTTAGACTGTGAGTGTTATAAGGTCAGCGACAATTCAAAATCTAAGACCCACCATTTTAAGCATGCATGTATGTAAATAAAATAGATGTTTGGTGATTACACTTTCATTCTAAATCTGATTTACTAACAAAAGACTTGATCATTGGAGGAATCACTTGGAATACAATTGTATTTTGCTAAACCAAGTATTATGGGCTATTATCCTGCAATTAATGTTTGGAGTAAAAATCAGTTTATTTCAAATCCAGAACCAGGATATCACAGAAAGTTTTGTAAGAGTGAAATAAATTATGGAAGTTTGCAGGAAAAATTAGGAAAATTCTAGTTAATTCCTATGTCTGAGCTATCTTACTCAATATCAATATAGCTTTTGCACATTATCAAAGGTGATTCACAGGAGATACCTACCAGGCTGAATATAGAAAGTTCAGAGGGGAAGCGAAAAAGGAAATAAGAGGGACAAAGAGGGACTATGAGAATAGACTGGCGGATAACATAAAAGGGAATCCAAAAGTCTTCTTAAAGCATGTAAACAGTAAATGGGTAGTAAGAGGAGGGGTGGGACCGATTAGGGACTAAAAAGGAGATCTATGCTTGGAGGCAGAGGGCATAACTGAGGTTTTTTCTTTTTTTTCATTCGTTCCTGGGATGTGGGCATCGCTGGCAAGGCCAGCATTTATTGCCCATCCCTAATTGCCCTTGAGAAAGTGGTGGTGAGCCGCCTTCTTGAACCGCTGCAGTCCGTGTGGTGAAGGTTCTCCCACGGTGCTGTTAGGTAGGGAGTTCCAGGATATTGACCCAGCGACGATGAAGGAACGGCGATATATTTCCAAGTTGGCATGGTGTGTGACTTGGAGGGGAATGTGTAGGTGGTGTTGTACCCTTGTGCCTGCTGCCTTTGTCCTTCTAGTTGGTTGAGGTCGCGGGTTTGGGAGGTGCTGTCGAAGAAGCCTTGGCTAGTTGCTGCAGTGCATCCTGTGGACGGGACACACTGCAGCCACAGTGCACCGATGGTGAAGGGAGTGAATGTTTAGGGTGGTGGATGGGGTGCCAAACAAGCGGGCTGCTTTGTCCTGGATGGTGTCGAGCTTCTTGAGTGTTCTTGGAGCTGCACTCATCCAGGCAAGTGGAGAGTATTCCATCACACTCCTGACTTGTGCCTTGCAGATGGTGGAAAGGCTTTGGGGAGTCAGGAGGTGAGTCACTCGCCGCAGAATACCCAGCCTCTGACCTGCTCTTGTAGCCACAGTATTTATGTGGCTGGTCCAGTTAAGTTTCTGGTCAATGGTGACCCCCAGGATGTTGATGGTGGGGGATTCGGCAATGGTAATGCTGTTGAATGTCAAGGGGAGGTGGTTAGACACTCTCTTGTTGGAGATGGTCATTGCCTGGCACTTGTCTGGCGCGAATGTTAATTGCCACTTATGAGCCCAAGCCTGAATGTTGTCCAGGTCTTGCTGCATGTGGGCTCGGACTGCTTCATTATCTGAGGGGTTGCAAATGGAACTGAACACTGTGCAATCATCAGCAAACATCGTCATTTCTGACCTTATGATGGAGGGAAGGTCATTGATGAAGCAGCTGAAGATGGTTGGGCCAAGGACACTGCCCTGAGGAACTCCTGCAGCAATGTCCTGGGGCTGAGATGATTGGCCTCCAACAACCACTACCATCTTCCTTTGTGCTACCTTTGACTCCAGCCACTGGAGAGTTTTCCCCCTGATTCTCATTGACTTCAATTTTACTAGAGCTCCTTGGCGCCACACTCGGTCAAATGCTGCCTTGATGTCAAGGGCAGTCACTCTCACCTCACCTCACCTCTGGAATTCAGCTCTATTGTCCATGTTTGGACCAAGGCTGTAATGAGGTCTGGAGCCGAGTGGTCCTGGCGGAACCCAAACTGAGCATCAGTGAGCAGGTTATTGGTGAGTAAGTACCGCTTGATAGTATTGTCGACGACACCTTCCATCACTTTGCTGATGATTGAGAGTAGACTGATGGGGCGGTAATTGGCCGGATTGGATTTGTCCTGCTTTTTGTGGACAGGACATACCTGGGCAATTTTCCACATTGTCGGGTAGATGCCAGTGTTGTAGCCGTACTGGAACAGGTACTAAATGAGTACTTTGCATCTGTCTTTACCAAGGAAGAAGATGCTGCCAAAGTCACAGGAAAAGACGAGGTAGTTGAGATACTGGCTGGGCTAAAAATTGATAAAGAGGAGGTTCCAGAAAGGCAGGCTGTACTTAAAGTAGATAAGTCACCTGGTCCAGATGAGACGCATCCTAGGTTGCTGAGGGAAGTAAGGGTGCAAATTGCGGAGGCACTGGCCATAAACTTCCAATCATCCTTAGATACGGGGGTGGTGCTAGAGGACTGGAGAATTGCAAATGTTACGCCCTTTTTCAAAAATGGGTGCAAGGATAAACCCAGCAACTGCAGGCCAGTCAGTTTAACCTCGGCAGTGGGGAAACTTTTAGAAACGATAATCCGGGTCAAAATAAACAGTCATTTGGACAAGTGTGGATTAATTAAGGATAGCCAGCATGGATTTGTTAAAGGCAAATCGTGTTTAACTAACTTGATTGAGTTTTTGATGAGGTAACAGAAATGGGTCGATGAGGGGAATGCAGTTGATGTGGTGTATATGGACTTCAAAAAGGCATTTGATAAAGTGCCGCGTAATAGGCTTGTCATCCAAGTTGAAGCCCATGAAATAAAAGGGAAAGTGGCAGCATGGATACAAAATTGGCTAATAGTAGGAAACAGAGTAGTGGTGAAAAGTTGTTTTTCAGACTGGAGGGAGGTATACAGTGTTGTTCCCCACAGGTCATTACGAGGACCATTGCTTTTCTTGATATATAGTAATGACTTGGGCTTGGGTGTACAGGGTGCAAATTCAAAATTTGCAGATGACACAAAACTTGGAAGGCTACTGAATGGTGAGGAGGGTAGTGATAGACTTCAAGAGGACATAGACAGGCTGGTGGAATGGGCGGACACATGGCAGATGAAATTTAATGCAGAAAAGTGTGAAGTGATACATTTTGGTAGGAAGAATGAGGTGAGGCAATATAAACTAAAGAGTACAATTCTAAAGGCGTGTGGGAACAGAGAGATGTGGGGTTATATGTGCATAAATCATTGAAGGTGGCAGGGCAGTTTGAGAAAACGTTTTAGAAAGCATATGGGATCCTGGGCTTTATAAATAGAGGCATACAGTGCAAAAGCAAGGAGGTTATGATGAACCTTTATAAAACACTGGTTCGGCCACAACTGGAGTATTTTGCCCAGTTCTGAGCACAGCAATTTAGGAAAGATTTGAAGACCCTAGAGAGGGTGCAGAGGAGATTTCCTAGAATGATTCCAGAGTTGAGGGACATCAGTTACATGGATAGACCGGAGAAGCTGGGTTTGTTCTCCTTAGAGCAGAGATGGTTGAGAGGAGATTTGATGGAGGTATTCAAAATCGTGAAGGATCTGGACAGTGTAGATAGAGAGAAACTGTTCCCATTGGCGGAAGGGTCAAGAACCAGATGAAATAGATTTAAGGTGATTGGCAAAGAACTAAAGGCGGCATGGGAAAAACTTTTTTACACAGCGATTGGTTATGATCTGGAATGCACTGCCCGAATGGATGCTGGAGGCAGATTCACTCATGGCTTTCAAAAGGGAACTTGATGAGTACTTGAAGGGAAAAAATTTGCAGGGCTACAGGGAAAGGGCAGGGGAGTGGGACTAGCTGGATTGCTCTTGCAGAGAGCTGGCATGGACTCGATGGGCCGAATGACCTCCTTCCGTGCTGTAACCATTCTATGATTCTATTGATAAAGAAGAGGTACTTGAAAGGCTAGCTGTACTTAAAGTAGATAAGTCACCCAGTCCGCATGGGATGGATCCTAGATTGCCGAGGGAAGTAAGGGTGCAAATTGTGGAGGTACTGGCCATAATCTTTCAAACATGCATAGATACAGGGGTGGTGCCAGAGGACTGGAGAATTGCAAATGTTACACCCTTGTTCAAAAAAGGGTGTGAGGATAAACCCAGCAACTATAGGCCAGTCAGTTTAACCTCAGTGGTGGGGAAACTTTTAGAAACGATAATCCGGAACAGAATTAACAGTCACTTGGACGAGGATGGATTGATTAGGGAAAGCCAGCACAGATTTGTTAAAGGCAAATCATGTTCAACTAACTTGATAGAGTTTTTTGATGAGGTAACAGAGAGGGTAGGTGAGAGCAATGCAGTTGATGTGGTGTATCTGGACTTTCAAAAGGTGTTTGATAAATTGCCTCATGTTAGGCTTATCATCAAAATTGCGGCCCATGGAATAAAGGGGGCAGTAGCAACGTGGATACAGGATTGGCTACGGGACGGGAAACAGAGAATAGTGGTGAACAGGTTGTTTCTCGGACTGGAGTGGGGTGTACAGTGGTGTTCCCCAGGGGTCGGTACTGGGGCCACTGCTTTTCTTGATATATATTAATGTCTTGGACTTGGATGTACAGGGCACAATTTCAAAATTTGAAGATGACACAAAACTTGGAAGGGTAGTGAACAGTGAGGAGGATAGTGATAGACTTCAAGAGGATATAGACAAGCTGGTGGCATGGGCAGGCATGTGGCAGATGAAACGCGAAGTGATGCATTTTGGTAGGAAGAACGCGATGAGACAATATGAACTAAAGGGCACAATTCTAATAGGGGTACAGGAACAGAGAGATTTGGGACTATATGTGCAAAGTTGTTGAAAATGGCAGGGCAGGTTGAGAAAGCGGTTAAAAAAGCTTACGGGATCCTGTGCTTTATAAATAGAAGCATAGAGTACAAAAGTATGGAAGTCATGCTGAACCTTTATAGAACATTGGTTCAGCCACAACTGGAGTATTGTGTCCAGTTCTGGGCATCGCACTTCAGGGAAGATGTGAAGGCCTTAGAAAGGGTGCAGAGAGATTTACTAGAATGATTCCAGGGATGAGGGACTTTAGTTACCTGGATAGACTGGAGAAGCTGGGGTTGTTCTCCTTGGAACAGAGACGGTTGCGGGGAGATTTGATAGAGGTATTCAAAATCATGAAGGGTCTAGACAGAGTAGATAGAGAGAAACTGTTCCCATTAGCGGAAGTGTCAAGGACCAGAGGGCATAGATTTAAGGTGATTGACAAAAGAACCAAAGGTGACATGAGGAAAAACTTTTTTACACAGTGAGTGGTTAGGATCTGGAATGCAGTGCCCGAGGGGGTGGTGGAGGCAGATTCAATCATGGCCTTCAAAAGGGAATTGGATAAGTACTTGAAAGGAAAAACTTGCAGGGCTACAGGGAAAGGGCAGGGGAGTGGTACTAGCTGGATTTCTCTTGCATAGACCCAGTGCGGACTCGATGGGCCGAATGGCCCCCTTCAGTGCTGTAACCTTTCTATGATTCTATGATTCTATGATGTAATCAAGGTTTTTCTTCCATTCCCCCATACGCCAACATCACTGAATCTATGTATTGCTCTCAGTGAGTCAATGGTTACAGTGCTCTGGGGATGGAAGTGGTAGAGGAAGCTCAGCATGAGTGAAAGAATTTGGAACAAAATTTGTAAGATCTGCTTAGAGATAGTTGAAACAAGTGTCTTTTGATTGGTTCCTGGGAAGTAAATAATTACCGTTTTACTTACTGCATTTTTGGGGGCAGTTTTAACCCTCCCATGACGGGCTGGAGAAAGTCGGGGGTGGGCGGGGGGCGGTTGTTAAATAGTTAAAAATGTGAAACCTGACCTCCAACCCGTCGCGAACGAAGCTACTTCTGGTTTTACCCCGGTGGGTCTATGGGCAGCCGAGTAAACAGCTCTGCAAAGGCAGGTCAGTGATTATAATATTTAAATGAGGCTGCATTCCTCAGATTTTGGCAGCCATTTGAAGTTAATGGCGGCGGGCCGTGTTTCCCAGAGCTCGGGAAACCTGGCATCTGAAGGGAGGCGGGACCTGCCAGCTCCAGCAGGTAAGTGCTTTTTCAGAACTTGTGGTCCAGGAGGAGCAGGAGTGCTACCCCTGATGGCTCAAGTAAACCTTCTGCTGCGACCTCTTCCTCCCCTTGATCAGTCGATCCCCTTCCACGATCTGACGGACCCCCCCCCCCCCCACCGTGATCTGCCAACCACTCCATCATCTGCTGATCCTCCTGTGATCTTTATCTTTCCCCCCTCTGATCTCTACCTCTCCCCACCACCCCCCCACAGAGATCTCTCCCCTGCCCCCGACAATCTTTCCCTCCCTCCCTCCTCACAGGCACAGTCCAAGCCCAACACCCCACCCCGATCTTCTCGATTGCCGGGGACCATCCCGAGCAGTCCCTGGCTGTTGCCTTCTACAGGAGGCTTTCCCGCTCGGCAGCCAGCCAACCTCTCAATCTGGCCGACTGCTGGGCGGGAATCAGAGTAACAAAATTCTAATGAGGTCCCACCATTAAGTTCAGCTTTCCCGGTATTTCCGGGTTTCCCGGCTTCTGACACACGCCCCCGCTCCCTCCCCGCCTCTCTGTAAATATTGGGGCCTATGTTTTTCTTTTTGCTTATACTGAGAACTCAAAAACAACCATCGTTCATAGAAAAAAACATTTATGCAGCTATGGTAAATAAATCTTTTGCGAACAGTTTATAAATTCAAAAAACGCAGGCATTGTATTCATCCCCTCAGTCTCTGTTTTTCTGTCTTTCAGCCAGCCTCTGTCTCTTAAGTAGAAAAAAAGCACCTGAAAGCAGCTCTCTTGTCAAACCTCACCTTGAAAAACGCTCTGAAGTTTATGTTCCATCTTTTCCTTACCCACTGCGGCTGTATAAACAAATAAATATCAAGAGGTAGAAATTTGTTTGCCCCTGTACGATCACTGCACCTGAACAAATAGCCCTGAGGGTCACCTGACATTGGGCCTTGGGCCTCATTTAAATTACACCGGCGAGCTGCGGACACCTCCTGGGCTAAAAGCAGCCTTTTCCAAACCTCCAGGCACACACAATTCAAAGCTGACTGAGTTGTCTGGGCTTTGATGACTGCATGTGGTCGCAAGCCACAGTATGGTCACTCCTGCGATGGACCAATTATCTTCTAACTTTTATGGCTTTAATTTTTACTCCAGCTATTTCAAAACTGAATGAAATAAGATGGAGACATCTTCTGACTTTGTCAGAGATCTCTCTTTATCAGGCTTGTATCCTAACCCATAATATAAAAAAGGACAAGAAGCAAATAACCTTTACTTAAAGTGATCACATTGAATTCTAATTGTTTTTACAAATATAGGAACATAGCAAGAGGAGTAGGTCATTCAGCCCGTCGAGCCTGTTCCGCCATTCAATTAGATCACGGATGTTCTGTATCGCAACTCAATTTACCCGCCTTTGCTCCACATCCCTTGATACCCTTACCTAACAAAAATCTATCTATCTCAGTCTGGAAAGCTCCAATTGTCTCAGCATCCACAGCTTTTTGGAGAGAGAGTTCCAGATTTCTGCTCCCCTTTGTGTGAAAAAGTGTTTCCTGATTTCACTCCTGAGTAGCCTGGCTCCAATTCTGAATTCCCCCACCAGAGGAATTACATCTTTTTATCTACCCTGCTGAACCTTTTATCATTTTAAACACTTCAATCAGATCACCCCTCAATCTTCCATACTCAAGGGAATACAAGTCAAGTTTATGCAACCTGACCTCATTATTTAACCCTTTAAGTGCTGGTATCATTCTGGTGAATCTGCATTGCACCCACTTCAAGGCCAATATATCCTTCCTGAGTTGTAGTGCCCTGAACTGAACGCAATATTCCCAATGGAGTCTGACCACTGCTCTATATGAAGGACTTAACACTTCCTGGATGGAATGTGTTGCTTCCTTCTATAATATTTCACAAGGAAAGGGATGCTCTGCTTTATGATAACCTGTTACTGTTAAAATGTGTACATATATAAATAAAACTCAGGATTGCTCCATTTCATTGTTAAAATATTATTTTTAAATAATTAGAATTCATCCTCATGATGCTGGCTGCAACAATTCCTTTTGAATTTTGTAAATGAGTTACTTGAACGTGTGTTTACTTTTGTAAAAAATCAACATCTTTTCCTTATGGATGGAGTTAAAATGGCACCTAACAAAGTCCAGCTAGTCAACTGTTTCTGTAGCTGCAGAAGACAGTCCCCTGCAATTAAAAGGACATTTGTGTGTAAGTAAACACATATGCTGTTGATTAACCACCTTTCAGGGGTCATCAGTTGAGATCGCCCCTGTTACTTCTATTTATTGCACTGCAACATTAGCGACCACATTTCCAGGCATCCTTCCTAGACTTGGCCATATGGTTTGTCCAACTACCTTGCCCGAAAATTAAAAACAGCACAAAAACTAGGACTGCGGTGAGAAGCTGGAAATTAGACCGCTTTTCCAAGCTGCCTCCTGATTACTCTGCCTGAGACACCATCTGTTCTGCGATTCACAAGCCAACGAGAGACTGTTCAAAATTCACGTCTGCTTTGTGGTCACAAATAAAATAGGGTTTCTTCCCTCCCTTCACCTCGCTGCTGAAGGTCATGAATCCTGCTCAGGTGTGGTTCTACAGGCAACAACAGTCCTCTGGTACCTTCCTCAAGTGGTGATCAAAGGGCCTGGACAGTGAGCGTTAGCAGGTCATTCAACTGGGTGGATGGGGGAGGTGATTGGCAGTAGATCCTTGCCTCATGTCCATATGGTCACACAGGATATGTTAAAAGGTTAATACTGCGCCGAAGTAGTGAGGTAATCCTGTCACTTTATAAATCATTGGTGCAACCGCACTTAGAATTCTGTGTGCGGTTCTGGTCGCTGCAGTACAAAAAGGATATTGCAGCTATTGAAAGGATACAGAAGAGGGCAACCAGAATGATTGAGGGGATGGACCGATTGGATCATGAGGAGCGATTATGTAAATTGGACATGTTCTCACTGGAAGAGAGATTGAGAGATGATATGATTGCTATTTTTAAGATTCTAAAGGGACTGGACAATGTAGACCATGACAATTTATTTCATCTTGTCCAAAACAATAGAACCAGAGGACACGGCCTGCACTTGAAGGGGGTAAATTCGAATCTAATCTGTGGAAACAATATTGCAGTGAGCGAATGGTCAATCTATGGAACAAACTCCCTAGGGAGACAGTGGAAACAGTTAGTATTGATTCATTCAAATGCAAATTAGGTAGATTTCATTCAGAAAATAACATTTTGGGATGCATGAGATGTGGTAAGTGTAGCATTCTTGGGAGGAAAAAGGTGACTTTGGACCTATGGGTCCCAAAGTTTTCCACAACTGGGATTTTCCTCGTGCAATGTCTGGGTCTGTTGTAGACTAATTGATAGAGATTGATTGCTTTGATTAGTCAACAATTCCATTATCGTTGAATCATGCAACTACCAGGATGGTAGAAGGTAAACTAGATGGACTGTGGTCTATTTTAATTGGTCTATTTTAATCTAGCAATTTCTATGTTCCTAGATGAGTGATCAACAGGATCATTTGTTTTTAGCTTATTCTCTATACTGAGAATCCACCCACAATACTAACCTGGTTGAGATCAACTAAATCACCACAGACCAGGGAACTAACCTTGTCCACGTGGCTGAATATACACCATACAGTGCAGTTATTCACTGAATCACTGGGAAAGCTCTAAGGTGAATAACATTTTATTTTCCAATAGACTTAGGAATTAGCCACTTAGATTGGAAAATTGCAAATGTAACTCGATTAATTAACAAAAGTGAAAGAGAGAAACCAGGAAATTATAGACCTGTTAGTCTAGCATCTGTTGTGGGGGAGTTATTGGAATCTATAATTAAGCACACAGTGAGCATGTAGAGAAATTTGAGCTGATTAGAGAGAACCAACATGGATTTGTAAAGGGTAGGTCATGTTTAATGAACCTAATTGAATTTTTTGAGGAAGTAACTAAAGTAGTAGACAGAGGAATGTCTATGGATGTAGTTTATATGGACTTTCAGAAGGCATTCGATAAGGTTCCACATAAGAGATTGTTAGCTAAAGTGAAAGCTCATGGAACTAAAGGCAAATTATTGACCTGGTTAAGAGATTGGTTAGGCGGTAGAAGACAGAGTAGGGATAATGGGTATGTACTGAATTGGAAGGTAGTGACCAGTGATGTCCCACAAGAATCTGTGCTGGGGCCTCAACTATTCACTATATTTATTAATGACTTAGATAACAAAGTAGAGAGCCATTTATCCAAGTTTGCAAGGTGACACAAAGATTGTTGGCATAGTACGTATAGTAGGCAGGAGCATAAAATTACAAAGAGACATTGATAGATTAAGTGAGTGGGCAAAACTGTGGCAGATGGATTTCAATGCAGGTAAGTGTGAGGTCATCCATTTTGGACCTGAAAAGGATAGATCCAAGCACTTTTAAAATGGTGAAAAGTTAGGAACAGTGGAGGTCCAAAGAGATTTAAGGGCACAGATTGCTAAAATGCAGTAGTCAGGTACAAAAAATTATCAAACAGGCTAATGGAAAGTTAGCCTTTATATATAGAGAGCAAGAATATAAAGGGAAGGACGTTTTGCTACAGCTATACAAAGCCCTGGTTAGACCACATCCGGAGTACTGTGTACTATCCTGGGCACTGTACCTTCAAAGAATATATCAGCCTTGGAAGGAGTGCAGTGCAGTGCAGATTCACTGGAATGTTACCTGTTAAACTAGAATGTTACTTGTTACATAAACTAGGCTTGTATTCGCTGGAATATAGACGGTCAAAGAGTGATCTGATTGAGGTTTTTAGGATTTTGAAAGGAATTGATAGGGTGGTTAGAGAGAAACTTTTTCTGCTGGTGGAGGAGTCTAGGACAAGGGAACATGACCTTAAAATGAGAGCCAACGCCATTCAGGAGAGAAGTTAGAAAACATTTCTTCATACAAAGGGTAGTAGAAATGCGGATATCGGCCTCCTCCCGATATCCCCACCATCACAGAAGCCAGTCTTCAGCTAATTCGATTCACTCCACGAGATATCAAGAAACGGCTGAGTACACTGGATACAGCAAAGGCTATGGGCCCTGACAACATCCCGGCTGTAGTGCTGAAGACTTGTGCTCCAGAACTAGCCGCGCCTCTAGCCAAACTGTTCCAGTACAGCTACAACACTGGCATCTACCCGACAATGTGGAAAATTGCCCAGGTATGTCCTGTCCACAAAAAGCAGGACAAATCCAATCTGGCCAATTACCGCCCCATCAGTCTACTCTCAATCATCAGCAAAGTGATGGAAGGTGTCGTCGACAGTGCTGTCAAGCAGCACTTACTCACCAATAACCTGCTCACCGATGCTCAGTTTAGGTTCCGCCAGGACCACTCAGCTCCAGACCTCAATACAGCCTTGGTCAAAACATGGACAAAAGAGCTGAATTCCAGAGGTGAGGTAAGAGTGACTGCCCTTGATATCAAGGCAGCATTTGACCGAGTGTGGCACCAAGGAGCTCTAGTAAAATTGAAGTCAATGGGAATCAGAGGGAAAACTCTCCAGTGGCTGGAGTCATACCTAGCACAAAGGAAGATGGTAGTGGTTGTTGGAGGCCAATCATCTCAGCCCCAGGACATTGCTGCAGGAGTTGCTCAGGGCAGTGTCCTAGGCCCAACCATCTTCAGCTGCTTCATCAATGACCTTCCCTCCATCATAAGGTCAGAAATGGGGAAGTTCGCTGATGATTGCACAGTGTTCAGTTCCATTCGCAACCCCTCAGATAATGAAGCAGTCCGAGCCCGCATGCAGCAAGACCTGGACAACATCCAGGCTTGGGCTGATAAGTGGCAAGTAACATTCGCGCCAGACAAGTGCATCTGTCTGATAGTCAGCCTCACCCAATGCACTGCATCCATCGGGTGAATACGTGACCTTCAGTCAATCACAGGTCTGTTCTTCTGCCCCTTGTAGGAGAAGAGAGTGCAAAGCACAAGGGAGAGGGAGAGGATTGGAGGTGGCCCACCACAAATAGTGCAGTTCACTGATGCAGAGGAGGATGCCATCGAGATAAGTGGCACATCCGCATCCCATCAATTGGAGATGGAGAGACTGGGAACTCGTGGATACCTGCTGGTGACAGAATTTTAAAAATCTCTGACACATATGCTGACGTTGTTTCATCAATGATTATATGGTGATTGTCAAGATCATTACTTTGCCAGGACTAATTCATATCACTTTCTTTTGTCTTCCAGGGCCTTCACAAAGAGCAAGAATCTGCGGTGATGGATGACATTGATTCTTCAGAGGACCTCATTCCTTCTGAAGGAGCACAGAACATACAGCCATGCACCAGCACAAATGCTTGCACTTCGGTGCTTCTCGTTGGATGTTAGTTGGGTTTTCACCGAGTGATTCACAATTCACAAGTGAGCGTGAGCAGACAGTGGTGGCAGGGACAACTGTGGAGAGTCCGCATTTGGGGGGGGGGGGGTGCATTCCTCTCCAAGCACTGCTCAGCTGGACACAGAACCCTGGGGGCCATCATTGAGAAGGAGAATGATAGAGGTGGAGCAGCAATTCTGCGAGGTACTGGCAAACATGCTAAGCACACTCTCCATAATAGTGGAGAGAATGGAGGAATCTAACTCCAACAGTAATGGATTGGTGCCATAGGTATTTGTGAGAATGTCTGCATGGGCATCTCCGTGGAGCTTCAAGCACGGCTCTCAAATGAGTCCATGCAAGCCATGACCACAGCACTGCAGGAGATGTCTGCCGCCTTAAACAGGATGACAGATACCTTATCCGTGACCTTACAACGCTTCACTGAACTGCACCAAGCAGCTCTCCGGCAGAGTGGTAGGAGTGATGTAGCATTGGCCCAGGAGAGGAATGATGGTGAAAGGGGACATGGAAGCGGGAACACCACTCAAAGCGTTCCCACATCTCACCCCCCACCTCATGCTGCCTCCTCTCCCGAAGGCCAAGTCTGCCCCTGCAAAGGTGCACTTGCAGCAGTCTTTGGCGGGACCCTCAGGGGCTCCAAGATCCAGAGGTCGTAGATCAAAAGCGTCTCAGCAGTCAGAGGAGGGATCTGAGCAGCCAACCTCTACATCTGCTGAAGCCGCAAGTGGTGCATCACGTAGAAGCGGTAGGAAGCATATGTTAAAGCAATTGTAATTCACCAAGCACATGGGTGTTTGAAAAAACGTTGGGCTTTAAATTGGGCCGCGTAGCGTCCATTGTATAGGCGCTACGTGGACTCCTAAGGACCCAAAACGTGACGTGTGGCAGACACCATATTGGTAAAGGCGATCGCACAGGCGTAGATAACAAACTTCAGCGGCAAGTAAAGTAGGGAGAATATGCAGTAGATCAGTGTGCAGCGCTGAATTTAAGGGACAGATGCGATTTTGGAATTCAACGTTCCAGCCAACGCACTGTCTTAACCTCACACAGCTGAACATATCTTAAACAGCACCACCAATGCTATTTAGAGGGCTCATGCAGGAGGTATAGATTAGTTGTTGGATTATTGCTTCTGGCTGCTGATGCAATTGTACCTGTTTTTGGAGGTCTCCTATACTTGAATACTGGGACTAGGGGACATAGCCTAAAAATTAGAGCGAGGACTTTCAGGAGTAAAGTTAGGAAATGCTTCCACATGCAAAGGATGGTAAAAGTTTGGAACACTGTTCCACAAACAGCAGTTGATGCTAGCTTAATTGTTAATTTTAAATCTGAGATTGATAGATTTTTGTTAACCAAAGGTATTAAGGGATATGAGGCTAAGGTGGGTATATGGAGTTAGGTCACAGATCAACTACGATCTCATTGAATGGCGGAACAGGCTCGAGGGGCTAAATGGCCTACTCCTGTTCCTATAATAAAGTTGCAATACTCCACAGGGAGTGGGCGGGCTAGCTGACAGGCAACAGCAAAGGCACTGGCGGAGTGGCAGGGGTATGACAGGAATGCTGTCATCCTGAGAGAGGACAGCAGGTTCATGTTCCATGGAGCCACCGCCACTTGCTGCCTCCTGTTATGCGCCACCTTCTCCTGCAAGAAAGCGGGACGTGTGTCGGTGAGTGTCCTGCAAGATGTTTGGGTGGTTTTGCTGTCATGGTTGAACAGCTGCCAGCATGTGTGACCTGTGAGTTGTGGGTGCGCGGTGTGCAACAGTGGTAATGTGTGAGGGTGAGAGGAAGCATCTGATTGGAAGAGTTGAGTAGTGATTGAAACAGTTTGTTGGTAGATGGGTGATGGGGGGTGTAGTGCGTGGAGCAGTGGATGTGGCTAGTGGTGCAGTTGGTAGGAGTTGCCACTTGACAGTTGACCTCACTCACCTTGACCACTCATGTCAAAGCATTGAACTTCTTCCTGCCCTGCTTCCATGTTCGTGGTGTTATGCTCCTGGCATTGACTTTGTCCCCTACTGCCTCCCACTGCCTCGGGATCATATGTCTGGAGAGCCTCCTGCCCCCCTCCCACCCCCCCGGCAGATATAGGATGCCCCTCCTTCTGTCCACCTCTTGCACCAAGGCCTCTAGTGCGTTATCAGGGAACCTTGGTGCACGCTCTCTCGCAGGCCCAGTACAAACTCAGATCGGCAGATTGGTGGGATCTGGCGAGCAGATTGGAGGATGTGGGATGTAGTTGTGAGCAACCTTTATTCAATGTTTTAAAATAAATCAACAGTTTGTAAACATAAGGATGGGACCTCTGTGTTTTACGTGTGCGATGTCTGATCTCTGTTCAGACTCCGTATGGACCTGTATCTTATATTTTACAAATATCAGAGTCCCGCAAAAGTTGAGCAGCCCAGTTGTTGCTCATTAAAATTTCCAGAGGACCATTATGACCATGCTGCACTATATTACAGCACAGAATCACTTCCCAATTGACTTCCACCACTTCCTGCAGCCATACCGCACCTTCCCTTTAAGAGGTGCAAGCTGCCTTTAAGTGGTGCTCGCCACTCGCGATATCTGGGCCCCCTGCTGGTGAGCAGCCACTCAACAGCACAGGTAGGCTGGCTGGACACTGCAGTCAGGTAAATCAACAGGCAGCATAAATGTTACGTGCTGCCTGCATCTCAATGACCAGGCACAGGTTAATCGCATACTGCGACCCCAGCGCCCGGTTTCAGGGGTTATCCAGTATGACCTCCGAACAACGTTATGTTGTGAAGTTTCCTTTTTGATATCACCACATTAAATTTGTTGATTAGTTCCACTTCCACCTCTTGCCCATTATCGCGTCCCGAATGCCAACTTGCCCTTCCATTTGCTTCATTCTGAATGTCAATACACGACGGGCCCCATTGGGCATAGTTGAAGGATTGCTTTGTGCAAAGTGGGGAGTTGGTGGTGGGAGCGGGCCGGAGTATTTCAATTTTTATTTTTCCCACTCTGACGAACTAAATGAACCTTTGAGATATGAGGGCATCTCTGGCATCCTGGGCAGCAATGTACGTGGCTGGTCTGGCGATGGGTGTCTCATCTTCATATTACTTGTCGTCCTCCTCCTCCTCCTCATCTTCTCCAATGTTTTCATCATCGGAAGATGATTGATGAGCGCCTTGGTCGTCCTCCAACTCTAATCCTCTCCGCTGCGCAATGTTGTGCACAATGCAACATGCCATTATGATTCTGAGCACCCTCTCTGGTGAGTGTTGAAGGGCGTCTCCAGACCTATCCAGGCACCTGAAGCGCATTTTTAACATGCTGATTACTTCCTTGATGTCACACCTGGTGGTCACGTGGCTCTCATTGTAGCGTTCCTGTGCCTCATTGGTGTGGTTGCTCACAGGTGTCATGAGCCAAGTTTGAAGGGGGTATCCCTTGTCTCCTATGAGCCAGCCCTTAAGTCTGTCTCCTGGTAGGAAGAGGTCTGTAATGTTCTGCAACAGTATAAAAACATCATGACAGCTGTCAGGGAATCTGGTGCACACCTGCATGAATCTCTGATGCTCTGCTCTCTCTTTGCTGTTCTCCAGATCTGTGTTGTACTCGCTTGTGCTTCTGGAGATCCCACCACAGCACGACGTCGCTGCCGTGGATGGCAATTGTCCTCCTCGTCCGATGTCCTATTGAATAAATCCATGGCACCCCCCATCCTGATCTTGTCCGTTTGAAATCCTCCAAACCTCTGAAAAACCTATATGATCACAAGAATTCTCTGCCAAACATTTGCCAGAGGGAACTGAAACACCAGCTGTGAGCAATGAGCTTTTATTCACATCAGGCAAACATAACTTAAAGGTCCCCATGAACTCCGGCTCAATCTCTTCTCCGTTTCACTGATGAGTTTGCCGAGCTCTGGGAAACCCATGCTGGAGGCATTAAATTCAAATGCCTGTTGAATTCAATTTAAAATCACTTCATTAACATCTGCTAATCATCTAAATAGCTGTGATAATTACTGACCCGCCTGTCCTAATGATCAACCCGCCTCCAGCGAGTAGGTTTCTCGCACATAGCCAAACATATCTCCGTTAAACCCAGAAGTGGGTGTGTTGGAGTCGTGTTGCAGTGGCGCTTCAAACATTTACAATTTTTACTTCCCACTCAATGCTAAACCACCCATCCTTGGGGCTTGAAATTCCCCCCATTGTTTCTGAAAAATTGAATATTTGCCAATTTTCTCCTGCCAGTGTCAGTATCAAGCAGTCCCTGGTCAAGTAGAGTATGGAACAGACATAGTGTTACACTCCATCTACACTGGGCCAGTATCACACCCTAACTCCATCATCAATCATGCCCTTGATTGCACTCGGCACTTTTTGAAGCAAACTTTATTAAATACTCTCAGCAAAGACAGACAAAGCAGATTAAGAGTACACAATGAAAAGCGTTGAGAAATAAAAGCTTGAAACTCTCTGATTCTACCAGCTAGCTGTGTGGTGAAGTCGCAATCTATTCCTGAATCCAATTTAGTGCTAGCTCACAGGAAGAATTAGGGACCAGTTCTCTCAGGTTCATCATTAACGGGATCCATTTTGATAACCATCAAATGAAAATGCATTACTGACCAAGATTACTTGAAAAAAAATAATCTATATAAGGTGATCTACCTTTAAAATCATATAATTAATGCATTTTCCAGGAGCATTCCTGGCACACTAAGCTGTAGGAAGGAAAGCTTATGTTCTAGAATACAAATATAAATGGGGTCACCTAATAACAGAACAGGGAATAAGTGTATGAAGAATCTACCAAAATATTCTTCCATAAATGCATAAAAAAAGATTTGCAGTTATATTGCACTGTTCATGATCTCAGGTCGTCCAAAGCGCTTTACAGCCAAAGAAGTACTTTTGAAGAGTAGTCACAGTTGTAATGTAGGAACACGGCAGCCAATTTGCACACAGCAAGATCCCACAAACAATAATGTGTTAATGACCTGATAATCTGTTTTAGTAATGTTGACTGAGGGATAAATGTTGGCCAAGACAGTCCCCTACTCTTCTTCAAAATAGTACCATGGAAACTTTTGCATACACCTGAGAGGGCAGATGAGGCCTCGGTTTAACATCTCTTCCAAATGACGGCACATCCGACAGCGCAGCACTCCCTCAGTGCTGCACTGCAGTGTCATTCTAGGTTCTGTGCTCAAGTCCCTGGAGTGGAACTTTAATCCACAACCTTCTGACTCAGAGGCTGCCACTAAGCCACAGCTATTAACTTAAGTACAGTGACAGAACATGTGAAGGAAGGCTCAACTGGATCTCCCATTCCTCCAACATAATGAGAAAGGAGTACAAACATCCAATACAGCCGACTGGGGCATTCAAATTTTATATTACGATAAAAGTCTAGCAGTTAGGTTATTTTATGGACATGTATTTTTTCCTTCTAAGTGAAAGTAATAATAAATAATGGCAGCACCTTTCATGTCAAAATATCTTAGAGCCCTTGACACACAATGAATTCCGTTTTTTGAATTGCATTGATGCTGAGACCTAGTCCCTTGAGAATTGATGTTCAGCTGAGCCTTAATAAATATTTAGTATTTGTATCTGAAAGCATTGGCATCCAGAAATCTTTCAAACCCAACAGAAGAAATAAAGTTAGCTTGGGCCCAGACTTCAAATCTTTATCAAAGATTTCAACTGCAATCTAATCATAAAAAATTGAATAAATCATTTCCAAATGCAATTTTGTTCTTAAGATAAAAGGCCCTCTTTGCCTCATTTCAACATTTCCATTCTTCAGAGATTGCTATTCAACCTCAAAATCCTAAACAATCTTCAAAAAAAAATGTTAGTTTCTGCAACTGCAGACGTGAGTCCCGCATAGTGTGTTGCCGCCCTAGTGGCACGTTAAAGGATATCACTGAAAAGGTGCAGAACATTTTGAGGGGGAAAGGGGAACAGCCAGAAGTCGTGGTCCATGTGGGAACCAATGACATAGGAAGGGAAAGGGTTGAGGTCCTGCAGTCAGAGTTTCAGGAACTAGGGAACAAGTTAAAAAGTAGGACATCAAAGGTAGTAATCTCTGAATTAGTCCCAGTGTCACACGCTAGTGAGTATAGGAATAGTAGGATAAGATAGGTTAATGCATGGCTGAAGAAATGGTGCATGAGATTCCTGGGGCATTGGGACTAGTTCTGGGGCAGGAGGGATCTGTTCAAGATGGACAGGTTGCACCTCAACAGAGCTGGGACCAATATCTTCGCAGGGAAGTTAACTAGTGTTTTGGCGGAGGGTTTAAGCTAATTTGGCAGTGGGATGGGCGGCAGTACGAAACATTAGAGAGGAGAAGCAAGGTGCACAGAGGACTGGGAGGGACAAATAACACTAGAGCAAAGAATAATTCAGAAATAAGAGGGATCAGACAGGGGACAAATGCAAGGCAGTCCAGGTTGAGTTTGGAGTGCATGTGCGTAAATGCACGTAGCGTGGTAAATAAGGTTGGTGAGCTGCAGGCACAGGTCGCCACATGGGAATATGATATGGTGGCAACAACAGAGACCTGGCTCAAAGAAGGGGAAGATTGGGTACCTAATATTCCTGATTACAAGTTATTCAGGAAAGATCGAGAAGGAAAGAAAGAAGTGGGGTGTTAGTAGCAATCAAAGCAACTATTATAGCATTGGAAAGAGATGATGTAGTTGAGGGGTCAAAGACGGAATCCATTTGGTTAGAGTTAAGGAACAATAGAGGAGCTATTATGTTACTGGGTGTATACAATAGGCCACCAAATAATGGGAAGGAGATAGAGGAGCAAATTTGCAGGCAAATGACAGAAAGATGCAAGAACTATAGAGTAGTGATAATGGGGGACTTCAATTATCCCAACATAGACTGGACAGTAACAGTGCAATGGGTGAAGAGGGGGAGGAATTCCTGAAATGTGTACAAGAGCACTTTCTTGATCAGTGTGTTGCCAGCCCAAGGACAGAAAACAGAGAGTAGTGGTGAATGGTTGTTTTTCAGACTGGAGGGAAGTCTACAGTAGCATTTTCCAGGGGTTAGTATTAGGACCACTGCTCTTTTTGATATATATTAATGACCTGGACTTGGGTATACAGGATATAATTTCAAAGTTTGCAGATAAAACGGAACTCAGAAATGTAGTAAATGATGTTGATGCTACTAACAGACTTCAGGAGGACAGACTGGTGTAATGGGCTGACACATGGCAGATGAAATTTAATGCAGGGATGTATGAAGTGATACATTTTGGTAGGAAGAATGAGGAGAGGCAATATAAACTAAATGGTACAATTTTTAAGGGAGTGCTGGAACAGAGAGACCGGTGTGGGGGGGTGGGGGGGTGGGGGTGTGTACACAAATCTTTAAAGGGGGCAGGACAAGTTGAGAAGGCTGTTAAAAAAGCATACTGGTTCCTGGGCTTTATTAATAGAGGCATGGAGTACAAAAGCAAGGAAGTTATGCTAAACCTTTATAAAACAGTGGCTAGGCCTCAACTGGAGTATTGTGTTCAATTCTGGGCACCACACTTTAGATGTTAAGTCCTTAGAGAGGGTCCAGTAGAGTTTTACTGGAATGATTCCAGGGATGAGGGACTTCAGTTATGTGGAGAGACTAGAGAAACTGGGCTTGTTCTCCTTACAGCAGGGAAGATAGGAGATTTGATAGAGGTCTTCAAAATCATGAACGGTTTTGATAGAGTAAGTAAGGAAAGACTGTTTCCAGTGGCAGAAGGATTAGACACAAATTTAATGTGATTGGCAAAAGAGCCAATGGCAACATGAGGAAACATTTTTTTATGCAGCAGGTTGTAGTGACCTGGAATGCACTGTCTAAAAGGATGGTGGAAACAGATTCAATAGTAACTTTCAAAAGGGAATTGGATAAATACTTGAAGGGAAAGCATTTACAGGGCTATGGGGAAAGAGCAGGGGACTGGGACTAATTGGACAGTTCTTTCAAAGAGCCGGCACAGGCAAGATGGGCTGAATGGCCCCCTTCTGTGCTGTACCATATTATGATACTATGATTTTCCTAGAACTTTAAATTTACCAGTTTGCAATTAAACTTTAATTGATATCACTGGTTGTTTACCTATCAGAAATTAGAACTTATGGCCTTAAGAAACACAGCTCCATCTTAGCAGCAGAATAATCCATTGACCATAAGAATCATATGTATATATTCAGTTAAGATCTTGATTATGTTTCAAATAACAAATAACAACCTTCAGGCATTCATTGTTGCTTATTAAAACTGAAATGCTGTATACAGCCTCTTTTATATATTCTTATTAAGTGTCAGCTTGGTTTAGTCAGTAGCATTCCCCTGTCTAAGTCAGAAGTTTGTAGGCTCAAGCCCCATCCCGAGATTTGAGCCCATAATTTTGGCTAACATTTTTAGTGTAGTACTAAGATCGGTGCGGTAATTGTGGAGGTGCTGTCCTTCTGAACCATTAAAACCAAGGCCCTGACTGCCTGTTTTGGTGGATGTTAAAGATATCATTGTTCATTTTGAAGAAGAACAGGGAGTTGTCCTGGCCAACATTGCTCCCTCATCCAATACCACCAGGAATGGATTAATTGACTGCTCCTCTCTTTGTTGCTTGTGGGATATTGTGGTGTGCAAATTGGGTACAGTGTTTACCCTCAAAACTACAGCAATCGCACATGTGCTTTCTGAAAAATGCAGTAAGGTGTTATATAAATGCAATTTCCTCCTTGCTTGTTGTCATTTTTGAAAATGATATCCATCAACCAGAATAAATAAAGTTGTAAGGAAACCAGTCCTGTTATTAAATAGAAAAACCCAAGTGAAGTGCCAAGGCCATGGCACAACACCAGCAAGGTTGGAAAGAGGAGTAGAGAAGACAAGGTCAATCAGGAAATAGTGCCTGTTCATGAGGATGATAAGCACCAGCATGGATTGGTTGGCCTTAGTGGCCTATTTCTGTGATGCAATTTCTATGTAATTCCTGATTAGGTGACAGCCACCTCGGGCTTTCAAAGACTGTAATTTGTAGTAGAAAGCGAACACTAAGGTAGGTAAGGATGTAGATTTTGATCTTCCCCACCCTAGACGGTCATTAAGCGGAGCAGATCGCCCACCTGTTATAGAACCCGCCTGATTTTCAATCCATTCATTTCAATGCAGTAAAAATTGGGCAGGTTCTACGGCAGGCGGCTGATCCGTTCTGCCAGATTAGAATCCAGGCAGTGAAGATGAAAATCTACTCTTCGGAGTTCCACACTATTGATGTCCTGGGAAAGAATGAGTTAGAGTATAAAACTGCAAGTCTTGATTTCAACACAGTTTTAACGTATCAAGGTTGTCAGTGAATTATCATTTCTAGGTATTCCATATTTAATTCATTTTTAAAAAATATCTTTAATATAAATGTCCAAAAGAATTAAGAATTCATCTTCTTATTTAGAAATTACTTGGATACTTTGGTATCAAAATATGATCAGCGTTTGAAAATACAGCATTCTGATTGAACGCTGCACATTCAGACTTCATTTGAATCATAGGCCCGAATATTTACAGGGAGGCAGCGGGGACAGGTTTAGTGGCCGGGTTTCCCAGAGGTCCTGCTGACTTTATCGCCAAGATCTGATTTAAATTTTTTGAATCCGTTTCCCGGCTGCAGTCAGCCAGATTGAGAGGCTGGCTGAATGTCGGGCGGGTAGGCCTGCGACACAAGCCACAGCCGTGGAGTGGAACAAAGGGAGGGAAGAAGTGAGAGATCGCGGGTCGGGGGGTGGGGTGGAATCAGAGATTGCAGGTCGGACATCGGGGCGGGGGGGAGTCTGATTGCGCGGGGGTCTGATCAAGAGGATGGAAGCAGATTAGCTTGGTAGGCCAGAGGGAAGCACTCCTGTTCCTTCTGGCCCAAAAGCAGTGCTGGAAAGGCACTTACCTGTTCCATCCAGCAATTCTTGCCTCCCTTCAGCTGACGGGTTTCTTGAGGCCTGGGAAACCCGGCCGGTCTCACCAATATAATTTTTCCACATTATATTCCATCTTGCCCACTCACTTAGCCTGTCGATATCCCCTTGAAGCCTCTTTGCATCCTCCTCACAAATCACGATCCCACCTAGTTTTGTGTTATCAGCAAACTTGGAAATATCACATTTGGTCCCCTCATCCAAATCATTGATATATATTGTGAATAGCTGGGGCCCAAGCACTGATCCCTGCGGTACCCCACTAGTCACAGTCTGCCAACCTGAAAAAGACCCATTTACTCCTACTCTCTGTTTTCTGTCTGTTAATCAATTCTCAATCCATGCCAGTATATTACCCCCAATTCCATGTGCTCTAACTTTGTTCACCAACCTCCTGTGTGGGACCTTATCGAAAGCCTTCTGAAAATCCAAATACACCATATGTACTGGTCCCCCCTTATCTATTCTACCAGTTACATCCTCAAATAACTCCAATAGGTTTGTCAAACATGAATTCCCTTTCATAAATCCATGTTGAATCTGCCACCTCCATCTGCCACCTTCTTGCCCACTCACTTAACCTGTCTATATCCCTTTGCAGACTCTTTGTGTCCTCCTCACAGCTTACTTTCCCACCTAGCTTTGTATCATCAGCAAACGTGGATAGTTTTCTACAGCAGTATGTCCGAGAGGCGACAAGGGGGCAAGCCATACTAGATTTAGTAATGAGTAATGAACCAGATTTAGTTAACGGCTTAACTGTACGTGAACATCTATCCAATAGCGATCATAATATGAAGGGAAAAAGTGAATCAGTTGCTAAGATTCTAGACTTGGGTAAGGCCGACTTCAATGGGATGAGATAGAGACTGTCCACAGTAAACTGGGCAAATCTGTTAATGGGTAAAACGACTGATGATCAGTGGGATCATCAGTCATTAAAGAAACATTTAACGTGATACAGAATCGGTTTATACCCCTGAGGGGCAAGAATTCTACTTGCCAAAAAAAACAGCCATGGACAACTGAAGCGGTAAGGGACAGTATAAGACATAAGGAAAGGGCATACAAAAAGACAAAAAATGGCACAGATCCTGGCGAATGGGAAAGATACAAAGATCAACAAAGGGTCACAAAGCAGATAGTAAGAGCTACAAAAAGAGAGTATGAAAAGAAACTTGCAAGGGATGTCAAAACCAATACGAAGAACTTTTATAGTTACATTAGGAAATAGAGGGTGGTCAGGAGCAGTGTTGGCCCCTTAAAAACTGAAAGTGGGGATATTGTCATTGACAATGGGGAAATGGCGGACATGTTGAACGATTACTTTGCATCAGTATTTACATGCCGGAAATCCCAAGAAAACTAATATTGAATCGGGGACAGTGACTCAATAAAATTAACATAAGTAAAACAACAGTAATGAAGAAAATAATAGCACTAAAGAGCGACAGATCCCCAGGACCAGATGGTTTCCATCGCAGGGTTTTAAAGGAAGTAGGTGACCACATTGCAGATGCCCAAACTATAATCTTTCAAAGTTCTCTAGATTCAGGAACTGTCCCTCTAGATTGGAAAATTGCACGTCACTCCGCTTTTTAAGAAAGGAGAGAGAGGGAAACCAGGGAACTATACAGCAGTTAGCCTAACATCTGTTGTGGGGAAAATGCTGGAGTCTATAATTAAGGATAGGGTGACTGAACAACCTCGAGAATTTTCAGTTAATCAGGGAGAGCCAGCATGGATTTGTGAAAGGTAGGTCGTGCCTGACAAACCTGATTGAATTTTTTGACTAAAGTAGTGGATGTCAATGGATGTTATTTATATGGACTTCCAGAAGGCATTTGATAAGGTCCCACATAAGAGACTGTTAGCTAAGTTAGAAGCCCATTGAATCAAGGGAAAAGTATGGACTTGGTTAGGAAATTGGCTGAGCGAAAGGTGACAGAGAATAGGGATAATGGGTAGGTACTCACATTGGCAGGATGTGACTAGCGGAGTCCCGCAGGGATCTGTCTTGGGGCCTCAATTATTCACAATATTTATTAACGACTTAGATGAAGGCTTAGAAAGTCTCTTTTCTAAGTTTGCCGATGACACAATGATTGATGGCATTGTAAGCAGTGTAGATGAAAACATAAAATTACAAAGGGATATTGATAGATTAGGTGAATGGGCAAAACTGTGGCAAATGGAATTCAATGTAGACAAATGTGAGGTCATCCACTTTGGATCAAAAAGGATAGAACAGGGTACTTTCTAAATGGTAAAAAGTTAAAAACAGTGGATGTCCAAAGGGACTTAGGGGTTCAGGTACATAGATCATTGAAGTGTCACGAACAGGTGCAGAAAATAATCAAGAAGGCTAATGGAATGCTGGCCTTTATATCTAGAGGACTGGGAGTACAAAGGGGCAGAAGTTATGCTGCAGCTATACAAAACCCTGGTTAGACTGCACCTGGAGTACTGTGAGCAGTTTTGGGCCCGCACCTTCGGAAGGACATATTGGCCTTGGAGGGAGTGCAGCGTAGGTTTACTAGAATGATACCTGGACTTCCAGGGTTAAATTACGAGGAGAGATTACACAAATTGGGGTTGTATTCTCTGGAGTTTCGAAGGTTAAGAGGTGATGCGATTGAAGCTTATAAGATATTAAGGGGAAGGGATAGGGTGGATAGAGAGAAACTATTTCCGCTGGTTGTGAATTCTAGGAGTAGGGGGCACAGTCTAAAAATTAGAGCCAGACTTTTCAGGAGCGACATTAGAAAACATTTCTGCACACAAAGGGTAATAGAAGTTTGGAACTCTCTTCCGCAAACGGCAATTGATACTAGCTCAATTGCTAAATTTAAATCTGAGATAGATAGCTTTTTGGCAATCAAAGGTATTAAGGGATATGGGCCAAAGACGGGTATATGGAGTTAGATCACAGATCAGCCATGATCTTATCAAATGGCAGAGCAGGCACGAGGGGCTGAATGGCCTACTCCTGTTCCTATGTTCCTATGTTCCTATTACACTCGGTCCCTTCATCTAAGTCATTAATATAGATTGTAAATAGCTGAGGCCCCAGCACTGATCCTTGCTGCACTCCACTAGTTACAGCCTGGCAACCTGAAAATGACCCGTTTATCCCTACTCTCTCTTTTCTGTCCGTTAACCAAGCCTCTATCCATGCTAATATATTACCCCCAACCCCATGAGCCCTTATCTTGCATAACAGCCTTTTATGTGGCACCTTATCAAATGCCTTTTGAAAATCCATGTATACTACATCCACTGGTTCCCCTTTATCTACCCTGCTAGTTACAGCCTCAAAAAACTCTAATAAATTTGTCAAAAACGATTTCCCTTTCATAAAACCATGTTGACTCTGCCTAATCATATTAGGATTTTCTAAGTGCCCTGTTACTACTTCCTTAACAATGGATTCCAGCATTTTTCCGATGACTGATGTCAGGCTAACTGGCCTGTAGTTCCTTTTTTTCTGTCCCCCCCTTTCTTGAATAGTGAGGTTATAGTTCCAATCTTCTGGGATCGTTCTAGAATCTAGGGAATTTTGGAAGATCGTAACCAATGTATCCACTATCTTTGCAACCACCTCTTTTAGAACCCTAGGATGTAGGCCATCGGGTCCAGGGGAATTATTGGCTTTTAGTCTCATTAATTTCTCCAGTACTTTTTCTCTACAATATTAATTATTTTAAGTTCCTCACTCTCATTAGCTCCTTGGTTCCCCATTATTCCTGATATGCTTTTTGTGTCTTCTACTATGAAGACAGATACAAAATATTTGTTTAATGTCTCTGCCATTTCCTTATTCCCTATTATAATTTCTCCTGTCTCAGCCTCTAAGAGACTAATGTTTACTTTTACTATTCTCTTCCTTTTTGCATACTTGTAGAAGCTCTTAACTCCATTTTTATATTTCTTGCTAGTTTACTTCATATTCTATTTTCTCCCTTTTCAGCAATTTTTTGGTCATCCTTTGCTGTTCCTAAAAAATCTCCCAATCCTCAGGCTTACTACTCTTCTTCGCAACATTATAGGCCTCTTCTTTTAAGCTGACACTATCCTTAACTTCTTTAGTTAGCCACAGATGAATTACTTTTCCTGTGGAGTTTATATTTTTCAATGGAATGTATATTCATTGAGAATATTAAAATATTTCTTTAAATGTTTGCCATTGCTTATCTATCATCATACCTTTTAATCTAATTTCTCTATCTACCTTAGCCAACTCATCCCACATACCTATATAATTGACTTTATTTAAGTTTAAGACTCTAGTTTTGGTCTTAAGTATGTCACTCTCAAATTCAATGTGAAATTCTATCATATTATGATCACTCTTCCCCGGAGGATCCTTTACTGTGAGATTATGAATTAGCCCTGTCTCATTACACAATAAAGTAAAGTGGCCTCAGCCTTACTGAAGAACTTGATTTGAGACCTGATACTTTGGGTTATCTATCAACAACAACAACTTGCATTTATATAGCGCTTTTAACGTAGTAAAACGTCCCAAGGTGCTTCAAAGGAGCGTTATCAGACAAAATTTGATGCCAAAGCACATAGGGAGATGTTAACACAGGTGACCAAAAGTTTGGTTGAAGAGATATGCTTTGAGGAGCATTTTAAAGGAGGAGAGAGAGGTGGGCAGGCAGGGAAGATTAGGGAGGAAATTCCAGAGCTTGGTGCCTAGATAGCTGAATGCACGGCCACTAATGGTGAGGCAATGGAAATCGAGGATGCACAAGAGAATGGAGAATTCTCAGAAGGCTGTCAAGCTGGAGCAGGTTACAGAAGTAGGGAGGGACAAGGCCATGGGCACAAATCCTGAAATCCTTAAGTACAAGCTGTCCATTATTACTAGGAGGGGAAGGAATACTTGGGTTTAGACTTGGACTTTTGGGTGTCGACTAGCAGAGCATGCCGGCCGGCTCATTCTGGTAGCAAAGGTAACCCCTTTTGAGGCCAGAGCCTATCTAGGATCCAACCGGTGAGATGTGGCCTTAAAATGGGCATCCTATGGCATTTCGCTGGTTTTGGCCCACATGAATGCTGGTCGTATGGGGCACTGGCGGCAGTTGCAGGTAAGTCTTGGGTAAGGGGGGGAGGGTGGCGTGGCCCGGCCCAGGGAAGCGGCCCGCAGAATTTTTGTGGGGCCTGGAGGAGTCCTACTGCTCCTCCAGGCCCCACAGAAATATTGTGAAACTTATCTTTACAGGGCCTCTTCAGTTCTACTACGGATGAAACTGGTCAGCAGAGAAGCGCTATAACACGGTACATATGCAAACCAGGGTAGTCATAAAACAGACATTTGGGCTGTTGAAGAAACGCTTCAGATGTTTGGATAGGTCAGGGGGGCCTTACGATATGCCCCAGAGAAAGTCAGCAAAATTTGGCAATTTAAAATCGATCCCCTAAATTTTATGTTTCCACTTGCAAGTGATACAGTTTCAATAACATGTATTACAGGGTATCCCAGAGCAGCTCCATTCAACAAAGTATAAATCAATGCTTCTGAGCAGCCTGGAGGCTGAGTACAAAAGTGAGAGCCAGCAGGGTACACTGAGTCCTTCATCACCTTTAAGTAGTTCAAAAATCTTACTCCGGGGTAAGATTTTACAGCGGGGTGTCCTGGCCAATATTCTTCTTCCACTCAATGCTTTGAAAGCAGATTATCTGGTCATTCATTTATTTACTGTTCATGAGATCCTGCTGCGTGCAAATTGGCTGTCACATCTGTCTACAAAACAACAGTGACTGTTCTTCAATAGTAATCCACTGGTTGGAGAGAGCTTTGAGAGACATGATAATGCACCATATCAAGGCAAGTTCTTTCTTTAGTTCTGTATGGGCAATATCACAGCAATAAAGCTTTATCTCTGTCATCCTGCTTAATTCAGTCACCAAAAATCAAACTGGGCAGACTGCAGAGGTTAGCATTTCCATTCACTGGAAGTCTAATGGTAAAAACTAAAAAAAAACATTAAGTATAAAACTTGTGTATAGGAGATTGAGGGTTGATGTGAACAAGTTGTTTAAAATGATTAAGGGATTCGATAGGGTAGATACAGAGAAAATATTTTCTCTGGTGGGAGAATCCAGAACAAGGGGACATAATCTTAAAATTAGAGCTAGGCCCTTCAGGACTGAAATCAGGAAGCACTTCTTCACACAAAGGGTAGTAGAACTCTTTCCCCAAAAGGCTGTAGATGCTAAGACTTTCAAGGCTGATAGCGATAGATTTTTGTTGGGTAAAATTTGCATGTTGAGCAAATGCAGGTAAATAAAGAAATAACTTGCATTTATATAGCACTGTTACGACCTCAGAATGTACCAAAACACTTTACAGCTAATTAACTACTGTTTGAAGTGTAGCCACTGTTGTAATGAGGGAATGCAGCAGCCAATTTGCACACAGCAAGGTCCCATGAACAGCAATGAGATAATGACCAGACAATCTGATTTTAGTGATGTTGGTTGAAGGATAAATATTGTCCAGGACACCGGGGAGAACTCCACAGCTCTTCTTCGAAATAGTTCCATGGGACCTTTAACGTCCATCTGAAAAGGCTGACTTGGTTTAACATTTCATCTGAAAGACGGCACCTCCAACACTGCAGCACTCCCTCAGTACTGCATTGAGGTGTCAGCTCAAGTACGGAGTGAGACTTGAACCCACTACCTTCTCACTCAGATGTGAGAGTGCTACCAAGTGAACCATGACTGACATTCTAATGGTAAATGGAGTTGAGGTGCAGATCAGCCACGATCTAATTGAATGGAGGAGCAGACCCGAAGGGCTGAATGGCCTACTCCTGCTCCTAATATTACTATGACTTCAGGAACGCTTATCACCAGTAACTGTGATGTTCTATGGCTGACTTGCCGTCAGATATTTTACATTTTTTCATGGGTTGTGCCCTAACCTTACTGTTTTGATTAAGAACAAAGCAAAGGTTTCTGACTTTCCATCAGTGTTTAATAAACTGTATATGTTCTGACAAACCACTGCCTTTTCTTTCATTGTTCTCACTTAAAGTGTATTCTTGCCCTGAAGAAATTCCCAAAGTACAGCCTCCAAAAACATTCCACAATAACCTACTTTTTTATGGGAATTAAACCTCAGTGGTGTCATTATTTTTTTCTTCATTATTCTCACCATTTAATTAGCATCCCTGTTTCACAGACATTTCTTTTTCGTTGGGCCAGAGTACTCCATGGCAACTTATTTAGGCCACCTAAGTTGTCATGACGTTTCTTTCCTACTAAGAAATATAGGTAAATCGTGCAATTGAAGGTTCAGAGTCCATGAAACAATTTCAGTGATGTGCAATATCTGAGGCAGGTTTTACAAATAAAGTCTATGTCTACAAAAGTGCTACACCCTTGTGTCTACATGGGTAGGCACAGAGTGCTATCCTAATAGGATTAAGAAACAACAGAGAAAGGAGTTTATAAATTAATGAAGATGTATTGAAATGAGTTAGTTCCATACTCAAAAGAAATGAAGGTATATTTTTCAATTGGCAAAGTTCAGGTACATATCTGTACTTATAAAGGAAAAGGAAAAAAGGAATGGACTTGAATTTATATAGCATCTTTCATGACCATGGGATGTTCCAAAGTGCTTTACAGCCAATTAAGTACTTTTGAACTGTAGTCACTGTTGTAATTTAGGGAAAAGTGGCAGCCATTTTATGCACAGCAAAGTCCCCACAAACAGCAATGAGACAATGACCAGATAATCTGTTTTAGTGATGTTGATTGAAGATAAATATCAGCCAGGACACCGGTAGAATTCCGCTGCTCATCTTCAAATAGTGCCACGGAATCTTTTACGTTCGCCTGAGAGGGCAGACATGGGCTCGATTTAACGACTCATCTGAAAGACTGTGCAGCACTCCCTCCGTACTGCACCGAAGTGTCAGCCTGGAACATGTTATCAAGTCTCTGGAGCGGGGCTTCAATCTATGACCTCCTGACTCAAAGGTGAGAGTGCTAACACTGAGCCACGGCTGACATCTTATACTTTGCTCCTCTGTTATCATAAAGTTTTCAAATTGTTTTAGAGAAACAGTATAATGAAAAAGTGGCATTAAGGAAATGGCATTAAAAAGATGAGCTTTGTAACTTAAATAAAACAATTCAGAGAATTTACAAAACATTTGTATTGTTCTTGATGATACCGTCCAAAGTCTATTGGCATAGCGATAAACGGATCAGGGGGGTGAATGCGTGGCTGAAAGACTGGTATGGGAAGGAGGGGTTCAATTTCATGGGACACTGACACCAGTACTGGAGCAGGAAGGAGCTGGACTGCTGGGACGGGCTCCAGCTGACCGGGAATGGGACCAGTGTCCTAACGGAAAGGATAAATTGGGCTGTCAATAGGACTTTAAACTAGAAAGGTGGGGGGAGGGATCTGGTGAAGATAATATAAGTCTGAAGAAAAAAGAAATAGGAAATGAGAGTAAAGGTCAGAGCAAGGTAAGGAATGAGGGCAACATAAACAGTCAGGAAACAAATACAGTTATAGTACATAAATACAAAATGATCGTTAAAAATAAAGTGAGAGGAAAAATTACTAAAAACAACTTAAATTGCCTGTACAGCAACATGCACAGCATCTGAACCAAAACAGGGGAACTGGAGTCAATAATTAATAACGAGGAGCCAGATGAGGTAGGGATAACTGAAACATGGCCATGTAAGGAACATGAGTGGCAGTTAAATTTTGCAGGATATAATGTATTTAGAAAGGATAAGGAAGTAAGAAGGAGGGATGGGGTAACTGTATTCGAGACAACATAATGGCAATAGAGAAAGGGGACATAAGTAACATTAAGTTAGAAACAGAATCCATATGGATTGAGAGAAAGGGTAAGAAAGGATCAATCACGTTAATAGGTATATCCCATTGGAAATGTGCGTGCACATCCAAGACGCCATTTTGGATGTCGGAGAGGCCATGTAGCACCGAAACAATGGCCGCTACACGGATCAATTTAGGGCCAATTGGGGGAAAAATTGGATAGAAGCCGTTTTTGGGCTTAGGTAGCGTGATGTGCTATTACCGCACGCCCAATGACCCCTGCGCAGGCAGGATGCAAGTTTTGGCCTCCCTGAGGACTTAACTGCAATCAGTGTTCCATTCTGGGCCTTGCATGTAGAATCAATGCAATTTGCACTTTCCACCACCAGGGGGTGCGCAATGTCTTAAAGAGAGAATGTTTCTTAGAAATCTCATAAAGGTAGCCGGTACCTGTTATTTGCTGAAAATAACAGTCTACTGTCTGCACGGAGTCTGAACAGAGATCAGACATCACATACATAAAACATAGATGCGGGTCCCATCCCTATGTTTACACACTGATAAGTTATGTTAAAACAGTGAATAAAGGTTGCGCACTACTAAGTCCCACATCCTCCAATCTGCACGCCAGACCTCACCAAGCTGCCGATCTGAGTTGGTACCAGGCCTGCGAGAGTTCATGCACCAAGGTTCTCTGCTGAGGTGCCAGAGGCCTTGGGTGCAAGAGGTGGACAGAAGGAGGGACATCCTATATCCGCAGTGGGGGTTGGGGGGTGGCAAGAGGCCCTCCAGACATATATCCAAAAGGCAGTGGGACACAGCGGGGGACAAAGCCAATGCTAGGTGCACAGCATCATGAACATGGATGCAGTGCAGGAAGAAGTTCAATGCTTTGACATGACTGGGCAAGGTGAGTGAGGTCATCTGTCAAGTGGCGTCTCCTACCAGCTACAGCACACACTATACCCACCAACACCCATATACGAACAAACTCTTTCCATCAGGACTCAACTCTTCCAACCAGATGCTTCCTCTTACTCTCACACATTACAACTGTTGCAAGCGGCCCACCCACAACTCACAGGCCACAAACACTGGCAGCTATTCAACCATAACATGCACACCACCCAGACACAAGTCCCGCTTTCTTTCAGGAGAAGATGGCGCATATCAGGAGGCAGCAATGGCAGTGGCATTTAGACCCTTGACCCAGTTCCACCATTCAATGAGATCATGGTGGATCTGTGACCTAACTCCATATATCCAGAACTAGCTGAGCTCCTAGCCAAACTGTTCCAGTACAGCACCAACATTGGCATTTACCCAACAATGTGGAAAATTGCCCACGTATGTCCTGTCCACAAAAAGCAGGACAAATCCAATCCGGCCAATTACTGCCCCATCAGTCTACTCTCAATCATCAGCAAAGTGATGGAAGGTGTCGTCGACAGTGCTATCAAGCGGCACTTACTCACCAATAATCTGCTCACCGATGCTCAGTTTGGGTTCTGCCAAAACCATTCAGCTCCAGACCTCATTACAGCCTTGGTCCAAACATGGACAAAAGAGCTGAATTCGAGGGGTGAGGTGAGAGTGACTGCCCTTGACATCAAGGTAGCATTTGACCGAGTGTGACACCAAGGAACCCTAGTAAAATTGAAGTCAATGGGAATCAGGGGGAAAACTCTCCAGTGGCTGGAGTCATACGTAGCACAAAGGAAGATGGTAATGGTTGTTGGAGGCCAATCATCTCAGCACCAGGACATTGCTGCAGGAGTTCCTCAGGGCAGTGTCCTAGGCCCAATCATTTTTAGCTGCTTCATCAATGACCTTCCCTCCATCATAAGGTCAGAAATGGGGATGTTCGCTGATGATTGCACAGTGTTCAGTTCCATTCACAACCCCTCAGATAATGAAGGAGTCCGTGCCCTCATGCAGCAAGACCTGGACAACATCCAGGCTTGGGCTGATAAGTGGCAAGTAACATTCACGCCAGACAAGTGCCAGACAATGACCATCTCCAACGAGAGAGAGTCTAACCACCTCCCCTTGACATTCAACGGCATTACCATCGCCGAATCCCCCACCATCAACATCCTGGGGGGTCACCATTGACCAGAAACTTAACTGGACCAGCCACATAAATACTGTGGCTACAAGAGCAGGTCAGAGGCTGGGTATTCTGTGGCGAGTGACTCACCTCCTGACTCCCCAAAGCCTTTCCACCATCTACAAGGCACAAGTCAGGAGTGTGATGGAATACTCTCCACTTGCCTGGATGAGTGCAGCTCCAACAACACTCAAGAAGCTCGACACCATCCAGGACAAAGCAGCCCGCTTGATTGGCACCCCATCCGCCACCCTAAACATTCACTCCCTTCACCACTGGCGGACCGTGGATTCAGTGTGTACCATCTACAGGATGCACTGCAGCAACTCGCCAAGGCTCCTTCGACAGCACCTCCCAAACCCGTGACCTCTACCACCTAGAAGGGCAAGGGCAGCAGGCACATGGGAACAACACCACCTGCATGTTCCCCTCCAAGTCACACACCATCCTGACTTGGAAATATATCGTTGTTCCTTCATCGTCGCGTCAAAAACCTGCAACTCCCAACCTAACAGCACTGTCGGAGAACATTCACCACATGGGTTGCAGCGGTTCAAGAAGGCGGCTCACCATCGCTTTCTCAAGGGCTATTAGGGATGGGCAATAAATGCTGGCCTCACCAGCGATGCCCACATCCCATTAACGAATAAAAAAAAATACCTGCCTTCGCCCCATATCCCTTAATACCCTTGGTTCACAGAAATCTATCAATCTCAGATTTAACATTCACAAGTGAGAAAGCATCAATTGCCATCTGCAGAAGAGCGTTCCAAATGTCTCCCACCCTTTGCGTGTAGAAGCATTTCCTAAATTCACTCCTGAACTTCCTGACTCTAATTGGTAGGCTATGTACCCGCGTCCTGGTATTGAAGTCTAGGAGACCTCCAAAAACAGTTATAAATGTCTCGGCAGGCAGAAGCAATAATCCAGCCACTAACCTGTAAATCCTGCATGGTCCCTTTAAATAGAGCTGGTGCGTGATCCTCCAGGCACTCTATGATATGTTCAGGTGGTCGAGGTTAAGGCTGTGCATTGAGTTGAGCGTTAAGAGTTGAGTTGAGTCGACCAAGGATAACAAAAGAAATTAAGTATAATATTAGATCCAAAGAGAAGTCATATAAAGTTGCCAGAAAAAGTAGCAAGCCTGAGGATTGGGACCAGTTGAGAATTTAGCAGAAAAGGACCAAGAAATTGATTAAGAGGGGAAAAATAGAGTAAGAGAATTAAACTTGCAAGGAACATAAAAGTGGACTGTAAAAGCTTCTACAAGTATGTAAAAAGAAAAAGATTAGTGAAGGCAAATGTAGGTCCCTTACAGACAGAAACGAGAGAATTTATAATGGAGAACAGGGAAATGGCAGAGCAATTAAACAAATACTTTGGTTCTGTCTTCACGGAAGAGGACACAAATAGCTTTCCAGAAATGCTAGGGAACTAAGGGACTAGTGAGAAGGAGGAATTAAAGGAAATCAGTATCAGTAAAAAAATAGTGCTGGTGAAATTAATGGGACTGAAAGCCGATAAATCCCAAGACCTGATAATCTGCATCCCAGAGTACTAAAAAAGGTAGCCATGGAAATAGTGGATGCATTAGTTGTCATCTTCCAAAATTCTATAGATTATAGAACAGTTCCTGCATATTGGAGGGTGGCAAATGTAACCCCACTATTTAAAAAAGGAGGGAGAGAGAAAACAGGGAACTACAGACCTGTTAGCCTAACATCAGTATTAGAGAAAATGCTGGAGTCTATTATAAAGGATGTGATAACAGGACACTTAGAAAATATCAACAGGATTAGACAAAGTCAACATGGATTTAAGAAAGCAAAATCATGTTTGACAAACCTACTGGAGTTTTTTGAGGATGTAACTGATGGAATAGATAAGGGAGAACCAGTGGATGTAGTTTATTTGGATTTTCAGAAGGCCTTTGATAAAGTCCCACATAAGAAGTTAGAGTGCAAAATTAAAGCACATGGGATTGGGGGTAATATACTGGCATGAATTGAAAATTGGTTAACAGGGAAGATACAGAGAGTAGGAATAAATGGGTCTTTTTCGGGGTGGCAGGCAGTGACTAGTGGGGTACTGCAGGGATCAGTGCTTGGGCCCCAGCTATTCACAATGATTTGGATGAGGGAACCAAATGTCATATTTCCAAGTTTGCTGACAACACAAAACTAGGTGGGATTGTGAGTTGTGAGGAGGATGCCAAGAGGCTTCAAGGTGATTTGGACAAGTTGAGTGAGTGTGTAGGGGGTGGTGGTGTGTGTCAGCTTCGCCTCTGACTTCCGAGCGGTTCGAATCGCTCCCACTCCCTGGGTTCTAGACCTTGGACTTATTTGGGGGTTGCGGCAAAGTGCAGCAGACAACTGGTTTTGGTGTAAGAAACTTTGACCTTTATTCAAGAGAGAAAATACAACACAACAATCTTAACACTCTAATAAAATGGGGAACACTTTGGTACACACGAGGGAAATTACAGTAGAAAGATACCTCACCCCTCCCAATCCCACTGTTTTAGCTAAATTGGACTCTAAAGGACCAGAGATAATGCTCACCAAACAAATCCTTGACAGTAATTCACCCAGAGGCAACCAGAAATAGATTGTAGAGTGGAAACTTTGCGGAACTTCGGTTTTCTCCCGAGTTGGTTTTCTTTGGTCGCGGTGGCCCAATATTACCCGGTTGGTTGGTGGTAATATTCGGTTGGTTGTTTCGTAAGGCCCTTGTTGCCGCAACATGTCTGATGGTCGCTGGGGCTGTTGCTCTGGTTTCTTCTTGTGTGTCGGCCTGTTTCTAGAGCTGCTGACCTTCTCTCTGTTGCCCCCTCGCCTTGTTGAACTGTCGCCTCCCGAGCTGTTGAACAATCCTTTGCCCTTGCAGGTCTGGCTGACCGGTTCTCTCACGTAGGGTTCGTTGGTTTCGCTGGAAGCTGCTCTCCTTCCAGAGACAGGCAGAACAAGACCAGCAGAACACAAGCGCCAGCAAGAACCAGAGAGAAAGAGAGAGAGAGAGGTTTTGAGTTTCCACTTCTATATCCCTCTCTTACAATGGTCTTTGTCACTTTAAAAAAAGCACTTCATGTCTGTTTAAACAGTTCTTACAAAGTCCTTAAGAATCATTGATGGCTTTTGATGGTCCTTCATCATGTTGCAATTGCTTCTCCCGATGGGTCATTGTTTTAATTCCGATTTGCTGATCACCTGGTATACAGGCTTCCTTTTGTATCCAACATCCTAGGTGTTGATCGGTTTTGATTTAAAACAAAGACATGGCCCCACCATGTCTGGAGCAGTTGCCTTTTTCAATGGCAGTGAGTGTTGACCACCTGCTGTAGGTTTTGCATTAAAACAGAGACATGTCTGAAGCAGTAATTCTCCCACATTCCACTGGTGTGTGTTGTTGAATTCGTCTGGTGACCGCTCACCTATCCTTCCATCTTAGGATTTTAGTCAAGGGCCAAAGTTTTCCATACTCAGGGAAAAGGTGAATTCCCAGAATTCTTATAGTCGCCCCGACGAGGAAGCGAGTCCCTTAAAGGACGTGGATTCCTCGAAAAATACTTTGGTATTACCTGGTTGATGCTTCCTGCTGCGGCGCGTGTGTGAGTCACCCTGAAATGGTTAGAAAAGAGTCCAAAGTCCTTTTCTTTATGGTTTTTCTCCGAGTTTTGGGGGATCTGTGAATTTTGAGAATCTTACAAGTGGGCAAATACATGGCAGGTGCAGTATAATGTGGATAAATGTGAAATTATCCACTTCGGAAGGAAAAACAGAAAGGCAGAGTATTATTTAAATGGTGATAGATTGGGGAATGTTGATGTACAAAGGGACCTGGGTGTTCTTGTACACCAGTCACTGAAAGCAAATATGCAGGTGCAGCAAGCAGTTAGGAAGGCAAATTGTATGTTGGCCTTGATTGCAAGAGGATTTGAGTATAAGAGCAAGGATGTCTCACTGCAGTTATACAGGGCCTTGGAGAGACCATACCTGGATATTGTGTACAGCTTTGTTCTCCTTACCTGAGAAAGAATATACTTACCATAGAGGGGCTGTAGCGAAGGTTCACCAGACTGATTCCTGGGATGGCAGGACTGTCGTATGAGGAGAGATTGGGTCGTCTCGGCCTGTCTTCACTCGAGTTCTGACAGGGCTAGACAGACTGGATGCAGGGAGGATGTTTCCCCTGGCTGGGGGGGTCCAGAACAAGGGGTCACAGTCTCAGAATATGGGGTTGGACATTTAGGACTGAGAGGAGGAGAAATTTCTTCACTCAGAGGGTGGCGAACCTGTGGAATTCTCTACCACAGAAGGCTGTGGAGGCCAAGTCACTGAATATATGTAAGAAGGAGCTAGATAGATTTCTAGATACAAAAGGCATCAAGGGGTATGGGGAGAGAGCAGGAATATGGTATTGAAATAAAGGATCAGCCATGATCATATTGAATGGTGGAGCAGGCTCAAAGGGCCGAATGGTCTACTGCTGCTCCAATTTTCTATGTTTCTTTGTTTCTATGTTAAGTCCCAAAATGGTGTCTATCACTTTAAATCAGCGTTGCATACTGATTGAAGCCATTTTCTCTCCACTTTACATGATTCCAGCATTCATTATCTGCTCCTGCGCTAACTCCTATACCAAGGTGTCATCCGCCGCACGTCACACTGGAATCGTGCGAGCGCATCCAAGACGCCATCTTGGATGTCAGAGAGGCCGTGTAGAGCCGAAACAACGGGCGTTCCATGGCCCAATTTAGCGTCCATTGATTCTAAATGGGGTACAGGAGCAGTGGGATCTAGGGGTATACATAAATCACTAAAAGTAGTGATGCAGGTTAACAAGAGGTTAATAATTATTTCTAGAGGGATAGAATTGAAAAGCAGAGAAGTTATTTTAAACTTGTATAAAACCTTGGTTAGACCACACTTGGAGCACAGTACACAGTTCTGGTCTCCATATTATGGAAAGGATGTAGTTTCATTGGAGAAGCTGGAACAAAGATTCACAAGGATGATATGAGAACTGAGAGGATATATGTATCAGGAAAAGCTGAACAGGCTGGGGCTCTTTTCTCTAGAAAAGGGAAGACTGAGGGGTGACCTGATAGAGGTCTTTAAGATAATGAAAGGGTTTGATAGGGTAGATGTAGAGAAAATGTTTCCATTTATGGGGGAGTCCAAAACTGGAGGTCATAAATATAAAATAGTCACTAATAAATCCAATAGGGAATTCAGGAGAAACTTCTTTACCCAAAGAATGGTAAGAATGTGGAACATGCATCCACAAGGAGTAGTTGAGGCAAATAGCACAGATGCATTTAAGGGGAAGCACATAGGAGAGAAAGAAATAGAAGGGTATGCTGATAGGGTTAGCTGAAGTAGGGAGGGAGGACCCAGTTGGGCCAAATAGCCTATTTCTATGCTGTAGTTGCGATGTAACTCGATGTAACTCTATGAGCATGCCCCGGTGAGAAGCATACATAAGTGATTGTATGTACTTGGGGTATGGAAAGGACATCTATTGCTACAAAACTATTTTCCCTATTATTTTTGCCTGTTTTTGCAAGCTTCAGCTTATTTCACTCTTGTCAGAAGAATGTTCAGCAGCATCCTCATTCCAAATAATTAATACTCGTTGTTGCAATCGAAAAAAGTCAAGGTCACAACTAAGAAGCACCACTGTAGCCTAACCTGCCTGTTTTCATGTATAAGTTGGATTGTGCAGACTTAAATACATTTCAGTTTTGTATTGGCGTATTCATGAAAAGCCAGAGTCTCATCCAACTTTCTCTGGTATTCCAATTATTTGCTGAACCTTGGGTTTATTGAAAAAATATAATCAATACAATGCAATCTATGCAGGAGGATCTTGAGGTAATCTAACAGCTTGCAGTGAAGAAATCTTTGGCTAGCTAGTTACAGATCCTTCTGAAATTATTGTTTTCTTTTATGATAAATTGCTGTACTCTTCAAGGTGAAAGATGTTAGTCTGAAGAATGTAGACATTTTCCACTTTGTTTATCCAGTGTCACAATCGGGTGCTCCTAAGTCAGGTAAGGCATAGTTTATATGTTGAATAAAGTTTCCTTGTGTTTTTCCAAAACTATACCTTAACCCCAATCTCAGAAGGATAGTTCTTAGTGTGATTTTCCCATGCTTCCACTCTGCATATGAGAATTTTTTTTTACGTCTAAAAGTATGATCTATTTTGCACTTTCTAACACTTTAACATAAATGTAACATTAAAAAAAACAGCAAAGTTAGATGAAAAAATAATAGCGAGAATCACTTTTTAATTCAGACTTGTGAAGGCAGCAGCATCGGGTCCTCCTCATCCTGACCAGTACCTTAATCAGATTCAGTCAAGTGCTCTGAGGACACCTCAGTGGACAAATGGTCCCAACCCCAGCCTCCGTCCTTCTCTTGGACATCCTGCTCTGATGATAACACCATGCTCAGCAGCTTCAAGTTGATCTCTCCGTCCAAGATCTGTAAAGCTGCATACTTCATTAAGTCATTATCCAGGTCTCGATAGGTCATCACTCTCTTCAGCTGAATGCTGGCCGGAGCTGGCACCTGCATGGCGAGGTCCTCCTCCTGCATCTCCTCGAGGTCCATTAAGCAGAAATATCTCCACCATCATCTGATGATTAACACGAGCCATGCTTATGGCTTCTCCAAGTGAGATTGTCAATAATTAGGGAATGATGTTCTGACATGGGTTCTTAGCCTTCAGCAATTTGGTTGAAAGCATCCAAACTCATTTCCCTTTGGAGCTTCACAGCAATCAGAGAAAGTAATCACTTTTATGCCACTAGTTTTCGCTACATTGAAACAGTGCCATAGATGAACAGCAAAGATGGCATCAAAGCTATATTTTTGAAGGTGACTGAAAAACTTTACCATTACTATCAGCTGAAGAACGGTTGCTATGGATCTGGATGTCTGCTTGAATTACTGGATCGTCTTCCGTTTGTGGTATAAAATGTGCTTCACCTGGCTAATCTAACTTATCTGGGTAGTATATATAGAAAATAAACAATAGCTGGTAGCAAGTTGTACAGCTGCAGCACACTTTGCAGATTTGGCTGATATCATTAGTAGTGATAACAAAATATAAGCCTGAGGCTGTGTTAAAACCTTGTCTTCACAGTTTGCAATCCCTAACTCTTTCCCCCATCATCTCCATCATCTCCCACTTCCTCTGGACCCACAGTAACTGTAGCTGTCAGTTCTACTCCCAGGCTTTTAGCAATGCCTCGCTCTGCTGGTTGTTATTCTAGCCAGCACAAAAGCATCCGGTAGATGTCTCTCCATGCTTCTACCCCTCAACTCATTAGTGAGGAAGTATATTGCTTCTATCAGGCTGGTTCCATTGTAGCTACTGAGTCAAAAAGCCTTGGGTTTAAGCCACACTCCAGAATTTAACCACAGGCTGACATTTCAGTGTAGTACTGAGGGTAGTGATGCAATGTTGAAGATGCCATTGTTCAGATGAGGTATTAAACATCTACCTGTTCAGTTGGTTGTAAAAGATACCATGGCACTATTCAAAGAAGAGCATGGTAGTTCCCCTTGTGTCTTGGACAAAATGTATCTCTCAACCAACACCATTAAAAAACAGATTATTTAGTCATTGATCTCATAACTATTTGTGGGACCTTGCTATTTGCATTTTTGGTTGTCACATTTGCCTGTATAACAAGAGCAACTACACTTCAAAAGTAATTCATTGGCTGTGAATCACTTTGGAATGGAAGTTCTTTTCTTCTTTCTTCTTCTGTTCAGTTATTCCCAATCACAATAGATTGGCTGAGATAGGAAACTCAGCAGAGCCAGAGTCAAAATTCAGACCTGCATCACACCATCTCATGCAGCATGCATTGGCATTCTTTCATGATGCGGAACCACATTACCATTTTCTACGAGCTACAATTTGGTCTGTTACTGAGCACATGATTTTTTTAAAGTAGTTACAGAATAATGTTACTGGATGCAGTGTTGCTCTGTTTGAAGTTAGCAGTGTTTTTACAAAAGAAAGAGGCTAATATACAATTTTGACACTAAACTGGAAAGAAAGAACTTGCATTTAAATAGTGTGTTTCATGTCCTTAAGATATCACTTTTAAAGTGAAGTCACTGTTGTAATGTAGGCAAATGCAGCAAGGTCCCATAAAGAGCAAATGAATGAGTGAATGAATTAGTTTAATGTCACACCCTCAGTACTGCACTGAAGTGTCAGCCTAGATTATGTGCTGAAGTTCACAGTGGGGTTTAGAACACACAGCTTTCTGATTTCAGAGTAAGAGTGCTACCAACTGAGCCAAGCTACAGAGTATAATGGGGTTAGTTGACAGCAAAATAATACTCTGCAGCTAAATAATGAACCATTGTTTTGCTGAATAAGACTCTTGACAGTAAAATCATATACCACTCTATACAGTGCCACATTATTGGGCGCTAAATAAAATAAAACTGTTAAAAGCATATAGATTGCGATATCTTTCAGGAGGCTCATTTCTCAAGATTTATCTACGCCTGCAAAATATGTCAAGACAAACAAAATCTGTATGGGATTTAGATGACAGAAAAAAGATTGAAAGAACTGCTTGCACAGCATATAAGCTATATAGTAGAACAAAGGGATTACTAAAACTGTTGAATTAACCAAAATTATCCCTCCCCCCTGCCCCCCCTAGCTTTTACCCAGTGATACCATCTGGCTTATTCTTTGATGTGAAACTACCTCCCACTTCACCTAACATGTTAGGTCCATGATTCTTTCTGTACAAAGGAGGTTTTCCATTTCTAGCATACACAATATGTAGTGACACTAAATTACTATTACATTCATATTAAGTAATTCTGTTCTAAGGACTGTGTAGAATGCCTTAGCCGATGAACTGATTCCCATATTGTGGCTGTCACAAACATGCAATGCAGTATTTGAAATCAGCACAAAATTGCAACCATTGCTTTTGAAGTTGCGGGATTCAAAAGCACTAAGCAAAATGTTTTTAAAAAATGATGACAAAATTAAAGGCTAGCTTTCCATTTTGATGTGAGCAACCCTCTTGTTGGAGATTAAGATTGAGAAACAGTAAGGGAATCCATTTTGCATGAAAAAAATACTTATATTCTTATACTATATTCCAATTTAGATTATTTCTGTAGTTACAAACCCTAAAATTGAAAGACTGCAACAACGACTGACAGTGTATCTATATGAAAGGTTATTATAGCATTGTTTAAGGCCTGCTGGCATGTTACATTTAGATTCGCTTTATCACCCTCAGCTGGAGAATCAGTTCTCTTTCTATGCCTTTCTAACCCAATCACCGATGCTTTCTTGCAACTTTGGGAACATAATATATAGCAAGCCTAGGACATCTTGATAGGGGCTGGTACTGAAAGTGGGTAAAGGTTGATGGATGCCATGGCCTACAGATTAGTCCAGCTCAGAAACAGTATAAATAAAGTGAGATCATAGCCACAAGGGGGAAGAAATCGGAAAGATTAAGTTGAGCTCAGCTGGCTGTAATGGACTATTCTTCTATGGAAGCATCCTATGTAACCTCAGTGTTGGCCGTCAGTATATGTAACAAATAACTTGAATAATTCTGCAAGCGTTTTTGACTACGTGTTTCAACTCATCATTAATATTGACACAGGACTGCAGCCTTTATCTATATCCTGAAACAAAAATACGTTCCCAACACATTCATTCATGAATTTTTATTACAAAGAACAAATTTGCAACCGAAGAAGTGGGGTAGATTTTTTGTTCTACATGGTTGGTTCTGAACTTGGTGAAGCATCCATTTAAAGCGACGGTCATTTATTTGGACCATATATGATGGTGGACTTGTACTTTGGGATTGTGACAACTGAATTGTTCAGTGATTTTTTTCTTGGCATTTTGTTTGTTTTTGGCAGCAAGATTTATAATTCCGACAACCAAAATACTGCTCTTTTTTTTGTTATTTGAAGGAAAAAGAACAGAGTGAAAGGAAGGAATGTAAGCCTGATTCCATTGCACCAGAGACAGTCTGCTTACACTCATCCTTAACCATAAAGCGATGCCTACAGACCCAGGCATTCTTATGTGGGAATGTGTGAAGAAAACTGCCTTTCCAGGAAGCACTACAGGGTTGTGTTACAGGTCAGAGTTGTGCCATTTTGTTGAAGCTGACCTGCAAGCACCCTCAACCGCCGGAATGACACATCAGTAGCTAGCAAAGTCACCAAAGCTCTGAACATTTATGACTCAGACTCATTTTAAGCAACCAGAGGGACACGAGCACCAGAAAAAATGACATGAAAAATGCCAGATTGTCACAGAAGCCTTTCGTTCATTAATGTTCTTCAGGGAAGGGAACCTGCCACCCCTACCCAGTCTGGCCTACGTGTTGCACACTACGTGGTTGATTTGCAATGCCTTCTGAAATGGCCTAGCACGTCATTGAGTTATAAAACAATGAAGAGTGCCCACCACCACCTTCTCAGGGCCACTGACAATGGGCAATATAATGTAGCCTTACCGATATCACCCATTGTTCAAGAACAAAAAAAAAGGTCACTTCTCATTGTAAGAATATTGGGGATAGGAGTAAAATGGACATCTCATGTTTGGCCATATTAACTATCCTGCATTGCGAATCATTCAAAGTGATGAAGTTTAAACCTAAAAACTGCTAAACTGCTAATGCAAAAGACAAAAGTTAATCACACCCTGAAGTCATTGTCAAATAAGGAAGTACTAATATTGAAGATGAGCCAGTGGAAAAGCAGGAAATTCCAAAAAGGTCGGCCCATTCCACATTGTGTGCGGAAGGTAACCCATGTTCTCTGAGATGTGTTAATATCAGAGATTAGCTGGATCAATGGAGGGACAGAGACTGATGGATAGACCAGCCCCAAGATCACTTTTAAGCATCTGGGATGGATTTATGTCATCTCGTGTTCCTTTGAAATGCCAGGCAGAAAACAACAGGTTAAATTGGTCAGCAGTTAAGCAATCAGGATGGTCATTACCTGATAAAGGAATGGACCACTACAGTTTCGATGGCTCAGGGGTCAGATGACTAAAAGGGATGTATATAAATGCAGAATAAACCCAACATCTAGTTGTAGAGGTGGAGCCTTATTACAGCCTTGGTCCAAACATGGACAAAAGAGCTGAATTCCAGAGATGAGGTGAGAGTGACTGCCCTTGACATCAAGGCAGCATTTGACCGAGTGTGGCACCAAGGAACCCTAGTAAAATTGAAGTCAATGGGAATCAGGGGGAAAACTCTCCAGTGGCTGGAGTCATACCTAGCACAAAGGAAGATGGTAGTGGTTGTTGGAGGCCAATCATCTTAGCACCAGGACATTGCTGCAGGAGTTCCTCAGGGCAGTGTCCTAGGCCCAACCATCTTCAGCTGCTTCATCAATGACCTTCCCTCCATCATAAGGTCAGAAATGGGGATGCTCGCTGATGATTGCACAGTGTTCAGTTACATTCGCAACCCCTCAGATAATGAAGCAGTCCGTGCCCGCGTGCAGCAAGACCTGGACAACATCCAGGCTTGGGCTGATAAGTGGCAAGTAACATTCGCACCAGACAAGTGCCAGGCAATGACCATCTCCAACAAGAGAGAGTCTATCCACCTCCCCATGACATTCAGCGGCATTACCATCGCCGAATCCCTCACCATCAACATCCTGGGGGTCACCATTGACCAGAAACTTAACTGGACCAGCCACATAAATGCTGTGGCTACAAGAGCAGGTCAGGGGCTGGGTATTTTGCGGTGAGTGACTCACCGCCTGACTCCCCAAAGCCTTTCCACCATCTACAAGGCACAAGTCAGGAATACTCTCCACTTGCCTGGATGAGTGCAGTTCCAATAACACTCAAGAAGCTTGACACCATCCAGGACAAAGCAGCCCGCTTGTTTGGCACCCCATCCACCACCCTAAACATTCACTCCCTTCACCACCAGTGCACCGTGGCTGCAGTGTGTATCATCCACAAGATGCACTGCAGCAACTCACCAAGGCTTCTTCAACAGCACCTCCGAAGCCCACGACCTCTACCATCTAGAAGGACAAGAGCAGCAGGCACATGGGAACAACACCACCTGCACGTTCCCCTCCAAGTCACACACCATCCCGACTTGGAAATATATCGCCGTTCCTGCATCATCGCTGAGTCAAAATCCTGGAACTCCCTTCCTAACAGCACTGTGGGAGAACCTTCACCATATGGACTGCAGCGGTTCAAGAAGGCGGCTCACCACCATCTTCTCAACGGCAATTAGGGATGGGCAATAAATGCTGGCCTCGCCAGTGACGCCCACATCCCATGAACAAACAAAATAAAAGATGCCGGCGTAATATTGTTTTGCTTCTCTGTAAATTACTGCTTAAATATTGAAATGTGCTTGGTTGTGTTTAAAATAAGGAACTCTTGTTCCAATTTTGGTGTCACTTCTGAATTCTTACACGAGTACAGATGCTTTTTCTTGGCATTTTGTTTGTTTTTGGCAGCGAAATTTATAATTGCTGCAACCAAAATACTGGACATGGGAGTCCCATTGAAGCTTGCACTCTTTTTTTGTGTTATTTGAAGGAAAAAGAACAGAATGGAAGGAGGGAATGCCTACAGACCCAAACATCCCTACGTGGGAATGTGTGAAGAAAACTGTCTTTCCAGGAAACACTACAGGGTTGTGTTACAAAAACCACTTCAAATAATTTTGTCGTATTATTAACCATGGCTCAGTGGTAGCACTGTCGCCTCTGAGTCAGAAGGTAATTGGGTTCTTAGTCCCATTCCAGAGATGTGAGCACATAATCTAGGCTGACTCTCCAGTGCAGTACTAAGTGAGCACTGCACTGTTGGAGCTGTTGTCTTTTGGATGAGATGTTAAACCGAGGCTCCTTCTGCCCTCTCATGTGGACATTAAAGAGCCCATGACACTATTTCAAAGAAGAGCAGGGGAGTTTTCCCCGGTTTCCTGGCCAATATTTATCCGTCAAGCAACACCATTAAAAGAATAGAATATCTGCCATTAACTCATTGCTGTTTGTGGGACCTTGCTGCGCTTGCTACATTACAACAGTGACTATACTTCAAAAGTACTTAATTGGCTGTAAAGCACTTTGGGTCATCCCGAGGTCATGAAATGTGCTATATAAATGCAAGTCTTACTTTTTTCTTTTCATTTTCTCCAGAGACCTGGCAGCAGATTGAGAGGGCCCAGCAATTCAATCATCTCACAACGTTTCCTAAAATTCAGGCTGTTATTGACGGCACTGCAAAGGGCTTCACGCAATCGATATCTAGATGGTCAGTGACAAGCAATATAGAAACATAGAAACATGGAAAATAGGAGCAGGAGTAGGCCATTCGGCCCTTTGAGCCTGTTCCCCATTCAATATGATCATGGCTGATCCTCTATCTCAATACCATATTCCCGCTCTCTCCCCATACCCCTTCATAGAATCATAGAAGTTACAACATGGAAACAGGCCCTTCGGCCCAACATGTCCATGTCGCCCAGTTTATACCACTAAGCTAGTCCCAATTGCCTGCACTTGGCCCATATCCCTCGATACCCATCTTCCCCATGTAACTGTCCAAATGCTTTTTAAAAGACAAAATTGTACCCGCCTCTACTACTGCCTCTGGCAGCTCGTTCCAGACACTCACCACCCTTTGAGTGAAAAAATTGCCCCTCTGGATCCTTTTGTATCTCTCCCCTCTCACCTTAAATCTGTGCCCCCTCGTTATAGACTCCCCTACCTTTGGGAAAAGATTTTGACTATCGACCTTATCTATGCCCCTCATTATTTTATAGACTTCTATAAGATCACCCCTTAACCTCCTACTCTCCAGGGAATAAAGTCCCAGTCTGTCTAACCTCTCCCTGTAAGTCAAACCATCAAGTCCTGGTAGCATCCTAGTAAATCTTTTCTGCACTCTTTCTAGTTTAATAATATCCTTTCTATAATAGGGTGACCAGAACTGTACACAGTACTCCAAGTGTGGCCTCACCAATGCCCTGTACAACTTCAACAAGACATCCCAACTCCTGCATTCAATGTTCTGACCAATGAAACCAAGCATGCTGAATGCCTTCTTCACCACCCTATCCACCTGTGACTCCACTTTCAAGGAGCTATGAATCTGTACTCCTAGATCTCTTTGTTCTATAACTCTCCCCAACGCCCTACCATTAACGGAGTAGGTCCTGGCCCGATTCGATCTACCAAAATGCATCACCTCACATTTATCTAAATTAAACTCCATCTGCCATTCATCGGCCCACTGGCCCAATTTATCAAGATCCCGTTGCAATCCTAGATAACCTTCTTCACTGTCCACAATGCCACCA